>NC_092498.1:52336096-53586096 GCF_047511675.1 Marmota flaviventris
TGCTACTTGTTAGTTATATTTAAGCCTTGCTCTACAAAGTTGGAAAGAATTACAGATTTCTCACAATTTCAAACATTTTGTGTTCATTTTATATTCATAGAAACTTTCAGAGTTGTTATATTGTCTATATTTCAGGCAAAAATGTTGAGTAATAGGTTAATTAGTTGGTTCATGAACATAGAGTTAAATATTTGAGTAAATTGTTTTGTAATAAATATTTGCTAATTTCCAGCTATTTGAAAATACAGCATATTGCATAATTTGATGTATGTATTTTAAAATAATATCATATTTCCTTAATTAAAAGTCATATACTTAAAAATCTACCATTATTTTATTAGCAATTTGTAGCAATTCATTATCTTAATAAAACTTACACCCCTGGCTCATATCATTTGTAATACACATTCATATTTCAAGAAAAAAGTAAATAAAGAATCTGAAAATAAAACAAACTTACCAAAAAGTAAAAATTTTTTAAAAACCCAGAAATTTTGAAGTTTAAAAATGATAGTTTTCAAAATCAAAGGTAACTAATAAACTTTCATTTTCAATCATTGTGATCTAAATTATGTGTCCATATTGCTCCAGTTGGATTTTCTAGGGAAACAGACGTGAAATTTCTTTTACGGGTTCAAAGTTTCCAATGGATTGTAACACCTAGGAAAGAAAACCAGGATTAAGCAGGAGTTGACATTATACAAACATGAGAAAAGTCTCTGTCTGCTCTTTGGAGGAGCTTCAGAGTACAAATTCATTTTTAGATGAATCTTGCCTTGAGTAGAACTGAGTAGACCTTGGGGACACTAACATAGTCATTGACTAGGGGATACCTTGAGAATAGTGTGACTTGCTCTAAAGATAAGGCCAGTCTTTAAAAATATAACATCTGCTTGTTAGCCACACTCCTGGAAATCTGAAGGAGGATCTTGGACGATCCGAACATTATATCTCCATATGCTACACATATTTATCACAGAATCAACGTTTTAAGCACATAAAAATCATTGCATTGCAGTATTTTTTGTAATATAATTAGATAAAATTGTCCAAATAGTTCATCACAATATGCACTTACTTATTTAGAGATTAAATAAGATATACTTTCTGCCAAGGGTTCTCTGCAAACATGGATAGGTACATATGCAAATACTATTAAAAACTAATTACTTATAATTTAAATCTGAAATTTGGTCTGAAAAATTAAGCTATATTCAATAAGATATAAACTTTCATAAAAATTGGAGACAAACTACCAAACATTAATATATTTTAAGAAATCATTATTGATTGTGAGATTCAACATTAAAAATGATCATTAAGCCATGATATATTTTATCACATTTATTATAAAATGCAATAATTTCAGAGATGTAAAAATTAATATATATGCATATATGTCTTTATATATATATATACCAAATGTGATATATATATATATATATATATATATATATATATATATATATATATATATAGAGAGAGAGAGAGAGAGAGAGAGAGAGAGAGAGAGAGAGAGAGAGATGATAGGTGGATCTGTTATATTACCATTGGTGGCTTTGTCTGAGGAAGAAGCCAGTAATCATACATCCTCCCACCATGAAGAAACAGTGATATGTTGGACAGTCTTGCTTACATATCATCCAGAAATACAAATTCTTAACCCCAGCTCCTAATATACTTTTTCTGGCCTTTTTAAAATTTTCCTCCTTCCCATTTCGTAATGTCTTGGTCACTAAATATTCTTCCTCAAATATTACTCATAATAAGCTAACATCCTAGTAGTCTTATAAAAAAAATACTTTATTTTCTCTTTCATGAGTGAGGTTGTATTTCATGTATGTCATTTAGATAACCTGACTGACAGAAGCTCTCTCATTTTGTTATAGATAATTTTCACATGTGACTTGCAGAGAGAAATAGGAGTCTTCTTCCTTAGTCAAGGAGATAAACATCTTCTCAATTCACATTAATTTCTTAAATTGAAGCATATGGTCAAATTTAAAGGGACTAAGATTCAGATTTCTCAGTATGTTAAGAAAGGCATGAAACATTAGAAGAAGTTTTTCTAGAAATCTCTATCATAACCAGTAACATCATTAGAATTTATTTACATCTCATTATAATTATTGACTAATGTCTTTCAGAGGTTTTATGTCCCAAAAGATATGACATGATTCCACACAGCTGGCTTTCTTTTGAAACTTAATTCACCAACTTGAAACACAACACTGAAATTTGCTCTCACATTGTTATTTTATTGATCAGGACTTTCTGTTCTTGGTACATTTCCAACTGTTTCAGAGATATCTTATTTAAAATTTCCTAATTAACACAGACAAGAAAATCATACATAAAATATGTTTATTAATAGAAGTCTATGCTTTTCAATTCTTATTAATTTGTTAAAGTAAAATATACTACATATATTCTAGAAATAGTTATAATAACTTTTCTCCATCTTCAAAATTATTTTTTCTTTATTTTGGCATACTCATAATTTGTAATACTATAATTATTGATATTCCTCCCACATGAAATGTAATATTTTCCAGTGAGGTCCTCATGAAGACTGAACATAGTATATAATCATAGTCTCAATTCAAAACCCTTAATTTAAGCCTGTTTATATCTATCCAATCCCAATTTCTTAACTATGACTGTCACATTTGGTGTTGAATGGATATTAAGTGTGATACTTACATAAATCGAATTGTCCAATACAAAGTATACTCAACTGTGATTCTGTTGTGATATTTTACAGGACCAATCCCCTGATGTATTAATTCACAACTAATTAAAAACTGCTTTTAACTCAGTGGGACTAATGCATTCATGCCATTATCACTAATTGTGTGACCTATAAATATTAAGTGTGGTAAAAATAAATATTTTCTACTATTGTTACTGATGTGATGTTTTCTACTGTAATTATTAATTTCCAATCTATAAGTTAGCCCCTGTAGCTCTCTTAAAGGACAAGTGAGCAGGCCAACAGGCAGTATGTTAATGTGGCCTTTCTGGCATACCATTCCCTCAAGCTATGGGCTGAATTCCATTTTCCTGCATTATCTTTTGTGGCCTGGTTGACTGGCTTTAATAAAATGTGAACAATAAATTATAGACAGACAGGTACGTCTCTCTTAACTGTAGAACTAGTAAAACTTTAATAATTCCTTCAGTAAAAATACAACCAAGTTTTATTCAACAAAATAAAGTTTTAATCAAGTTTTATTTGGCAAGCAAATCATTTCAGTTTGAAAATAAAGTGAAATTGAAAGTATTCACTTCCTCAGATTAAAGCACCAATGACTAAAATTCTAACCATGAAAAAAAGGAAAAGAAAGTAACGATTAAGAAGCATAAATATGAAAACTCTTAAAGCCACATTGGTTATTTTCACCTATTGGAGAACTGAAATGTGGTGAATATCAAGGCCAGAGAGATCATGTTTCAAATACCAGACTAGGGTCAACTAGGGTAAACTTCCTATGCATCTTATATCAAGAATTGGAATTTATGCTTATATTTACCATGTTTCAGAAATAATCTGGAGGATCTTCAAGGGAAAGAAAATACATGTACTGAATACTTGCATATGCAATAAATTTAGACAAAAGTTGGCACAAATTGTTTGACACAAAAAGGAATTATATAGAGAAAGACACCTTACAAATCCAACACCCATGAGAAGTGTCAAATACTGAGTGCTTCTTATTTGAGTTTTTGTAATAATTACCCAGATTTTTTGATGTTCAGTAGAAATACTGCTACCAACAAATTGGTTTATGTGCTCGTAAAACTACAAATTTTTGTCTAACTTGCAGGTTGAATTCTTAGAGAGAAATATCGATTCACTTAATTCATAAATTTTAAAAGTATTAATTGAATATTTCTGTTCAAGGTAAAATTAACATGGCAATGAGTTATTAGGAGATTGAACAATTTAATTATGAAAATATAAGCTTCAGAAATTATTTTTGATGACCAAAAAATTATCACTTATTTTCTCTAGCAATTCATTTTTTCTAAAGGAGTATTACTACACCATGGACATACACTTATATACTTTTAATTGACTTTACAAGAAATAGGCAAGGGCAAGACTTGTTCTTATAGTTAACATGAACATTTATGAAGTGTCTCTTTAAGTGTCTATCACTTACTTTTTTGCCAGGGCAGTCCTTTTTAAGTACACATGACAGCAGAATCCATTGTGATATAATTATACAAGCATGTAATATATCTTATTTTATTTAGGACCCCATTCTTATGGATGTGTGTGATGTGGGATTTACCATGCTGTTTTCATATATGTACATGGGAAATGAAATGAAATGTCAGATTCATTCCACTGTCTTTCCTTTTCCTATATCTCTTTTTTTTCTTCCATTCCCCATTGTTTATTCTAATCATGTTTTTAGTAGGATTTTCTACTGAACTGATATTATAACCTAACTCATTTTAAAAGTGTTTTATTGAGACTGGAATTTAATTTGAATACTTTAGAAATATTTTCATTATAGCACATAAATAAAATACCTTGAGCAATTATTCAGAAAATAATTTACTGAAAAACCCTCATTCTTCAGTACAAATTAACTAAAATATTTCCTTATTCAGAAAAGATAATATAAGGATCTTATTTAATCTGTGTTAGAAAACATCATAATGTACTGTTTAATAATACAGTGTTTTAAATTTGGCTAGCATTTTTTAAATAGAATTTTTTAAATCAATTACTTACTGCATGATTTGGGGCATATGACTTAAAAGATCTGAGTTTCTGTTTTCTTATCTTTTAAATGCAATTATTTAAAGGATTTTTATGAGAATCAAATTATGTAATTCATTTGAAGTGCACAATGCATTATGTAAAACATAAGAAGCAGTTGATAAGCAATAACTATGTTCCTGTAGCTCGAAATTATTTATACTATCAATTATTATCTTATAGTATCAATTTAATTTTCAACCTATTTAAGGGGCACAATACCAAATTCATGTTAGAACTGATTTCTGCAAATTAGTAAAGATGACAATAGTACTTCTACTAAATTTTTAAATTTCATAGGCCCAATGACTTGAATAAAATAGAATTTTTCACTTATTGATTGTTTTGTTTTTCCAACAGCATGCTTAATAAGATAAAGTACTAGGTGACTCCTTGAGATAGGACTTGGGAGGACCATATTCATTTCTTCATATACAATGTAAGAGAAAATAATGCTTCTCATCTACTTAATTGTCATTGGTTCACACTATTTCCTATATTCCATATTTTTATTACATAAGAGAAATGGATTAAAAAGCAATGCAAAAATCCTTACAACAATCCCCGGAGGCCAGTTACTTACTGTTCTGTATTGCTAAAATTCAGACTTCACTTTGTAAGAGTGTTGTGCTTCCTCTTAAATCCCTGGAATTCACTGGAAATTTTTCAATTTCGTTCCAAAGAGTTACCTGAGATCCTTTTCATAGGTGACAACCTGAAAACAAGTCCATCTCTACAGCATTTAGCAGGGCTACAAAACTGATGTCTTTCTGGCCACTGAAGCAACTGGCCCTAGAGACAAAAGAGGATTGTGATTGGACTGTAGTAGTTCATCTCATAGCATTTAACTTCATGACAGAACAGCAATAATTATGATGGTCAGATTTTTCCTTCACTGTCTGGTGAGAACAGATTCATCAGCTCTCATATTCTGAGTCTGAAATCCCTTGATATCTTCCTGAAATAAAAGGACAAGAATGGGGGCATTTTAGTAAATGGGGAAGAGAATCTTTACTAGGTGATCATTCTGTAAGATTTTACAATGCATTTCATGGTGTAAATGACAGCATGATAAATGATAAATAGCTGGTGCATTTATAAATATCTTGGCTCTTAATTCCAGCTGTTAGTGAAGAGTTTTAGTTTTGTAGCTGAATACAATGTAGCTTTAATTTAACATTAAGAAGATGAAAAGTGTATCTTTCAATGAACATAATATGAAATATTAAATATTTGAAAGACTATTAACAATAAAATACATACTGTCGTCCATCATAGAAATTTGAAATGCACAAACATAAAAAGTACTGATAACATATTCTACATGGCATAATATTATTTGTCAAATATTACAAAATAGAAATTTCTGGGGAAAGAACTCTCCAAGGTAAGAATTCTTTTGACAATACTTTCTTAATGACCATTAGTTTTGAAATTTAATAATTACCCATGGCATAAGAATCAAAACAGAAAAAAAATCTCATTGTTTAAAGAGATGAAGTAGAATAATAAAATTTGAAATTTGTTTTATTGATGTGATAATTCCATTGTTTTATTAAACTAAAATGGTAGACTTTGTCACAGATAATCTATAGAAGACTAAAAAATGATCTCATTGGTTTTTATTTTTTATTTTTAAAATTATTTCAGATAAATTTTAATTTTAGAATAGCTGTAGATTTACAGAACAGTACAGGTAGTTCCCATGTATACCACACCCAATACCATATATTGTATCCATCTTATATCAGTATGATATACTTATCATAACTAATATATATGTAATATATAAAATAGTAATAATATATTACTGTGAATTAAAGTTAACATTTTACTTAGATTTCCTCAATTTTTAATTTGTTCTTTTTGAAATCTTGTTTTTTAATCTGACATTCGTTTTCTTTCCCAGGATCCCATTACCACATTACCTTTGGTCTTTGGGTCCCTTCATCTCCTCTAGACTGCGACAGTTTCTCAGACTTTGTTTTTGATGACCTTGACAGTTAAGGGAGTACTGGATAAGTACTTTGAAGCATATCACCCAAACTCTTTATTATTTTAAGAAAATATTATAGTCCTTTCTTACTCATTGGCTTTTCCTTTCTCAATTTCTATTATGTGTAATCAATCATGGTCAACTATAGTCATAAAATATCAAATGTAAAATTTCAAAAATAACTTATAAGTTTTAAATTGTGCACATACCTTAGAAGTATGGTGAAATATTATATCATCCAGCTCCATTCCACCCAGTATGTAAATCATACCTTTGTCCAGTGTTTTAATCAGTAATTAGAGTCACTTACTAACTGCCTTGGTTGTCAGATCAACTGTCACAGTCATAGTACATTCTTGTGTTCAAGTAATCTTTATTTTACCTTATAATGTGAGAATAATGATGCAAAGGATCACCAGGGCATTAAACATGGAACACTAACTCTGGAACTATGTGGCAACACTGCAGCACATATAAGAAAAAGCTTAGTATGAATATGGCTCAGGCATCCACTGGCAGTTCTTGGATTACATCCATCCATGGCTAAGAGGAGACTACTGTATACTGTTAACCTCACTTACAAATACTGGAGGATTTGACTCTCATGCTAATTTTGACAAATGTTGGTATTTTATCTTGCCTTAGATTTTCAGTAGTGTTACCTTTGTAAAAATCAAAATGTAAATCACACAAATAGGCAGAGAGCCAGATAAAAGCCATCATGGACTAATTTACACAAACAGTGATTCAAAAGATGATAAAATAAGTGTTTTCTAGAAATGAAACAAACTAAAATTAGTCTAGATGGACATTAAATAAATGGGATCCTTGGGAAATTGCAACCCTCCCAGGATCACAACTGCAATTAGTTAATACAAAAATCAATAGACCCAAATAAATCTTAGAGGAAACTGATGTCACATTGCATGCTGGTGGCATGGAAGCACATACATTGGGATCTCAGGAACCCAAACTTGGAAATAGTCTTTTCCAAATATTCATATAAAACCAAACCTCCTATGCATTTAAAAATAATTTTTAACTTCCTCTTTAGGTTTCCCCTCTCCCAGACCAACTCTGAGAAGCAAATGTTGCAAGAAAAGAGATGATACTGATATTGACTGCCAGGGTGTTAACTGCAGAGCCAATTTCCCCCACTAGGACCTCTCTATGATCCAGTTAACATATCCATATGGTTGAGGGAAATTTGTCTTGCTAAATTCAAAAATACACATCCATCAATCAGTGGTATGTTAAATATTAAATTTACAAAAATTCTACAGATACATAGAAGGTGAAATTTTTCAATTTGGCTTCCTAAAAGCATGCCCTGAAAATAAAATAAAATGTTAACATGACTTAGGTAAGTCATAAGTATAATTAAATATTGGATGTGAGAAAATGATCATATGAATAGCATTATAAAAGTAAAATCAGAACAGTTATGCTTTGAAGGTATTAAAACATACTGATTATTTCTATAGTGGCATAATTAGATAATATCAGATTTATTATCAAGATTTATTATCAATATCAAGACCTCAGCATCATAAGAAAGCTATTTCCACAAACTTATGAACTAGATGTGGATATATTACCAGGAATAAAATGGCACAAAAGTGGTTGTTGCTAATAAGGTAGACAAGGAATAGCTTCACAGAAACAGTGACATTGAGAAGGGGGGTGATGTTCTCTAGATTGTAAACAGGAGAACAGGCTTTTAAAGTAAAGACACAAGATACACAAGGAGTCTAGAAAACTTTCAATGTGCCTGGAATTAGTAGATAAATAAGATGCGAGAACTGTCAAGATAGACTCTGTAGGAATCAGAAGTTAAAGTTCTTAAATGTCAAAACCAGGGATACCGTTGTTGTTGTTGTTGTTGTTGTTCTTAATTTATTGGCAATGAGCTTTTGGGAATTTTGAATGTTTGAAGCAATATGATTGATGTTTTAGAAGGAAAATCTTAGATAAGCTGAAGCATAGACATAAAGCAGTAAGGATGAGGCATAGCTAACCTGTGAAATAGAAGTGGAGATGCTGGAAAGTGGATATGAAGAGATCAAATTCTGGAACATTCTTCTAATAAATTGCTGATGATAGGCATGCTCATGAGGTTTTATGACAACTGCAGATGATATGCTTGTTTGTTGGACACAACTGAAGATGTACATTTCTTAACAACTACAAGGATAATATATTTAGTAACTCATGTTAAACTACAATTACAACATACATATCTGGTAATCAAGGACAAGTTCTGGGCAGAAGAAATTAAATAATTTTATTGACTTAGTTGTATCATTTGAATAGATAAACACTGAAAAGTCTGCAGAAACTAAAATCAAACCAATTAAATGCAAGAATTTTTTTCTTGTATAATAGGAAATCAGTAAGTAAAGACGTAACAGATTGGTAACTCAGGGTTCCAACTAGATTTTGCAGTGGTTCTCTCAGCTCTGATTTCCATGAAGAAGTTGTGTTTTATTCAGATAGCTTCGCTCTTTGTCACATACAGTCACTGGTGACACTTGGGGAACTGTGCTTCCTTATCCATGTCCAAGATGGAAAGGAGAGCAATTTCAACCCCAAACACAGAATTAAAGTTCTGGTATTAAGTTAATCAGATTACATCTACCCATGTTTACCCCTGTAACCCATTTTTTTGATGACCTAACAAAAGATAACTAGGTTGAAGATATTCAATTTGACATGCTACTGCATTTTAAGAGATAAAAGGAATGTTGAATACCCACAGAATGTTGAACATCCTAGTCTAGTTTTATTTTAGTTTTCAGTATCTTCCAGTCAAGTCTTTATTCATTCCATTTTCATATATAAATTTTAGATTGACCTTGTCAATTTCTTTAAGATACCTATAATTGTTATTAAGTTCATACTAATCAATTAGTCATATTTATGGAAATTCAAATTTTCACACATGTCTTCATTGCACGAACATGAACATGTCTTCCTTTCAAATAGATCGTATTCCCTAATTGTTTGTTGCTGGTAAATAGATATAAAAATTATTTGTATAGTCTATTAAATGTAAAGACATTGTTAAATTCACTTTCTATGTACTCATCTCTTTCAATAATTAGGGTTATCAGGGGTTTTTATCTTTTCTTTTTTATGTCTGAGACTATTTTTCTTTATTGACTTATTTCTTTGAATATATATTTAATACAATGTTCATGGGCAGGATTGCTCTGTTCTCCTTTGCAGAAAAAAATTATTTTAATATTTAACGTTAGCCATGAATCTTGCAGTGTTTTCTTTTATGAATATTTCTTATCAAATTAAAGAAGTTCTTTAATTTGAAAGGATTTTTATCAAAAATGCATGCTCAGTAAGGTATTTGTATGCATTTGCAAGATGAACAACCAACTTTTTCCCCATTTTTAGTGAAATTACATTGTTTTATATTTTATTGTACTTTAACATTCAAAACTTGATTATAAAATTGCATACTTTTCATATTAATAATTTCTTTATTTTTTTAAATTTTAACTTTTTTCATAAATTGGTCTGTATTTTTCCCCTTTATTTTAATTTTCTGCTCATATTTTGATATCATTTTAATGTTTTTTATAGAAGAAGTTGAGGAGATTTTCAATTTTCTATTCCCTCAAGAATTTTATTTTAAATCAATACTACTTCTTAATTAGCCCACTTAAAACTTAATTCAATCTGTGACTGTTCCATCCCTGGTTTCTGAGGCCTGATGCATTTACTCATGCAATGTATTCTTTGAGTACTACCACCTGAAAGATTGGATGTTACTATAACTCTACCCTTTTTGTAAGCCTTAAACTCCAATTTTTTTATCAGTGAAAATGAGTTTCTTTCTATTTTTCACTTTTTTTTTTTTTTGGTACCAGGGATTGAACCCAGGACTGTTTAACCACCGAGCCCATGAGTGCTTACCCACTGAGAGACATCTCCCACACTTTTAATATTTTTATTTTGACAGAATCTCAGTAAGTTGCTTAGGGTCTTGCTAGAACATTGAGGCTGGCTTTGAACTTGTGATCCTCCTGCCTCAGCCTCCAAAATCACTGGGATTACAGGCATGTGTCACTGTGCCTAGTTCTCTCTCACATTTTGGAGTTTGTCCTGTGCCTTATAAATTGATGGGTATTTCTAGGGGAAGCAGCACCAATATTAAGCTGGCCTATGCCCTTCGTTTCTGAATGACATTGGTCCTCAGAGCCTCAATTGCTCTGTGACTCAACTCCTTACTGCCTTCAGACTATGGTTTCCTCCTTCACATTTGATCTATCTTTCTTGGTGTTAATTTTGGAAGAGATGACTTGATACAAGCTAAGAAGTCCTAGATGTCTTTGTTTCTTGAGAATTTACTTTAGGTTTTCATTTTGCCACTCTACTGAACTGACATGTTTTACAGGCCACAAAGACTAACTTTTATTTCCCACCTGAGCAACAATACATGATATAGTTTATCACTTCTGCTTCATCGAACATACTTTTCACATTACTTCTGTCACATTAATTGCTCTGTTTTCCTTCAAATCCTGAGGCCACTTCTCAGTCTTACTTCTGGTTGTGCCTTATGGCCTGGACTTCTAAGTATTTGAGCCTGGAATCACCCCTCAAAATGCTTCTCTCCATACTCATCAATAACAGTTTCAATTACTATCTCTATCTAATAAGTTCCATGTTTATATTATGAGTTTCAATCTTTCTCCCTTTCTTTTGATATTCATATCCACCAGCCTACTTGGTCTCTCTCCTGATAGGCATCTTAGTCTTACCAGGCCCCAAATATAAATTTCAATTTCCCTATTTCTCCCACCTAATTTTACTTCAATAGTCTCCACCTCAGGCCCCAACTTATGAATTTAAGTTTTTTGATTTTTCAAATTAATTCATGCCCGACATCTAAATCATGAACTTCTTGAACATTGATCCACTCCATTCCTTCTGGCTACCCTCTGTTTTTCAAAGCCACCAGGGCCTCAGGCTGGTTTCAATAGCTACTTTTTTTTTTTTTGCATCAGGTCCTCTTTCTCCTGTTAGCAACATGTCTTGTCTCTTCTCTTCTTTAATGTCTCTGATCAATTGTATCTTGTATGAATAAAGCTGCCTGCCACCATCTAGTAGAAATTAGCAGTTCTCAATCCATGACTCAACCCATTCCATTCTCCTGCTCTTTTTTTTTTACCTCCACAGTGATAATTACCATCTTATATTTGCGAATTTATTTACTTGTTTGTTGACTAACTCCAACCAGAGAACATGGGAACTCCATGATCCCATGGAATGCATCACTTTTGTGGATTGAGGCATTCCCAACAGTTGTAACAATGGAAATAATACACAAATGAAGGAAACGGGGAGAATCAAATACAATTAAGAGGGAGAAAAGCATAAGCTTTCAAAACTACTATTGAGTAAGACACTATTGAAACGCCATAAACTATTTAAAAATACTATTGGTAAGAGAATTGGCCTGAATCAACAATGATTCTGACACAGCAACATTGCTTCCTTTGCTGCTTTTCTATAGTGCCTCCTAGTTTATTGTAAGCCTCATTATGAGCTGACAGTAATAGATAAGTCTGGGAAGGGAAAAGATAACCTGAAAGAGACAAATCCCATTTAGAGAGAAGACAGGCAATCATTTCACCCTTTTCTCCTCTGATTCTTCTTTCAGTTGACAGTTTCTTCAGAAGCCAGTTTATTACATTGGTGTAAACATTGAGGTCAATCTTATGTTTGACTCATTCAAAGACATCTTATAGATATTAACTAAAATATTTTTTAAAAGCTAATGTTATATGCAATGCTGCCACTGGTTAATTTTAATCTTTCTAAAGAACTACTGATTTTTTTCCCATTAAAGCATAATGAAGACTCAATGTATATACAAACAAAATGAAACAGTTTATGTTACTGTGGAACAATATTTACTAATGAAACATTTTTGACAAAGAAGATTCTTCTTTAATATGGGATTCAAAAATGAGTTCAGAAAATTTCTCTATTCTGTGAGATGCATAGTTAAAATACAAATAGCACTAGGTGCTTTTTGGTTATGCACAGCATTATTTAATGCAGACTTAAGGGTGGGATATAAAATATATAAAATGATACGTAAAATGAAAGAAAATCTAATTTATGTGAGCAGGAAAAGCAGATCACGCTATGCAGTCACTGCTGGTGGTATTGTAATTGTCTAAGAAGATGCCTGCTACTTTCACAAGAAATGAGCAGACAACCTATTAAAAATTGAGTGTGGAACCCCTCCAAGATGAAACAGTCTAATTCAGTCTCTTGTGGCCTCTACCAAAGAGGAACCAGATGATTACACAGGAAACCAGAAAGGAAAACAAGAGAACTATGGAAAATTAAAATCTTTAGAAACAACATCAAAAAACAAGGACCTGTTCTTGCTTTCAAAAAATAATAAAAATAATATGAAAAAATATCCTTTTGTAGATATTCAAATGTTTTCTCAAACTGTGTCAATTGCTTTCAATCTCTAATAGTTATTTACCAGGTATAGTATTTATGTACTGCAAAGTATCAAAGTGCAACAAAGTTTGACAGAGATATACCTTTGGGGATTTATAAAAGGAAGGTGAAAAGTTAGAGTTAATGAGGTTCAGGACACACAACCCCAAAATATGGCACCTTGGCATTTAGGAAAACCAGAAAGAGGAAGATCTCCCAGACCTTCTCTTGCCATTCTTCTCCTTTAAAGCAGCCATAAAGACTTCTGTTTTTCTTTAAAGAAAGAATTTTTCCTTTCTGTCAAGTAAGTTATAAGACCCTCCTTCTAGATGGATCCTTTCTATGACCGGAAGTAAGGAATGAAGATACAGACGGGCCCATTGGCACATACCTGTAATCCCAGCCTTGGGAGGCTGAGGCAGCAGGATTGCGAGTTCAAGCCAGCCTCAGAAAAAAAGAAATGGTAAGCAACTCAGACCCTGTCTTTAAATGAAATACAAAATAGAGCTGGGGATGTGCCTCAGTGAACAAGTGCTGCTGAGTTCAATCCCTGGTACCTTGCCCCACCCCACCCCCAAAAAATGAAAATACAGAGAAACAAAGAAAAATTTGGAGCAACGGGGCCTCCTAAGTTCCCTAGTTTACTTCCATCATCAGTTTGAAGCCACATAAAACTTACATAAAATAAATGCATATGTCTTGTCAATCTTTCCTTTTTAATAAGGGTCTTAGGTATGAATGTAGCAACAGGAAAGGTAGGAAATCTTTTTTTGCTCTACAGTGTATATGCAGAAAAATAGGATTTTATTAAATTAGTAGAATCACTGTATACTTAGCAAATACCAGGTTCTTGGAGAAAATCCCTCATGTACAGAAATTCTTTGAGTTATGCATTTTCATCGCATTCTACATATGAGCACATTGATGCTCAATGATGGTAAGTGATGTGTCAAAGGCCATCCACATGAGATAATCAAAGTCAAATTCAAGTTACATATTCTGAACTCATGTATTCTTTTTCCATTATGTATTTTTAAAATGGACACATTATACCAAGAGTAGAGTTCCATCCATTTAGCCTTTTTAAATGAAAGAACATATGTATAAGAATTAATAAACCAGGAATGAAGTGTATCACTGAGTAAATTTTGAAAATTATACTGGCACTAAGACAAAATGTTTCATAAATGAAAAAAAAATAAAATTTTCAGGGTATGCCTTATAGTAATAATTCTTAGATTGAATTAGACATATAGCATTTTTCTTAAATTTTGCCTACTGTCCAAAACCCCATGTACTCTTTCGTGAAAACATTTAATTATTAATCTTTGCAAATCAAGTAAGAAATGATGTAAACAAATGTCCAGGACATATGGAGAGTCAAATAATAATAAAAAAAAAAATTTCCTTTTTCACCATTGTTCCCATATCAATACTAGTGGTCAGAAAACTATGTGAGTTAGCCACTTACTAAAGGTTTTTTGTTGTTTTTTAAATATTTTTATTATATTTCTAATTATAAACGCTGTTACCTTACTTTATTAATATGTAGTTCTAATCCCTCCCTATAAAAGGAAGTAGTATAAAGTTCCAATACGATTGTGTTAAGATAAATCCTTTAACATCTTATAAACTTTTTTAGTTTCTTTCATTAACAATGAAGTGAAAGAATCTAAACACATTAAATTATAGTGATTGCTAAACCCTCTGATATGTTAAAACATGGTAACCCACTATAAGAAATCATAAGAAGAAATGTTGAATATCTGTTCATAAGATCCCTTACAAAGATTTCACTAGGAAATCTTCAGCATGCAGGATATAATTAACAAGTTGAGGACTGGCCTCAAAAGTCAGAAAAGAAAGATTTTTTTCTCTAGGTCCTTTAATCTCCACTCTTCTGAAACATTGGCAAAAGTTTTAAAGTTTTGAGTTTTAGCTCTTAAAATTCTAAGCCCTAATTTTTTTAAATAAATTTTATCATTCCTTGGCCTAAGAAGCATTTTTTAATAGCACTGGATAATACAACTTTACAGAGTTCTAGGACCTGGCAGCTCAGCATCTTGACGTCAGTGTGGTTTGATTAAATACTATATAAAAGACAATGAGTAAACAGGGAGGGACTAGAACCAGAGAGTAGGATAGTCTGGTTAGCTGGCTCTACCACTTTTATATAAAAATTATTTCTTAAAATAGCAGAGGCTTCCAAATTTTTGCTGTGTTTTTCATTTCACTTATACAGATAATAAACAAAGACAAATTAGTTTGCATATAATTTGAGAATCTTGAGTTGTTTGCAAGGAAGTCATGGTCTGTTTTTTGGAATACACTCATATTTCTGATATTAAGAAAAATGAAAATGAAATGAGTGTCAAAGTTGTACAGTGAGTTAATGGTAGCATTTAAGCTGAAATGCTTGTTTTTTAAAATTTTGTTTTCAGATATTTCGTTGTTTATTTTATAAATTAGATGTGTTATAGCATATCAGAAATATTAACATTTTCTAAATGCAAACAAAATAATTCTCTATAGTGAAGAATACATTAATGAAAATTGAGAATGAAAACAAGAAAAAAAGTAAGAGTAATTCTGTTAAATTATCAGCTTAAGATAAATAGAAGGGTGGCTTAAAATAATGGGGTGATAGGACTTCAACTGTACTCAATAAATTGGATGCAGAGAAAAATTAGGGGATTAAAAAGATCTTATTGATTGTCCAGCTTCTGACCTTAGTGATTGAATAGATGATAGAATGATTATTCTACATTTAGAATTCGAGAAGATTGGTAGTTGATTTGTTTTACATTTGCATTTGATATATACACGTAGGTTATGCAAGTGCAGTTGTGTATCTGGGTCTGAAGCTCAAAGAGAGAGATCTGAGCCAGGAATATTTAAATTTAATTGTCATATGAATGATAACTGAATGCAGAGATAGGCAGATTGAGGTAATAACCATATAATACACATCAACTATAACACTGACTGAGAAACAGTTATCAAGGAAAAGGAACCCAGGATGAAAAGGTTAAAAATAAAGTCATAAAAATGAAAAATGGTCTTTCAAAATAGAGTTGTATTCAACAGATGGAATATAGCAGCAAAAGTAAAAAGCAAAAACAAAAAAAAAAAACCCTAAAAATCATTAATCTACTATCACAACAAAGACATATTGATGAATTTAAAACAACATTGTGTGTGATGTGCTTAAGAAGAACAGGTCTGGGTGAAATCTGAGGTAGGACTGTTAGGTAAACACAGAAATAAAAATGACTGAGGAAACCTCATTAGAGGAATGCAGTCATGAAGACAGAAAAAAGGTAGTAGCTGATTAATAATGTAAAATCCAGTTGCAGCAGCCATGAGAGTGTAACTTGCCCACGTCCTTCTAGTCCTACTACCTATGCCTTAACTGACAAAGGATCTAGCTGCTCAGTTTCCAGAGTAGGCAAATACACAGAGAAAGATCAGTGATTGCCAGAGGATGGAGGATGGAGGTTGGAGTTGGGGTGATCAGAATTAGAACTGACTCCTAGTAGGTATGCAGATATGGGGTTCCCTTTGGGAAAGATGGAAATATTCCAAAATTAGTGGTGACGATTATATAATATAGTGAATATGCTACAATCACTTAATATATACTTCAAAATGACGAATTTTATGTTTTGCAGATTGTATCAATAAAAACAAATCCATGACTGCTGTGTCTTGCTGAATCTTAAAGAACAAAAAAGAAAAGAGAAAGAAATTGCAGTGTTTGCACCAGGACCATGCCTTACCAATAGCTGAGTGGGGCAGGAAAACTAAGATCATTTCTGGAAAACAGAGAAAGATATTGTCTTCAGGACTGCCTAGTGACTTTGTCAAACGTTTCATCTTTTAAGTAACTTTTTGAGGTATGTCAAAACCTCTGAACTTTTTGTATACAATTTGATGATGTTGGACATATTCCTGTGAAACTCTTGCTACAGTCAAGATTAAAGTCATCTCAATCACTTCTCAAGCTTCTTGGTATCTCCCTCACTTTTAATCTTAGAAATACTTCCTATGAGATCTATCACTTTAACAAAATTTTAAATGAGCCAACACAGTATTGTTGACATCTGGGACTATGATATATGTCAGGTCTCCAGAGGTAAGTAATTCATCTTGCATAACTGCAACTTTACATCAGTTTGAACAATTCCTCCAAAGGAGGAAAAGGAAGATTTGAAGAATTTAAGAGATTCCAAGACTATCAAAAGCTAATTATAAGAGTATTGTCTTAATAAAAACAGCTGTTTTGTTCAGTGTGGGCACTCTTCAGTTGAATTCTGGGCAGGATCATGGCAACCTCTGAGGAACTGGACTCTAAGCTCAGCAGAATCTCTGGTCAATATGAAGGGAGAAATGTTGGATGGATTCTTCAGGGCTTAAAGAGCATGCAGAATGATGGAAGCACCTAGGGCAAAGAGCAAAATCATGAATTTGATTCTTACCATCTCTGACCATTACTGACTTTAGATCAGTATCTGACAGGAAGAACAACTGGTATAGAAAAATGTGGAAGCATACTTCTGAATATTTTATTTTTGCAGCTGAAAGAAAGATAAGTAGTCAAGAAATCACATTTGAATGTGGAAAAATGTCACTATCACTTCTATACTCTGGGCTACATGGTTATGGAAGAACCTGCATTTGATGTGGCAGCAGAAGAAATAGTGTCTTCAAAGGAACCTTAGTTTTCACTTAAATCAAAGAGGTAGTGAGACTGTTTAGGAAAAGAAGTGAAGAGATAGGGGATCTCTGTTTCATGTACTGAGAATTTCAGAACACAACATTGAAAGTTTGAGAGAACTTGTACAGTTTCCTCCTCTACAACAATATCATAGAAGAGGAAAGGGGGGAAGTTTATTTTGGCTCCTGGTTTCAGAAATCTCAGTCTATTTAGATGACACTGCGCATCTCCTGGCCATGAGTGAGACAGAACATCATGGCAGAAGGGCATAGCAGAAGAAAGCAGCTCAGGACATGGAAACATGAAGCAGAGAGAGCTCTGCTCCCTAGGGACAAAATACAAACCCTAAAGGCATGCCCTTCAATGACCTATCTCCCCCAGTCACACCCTGCTCAGTTAATCCCTATCAGTGTATTAATCCACTGATTAGTTTATTACTCTCATAACTTAATCATTTCACCTCTGAATATTCTTGCCTTATTTCACACATGAGATTTTTGGGGACACCTAATATCTAAACCATAACACACACTGTGAACAACCTTGCGGAAAACATTCTGGGGAAGATGAGTAATTAGAGGGAATTCTTATTGGGCAAATGGTATGAAGCTCATACGTTCTTAAGTTTCCATTAATTTTCTAAGGAATTGATTTTAACCATCCTCTGGTGAACATGTTTGTAGGAATCAGAACCTTTAACCAGTGCTCTCAGCGGTTGAATGCTTGCTATCTGGTTAACATCCTGATCCTCGGTTTCTTCATGGGTTAACAGTGGGTGAAGTAGTCAGGTACCTGGTATAAGGATCTGAGAGATGTGGGAACAATATCCTGGTAGATTCTGGGTAGGATGAGGAGAGGTTGGAGCAGTCCTAATTATGAAGAGACTCATGCTTAAGTTAAAGCAGAAATCTCAGAGGTTGGAAGCCTTACAAATGTAGGGCTGTGTCTTTATTTTATTAAACCTTTTTAAACATAGGCACTAATGTTAATAAAATTTAATAAATAATTCAAAGTATGTAAAAGGAGGCTTTTATAAAAAGTATAAATTTAGATAAAACAGAAAAAAATATTCTTTTATTTTAAAATACATCTAAAAATAATTTTACAAATAAGTCCTATATTCTTGAGGAAATTTAGACTTTCTTGTTCAGGCTATGGATTCTGGAAAATCAAAGCTTTTGTTGAAAACTCTGCTGCTATCAGATTGTGATGAATCAGCTGTTTACTATTACTAGCCTTAAAAATGTTCCAAGTTTAGAAAGATCAATACATTAAAAACTCCAGACTTAGCCATTTTAAAGCAAATATTTTATTTTGAACTTTGTGCTAGAGGCTGTCAGGATGCAGCATGCATTATGGAAGCATGAGAATCAGCAGGCTGCTGATTCCAGGTCTAAAATTAAGAAAATGGTGAAAAAACTAGATCATAAAAATGAAGTATAATCTCATACCTTAAGTGAGCTTTTAAATTACCACCTCTGAAATAATATCTCTTTGTGAGAAAAGATAGTGACTATGCATTTGGGATGAGGGGGAAATTCAAATAAATAATTAATATCCAGCGCTATGTTAGCACAAATGATAAATTTAAAATGCACATGAATTTTAGAAAAGCAAAGTTCGAGAAGGCATAACATAAAGGAAATACATCCATTGTCAACTTCAAAAAATGTAAGATAAAGAACAATTTCTTATTAACTTTTTTCTTTTATTTCTCCCACATTTTTTGGTTCGCCTACACTTAATCTCAGCAGCCCTGCAATGGAGCAGGAACATGGGGAACACCTGAAGGGATTCAGCAATTTTACTTATTTACTGAACAGATATTTTGAAGTTCCAACATTTTCTGATTTTATAGTTATGGAAGACATAGTTTTGTGTCATTTTATTTTTTGTTATTGTTCCCAATGTATATATTTAGTGTAAAATCATGAAGCTATTTTTCTTTAATTATATGGAAGCTCCTTGTTCCAACTTATTTGATTGATTATTAGTTTTAGAATACAGGAAACCTTTTGTTTTTTGTTTTGTTTTATTCCTATGTTGAACATTTATCTAGACTCTTACTTAGTTTTCCAAGTGGATAAACTAGTTTTCTATCATTTATTTTAATTGTATTATATATAATTAGAAAATATGGCCAACATGATCTCTGCCTTTACCAATTTACTTATAACTTGATACAAAATCATATTCTTTAATTTAGAAAGAGTTGACAACTTCTTGAAGTATCTTTATCTACAGAGATAAATGCCCTAAATTTTGCCTTAAATATCAATTCATTAAATGCTTATGCCTGAAAGAGTTATGAAACCTATTTTTCTTAAAGATGTGACATCTCATTCCCTCAATCATGTCACCTTAAATTTTAAACTAAAATTATAACTGAGATACACAAATAAAAATGCTATCTAATATACTGTTAAAATTTACTTTTAAACATATCAACATAACTAGTTAAAGTATCTAAAAAGTAAGTATTAAATATTTGCATGTGATGATTCTTGAAAATATGTATCCTAGAATTTTTGTAATCCTGAATTTCATATATTCTAATTTTAAATATATCTTTGCTATCTGACAACATTTACAGATAATTTTTTTTTTATTGTGGGTTGTTCAAAACATTACAAATTTCTTGACATATCATATTCCACACTTTGATTCAAGTGGGTTATGAACTACCACCTTCACCCCATACACAGATTGCAGAATCACATCAGTTACACATCCATTGATTTACAAATTGCCATACTAGTGTCTGTTGTGCTCCGCTGCCTTTCCCATCCTCCACCCTCCACCCTCCCCACCTCTCCCCTCCCCTCCCCTCCTCTCTCTCTACCTCCTCCACTGTATAACCCTGAGGGTCTCCTTCCATTACCATGCAATTTTCCTTCTCTCTCCCTTTCCCTCCCACCTCTCATCCCTGTTTAATGTTAATCTTCTTCTCATGCTCTTCGACCCTACTCTGTTCTTAGTTACTCTCCTTATATCAAAGAAGACATTTGGCATTTGTTTTTTAGGGATTGGCTAGCTTCACTTAGCATAATCTGCTCTAATGCCATCCATTTCCCTGTAAATTCTATGATTTTGTCATTTTTTAATGCAGAGTAATACTCCATTGTGTATAAATGCCACATTTTTTTATCCATTCGTCTATTGAAGGGCATCTAGGTTGGTTCCACAGTCTTGCTATTGTGAACTGTGCTGCTATGAACATCGATGTAGCAGTGTCCCTGTAGCATGCTCTTTTTAGGTCTTTAGGGAATAGACCAAGAAGGGGAATAGCTGGGTCAAATGGTGGCTCCATTCCCAGCTTTCCAAGAAATCTCCATACTGCTTTCCAAATTGGCTGCACCAATCTGCAGTCCCACCAGCAATGTACAAGTGTACCCTTTTCCCCACATCCTCGCCAGCACTTGTTGTTGTTTGACTTCCTAATGGCTGCCAATCTTACTGGAGTGAGATGGTATCTTAGGGTGGTTTTGATTTGCATTTCTCTGACAGCTAGAGATGTTGAGCATTTTTTCATGTACTTGTTGATTGACTGTATGTCCTCCTCTGAGAAGTCTCTGTTCAGGTCCTTGGCCCATTTGTTGATTGGGTTGTTTGTTCTCTTATTGTCTAATTTTTTGAGTTCTTTGTATACTCTGGATATTAGGGCTCTATCTGAAGTGTGAGGAGTAAAGATTTGTTCCCAGGGTGTAGGCTCCCTATTTACCTCTCTTATTGTTTCTTTTGCTGAGAAAAAAAACTTTTTAGTTTGAGTAAGTCCCATTTGTTGATTCTAGTTATTAACTTTTGTGCTATGGGTGTCCTATTGAGGAATTTGGAGCCCGACCCCACCGACTGTAGATCGTAGCCAACTTTTTCTTCTATCAGACGGCGCGTCTCTGATTTGATATCAAGCTCCTTGATCCATTTTGAATTCACTTTTGTGCATGGCGAGAGAGTCCCCATCCTGCGGCCACCTATCTTCCTGAAACCTATCTTCCTGAAACATCCTGAGGTTATCTCACCTTGTGCAGACATCCAGCAACTGCCGATAAGAGAGCTTCCCTATCCCCACCATATAAATACCCCTGTGTGAACAATAAAAGTTTGCAGCTTGATCAGAACTTTTGTCTTGCTGTCACCTTTCGTGTCTCTTGTCCCTTCATTCCTCCCCATCTAGGTTCGCTGCCCACGTTGATGTGTCCTGCCGGACGGGACATGAGAGAAAGGGATTCAGTTTCATTTTGTTGCATATGGATTTCCAGTTTTCCCAGCACCATTTGTTGAAGATGCTATCCTTCCTCCATTGCATGCTTTTAGCCCCTTTATCAAATATAAGATAGTTGTAGTTTTGTGGATTGGTTTCTGTGTCCTCTATTCTGTACCATTGGTCCACCCGCCTGTTTTGGTACCAGTACCATGCTGTTTTTGTTACTATTGCTCTGTAGTATAGTTTGAAGTCTGGTATCGCTATACCGCCTGATTCACACTTCCTGCTTAGCATTGTTTTTGCTATTCTGGGTCTTTTATTTTTCCATATGAATTTCATGATTGCTTTCTCTATTTCTACAAGAAATGCCATTGGGATTTTGATTGGCATTGCATTAAACCTATAGAGAACTTTTGGTAATATCGCCATTTTGATGATGTTAGTTCTGCCTATCCATGAACAGGGTGTATTTTTCCATCTTCTAAGATCTTCTTCTATTTCTCTCTTTAGGGTTCTGTAGTTTTCATTGTATAAGTCTTTCACCTCTTTTGTTAGGTTGATTCCCAAGTATTTTATTTTTTTTGAAGATATTTTGAATGGAGTGGTTGTCCTCATTTCCATTTCAGAGGATTTGTCGCTGATATACAGGAATGCCTTTGATTTATGCATGTTGATTTTATATCCTGCCACTTTGCTGAATTCATTTATTAGCTCTAATAGTTTCTTTGTAGAGCCTTTTGGGTCTGCTAGGTATAGAATCATATCATCTGCAAATAGTGATAATTTAAGTTCTTCTTTTCCTATTTTTATGCCTTTAATTTCTTTCGTCTGTCTAATTGCTCTGGCCAGTGTTTCGAGAACTATGTTGAACAGAAGTGGAGAGAGAGGGCATCCCTGTCTTGTTCCAGATTTTAGAGGGAATGCCTTCAGTTTTTCTCCATTCAGAATGATGCTAGCCTGAGGCTTAGCATAGATTGCTTTTACAATATTGAGGTATGTTCCTGTTATCCCTAGTTTTTCTAGAGTTTTGAACATAAAGGGATGCTGTACTTTGTCGAATGCTTTTTCCGCATCTATCGAGGTGATCATATGGTTCTTATTTTTAAGTCTATTGATGTGGTGAATAACATTTATTGATTTCCGTATATTGAACCAGCCTTGCATCCCAGGGATGAATCCTACTTGATCATGGTGCACAATTTTTTTGACATGTTTTTGTATCCGATTCTCCAGAATTTTATTGAGGATTTTTGCATCTAGGTTCATTAGAGATATTGGTCTGTAGTTTTCTTTCTTTGAAGTGTCTTTGTCTGGTTTAGGTATCAGGGTGATGTTGGCCTCATAGAATGAATTTGGAAGTTCTCCCTCCTTTTCTATTTCCTGAAGTAGCTTGAAAAGTATTGGTATTAGTTCTTCTTTAAAGGTTTTGTAAAATTCTGCTGTATACCCATCTGGACCTGGGCTTTTCTTAGTTGGTAGTCTTTTTATGGTTTCTTCTATTTCCTCAATTGATATTGGTCTGTTTAGGTTTTCTATATCCTCCTGACTCAATCTGGGCAGATCATATGACTTAAGAAATTTATCTATGCCTTCACTATCTTCTAATTTGTTGGAGTATAAGGATTCAAAATAGTTTTTGATTATCTTCTGTATTTCTGAAGTGTCTGTTGTGATATTGCCTTTTTCATCCCGTATGCTAGTAATTTGAGTTCTCTCTCTTCTTCTCTTCGCTAGCATGGCTAAGGGTCTGTCGATTTTGTTTATTTTTTCAAAGAACCAACTTTTACTTTTGTCAATTTTTTCAATTGTTTCTTTTGTTTCGATTTCATTAATTTCAGCTCTGATTTTAATTATTTCTTGCCTTCTACTTCTTTTGCTGTTGTTTTGCTCTTCTTTTTCTAGGATTTTGAGATGAAGTATGAGATCATTTATTTGTTGGTTTTTTCTTTTTTTAAGGAATGAACTCCAAGCAATGAATTTTCCTCTTAGAACTGCTTTCAATGTGTCCCATACATTCCGATATGTTGTGTCTGTGTTTTCATTTATCTCTAAGAATTTTTTAATTTCCTTCTTGATGTCTTCTATAACCCATTGATCATTCAGTAACCTATTGTTCATTCTCCAAGTGATGTATGCTTTTTCCTTCCTTCTTTTATCATTGATTTTCAGTTTCATTCCATTATGATCAGATAAGATGCATGGTATTATCTCTACTCCTTTATATTGTCTAAGAGTTGCCCTGTGACATAATATATGATCTATTTTTGAGAAGGATCCATGTGCTGCCGAGAAAAAAGTGTAACTGCTTGATGTTGGGTGGTATACTCTATATATGTCAATTAGGTCTAGGTTATTAATAGTGTTATTGAGTTCTATAGTTTCCTTATTCAACTTTTGTTTGGAAGATCTGTCCAGTGGCGAGAGAGGTGTGTTGAAGTCTCCCATGATTATGGTATGGTGGGCTATTAGACTCTTGAACTTGAGAAGAGTTTGTTTGATGAACATAGCTGCACCATTGTTTGGGGCATAAATATTTATGATTGTTATGTCTTGTTGGTGTATGGTTCCCTTAAGCAGTATGTAGTGTCCCTCTTTATCTCTTTTGATTAACTTTGGCTTGAAATCTATTTTATTTGATATGAGTATGGACACTCCTGCTTGTTTCCGAAGTCCATATGAGTGATATGATTTTTCCCAACCTTTCACCTTCAGCCTATGTATGTCTTTTCCTATCAAGTGTGTCTCCTGTAGGCAGCATATTGTTGGGTCTTGTTTTGTGATCCATTCTACTAGCCTGTGTCTCTTAATTGGTGAGTTTAAGCCATTAACATTTAGGGTTATTATTGAGATATGGGTTGTTCTTCCAGCCATATTTGTTTATTTCTGTTACTAAACATGGTTTGTTTTCCTCTTTGATTATCCCCCCCCCCTTTACTGTCCTACCTCCCACTGTTGGTTTTCATTGTTATTTTCCATTTCCTCTTCCTGTAATGCTTTGGCGAGGATGTTTTGAAGAGATGGTTTTCTAGCTGCGAATTCTTTAAACTTTTGTTTTTCGTGGAAGGTTTTAATTTCATCCTCCATCCTGAAGCTTAATTTCGCTGGATACACAATTCTTGGTTGGAACCCATTTTCTTTCAGTGTTTGAAATATGTTATTCCAGGATCTTCTAGCTTTCAGAGTCTGTGTTGAAAGATCAGCTGTTATCCTGATTGGCTTACCCCTAAATGTAATCTGCTTCCTTTCTCTTGTAGCTTTTAAAATTCTCTCCTTATTCTGTATGTTGGGCATCTTCATTATAATGTGTCTAGGTGTGGATCTCTTATGATTTTGCACATTCGGCGTCCTGTAGGCTTCTAGGATTTGGGATTCTGTCTCATTCTTCAAGTCTGGGAAGTTTTCTTGTATTATTTCATTGAATAGACTTCTCATTCCTTTGGTTTGGAGCTCTGTACCTTCCTGTATCCCAATGACTCTTAAGTTTGGTCTCTTAATGTTATCCCATATTTCTTGGATGTTCTGCTCATGGTTTCTTAACAGTCTTGCTGAGCTGTCTATGTTCTTTTCCAGTTGAAATACTTTGTCTTCATTGTCTGATGTTCTATCTTCTATGTGTTCTACTCTGCTGGTAGTATTCTCCATTGAGTTTTTAAGTTGGTTTATTGCTTCCTGCATTCCTAGGATTTCTGTTTGTTTGTTTTTTATAACCTCTATCTCCCTGTATAGTTGATCCTTTGCTTCCTGGATTTGTTTGCATAATTCATTGTCAAAGTGATCTTTCATTGTCTGATTTTGCTGTTTAATGTCTTCCTTGATACTCCAGATCATCTGAAGCATGTATATCCTGAATTCTTTATCTGACATTCCATCTGCTGCAGCTGTTACCTCTTCTAAAGTTGCGTTGACCTGCATTGCTTGTGGTCCTTTCTTTCCTTGTCTTTTCATACTGCTTGCGTATCTTTCCTGCAGGTGCGGGCGGCGGCTCTGCTCTCTCCTTATTCCAATTGGGGTGTCGTGGCTACCACGCCGGCAGGTCACTGGGCCTGTTCTGGGAGCTGGCGGCGGCTCTGTTCTGCCCCTACTCCAATTGGGGTGACGAATGTACCACGCCGGCAGGCCACCGGGCCTGATCCGCCGGTCGGTTGCAGGTTTGCCTACCCTGCAGGCGAGGGCGGCGGCTCTACTCTGCCCCTACTCCAAATGGGGTAACGTGTCTGTCGTACCGGCAGGCCACTGTGCCTGTCCCGCTGGTCGGTCACAGATCTGCCCACCTTTCGGGCACGGGTGTAGGCTCTGCTCTGCCCCTACTCCAATTGGGGTGTCGTGGCTACCCCGCCTGCAGGACACTGGGCCTGTTCCTGGCACGGGCGGCGACTCTGCTCTGCCACTACTCCAATTAGGGTGGTGTTTGTACCACGCCGGCAGGCTCCTGGCCCTGATCCGCCAGTCTGTTGTAGGTCTGCCTACCTTGGAAGCACGGGTGGCGGATCTGCCCTGCCCCTCCTACCATGCCTGCGGACCCCTGGGCCTGATCTGCAGATTGATCACTGGTCTGCTCACCCTGCGGGGCACGGGTGGCGGTTCCGCTCCGCCCCCACTCCAATTGGGGTCACGTGACCACCACACCGGCAGGGCCTGATCCGGGCGTGGGAGAAGGATCTGCTCTGCCCCTACTCCAGTTGGGGTGACGTGTGTACCACACTGGCAGGCCACTGGGCCTGACCCGCCAGGCTGTCACAGGTCTGTTTACCTTGCAAGCGCGAACCGCGGCTTTGCCCTGCCCCTCCTACCACGCCCATGTACCACTGGGTCGCGGGTCTGCCCACCTTGCAGGTGCGGGTGGCGGCTCCGCTCCGCCCCCTCTCCAATTGGGGTCACGCGGTCACCACGCTGGCGAGCCGCTGGGCCTGCTCCGGGCGCTGGCGGTGGCCCGGCTCCTTCCCTCTGGCTCGATGACAAATTGAGGAGACTCGGGTGACTGTGCCTCACCCCCCCTACCAGGAGACCAACTGCTTATGTCACCGCTGGTATTGATGAAGTTCCCTCCTCCGCCGCTTTCTGCAGACATCAGATCTCTGCCATGTTGGTATCCTATGCGAATGGCAGCATTTCGTTCCCCTTGCCGGGCAACCAAAGCACCGGGTGAGTCCTGACCGGCCCTCAGCAGGACCCGGACCGAGAAGCAGTTTCCGCGGGCTCCTAGCCCCGGGCCAGGGAAGTTCCGGGAGCCGGAACTCGGCCGCTCCGTGCTCGGTGTAAGCTCCTATAAATGTAAGCTCCAAGAAGCAGTCCCCGCGGGCTCAGTTCCGGGAGCCGGAATTCGGCTGCTTAGTGCTTGTTGTATGCTCTGATAGGAGCAGGGTCCAAGAAGCAGCCTCCGCAGGCTCAGCAGCCCTGGGCCAGGGCGGTTCTGGGACGGTTCCGGGAGCCGGAACTCGGCCGCCCCGCGCTCGGTATTCACTCCGATAAGATCAGGTTCTAAGAAGCACCCAGGCGCTGAACCCTAGCAATCTGTCTGCAAGCTGCAGGCGAATTGCAGCCTGAAATTACCTGTTCTATGGCTGAATGAGCTGCGGTCAGTCGAAAACAGGGGTGGTGACGTCAGTTTACCAACATGGTGGCTGCTGGCCTCCTCTGTGGTCTGACCGGTGTGGAGAACCGAGATGGACCGCTTCCTTCCCCCGTCTCGAACCCAGAATTCAGCCCTGAGTACGGTGCTTGCGCGGCTGGCAGAAACTGCAGCGCTGTAACCCTGTGTCTCTATCCCAGCGCGCGCTGCAGATTCTAGCCGTGGGGCAATTTGCTGAATAAGCAGTGTTACCCTCCGTGCGACAAACCTCTCGCGTTTGAGTCCCCGTAGCTGATCCTCGTGCGATGGAAATCCTTCCTCCAGGTCCCGGAGCACCCCACTATTGCTGGAAATTCCTAACAAGATATCCTTTAGCCGTCCTGACTTGTCATACTCCCACACAGTGAAGCAGCACACGGGGGCAATGCACTCTCCTCGCCGCCATCTTCCTTCTCCTCCAAAAATGCCTTTACAGATAATTTGACACATTTGAAAGTTAAGTAAAAGACTAACTTTCTAAGCCATATAAACTCACAGAATTTTGATTTTCAACAAAATGATTTTTAATCTGGTTATGGGATTTAATCATTAACGGAAAGGTGATTCAAACAGAAATTCATGAACATCAGGATAAGCTTACTTTCATAGATGAACTTTTATTAATGAATCAATAGCATTTTATTTCTGAGTTGATTTCCTTTTTTGAAAGTTTTTAACTGTCTTAGTTATGTATATCCCTGAAAAAAGATACAGTTTAAAAACTTTCCACATACTACATAATCCATTGCCCTTTAATTTGTATATATTGACCAAAAACCATAATCATAATTAAAAGCATACAATTGTTATTATTTTCCTATTATAGTTCAGAGGTCTTCCATAGTGCTACATTTCCAGGATATGAGAAATCAGTTGCTGAGTCTTTTAAGAAAAATCTGACCAATTAATCACCATGATACCTACTGCTGAATCTTCTGTTGGGCTGTTTAGATGACACGGAGCTTGTTACTCCTTTTTACTCATGGCATGAGGCCTTTACTTCCTAAGATATATTGGTCCACTATGTCCCCCCCCCCCCGCCTTTTTTTTTCTTTCCAGATTGTGCACAAGTTACGTGTTGATAAGACATGTTTCAGAGGATTGGAAAATGGACATCTTATGCTAAGCACTTCCAAATACTCAGCAAAACAGGCATCTGTTGTATTTTTAAATGCAGATGTCACAATGAACTTGTACTTTAGGAGAAAGGTATCAGAACAGTGTGTGAGCATTGTTATTTTGCTTTTTTTTTTTTTTTTTTTTTTTTACTGAATCCAGCAAGGTATAATAAGAAATAAGCTGTTTGCAAACAGATAAAAAAAGAAAGAAAGAAAGGGAACAGAGATTTCAAATATCTAAAAAAGATTTCAGGATAGAAAAAAAACAACTGGTTCTAAACTGAAAATAGTAGAAGGAAAGTTAGGAAAATATTTGAACACTAAAATAGTAACAAAAACAGAGATACATGGAGGCAAGAGTCAAATAAATAGCATGGTTTTTCAATCTCTGAATACAACAAAAATGACTCAAATAAGGCTAATATTAAGAATGAAATGATAAGAAATCCTAAATCCTTTCATATTTATAATATGGCTCAGGAGAAAAAAAAAGAAAAGAAACATGAGAAAAAGGAAGAAAATATGTAGGTATGGTAGTTCATCCAAACCCAATGGATTCAAGATACATAATAAATTTGAAAAATAAAAACTTGGTTGGGAGAAAGCAAAAAATAAAAAGGAAATATTAACAAATACGAGGGCTCTATCTTTAAAGGAAGCATGGGGTGGATTATAGGGACATGTAACTGACTAGAATAAAATAGTAAGTCACTAGGCTTTTCAGAGTGTAATAGCCACAGTCCCCCCACCACACACACACACCCTGCAAAAAATAAAAATAAAAAGTAAACAGAGCGTGAAACTGCAAAACTTAAGAACTTCTGGCTCTTAACTGGCCTCTGACAGAATACAAAATGAATAAACTTTGCAGTTCCCAAGATGATCAATGATCACTTTAACTCTCTTAGTGTGGATGGTAAGACTAATGGAAATGAAGAAAACAGAGGGTCCCAGAGGACTTGAAGGATAATAGAAGGACCAATCCTAAGGAATTAAAAAAAAAAAAAAAAAAAAAAAAAAAACTGGGATCTAATAAAGGAAATTTGGGAACTCCAATGTAGAGGAGAAGGCAATGTCTGCCCAGAACAGTTTTATTTTCCTAAAAGCAAAACACAAGTGATTATATATGTTTACTGAACATCACCTTTCAAATTTGAGCATTTCATAGATATTCTTCCCATCTTGTTCATATGATGTGCAATGAAACCATAAATTCATGCTTCAATTCATAGATCTCAGATAAATGTGTTTCATCTGAGTATGATTTCCACGTACAACCCCATTATTAAATCTTCTGTACATAACCCAGTGCAACTTGGCATTGAGTTCAGTGCTGGGATTAGAGATAATTTGATGGCAGTATTTGACAAGTAGACTTCTGATTTATAACTCCAGAACAACTCAGAGCCTTCCAATCAAGATACCATAATCCCTTAATTTACAGAATTGAGTACAGTAGCCACAAGCAACATATAACTGTTGAGCACTTGAAATGGGGCTAGTGTGAGAGAGCAAATGAAGTTTAATATTATTTAATTTTAACCTAATTAAAATCTAATCAGGGGACTGGGATTGTGGCTCAGTAGTAGAACATTTTCCTAGCACACGTGAAGCACTGGGTTTGATCCTTTGCACCACATAAAAATAAATAAATAAAACAAAGGTATTGTGTTCATCTATCCCTAATTTTTTTTAAAAAAATCCAATCAGTATAAAATTTGTTTCCCATGAAATATATTGTATTTCTTATAATAATACTTTAAACATTAGTCATTATTTCATGTAATGTAATATGGTTTTATTTTAATATGTGTTGGCCTTATGCATAGTTTCTGGCATTACACATAGCTATATCAATGAATCTAGTAGATAACAAAAGATTAATTCAGTATAATTGATTTTTCTTCCATACATTGATGCTACAGAATAATGTGTTTATTTGATTTTAAGCAAACAGCACAAGTTACAGTATATATCTTAATTTGTAATGAAATTAAGACTCATTATTTTAATTATAATATAACTAAATTATTTTTATTGAAAAATATGGGCAAGTTTTTATATGTAAAATAAATCCATACTGCTAATGTAAAATCTAGTAGAGATGCGAAATTGGGTGATTGCAATCAGAACAGTGAAATAAAAATAGATGTCTTGCAAATTTTACTATGACTAGCAATTGCAATTCCCTGCAGCTGGAGCAGAGAAAAAGAAAAAATCTATTTATTAAATTCAAAGTTTAAAAATTAAAGGCAGAACAAAGTTAACATACATTTTTCAGCAAATATATAATGAATTTTGTAAGTGTTCTTCTAGTGGTCAAAATAATGGTTGAAATTAATTTCTAATATTAGGAATAGTAATAATATTTTAGCCTAAATGTGGCTGCATCTGAATTCTAAAAGAAAATAATTTTAAATAGAAATAATATAATATTATGTATTATTATAACATTAAAATTTCATTTCTTCCCTCACATTAGTCACATTTCAAGTGCTCAATAGCTACTCATTGCTTGTGGCTATTGTACTAAATGCTGTGAAATACGGGATTATGGTATCTTGATTGGGAGTCCCTGAGTCCTGGAGTAATAAACTACAGATCAAATAATTTTAAATGGAGTATTTTAAATAAATACTCCATTTAAAATTTTGTGTTAAAAAATGAGGAAGAAAAGGCATTTGTATTTTTCAAACAATTATAAAATTTACAAAAATCAAAATATCTTCAATTAATTTAAGAAGCAACTTTCTATAGAACAGAGATCCTTCTGACAATTTTTTTTAAAGTTAGTTGATTTGATTACTAATGGTAGTATATATACTCAGAATTATTATAAGTCAGAATTGGAAGTAGCTCATCTCATTTTTGCCTGTATATTATCCTACAGGACTCACTTACCTGGTCACAATGATCTACTGGGAAAGCTGCAAAATGCAGTACAGCTCTACGACCAGGAGACATTGAAAAGAAGCTTAATGAACATATAGCAATCACAATTACACTACCTTTTCTTAGTTATGGTCTATTTTGTATACTTTCTCTAAAGGGTCTTTTAATGCCTCCAAATACATTTATAGATTTTTCAACTGTCCCTTCTAATTCTCTTAATTGTTTTTATTTTTACATTATAGTTATACATAATAGTGGGGATAAATTTGACATAACCATACTTGAATGAATCAATTTTTTTTCCATTTCAGTGTCCAGCACTTTCTTTTTCCCTGTACACCTCCATTCTCCTATTCCTCTTCCTCTGTTCTACTTGTTTTCTATTTATGTATGTTCAATTGGTGCTTTAAAGATACACATAAGAGTGGAATTCACTGTGGTATATTCAGATATGTACATAGCAGAATTTTGGCAATTTAATTCAGCAATTCTCCCTTTTCCTAACTCTCCTTACTTCCTCTTGACCCCTTTATTCTACTCCTTTGACCTCCCTATATTTTTATGAAATCTTCCTCCCACCCCATTATAGTTTGGATGTGAGGTGTCTCCCCAAAGCTCATGTGTGAGATAATACAAAAACATTTAGAGGAGAAATGATTGGATTATGACAGCCTTAACTCTATGGATGGATTAATCCCCTAATGGGGATAAACTGAGTGGTAACTGAAAACAAGTAAGATATGACTAGAAGAGCTGGGCCATTAGGATGTACCTTTGGGGTACATATTTTATCTGGTAAGTGGAGTCTTCTCTCTGCTTCCCAGTCATCATGTGAGCTGTTTCGCTCTACCATACTTTTCCACCATGATATTGTGCCTCACTGGAGCTCAGAGGAATGGAGTTAGCTATCTATAGACTGAGACCTCTAAAACCATAAGCCCCCAAATAAACTCTTCCTCCTCTAGAATTGTTCTGATCAGGTCTTTCAGTCACAGCCATGAAAAGGCTGACTAAAACACCTTCATTCCCCCCACCCTTTACTTTTCTCTAGCATCTGCATATGAGAGAAAACATTTGACCCTTGATTTTCTGAGTCTGACTTAGTTCACTTAACATGATGTTCTTATGTTCCATCCATTTATCAGCAAATGCCATAATTTTTGTTCCTCTTTATGGCTTGTTAAAACTACATTGTGTATATATACCACATTTTCATCATCCATTCATTTGCTGACAGACATTTGGGCTGATTTCATAACTTTGCTATTGTGAATTTCACTGTTATAAACATGATGTGTCTGAATCACTATAATGTGATGATTTTAGTTCTTTTTATAAATACTGGGGAGTGGGATAGCTAGGTTGTATGATGGCTGTATTCCCAGTCTTTTAAGGAATCTCCATACTTCTTTCCAGTGTGGTTGTACTAATTTGCATGTCGATCAACAATGTATGAGTGAACATTTTTCAACATACCCTTGCCAGCATTTATTATTATTTGTATTCTTTGTGATTGGCATTCTAACTGAAGTGAAATGAACACTCAAGTTAGTTTTGTTTTGTATTTCCCAGATTTGCCAGTCATGTTTAACACTTTTTCCTAATTGATTAGTAATGTGTATTTCTGTTTCTCAGAAATGTCTCTTTGAATTTTTTTTCCAATATATTGACTAGATTGTTTCCTCTTTTTTTTATTATTGGTTGTTTAGATTTTTTTTTCATTTCTTTGTTTATTCTGTCTACCAGCCACTGTCTGAGAATTAGATGGTAACGATCTTCCCCCATTCTTTAGGCTCTCTCTTCTTAACATTTGTAATCATTTCTTGACTGTGCAGAAGATAATTTGACACCAACCTACTTATTGGTTCTTTGTTTATTTTTTCAGATTCAGGGGTCTTGCTAAGAAAGTTGGTGCCTATGCCAAAATGTTGGAGTGTTGATAATACATTTTCTTCTAGCAATTACAAACTTTCTGGTCTAATTTTTGGTTTTTAATACACTTTGAGTTGCCTTTCATGCAGGATGAAACATAGGGATTTAGATTCATTCTTCTACACATGGATATCCAGTTTCTGTAGCACCATTAGTTTAAAAAACCTAACTTTTCTTGAATGTATGTTTTTGGCTTTTTGTCAAGAATCCATGGGGATTTATTTCTGTGTCTTCTATTCCATTGGTCTTCATGGTTGTTTTGATGCAAATACCAAGCTTTTTTGGCTGTTGTTGTTACAAACTTTGTAGTGCAATTCAAGATCAGGTACTAAGTACTTCCAGCAACACTCTTCTTGTTCAATGTCGTTTTGGCTATTCTGGGTCTGTTAGTCTTCCAATAATCATTAGAATGCCTTCTTCTTCTTCTTCTTCTTCTTCTTCTTCTTCTTCTTCTTCTTCTTCTTCTTCTTCTTCTTCTCCTTCTCCTTCTCCTTCTCCTTCTTCTTTTTCTTCTTCCTCTTCCTCTTCTTCGCCATTAGTATTTTAATGGAAATTGCATTGAATCTGTAATAAAGTTGGTAGTATGGCCTGATATTCACAATATAAATTCTGCCTATACAAGAATATGAGAGGTCTTTACTTCTTATAATATCTTCAATTTCTTTATTCAGTATTAGGTAGTTTCCATTGTAGATATCTTTAAAATCTGCGGTTAGATTTATCCCTAAATATTTATTTATTTATTGGCTTATTTGCTTATTTATTTATTTTGGTTATTGCAAAAGGTGTAGTTTTCCTGATTTTTTTCTCAGAATATTCATTATTGGAATATAGGAAAGCTATTGATTTATGTCAATCTTGTATCTTGCTGTGTTAAAGATTTAATTTATCAGCTATAGGAGTCTTCTGGTGAAATATTTTGAATCATCTAAATATAGAATCATATCATCAGCAAACCAAAATAATTTGTCTTCTTCTTTTGCTATTTATATTACTTTAATTTCCTTCTCTTGCCTGATTTTTCAGGCTAAAGTTTTAAGAGCTGTATCAAACAGGAGTGGTGAGAGTGAACATCTTTGTCTTATTACTGATTTTAGACAAAATTTCTTCAGTTTTTTTTTCAATTCAGTATAATGTTGGATTTGAATTCGTCCTATATAGTCTTTATAATGTTGAGTCAAGTTCCTTCTATCCCTAGTTTCTCCAACATTTTTAACATTAATGGGTACTGGATTTTGTCAAAGGCCATTTCTGCATCTATTGAAATGTTCATATGAGTCTTGTTTTTAATTGTATTTATGTAGTGAATTACATTTATTTATTTGTGTATATTGAACCAAACTTGCATCTCTGGAATGAAACCAACTTAATCATTGGGTACTATCTAATTGGTGTGTTTTTACATGTGGGTCGCTAAGATTTTTTTTTAACAAATTTTAAAACTCTGTTCATCAGTAATGTTGGTCAGTAGTTTTCTTTCATTCATGTGTCTTTGGTTTTGGTATCAGTGTTACATTGATACATAAAATGAATTTGGAAGTTGTCCCTTCATTTCTATGTCTTGTAATAATTTGAGGAAGACTGGTGTTTGTTCTGTAAAGATCTGGTAGAACTTGGCTGGGGGTATCTATAGCTTTTCGTTGTTTGAAGACTTTTAATTACTGCTTTAATCTCATTGCTTGATATTAATCTGCTTAGGCATTTTACATTGTACTGGTTCAATTTGGGCAGGTCATATATGTCTAGAAATTTGTCAATGTCTTTTAGATTTTTCATTTTATTGGAGTATAAATTTTCAAAATAGGTTCTAATGATCCTTTAGATTTCAGAAATGTCTGTGGTGATATCTCCTTTTTATCTCTAATTTTGTTGATTTGGGTCTTCTTTTTCTTTGTTTCAGTTAGTTTGGATAAGGTTTTATCAATATTTTTTATTGTTTCAGAGAACCAACTCCTTGTTGCATTGATCCTATGTATTTTTTTTTTATTGTTGGCTGTTCAAAACATTACATAGTTCTTGATATATCATATTTCACAATTTGATTCAAGTGGGTTATGAGCTCCCATTTTTACCCCATATACAGATTGCAGAATCACATCAGTTACACATCCATTGATTTACATATTGCCATACTAGTGTCTGTTGTATTCTGCTGTCTTTCCTATCCTGTACTATCCCCCCTCCCCTCCCCTCCCCTCCCCTCCCCTCCCCTCTTCTCTCTCTGCCCCCTTTACTGACATTCCTTTGTCCCCCTTGTATTATTTTTCCCCTTCCCCTCACTTCCTCTTGTATGTACTTTTGTATACCTCTGAGGGTCTCCTTCCATTTCCATGCATTTTCCCTTCTCTCTCCCTTTCCCTCCCACCTCTCATCCCTGTTTAATGTTAATCTTCTTCTCATGCTCTTCGACCCTACTCTGTTCTTAGTTACTCTCCTTATATCAAAGAAGACATTTGACATTTGTTTTTTAGGGATTGGCTAGCTTCACTTAGCATAATCTGCTCTAATGCCATCCATTTCCCTGTAAATTCTATGATTTTGTCATTTTTTAATGCAGAGTAATACTCCATTGTGTATAAATGCCACATTTTTTTTATCCATTCATCCATTGAAGGGCATCTAGGTTGGTTCCACAGTCTAGCTATTGTGAATTGTGCTGCTATGAACATCGATGTAGCAGTGTCCCTGTAGCATGCTCTTTTTAGGTCTTTAGGGAATAGACCGAGAAGGGGAATAGCTGGGTCAAATGGTGGCTCCATTCCCAGCTTTCCAAGAAATCTCCATACTGCTTTCCAAATTGGCTGCACCAATTTGCAGTCCCACCAGCAATGTACAAGTGTACCCTTTTCCCCACATCCTCGCCAGCACTTGTTGTTGTTTGACTTCATAATGGCTGCCAATCTAACTGGAGTGAGATGGTATCTTAGGGTGGTTTTGATTTGCATTTCTCTGACTGCTAGAGATGGTGAGCATTTTTTCATGTACTTGTTGATTGACTGTATGTCCTCCTCTGAGAAGTGTCTGTTCAGGTCCTTGGCCCATTTGTTGATTGGGTTGTTTGTTCTCTTATTGTCTAATTTTTTGAGCTCTTTGTATACTCTGGATATTAGGGCTCTATCTGAAGTGTGAGGAGTAAAGATTTGTTCCCAGGATGTAGGCTCTCTATGTATTTTTAATTCCCAATTTGATTTCAAATCTGATGTTAATCATGTTATGTCTTCTACTGATTTTGAAATTATCTTCCCTTTCTAAGGCTTTGAGGTATACCATTATATTATTTATTTGGCATCTTTCTTTTTCTTTTTTTTTTAATGTAGGTACTAAATGCTGTCATCTTTCATCCTAGAACTGCCTTCATACTGTCTCAAAGATCTTTATCTCTTTTCATTCGTTTCTAAAGAATTTATTGATTTCTTCTCTGGTATATTCTTTATTTAAGAGTATTGTTCAGTCTGCATATTTTTATGAGGTTTGTATAAATTTTAATTCTGTGTATTTCTAATCTCATCCAATTATGGTCTGATAATATGTATCTTTTCTTTTTTGTATTTTCTAAGAATTACATTTTTGACCTAGAATATAGTGTATTTTAAAAAATATTCCATGAGCTGTTTAGAAGAAAGTGAATTCAGCTGTTGTGGGGTAAAATATTGTGTTGATGCCTGATTAGTTCATTTTTTATAGTTTTATTTAGATTAGAATTATCTTTATTGGCCTTATATATTGCTGACCTATTTATTGTTTAAAGAAGCATGTTAAAAATACCCATGAATACTTTCCAGGCACTGTAAAGTCAACCTCAGCAATAGTGAAGCACTAAGCAACTCAGTGAGATCCTGTCTCTAAATAAAAGACAAGATAGGGCTGGGAATGTAACTCAGCGGCTGATGACCCCTGGGTTCAATCCCTGGTATCCCTCCACCAAAAAAACCAAAAAACAAAAAGACTACCCAGCTTGGCTGTATTGGGATTTATGTTAAGAAAATGTTAAGAAGTAGTTTTTATTTAATTAGGTGCAATGACATTTGGAGCATAAACATTTACTGTTGTTTTATCTGCTTGATGCATTTTTCTATTTAGCCATATTATATTGTTCTCTTTACCAATAAATAGTGACCTTCTTTTAATATTCTGCTTAATTTTTACTTGAATTCTGCTTTATTGGTTATGAGAATTGCTACTCCTGCTTACAAAGAATATTTTATTTTTTTATACTCAATGTTATTATGCATAGGTGTTTACTATTTCTTGCTGTTTTGGTTTTGTGGCTATGTTTAATTCACTCTTAATTTTCATTTAGTTCTTTAGTCTTCTAGAGAATTTATCCATTTGGGAATTTGGGGTTGTTTTTCTTAATTTTTCCATGAGGTGTTTTTTATTTTATTATTATTTTTTTATAGTGCTGACTTGGTAGTGAGGAGTTCTTTACGCTTATGCTTCTCATTGAAAGTATTTACTTTGTCTTCATTTTTTCAGTTACTAGATATAGCAATTTTGTCTGGTAATTGTTTTCCTTCATAGTTTAAAATATCTCATTCCGAGCCTTCCTTGATTTTATGATCTGAGTTGAGATGTCAGGAGTAGCCATATTGGTTAATCTCTGTGACCTGGTATTTTTCTCTTGTAGCTTGTGATACTTTAGATCGGAGGTTTTCCCTAAAAGTTCATGTGTGAGACAATACAAGGATTTTCAGAGATGAAATTATTAGATTATGAGAGTTGTAACCTATTCAGCAAATTAAGCCGTAATTATGAATTGACTACGCAGTACTTATAGGCGGGTAGGGTGTGTGTGGAGGGAGTAAGGAGTGTATCTTTGGTTTTATATTTTGTCTCTGATGAACAGAGGTCTTTCTCTGCTTGCTGGTTGCTATGAACTGAGCTCCTTTTGTCCCCCACACCTTTCCACCATTATGTTCTGCCCCACATCTGGCCCAGAGCTATGGAGTCAGATGACTATGGAGTGAACCTCTGCAATTCAGAGTCAAAACACACTTTTCCTTTTGGTTAACAAAATGCAAAAGTTAACTAAAACAGATTTTAGTATTTTTTTTATTTCTTTCTTATGTTAACCATTTTGATTATGATATGTCTTGGAGAGGTTTGATGTTGTCTGCTTGCTGTTTTATGAATTGAATATGTGGATGCCCATGTCACTTCTGAAGTTAAGAATATTTTCTGTCATTTCATTGAAAAGTTTCTTGAGGAGAAGGAACATGGCGGTGGGCAGGGAGGTAGCACTCCCATCACCTCCTCAAATACGCGGACAGAGAGAGACTTCAGAACGACTGGATGCTGCCTGCTAAGGAACATCCAGCAAAATTGGGCTGAGGTGAGACTAAGTGAGGAGTTTGGGCCCAAGCAAGCTGCCGCCTTGCTTGGGTGCAAGTGAACCAGGCCACCCCGCGAGCAGAGGTGCTGGCTGGTAGATTGGTGGCCCACCGCAGACTAAGGCGACTCAGCACTATGGAGACCCTCGAGCGGCATAGAGAAACAAAGCTTTGGACCCTTTGAGGAGGTACCAACCAAGCCTCCATGGGACAGCAGACCAAGAACTGAGGCCAGGACCTAGGAGAGACAGACCAGACTCACTCTTCCCATCAGACACCCCAGCAAGGAGACCAGAGTCCACCATAGCAGAGAACTGATGTCACCAGAGTTCAGCAGATGGGATCCCTTCCCAGCGAAATCAGCTACAACAGGTGTGTGACCCTCACCCCACCACATCCATACAGCTGGGAAATCTCAAAAATCTCTCCCCAGCTCTCAGTAAGTGTGATTAATGGAGCCAAGGGAATCAGGAGGGGCACCTGACCTCCAACTCTCCCTCCCACCAGCGGCAACAGCCAAGGCCTATTTCACCACCTCCCAGGGGCGTGGCAACCGGAGGGGACCAGGCAAAATAAGCTGACGGCCCCCAGCTCCCACGCTCCAAAACCTTGGGGTCTGGGTGAATGGCAAACAGAGAGAGTGCCCAGTCGTTCAGGAGAACAGGGCATCCAGGGGGCTGCAAGCCTGGAGAGTAACTAGATCTGTGGAGAACGGCACCGGTGAGTGGGGCCTGGCTGGCAGGAGAAGTGGGGGTAGGAGCTGGAGACCAGGAACGGCCCTGGGTGACCAGGATTGGAGAGCCGCCCAGTTGGAGAAGAGGAGCCACCTCACAGGGATTGTTTCCTGTGTATTGAGGGCAGAAGCTTGGCTCAGAGGGCACAGCTCCACCTACTGGAAGAAAAGAAAATAGAACTCTAAAACTGCATTTATCTTTTTATTTTCTTTTCAATTTTTATTTTTCCCTTTTCTTTTCTTCTACCTATTTTTCTCTCCCTCTTTCTCTTTAATGACTTCTTCCTTCCCCTTCCCCTACCTTTCCTCCCAAGTATTATGACTTTTATTACGTGTAATTTTCTAAATGCAAATAGATGAATGTTCCGAGGCTGTTAATAGTGCTCCTAAGTCCCTAGCTACCACCAAATACCCTGCTCCAATCTCCTGTTAATATCCCCCTTCAGTAGAGCAATCTTCCAAGGTAGCTAAGATATACTAACCCCCATATCATCGTAGCACCTGACCTAAACATAAAGTCCTAAGACCAAACCACAGATTGCTATACGCCTTCAGAATCCGTATGCCTTTTATACAATGAATGAATTTGCTTTAAATTACAATAAAGCCCAACATCTCTAGACATAGTCTCCCATCAGAAAGGAGAGATCCCGGAGATATACAAAACCAAAACAAATTTATAGGAGAAAATAGAAACACAGCAGTCAAACAGAGCTGGAAAGAAACATGAGCATCATGAAAAAACAAGGGAATGAAGGATTACAAACAAGGCAGGACAGCTTAAATTTACAGGAGAATCTAGATGCATTAAAAAAATGGTCAGATAAAGAACTCAAGGCATACCTGACTCAGATGGAATGGAATCTTAAAGAGGTCCTTAGACAGCAAATGCAAACAATGAAAGAAAACTTTGAAAATGAATTACATAAACAGATTCAAGAAGCAAAAAATCAACTTACCAGGAGCTAGAGATTATATAAAAAAATTCAAACAGTAATCCTAGAAATGAAGGAAACTATATACCAAATTAAAAACTCAAATGAGAGTATTACAAATAGAGTAGAACAAGTAGAAGTCAGAATATCAGATAATGAAGACAAATTATATCATCTTGAAAAGAGTTTAGTCAACTCAGAAAGGCTGGTAAGAAACTACAAGCAAAACATCCAAGAGATATGGGATATCATTAAAAAAAAAACAAAACTTAAGAGTCATTGGGATAGAGGAATGTATAGAGGTCCAAACCAAAGGAATGAGCAATCTGTTGAAAGAAATAATTTTAGAAAACTTTCCAGACAAGAAAAATGAAATGGATGTCCAAATCCTAGAAGCCTATAGGACGCTGAACATCCCAAACCACAATAGACAAACTCCAAGACACATAATTATGAAGATATCCAACATACAGAACAAGGAGAGAATATTAAAAGCTACAAGAGAAAGGAGGCAGATTACTTTCAGGGGTAAACCAATTAGGTTAACGGCTGATTTTTTCATCATAGACACTGAAAGCAAGAAGATCCTGGAACAACATATTTCAAATGCTGAAAGATAATGGGTACCAACCAAGAATATTGTATCCAGCAAAACTAAGCTTCAGGTTTGACAACGAAATAAAAATCTTTCACGATAAACAAAAGTTAAAAGAATTTGCAGCCGGAAAACCAGCACTGCAAAGCATTTTGGGCAAAATACTACATGAAGAGGAAATGAAAAAGAACAACCAAAACCAACAGTGGGAAGTAACTCAGTAAAGGGAAAAAAAAACTAATCAAAAAGGAAAAACAAACCAAATTAAAAAATAAATAAATAAACAAACATGAGTGGAAGTACAAACCATATATCAATGGTAACCCTAAATATTAATGGCTTAAACTCACCAGTTAAGCAACATAGGCTAATAACCTGGATTAAAAAAAAAAAAAAAAACAGATCCAACAACAATATGCTGCCTTTAGGAGACTCATCTGATGGGAAAAGATGTGCACAGGCTGAAGGTAAAAGGTTGGGAAAAATCATGCCACTCACATGGTCCCTGGAAACAAGCAGGGGTGGCAATACTCATTTCTTATAAAATCAACTTCAAGCCTAAGTTAATCAAAAGGGATAAAGAAGGACACTATATACTGTTAAAGGCAACCATTCACCAACAAGACATAACAATTATCAATATGTATGCACCAAATAATGGCGCTGCTAAGTTCATAAAACAAACTCTCCTCAAGTTCAAGAGACAAATAGATCATAACACAGGAATTATGGGTGACTTCAACACACCTCCCTCACCAATGGACAAATCTTCCAAACAAAAGTTAAATAAAGAAAATATAGAACTCAATAACACAATTAATAACCTAGACTTAACTGACAATATATTGAATATATCAACCATCATCAAGGAGATATACTTTTTTGTCAGCAGCACATGGATCCTTCTCAAAAATAGACCATATTTTATGCCATAAGGCAACTCTTAGAAATTATAAAGGAGTGGAGATAATACCATGCAGCTTATCCAATCATAATGGAATGAAACTGTAAATCAATGATAAAAGAAGGAAGGAAAAATCCAACATCACTTGGAGAATGAACAATATGTTACTGAATGATCAATGGGTTACAGAAGACATAAAGGAGGAAATCAAAAAATTCTTAAAGATAAATGAAAACACAGACACAACATATCGCAATCTATGGGACACAATGAAAGCAGTTTTAAGAGGAAAATGCATTGCTTGGAGTTCATTCCTCAAAAAAAAGAAAAAAACCAACAAATAAATGATCTCACACTTCATCTCAAAACCCTAGAAAAAGAAAAGCAAAAAACAGCAAATGTAGTAGAAGACAACTAATAATTAAAATCAGAGCTGAAATCAATGAAATTGAAACAAAAGAAACAATTGAAAAAAAAAATTGACAAAACTAAAAGTTGGTTCTTTGAAAAATTAGATAAGATCAACAGACCCTTAGCCATGCTAAGGAAGAGAAGAAGAGAGAGAACTCAAATTACTAGCATACGGGATGAAAAAGCTAATATCAAAACAGACACTACAGAAATACAGAAGATAATTAGAAATTATTTTGAAAGCTTATATTCCAATAAAATAGATGATAGTGAAGACATCGATAAATTTCTTAAGTCATATGATTTGCCCAGATTGAGTCAGGAGGATACAAACAACTTAAACGGACCAATATCAATGGAGGAAATAGAAGAAGCCATCAAAAGACTACCAACCAAGAAAAGCCCAGGACCAGATGGGTATACAGCAGAGTTTTACAAAACCTTTAAAGAAGAACTAATACCAATACTTTTCAAGCTATTTCAGGAAATAGAAAAAGAGGGAGCTCTTCAAATTCATTCTATGAGGCCAACATCACACTGATTCTGAAACCAGACAAAGACACTTCAAAGAAAGAAAACTACAGACCAATATCTCTAATGAACATAGATGCAAAAATCCTCAATAAAATTCTGGCAAATCAGATACAAAAACATATCAAAAAGATTGTGCACCATGATCAAGTAGGATTCATCCCTGGGATGCAAGGCTGGTTCAATATACGGAAATCAATTAATGTTATTCACCACATCAATAGACTTAAAGATAAGAACCATATGATCATCTCGATAGATGCAGAAAAAGCATTCAACAAAGTACAGCATCCCTTTATGTTCAAAACATTAGAAAAACTGGGGATAAGAGGAACTTACTTCAACATTGTAAAAACTATCTATGCTAAGCCTCAGGCTAGCATCATTCTGAATGGAGAAAAATTGAAGGCATTCCCTCTAATATCTGGAACAAGACAGGGATGCCCTCTATCACCACTTCTATTCAATATAGTTCTCGAAACACTGGCCAGAGCAATTAGACAGAAGAAAGAAATTAAAGGCATAAAGATATAAAAAGAAGAACTTAAATTAGCACTATTTGCAGGTGACATGATCCTATACCTAGCAGACCCAAAAGATTCTACCAAGAAACTTCTAGAGCTAGTAAATGAATTCAGCAAAGCGGCAGGATATAAAATCAACATGCATAAATCAAAGGCATTCCTGTATATCAGTGAAAAATCAGTTGAAATGGAAATGAGGACAACCACCTCATTCACAATATCCTAAAAAAAAAAATAAAATACTTGGGAATCAACCTAACAAAAGAGGTGAAAGACCTATACAATGAAAACTACAGAACCCTAAAGAGAGAAATAAAAGAAGAGCTTAGAAGATGGAAAGATTTACCTTGTTCATGGATAGGCAGAACTAACATCATTAAAATGGTGATATTACTAAAAGTACTCTATAGGTTTAATGCAATTCCAATCAAAATCCCAATGGCATTTCTTGCAGAAATAGAAAAAGCAATCATGAAATTCATCTGGAAAAATAAAAGACCCAGAATAGCAAAAGCAATTCTAAGCAGGAAGAGGGAAACAGGCAGTATAGCGATACCAGATTTTAAACTATACCACAGAGCAATAGTAACAAAAACAGCAGGGTACTGGTACCAAAACAGGTTTGTAGACCAATGGTACAGAATAGAGGACACAGAGACCAATCCACAAAATTACAACTACCTTATATTAGACAAAGGTGATAAAAGCATGCAATGGAGAAAGGATAGCATCTTCAACAAATGGTGTGGAGAAAACTGGAAACACATATGCAACAAAATGAAATTGAATCCCTGTTTCTCACCATGCACAAAAGTTAATTCAAAATGAATCAAGGAGCTAGGAATCAAACCAGAAACTCTATGTCTAATAGAAAAAAAAGTTGGCTCTAATCTTCACCTTGTGGTGTTGGTCCAAATTCCTTAATAGGACATCTATAGCACAAGAGTTAAAATCAAGAATCAACAAATGGGACTTACTCAAACTAAAAATTTTTTTCTCAGTAAGAGAAACAATAAGAGAGGTACATAGGGAGCCTACATCCTGGGAACAATTTTTTACCCATCACACTTCAGATAGAGCCCTAATATCCATAGTATACAAAGAACTCAAAAAATTAAACAATAAGAAAACAAATAACCCAATCAACAAATGGGCCAAGGATCTGAACAGACACTTCTCAGAGAAGGATATACAATCAATCAACAAATACATGAAAAAATGCTCACCATCTCTATTGATCAGAGAAATGCAAATTAAAACCACTCTAAGATATCATCTCACCCCAGTAAGAATGGCATCCCTTATGAAGTCAAACAACAACAAGTGCTGGCGAGGATGTGGGGAAAAGGGTTCACTTGTACATTGCTGGTGGGACTACAAATTGGTGCGGCCAATTTGGAAATCAGTATGGAGATTCCTTGGAAAGCTGGGAATGGAACCACCATTTGACTCAGCTATTCCCCTTCTAGGACTATTCCCAAAAGACCTAAAAAGAGCATACTACAGGGATACAGCTACATCAATGTTCATAGCAGCACAATTCACAATAGCTGGATGTGGAACCAACCTAGATGCCCTTCAATAGATGAATGGATAAAAAAAAATGTGGCATGTATACACAATGGAATATTACTCAGCACTAAAAAATAACAAAATCATGGCATTTTCAGGGAAATGGATGGCATTAGAGCAGATTATGCTAAATGAAGTTAGCCAATCCCTAAAAAACAAATGCCGAATCTCTTCTTTGATATAAGGGGAGCAACTCAAAGCAGAGCAGGGAGGAAGAGCATGAGAAGAAGATTACCATTAAACAGGGATGAGAGGTGGGAGGGAAAGGGAGACAGAAGGGGAATTTCACAGAAGATGGAAGGAGACCCTCATTGTTATACAAAAATACATATAAGAGGATGTGAGGGGGAGGGAAAAAAGAGAGAAATGAGTTATGGTAGATGGGGTAGAGAGAGGTGATGGGAGGGAAGGAGAGGGGTGGGGAGGAGGAGTAGGAAGGAGACAGGAAGGGCAGCAGAATACAACAGACACTAGTATGGCAGTATGTATAAACGTGGCTGTATAACCAATGTGATCCTGAAGTCTGTACGCATGGGAAAAATAAGAATTCATACCCCATTTGAATCAAATGTATGATATATTATATGTCAAGATCAATGTAATGTTTTGAGCAACTAATAAATTTCTGATGTTTTCACAAAAAATAATTTTAAAAAAAGAAAAGTTTCTTAATGTCATAGTATGTATCTCCATGTTCTCAGGCATCCCAGTGACTTTCAAATTTGATCTGTTGACGCTGTCTCAGAATTCTTGAGTATTCTGATCATGGTCTGTCTTCCTCTTCTTTTTTTTTTTCTTTATTTCATACTGAGTATTCAAATTCACATACCCTGTTTTCAGGGCCTGAAGTTCTGCTTTCCACACAATCGGATCTGTTGGTGATATTTTCAAGTGAAAATTTCTATTTAATACAATAGATCTTTCATTTCTCAAAATCATGATTGATTTTTATATGCATCTCTATTTCTTTATTGAGATGGTTTTTCACTTCCTGTATTTGGTCTCTTAATTCTTTCCTTGGATCTTCTTTAAATGCATTGAACATTTAATAATCAATCTTTAGTAGTTTTTCTCTAGGAATGGAATATAACATTGTATTTTAATTTGCAGGATAAGTAAACAAATAAAAAGCAAAAGTTCATATGTATTAAATCATCTCAGATGATGCCCAAAATAAAAAACAGAATGTAATCAATAAAAAAATGTAAGCTATTGTCTTAGGAAAATTGTTTTGCTATCTTGAATTCTCCATCATTTATTTCAAGTATCATTGAAAAACATTGATTTAGTCTGGAGAAGAACTGTAATTTATAACCTGCAAGCTGTAGGAAATTAAATATAGACTTTGGCTTTAAAAAAGGCACCAGAGGCTTTGATCATATTAAAATAGTGTTACAGAAATTAATTTATTCTTTACTGAGTTTCCTACTGAGTGCTAATCACACAGAAGTTATAGGGAATAGTAAAACTACAAGTAATGTTACTTCCATCAAAGAAATCACAGTGTAGAAGGAAACAAACACACCTTCTTATAATTATAATTAACTTAAAAGGCAATGATAAAAGAAATTTCAGGGGCTGGGGTGTGGCTCCCACATGTGGGACACTGGGTTCAATCTTCAGCACCACATAAAAATGAACAAAAACAAAATAAAGACATTGTATCCATGTATAACTAAAAAATTTTTTTTAATTCCAAAGTATAGTGAAATTTATTAAAGCAAATGTTTTGTCATAGAAAATGTCTGCCTGGATCTATGGAGAATCCTGTTATAGAAGAAAGCATTGGAAATTCATTTTACTGAAGGGTTATTTTTTTTCCACCAAAAAGTATAGTCAACTCCTTAATGAACAGTGTTTGGAAACTTTTTGGAAATTTTGCATTCGTGTGAAGATTATATATAGGCCAACATATAGTCCTAGAAAATATGTTCCATAGAGTGGAACATGGAAAGGAGAGGCTGGGCATACCTGCAGACAGATAACTAGGTTTATTGGTTCTGGTTAAATAGGTCAGATGGCTCCACTGTTGGGTGTAGAAGTAAAAGAAATTGAGACCATTTGCCAAGAAAGAGGTCTGGTGAGAGACAGGGTTTCAAAAACCACTTGATTCATGCCTTGATTCCGATTCTAGTGGGGAGCTAAGTGGTTAAACTAAAAGCAAAACAGAAATTACAAAGGATCTAAAACAAATATGGTAGTCAGTTAAAGAAAACTGTCATCTCAGATGATGCCCAAAGTCTTACCTAACAAAATAAGTTTTAATTCAACATATAATGCTAATATGTTAAAATAATTTCCTCTAATTTACAATCTGCACTTGAAAGCAATGACAGATGACATAGAAATTAAAAGCCAATAATATTGATGGCAGGTGTGTCCACATTTCAGTTCATTATTTAACTGACCATGTTTTTATTTTGATCATATTGTCAAATAAAAATGTATATCCTGATAAGTTCACTAAAAAAATAGTTTTTAAAAATATTTGGGACATTATTTCCATTAAATACATTCCCTATATCCCTAGAACTGTATTTCACTAAAATATGCTTAATGTCAAGATAATGTTCTGAATTATATCTACTTGGAGTAATTTGAGACTTCTCAATTTTACTGCTGTTTCTGAACTAAAGCATTTTAAATGATGTACTGTAGTTATTAGTTTTAAAGCTGAATATACAATTTGTGGATGTATTCATAGTAAAAACTGTGCAGAGTAACCAACCTTTGACATTGACCGTTTTGTTCCATTACTTGTTGTATTTGAGACTTCTTCCAGAAAAACAGGACAAAAATTAAATCGTATTGATCCTTAATGGTGACAAACAACATTTTCCCCAAATGTTAACACTAAGATTTGAAAGGAAGATGCAGAGGCATGTGAGATTTGTTTTGATGAGAGATGATGATTTCATACATTCCTTTTGAATGCAGGGGAAAAGGACTGATGTTTGCTGTTATTGGTTTAGATCAGTGTGCATATTATATCCTTTGTCACCTGTACGCATGGATTATTACCATGACTCATGGCATTAATGTATCTAGCCATACTAAATATACAAATTTATATGATGATTATTAGCATCTTGAAGCCTGGATTTGGCCAAAGATGACTCCATGCTTACCGGAACAGGGAAGAGAATTTACCTCCATATCATTGAATTTTGTGTGCTGAAATTGTCTAATATAGGGGTATGTACTGATTTAAAGATTAATTTTATTATGCTGCTCTTGTAGTTGTTATCCCATTGATAAGATGAGATCAACTAAATACAAAAGTAACTAGGTAGAAGCCAGGTGCAGTAGCACACGCCTGTAATCACAGTGGTGGGGAGTCTGAGGCAGGAGGATAGAATGCTAAAAGCCATCCTCAGCAACTTAGCAAGGCCCTGTCTCAAAATCAAATGTAAAAAAAGGGCTTGGAGGAGGCTCAGTGTTTAAGCATACTGGGTTCAATCCCCAGTATCAAAAATTTTTTTTAAAAAATAGTAAGTAGGTAGAAACCCTATTAATTACATTGTTAGCTCCAAATTTTTGAATTTCATTAAAACTCTTTATTAACTTTGAAGTAAATTAAATAACTATCCATTTATTTATTCAGAAAGAATTTCTAAGTGAATACTATATGTTAGTAATGGTGAGATGGGAAAAATACTACCAAGTAGATATGGCATGATTTCTTCTCTCAAAAGGTTTTCAATAGAAGAAGAAATTTGAGTTAAAATGAAAACAATAAATCCTTGCATGGGCTATGACAGATTGAAGTGCCTACAGTACACGATGGGTCCCTGATGCAGGTCACTATGATTCACATTTCCAGTTTATAAAATAGTTCCTCAAGGATATATCCCTAAATGTAAATAACTGTTTTTCAAAAATTATATTATAAATGTTTTAATTTTATATGGCCATATACACTTGCTAAATTCATTTTCTTCCCCCACATACTAATCTACGTTTAAAACTATTACATTTACAAAACCCTATTTATTTTTTTCAGTTACTCTATCCTCTCCTTTATCCATCCCCAGAAAGATTGCACCAAGAGGCCCAATTTATTTTTCTGTTGGATCCTCTACTGTGATACATGCAGAAGGAACAGGGGCCATGGGTAGATGGGAGATCTGGAAGTACAGGCAGAAAATATCTACCACTTCATGAATAAACAAAACAGAAAGGTATACTTTTAAATTCACAGTTTTGTTTCCTTACTGCTTCCTGATTTCAATTCAACCTTATCTTTGGTGCCCTACATAGAAAGCTACATTAAAAATCATGAAAACATGGTCTCAACTCTAAGTTTTTTCTTCTCTCTATAATAAATATGACCTTTCTTGCCAATCTTCCAGGCACTATGCAAATATTTATCATTGTATGTGTGTATGTGTTGCCTTTGTTGGTGGAAAACTGAAAGACAAAAATTTGACTAGTTTTTTTTTTTTTTACATATTGTTAATTTTCCACTGCTGTGGATTTACATATTTGTTTTATAAACCATTTCAACTTTGTTCTTTTGTCCTAAGGCAAATTTGTCAAAGTGCACATAACATTATGTATAAAAACAAACAAACACTATAAAATATCTTGGAACTCTGTGTGTGTGTGCAGGGGGGAGAATATCCATGAATATCCATGGCAGTACTCAGATATTGAAATTAGCAAAATTCATAAGAATAAAAAAATCAAAAACCAAATTCTGAAATTCACCATGATGTTGATAAATAAATTACTAGTATGATACTACTATTTGATAATTGCATACCTAAAGTGATAGCTCCCCTAAAATTCACGTTCCTATAAAAGGACAGCCAAAATTCTCTAAAGCACTTTGTAGTGAACCACTAAACAAATTATTTGATCTCCACATAGTCAAAAACATTATGAGTAGATATATGTGTATCAACTCATAGTATCATAGAGCAATGAGTCACTTCCAAGTATACAGAGAATTAAAAGGCATTCTTGAAGACAAATGAAATGGAGTTAAGTCCAGGATACTAAGAATACCTGTGAAGTTAAGCCTTGGGAGCCTGAAAGGGTAATTGATATCAAACTTGAATTTCAAAGAAAGAAAAGGAATGATCCAGGCAAAGAGAACAGTTGGAGGGAAAAGATGTCTAACCATGTGCAGAGGTGCAGGATTAGAAGGAATTTGCTTGGTGCATTTAAGCACAGCTAGACGGCATTTCTGGAATTTGGATATAAGAGGTACAGGTGGAAAGAGAAATAATAAGCTAAAGGTGGAGCTGGTTGCATGATCATGAGGAGTTCCTGTTAACAATCAAATTTAGATATCTGCAAAGATGTGATATCACAAAAAAATTCATGTGGAGATTTACAATTTTGAATGGTTAATACAGAAGCTATGTGAAAACAGATTCAATTTGAGGAAATTTATTTCATCTTCTGACTGTTGATGTCTTGTGCTGTTTTCTGACTCTTTTGTTCCTTTGAAATCTCCACCTTTTAAGTCAAAATGCAAAACTTCTTCCCAATTCATCTGGTAGGGAGAAAATGGACTCTCTTTGCACTTTTCTGTACAGAGAGTGACTGGTCCTAATACAATTAGATATATGCATTCCCCTCTCCTCTTTTTTGTCCCATTTCATCATTTGTTTCTTCTAAATCAAATAGAATACAGGGTTATATGATTCTCTTTGTATCTATTTTTATATAAGTATTCAGTATTGTTTGCTGCCCCATAAGGAATGTTCTCATGTTTGTTTTGAGATTAAATAATTTTAAGCCCTCTCCAAATCTGTCTCACGGTTTACATTCTGAATTGGTGTCTATGAGAAACTCATGTCATGAACTGCTTTAAAATATAACCGAGCACTGAATTTTTCACCAAACATTAAACAAATCCTATATGGCTTTGCTCCTAACTTGTGCTAGGAACCCACACACAGAAAAATGAAGGTAGTTCTAGGTTCTTGCTAAAGAAATAAGCTGTGGGGTTCAAGAAGCATTTTATCAAGTCAACATAGGCAAAAAAGCAGTGGAGAATATGAAAGTCAACTGAGCAATTTCTTGGGAACAATTGGAAAAGGTAAAAAAAATATCTATGTATGACCAAGAAATGATTTGACTGATCTATAACTGATCTCAGTCTTTCATCTATCTAACTTATCTCCAATGCCACAAATAGCAAATGGAAGCCTTCAAGTCAACAGGGTAGGCACTGCAATGGAAAGGTAAGGAGATCCAGATTTTGCAACTGGCCCAAGCTGCTCCTCACTGGGCAATCAAATCTGCTGCCTTTTCATCAAAAGGAGTCCTCAAATCTTTTATAATTCTTGGTATCCACATTATAATACCTCATTTTTACAACAAAAGCACAGGGTCCATCCTGTTACATAAGTTACTCCCACATTGTTCTCACTTTAAGCTTCACTTTTTTAGTCCCCTCTAACTCATTGGATAAACAGGTACATGAACCCCTTTCCTTGAACAAATAGACATGTCTTGTCTCTAACTCAAGAATTACTGACAAAAGCAAGTCATTTCCATCTTAGATTTATGCCCAGAGGTTTCTATTTCACAAGCTTTATTTCTGACAGTTATTTTGAATTTCAACTATGCTCCAATTATAAAGCATTTTGAATAAGAATCCTAAAGGCCCTCCTTATTAGCATGCCATCAGGCTCCAAAATATGTGTTAGCAATGTTAAGTAAGCACTTCAGCTATGCATTCCAAACTTATTAACCTGAAAGCAGTTACAATTAATACACGCTAAACTGCTAATGGAGGCAACATTCTATGAAAATTGAAATGTGACCAAAACGGTGTAAATAAGTAGAAAGTGAACTAATCACAGCAGGTATTCTGAATGGATACATTTTGCTATTAAACTGTATGCAATCAATATGTATAAAAATGATTTATCCTTGTTATTTTATATTGAAAAAAAACATGACCAGCAAAAGCACTACAAAAGAAGCTGAAAACACACACACACGCACACACACATACACACACGTGCTCATATTAAATAAATTTTCTTCAGTTTGAGTTAAATCTGTGAGCAACTTTACTCCAATGAAATCTCGTCAAAAATTTGATTCTTATTTGAAAATCTGTTCCACATTGAATGCTGTGAAATCAAATTTCATTAAAAAAATGGTAATGTTTTTCTCTTTAAGTCCAATCTTTTTTTTTTTTTAATGTAAACATTCCCCTTTGGGAATCTTCTCATCATTTCTCTTTTATTTCCCTTATTATTTTTGTCCCTTTTAAGTAAAGATGGATAAATAAATATACTTCACCCTAATACAAAGAGGTGTCTGAACTTCTATTTTGTTTTTGGCATGTCAAATCCATATTTGGGGTCCTAATCATTTTTAGTATTATCTCATGACTTAACCCACTTTCTCGCTTCTTGTAAGTGTGTGGGTAAGTCTGTGTGCTCAGTGAGGCTTAGCATTATAGACTATTCTACACAATACATCCACTCTATCAAGAGCCAAATTCTTATCTTGCTTTGAACCCTCAGGGATCATTGACTTCAAAAGAATATATTATGTTCCAAAGTGGCTCCATACAGCTGTAGAGGAAGGCATAAAATTGGTCCAGAGAGACTAGTTCCTCAATTCAATGTAATGTTATTCTGCTGCATACATAAGTAGCTCTGTCTTTTCTCTGGTGCATGCCTGTTTTGTGTGTTTGTCATCAACTATAATTAGACAAACAGAATTCTGGTATGCTCTCTGCAATCCTTCACAGGTAATGGTAGAGCTGATATTATCAAAATCAACTCATTAATATTTTAAACTGAAATTCCTTTTATGATTAATGCTCCTTTGAAATACAAACAAACAGTAAGTCTGATATAAAAACCTGCTCCACTGTGAATGAGTGTCTAACTCTCTAGGTGCCTTTTAAGGAAAATACTTTCAGGATATCAGTTCAGTTGTTTCATTGAGGTAATTATGCTGAAAGTGTCAGATAATATAAAATACACATGAAAGTAAAATTTTATTATACGAAATGAAAGAAAAGTGTATGATCACTCTGTATGCATGTCACCTGATCCATTTATATGTACTAGTATCTTTTTAAATATTGTGGGAATGATTATGAACTTGTGATATAATCATATTGAAAATTATAGCAAATAAAGCAATTATATTTTGACACACTGTAGATTGGTATAAATGTTGAAAAAAATACATTGCAATAGTCAAAGTTTGTCCTTACTTCAAATTTTCTTCCATCTTGTAACTAGGCATTAATTATATCATGGTTGTTCTTACAAGTGGTTTTACAAACACCCAAGAAGTAATAGGATAAAAGAACAAATAAGTTTCCTTAAGGTCAGATTTAATCTTAATTAAGAGATTTCTGCATCTAATTCCTGAAAGTGTACCATTTGGTTTTTCAAAATCGAATAATGTAAGCAGATAATTTTATGTCTCTTTCCTCAAAAAATCCATGCAATATAAGACATCATATGTAAATAATTTCCATATACTTTCCTTACTTTCTGATTACTATTCATAAGAAAAATTACATAAGTTCTAACATTTGATGGAAAGAACAGGATTCTGTTCATTTAAGTTTTATATAACTATTGTATAACTCAAAGAGATATAATAAAAATCCTGAATCTGGGGGATTTTGTAAATTGGAATATGCAGAAATGTTATATTGAGCAAGGTAACTCTTTCTCCAAATTTATTGAATTATTCTTTATTATTCCCATGTTTCAGTCTGTAAATTTCATTAAATTATATAAATAAGCTATAACGTCAAGGAGGACTTTGCTATTTACCTCAGAAAGTAAAATAAAGAAAGGAGCCTTATTTTATTTGTACCCTTCTATAATTCTCTGTAGTTATATTTACATAATTTCACAAAATACATTATTTCAGTCAATAAAATGATAGGAAATATGTTATCAAGTACCATTCATGGTAACTCATAAATCAAATAATAGCAGAAGGTTAAAAGTGTGGTGTTGTGGTGCCTACAGACACAATTTAAGGGTCAGGAGAATGTTTTCTAAATATGCAATGTTTTTTCTATACTTTTTGCTAATTCCAAATTATATTGTTAGGAAAAAAACAATCTTGTCCTTGAATTTCATAGATTCTGCTTTATAGTTTCTTCAGCAAAATAATGGTAGTACATGAAAAAACAATTCAAAATTGTTTGAACAAAATGTATAAATTGCAGGCAAATTATCTAAATTATAAATTGGTGAAATTAGTTTCAAAAGTTCTTAGCAGAGCATATCAAGTAGGTGCTTCTGTGATACTGTGAATATCTGCATATATGATTTGAAGACTAAGATGGGTATTCGAGACTGGAGTCTACACTTTGGATTTTTGTGAAAAATTACTGTGATTGCTGTTCCTGTGGTAGCAATTCAATAACAATAGTGGTATTAGCAATAATACTATCATCATTGATATTACTTGCCATAAAACTGTCAATATTAGAAACTCTGAGTCCAAATTGAGATATTTAAAAATATAACTATATAGAAATTTTATTAGCCTATAGCTTATTAAATGAGAAATCTTATATTTTAAGATTTCTTACAACCATAGGTCTATCATGGCTGCAAAAGTTTACAATTACAAAACAAATCAGGTAAAAGTTCAAAGTGGAACATAGGATCTTCTCATTAACTGCTTTTTCCAAAAAATGTTATGAACCTGCCTGAAATACCAGATATTCCTCCATAATGCATAGTTGCTAAGTAGATATTTAATGGAACCACAATAACTCCTGTGTAATATGCACTGTAATTATTACTCCTATTTTGAGCACCAAAAGTTTACCATTGAAGACCTTCATGTTCCCTGCAATATATTAATAGTGATTCTTCATTGTTTTCTGTATTGAGCTGCAAATATATATTTAAATGTCCTTAGTTTCTACAAAATGTCCTAACAATCAGTTAATATTTTATCTTAGTGGTCATAGTTCAGTGGTAGAGCACTTGCCTAGCATGTGTGACTCTGGGTTTGATCCTCAGCAAAACATAAAAATAAATTAATAAAATAAAAGTTATTGTGTTCATCTACAACTACAAAAATATTTTTTTTAAAAGAAAGTAATATTAATCTGTCATGTTTAAGGAAGTAACTCCTGGTGGTAGAGCACACAAAGTGTGCTATTTTCCCAAGTTCTCACGTATATGAGAAAAAAAAATAAGAAGGGATACTCTATTCATGGACATCTATGCTTTCATAACATCAGCATCTAGGGAATAAATTTAACAGTTTAAAATGAATATTTTCTCATAAGAAAAAGTTTCTCCAGTAGATTTCTTTTACTAGCCACCCAAATAGAGTATTTGAAATACAATTACATAATAGAATGGTGATTTATGGAAATTACAAGGAAATAGCTGATATTGATAGGCATATAGCTGAAAGTTCTTATTTTGCCTAATTCAAACCCTTTTCTGTTAAAATCAAATACTATAAATCTATGACCATTTTTTTACTAAAACAAAGTAAGTCAAAATATTTTTCTTCATGATGTGTTGTCTGCATACAGGAGATATGAACAACTTCCTTTTTTGAGTAGCAGATATAATGAAGACAGTCCACTAGGAAAAAAATATATATGCCAAGAAAAAAAATGACTAGATTTAACAGGGACGATGGCTCACACCTGTAATACTAGCAGCTTGGGAAGGTGAGTCAGGAGGATCACAAGTTCAAAGCCAGCCTCAGCAACAGTGAGGCACAAAGCAACCATGTGAAGCCCTATCTCTAAATAAAATACAAAATAGGGCTGGAGATGTAGCTCAGTAATCCAGTGCCCCAGAGTGCAATCCCCGGTACCTCCCACCAAAAAATTAAAAAAATAAAAAGGACTAGATTTAAACAACTATTTTCAGAAAACAACAACAACCCTCCATTATTGGCATTTTATACACTCTCATTAAATTAACATGAAGAAAATATGTGGAAGCCCATCCCAAAAGACACAGTGTTGTCTGTGTTATACATATAGAATCTCAATGAAATTATGTAAAATAACTGCATAATGATATTAAGCCAGTGGTGCTTTTGAACTGTGAGACACACACATACACAAGCTGCATGCATATATGCACATATTCTTATGCAAATTTTGTCTACCTGATCCTACTGGTGAGCTCTGATTAAAAAAAAAAAAATCTGTAAATTAAGAATGACTTCTACAAGAATGGTACAAAAGAAACTGAACTAGAGCAGCTCAGTTTCTTTATTCTTTGCCTTGGCCTGAAGATCCCTGGAGGATTGTAAGTGCTATGTGATCACTAACTTGAATACCAAAAAAGGTTAATAACAAATCTTCCTGGATATGGATCTTTATAAAAGCTTCAAATATATCTGTATAATCTCAAAATTCAGTATCATTTTTCCAGCAATATACTCTTATTGAATTGATTACATTGGCAATGTGGCTTAATAAACTGATAAATTCAGTGGGAGAAAGGGGTAACAGTTTGAAGTAAGTTGGTGCCCTGGTCCCCAGGAAAGAGAGTTCAAGTTGGACTTGCTGAACAGTTGATGGATTTTTCTTCATAGTACTTGTAACTCCCTGACATATTAGATAGTCTTATTTTAAATTACTTCTACTGAAATTAAATTCCTAATTCAATGTTTTTTTTTTTTTTTTTTCAAAAAACTATGCTATCTCCAGTGTCTACAAAAACATGTCAAACGTGGTAGATTTGAGGAAAGTTTTCTGGAAAACACAACATGGTAAGTAACTCATGATAACTAATAGCTTGGAACAACATGACAGCATAAAATTTCATTAAAGTTCATATTCAAAAAAAATAAAACCCAAAATAACTAGAGGCCTATAATCTATAGAAGACTTAATTACCACCTAAGGGAGATGCTGACTGAGATATAGCTGCACATATTTTCATGGTAGTTTGTCTGAAATGACGATCATCTATCCCCTGATTCCTCATACATGCACTCCACATGCCCATCCAGAGTGGGAATCTCCTCTTCCCCACCTTGAATCTAGGGTGTAACTTGAGTTATCTGGCTCCAAGGTGCCTGGCTGATACCCCCAGAGACCACAAACAAGCCACCTGGTTAAGATCTTCCAGAATCTCTGACTCACCTATCACAAACCAAAGAAAATAGTTGTTTTAAGCCTTAAAGTCTTGGGATAGTATTTTATACATAAATTTTTTAAAAATGGAGCAAGATCCAATAGCACTGCTACAAGGCAGAGAAAACAGCACTATGAGCTTTCCTATGGAAGAAAGGGAGCATTTGTTTGAGGTTCAACTATGCAGCATGTGCCAACTATACTGAAATTTTTGACATATATATTACTAAGACTCTTGTGGTTCAAAGGGTAAACTACAAAGAAACCTATGACTGAAAGAGTTTGACTGTTGGGTCAGAGAACACATTAGGGATTCAGATATTGCTTTGACATATATTTTTATCTCGTTGCCTTATTTTCCTGCATCATTTAGGTATAATAATCATAAAACAGGCCCATCGCCCCTGTACTGAATCTACTAATGTTTTATTTATGATATGAAGGCCTTTCTTGGCTTTTAGCTGGGCTCTACAGGGATATTTCAATGAATTTTTAATCTTCATTTTTACCCTCTTTTAAAGCAAAGCTACAAGTGAGACTCACAGAGGGCTATGCTGAGCAACCAGGTACTTGTCAGGCTGCCACATGAGTCATTTTTTTCAATGACAAAGCAGGTGGCTGCCCTGGAGGGGAACATAAAAGGAATCTCAGCAATCATGTCCTACTTGAGTTGCCTACACATTGCTGACTCAACAGCTGGCTCTATCAAGAAGAAAACAAGGCAGGAGATAAAATATAAACTAAAAACAAATAAGCCCAAAGGAAAAAAAAAGTAATAAAACCACCACTGAAACAATCACCATTTTTTTTTCTTTCAAAGAATGATTTTTTTAAGCATGCATGCTTTAAATGAAAATCTATAAAACAAATTACAAACAGAAAATCTTTATACTTTATAGGACATTGGATCTGGTGTTTTATCAGCAAATCCTGCTAGGAAAATTGCAATAATATAATCCTCAAATCCTTTCTTGTTTGCTGAATAAAATATCTAAGCCCATAGGGATGCAAGAAGTTCTAAATTGGGTCTCAGGCCAAGATCTGAGTCGGGAATTTCTAGGCCACGTACTTAATGTGTGATTCGCTGCCAATATTATTGCAGAAAAGGAAAGTAACTTCAGGGGAAAAAAAATTAACGAGAGCACATATTGAGTGAAGACGCATCATTCTCTTCTTTAGTCTCTAGGTGGAAAATAGAAGTCTCCCAAGTAGAACACAGGGCTTCCTTAGCAATCACTAGGGATTATGACCATGTAAGTTTCTTCAGTAAGATAGTTTTCTGAGTCTGAGACATGCATTCTTTTCAAAAAGGTGTTAAATTCTACGAACAGATTGACTTTATGACAGATAAAAAGCATACTGATCTTAGCCAAGACTGCAGGTCCCCTATACCACCTTGGAGTACAGAGAAAATTATCTGTGTTGGAATGGACCATTGACAGATGGCATCTCCACCTGAGACCAGGGAATGCATATACAGCTGTGTTCATGGCTTCTTTCTACTTGGGAGTAGCCACCAGACTGTTCTTGTCATCATGATGCATGAAGAGTAATAACAGGAACTAGGAAGAGTGAGAAAGGAAGAAAAATGAAAGAGGGCAGAGGCAAACCACTTTGAGAGAGCACAAGCAGAATGAAGAAAGGCCAGGAAATAGTGAAAATTATTCACCTCTGATGGTCTCAAAAGATGGAGAACATTTCTATATGACAATAGAATGGTTTGATGTTCCCATGATATTTAACAATCCCTGACAAATGGTTTTACAAAGCTGATCACGAATGCTTATGCTTTAAGTTATTCAAGACAATGTCATCATTTGTAAAACAAAGTCAAACATCTTCAAAGCACAGATAAGAACTTGCATGATCTTTCCCTGCCATTCTTCAAACTTTATTTTACAGTTGTTCCCACAAACCAGGCAGACTGCCCACCCACAGACTTACTGATTTTCAGTCTTTTCCTGTCTCAAGACCTTTGCACAGGCTATTCATTCCACTTCAACACCCCCCCCCCAGTGCCCCACTACTGCCATCTTTTGTTAGCATCCATCATGTACAACTTCACTTTTGCAAATTATTTTCTTCCTCAATTTCAAAGTATCAAGTAAACTCAGATCCTTAAAAAAAAAAAAGTTACTGTCTCAGAATAGTTTAGCAACCCTCCTTCCCCAAAACTTATATGCTACTTTTTCTTACAATTTGTGTAACAATCTGTTTAATGTCTACCTTATCCTACTAGAATATAGACGCCACAAGGCAGAGGTCATGCCTGCCACCACAACCATCATCTCCTAAAGCCTAACACAAAGTCTAAAATAATAAGTACTTAATAAATATTAGTTAAATGATAAAGGATAATTAAACATGAAAATCATGCACACACATACATTTAGCAAGATATATAATTAACAATAAAATACAATTGGGGCTACAAAAAAAATTTGTTCACCTGGACAACCAGTCCTATTGTTAATGTGTTAATGTAATTACAATTGGAATATTTTTGTAGCTTTAAAAATAAATATTTCTTGGTGATGGGATTGTGGCTCAGGGATAGAGAGCTCGCCTAGCACGTGTGAGACCCTGGGTTTGATCCTCAGCACCACATAAAAGTAAATAAATAAAATAAAGATATGTGTCCAACTATAAAAAATAAAATATTTTTAAAAAATAAATATTTATTCGTAAATAAAAAGTTATATATACTCTGAATAAAACTTTATATCAGTCTAGAAGAACTTTTTTCAATGATAGAGGGGTTTTATATTTGCATAGTAGCTATTATTTCCATGCACATATTTTGCATTTGAAATGTGGTTAGTGAGACTAAGAAACTAATTTCTTTAATTTTGTTAGCAGGAGGGTAGTAAGTACAACAGTAAACAGCATATCTCAGAGCTGCAGAAGCATATGTATCAAATATTCCTTTTACATTGTATTCTTTAAAGAAATCAAAATTTACAGAGATAATATCAAAGAAGGAAAGGGAATTCTCCCTTACTCTGAGAAAAGCCCTAGGACTTCAATGGAAATGGCTATGAGGATCCTCAGTGGAGCTAGTTCCTAGCTACTTGTAACTTCTAGGGAAGGTAGAGTAAGTAAATAAATTCTTTTCAAATATTAATTGTAACAAATGCTAGATTTTGGAAGAAAACCACAAGAGTTTTGTGAAAAATTGCTAATAATTTCACTTAAATGTACACTGGGCTATTAACACATTTACACTTCAATCATTGACCACGCACTGGTTTTCTCCAATTGTGGACTAGATCCTACCCTTGTACTGCAAGGTGTCCTAGTTTTGAAGACAAATGTCTGCACATGGCACTCTTTGCATTTCTGTGTGTATATTTGAACTTTACCAGCTTGCCATTGATGAGGGACAATTGTAACTGTAGCAGGGCTTATTAAAATTCAGGACAGCACATATCTGTTCCTATAAAAATGTTGAAGAAAATATCCATCTACAGAACCCGAGTGTCATGCTCAGTTAAATGCCAAGCAGAATTCTGGTGCATGTACTGGTCACAGCTTAATAGTCAATTGTGCAGGGACAAATAAACACAGAGCATACCATTTTAAAGTAATTTTATGTTTTAGTAAGTCTTCGCCATTATGAATTTTGAGGCTTTGTGCCTGAATTTTTATTTTTATCATGAAAAGTAAGTGATTCTTCAATATTGCTAGTGATCTAACTTGAAACCAAATATTTTATTATTATGCTGTCAAGCCGATCTATCAGTTTAATTGAAAAGCACAAACATGAGCTATTAAAATGGAACTTCTTAGCCTTCTGAATCAGAATATTCTCCATGGTCTACAAAATAAAAAAGGGCGATCAATTATATGACATTTTTCATTATCTTCAAGCCTAGATGTACATTTTATTTATATCTAATGAATTTCATTTATCTTGATAAACCCCTTAACACATAACTTTCACTCCTTCCAGTTATAAACCAGACTTATTCCACTGAAATATCACTTTAAATGTGTAAACCAGCTGTATTTCAACAAATATCACTTTCATTTTGAGGAATTCCAGTCTTAGTGAGTATGAACCTTGCCCTCCAAACTGGGATATAGAAAACAACATATTTTTGTTATTTCTTTAAAGTCATGTTTGAAGAAATCCCATCTCTGTCAGTCATTATTGGCTCTCTGTACTCAGTAGAGGTAGATAAACATCGTGAAGTTATTGTCACCATAAATATGCTCTTGAACCATATGGTTCCTAAAGAAAGGGAAGTCTTCTGCCAAATCTACAAATCCCCTAGGATTAGAGTCAGCCCTACAGGGTGTCACTGTTTCTCCCAAAACAGGAGGAAGCTCCTAACTACTCAGAAATGCAAAACAAACAAACAAACAAACAAACAAACAAAACAAAACAAAAACCTCACCTTTTTGCAGTTTGGAGCTGTTTCCCAAATGCTCAATGCAATTTGCCCCCAATTATTACCATCTTTTTTTAAAACATTCTTCAGGGATGGTGTGATAAAATATTCAGAGAGCCTCCCCTTCAAAATCAGTTATAAAACTGGACAAAATTGCTAGTAACTACAAATTTAAGGATCTTGAAATTGACTAAACACAAATAACAGTTGAAAAGTACTTGTTCATGAAATAACATTCAATTTTGGGTAGCACTGGGACTATGTTGAATTGTTGCCTGGGATTGCTCTCATCTGCCCCTACCGCCCAACCCAGATCTGCAGGCTGAGTAAGACAGTTCATAAAAAACATCTGCCTCACTGCCTGCAGGGAAGAACTTGATTTTGAACATAAGGCACAAAAATCATGGCCATTAGCATTTGTCAGTAAACAGCAAAATGAGTAGGAAACTGACAGGGAAAACTGACATCCAGGCTGCAGTTTTCCTTAGAAGAATCAACATCCTGTCTTACCATGCAGAAATTTAAAAGGAGAAATCTAGAAACAAAAACAAAAGAGACATAGAGGGACTGGAAAAGTTCTTCACATCTCCTTGGTTGACTGGAAGGCCACTGCAGGGAGCAAAAAAAAAGGGGGGGGGAACTATAAAATACCCAAGCTGATCACTAAATAGAGGACTCAGGAAGAACTACAAGGAATTTATATACCTATGCACCACCAGATACAAAATCTTTCTTCTAAGTGAAAAGAACCAGAGATGAAGGACTTCACCTTGGACAGCTAAATTTGTATGAAATTCCTAAAAGAAAGTACATCAGTGGTTTCATGAGGCCAAAGTAGGAATGGGAGTTGATTGAATGAGCCCAGGGGGACCTTCTCAGTCATCACCCAATGCTCTTCATTTATGCTGTGGAGATGGCTGCACCTGTAAATTGTCTTTAAAAATATTGATTTACATTGGGTTTGGTAGTTCATCCTTGCAATCCCTGTGATACGGGAGGCTTGAGGCAGTTTGTAGCTGGCTGGAGATTTAGCAAGGTGCTGACTCAAAAGTAAATAACTAAAAAAATAAAATAAGTAAGTAAATAAATAAATATTTGAGATTGTATATTGACAATGTATGTATTTTATGATGTTTAAAAAAACTACCTCATTATCTCATAGGCTTACAACTGAAAGAGATGTTTCTCTGTGGATGCATAGGTCAGATGAGGTCAGATGCGGTGACTCTGCTTCTGGGTTTAAATTTTGTTTAAGTTTGCTTTGTGTGTCTTCATAATCCTGGGATCAGTGTTATGCCATTGGAACATGCTTCCCACTATAACTATAGGAGAGCAGGAGGAGAATCCAAACCAGGAGAGCATTTTCAAAACCTCTCTTACATCTTATTTAGACTAGCCAAACCCAATGTAGTATTAAAGGGCTTTATGTCCGCCCAGAAAAGAAAGCCTTACAAAATTGCACAGCTGAAAATCATAGATGCATTATAATGAGTCATAACTGGGCAGGAATTCCATTTATCACACTTCCCCTTGATGAAAACCTATTATCTCAGAACCAAATGCATGTGTCTTGACCCTCTGCCATTTTCTCCTCCCTAGGAATTATTTCTACCAACAAAAATACTTCCTTTAAAAAAATACTTCCTTCTTAAACCCATTTAATCAATGAGCTTTTTCTACTGTGTGTTTTATAGATACAGAAATCTCAATCTATTCAACAGCTACATAGATTTCCTGGTCTACATAGATTTCCTGCTCATGTGTTTGTAGTTGACTGGGGCAGCTCTGCTTCAAGCTAAGAGATTGTTAAATAGATTCTCTCTCCTCTCTCTCTCTCTCTCTCTCTCTCTCTCTCTCTCTCTCTCTCATAGATAGATAGATGATAGATAGATAGATAGATACACATATATGTATTGATTACACAGAATATCTATTCTATGTATCTAATATTATATATTGTGTTTTAAAATTAATTATTAATTTTTTTCAGTATTGGGGATTGAACCCAGGGGCATTTTGAACCCAGTGGCATTCTACCACTGAGCTGCATCCCTGAGCAGAACCCAGCCTTTTATTTTTCTTTTCTTTTCTTTCTTTTTTCTTCTTAATTTTTTAAATTTTGGACAGGATCTTGCTATATTGCTGAAGACTGGCCTTGAACTTGATACCCTTCTGCCTCAGCCTCCCACGTTGTTGAAATTACCAGGATTCACCACCCCACTCAGCAAACTGTATTTTTTTTTTAAATCCTGAAGGAAATTTTATAAAAAGTCAACCAAATGACTAGGATTACAGGTATCTGCCAGTGTTATCATGATAACTTCTCACTGGTCAAAGCGAGTCTCACAGCCAAAACCAGAGCCGGGAAAAGAAGTACATTCCATGCCCCACATATCCATATCCAGCTATCTGAGTCATAAAGATTCATTTCACTCCCATATACTCCATGGCTATGGCTACACCTTTGATTTGGTGTGCAACAGATTCATTTGAAATATTTAATCTTTTGGACTTTCTGTATTTCCTCTAAATTCACTTAAAAATTGGTCGCTTCCGCTGGGCATGATGGTGCATGCCTGTAATCCCAGCAGCTCAGAGACTGAGGCAGGAGGATAGCGAGTTTAAAGCCAGCCTCAGCAAAAGCGAGGTGCTAAACAACTCTATAAATAAAACACAAAATAGGACTGGGGGTGAGACTCAGTGGTCGAATGCCCCCTGAGTTCATTCCCCAGTACAAAAAAAAAAAAAATGGTCACTTTCTTCCTATGTTCATCTAATTTTTGTTGTACATTGCCACAGCAGTTAACACAAAGCATCAAAACGTTTGTGCAATGAAACAAGTTCATTTCATGCATTGTCTAGTGTGCAAATTAATATAGACAACAGTTTTATTGAACATGCTATCACTATAGTATATAGGTTACACTTTTTGAAGGCTTAGAGATATTGTCTTACAAAATGTCAATGCACACGTTTTAGGTTTTTTGTTTTGGCACCACCTCTAATCACATATTAAAATTGGTATTTGTTCAGATTTCTCTAAGAGTAAAAGAAAGATTAATGCAGAATTAAGTTGAAAAAACACAAGGGTCATGGAAGTTATATCACAGCTTGGAGAATCTCACACTGAAACAGTATTGAGGGACTTAACTGTGAATATTTTGTCTATCTATAAATCTACCTGTAACTCTCTCCAGAAAATAATGTCATATACTTTTCATCTGCCTTGATAGTCTTTCACAAACTCCTCTTTGGGGAAAAGAACCAGAAAAAAAAAATGCAAGAAGGCTGTAAGAAACATAATAATCAACCTTAGAATGTTGTGGATCAGAGTTAACAACAGAAAATCCAGCATGGATGCATTTTCACAAAAGGATGCATGGATTCAAAGAGGTTGATCAGTTATTAGACACACTGAATTATGTCAAAATGCTCACATATGTAACCAAGGATTAGAATAGCAACATGGAACTAAGTGGACTTATAGAATAAATTACAGGATACATAAATGTACAGTTTTAAAACTATTTTTCTCTCAAAGTGTTTAACTGACGATACTATATCAACTGCCTTTAAAAAGTATATGAGCCCCATCTTTGAATGATAGCAAAAATGTTAAATATTTCAAATATATAACTATCAGTGTAACAAAAATATCATATCATTGTATTTGTTTCCTGTTTTCTCTGTATCTCAATCACACATACATGTGTGCATACACACACACAAATACTTATTAATTCTTTTTCAATTTTCCCTTTCTTGATATACATGTACCTGCTTATGTGAAAAATAAGAATATATGTGTGTATGCATTTGGCTTAAATATATATAATATTTAAGAACCAATTTAAAAGTATATATAATTTGGCTCAAGTACTCTTGTTAATTACTAAGAAATATTTAGGTACATAACACTGAAGCTATTTCCTGATCAGAAAATTTAGCGATAAAATTCCTATAGGAAAATGCACTTTTACAGTGTTAACATTCATAGTCTTGAAAATCCTAACTATTATATTTGAGTACAAGAGTAAAAATGGAAACTTAATGAGCATCCTCTGTCCTTCAGGCTACTTAGTGACAAAATTAATTTTAGATTTTAAATGATGTTTTACAGCATAGTATATAGTAAACAAGGAATTTCAAACTAAAAATTAGGGTATGTGAGTTTTAGCTTTGCCTTTTTTTTTCACTAAATGTGTTGTTTGGACCTGTTGATCTAACTCTGTAAGACTTGTTTTCCTGAAACATGGAACTAAAAATGGAGACTGCATAATCTTTCAGATAATTGTCACACCCCAAATATAAAATTACACAACATATTAAATATAGTTTAAACATACAATTTAAGCTTAAGAAAAGCAATATTAAAAATAATCCAAATATTTTTTATTTTCATTGCTATCTGCTAACAACTCCCTAAATTAGCTTATTTTAAGAGATAGTGAAATAGTTGTCTCATTATAAGGAGAGAAATGGCAAAAAATCATACTGAAAATGGAACATGAATAGAAAGAATTTCTGACTGGTTTTGCCATCTTTCCTGGTTCTTGATCTCCAGCCAAACTGGGCTCTAGAGCTTCTTAATAATTAATAAAACATCCTATATTTTATATTGTTCTTACTTTTCTGTACTGCTAACCTTTTCTCATATATTTACAATCCCTTGCAGTTCCTCCTACCTGTGAAGCATAAAATAATTCAGCACCTCCAGGTTTCATTGACAAGGGGTCAGGGGATAAAAGGAGGAGCCAATCTTGGATTTTGCAGGTATCAAGGTTGCTTAACGGTAGAAGACCTTCAAGAAAGGAGAATGTAAGGCTTTTTAGTGTATTTGAGTTAAAAGATTGACATCTAAAAAATGTTCAAAATTAGCTTATTTCTTCAAAATTTTATCTAAAAATAATCTTTTTTTAAATAATGCAGTTGAGAAATGCAACAGAAGACCCATATCAAGCATGATTTCTGTTAGAATTTTATTACAAAAGAAGTTAAAAATTCAGAAGAGCTGTTATATATAATAAAACTATAGAAAGATGGAATGCACAGGAATGTTATGAATGTATAAGATTATAAAAAAGAGGTATTCCTTCTATTGTGTGATTCTTGTTAGTCTGAACTAATACAGTCACAATATGTCATCCAAATTTTACAAGCAAAATCAATTCTTTGTTTTCTCAAGAACAGAGTTACGGCTTATTCACCAATTTCTGAACATCTGAACTGATGAAACCAGAAAAACCATTTGGATAAACAATAGGATATTCCCTATTACCTAAAATATTGATCATAATTTGTTATAATCAGTATCATTTAATGTAAACAAAAATAACACAAAATGGGAGCAGATCTTGGATGAGCAGCTGTCTTTATTAAGGGGCAGTAGAATGGCCTGTGGCACATTTTCAGGGGAGAAAACAGCCACTATTTATAAGAGGGGTTTGTGCTTTATAGGTTACAGTGAGGGTGACTCCTTGGAGACTTCAGCAGAATGTGTCAGTTTGGGCAGTCAAGAAACAGGTTGTAAAAGTCCAAAACCCATTATTGCTGGGAAAGGATGAAAAGTCTCGATCCCAGTTGCTCATTACTTATCTTCTTCCTCCAGGGTCGATTGTCACTGGAAAGCATTAATGTTTGCCTTCTTCCCAGGGATTGTCATTTTCCATATCTTTCAATTAAGAACATGTGTTAATGCTGTTTACATTTAAATATTTATATTATAAAACATGAAATATATGCAAATTACCTGAATAGGATATCTTTGTATTTTTCATTAACCAAGAAGGCAGTATATTATTAAGTGTAGTCACCATATTGTACAACAGATACCTTGAATTCATTCCTCTTTAGCATAAATTTTGTATTCTTTGATCATTTTCTCCTTCCTATTCCCACCTTTATCCACCCAAAACTCCAGTAATCACTATTCTTCTCTCTGATTCTGTGGGATCAAGGTTTTTGATTCCACATATGAGATCACTTGCCTTTTTGTGCTCAGCTTATTCCACATAATGTCCTCCATTTCCTTTTATATTGCAGCCAACGTCAGGATTTCCATCACTTTTATAACTAAATAATATTTGTATGTGTATATATGAATGTAAATAAATAATATTTTCTTTATCTCTTCATCTGTTGGGGCACTTAAGTAGATTCCACTACCTTGGGCTAATTTTAAGTAGATGTCTGTTTGACAAATTAATTTCATGTCTTTGGATATATATTCAATAATGAGATTGCTAAAGCATATGGTGATTCTACTTTTAATTTTTAAGAAAACTGCATACTGGTTTTAAAAACAAAATTCCTACCAAATAGGTGGCATGGGTTACTTTTCTCCACACCTGTGACAACTCTTGACATCTCTATTTTTTTTTCTTTTCTTTTTTTTTTTTTTTTTAATAAGAGCCATCTAGCAGATATAAGGAGAGCTCTCATTGTGGATCTGATTGGCATTCCCTGATAAATGATAATGTTGAGAACTTTTTTCATATATCTGTTGAGCATATGTATGTCTTTGGAGAAATGTCTACTCATGTCCTTTACCCATGTTTTAATCAGGCTGCTTCCTAAGTATTGAGTTGTTTGAATTCCTTATGTATTTTGCAAATTAGTCCATTATCCAATGTATAGTTTACTAGTATTTCCTCCCTTTTTGTAAGTTGTCTTTTTTGTTGTTTTGTTTCTTTGTTGATACTGGTTGAACACAGGGGCTTTTAACCACTGAGCCACATCCCCAGCTCTTTTTATATATTATTTTGACAGGATCTTGCTTAGTTACTTAGGGCCTCACCAAGTTGCTGAGGCTGGCTTTGAATTTGCAATCCTCCTGCCTCAATCTCCTGAGCTGCTGGGATTACAGGTGAACACCACTGTACCCAGCTGATTGTTTACATTGTAAAGAAATCCTTTGGTCTGACTAACCTCATTTGTCTATTTTTGGTTTTGGTGCATGTTCTTTTGGAATTATATTTTTAAAAAATTATTTTCCAGACTAATTTAAAGAGTTTTTTTTTATGTTTTCTTCTAGGAGTTTCATAGTTTTAAGCTTTATATTTATGTATTTAATCCACTTTCAATTGACTCTGGGGTATGATTTAAGATAAACATCTAATTTAATTGACTCTTTTGATGCCACCCATAAATTCGGCAAGGATTCTTTGTTCCTTTTTGCTCTTTAAAAAGCATTTTTCTCTTTCTATGTTTTCATAAAACCTATACTTGAGGTCACAGATTCTTTTTGCAACTTGAATAATTATTCTGTTTTTGCTCTCTATTATTTTTTTTCATTTTGTTCATTATATTTTCATTTTTGAAATTTCATTTTGTTCATTTTTTCAGGTCCATTATTACTGTTTAATATTTTCGTTATTATTTCAATCTATGAAATGTTTGGTTCTGGTCATTTACTGCTTTCTTTATTTAATTGATGGTTTTCTATGTATTTTCTTGATTTTCAATGAGTTACTTCAACATAATTAGCTTGAAATCTTTGTCAGGTAATTCATATAGCTCTGTTTTTTAGGGTTGGTTGCTGGCAATTATTTAGAAGCTTTGGTGACATAATTTTTTTACCTAATTGTTCTTGTTCCTTTTGAGTATTATTGATGTTGTACATTTTAAGGAGTATATTCTTGTTTTAGTCTTAGGATACCAGTTTTCTAAGAAAGCACTTGAACGTTCACCTTGTCCAAAGATTCTGGGAAAACTTTCTGGACATAGTCATGAAGCCTCTGCCCCTGCTGTAGCTGTATAGATAGGCCATGCCCAAAGCCTATGTGAGCTGTATTTGGTGCACTATTAGAGTACACTAGAAGCCTAGAGTCTGCTCCTGCCTACCTGCAGCTAAGGGATGTCCAGAGCACATTGCTGCAGAGGCTGACCCACTTGTGGTGTGGATAAGGAATCTAATCTACCAAGCAATTATGACACCTGAAGCTATGTGGTTCCCCCTGGTGCCATGAAGAATGTGAATCTGGAGCCTTAGTCTGCAGGTAGCAGCCTGTAGTATAGGGCCTCCCAAGTGCTGATTTTTATTATGTTTGATCCAGTTAAAGTCCTGTGCTCATTTCTCTTTCTTTCCCCCTTCAGATAGTAACTCTCTTTGCAGTGTGCTACATGGAACTGTGGGAGGGGTGACTTGAGTTTTGTAAAACTAACCTTCCTCTCCTTTTCAATGAATCTTTTCTTATTATCATGCTACTTCTAAGCACTGTGATCTCTTATGTTATTTTTTTAGCACTTGTGGAGGATGAAAGTGTTTTCATGCATGGATATGGTTGTTCAAACTGGTATTTATACAAAGGAGTGCTTGGGAAACCTACCATCTTGTTCTGATACTTCTATTTTTATTAATTTTATTAGTTGGCATAAACAATATAAAGTGATCTTTAAAATCATTTTAGTTTGTGATTTTTCTATACTCCACAAAATTTAATAAAACTTTGGCTTTAGAGTTAGAGTGTCTCACATTTATTATTTAGATTATTAATTAACCAGATATATTTGGTATAATTCTGAATGTTTGAATCCAGAACACACACAACAGTGGCACAATCATTGAAGAATAAGAAAAAAATATTATAATGTTTGTTTTATTCAGCTTTTTTGTTGCTGTGATCAAAATATATGACACAATGTAGAAGAGGAAAAGTTTATTTTGGATCATGGTTTCAGAGATTCAGGCTATGTTCAGCTAACTCCATAGCTCTGGGCCCAAGGTGACAAGAACATCATAACAGAAGGGCTTGGCAAGGGAAAGAAGCTCAGATGTGGCAACAAGGAATTAGACAGAAAGAGGTCACAAGAAACAAAATATAAAACTTAAAAGGCATACCCCAGTGATCTATTTCCTCTTGCCTCACCAATCTGCCTACAGTTACCACCCAGTTATCCATATCAGTGGAAGACAAGGTTATAGCTCTCATCATCTAATAATTTACTTCTGACTGTTCTTGCATTGAGCTTTTGGGAACACCTCATCTCTAAACCATAACACTGACATATAGAATATTAAAAGTTCATAAATATTTAACATAAATATGAACAAAGATGGAAAGGAATCCTTGAATTAACACTCTGTATGGTTAAGTGTTTGTATATTTTTATACACCTATTTGCTTACATGACTTCTAAAGAATTAGAAAGTTATATGGCATAAAAAACATAAGCTTTGTGTTCAGCAGGCTACAATGGAATGGAAGCTTCACCATGTAATAGATTCTTAATCTTACGCAAGTTATAATTTCTCTAAATTTCAAGTAATCTTATGTTATATGCAGGCTATAAAAATAATGATAGCAACTCATAGAGTTGTTTTCAGAAATCACTAATTTAATACATGCTAAAGATTTTTGAAAATGAAATTAAATATATATATATTCATATAATTTAACTTTATTGTGTGATATATGCAAAAGAAAAATATATAAAGATATTTAAAATTTACCATAATAGTCAATGAAATTTTAAGTATCATTTATTTACACATTTACTATGGACAGAACTCTGAGAAAAGGCTTTGAACTCATTATATTTAATCTTAATCACAGCCATATGAATAGTTTTTACTATATTCATTTTATATTTGATAAAACAGCAGTTTATCATCTAACATCATAAAATTTTGTTTAAAACTTTATCACTTCTATATCTGTGCTCCTTATCATCACATCAGCTTTTATAAGCCTATTATGGGGGAAATGTACAAAATAGTTTTAAAATATTGTAACATTCTTTTTTAAAAGTAATGAACAAATTGTTTTAGGTATTGTATTTCTGATATATCTTACATCATCTTTAGGTGTATTTAAGACTGAAATTTCCAAATGAGTTTGATCAATTACACTTTTATTATGACCACTTCCATGTGCCGTGTGTGTATGTGTGTGTGTGTGTGTGTTGTCTGTCTGTCTGTTGCTGGCACCAGGATTCTGAGTCAGAAGCATATTCAAAGTTCTTGATTGAAGTTCTAAAGATAACATTCAGATTTTTAAGTCAAATCTTTTTTTTTTTTCAAGCTATTTGTTTCTAGTTCAATATCCTCCTTGGTATATGCATATGACATTAATCATGGCACAGGACCAAACATGAACCTTTGGCCAACTTATAACACCATTTATGTGAGATATATAAAAATGCTTTTCCTGTGAGACACATACTGTAAATTTGTCCAAGACATAATGCAACATTATTTCCCCCAACATAAAGTAGAAAGTTTTGATGTATTCATTCTAGAACCTAAGATATTTTTTGGTGCAGTTGGCAGTTTTACACTAAACTATCACTTTTTTACCTGTCATTTGGGTTTCTGACCTTTGTCAGTAATACCTTTTTAAATAGCAATCATTCTATGTTGATATGAGAGAAGTCAAATAGAGACATTATTTGGAAGACTGGAGATGGAAAATACTCTTGGGGCTTGATGAAAGAGAGAGGTAGATATTGATATGCAGACTTCAAAAGATATGATAAAGTTGTTTGGCAATATGAGAATTTTTCAAATAGCTTATCACTTATTTCACATTTTCTTTGTCACATAAAAGAAAGTTGGATTCTACTATTATTTGTCTTTTCCTCCAACAATACCACTCTTCTTAAATCATTGTTTGCAATTTGTTATCAGATATAATAATTTTAAAATATTAGTTTGGAAAATTGCTTGAATATTATTGTGCACTGTTTTCTCTATATATTTCAGAAACATTTTTGGTGATTTTATGGTAAAATGGAATTGCACTGTATTTATAAGTTAATTTTAGAATTAAGCATCAATATACTTATAACTGAAATATCATTTTATTTTTATATTTCTTATGTATCTCATAATTGGCATATTCTTTGTAATATCCTGTCTGTGTGATTTTAAAATTTAAAATTATTAGTTAGCATTATCTCAATTAGCTAAAGAATATTTCTCTCAGAAATAAGATCTAGTGAATGTTTAAGGCTTTATTCATTCACCTCACTCTGCTTCTATTGCTTTTTTCATTTTACTCTCCATGGTAAATTTTTTTCTATTATACTCAATCCTACTGCAATCAATTGCATTTTTTTCTTCTGTTCCATTTATGCCTTCATCCTTGTCATGTCTTATGATGTGACTAGACCTTCAAGCGCAATGTTGAATAATGGCAGCTATAGTAAGAATCTAGGACTTGTAGTTAAGAGGCAAATCTACTAATATTTACTGATTAATTATTACTGAATTCCAGCCAGTAATGTTCCTTTACTGTGCTGTTTGGGGGTTCAGGGGTATAAGTCTAATAGTTAATTTCTTCCATTACTGTCTTTATAGGAGTATCCCATGTGTTGTGTGATGATGACTTTTTAAAAGTTTCTTCAGTGAATATTGACTACTCAGAATTGATTATATCTTCTTTGGATTTAGTTTTTAGAGAAAATATAAAATTTATCAATTTCAAAGAGGTGATAGAATTACTTCATTATTGTTTTGTTCTATGTAGAGTAATTATGACAGAACTGCTTTATTCTATACAGAGTCATTTCAGATGCTAAAGTATCTTTTTTTCATTTTTCTCTCAGATTGGGCACCTTAGCCAAGTTTCTTAACCTTTTAAAGAAATACTCTTTCAATTTTGTCTATTGAAAATACTATTTTATTTTTTTCACAAATTTTCTATTTTTATTATGTATTTTCTTCTAGCATGATATTATTATCTTTTCATGAAATAAATCACAAATTCATTTAATTTCCTCTTTTCTAATACATATATTTAAGGCAAATATTAATTCTGTATGCCTCTCTTTGCCCTAAATTTTGGAACTTAACCATTTATTTAAGTCATGGTTTTGTAGGTGGTAAGTTTGGTAAGGGCTCACCTATAACTAAAGGTCAACTTCCCAGTTCTCCAATTTTTTCTTTTGCACTCTTATGACTGGTACTTCATTGTATGTCTTTCTGAAGTATTTTATCCTTTAAAGTGTTTCTCACACCATGACAGTAGGTAGTGAATCATCTTGTATGGAGCTTGACTTCTCCTACTAGGAATGTGCCTGGGGTTATAACATAACAATGCCCAGTAAGCAGGGGTTCATTTCTGCAGTGTCCCATGGGTGAAAACAGGCAGAGCCATCAGCCTCATTGTTTGTTGGGATTATGCAATAGCATTTGCAACTGCCCAATTTACCACAACCTCTTCAACTCCATTCCCTGCTCTTTTTTACTTTGTTCTTATGATTTATAATAGATAATAGCATGACTCTTTTGTTCTTCAGACTACAAGTTATTTAGAATGGGGCTATTCTCTCTTTTACTTAATGTTCTATTTTGGTGGTTCTTTTTAAGCTATCATTTAAAAATAGTTTCTGTTCTTAACTTTTAAATGAAATATGGTCTACATAATGACAATTTTTCTAAATTTTGAGATTTTCTTTATGTACCTAATGTATACTTAGTTTTAATACTTGTAAAGGAAATTGGTTTATTGATTGGCAATGTTATTTTTGTTTAAGTTGGCAATTTAAATTATTGATTTTGTTTATTTCCTTTATGTTAGCCATATATGTTAATTTTTTCTTTATTAAGTAAAATTTGTCTGATTCATTTTGTTTTTAATATAGTTTGTTTTCCTCCATGAAATGAAACTAAGTTACACACTATACAATTATTTATAAATTTTAATTTCCTCATACCTTTCAATATTTATTATACTGCAGTATCTTTCCAATGTGACACAGTATCATTAGATAAACATATGTTATCTAATAATAACATTTAATCCTTTGTATTGCATTCATTCTTAGTCTTTATATATTGCACTAATGAAATGGTTTTTACTATTTTTAACTTTTCTTCTTTCTTAAAATATATTTCTTTAGATAATATGTCATTTCTGATTTTTCTGCTTCCATAGAATTTAGACCCTTATGTGGAAGAGTCCAGGCTTTTGACCTACTCTTGAAAATATGAGCACTAATCCTATCAAAAATAAATACTCAACTCATGAAAATAGCCAACTTCAACTAATATTGACTCTCTAACATCCTTAACCTTTTTTCTTTATTATAAGTTGGAACTAATTCCAGATCTATTTAGCAAAACTATAGATAACTTATGAATTTCATTTGAATTTTTAACTTAATAAACCATCAAAATAAAAATCTGAGTTTCAAAGCAGAATGAAAGGGAAACAGCTACCTCCAAAAATGTTTATGTTTTTGAATTATATTTTATGAAATGTGTTTTTAACTAGAAAAAAATAAACTTACTGAGATTAGAAGAAAGTAGGAACAGTAGTCAAAATTGTCCTCAATAAGGGATATTTTTATGACTTTAAAATGACATAACTATTAAATATCTGTACATTGGTTGGTGAACAGTCTCTTCCTCCATTAAATATTTTTAATATCACTCCTGGATGCACACAGAAACATACCCTCTGACCATGTGGAAATATATAAATGAAGTGAATAGGACAAGTGGAACATTTTAAAATGTTTAACAGACGTAGTTTTAGTTTTAGTTTTGATTCTAAAACTGTCCTAAGTGAGCTATACCCTGAGCATTGAGCTCATTCAACCACTAAATCAGTGAAGAAATAGAAAATAAAGAGAAATGAGAGAAAGGAAGTACAGAGAGCAGGAAAAGCAAAGACAGAGAAAGGAAAAGTAATGGTAGGAGGAGAAAGAAAAAAAATTTAAAGAGAATATTGTGAGGTAAGATTAAGCACAAATTTTTCATGGCTGAAGCTTACATATGGGTTATATATTTGAACATTCTATATTGTTACATATTTTGCCTTTTGGTTATACCTAATGATTCATGACATTATATTTAGAATATATATTCAATCATAATAGTATAAAGTTATATTGTTCACTGTATTTCTCATGTCTATTTAGAATTTGTCCAAAGTTACTAAGCATAAGATGAGCTGCATCTGTTACAGAACTGTAATGACTACAGAAATGTTGCCTAAATTGTAATTCTTCTAAAGCTAAAGACAAAATGCATTAGCAAATGTCAAAATAAGTAAAAAGAGGTAAATTATTTGCATTTACATAATAATAACACATATGAATGCTACCATTGTATTACCTATAAAGAATCCTTGAGGTCTCAAGTTGATCCCCACTGAAGGATGGCTGACCATGTCTTTCCATGATGTGAGAAATATAAAAATCCATAATCTGGAGGGAGCAGAGGTTCTTAAGTAGCTGGACTTGCTAGCTTCAGTATTTTTTTTTTCCTTTGAATTTATAGAAGTCAGTTTTTGTGTCCCTGAAGTAATCACAAGGAGAAAAGTTTCCTCTGTTGGTGGTCAGCCACAATCCGAGGAAAAACTCATATAATCTTGTTTCAGGATGGCAGGGTTTCCACAGAAAAGATATCAGAAAATGTCCCTAGAGGCAGCTTAGCAATAGCCAACAGAAGTGAGTCTGTACAACAGTCTTCAAAGAAAGGAAAGCTGTCAGGCAGAATTGCTTTCAAAAGCTCCTTACTTGTTGGATAGTGAGACTTGGAATGCTTTGTTTTGTTTTGTTTCTTCAGAGTAATCCCTTTCTCTTAGCATCTGGTATTCAGTTGTCACAGAAAATGCCTTGATACTGCATTCTTATAGAAATATCTATATATTCTCATATAGATTCTTGTTATACTACTACTTTGAGATGGTGTGTTTGTTACAGGATATTAAATCAGACTATAATTACTATTAGGATGGCTTCTTTATTTTAATATGATCATATAATTTTAAAATTATCAATACATGTGAATATACATTGTCAACTTATGCCACCATTAATTTGAATTTATTAAATGGAAATCTGAAGTAAAAAAAAAATAACTCATATAAAGCAATCTAGTTTGATGTTAATGTTGTTGAGTGTATTAGAAAACAGAGTAGCTTTATGGCTTTAAAATGACTTAATTATTAAAATATCTGTACAGTGATCAGTGAATAGTCTCCTCCTCCATTAAATATTCTTAATGTCATTCCTGGATGAACTCACAAACAGAAACATACCCTTTGACCAGGTAAATATACAAATGAAGTGAGTAGGAAAAGTGAAACATTCTTAAATGTTTAACAGACATAGTTTTAATTTTAATTCTAGAGTGGAGCTATTTATTTGACCAGCTCTGATGAACAATAATGATGTTCACATAAAAGAATAACAATATTATATCTGTATATTGTTATCTGTTTTTGCACTTTTATTATGCAGTTTTCTGGTCTTAGAGTTTTTGTTTATTCCATAATATGTTGTACCAATCAGAAACTTCATGAAGGACTTATACTATATTTTGAATTCTAGTGAAGAACATTTTAGCTATAATTAATGAATATAATTCTTAAATTCTACTTGAATGCCAGTGGGTTTAATACACAGCTCTTTAATGTGGCAATGATGTCAGGGCACACACTATATCTTATTCTCTCACTACCAGAATATGTTATAAAGTGAAATCTGTGATTAATATCATAGTCTTAATGACCTCAGATATGGATATTTAATATTGATTTCTCTGCTTCGAGTACTTAGTAAAAATAGTCTATTCATTCATTAAAAGTTGTTTAAATACCTGTGTGTTCTCAGATGGAAGAGATTTTGAACAACTGAGAAATAAAGCATATTTCCCCTCCTTAGGATCATATGGCTCAAATGAAGGATAGAATCAAAAGTGTGGGGCCATTGGTCATTGGATGTGTGGGAAAGAAGAATGAGTAATCAACAGTAAACCTGAAAATGACACAGAACAATTTCAAGTGTATAAAATATAGCTATCCACTTCTGGATACAGAAAAATTGCATGTTTTTATTTGAATACCAATGATATGCCACTGAATGCATGAGCAAGTCTTAGCATGTCCTACGGTTCTGATGCCTTACAGTATTGAAGCAATAATGTTTTCTCATATTGCTGGTGCCATTTAATAAGAGAAGCATTTACTAGACCACTACATTTACAGAGGAATCTACCACATTTGTAGTTCTGTATGTAGGTTTGATACTTCAATCTTGAATTCCCAAGGGCATTTTAATTGTACAAAATGAGAAAGTTTATAGACATGCTTATGATAGCATGTATGTTGTGAACATGGTGCGAGAATGTGGGGATGTGGAAACAACTTTAAACATGGGAGGACCCAGGGAGTACTGAGATATTTCTCATGACATAACTGAAATATCACTATGCACGCCTAGAAGCTGTCACTGTAATGTTGTAAGTATACTAGTGAAATTCTGTCATTTCAAGTTTAATCTGGGATTCAAAACATGAAAAAGAAAAACCCTATGTGTAGTTTTCTAAAATTGCAGAAATGGATTGGGGGATGATCCTATCTTGTGGTTTTGGAGGAATCATAAATCATTCTCAGTTCTCTCATGATGTGGATGAAATTTTTCCTTTATAAATCACTACAGACCATGTGCTCCTTGTCTTAGGGTGAAAGGGCAACATAATCAACGATTCAGTGGTTTGTTTGAAAACAAGTTTCACCCATTGAGTGTCATTGTTTTTGCAACTTTCACCCTCCCTCACCCTCCTACTCCATGGATATTCAAAGTGCACCAAATCAGGGCTAGAAGCTAACAGGAACCAGAAAGCTAAACACAGGGAATATTTCATAGTCAGAAAATGAAAAAAAATAATATTCTTCACCTTTTCAAATTTTAAAAGCCTACGAGAGGACGAAGGAATATAAAGCACCTGGGATAAGCTGAAAGTTTTTACAGCAGACTACTTATGCTATCATGTTTTTCAGCTTATTAATTGACAACTACAATATGTGGATTCTCCACTTCAGTCACAATTGGCTTTGGCTTTTGGATAATTGCATTGGATCTGTAGATTGCTTTGAGTAGTATGGACATTTTAACAGTATTAAATCTTCCAATCATGAACACAAAAAGTCTTTCCATTTGTTTATACCCCTACAGTTAATTTTTCATTATTTTTGGTTCTATTGTCAAAAAAGTTATTTTGCTAACTTACTTTTGAAATAGTTGTTAGAATATAGAAACATAGCTAGTGTTTGTATGTTGAAATTGAATCCTGCAACTTTACTGAATTTATTAATTCTAATAGGTTATTTTGTGTGTGAAGTATTTTTCTCCATATCACATCATCTATCTTCAAAAAACATATGGAATTGAAAAAAAATCAAATAGTTAAAATGGTCTTTTAAAAAAGAACAAAAATAAATACATCACATTACGTGATTTCAAAATATATTACAAAGCTACAGTAACTGAAACAAATTGCTACTGACAAAAGGACAGACATAGAGACTAACAGGACAGAATAGAGAACCTCCAAATAAATCCATGCATAAGCAATCAATTAATCTTCAACAAAGGTGTCAGAATACAAAATGGAGAGAAAATATTCTCCTAAATAACTATAATCGGGAAAACCAAAAATACACATGGAGAACAGTGAAATTTGACTCTTGTCTTACAAAATACAAAAAAAAAATCAATTTACTATGGATTAAAGACATAAATATGTAACTCCATAAGAAAAAATGTGGGAGAAGCTTCATGATATTTGGCTTTGACTATGATTTTACAAAATCATAGTCTACAATTGGTAAATCAGACTCCATCAAACAAAAAAACTTCTACATAGCAAAATAAGTAATAATAAACAGAATGAAAGCACAAAATAAGCCATAGTATTCACATTAGCTTATTTTTTTTCTTAAATATGCTGGTAGTATTCAGTCAAAATAAACTACTCAGAAGATACTTGAGTTAATGAATTACTACTTCTTACCTTCTCAAAACCTTTTTTTCCTGAAATTATCCACCTTTACCACATCATCATTTTTACCTTTCTAATTCTCCATTTCTATCTGTATAAAATGTTCATTCTAATTCATCTTTGTTATGGTTTGGATATGAGGTGTTTTCTAAAAGCTCATGAGTGAGACAATGCAAGAATTTTCAGAGTTGAAGTGATAGTGTTAAGAAAGCCTATGTATTGATTATGAATTAATAGAATTAATGAACTGATAATTAATAACCAGGGGGTAACTGAAGGCAGGTAAGGTGTGGCAGGTATAGAGGGGTCACTGGGGACTTGTCTTTGGGGTGTAATACGTTATCCCTGATGAGTAGAGTTTTGTGAAATGGAGTAAGTTGGGATAGGTGGTGGTGGTGGTGGTGGTGTGTGCAAGAGATGGAGGGAATAGTTCTGTTCCAGCTTTGCAATATTTGAGGCATTCATTAGATATGTAAGTAGAAAAAGGAACTAGATATATGATAAACACAGCTGAGGCTCAATGGAAAAATTAATCTTTGGTGTATAACTGTAATTTTAAAATAGGAAATTGGGTGAAATCACCTAAAGTTGGAATTCTCAGCAGAACAGCAGAAAGGACATTTATAAATTGTTTTTCTTTTATGTTCCTATACATATCTTGTTAAATAAAATCCAAAATCATTTTATTAGTAGAATTAATAGAATTGTTTCTTATATTTTATCTTTTCATATTTAAGTCTCTTTAATATAATTTATAGAATTTTTAATTCAGCCTATATTTTAAATACTCAAGTTTTTTTTCTATTTATGTATCTTGTTTTAAAAGATGTTTATGTTAGTTCTGTAGTGAGAGCTATTTTCTTTTCATCCTTGTTTGCTGTTTGTTTGCTTTTAGTGAGGAATATATTTAATTTTTTTAGATTTGATCTTGAACATAGCAAAGAAATGATGTGTAAAAATAAATTTAAAATTTTTCAGAGACAATGAACACACCTTCTTATAACTGAGGTATGGAAAGCATTTGAACCAAAAATATCATTTCATGTGATTAAGATGTAAAATTATTTCCTATCTGGCTTTTGAAATTTTTCACTTAAATTTTTAGGCAATTCATAAGAATGTTAAAACTATACATATTTATGTGGTGCCATATAATGTTTCATTCCAGGTATATATTGTGTAATGTTTAAATCAGGTTAAACCTATATATCTCCTCAAACATTTATAATTTCTTAAAAATGAAAACATTCAAAATAATTTATTCTAGACTTTTTAAATATTCAGTATGTTATTTTTATCTATAGCCATGCCCCTGTGCAGTAGCACACTGGATCTTCTTAGCATCTATTGATAAACACTTAGCATCTATTGATAAACCTTTCCCCATTCTGCCCTTACCCTACTTCTCCAGCCTTTGGTTACCATTCATCCCTCAACTTCTATGAGATTAACTTTTGTTATTATTCCATATAAAAGTAAGATGATGTGGTGCTTGTTTTTCTGTTCCGGGATTATTTCATTAACACAATGATCTCCAATTTAATGTACGTTGTTGCCAACAACAGAATTTCATTCTTTTTATGGCTGAATAGTATGCCATAGTGTCCGTTTCTACATTTTCTTTATTCATTCGTGTAAATTTATGGACATCTATATTGTTTCCATTTCTTTACCATTGCGAATAATACTGTAATAAACCATGGAAGTGTGCATGTCTTTTTGACATACTAGTTTCATTTCCTTTGAACACAAGTCCAGGGGTGGGATTGCTGGATCAGAAATTTCACATTCTTTTCCACAATGGGCTACATCAATACCATTCCTACCAATGCTGTGCAAGGATCCCCTTTTTTCTACATTCTTGCAGCACTTGCTATTGTTTTTGGTAACAGCCACCTGACAGATGTTTGATCTTATCTCATTGTTATTTTGAATTGAATTCTTCTGATGACTAATGAGGTTGAGGATTTTTCTATCTGGTTGTTGGGCATCTGTTTTAGTTTGCTGCAGTGACTAAGAGACCCAATTAGAATAATTGTAGAGGAGGAAAAGTTTATTTGAAGCTTCATGGCTTCAGAGGTCTCAGTCCCTAGACAGCAGGCTCTATTCCTTGGGGATCAAGATGACGCTGCACATCATGTCAGAAGAGTGTGGCAGAGGGAAGTGGTTTACATGATGACCAGGAAGCAGACAGAGAGAGATCTCCACTAGCTAAATATAAATATGTAGACCAAAGCCACTCCCCCACCATGCTTCACCTCCTCTAGTCAAACCCCATTTGCCTTCAGTTACCAATTAATCCCATCAGGTGATTATTTCACTAATTGGGTTAGGGTTTTCATAACCCAATCATTTTGGAGCTTCTTGTAATTGGTGGGAGAGTTTTGAGATGCTTAGCAGTGCAAGCTGGAAATGCTTTAAATTGTCGATTTTAATGGCTGATTCTGTTGGGAACTCAGAAGACCAGAATACTAATAGTGTCATAGGAAAGGAGGGAGCTAAAACTCCAAACCTAGGTTTTTGTGTTCCTAGGAAAGGAGGTTTAAAGTCAAACACCAAAAGTAACGAGAGAACTTTATTAGAAGTCAAAGTGAGGTGAAAATAAAATAAAAGTGAGGCTTAAGCAAAAAGCTCTCTCAAGGAAGAGAATGGGCCATCTCCAGAGAACAAGGGAGACAATGCTGTCCCTAATTTTATTACTGTTTAATTTTTTTACCAGGATAACTGCGGACTACCTTCATTACTCTTTGCCAGTAAGGTATTCAACTTCTCCTTCAAGTTTGGCACTGGAGTTTTTGACCTTAGTTAATCCCCTCCAGAACTGTCATCATGGCCATCCTATTTAGGGGGGCTTCATCTACAAGTCAATCCCATGTTAAGGGGACACTGGGGTCAATTGCTGGTCAGACAATACCTTAGTGTGCCTGCACTACTAAAAGAATCTGCCTTCCAGAAAATGGAGACACCTTTAGCCATAATTCCTAGCTTCACACCAAACTCAGTAGTCTTATGAAGTCAGTCCCATGAATCCTTTTCTGTCGATGTGTCTTCCCATTAGCTCCTTTGCTTCTGTTTATTTTCTAAGAATTAACTACCACATTTTGCTTTCTCATCTACTTTGGAAGTGTTTTAAAGGACCCTATAGTAAGTTAAAGAACACTTGTGAACTTGCTTGCATTTCACTGCTCATTGATAGCTAGTACCTAATACTAGGACCATGGACAGTGAAGAAAATTCTCAGGATGGTTCTGAAGAGGACTCTATTGGAATTAGGAGTAGAGGTCATTCGTGTTATGTTCTGGCTGAGAAATTATCTGCATTTTGCCCATGTCCTGAGACTTTATGTGAGGCTGATTTTAAAAGTGAGGGACTTCTTAATCTGGTGCAAGAAATTTCTAGACAGCATAGCATTCAGGCAGTGACATGGATATTGCTTAGAACTTTTAGCCAAGTTTATTTTGAAAATCAGAAGCAAAAAGCAGAGCAGAAAGATTTGAAAAAGTTGGACTTGAAAGCCAGAAGTAGAACTGGGGCTAAGGAAATTGCAATTGTTAAGTATATTACTATCATTAAAGAAATGTTAACAACTTTGCCCAGAGACAATAAGAAAGATAGCTTGAGGGCATCTCAGGAATTGGCAAGGCTATACCCACTTCAGGCTCAAGGGAGTAAAAGTAAAAATTCTCTTAAGAAGAAACCAGAGGGGCACCCTTCTTTCATAAGCAGGCCTAGGAAGTTTTTTCAACATGCTCAGCTATCCAGGAACTCAGCTTTTGTAGCCAGAATCCCTGGATTCTGGTTACTGCTGGTGATGGTGGCAGACCTTGATGTCAACCACATAGTGCTCCTTCTCATGAATGCAGAATGCTGGAGTTAAGGAGTCCTAGAGGCTTCCACTAATATTTCAAAGGAAGGCCTGGGAGGCTAGGCAAAGTGCACAGGTTCAGAGTTCCTGTGGGCACTCCCTGAGAAGGCAAAGTGTGGAGATGTGAAGAGGAAGCCAAAACTGCACAGGAGACTCCCCGAGATTATGAAATGCCAATAATGTGGGATATTGTCCTAGGATAGCTGTAGGTATTGAGCAGAGACAAACCAACAGAAAGGCCACTTGGGCTCCAACCAACAAGGCCACAGGGATGGATTTTATAAACCCTTTGGGGAAAATATTATGATACCATATGCTCCAGATGCCAGACACAGAACTACAGGACTTGTTTGTCCAGCTAGATTTCAGTCATGCTTTGGTCCTGTCCCATCTTCCTTCACCCCTATTTTTGGAAATAGAAATGTTTATTCTGTGCCTGTATATATGGAGTACTTTTAAATAGCTTTTGATTTTCATAGGAACTCATGATTCAAGTTTGCCCTGAGTCTCAGAGGAAACTTTGGATTTGAACTTTTGGGCAATCCTGGAACTGCTGAGACTATCGAGAATCTTGGAAATGGACTAGATGTATTTTGCATTGTGAGATGAGCATGAGATTTGGGGGGCCAGGGACGAAATTTTATGGTCTGGATGTGAGGTGTCTCCCAAAAGCTCATCTGTGAGACAATGCAAGAAAGTTTAGAGGAGAAATGATTGGGTTATGAGAACCTTAACACAATAAGTGAATTAATCATCTGATGGGATTGAGTGGTAATTGCAGGCAGTGGGGTGTGGCTGGAGGAGATAGAGGATTAGGGGGATGGCTTTGGGGTATATATTTGTATTTAGCTAGTGGAGATCTTTCTCTCTTTGCTTTCTGGTCATCATGTGAGCTACTTCCCTCTACCACACTCTTCAACCATGATACCCTGCCTCATCCTGAGCTCCAAGGAATACAGCTGCTGTCTATGGACTGAGACCTCTGAAACCCTGTGCCCCAAAATAAACTTTGTCTCCTCTATAGTTCTTCTGATCAGATACTTTATTTGTAGCAGCAAAAAAAGCTGACTGAAACAGATATAAATGCTGTATCTCCTCTTGAGAAATGTCTATTTAAGTTTGTTACCCCTTTTTTAACTGAGCTATTTGTGGGTTTTGTTTGTTTATTTATTTACTATTGAGTTTCTTACAAACTTTGGATATTAACGTTTTATTAGGTGAAGAGTTTGAAAATGTCTTCCCATTCTGTACATTGTCTCTTTGCTCTGTTGACTGTTTTCCTTTGCTGTGAAGCTTTTCATTTTGAAGGAATTCCATTTGTCTCTTCCTTATCATACAATTTGTATTTATCTCATAAAAGCCATTTTTATACATATTTTCAGCTGATGTTCTTCCTTGAGTTTTTCTCAGTATTTCATATTTTATATGGTTTATATTTTATGTGGTCTTTTAGAAAAGTGGGGAGAATATTTATACTTTCACTGCAAACTCCTAGTTTTTCCTGGAAAATAAAATCTATTATAATTACATTAGAATTATTTATAGTTTTGAAATGTTACACTTAAACTCTATACATTTTGTGGCTATATCACTATAACAAGTTACGTTATGTTTAATCTATTTTTCAATGTTTCAGTGCTATTTTTAAATGTTTTATATGTTTTGTTTTTTTTTTACTTTAAGGTGAATTATCAGCGTTCCTCCATATATTCTTCATGGATGATATAGGATCTTCTTCAAGTGAATTCTTAGTAAAGACCTATGTGATATATATATGTTACCATGAACTCTCTAAATTAATGTAATCAGTTGGGTTTGCCAAAATTTCCTCACATCTTTCAACACTCACTATCTTATGAAGAAGAAATTTGTGTGAGTTCTTGTTGTGCTCCTTCTTTTTTTTTTTTTTTCTAATTTATACAGTGTTTGGCAGTTTTATTTTTCTCCAATAGTGATTTCCATTCCATCTCATTTTATTTCAATATTAATTAAGGCCAAATTATCTCAAATTTTGCTTTCCTTTAGTTATTCTAGTTGACTTCTAGTGGTTGGGTAGAGAGCATGTTTGATTGTACCTCTTTTTCCATAAATCTGCCCTCCAGTTATTTGTTTTCCTTTTGTTTGAATTCAGTGTATTTTGGATGTCTGTATTGTGTTATCAAATTTGCTATTAGCCTACAGTTATAAAATATTCTGTTTACATACACACCAAACTGACCATTTAATTGAAGTGAACAGCTATCAAGAAGAAGAAGAAGAGGAGGAAGGAAGGGGAGGAAGAGGAGGAAGAGGAGGAGGAGGAGGAGGAGGAAAGATACCATATCAGAGGGAGAAAAAAAGGTGAAGTGAGTTGCTTCTTAAGAAAAAATAATAATAATTCCTTATTTCTTAGCCTAGCAGGGTCATAATCATTTTACCTGAGCTGTTTGGTTGATATTCTGAATGGTCTTGCTGCATTTTCTTCATATTACTATATCTCTTTACTTTATGCTTTTGTATTCTTTGTAGACTTTGTTTTAGGTCTATAGTTAAGTTGTTTTGTTTTTCTTCAGGATTATATGAAAAAAATAACTATTCATGTCTACAGATATTTCTTTCTAGTCTGCCTGCACAGAGGTTCATATTCTTCAGGGACTGTTAGAAGCAGAAATGTAATAAAACAAATATAATAAAAAACCAACAGGCTAGGCTCTCAAATGTGTGAAGTCTCTAGATTGAGAATGATGAATAATTCTATGACCAATGAAATTACCTCAAAAATGATACATTTGCAAATATTGACAGGTGTCCTTTGAAAGCAGATTGTTGTATTCATCCATGAAGATGAAAACACATGATGCCTAGAAATAAAACATCATATCAAATTCACTATATCCTATAAAATGAGTGCACTTTCCTGAAAGTTGAGTATGATAAGAAAATATAGAAGGTAAAAAAAAATCTATGGAAATATTTGGAAATCTTAAACTCCGTTTCTATATTTAAAGCATAGGTTAAAAAAAGTAGAGGGATATTATGAAACTCTTAAACAAGTAAGCACTAGATGGGGATAACATCTAGTTAATAAACGCATGATTTAATTTGACTTTTAACCTTGAAAATATGAAATCTGAACCCAGGTATTGTTTGGTAATATTATAGATATTCAATACAAATCTAACTGAATGAATGATAGGATACACTAATATGCAAATTTACTTGAATCTTAGATAATCTTTAGTCTCTCCAACTAATGACTGAGGATCTAATTTGAGAATAAAATAAAATTAAAAAAAAAAACAGAAGAAGCAATCTAAAAAACCTTCAGCAATTTTAAATTCCTTATGGAACCTTGGGGAAGAATCTTTATTTTATGGTTATCATTGTCTTTCAAAACTGATGCCTTTATAAGCTTGTTTACTAACTACTCATAAAAATTTGCCCTTACAAAGTGATGCCATAATATTAGAAAAACATGACTGGTTTCCAAGACATCAATAGCATAATTGTAACATTTAAAAATCCTTTTCAAGGGAGTCTGAATTCAGAGTTTCTCCCCTTGCCTCCCCAGCTCTATCATATCCCTCATTATGAGAGCCTTCCTCCAATGTCCTGGGGGAGTTGAGTCTGATGTGTCTGTCTATCTTCCAGATCCTTCTAGGCCTGGAATAGGTAACTTTGGGATCACCAGATTTGGCTTGACTTTACTTGATCTCAGCCTCTTACCCTACAGTGTGTGTCATCCTTCTTGTCCCAGAGCCCAGATGACCAGTTTCAAGGGAAAGTGTTCTTCAGAGTTCATTGCTCTATAGGCTGGGTTTGCTGCTGCTGAATTGTTGTTTTAATTCACTCTTCCATTGCTCCAAAGGACAAACTTCTATTGGAGTTTTGTCTGGATGGCCGAGATGGCTGCACTTTCAGAGTGGAACTGATGCAGAGACCCTATAGAATAGGAGAAAATATTTTCCAGTTATTCTTCTAACATATGATTCCAGAATATCTAAAGAGCTTAAAAAACCTAATACTAAAAGTAGGTTAGTAAAATCCAAACAAGAAATGTGAACAACCAACAAATATATGGAAAAATGTTCAACATACTTAGAAAAAACCCAGAACTTCAAACCAGAACTTCATTGAGATTTAATCCCACCCAGTTATAATAACAACCATCAAGAATCTAAGTCATAATAAATATTGGTGAGGATATGGGGTGAAAGGAACAATTACTTATACGTTGGTGGAGCTGCTCATTAGTATAACCACTGTGGAAATCCGTATGGAGAGTCCTCAAAAGGCTAGGAATGGAACCATATGTCTCAGCTATTCCACTCCTCAGAATTTATTAAAAGGAACCAAAATCAGCATCCTATAGCAATACATGTACTCCAATGCTTGTAGCAATAACCAAGTTTTGGAACCAGCCTAAGTGTCCATCAACAGATGAATGGATAAAGAAAATTATATATATACACACACAATGGGTTTCTATTCAGCCATAAAGAAGAATGAAATTATGTCATTTGCAGGTAAATGATTTGGACCAGAGAATATCATGCTGAGTGAAATAAGCCAGACTCAGAAATGTATTTAATGTTTTCTCTCATATGCAGAATATATACAGAAAAAAAAATTAAAGGGAGGGTCTGAAGGAAAAAAAAAAGAGATGTTAGTAGAGATAAGGGTTCAAGTGAAAGGAGGGAAAGTAGAAGACCTGGGGAACAAAATTGACCAAATTATGCTATACGCATGTATGAATATACCAGAACGAATCCCACTTTTGTGTATAATTATAATGCACCAAAGAAACAAACTATAGACGTATATAAATGAAAGAAAGATCAGAAGAGTAGAGGAAAGGGAACAGGACAAGACAGATGGGAGGGAAAAAGGAAGTACTGGGGAATAAATATATTATGTGCATATAAGAATATGTCACAATGAATGCCACTATTACCTATAATTATAATATACTGATAAAACATTTTGAAATACATTTAACACGGTTTTATCTTATTGTTTTCAACTCTGAGTTTCTGTAGATGGCAGGTAAATACTTACATAAAATAATGCGAACAAAAAAATATGGAGAGTGAATGTGAGTCAATAATCTAAATGCTGCTAAACCAGCCACATCTAATTCTAACAAAATGAACTTGTAAAGTGTTGGTGCAAGATTATAGAAATAAGATCACCACTGTTCATTATTTTGCCATTTTCATTATGGTATTGTATCAACTAAGAAATAATCATGTCAGGCCACAAAAGGGGAAGAGAGAGCCACTGACTTAAGTTCAGGACATTTGCATGGTTCAGACACCCAGATGATGGTCTGATCCCAGAATGAGTTTTAAATTCAAAGCAAAACAAAACCAGAAAGTATCAGTCTCTTCTTATAATTTTCTTGGCCAGATATGTAAGTTGAAGGACTTTTTATTAAAATGTCAGCATCCTTAATTTTGATTTTTTTCCTTGATTCAGCAAAGTAACATTTGCCAATCCATCTGTAGTGATAAAAATTAGACCATGGTTTTATGTGGAAAGAGATAACTAGAAAGAAACACAAGAGAATTTTGGCAATGATAAAAATTTTCTGTATCCTTGATTTGTGTAATGGTTTTACAGGATATACTTCTGTCAAAAGCATTAACTTGGTAACTTAACTTCTAGACATATCACTTTATAGAACTAGAAATATATATTAGAATCACCCGGGATTAATAAAATAAATAATCATTGAGATATTAGTACACTTGACAACATAAATAGATCTCAAAAATATTACATTGAGTGAAAGAAACCAGACACAAAAGATAACATTATTTATTATTCTATTTATAATAGTTTCAAGAACATAGAAAACTAACCTCTGGTGTTGGAACTCACAATACTAGTTTATCAACCAGAGATGAGAGAGATAAAGGTAACATAAGGGAGGTTTCTGAGAGGATTGATATGTTTTATATGTTTGTTAGAGTGTTTATTTCATGGGTGTAATTATTTGACAAGACTTAATAGGCTGGGAGAATAGCTCAGTGGTAGAGTGCTTACCTAACATAAATAAGGCCTTGGGTTCAATCCTCAGTACCGCAAAAACAAACAAATTATACACTAAAATCTGTACATTTCATTATGTGTATGTTTTATCTTACAAGTTAGTAATAAATAAATAAAACTTCATATTGCAAAAAAAAATATGCATGATGGTTGATAGTGTAAAATTGATTGAATCTCCCCTTTACTATCTAAAGATGTGAAAATATCAGACCCTGTGCTGTGGGAACAGTCTAGAGCCCTTGGGTATTGGAGATGCACCCCTCATCATTATGCTAGAAGATGCCCAACCATCACTTTCTATTAGGCAACAACTCATTGCTCTTTCCACTTTGGATTCAAAGAAGATGTAGGCAAGATTATCACTGACTCTTTTCATTAAAATAAGCCACATATACAATAAAATTATCAAAATGCAAATGATATTCTATGCTTGTATGATTATGTCAAAAATAACTCCTCTATTATGCCTAACCAAAATAGACTAATAAAAACATTTTTAAATATTTTCAATAATAAATCTGTACTTTCATTCCTCAAAATGAACTGAAGGCTAACTTATTATGATTTATTTTTCTCCATTAAGACTATATACTCAAACAAATATTTTAAAAAATTAACAAACAAAAGACATAAAGTTTCTGTAGACCAAACTGTATACCTATAGAATTATTAAAATTATAATATTTTCCACCTCTCCTGAGACATCAAGTAACAATTGAAAAGATCAGCTTAGGTTCAGTTAGTAACAGAAATATCAACAAACATGATTTCTATTTTTTTTTTCTTTCAACCCTCCAGAGACAAACAAGCTACCAACAAAAATGAAGAAGCAATGAAAGCTTATATAAATTGAAGTGCAGATAATACCACATATGTCTCTGTTAAAGTACATTGTGGTTCTGATGAAGAAAATACTAAAATTCCAATTTACCATTGATGCTACAAAATGCTTGACTTGAAAAATTAAATAACAGTCCCCTCAGAACAAACAAAATGCAAGAAACAAACAAATTGCTTTCTATATTACAAGGAAGAGTCTGTCAAATCTAATGTAATTCCTAAACCCAATTTTTTTTTTTTTTTGTGCATGCACCTTCTTCACTAGTCACTCTTGGCCCATCTGAGGGACAGAAAGTTTAATAGAAGTAGAGAGCCAATAAAAAGGGGGGAAAGGAACAATGTTCATCTACCAGAAACAGAAGAACAAGAAAGACACTGCTACAATCTGTTTCACATCGTGAATTTCTATTTTTGTTGTTTTTGATAATTGCTTCTTGAATCAATGTAGTTTCTATATTTGTATATCAATGTTAAAAAACATCCTGGTCATTCAAAGAAATTATAGAAGATGAAAATATCCACTATGTTCATCTACTGTGCATTGCTTCTCTTTCCTTTAGTAAAGCATTTAAACACACTATAGCAGTCTCGCTTGGGAATTTCTGTTTGCACTCATGCTGAGTAGCAATTTACAAAACAAATCCTCCTTTTTTTTTTCCTTCCTGATTACTTTAAGTCTTCTGTGTAGAAATTCACCTTCTAGGATACAGTGACTGAACACAAGTGTTGGCTCTTCTTAATTATTCATTGATGATGCAAATAAACATTTTTTGTCTAAAAATGTTTTTAAAAGGACAATGGCTAATAATTTCATCTTGGGGAAAAAAAGATGACAAGGAACATTGTAAACCTCAGCCAGAAATTATAATAATAATATCTCTATAAGAATAACTGGTTCAGCAAAGGAACCAGCTTTCTGATGTCTTTCATCATAAGTCAGAAGTTGATTATTATGAAAAACACAGGATACTGTCAGATCACAATCTCATATTTCCACAGACATGGGTTTAAGACAGTGTGTAACCTGTATTTAGATTATTTTTATTATTTTTTACTATGACTATTTAGTAAAATAAATTGTTCTTTGCAGAGTATGAAATGACAGCACAACCTCTACCCCATTGTCCAGATGTTTATTAGCATGAGGTAGTTATTATTATTTTACCTTAGCCATAAGGTATCAGTGTATCTCAAAAGCTGCTTATTTAATTTCATCTATTTATTTGATTTTTATACTCTATTGCAACAGGTTCAACTACGTAGAGAGATAAAAAGGGAGGATATGGTTTGAATTTTCTATAAGATTTATTCCAATACCTGAAATTACATCGTGTAAGCACAACACAGTCTGTCCTGTCAGAATTTAACCTCTGTTACAAGGCATAAGGCAAATTTTTTAATCCTTTTGTCAAAGATATTTCTATTTTGGTTTCAAATTATTAAGTCAAAATAATTGTTTCTCCCCAAATATGTGTTTTCCTCCAGTTTTACCTCTTAATACCACTGATGGCTTTATCAGAAACTCTCAAATCAACTTTTCCTTTCTTCAGTTCCAAGGGGCCGTGTCCAACATCCACATAACTTGCTCTGGAATCTCAGTTATATTCTCTGTGTGCCCTGGGAATGGAGGGCACAGAAGATGAGAGAGGTGAAGCCAGAATTAGGCAGATAGGCAAGGGTCCATCCAGTGAATGGAGGAATTGAAATGTTAATTCTTTCAAGCCCTTCCTCCACTCTTATCAAGATAACCGGCCCAGACTCCAACCTGTTGCTAAGGTAACCAGTCTCAGGGATTGTCCCTCCCTACAGGGAGTTATTAATTATGCCTCCTTCCTGCCCAGATCACTCCAATTTGGCCCCTCCAGCCCATCTGATTCTCTTTGGCCCTTCTACCTGAGTGTCTCCTGGGCCTAGTCACATATGCAGGAAGGAGAGAGATAAGGGGAAGAGAGCATCAGAAAAAAGGAAGCCTAGGACATATAAAAAGGCAAAACACCCTGGATTCTTGGTATACTAGGATACTAGCTAGGGCCACCTTCTCCCTTCCAGAAGGTCTATGTTACCCCTTTTTGAATAAACCCTGCTTTATATGATTGCCTTGGCATGCTTCTCTAATGTTATGGTTCAACATGTGAGGTAACAGAACTTGTCACCAGTAATCAGCAGTACAGAGGTGGTACCCCTTTCACTATGGGCTAGAGGAATTAGGCTGTAAACTCTTATGTTTCACTATAATCAATGCCTGGGAATTAATTCCTACTAATGATCTACTTTGTCTTCCAATATCCAGCCACAAAGCGGGCCCTTGTGCTCCAAAAAGTATAACTACTTTACTGCATATTTGGATATTTCCTAAAAATGGTAAAAAAAAGGAAATATATTACATAGGTATAAGAATAAAGAAAATTCATAACCTAAAAAGTAACTGTAATCAGCAATAATTGTGCAACCTGATTGATTTTTTTAATTCTTTGCCTGAATTTTTATCTATAAATAAAAGAAAGCCAATACACAAAGCAAAACCTAAACAAACAAAAATATTAGATGACTCATAAATTATAAAAAACATATAGTCTGTTTTCCCATAGAAGACTGTTTCAGGTTTTGAGTCCAAGTGAAGAGATTGTCCCCTAGATCTCTTGAGGTTTATAAGGCCTGCAAAGGCTTGTGTAAAATATGCAGTCTTAGGAGTGGGGCCTGGAGCAGGAGGGGTTAGGTCTGGATTACTAACCAAAAGAAGTGGCAAGGCTCTGTTTGCTGAGTCAAGCTGGAGCTGGTAGCAGAAAGGGTGTGCACACTTAACACAGTATCCTTGAGAAGACACTAGTGGGCAATTAGTGTGCAGGTCATTAGGATACCTTGAAGCTATGAAAAGCACTGGGTCCTTCAGCCACCATCTGCCATACTCTGACATTTGTCTCAACTTGTTTATATTATTATATAAAGTGAAATCTGGGAATGTAAATGCTAGTGTTTCCTTTATGCAAAATTTCTAAATTTTTCATTACATCAAAAGATTAGATAAACTTAGCATGCCTAGTAAGTCCTATCTATGCATTATTCAATGGAAACTAAAAAGCACTGTTCTTTTTGAGCTCAAAAGCCTTATTAACTCTGTTTTCTCATAAAGCAATTTTAAGCTTCCAAATTGAGAGAAGAGTTTGAGAGCAGCCTAAACACCACCTTGAAGATTTCAGCACCATTGTCATAGCAAGAAATGAAAAGTAGAATGTTTAGTGAGGAGGACAGTGTTAGCTTGTCAAGTCAGAAAGCTCTTCTCCTGTAATGTCACTCTTCAAAGTAGCATTTTCAAATGAACACTCTAAGAATGTATTTTGGTAAATAAGCAAAGGTATTTTCAAACAAAACCTTTGAGAAATATTGGTTTTTATCCCACTTTAAAGAGATATTTTTTATGTAATTGCCTCTTTGCATTTTAAAAATCAAGAAGAACAAGAGCAGTTCATTGAAACACCTAAGTCTGGAAAAAAACCACAGATATAACAACATCTCAAGTTATACATTTCAATGAAAAAATTCAGTTTTAATTGTTTACCATTGCCTTTAAAAATAGATGTTTTAAGAAAGTAGCCAGATACTATGACTTGATAACTTCACCCCAATTCATTATACCCTGTTCAGAGTTTATAATGAAGAATATGGTTAACTGCCTGTCCTCCAGCCATACCCTAAACTCCTCCCATCATTTGGCCCTGCCCACCAAGAGGGCCTGCCAAATGTAATTAGCTCTGCCCATGACCTGGCTTTGCTAAGACCCTATAAAAGCCCCGCCCTCCAGGTGACTCCCTGAGGATATGTCCCTCTGGTGCTGAAGAAAGCACTGCTAGTCCAAAAAAAAAAAAAAAAAAAAAAGAAAAGAAAAGAAAAAACAGATGGAGAATTCAAGAATGAATTTAATTCTCATTCTTAAATTCAGTTCTTCCAAGGTGTATAGATGTAAAATACATTTCACAAGTTAACAATTAACTTATATAGTCTTTTATTTTAAAATTGTGTAACATACGGTGTACCCCCCCCCCTTTTTTTTAAAAGAAAACCTCTCACCAATCCCCATGTTTATAATTTCACACAAAGATCTGCCTGTTCTTCCTTCAAGTCCACCATCCTCTTTGGTAATCACGGCAATACTTTTAAACCATCTTTGGCCCAAATTTTCCAAATCAGATTTTATAAATTGGGCACCCATTTGACCTGAATCTGAATGTGAACTATCTTCTTTACTTTCTACTTAATATGGTGAGAAAAAATAATGTAAAATTCACATAGTATTTTTACTAAAAAAGTAAATAAAAAATGCCACACTCTTTCATGTATCTAAAATTTGATTTTAAGGAATGCTCTGTTGGAACATAGAACTCAATAAGGCCACAGACAAATTTTGAATCTAAGCACCGTTATGATTTATTCAGGATAGAACAAAGCATTTCTACTAGGAAAATGGATTCAAGCATCAGTATTTGGAGACATCTAGAGTCAAAGCTAATTTTTCTTGGTAATAGAAATAAGCAAGAGTCATCTTTGTCTCATATACCACCTCAGGCCTATTATTTGTTGACCTTTTTATCTTGTACAAATGCTGTGAGGAGGACTAGAGGATTATTGGGCATTGCTGGGGTCCAGATCTGAAAAGACCTACTTGGTCTGGTATAGGTGGATATGCTGACCCAGAGTGGATTGGATGGGGGAGTCAATGTAGAAGTCCATTTCAACAAAGAAAGAATTGTTCTACATTATTTAATTTATTCCTCTCTCTAGCCTTGCAAAGAAATTTTTTTAAATGAACCTTTTAGTCCTCACAGGATATGACAGATGTCAGAAATGGAATATGGAAAGACTGCATACACATTAAACCAGAGTGCCCCTTCAAGTTTAAGGGTCATGATATATGGGCAATACTCATAATCCTCAGTCAACAATTCTGAGTTATCAAAAAATGTCGTGAATATGCAAAGTAAATGGGGAAGACATGTTAAATCACTTTATAAATAAGAAGTTATAGAGTGTGTATGTCCTGGGCTTGAACAAGTTCAGCTCTTAGAATCCAAGGGCCAAGATGTATTCCTTGTTTTATCCTCAACTGTGTCTTCTCTCATAAATAATCTTTTCTTAGTGTCCCTTCTTTAATTTTTCACTTGGCAGAGATATTAGGATCAAATGAGATATTTCACTTAATGTATTTTTAAAACTGTAAGGGATTATGTACATTTTTATTTTGGATAAATTATTATTATTGGAGAAGTCCCATACTCAAATACCTACAGCTCAGATACAATGAAATCTTCAATTTTATTATCTCAATTATGCATGCTCTAAGTTTGACTATTAAACACATAGGAATATTCTACACTTCCAAAAATATATGTGGTTTTTCTTGATTTTTTTAAAGTCCTGCTATACTTAAGAAATATCACTTTTCATTGTGATGTGCATGTACTGATAATAATTTTTCTTTCCTTTTTATTTTACCATAAGAAATACGCATAAGGATAAAATTTGACAGCCAGTACCTATTCTCAGGTTTAGGTTACCAGAGGAAGATTTTGCAAATGGGCATCTAGAAACATATGATTGTGTGGGTAAATGGGAGGATGGATCCAGAGTGGTCAATTTGCCAACTGTTAAAAAGTCTCTGATTTATAAATTTTGCAATTAAACTTATAAAGTTTCCCATCTAGTTGTACACACACACACACACACACACACACACACATCCTCAATGCAAAGGACAGGCAGTATCAAAAAGTTATTGCCAAGAAGTCGAGACCAATGGCTCAGCAATTACCTCACAGTGAGGTGATAATGACCCAGGCACAGCAAGGAGAAGAGTAAAGAAAGAAAAAAAGAAACTCCTTGATTTGAGATCTCTTTTATCAGAAGTAGAACCAAAACAAATGACTGATTAAATGCTGGCTTGAGTAATTACATCTATTACCAAATATTGGGGAAACTAGGGAGAAGCAATTGAGAGTAGGGGAAAATAACAATTTATTTTGGTCTTGTTAAATTTTTAAGGCATATTTGTTATACAATTGTAGCTTCAAAGACATGTTACTAATAAATACTGAAATTATACTAAATGAGGTGTCTCCTAAAACTGAACTTTAAAAAACGTCTGCCTCTAACCTAATGGGTATAAAAATGGTCAGTTAAAGGTACAGAGGTTTGTCGAGTGTAGTACTCAAATCTGAACTCAGGAAGCCTTAATTTAAGGTAGTTACAGTGCACTGTATGGGTTTGGAGGCAGCTGGAATGTATGTTTAATGACTTTAGGGACAGACACCATTTTGGCATTTATTTGGCCTGCAGTAAATGCATGAGAATGCTCTTGCCTCCTGGCAAAGAGAGAACTGTGCTCCCATGGCCTCTTTAGCAACCTCTCCAGGAGCAAGATCAGAAGACAATGGGCCAAAGAAAATCTCTTCTCTACTATGAATAATTGAAACCTGCAGAGGACATTTAGTTCAGAAAGTGGTGGTTGTACTAGTGAAAAGTCAGGATAGGTTATGGTTACAAATGAAACCCAAGGAAAAGGATTTCGGATTGACAAGTGTCTAGTCCTTCAGTTTTAGGAAACCATCCACAAATTATGTTAAATTACAGGCAAAAAGTCAGATTGAAAGCATAAGCATATGTCTATATAAAGCAGGTAGATGATTGCATGTTAACTCTGCCCTGTGTTGGGCTAATGCTATAAAAAAAAAAGGCATTTTGCATACCTTATTATGTTCTTATCTCATTAAGAGAAGGGGAAGTTTCACTGTAATTGGGAATGTACTGGAAGTTTAAAGGAGACCAAAATCAGGATTGCACAAACTGTGGCTTAATTCAGTAAAAATGTGTGAAGTTCCATTTAATGAACTAAGAGCTGCCCTATGGGAGCACAGCAGGAAGAGGATGTCACCATCCTTACAATACCAGGGATAGTAATTATTCAGAATTGAAGGTATTTGGCTCAACATTTGAAATGAAGGAAAAACCAGAAAACAACAATTATAAAGCTTTCTACCTCAATATACTATACAAAAAAGAATCCGGCGAAATGAACTCTCTGTTTCTGCTGCATATAAGTAGTTAGAAAGAAGGTTAACAGGGGGAACTCTATTTCTTTTCTGAATTCTATATACCCATGGGCTAGATTCGTTCTTGGCAATGAATCTGTGTGCAGGGTCATTTTCTCCTGAGGAATTCAAAGTGTCTGTTGTTTGCTTTTGTGTGTGTTTGTAAAAATGTTTTGTGCTGATGACATATAATCCATACCATGACCCTATGTTCCAATTCATTCATTTGATGTATATTAAACACAATTAGTTTAGGGTATAAGGTGGAAACAGGATATACTTTTAGTTATCTTATACCAAAAAATGACAAAATGGGATGTTGGAATATGAAAAATAATGTTGAAATTATTAACAGAAAGTGATTTCATTCTCATATTTTTTTAAATAAGAAATCATGGGAGATTTCTACTGGTGCTCTTAGTTGATGATGATTTATGGCACCAAAGTAGTTGGAGGTTAAGAAGACTCTCCAATTTGCTGACAAAGGTTCTCCCTGATTGTATGTTGATTCCCATGTCCTCCCCAATTCTTCTTCTCTTCACCTTTCCAAATGTTAACAAGTATCTGCCTTGGTAGGAACTCAACTGGAACTTTGGTAGTTCCAAAGAGTGTTCTGGGAATGTCAGATACAGAGAAGAGCCCAAAAGAATTAGGAGAAGCATTATACACGATACCTTGCATACTCACTTACACGATCTAGGCCATCCCCAGAGGAGCAAAAGCCCTTCCGTTTCCACAGACATTGCATTTAACTGGGAGTCTACAGATAATAAGCTTTGAAGCAAATTAATATAAATATTATAGCATGTAATGGTATTTTAAGCAAAACACAGCAAGGTAAAGAAAGAGAGAGGGATGGGCTGGAAATGGTGATTTCATTTTTAAAAATGTGAATGGTAGGAAGTAGGAATGTAACTTAATTTGTTTTTGTACAATTGATAATTTACTCCAAATTATTGTTTTAATTATTCTACACTTCTCCATATATTTTAATGTCAACCTAATCATATTAAATTTCCATGTTAATATGAATCTGGAGTACATTCATTTCTAAGCTTCAGTGAAGAATAGAAAGGTACAAAAGATGAGGGATAGCAAAATTTGATGGACAATCTGATGATGGACAATCTGATGTGTGCCATCATCAAACCTGTAAAGTAAGGTCTTTCTTAACCTCTATCCATGAGACGAATAAACACTTAAAAATATATGCTTTATGTCCCTTTAAGACAAGGCAATTTGGGGCTGGGGTTATGGCTCAGTGGTAGAGCTCTTGCCTAGCATGTGCGAGGTCCTGGATTTGACCCTCAGCACCACGTAAAAATGAATAAAACAAAGGTATTGTGTCCTACTACAAATAAAAATTAAATGAATTTTTAAAAAGACAAGGCAATTTGACGGTAGAGCAAAGTATTTATCTACAATGTATTTTGTAATTATATAACAAGATATTTTAATTTATTCTCTGTATTTTTTGTATTGTATTTTATTAGTATGTGGAAATTATCATTATTCAGTCTTTGTAATTATATTCAGCCCTATCTTCGATAAATAACAGAAAGATATTCCCTTGCTTATAATATTATTTGTCCACTTGGTTCAGGAGTAAACACAACTGTCTTACAAAGTTCAACATCATATTTCTTTTTGGGGGGGCTGGAGTGCTGGGGATTTAAAAAAGGGGCACTTGACCACTGAGCCACATCCCCAACCCTATTTTGTATTTTATTTAGAGACTGGATCTCACTGAGTTGCTTAGTGCCTTTTTTTGCTGAGACTGGCTTTGAACTCTTAATCCTCCTGCCTCAGTCTCCCAAGCAGCTAGGATTACAGGTGTGCGCCACTGTTCTTGCCTCTTTTTTCTCTAATTTAAAAAAAAAAAAAAAAAAACTATGGTATTTCTGTAACCAATTACTACATTTTAAAGCATATATGTCTTAGTAATCAATTTAAGTTTTGTAGCATGCCTTTTTTTCCCTCTGATCACGGAAAGTATATACTTAATCAAGTGGAGTTCAATTATAAAACAATTGTATTTAACTCATATATGCATATTGACTTAACTTATACTGATATTCACCATCATAATGTATTTCCGTGCTATGATTTTATATGAATGTATTAAATTAAATGAATTCTAAGAAATTGCCTCAAATTTTCTGTGGAATAAATCTGAGTAAATTATATTTATAATATACTTAGCTAAAAAAAACCAGCATAACAACATAAATAACTATGGAAATGACAGTGTAGGGTATTAATGGTAAGAAAAATAAAATAAAGCCAGGAATGAAGCACAGCCCATAAGATCCTGCACTGTAATCAGAATCAGGCCACAAATTTGCTCTGAACTTTCTAACAATCACTGTCAAGGGAAAAGATCCTCAGAGTTAAAACAAAGTTAGGAAAATCTTAACTACTCTAACTTCCAAGACCTGAGTGAATCTTGTCCCAGGAGTCCTCATAAAAATCATACATTATGATGTATTGAGCAGTTACCTATCCATAGTCCTATAATAAAGAAAACAACTTCCATGGCAATGTTTTAATAGCATTCTCCTTGTAACACATTTTAGAAAAAGCAATTTTGTGAGGGGTCAGAGCAAAGCAATCCATGTACCTAATTTTGTGATTAACTAGCCATATCTAAGAACACATCTTTTCATGTGGGGGCTTGAACTTTTGATAAAACTTGGGCATCAGTGAGCTATAGTCTCTGCTCTGAGAAATACAGCTCTGAAATGCTGTGCTGCTAATTGAGAGAATCCCACACGCTTTAACAGTAAGCTCAATTAGTCACTATTGTGCTAGCTGGGGAGCCAGGTGAAGACTGAAGACCCAAAAGGCAAGCTGTCCTATCTACATATAATTTAAAATAGATGACATAAATGTATATGTAAATATGAATAATAGAAATAAACACAAAATCCTCTTTAGAGACTATAATTTAGTGTGTGTACATCTACTTTGCTTTGCATGTATTATCACTCAGTTTAACTAGAGCCAGATATTTATAATGAGGTTTTAGTATGGTTTGAACTGAAGGAGACACTCAAATTGCTCTAAATGAAAAATGGAATTGATAGCACTTAACCTGCAGGGATATTGCAAAAATAAGTGTAATGAGTGCTTGAGAGGAATTGCCTATGTAGTTTCTGTAAACATTCTCTGTGGTGCATGCATTCCACATAAAGTAATAATATTGACAAATTATTGTAAGATTGCTAGAGTTCTGTTTAATTACTTGGTTTCTATATTGCAATGCATATTTATTATGCTTTTAAAATTGCATCTTGGACTTTAATGCCTCTTAACCAAGGCATTGTAAGATATACAATAAAACTAACAAAGACAACCAACAGCCATAACAATCACATTTCAATATAAAGTCATTTTAAGAAGCAAATATTTCTTATTTATTGCTGCCTTGCATGAGTAGGCACTCATATAAATTTGGAGTTGTACAGAAAATATTTAAAACATTTTTCCAACTTCGAGCTATCATTGAACTTATACTGGGAAATGAGATTGGGGTAAAACAGTGTTATTCTATATTCAGTAAGGACATGAAATTAAGATGCTTCTATCTGAACTTTGAAGATATTGCTAAACACCCAGCATACATGTATTTTGGTGATTTTTTTATAGAGTCGGTATTGTGTTGATCCAACTACTTCTTTCTTGTGGGTAATAAGACATATTTATAAACTCCAATGTTCGAAGTTATGATCTGTGACCAATGGAATAGGAGCTAAAATACCATTAGTTGAGATTGTGTTTATTACTTAGTTTGATTAGCACCATGTTCAAATCAACTGATGTAATCAGGCAGAAGGACAAAATTCAAGTATAATTGCTTCAAAAAATTCTACTGTATGTCTGCATTTTATTATATAAGAATTACACAATTTCATTTCAGCTTCATTATAAGAATCCATATTAGTTTATACTCTTAATATCCAAATTCAGTAATAATTTCTATCTAAATCTATTGAATGGCCTGAAATAATGGCTCATGCCTATAATCCATCCCAGAGACAAGTAAGGCTGAAGCAAGAGGAGGGCAAGTCAAAGGTCAACCTCAGCATCATCATGAGACCATGTCTCAAAATGAATCTATAAAGGGCTGGGAATGTGGCTAAGGGGTTAAGTATACCTGAGTTCAGTCCACAGTACTGTAAATAAATAAATGAATCTTTGAATGCAAAATTAATGACAATATATATTTCTCAAATATTTCAAGAGATAGCTGATATTTTGGGGCATAGAAAGTTTTTGTTTTATTCCTATTTATCTTATTATATAATAGCTGTGTCATGTTTGTGTCATTTCAAATTTGTGTCTTTTATGAAAATAGTTCTTTAGAATTATTTTCAGTACAGTGGTAGGATTCTCTTAAGTACATTTCACAACTTATCAATAAAGTAAAATTTTATTAATTTTTTTTCATCTGAAACAAAAATAAGGCTTAATTTTATTTCAGAATACACACTTTTGAAATTTTCTTTGCTTTGAATCTTAATAAACTATGCTAACATGGCATCAATGCCTCTTAGCATATTTTCATCTAGATTTGATAATCTATAAGTGGGAGAAACAACTAATAAAGTTAATAATTCTTACTCAAAATAAAAATGAATATAGATTCTTGTTTAAATCATAGAAAGTACCTAATTATTCCATTCTGTTTTTGATACCAGCTCTTTTGTGAGGGAAGATAAATACCCATTGCAATTGTGTAGAGAATTACCAACATCTTGTCCTGAAACCTGGCATGGTCACAGTCACAGGGGCTGTGTGGAGATGGCCCTGCAAAGAATGTTGGGGACAGACAGTCTTTAGCTGGGCAGTGAATCTTAGGAAGGAAGAGATTTATGTTTTGCCCTGAGCTTACTGTAAATAAGCACTACTCCAAGAGTCTATAATTTTGTTTATAAAAGGGTAGAATTTAGCTTGCCTTGAAAACTAAATGCTTTCATACTATGCTTTGTAATCTATAATCCATGCCAGACTACACTTTCTAAAATGTTACTTTAGTGGGCCAACCCCTTGGATAAGAGCCTGTAATATCTTCCAATTATTTCAACACATCAAAATGATATTCCATTGGTAATTCTATGTGCTATGATTTCACAACACCTACTTTTTCATCTTTACTTTCTAATCTACCTGGAAATCTATCCTCTCTTTTTGTCAGAAAGGGATTCCTCACTGCCACACTGAAAAATTTGTTTCATCTTCATAATGTGTTCTAAATGAATTCATATGTTCCAAAAAGGCTCAAAGAGGCAGGACTTGTAAGGAAATGTTAGTCATTTTAAAGACTATGTTCTGAGAATCCATTGCTTTCTTTGACTTTTATTTCTTTTTTACCCCAGATTTATTGAGGTTTGACAAATAAAAAATGTTATATATTTAAGGCACAGAGGTATTGTTTTAATTATACTTCACATTACAAAATGATTACCACAATCAAGCTAATAAATCCATCCATCATCACACATATGGACATTTTTTGTAGTGAGGACATTTGAGATCTACTCTTCTGGCACATTTCAAATGTACAGTATAATATTAATACTAGTAACCATAATCAATATTGGGGTCTAAAAAACTTATCATCTTCTAAATGAAAATATGTATCCTCGTACCATATTTCCCCTTCTTTCCTACCCACCAGCCTCTAGTAACCACCATTCTCCTCTCCGCTTCTGTGAGTGTGACTTTAAGATGGCACATATAAGTGAGATCATGCAATAGTTGCCATCCTGTCTGGCTTATCTCTCTCAATATAATACCATTGAGTTTCATCCATGTAGTTGTAAATGCAAGAATGTATTTCTTTTCTAAGACTTAGTAATATTCCTTTATGTATATATACCATATTCAATTGTCCATTATCCTGTATGATATGGAAGTCACTTCTATATCTAGCTTTTATAAATGATGCTACAATGAACAGGAGAGTTTGTTGGGGTTTGGATATAGTTTGCCTCTCAAGGTTTCCTGTGTGAAAAACTTGTACCCCAATGTGGTTGTGGGAGATGATGTGAACCTTTAAGAGTCAGGGCCAAATGAGAGGTCCTTCATGGCTTGGGACACTGCCTTTACAAAGCAAAACCGTTTTTCTGGAATGATTCTCCTAAGAGACAGCATTGATTTAAGATCCTGAAGAAGGCAACACCCAGCTATGTCTACTTTCCTGTTTGAGATGTGACTTCTTGATTCCTACAACACTCATGCCTTTGTCATTATCATGTGATATAGCTCAAAGAGCCTCATAAGAACTAAGCCAATGTCAGCACCTGCCCTGAAATTCTGAAACTATGAGTTAAATAATTTCTTATCTTAATAAGTAAACTGTCTCATGTATTCTGTTATAGTATAAATGCATTTTTAGACAGTGATAAATGTTAGTAAAAATATATTTTTTAAAAAACCCTTTACCTTTAACTCTTAATATTTATGTTAATATAAATGGATTAGATTTTCCAATTGAAAGGTATAGATCAAATGGATTTAAAAAACAAGACTGGCTTTATTCTGCAATAGAGACTCATAATTTCAAGGATACACATAACATAGTTTGCTGATAGTTTCCTAAAACTACAGGATTTGATACTTCTGCATGCTTCAATTATTTATAATAAATAGATTTTCATTGGCCCAGTATATTCTGATCTTGATCCTGAAGAAACTACTCAATAGACTACTTAAACACAACCATCTGTTGTGGAAATTTCAGCCAGGATTTATTTTAGAAGTTTTTGCCCTTTCAAAACTCTTTGTTCTACTTATTAGAATTCCATACTACAAATATTAGTGATCTTGATAGTGTCATATAAATCTTATAACTTTCCCTATCTTACTATTTTTTATTTTTATTCATTGATGGGATAATTTCAAGTCATTAGCTTTGATTTCAGTGACACTTATATTTATTAGAGTTGGCTGTGTTGAAGTTCTCTATTGAATTTTTTATTTATTTATCTTTTTAAATTTCAGTTCTAGAAGATCACTTTGGTTCTTTCTTTTGTTATTCACCTCTTTGGGAAACTTTTAATTTTGTTCCTATATTTTTCTCTGATTTTGTTAAATTGTCTGTGTTCTTTTGTAGCTCATTGAGTTTCTTTCAGATAATCATTTTAGTTCTTTGTCAGGCAACCTGTGTATCTACATGTCATTGGATTTGATTATAGGAAGTCTACTGTGTTCTCTAGGTCTTGCCATGTTTCCCTGATGCCTTATGATCCTCCTAAATTTGTATAGGTGTCTCCATATTTGAAGAATGCATGGACTCTATAGACTTTATGGAATGGTTTGGGTAAGGAAAGACCTTCACCTGAGGGAAGTGGATTGGACGGAAATTAGACATGCTCAAGTTTGCTGTGGTGTTGCGTGCCAAACAAAGGAATATGCAGTGTTTCTAGGTTTGGTGATTATGGTGATCCTTCAGATCAGGCAGCTGATGTCCACAATGTTAGCAATCATATTGCCCCTGATGCCAAGAGGACAATGGTGAGTGAGAGGACTATTGATATCTTCAGCAATACTCCTGGGTCTAATGACAAGGGACTGGGTTCCATGGCAATATGGTCTTGGACTATTTGGGTGCACACAGGCTGCAGGAGCTTGTGTGGGACTAAAAGGGCTGGAGTCAGTTCTGTACGTGTATATATTGCAAAATCCAATGTGTGTGTATATAGCTAAGGGGCCAGTTTCAAGTACCCATATGATGGTGGAGACTGGAGGCATTGTTGCTTTGGCTGTACACACACATGGCTAGTGAATCAGTCATGGGTTCACAGGCAGCGCTGGGAGCTGGGCCTCGTGAGGTTTTTTGTTGTTGTTGTTTTGAAGGAAGTGACTGAACATGGAAAATAGTCTGAAGAAAAATAAGCATAGTTAAATTGCTATTTGTTGTTTCATTTATTATTTGTCTAATTAATCTACTGGGTTTAATTTTCTGTTATGTCTTTTCTATATTTTCTTAATTTAATATGTTCTAACTTTAAATTATCTATATGACTTTTTTTATACTGAGAATTTAAATCAGATATATTTTACCTCATGCCCAGTCTATTTTTTTGTTTATTTATACCATGGATCGAACCCAGAGGTGTTCAACCACGAAGCAACATTCCACAGCTTTTTAAAAAAAAATTATTTTGAGACAAGGTCTCACTAAATTGCTTAGGGCCTCACTAAATTCTAAGGCTGGCTTTGAACTTGTGATCCTCCTGCCTCAGGCTTCTGGATCCCTGGGATTGCAGAAATATGCTATTGTACATGGTTCTATATGATATTTTTAGAGATTCTAGTTCTATTGGATATCTTCACTCATTTATTTGGACAATATTTTCATATACTTATACGGTACTGATTATTATTATTTTTAAATCCTCATATACCTGCTAATATTTTGGACTATTTTTGTGTCACTTTTTAAAAAGTTTTATCTTGATCATCTCTTATATTTTCTTGGTTCTTTGCAGATTTAGATTTTGAGTTTTCTGTTTTGTTTTTGTTTTTTTAAATACCAGAAATTGTGTAGGAACCTCCATATGGTATTGACTTTTTCCAGAGTGGGGAGACCCTTATTCTTTTCAATAAAGTAAGCTGTGTCACATGTGAGTTGCCATTTAGTATTACCCAGTTTTATCTTTATTTATCCTTTTTTCCTGACGATATCCTTCTTAGCAATAAAGACACTGTATCACCCAGCGCTGTGTATGATCTAGATTTTCTCTGAAGATTTCCCCAAACCACATATTCAGCTTCCTAACAGTGTAACTGACACCATAGCTAGATAACTGGCTGTGTGCTTGGATTCCAACTTCTCCCCGTAGCAGTCCTTTATTTCTTTAGCATCATAAAACATCTTTGCCCTTAGGAAACTTTGGTGTCACTCCAGTGGCAGACAAAATCCCAGAATCCCAGAATCAAATGAACATTCTAGGGGAACCAGCAATACTTGTAAGGCCCCTCAATTTCCGATCTTTTCATTCTGACCCTTCTCTTCCACAAGTTTTGGGATTTTTCTTCTCATCTTAGCAGAGATTCTTTGCTTGACCCAAGTCAGATTCCCAGTCCAAATCACAGATTAACATACACCCTCAGGAAAGAAGAGGATGGACAGTAGTTCTAGGTATTATCAGTTCATCTCATAACACTTTCGTCTTTATTGAAATTACATCTATTCTCGCTTTCCCATGGCTTCTGTATCCCTCTAATGCTTTTTGAAATATGGGATTCTTTAAACATATCTAGCTTTTTCCAGTTATTTTAGCTGGGTCATTGGCCTATAGCGACCACTGTATTTTGTACTTCAAAGAAAAACACCCAAAAGGACTGTATTATGAAAAAGAAGCAAAGATGGGAGAAATGGCAAGCCTGAAATGCACATGCATGCACACAAACACACACGCACACACACTCATGAAACCTGGACAGTGACTGAAAAGATACATTAAAAATAGAGAGATTTTTGTTGTGTTAATATAATGTATGTTTGAAAAAATTGGAGCCCTAATCTATGAATTCATAGAAGTTATCCTTGTATTAATAGTGTTTTTAAGAAAGTACACCACAAAAGCCACAAAGGGGCTGGGGTTGTGGCTCAGCAGTAAAGCGCTCGCCTAGCACATGCAAGGTGCTAGGTTCGATCCTTAGCATCACATAAAAATAAATAAATAAAATAAAGGTATTGTGTCCAACTACAACTATATATATAATTTATATATATATATATATATACATATATGTATATATATATATATATATATATATAAAGCTTCTTGCTCTACTACTGAAGATGCCAACTTACCCACCTCCTTCAGTGTTGCCTTAATTACTAAACATATATATATATATATATATATATATATATATATATATATATGTGTGTGTGTGTGTGTGTGTGTGTGTGTGTGCATACATATGTGTGTATACATATGGTGTGTATATATATATATGTTTTATGTTTATGTATATATATATATATATATATATATATATATATATATATATATATTTTTTTTTTTTTTTTTAACAACAAAAATCCTCCTCCTCACTTGGAGAACAGGATGTTATAAACCATGGCATGAAGTGACTTACTGATTACCCAAATTAGCAGCCATAAGGTGAAGTTCAGACAGAGAACCAATACTATGTGATCAAGGTGCTTTGCCTCTTGGCAGCTTTAGTAAAAGTGGTGATTACCTACACAGCAGCGTGTTGTGGCTATTAAGGTAGCCTGGAATAACTTACATGGGGAAAAGGAAAATCAAAGCCTTTAATTCCCAACCAATGTTGAAGGTAGAAAAAAAAGAGAGTATTTAGTATTTGGAAAAGCTTTTTTATCTTTTTAGCTTCAGGTCAAATAAAATTGAGGATTGAATCAACAAGAGTTTATTGAGCTAGAAGTTTTCACCATCAAGAAATATTAGAAATTCAAGGAAATAGATGTGTTTAACCTGATTTAAACATTACAAAACATATATATGCACTAAAACATCACAAGAAAGCTCATTAATATGTACAATTTTTATTTTTATGTGTCAGTTAAAAATAAATTTGATTTTAAAAATAAATAAAAAATATAAATAAAACAGATTTTGATGAGCTGCCATAAAATAAATTCCTGAATATATTTTAGTAAAATAAAATAAGATATGAAAGAATATGCATAGTATAGTATCATTTGCTTAAGGTGATAAATATATCCATGAGTATTTTCTTACTTTTTAAAAATAAGTGAAGAAGAAATGGACCAGAAATTAGTCAAATTGATTATCTATGCTGAATGGCACTGGTGAGAAACTGATGAAACAAAAAATAAGTCTCTCTGCCTGTTATTATAGTTTTATCAATTCAAAAAATGTATTTGGTATATTTATTTCACTAAAAATTTAAGTTTTTAGATGTGATTGCACTAATGTAATACAACTGAGGAGAGAATAATGGTAGCATGGGGAAGACACTAAACTACAGACAGCAGAGATGATCCCACCAAGGAGACAAGAAGGTGAATGAGAAAAAATCTGGAAAGAAATAGAACATCCCCCAAACCTGTAATGTAAATTTAGGAAGGAAAGTATTTTCCATTTAATGTCACAGAGAAAGAAAACAATAAATACGAGGATGATCCATTGGTTTTGGCAATTAGGAATACATTAGCTAAAGTTAGAAATAAATCTAGAGAACTAGAGAGAGAGAGAGAGAGAGAGAGAGAGAGAGAGAGAGAGAGAAAGCTATAAATCAAAAGGATTCAAGATGTCCTTGAAAGTATTGATTCATGATTTTGTCTGAAGCTTATGCCAGAAATATATTTAGTAAATTGGCTTAATTCAAATTTTTCTACGTTAATAGAAATAATGGAGGAGACAGTAAAGCAAATCAGAAATGGAGCAAACTAAAAGATCCTGTATGATAGTTTCTAATCTCCTTAAATCAGGAATTATTTTAGTTTTTCTTTGTTTCTCTATGTTCAAATCTGAGTCTTTTTGAGGAAACCCATGTCCAGAACTTGACTAATTCTCTAAAGTCCCCGCACTGGAAATCTTTTCAGGATTCTTTAGTCATTTTCTTATGCACTGTGTGCTTTGCCTCTGAGCTCATTGTTTGAAAAGTCTTTTGCTCTTCAAGTCACAAAGGAGCGAATCTTTCAAAGTGGCCATGCTGGCTTAGCCTGCGGAGAGGAAAGTGGACACAAGGAGTTCAATTACTGTGAATTTAAAACAGAAAAATGTCCTTCTAAAGTCCCAGTTTATGTTCAACCAGAATGTATCCACAACTTAAAAATGGCATTTTTCTGTTTTAAATTTACAATCATTGCCATCCTGCTATTCTCCCAGGGGCTGAGTCAGTGTTACCAATTGCATTGCTCCACTCTGCTGTGACGGGGTTGGCATGGTGACTTCACATGGGCTTTGCATAAGCAGAACCAGATCTGCAAACAAAAAAACTCTTCATCTATGAATCCTGAAATAAGACTGCTGATCAGCTGGTGAGAATAGAAATAAAATTAATGACAGACAGACAGACAAGCAGACTCGCAGGCAGACAAGCAGACAGAAGGAAGAGAGTGTGGGAGAGTGTTATTTTAAGCTTTCATAGAGTTAGGAATTATTAATGCATTTTAACATAAAATCAGGGGAATTTCTCAATAGAGAAGACAAAATATAACCCTGAAGACAAAAAGCCACATTCTTTTTAGAGCTGGGCCATGAGCATCACACCCGTGGAAGTCTGAGAAAAAAAACTTCTAGTCCTCTTGCCATTATTCCAAACAAATCCTAGACTACTTTAGCATTGCTACAGACCAGAGCATAATCTTGTTGATGTCTATAGGAAGAAGAGTAAGTATAACAGAAAAACTTGGATCAATTGCACCTGAGTTCCAGTCATTACATGCTAGTTCTATGTAGTTAGGGTGATTATACAATTCAAAATAAATAAATAAATAAATAAATAAATGTCATTTATCTAGCAAATTGTGTCACTTTGTGGGAGGAAAGTAACAGAGTGAACAAATGTTTAGGGGAGCAGGATTTTGGAAAAACAAAGATAAATCAGAATAGTTCCAGGTAAATCAGATAATGTAGTTCACCCTCTATAAACTGTGATTTGTGTATATAAACTGAATTTGGGAAAACTGCAAGAAGTTGAATTTTCAATAGTGTTTTAGTAATTTAGGAAAAGATTGGGGAATGGGTATAAATCTAGCTATACCTATAGTCCACAGTTTCAGAGGGTGTCATTTAAGATTGTTTCTTGTCAATATTATTGGTGGTTGTAACAGAAAAAAAAAAGTTCATAATCTTACTCTTACATTAAAACAAGAATTTTTTTTTTGAGCTTGTAGCATTTTTGTGAGCAAGCATTCTAAATCATGACCTGTTGTGCCTTCAGACAGTCTTTACCTCTTCAGTTGGAAAAGCCTCAGTTCCAGGGAAGGATTACCTTTGTTCCTCAATGTATTCCAAATAAACTATGCCCATTTGTAGCTTAGTGAAATGAAACTTCTCAAATGTGGCTACTGTCTATGTCCCTAAGGATGAAGAGAGAACTTACTGTGACATACAGCATTGAAGAGGCTGTCTTATTCTGGATACTTGGTTATTCTGGTATAAATAACAAATGTTTCTAATCAGTTTTTTTGTTCCTTTCTTTCCTTTCCTAGCATTGTAATTCAGCCTGGGATTTAATTTGTTTTTGCTATTTTCCAACAAATTTCAGAAGAGTCAGTGAAGTCTATAAGAATTTCATTCCAAGTTGGCCAATTTCCTTTACTTACCACTAAAGTATGTATTGTTTGCCAAATCTGAATTCCTTTTGCTTTTCTTTACTGAAGCTTTGTTCAGATACTCTTCCAGGTTTTACATATAGAGAAGGTTTCTTATAATAAAATATTACATAGTCTGTATATATTTCTAGTGACAGATTTTTAAAATCTTGCTCTGCCAAAAATTCTCCACTATTTAAAAAAAAAAAAAGTGGTTGGGGATATAGCTCAGTTGGTAGAGTGCTTGCCTCACATGCTTGAGGCCCTGGGTTCAATCCCCAGCACCACCAAAAACAAAAAACAAACAAACAAAAAAAATCCTCTTTTTGTCTGTCTTAAATTTTTGAATATTGATAATTCCACACACAAAGCATTTCACTATAAAATTTGCATCTAACTTAGCCCTGAACTTGATCAGTTATTGTTTTGCCTGCCCACCCCTAGACTTAACATACCTTGTTTTTGATGTGAAATTTCTCCTATTGGTACTGATCCTACTTTTGAGTTTAGGGATAGCTGAATTTCCTCCTACTAAATGTATTACCTTAAAGAGTTCACCCACTATGCCTTAAGCATTTTATGTTGATTTCCTCTATATTTTCCACTAAAACTGACCAAATCCTATTACTTCCTCTGTCTAGATCTACAAGGAGCATTAATTGATTGTGCTTGCTATTGATTCTCTCTATAAAATTAAGAGGTATGTCTCAACAATTTCCTGGATTACAGCTTCTTCAGGAGAAAGACCAGGATGCATTTGGAGATGCAGTCTGTTTTCCTTTCTGTTGCATTCTGGCCTCTGACACTGTATGAGTCAGGATTGCCATAGGCAACAGATAGCTGACTCAAACGAAGATAAATTCAACAATAATAAACAAGGACCAGTTTCCAACAGTTTAGGCACAAACAGCACCACAAGAAACAAGGTGGTACCCCAGGAACTTTAGTAGTAGACTGTTAACTACACCTGGACTTCAATGGAGGAGCCATGGCCAAAAACCAAACAGATAGTTGTGTACTGTTAGAATCCTGTGGCCCAGCAGGACGGAGGAAGCAGGAAGCAGTTAACCAAAACAGCCGAATCACAAGCTGTGATCCTGAACAAAAGGATGCAGGAGACCCAGGGAGAGAAATGAGAAAGAGCGAAAGTGTTAGATCCTCCATTTTTCCTTAATAATGCTGTGATTTATTCCTGGAGTTCCCTATTGACAGATCCAAACCGAAACCACAAGACAGAGGAGCCTTTTCATCTAGCACACACAGATCAATTTTCCAAGGCAAAGCAGGATGGAGAAAAGTGGGGAGTAGTTCTGAGGGACAAAAAGAAGGTGGGCACAGCAGCGTTTCACCCCTCAGCACCTACTTGTCCAAGGTGAAAAGTTGGCGTCTCATCACAGAAGTCCCACAAATTGCTGTAAGATATATTGTCTCAAGGTGACAGCAGAGGTATGATACTCAAGACTTGAAATCTATGGCATTAATTGCAGTGAGCAGTCTCATTTTCCCTTTTAAAAGTACATTTTTTGATCAAAAGCAATGTTGTAAGATATACTGTAAATATGCAGATACTGAGGAAAGGAAATGCAAACCTGTACCTGAAATATGAGTGTATTCTGGTAAGTATAATGTGCTATGTCCCTGTGGGGGAAGGATCAACATACTAAAACTACCACTGGGGAGCCATCTAGCCTTCCCACTGAATGATGGTATATAACAGACTTACTACAGCCTCACCTTTTGGCAGGCAAAAGCAACAATCAGATTACACTTTGAGGAAGGAAGTTCGTGTTATAAGATGATGGCTGATTCTTCTTTCTGCTCCTCTCTTCTTGGTATATCAAACTGTAGGGTATGTGAAAGAAAGGTCATCCTCACCCAACTTGATATTTAGGGCCTCTTCTGTGATTAGGGCCATTTGTGGCCATTTACATAGGACACAAATCTCTTCACAATCGGGGCCCATTTCCAGAGTTGCCACTTTCATAACCTTTTCCCAGATCTCTCTGTTTCCAATTTTACAATTTGTATTTACCAATTTCTAACTGGGCAACCAAGCCATGTAAATATGAATTATTTTATATTCAAGTATTTTTTTTTTTCATTAGATGACCACTCAGAATTACCAACCCCAAATTCTGCCAACAGGGAAAATTTCCCTTTCACATGTTCATATATGATCATTGTTGGGTGAGTAGTAACGTGAAAGCTAGTGACTTCAGCTTGGGATAGCATACAATGAAGGTTTACCCATAAACCATGTCAGTGCTTTCTCCCCACCCTCCTATGTTAGCTATCTATGGGACCAAAGGTATAGTTTATGATCAGAGTAATAAATTAAAAAAAGAAAACCTCTAAAAATCTGTGTTATGATTCTTCTTTAGGGTTTTTCCAGATACATTTATACTGTCTCTCTGCTTTGGGCTTTTCAGTATTGCACCATATGATCCAAGTGGTAAGGTAGCTTGTGCTAAGGCTTAGACCTGACCCACACCTGACCCACGTATCAATCACACTGGCATGCATAAGTGTTGTGTAAGAAGTGGGTAGAAAAGAATAATCAAATGTGAAATATGTTATTTCCAAAATCCAAGAGGTTTCACCAAGAACAATGTTTCTTCTTTCTTGGGGAGTGTAAAATGAAATATCTATTATTTTAATGGGAGAATTCCTAACTGTTCCATACCACTTCATTCCTAGAAACTTCACCAAGATGGTAGGTCTTTAAATTTTTAGATACTTTACAAACTATTGGAAGAATATCTAAGAGCAAAGCAGGTAGGATTCTTGCTACTTACTGCTTATACCCAGCTAGCAGAATAATATCAATATAATGGATCAGCAAAGTGATATAAGAAATATTAAAACGATCAAGAGTCCTACAATTAATACTATAACAGAAAGAAAGAGCAACACAATGAAGGTATACTCTTTTCATTGCTACATAAATGCAAACTGCTTCTGATTTTTTATACTTACATGAAAGTAACCGACAGCATTTGGCAAGTATAGAGCCACACAAGGTTCCAGGGTTATAAGGATTTTCCCCAGTAAAATGTTGTTTCCAAAAACCAGCTGCCATTGGCAATGTCTGTTCATTAAGTTTATGAAAATGTGCTATTAACTTCCCAAGAACATTGGACTTTTACACAGGCCAAGAGGTGATATAAGTGGGAATGTGATAGGAATCACTATCCCCGTGCTTTCATATCTTTACTCTGTAGTCTACACATGTCCTAGTTAAACTCCATTATTATTGATTTACTATTTAGGCGGAGGCTGGTGGCAATTACGGGACATTTTGCTTGTTTAAAATAAGTGATTATCAACACCAGTACACAGAATACACACTAAAAATACACATTTTTAAAAAGTATGTATATTAATTTATCCGAATTTTATAAAAATTTTAATATAAGGCACTCTGTTGGATGATACTCTTACTGTTCTCCAGGGATGTCTCTTCCAACTTCTTTTCTTCTGTCTCAGGTGAATCTGTTTTGAAGAGCTTGTTCTTATCAAAGGACTCAGCTGCCAATGCTGATGACTTTCTAGATCAGAGTCTAGACCTTGCTTTCTCTCTGGCACTAACCTCTCCTTGTTTCAGGCTTTTGTGTGACTTGTTCCAATGATCACAACACTTTTCCCTCCACCTGGTGAGTATTCAGTAACATATTAGTTCATAGCTTAATATTTGTTTTTGTTTTTATTTTTGTTTGATTGTTTTCATTGTTGCGGAGTTTTTTTGTTTTTGTTTTTTTTTTTTTTTGTTTTTTTTTTTGTATTTTGTTGTTGTTTATTAAAACCGGGTAGCTCTTCTTTAATCCATCAGGCTAAAACCATTCCTTTTTCTGGGGGGAGACTACTGGGGATTGAATTCAGGGTCACTTGAGCACTGAGCAACATCCTCAGCCCTATTTTGTATTTTATTAGAGACAGGGTCTCACTGAGTTGCTTAGTGCCTCCCTTTTGCTGAGCAATCCTCCTGCCTCAGCTTCCAGAGCTGATGGGATTGCAAGTGTGTGTCACCATGCCCAACTCAATTTCTCCTTTTATATGCTTTTGTAGCACTTTATAATTTATCACAGTGATAACCAGACATGTTTATTTGCTTTTTTCAGATTCCATGACAGCATGCAGGTTTCTTTTTTTCCGTGGTGTCTGGGCTCATGTGTCCAATAGCATTTTCAAAATTTCTAATTAAATATGCAACATTCTCATAAATAAAGCATTACCTCCACTTATGCTTTATTCATATTCTCCCTCCCTTTACTCTCAACCTATGCCTTGTCCTAAACTCCTTATCTCTTAAATAATGTCATAATCTACCCAGGCATGTGATGCTTTCTTTGGAGTCTTGGAATTTCCCAACTAGGGCTCTAATACCATGTTTGTGGATCCAAAATTTTCCAGGAGAAATAAAAATCTTATGATGGTACTTTAAATAAGCAGCTATTACTCTAACATTTATTAGCCACTTATATTACTTATGATGATTATTTATCCATTGACCCTTACTAATAATGTAGTGATAAAATCCTACTTATCATTATCCTTGATTACAAATATTTGCTGCTTAATATGGAAGTTATAGTCAAGTCAACAATTTTAAGTGTTGTCAAATTCTTAAAATTAAATTTGCTTTTCCTCAAAAGAAAATAAGATTTTTTTCAATACCTTCTTACAAAATCCCTTATCACACAATACAGTGTCATTCAGAGCTGTCATAAAAGTCATCCAAAATGAATTTGTCTGGGATCATTGATCTCCTAAGAGAATTAGAGTGTCTACTAAATTATTACCTATAAAACAATACCTAGATTATTTACAGCTCACAATGAAAACTTTTGATATTATCTGTGAGTCACTTAGCACTAGACTTAGGCAAGAAGTAAAGGTTTTAGCGGATATCCATTTGTCAGGTACACAGTAATATGCAACACTCTAAAATATCATTAGCTGATTTTTGATCTTAATAACAGCATATTTGACAACAAGACAGAGTAATACCATTATGCATGATGAAATACAGCTTGAAAATAAAATATTAATGTATTTCTAGCCCATCTAAAAAACTTAAAATTATCAAAATTTTACCATTATGACAAATGTGAGTCATAATGAAATGACTTTAATCCCTAGGAGGATTTATATGCCAATTATGATATAGATAGTTTAGGCATACTTGTTTTCATTACCATGGCTTGATAAATGAAATTACAAATGAAAATAATAATAATAAATGACAGTAAGTAGAATTAGACATAATGTCTGAATTTAAGAATATGAATAAAAATGGGTAACTCAGAAGAGACAAAGCATTGAGGTCAGAGGGATTTAGAGACTTGTAATTGTCTTTCTCTTCAAATAAGGTCAACTTCATTCAGCATATTTTCTTTAAAGTAGTGATTTCTCACATCATGGTCCTCCTAAACAAAGTTAAGTGCTGCTATACTCTCCAGCCAATGAAGCCAGTGTGTCATATTGCAGTGTTGCCAGATTCAGGGGGACAGGCCAGTCCCTTTGTTTTGTTTATTTTGCTTTTTGTTTGTTTGTTTTGCTTGTATTTGACAGAACTTGATTCTTATAAAATATATTGTCTATAAAGAACTAACAAATAAGGGCTATTTTATGATCAGAAGTACATGAACACAGAATAATATGGATAAAATCTGTGTTGCCTTATTCTAGGCTTAGTGTCCTATACCAATTGAAAAACCATAAGGGACAACAAAAAGATAAAGATGTTAATCAATAAAGTCATAAATTGGTGTTGATTAAACACATTAAATACTTTAAGCACACATGACCATTAAGACTCTGTTATAAAGAACAAATATCACTGAAGTGTTGAGGCAGTTAGAACCCCAACTTCCAGGAATGAATTTTACCCTCCCTGCTTTTCAGACAAACAAAATGTACCTGTACTACTCATATTATTCTGACTTTGTCAATGATCAAAGATGTTAACTGAATTAGGCCAAAAAAGTAGCAATATTATAAAACATAACTAGTGTCTAGGAAAAGGGATTATAGTCAATTCAGTAAACTTCTGTCTCATAAGTCTATATCTTACTACCCAAGGGTGGGATGATAAAAAGTGAGCAGGAGAATCAAGAGAGACTAAATTAAAACCCTGCACTTATTTTTCATATAGGGCAGCAGTTCTTACCTAGAAAGAGTACAATGCAGAGTTTGGATTTTATCTGTAGATTGAAGTTACCTGTATGGAAAGTGTTCCCTATTAAAACAGTCATCAATAAATGAAGCCTTCTGTTTCTGGTCATGATGAAGTAAAAAGCCTAGATTTATCCCCTGGCTCAATCAGCACAAAGAAAAATAGGACAAACTTAGTTTAACAATGACAGACATTAGAAAGAGACAGAAAAACGATGAACAAAACCCAGAAGCCATAAATTTGCTCTCATCTATTATGTGGTAAGTTTCCAGTCCACACATCAGGGGAAAAAAACCAAAATAAAGCCTTGAAGTTTTGTTAACCAAGGAGACAAAATTAAGGATGTGAAGACAGAAAGACAGCTGGAATTCTGGGAAGAGTTCTGCAGGGAAGAACCTACACAGAGGAGAGAGGGCAGCACAGAGTGGATGTCCAAGGGGTCTCCAGATTTCCCCCTCTGAGTCCTGCTCAGCACTAGCCTGTGAAAAAAACTGAGCTGCCTGGGAATAGGAAGGAAGCACACAGAAGTAATCCTTGCAATCAGAGAGGGTAGAAATTATCTATGCTCCCAACCAGCAGGTAGCAAAACCTTCCAGACCATGAAACCTTCTGAGAGTTCTCAGAAAGATACTTGCCTAGAAAGGCGGCAAAATTAGTGATGGACTGAAGGCTGCTCTGACACTGGACTAGAACCAAAGCCAGATTCAAGATGATCATACCATTTCTAAGTCAACTGCAACCCAGCACAAAGTTCAATAGTACTTAAAGAACTACAAAAATATCAAGTACTCAAAAAGGTGATATTCATCACACTTGAGGAAAATAATAATGGAAGAAGTAGGACAATTTAACTCAGAGTGAGAAGAAAATTGAATAGGAGACTGACTTAGAAATTACATCTATGCAGATGACAAGGGCATTGATTCTGTATGTTCAAGAAGGAAGAGGAAAGTGTGAGCATGTTAAAGGTAAACAGGGAGGATATGAAAAATCCAGAGGTGAAAGATACAATGTCAGACATGGAAGATGCACCAATGTGAATAACAGCAGGTTAGTGACTAGGGGGGAAATAGAGCATTTGAACAGAGATACACAGAAATAAAAGTTATGCAAAATGAACATTAAAAAAAGATGAAAAAGAGAAAGAAGGAAGCAAGAAAACAGGGAATTGGTGACATGTGGAGCAATATCAAATAGAGCTAACGTATGAGCAATTGGGGAAGATGAAGGAAAGAAGCAATAGATAAATATTTGAACTATTAACTCAAAATTCTCAAATTCTACAAAAACTATAAACCCACGTGTCCACAATTTTTAAGTTAATTCCCAACATAAGTAAACTTTTAAATTACAAGGCACACTACAGTCAGATTGTTTAAAAGCAAGAACAGAACGATTTTAAAGGAGCTAGAGAAAAAGAGACATGAATAATAATAGATTTCCTGTCAAATCAACAAAAACTGAGAACTGTATACTCAGCAAAAATACCTTCAGAAACAAAAGCCCAAAGAAGACTTTCAGATATACAAAAGCTGGAATTATTCATCAAGAGCAGAAATGCTGAAAGAATTATAAGAATTGTTTACAAAGCCCCCGGGTAGAATTAAAGTTATGTCATTAAATAAAATATGTCATAAATAGAGGTACACATATGAACTATTTTACTGAAATTATAAACTTTCATAAATGATCAATTTTAAATATAACAAAATGTATTGATGAGTCTATGAAATATTCAGAGGAGCATAAACTGCATCACAGGAGAAATGGAAGTTTATTTTTGGAAGGGTCTTATACTCTGTATGAAGTGGTATGACATTATTTGAAATAGACTGATGGATGCTAAGGTGTATCCAATAGACTTCAAAGGAACTAACTTCACATTAAACAATTTTGTTTAAGTCATAAACAAACAATGAATATAAAAGGGAACTGTAACAATATTTGATGAATTTAAAAGAAAGCCAAAAAAAGGATGAGTGCATGATAGATGTCTTCGTTTTTCAACTCTGTGAGAGAATGCCTCAGATAAACAACTTAAAAAGCGGAAAAATTTATTATGATCCATGGTTCAGAGAATTCACTCCAAGGTCACATGGCCCCATTGCTTTGGTCTGTAGAGAGGGAGAACAGCGTGGTAGGAAGTGGTAATCATGGAGAGCTGCTCACCTCATGGCAGTCAGGAAGGCAAGGGTGCCAATATCTCCATGCCCACACAACCTACTCTCTTCCACTATGCCTCGCTTCCTAAAAGTTCCCCTGTCTCCCAGCTGAGCCACAAGCTGGGGACCAAGTCTTTATCACATGAGGCTTTGAGGGACACTTAAGATACAAATTATATCAATGAGACAAACAAAAAATAATTTTCAAAATACAGATTTAATCTCAATAATATCAATAATCTTATATAATGTAAATAATATATATAGCTCAAATAACTTTCAGAAATTATCTTCCTTGGATGAGAATGCTTCATTTAATTACAATTTTCCCTTATTGTCCCCAAAGCATTGGTTCCAGAACTCCCATTCCCTGTGGAGCCTGAACTCTGTGGATGCTCAACTTCCTGTTGTGAAATGACATAGCATTTACATATAACCTATGCCCTTCCTCATTTTCATTACTTATAGTGTAGTTATATTTTAATTCTAATTGTGATGTAATGTAAATTACATGCAGTTGTTATACTGTATTGTTAAGGGAATAATGATAGGGGAAAATATCTGTCCATTTCAATTAAGAAGTTGTTTTTTTTTTATTTTGAAATATTTTCAATTCATAAGAGGTTGAATCCATAATTGCAAATTCTATAGATAAGGGGTTCCAAATGTATATGTCATCTACATGAAACTCAATTTAAATACAAAGATGTAGTTTAAATGTAAAAGATTGGAAAATATATACATGCTGAGGTACTATAAAGCACACTTCTCTTATTTTACACTTCATTTATATAAGCATTAATTTTTATTAACATCACAAAAAATAAATTTCAGAGTAAAGAATATTGCCAGGAGTGCAGAGGGACATCGGATCATTGTAAAGTGTTCAATTTTCAAAGAAGGGACAACATTTAGGAAATGTTTATGCACTTAATAACAAAAATTTTAAAATTCATAATTATATTTAGTTTTTATTTTTTAATTTTATATTTCATTATATACATTTACATAAATAGAATAGTAAATAAGACATGGTCCACAAGTAGCTTTAATAATTATTAACTATTGTGTAATACTGATACCTACTGCAAAACACACACAACCTACCCCATTATCAGCATCCCCTCCAAAAGTAGCACAATTGGTTAACTTACCATAGCACATAATTATCACCCAAAATACATTGTTTACATTAGCATTCATTTTTATTTTTATACACTCTGGGAATTGATAAATGTATAATAAAATATATCTAATATTATGGTATGATGCAGAATAGCACATTACTAAATTGAAGAAGCCAATCTGAAAAGGTCACTCTGAACAATTTCATTACTCAAAAAAATCCTCTGTCCTCTGCCTGTTCATCTTTTACTCTTTCCCTATACCCTGGAAACCACTAATCTTTTTTGTTTTCAGAGGTGTTTTTAATTTCCAGAATGTCATATAGCAGTGTTTAGTCAGCTTTTTGACACTGCAACCAAATACGTAGAGGAGGAACAACCTAGAGAAGAACAGTTTATTTTGAGTTTATGGTTTCAGAGATTCAGTCCATGGCCAGCTGACTCCATGACTCCAGGTCTAAGGTGAAGGTGGAGCATCACAGCAGGAGGACATGGAGGAGAAAAGCTGTTTACTTCGTGGTATCCAAGAACCAGAGAAAGAGAAGAAGGAGCCAGCTCACTAAATATAATCCCCAAGGGCAAACCCCAGTGACCTAACTCCTCCAGCCACACCCCGCCTGCCTACAGTTACCACCAAATACATGCATTCTTACAAATTATTAATCTATCAAATGGATTAACCCACTGATTATGTCACAGCTCTCAAAATATAATCATGAGCTTTCAGGGGACACCTCATAGTCAAAGCATAACAACTGGAGTCACACATTATATAGTCACATGAACACATACTGCATTATGTGCGTGCATGTGTGTGTGTTTGGAATTATCCTTTTCAAATTGGCTTCTTTTACTTAACAATATGATTTCTTTTTGAGAATCCAAGGGTTGCCTACCCCTGAGCTACAACTAAGCCTTTTTAAAAATTTATTTATTTATTTATTTGGTACTGGAAATTGAACTCAGGAGTACTCGACCACTGAGCCACATTTCTAACCCTATTTTGTATTTTATTTAGAGACAGGGTCTTATTGAGTTGCTTAGTGCCTAGCTGTTGCTGAGGCTGGCTTTGAACTCGCGATCCTCCTGTTTCAGTCTCTGGAACCACTGGGATTACAGGTTGGGATTACAGGCATGTGCCACTCTGCCTGGCTTCCTTTTTATTTTTTATTTTGAGACAGGGTCTTGCTAAATTGCCAAGGTGCCTCAGCCTCCTAGATACTGGGATTACAGAGTAATATACTTTTAAGCATCCTCCATGCCTTTTTTACAACTTGATTTAGCTCATTTCTTTTAGCGCTAAAAAATATTTATTGTCTGAATCTACCACAGTTTATTCATCTGTTTACTTATTGAAGGGCATTTTGATTGCTTCCAAGTTTGAGAATTATAACTATAGCTTTTATAAATATCTCTGTATAAGCTTTTCTGTGGAAGTAAGCTTTCAACTCATTTTGGTAAAATCACTAAGGAGCTAGACTGTTATGATAGTAAGAGTATGCTTAGTTTTAAAATAAATCACCAAGCTGTCTTTCATTGCACCTGTGCCATTTTGCATTCCCACCAGCAGTGAATGAGAGTTCCTGTTGCTCTCCACCTTTTTCAACATTTGGTGTGGTCAGTGTTTTGAATTTTAGTCATCTTAATGGAAGTGTAGCAGTATCTCATTCATGACATGATGTGGAACTTATTTTCATAGTCATATTTGTGATCTAGACATCATTTTTGATGGGGTGGCTATTAAGTTCTTTGGCCCATTTTTTAATTAGGTTGATCATTTGTCTCTGCTTACATTTTCCATCAATATTTGCATGTTCTCTATTTTGTTCTTTCAGATTCCATAGTATACTAAAATAGGTGTTTTAAATTTTAGAATTTGATAATTCCAATAGGCTGGCCATATTTCAGTCTAATAATGATGATTCCATCATTTTTGTTTGTTTGTTTGTTTGTTTTTGACCTTCAGTTTGTCTTGCAATGTTTTGGTTGGAAGCCAGACACAATGTACTGAGTAAAAAGAATGTTTGTAAATAGGTATATAATATCATGGTAAGGCAGGGGAGGATGGAAAGTATTCTATGGTCCCATGACTAGACCTATGCCCCTGGACTGTGAAATTGGGAAGTATCTCTCAACTTTTCCATTGCCTTATGTGGGACAGGATGGCTAAAGTGTGCTGAAGTTGAATATTTAACTTCCTCCAGATGGGTAAGGCTTTAAGAAATCTCCACTTATTTCTCTTGAGGGAAAGCCTTATTAAGAGTAGAATGCTCTGCATTTTTCTAAATAGTTATTTTCCCTCTCTTGCTGAAACAGTAGCATGTTTTTCACTGATATGCACTGTGAGGACCTGGTAGAGCTCCAGGAGGTAAATCACAGTTCTGGAGTCTTTTACTCTCAGAATTGTTCACACTGAGCCTCAGCAATTCTTCAGTTGCAGTTCAGTAATTAACTGAATACTGGATCCTGTGGAACTTCCCAGTCCTGGTTCCTTGCAGCATTCTGCTCCTGACTTTCTACTTCAACTATCTACCTGTCTTCTCTCTCCAATTTTGGTGACAGTGGTTTTCACTGTGACTCACTCCTCTAATGTATGTAAGAAGAGTTGTTGATTTTCAATTTGTTCAGATTTTGCTCATTAGGATAGGGAGACATCAACCTCTATCCATGTAAGAAAAGAAAGTCGATGTGCTCTTTTTTTGCAACTTTTTTTTTTTGATGAGGTCCACATCTTTTTTCATCTTTCTATAAGACAAAGGATGAAGTTATTTCAACATATTCTTATTTTATATACTTTTTCAATCTATTTCATTTTAACTTTTCACTATTATCAGGATATTCAGTCATCAGACTGAATATTTTTTTATTCCTGAAACCACAATTCCTCTTAGTTTGGCACACTAAAGATACATTTAATAACAGCCACCACCGCCACCCTCCACCCCACCCCCCTGCCTTAGTCAATGCTATTTGAGTCATTTTGATTGTCTAGAACCAATTTTATAATACATTATTTTTGTATTATTCATTTTAAGTGAAACAGGCACTTTTTTACACAGAGAACTGATGATTTAAAACAAGGCTACCACAATTGCCATTGTTCTTGTTTCCTTTTGACAGATTCTGTATCAAAAAATACTGAATTCAGAAAGATCATACTAATCACTCAGAAACATATTTGACCATTTTTACTTCAAAATTTCAGAAAAAAAGGTCACAAATACTTTTTAAGTGTAATTTGAAGAGCAGGACTGTTTCAGAATGATCCCAACCAGATGGAAGAATTGACAGCCAATCTCAGCCTCTCTGAGGTCTAGTGCTCTTCTTCTTCTGGAAGGAGGAGCTGATTCTGAGACCAGCTGCTCATGGATTCCAGAATTGTTACAGGTAATGGGCAACCATCATTCCTGGGCAAAAACTCTGACTGCTTGTTTACATGGTAGTCTGATTCTATCAGGTTCTGAAAAAGCTGTCTTCTTAGAAGGTGATGGTCATAGGGTCCCTCTTTTGTTAAGAAAAAAATATATTATTGGATATCCCAAAAGTCTGCATGTGTCTCCATGGGATGAATGCTACAATTGGAAGACAACTGTATCTTCTCTTCTTATTGAACACCTGTTTGTACATTTCTCATAATAAAATGTATTCTTTCATGCAAAGAGTGTATCATGGAGTGGTCCTGTTGCATGATATGTGGTGACCCCAAAGGGACTCATTTTGCATAATATTTAAGTACATTTTCAAAATAGATTCTTATAGATAAAATACTCCCCACCCTCTTGTCCAAATTTAAAATATGACTCAGCTTAATAGATTCCACATGTATATTATCTCAGTAATCAAATATTCAAATAAATCCTTGATTTCCATTCACTTGAAACTTGTTTAGTGAAACTATATACATTGCTACAACATATGTTATAGCACTACATATACTATACACTATATATTGCATATCATACCATATAATGAATGCATTACACTATAAAGTTACTTTATGTGGATACCTTAACAAACTAAACTAATGAAATATTCTTAATTTTGCTGGTATATTATTTATAAATAAGAAACATAATTGCCTTTCTACATTTTCTAACCTTAGCATCTTAAAAATAAAGTGTTCTTCATTCAGTAATGGAAAATAAACTAAATAAATGAATTGCCGAAGCCTCACAGTTTGGTAAAAGCAAGCATAGTTTTTGCAGTGTCAACTCTATTCTGTGTTTCTTCACATGAATACTCAAAGGCAAGCTTGAATATTTTAGTGCTATTTGAAATCATGGGTGATAATAGACATTACTCATTCCCTGGTGCCACCTCCAGCAACAATGCTACCACCATTTTTATTTATTTATTTCAGCCCTATATTTTGAACCTGATAGTTAGAAGCAAGATTCTCACAAACTGCAGCAGTGTTTCAACAGACCATATATGTTTATCTCCATTTCAACCAAGAGATATAAATAGATTTAAAAAATTAAAAAGAGATATATCAACCACCCTACAAGTCTTTTTCATAATTCCCTCTTAGCTCTGAAGCATAAGTGCTTGGATATTTCAGTATTAAATTCACACTGTGCACACTCTATTGTTCCCATCTTCTCTTACACCAAGCAGTTACCCACAGATTAAACAGATCCCTGTCATATAATACATATAGCTACTATTTTAAGTAGTTCATGAATAAAGAAGTAGGTAGACATCAATAACAGCATTTTCACAAAAGGGTGTGGGTTTCTAAGACTTTTCTATCTGCTCACCTCTTTTCTTGGGGTACCACCCTTCCTTAGTAAGCATCCAAACTCTTGACCTACACCAGGAAATTGGAGTATTCTATATGACTAGACAAAAGATTTGGTGCAGGAGTATCCATAAGACTCAAGAAGGGTGAATTAGTGATATTTTCAGGAGATTGAGAAGACATGTCTTTCTTTATGAAAGTGCTAGTTTCAAAGACCATGTAAACCCCAGTGACAGAAGCATTCTTTCCAGTCGTGGGCAGAGCCCTTTGATGGAAATAAAGCAGCATAACTTAAAGCAGAGTGGAAAACATGAGGAAGAAAGACTATGACACCATTTTATAGTTTAGAGAGCAAATAGATTTCATATTTTATTTTGCTTTTCTTTTATTGTGGTTTTAAAATTCAGTTTGAGTTGATTTTATGACATTTGGAATTGAATGATTTCTGATTAACATAACTGTCCTGTATAATTTAACACACATTTCCTCCCTACACATCAGAATTCTATTTTAGCTTAGTTAATTCAAGAGATAAACTATATTTACAAGGCTCCTAGCAAGAGATATATTTGCTAATATCACTGGATGAACTGAAAAGATTATTGAAGAGTCTATTTATGGAGATGTGGTCAGGATCAGAGGGATGACAAAGGTATGATGGAGCTGCCCAAGATGTGGGACAAATGGAAACCACCTGCATCCCTGGAGTCCCAGAAGGTCAAGGGGAGAGAGTCTTCTCAGAAGGCAGTGAAGGCTACAGCAAGGGAGGCTAGGAGCACCTCCCCCCAACCCCATGGATCAGCATAGCTTATCAAATTACATCTCACTTTCTTTTTCAGGCAGGTTAATCATAAAGCAATTCAACACCTACCGTAATAACTGTATATTTCTCTGAAATAGCCAGTACAGGATAATATGGAAAATAGGACTTGAAATTTTACAGTGATAATTTCCATTTATAAGTTTTCCATAAATTGATTCAGTGTGGTAGAACATTCATCATCATTCCTCCATCATATGTTCATGAATTTCTGTTTTCTCTGTTGATTGCCATTTTAAAAATTAACATTAATTAATATTTCCAAGGTATAAATAAATGTGACAATTGACAATGATCTGAGCCACTAGCCTTCAAAGACATGTATGAGTTGGTTCATAAAAATATCATTTAAAGTCATCTTCTTTCTGATCAACAAGAAGTAGGTGAGATCAATACAAGTTTTGTTCAGGTTTGCTTGTACTTAAGCTCCTTTTCATCTCGCGAGGCTTGTTCAAGCATGTACATCATTGGAGCAAGTCCTAAGCTCTCAGGATTCTTACTCATTCCATGTTGTCTATTCTCCCAGCATTGTTGGAATAATGATTTTTGCTTGTTTTTTTTTTTTTTTTTTTTGCTAATTTCTTCTTTTTTTTTCTTCCAGTTTCCTCATTGCATCTATAAAATACCTTCCCAAAATACTCATAATACATAATAAGTAAATTATGTTAACAGAAGAGAGAAACAAAATCCCCTCTAACTCTGAATAATATGTTTGTAAAATTAACTATTTTCCTCTAGAGTCAAGTGAAGTGACATTAATAGTAGACACTTTAGGCCAAGGATTCAGGAAAGGTAGTACTAAGATCATGGTGTGATTTTAGAGAACATATTTGGGGCAGGCAGATCTTTCTAAATATTTCAATTAATTTATGAAAAAAAAAAAAGATTTACAGTGACTCCCTAATTATATCCACAGATTGTCATCTCAGGCTATCCTCACTCCTAAAATATATTTTGTTTTATTCTCTAAGGAGTGTTAATATACCCAGTTATCATGTTCTCAGCCCAGTTGTGCCAGAATAGTATCATAGGTTTGAGAGGCCAAAGAATGTGCCTGGATACACGGTGTGAGGCATACGACTCCTTAGGGGAGAAACTTATGAGAGATCAGCGACTTCTCCAAGAAGAGTGGCAATAGACTGAACACCATTTTCTTTCCTCACAGTGCTTGGCCAACCAACACCTCCTTTGCCATGGTGGCTGGCTGGATAAGTGACATATATCCTGTCCAAAGTGCCCACACCAGTTGCCACTCAGAAAGGTTTTCCTTAGATTAGGATACAGAAGCAGTGACATCAGCATCAGCCTGCTTGGTTTGCTTATATGGTCATCATCCCATGGAGCAACTGTCTTGAAATACATGAAAAAAAGCAGCCTTCTATTGACAACATGAATTTGCCCTAGTTCCCAGGTTGCATAAGGGAAAGCCAGTGTCCTTCAGATAACATGCATCCAGGTCTGCTCTTCCTCGTTCCCTTAGTTTGGCTAGGTTGTTGGGAACAGAAGGGGGCATTCAGAGACATGGTGTTTCATGGTCCACATTTTATTTAAGGATGACACCCTATTTCAAAAACAGAAATCATTATCAACATTTAAAAACTGGAAGGTTTATATATGTAATTCTGACTTTCATATCCTTCCTTTAAAAGTGATTATGAAATAACTGGATGGGGTTCAGTCCTAAGGTTCACCATCAGCCTCACCACTTTATTAAGAGACCATGGTGCCCTGTCATTCATCATGACTATGTGCTGTTTTCCTTTTCTTAATACAGAGTTATGAGGAAAAAGGTGAAGTATTTCATACATTCTTATGTGTTAAAAGTGGGAAAATTTTTCAAAAGTGGAAAATGAAAAACTAAACCAAATAAGAGGGCTATAGATTTCAAAAAAAGAAGAAGAAGAAGAAGAAGATATATTTCTTTGAAAATTAAAAAAAAAATCCAGGTTGTGAATAAAAAAAAAATTGTGTCCTTGTCCAAATGCTAATTAACATTATTTTGTGAAGCAAATTTTGCCTTTTAAATTATGACCATTGCTTTCCTGGTCCCTTGTAACAATGATATGGCTGCTTCTATCCTATCCATTGACTGATGGCCTGAATGAAACTTTTTGTTATGATGATAGTAGAGATCCAATAAGAGCCATAAAATACAAATTTATTTCCTATTTTTGTTTAAAGTTCAATAGTAGAAGGCCCTCTGGAGAAAATTCAATATAAAATTCCACTTTAAAAAAATAACGCTTACAAGCAGGGTGAAGAAATCGTTGAACCATCATTTCAGCTGCACAGGATTAAAATGTAAAAGCAATAACTGATATGGGAACATGAGCAAAAAGTTTGTAATGAGGACCGATGCTTCTAGAAATGTTTCACAAAACAATAGCACTGCAAATGGAAGAGTTAACATTTGAACTTGATTTGGTTAAGGATGCCTTGGTTACAAGAGTATTTCACTGATGACTTTTTTAATTCTCATAGAACAAGCATTCAATTTACATCTGTCTTTTAAATATCTTGATTATCATTTAGACATTTTCACTTGAAAGCAAATTAAGCAACACTAATCTAAACAATAAGAAATTTAGCAGATATTCTTCTACAATTAAATATGGCTTGAGGGATTTTGACCCAAAGTCCTTCTTAAATCCTTAGAGCAGTAATAAGAAAGATTAGCTTCTGGACCAGTTGTATTTAATGAACTACTCAGTCAGGTATCATTTTTTAGCTCGTATGTTGAAATCAGAATGATTTTATGTCACCAGGTTACAATATGATTTTAAGAACCCATGGAATATGCCCAAGGACATCTACTATGTCATCTATTTCTGTCAGTAAGGAAATCTGCCTTATTGACTTACATTGCAGCACATTTAAAAATCAAAACAGAGGAAAATGGCTAAATTGGATGCTTGTCTTCTGAGAAAGGTCTCTATAAGTCTTCAAGAAAGGATCATGTTTGCTCATAGGACTGACACCTTGTTTACCTCTCATGACAACACTTGTCTAGGTTGTTGCTTCCCAACTCCATACATAAAGTTGTGAGCCATACATTTAGTTCTGCCCACATTCTTCAGAAACATGGAATATTCAAAAGCAACTGAGCCTGAACTGGTCACTGAAGCTGGGGAACAAAGCACTGGATTCAGTCATTCCTGACAGACACAGTAACTAAAGCCCCAGAGCCCTGAACATGACTTCATTTCACATTTCTTCTGTATGTGCTGTTCTCAGCATGAAACAGTTCCAAAAGACATTAGAACTGTTTCAGGAAACCTTTGGATCAAGTAATTACCATTTCCTTCATTATATATTAATTCAGGATGGCTTCCTTTTGTTTCTTAAGCAGAAATGGTACTGTATTTTCTATTTTTTTTTCCTGAAACAGTTGGAATGTGTTTCTGTTCAAGGTGATCTGCAGCTGCTTGGGCAACCAACTCTTTTTTTTTTTTTTTTTCTTGATTTCACTGTTGAAGGATGTTATTTGGGAGTGAGAAGACAGATAGGGTCACATTATCTGCAAATATTCTTCTGTTCAAGAATGTCACATATTCTTTCAATATGGGCAACAAATATTTCCTCCCACTTCAGAGGCTTGTGATTTTACTCTTTAAGATGTATATTTTGATTAACAAATGTTCTTTATTTTAGTAGAGTGAATGTATATATTTCTGATTTTTGTGACTTTCAAGAAAACATTTTCATTTAGGCAAAGGGTATGTTGTTCTCCATGTACAATATGACAAAATAAGTAGATAAGTAAACATTTTTTAGATGATTTAAATTCTCTTTAAATAGACCATTAATTGATTTTTCACTAGTAGAAGGGGAAGCACACTATGAAACAAATACTTTTTACCATATAGATCTGCATCCTATATTTTCTTTGTATTTTTGGTATTTATAATATATATATATATATATATATATATATATATATATATATATATGTGTGTGTGTGTGTGTGTGTGTGTGTGTTTGTGTGTGTGTGCATGCATATATAAATTTATAATGTATATATTATAAATTCAAAATAAAGTATATTTGTTATTATATAGTGAGATATATTTCTTTTCAATTGAATCATCTTGCTAGAGACAGAATTATATCAACAACTTTTAAATGAATTTTCAATTATATCTACACTTGATTAAATGATTGTCATATTAGCATATGAACAATACAATTTTATAATGTATATATTATAAATTCAAAATAAAGTATATTTGTTATTATATTAGTGAGATATATTTCTTTTCAATTGACTCATCTTGCTATAGACAGAATTATGTCAATAACTTTTCAATGAATTTTCAATTATATCTACACTTGATTAAATGATTTGTCATATTAACATACGAACAATGAAATGTTAAGCAAAACTTGAAAACTGCATTTACTCTTTAGTATATACATGATGGAAATACTATCAAAAATGTAAAAGAAGAAAGAAAAGAATTTTTAAATGCATAGTTCTCTTGATTTGAGAGAACAGGGAAAATAGTGTTTGTTCAATTATAATAATCCTTTTCCTATAGTGATGTAGTCATATTATCATAAACACATATTACACCATCTGCTTAAAGAGTAAAAATATGTGTTTAATCCACAGCTGCTCAAATAAATGTCATTTGTGAATTGAATTGGAGTGGTCATATTGCTCTTGTCTATTGTATAAAATAAACAAATTTAAATACAAACATTATACTTCCAGATGGTATGCACAATTTTTAGTAGGCTCCAAAAATATTAAGAAATTACATGGCAGAATGTTATCTTCAAGTTTTTTTTTTCACCTACTATTCAAAATCTTAATGCCTTCATGCCCATACCTTCCAAAATCAGTCAAAGACCAATCTCAATAGAAGAACTCTGGCTTTCATCTATTGTAAGAATTTTGCTTAGATTCTCTCTTCTAGCCTCAGTAATAATAGATATTGAAAACTCATCAAATAGTACCATTTTCCTTGAAGCAGATGAATGACTAAATTATCTATGTCAGAATGCTGTCATTCTCTGCTTAATGAACTCCAGGAAGATATTCCCTCTAGCTCTCTCAGTAGAACTTCCAGGGTTTATTACTCTTGTCATCTCTGATGAGTTTCCTTAATGTTTAACTGAATTGACTCCAGTGTTAAATTTCATGATATAGTTATAGATCCACAAAACCTCTAATTTTACTTGTAGCCTGTGATTAAGTTGGCCCACAGTATTTCAGTTTTTCCCTTTAAGTTATCTAGATATAGATGTGAACTTTCTTCATACTATGAAAATTTCATTCATTTGGCCACTTTTTCACTACTTAGGTAGGAATCATTATCATCATCACAATTTTTTCATAATTAGCCATGGTATGTCTATTAGTTTCTGAAAGTTATTTGTTTTCTGAAATATTAGGGTGAATCTATTATATGAAGAGTAACAAATAAATAAATGTATTGCCACAGTAATTACAGTAACTAAAGTAAACATTCTGAAGATACAGGTATTTCAGGATTTGCCAAAGTCACTAGTGGCTTTAGCAGTGGCAACAGGGTGAACTAACTATAGAACATCAGTACATGTGAGTCCAGAAAGTAGGTTGATGCTGAAATGGACTATAAATACTGTAGAAGGTAGTATTACCAATTATGAATCTGATACGAATATTAATGAAATTGCATCTACCATATGATCCAATTATCCCTCTTCTTGGTATATATCCAAAGGAATGAAATTGGCATACCCAAGAGATATCTGCATGCCCATATTTTCTGGGGCACTATACACAATAGCTAAGATCTGGAGTCAGCCTAGGTACCCATCAACCAACGAGTGGACAAAGAAAATGTGGTATATAAACATGATGTAGTATGACTCATCCATAAAGACAAAGGAAACCTTTTCATTTGCATAAAAATGAATGGAACTGGAAGACATTACGTTACATGAAGTAAGCAAGACACAAAACAACAAGTAGCATACATTCTTTCTCATATGTGGAAGAAAATATAGGTCAATATGAACGAAGGAAAATTGGTTACAGATAATTGAGAAGCTGGAGGGGGGAAGGGAAGGGAAGAAAAAGGTGGTTGGATTTGATCAGAGCATGCTGTGTGCATGTATAGAAATATCACATTGTGCACCATAAATATATGATTTACTACATTACAAAAGTGTTTGCTGAAAAAACATACATGTAAATATATTCAGAAATTATATCTAGAAAAAATATTAGAAATCTGAAATAAACAATTCTTATAGTTATCCTTAAGATTCATTGGACGTATATTAAATTAGTACTATTATATTTTAAACTCCCAGTGTATAAAAGCTAAGTAAAATACAAATTACATCGGAGCAAGCAAATCGAGTCTCATGTGTTGTTTTTATTGTTTTTCCGATGCTGCATTTCAAGATTTATGATTGTCAAAATGATACATATGTGCAAACAACATGATATATTTGTCTGCATCTGAGATTGTTGGTGTATAATTGAGATACCTGACATAATCAGATACTGATTCAAAGAATGATTGTTTTCCACTTTAAAGCCCAGAAAGGTGAACAATTCTGAGGTCACAGGAATAGTAAAAAGTTTCAAAAGATCACCTTCATGCTCTTTAAACTATTCCTAGGCTCAGTGTATGCTATCTTCTGGTAAGACTAATAGTTAAAAAAAAAAAAAAACTTTTAAATATGTATTTTTTTTAACTTTACACCTCTTCAAAAGCCAAATGCAGAATATTCTTTAGGATATCCTAGACTGCTACAAAAAATATAAAATATATGCTATGTTTCAAAACAGATATTGTTTGTGCTCAAATTACATGTTACAGGAGCATATCAACATTAAAGGACCATATGTCTCCATATCAACATTAAAGGACCCAACTTTCCTCAGAATTTGGCATCTACAAATGGTTGCTTTCAAGGTTACCCTGTACATCCTCATCCAAGCCAGACAGAAATGTGAAAGACCTTGGTGGAGCATAGCTAGGCATGGGCATTGTACACATTTCTGCTCTTTACCTTCCGTTAGCAAGAACTCAACAGTATACATTTCTTTAATTATAAAAAAAAAAAGTTTGGAAAATGTGGTCTGAGTGAGTGTTGAATAAAAACACAAACAGAATTTTGTTGAAATCTTTAAGACCCTGCCAACCTAAACATGCGTATTGAGTCCTTTCAATTTCAAATGAAACTTTTGTTAAACTGCAAATAGTTTTGATTTTTACCAAATGATTTACCAGTATCCCTAAGTCTTATTCTCAATACTGTTTTTTTTTAATCCTTCATTCTAAGGCTTTTTTTTTTTTTTTTTTGGCTGGAATGGGGTCCTGGATATACCATCTAGAAAAGTCAACTTTTAGTTTGACAGAGAAGGCACCTGAGATGCTTATCTATGCTGATGAATTGCCATAATATCCAGAGTTCAGACAGCACAATTCAGCCAGTACCTGCTTCAGCAGTCACGAAAGCCTTTAAGAATTCATTAACTATAATCTGTTCACATTTGTGATTTGTCTGTCTCTTCAAACTGATTTTTCTTCCAAGGTGTAAGTACATCAGCATGGAAATTCCATGGGAATGCTCCTCTCATTATAAGTTTTTTTTTTTTTTTTTTTTCTGAAAAATATAGAATCTGTTTTGTCACATTCAGTTGCAACCTGTTTGTTATATTGGAAACTTCATGTGTCTTTGAAGGCTCACTCAAATCTTAGTTCTTATATATTCTTACTGCTTTGATTTTGTTGCTGCATTTTAGTTCGTTTTTTGGTTTTAATTATCAAATAAGTTTATTAAATACCATTACTGAACATCAAAAATTGAATTATACAAACATTTTTTTAGTTTTGTCTTTAGAGTTCCCCAAGTATCCTTGGAACAACTGATTATTAATATTTAATATGCATGATTAATGATTATAACTGAAGAAAATGACTATAGTGCTTAAATTTGGGAGAATGCAAAGTAATAAGAAGCATTAAGAGAAGTCTATCAATCAACAGAATTTTTTTGACTATCATCTTATATGATTTAAAGTTTCCATTAAATTGATTTACAGATTCTCCTCTGTACAAGTCACAGAATACTATTTTGAAGTCTAAGGGGAAAAAAAGAGATTTATATTATGTTTTCCAACTTTAACATATTATTTGATTATTTATTTAAAGAATGCTATTTCTCAGATTTCACAACTGTCAATATTAACATTTCACAAACAATAAATAGCACATTAAACAATTATAGAAACTAAAAAAAAATCAAATTGCCTAAGTGCCTATCAAGATTATTTAAGTGAACTATTACTTATAAATTCCTTTAGAAAATATTACCTTAATTGAATAATTAAGAAAAAGGAACAAAAATAAAAATATAACTAGAATTTAGGCATGAATCAAAGATACCTATTTAACTAGATGCTGGTTGAGTTAATGAATTCAGGACAAACTCAAGAAAATAGAATGATGCTCCCAATATATTTATCAGGATAAATCCCCATGGCTGTGCTCTTTGATCAAGATCCCAAATAAAGTACATGTATGAAGACATGAATGGTGTGACTCTATTTTGTGTACAACCAGAAAAATGAACAACTGTGCTTTTTATTCTTTCAAAACAATTTAACTAAGATAAGCATAAAATTCAATTATCTATAGATAGAATTTAAAATTTCTTTGAATCTTTATTTTTCAGAGACATTAGATGCTATAGGACTTAAGAAAAACATTGGTTAGGGAATAGAACTTTGTTCATTCATTAATCTTTTTACTCTGTAGTTTTTCCTGAGCGCTGACAATGTACCAGACATATTTCTAGGCCCTGAAGATACATTGTAAGGAGGAAATGGTTTCTTGCTTATAGAACTTATGGTTTAGTGAGATAGACAGAAAGTATTGAAGACAAGTAAATAAATAGGAAAAGTACATATTATGAAAGGTCTTCACGAGGAAATAAACAAGTGATTTGACTACAATGTGAGACTAACTTCTGAAGAAACAGTCCAGGAAGACTCAGGAGGAACTTAAGCTGAAGTGTGGGGAATGAACAGATCCTGTTCCATTCACCGGAAGGACAAGAAGGAAAGTCTGGAATGGCACTGTGCAGAGCAAGATGAAGCACAGCTGAGTTGGAGAAAATAAATGAGATACAAAGGGGAAGAAATTGGAACATAAAACAAACTACATGAGTTAAATGTGTAAGATCACACAAGTCACATTATGGATTGTTGTACATGAAAAATATGAAGCACTCATATTTGCATTTATGATGATCATCTGACAGCACAGGCTTAATGGGTAGAAGAATAAAAATGAACACTGGGAGACTGGTTTGGAGGTTCTAGAGATCAAAAGGCATGTATGACTTCTAGTTAAACTTATGTAATGGTGATGGTGATTGAGAGATGCAAAAATATTAGATAAATAATTTCTAACATCATGGTCTCATCATCCTACAGTGCAATCATGTAACTATATTTTCATGCTGTTATCATATTTTACATGTGTAAAGCCCAAGAATATAACTATTTCTCGATTATGATATTGTCAACTTTCATATTTTCAAATTTGACTTTGTTGTCTAAGAATGCTAATTCTTAATTTTCAAATAAATCTCTCTGGCAGAGTAAAAGCACAATATTTATGCCAAAAATGTGATTGTCTACTTTTATTTTTTGCAAGAGGACAGTAAAAAATACCAATTTGAATATCCATGAAATTATTATTCATTGTCTTCATTCGGGTGAATAATAGCTTTAAAATCACATAGTACATATTTTATATTAACATTTTATAAGCTTCTATAAGGAAATAATATTTTATTGTTCATTGGTTTTTATACACTCCTTTAACAATTGTGGAGAGCTGTGCTCTCTGCTTCTTCAAATGCTTCCTATTTCCTAGCTTCCTTTATGCATTAAGAAAACAGAACAAGGAGAATGAGTGTTATGTGATTTTCAAAGATCATTTGTGCAACTGATCCCGTGTGCAAAAAAATTACACTAAATTAGAAATCCAGATTTTATGTGAAAGATTATATTTGTTTACAACTGGCTAAGCATAATATATATGCAAGACTCCAGTGTGTTGGGTCAGATTTTGATGAGGGCTAAAGAGGTAATGCAAAGTGCTTTTACTAGAAGAAAATAACATAGTTATCATGGAAAATGCAGTTAATTTCACCTTTATGCATATCTATAAAGCACTAAGTTGTAAAAATAGCCAAAATATAAATGAATAGATACAAAATCTATCCAGTAAAGGAAAGGGAAAAAGAGAAGAAGTGAGGACTAAAGTGAAGCAAATTATATTCCATAGTTTTATGAGAAAATCAAAACAAACCCCCAAATTATGTATAACTATAATTCTATTATAAAAATGGAGTAGAGGGCATTTCCATTTTGTCTCAAAATCCATATATATTAACTTGTAAAAATAAAATTGTTACATCATTACCACATTATTACTGCATCAGATTTTGTATTGATGGAGAGTATAAATTTTAAAAAGGAGTGCATCTATCTTCAATTATGCTATTTGAAGTTTCTGTAAAGTCTGTAATTCAGGAGCAATTTCTTAGGAAAAATGCAGAGACATGCTTACTGTAACAGGAGAAAATCGATTTCATTACTCCTTTTAATTACTCCCCTACAAAAACAGAATAAATGGAAAATGACAGATTTAATATCTGACATCTTCTAGTATAGTATCCTACCTATGTAATAACAAAAATTTTCTTTCAAAATAACTTTTGTATTACTCAAGACTAATATCTTACAAAGGCTGTTTATCATTTCATCTGTAGATTATGATAAATTTCCTGTGCATATATCTTTTCTTTAACTTAACTCTGCCCCACCCCAAGCTTATTACTGCATTTTGAAATTCTGCTGTTAACTGATAATACCATTAAGGCAAACACTATACATACATATATATATATATATATATATATATATATATATATATATATATATATATATATATATTATACTATATATACATGTACTATACTATATATACATATATAAATATATACATATATACAATATTATGTTTGTTAGCATGATACTCAATAATAAATTAGTACTAGTGAATTTATCATCAATTCTGTATACATTTCACTATGTGATTATGTTTTGCTTGGATATGAGGTATCTCCCCAAAGCTCCTGTGTGAGACAATGCAAGAATTTTCAGAGGTGAAATGATTAGTTTATAAGAGTTAAAGCCTATTTAGTGAATTAATCCACTGATATGGATTAACTGGGTGGTAACTGTGGGCAGGCAGGGTGTGATTGAAAGAGACAGATCACTGGGGGTATGTCTTTGAGGTTTATATTTTGTCCCTGGTGAGTGGAGCTCTTCTTTCCTCTGCCATCACCTTCTGTCATAATATTTTGCCTCACCTCAGGCAGAGAATTATGGAGTCAGTGGTCAATGAACTGAGACCTCTGAAATTGTTAGCAAAAATCTGACTAAAACAGAATATATTATAATTATATTTACTGGCTTTACTGCAAATCTATATATTGATGATTTTAATTGTTGCTATTATTGAACATTGCACTAGTATGAACACTCTCATATGTGTTACCATGTGCACCTAGATGAGGATTTGTAATAAGGAACATAAATTTGGGGCCTTAAATAGTAGAAATTGCTTCTAAAAATCTTCATATTAGATGACACTCTTTAAGGATATATAAAAATTTAAATTATTTTACATTTAAAAAATATAGGCCTACATCTTTATTTTCCAATTGAATGACTGTAATATAACTCACATTTTTATATTTACACACAGTAAGATAACTGCATTTCTGTGGGTTTCAACCCATTTATCAATTCATGTAATAACATCACAAAATGATAGCAAATCATCCAATCATACTCCCAAAATTCTCCCATGATGCTCCTCTATAGCCAAACTGTCCTCCCACCTCAATGCCTGGCAACCATGGATGTGGTTTCTTATCTCTTGAGTAATTAGTTCCTTTTACTAAATTTCATATAAATGGAATTATTCAGCATAGAATATTTTGAGCCTGGCTTTTTACACTCACTATAATGTATCTGAGATTCATCCATGTTTTAGCTATGAATGTATTACGTTGAATGGATATATTGTAATTTCTTTATCCATTCACTCATTGAAGGCATTTAAATTATATCAATAGAGGCAATTAATAATAGAGCTGCTAAAAAAATTTGTACATATTTTTTATTAAATAAAAGTTGTTTTGCTCCAGGGAAAATACGTAGGAGTGAGATTGTTGGAAGTTATGGTAATTTTGACATTTCAAGAAATTGACGAACTCTTTTACAGAGGCTGTACCATTCTCACATTCCCACTAGCAGGCTATGACAGTTCCACTCACTTTGCACTATTGCCAGAGTTTGAATGTCAGTTTTACTCATTATAAACCTTTTAATGGGTGTGTGGCAGTATCTGCATATAGCACAAATTGGTATAATTAACTCCCCCATACTTCCTTTTCCATCTCCTCTCCCTCCCTGCAATTCCTAGCCTCTGCTGGACTGGGTTCCCTTCTATCTTCATGAGCTCTCTTTTGCCCCCCTTTCTTTCTAGCTCCCACATATGAGAAAATACTTACCCTTGACTTTCTTGAACCTTAATATTTCAGTGTTTTGAACATATCATAAATGGAATGATATATAAATCGGCTTTCAACTATTGATTTTCCTATATGAAGAAATGAAATTAATGTTTGTATGTTTATATTGTACCCTGAAGAATGTAAACTCACATATTATTTTGAAGAGATTTCTGTAAAATCTTGGGATTTTCTACTTGAACAAACATTTTGCTTGTAAACAAGGGCATTTTTAATACCTTGTTTCCAATTTTCATGTCTTCATTTTTCTTATATCACAGCATTTGCCCCAACTTCTAGTACAATTTTAAATAGGCTCACTTTTCTCAATTCTTCAGGGAAGATAATTCAGAAATTCAAAATTAAGAATAATATAAGGTTTCAGTAGATGTCATTTATCAGACAATAAAGTGCCAGAGTTTCTAACATAAATGACATTGATTTTTAAATATAATTTTGTATCAATTGATATGATTATATGTTTTATTTCTCTTTTATTTTCTTAAAATGATGACCTACACTGGTTTTCTTTCAATGATAAATTGTTCATTTATTCCTAGGATTAACCATGATGTATTTTCTACTTTTGCTATGTGGCTCTGTGTGCTTGTTTTAATTAGTACACATTTGTTACAATTTGGATCTGGAATATCCTCCAAAGGCGTATGTGTTGAAGGCATGGTTTCTAATGCAGCTGTGTTCAGAGAGGGGCTTTTGGGAAGTGATTGAATTATGAGGGCTGTGATCTCATCAACTGGTTCATCCATTGATAAATTAAAACTGAATGGACCTTTGGGAACTGGTAAAAACTATAAAATGTGGGACCTAGTTGAAGAGACTGGGGATTTGGGGATGTGCCCTTAGGGACTATATCTTACACCTGGCCCACCCATTTGCTCTACTTCCCTGATGGCATGAGGTGAGCAGCCTCCTTTATCACATACTCCCACCATCTCAGGCCCAAACAGTGCTGTCAATCAGCCTTTACTAAAACCTCTGAAACCATGAGCCAAAATAAATTGTTGTACCTCTCAGTTTATTTTCTCAGATTTTGTCATAGCTATGAAAAGGTGACTAAAATTTAAAGTTATATATTTACTTAAATGTGCTTTTTGGTCTGACCATCAGAATATAAGCCATCCAAAGCATGACTAGTTGATTAATATTTTTTAAAGAATCCCTTTATATACCATGCCCAGTGCTAGGCAGACTGGGCAGTTCACACACACTATTGAATGAAGAAATAACAATGATATTTGATGTTCTATGACATTATATATCTACTCACCTATGTATGCAACTAAAACCTGTGACATAAGTTGCACCTAAATGATATATTCCAGAATATTAAATAAATCAAATAAACAAAATTGTTATATCTAGTGATATAACAATAGGTTAATATTACAGGGAATCATATTCTAAGAAAACTAAAAATTGTCTTAGGGAAAATCCCACACATACCTTTCAGAACACCATGTACTTTACAAAACAACAGGGGAAATAGGTAGATAACATGAGAATCATGTTATTTCTTTTATTCCCCAATAAGAAAAATGATGCAGAGGAATTAATTAGGTAATTAATAAAGCATATGCATTATTAATTCTTCAGTGAAGCATTACTTAGCTATATTTTAAAAATATTCTGTCACAGATTTATTCTCACATACATTACACATATACCATATGTGAATTTAAGAATGAAGTCAAAATTTGTTATATAAACATTAATTATTAATTATTAGTTGTTCATTATTATAAATATATTGTATTTCTTTTATACTTTCCCCTTTATTAATTATATAAGTTTTGAACTAAAGTGTAGAAATGTTCTGACAGAAAAAAATTTTCTCCATGTTACATAATCATATGTACGTGGCATCCAAGTTTCAGAGGATCTCCAATTCCATCTGATTATACTTTATCATAAAACAAGAAACTTGTTAGCTACTATTGAATAATACTCTATCCTTAATGTAAAATCTTATAAACACCAATGACATTTAATCAACACCTTTTCATCTGCTACAGGATTGATCCACCCTAATGTTTATAAAAAAAATGAACATTGGGTTTGTACATGTGGAAAATATTTTTAAATTTGAGAAAATTCAATACAATCAGAATGTTTCTCTGGAATTATGAATCCATCCTCAACTTGATTTCCTGGGGAATTAAATGCTACCATTAAAATTTTGTTTCTTTAAGTAAAGGCTCTGTCTACTTATAAATGCAAATATTAAGATAATGCATTAAATGCTTTCTGCCATTCATATAACAGAATAAATTTAAGGAAAAGACCTTCACCTGAAACATTGTCAAAATTGAAGAGGAGTAGAGAGACTACTGAAACTTGAGGCAAGTGAAATGTCATAAAGTGGTTCTGGAGCTTTCTAAGATTAGCATTTTCTATTTCTAAGTTTGGTATTATCCAGGTAGCATGTGGCACAAATGTTTATAATTGGGGGGAGTAATTGGAATCCTGCATCACTAGAATCTTATGAATTATTTTATCAAATATTAAGCTCCCTTTTGAGAATCCTCTTACTGCAATATTTAGATGAAAAGTGTGGGTGACTTTCATTTTTCCATTTGGGACCAGATGGAATGGAATTCACTTTTAAAACCATCTGTCATGCAGCACCTTAATCTTCTTTAGGAGGAGAGTAAGAACATCTGACTTTGCAGAGATAAAGTTAACATGACAAGGTGTCAACCAAAGTCTTTTATGTGATGCTTCCAATATATTGTCAAGTCACTTTGAGATCTTTTCAGTTAGCTGTCTTTTGGTCTTAAGAAAGCAGAGAATACAATACCTATTTTAGAAGCCAGTAAATGTCATTTCTTCCTTGCCAATATGTGTTTTCACGTTCACTTAATTCCTTAGAAGGTCAATCTGAGCTGTTGGAGGTGATGTTACCTAGGTGGTATATATTTAAATTCCACCAACTGTAAAGCTTGCAATAAATAATAATTTACTGACATCAAATACAAATATCAACTCTGAAAAGAAACATAAAAGCAAATGTACATATTAAAAAGATAGATTGGATTTATCTTTCCTTCTTTCATTTAAAACATTGCATAACTTAAAGAGTCCATAAAAGGGAAAAAGGAAAGCATAAAACAACTAGTATAATTGAGGAGAGTTTAATGAAGGGATGACTTTATTTACAAAGATGAGAGCAGGATTAAGGAAAAACATCAAAGGAACTACTCAAGAAGTATCAAGAGCTAAGAGGATGTATGACTCAGGAAATAAGCTAAGGGAAGATAGGCTACCAGTAGGCAGAGAGCTGGAGCAGGATTAAAATGGCCACCTGACAGGAGCCCTGGCTTTGGAAAAGAAATGCAGCCTGACCCAGTTTGAGCCTGTTAGGAACAGGAAAAATATACTGTGATTTCCTTCTCCCTCCTCTCATCTTACCTGTGCCTGCTATTGGTGAAAAACACACAGACACTAGAAGACAAGAAAGAAGCCAATGGATGCAGGCCAAATAAATCAGTTGTTTGAAGCATATTAAATTATGAAGAGTTTTAGAGAGTGGATCTGTGGTGGGAATTAGAAAATATCTAATGAAATGATTTACTGCTGGTCAGCATGCTCTTTCTCATCACCTCTACACTCACTTGCTCCCTCAACATACAGTGAAGTGTGAAGAATTATTCAGTCACTCAAGGAACAACTGGAACATAGAAAAGCAGGGAGTCATGGAACTCTGGTGAAAAGAGTCATCAAGTATCAGTCGTGAAAGTGCTGCTAGTTTGCTAATTGAATTTTCAAACCAAGCACTAATACATAGGTGCTTACTGGGAACACATACAAGGCTATGCAATTTTGATAATGCAGAAAATATAAAGATATAACACCTTTATTCAGAAAGCTTATGAGCTAATTAGAAGAAAATAACAAGGTCAAATACAGACCTATTTTTTTTTTCTCTTCTCCTTTTTCTTCCTCCTCCTCCTTCTTCCCCACCCCCTCTTCTCTTTTGTTTTTGGTATGACCAGGACTATAAGTATTATAAAAATCAAGATGAGAAAAATAAGATATAGTACAGTAGAATAAATTTACTCAAACATTTGTATCTCTAAATGAACTTAGTCTAGGTAAAACAGAGAGGACATTCCAGAGAAATTTTAAAAAACAAACATCAAAAGATAATATGGAAGGAGAAATTAAAACATAAAAATCAAAATCATTGAGGAATTTTAGAAAAATAAAACATATATTTTTGGATAAATTGTCTATCCAAAAGGAAAAAAAAAAGACAGGGTTGATGTTTTTATTGTGACTCCTCTAGATATATTTAGCTATTTATGGACCATAACAAAAGTCTAATAAATATTACTTGGACTAGGTGTGTTGGTGTATGTTTATACCCCAAGACCCAGGGGGCTGAGGCAGGAAGATTGCAAGTTTGAGGCCAGCCTCAGTAAGTTAGCCAAACCCAGTGTCAAAATTTTTAAAAAATAGTTAAAATGGTCTAGGTATGGAATGGAACTCAATGAAAAATTACCCCTGGGCTCAATCCCCAATACTATATAGACATGTATGTTAGTGGGGGCCAGGGGATGTAAAAGGAAAAAGAAAATGTCAAATATAGGGGAAAAAGTACTATTTCTCTGACCATGAAAGATTTATACAACAACAAAAACCAATATATCACTAAACTAATAAAAATATCTTTCATAGTCTATTAAAGAGGGAATGGTGTCTGGATCCATATTAATTATTCAAAGGAAACCTAAGGAAAATCACATTTAAGCAATAAGCATCTAAATGACAGCCCCACTCCAGGTTTGTCAATCATCAATATTCTTTTCTTGATAGGTATGATGATCACCATAAAGGGAGGTCACTATGAGCATGCCCTAAAATGGTACATTGTACCTGTGACCCCCAACACACACACACAAACCTGCTTTCTGACCACACCTAGAGCTTTTTTACTTCACTGGGTCTTCTCTCATGATATACTGCCTCACCTTGGACCCAGAGTAATGGAGTTGACTGCTATGGACTGAACCTCTGACTCTGAGTCCCAAATAAACAATAGCATTTTCCTGTTTTTATGTGTCCATCATGTTCTAATTAGATATAAGACCTTGTGTATTTTGCATTGTTGTTTGCTGGATTTTGTTGCTTTCCTTTAGAGAGTATTCATATTTATCCTGGCCAAATAAAATACTAGGGTGAATTTGTTTCTTTTGAGTCTTATTTTTAAACTCGAATAGCTTGATTTTGGCTCTAGAGATAATCCCATTTTCAACATGTGATTCTTCTGACCTATTAAAGAATTTAATAGTGAGTATTTTCACTCCATTCTGTCTTATTAAAACAGGAATACCTGCTTATGAATGAGCTATGGAAATTCTTACCATGCATACATATTCTATAGTCCCTAGAATTGCTCTCCCCTGGTTGGTCGTATTTAACCTTACTCATTCAAATATTGCTATTAAACCAATGGATAGCTCAATGGAACTACTGTGGTGATTTTTACAACTTTTTCTCTGCCTAGGTATCTTTTTTTGAATACTTTATTCTGCACAACATCTGCCTCCACATCATAGATCTCTTTTCTCTGACTCCTAAAATACAGCAGGATTAAAAGGCTCTCTGGTTTATTACCCTTCCTCTATCAATGTCCAAAAATTACCTTTAGACAGAAATCCTGGGCAATGGAAAACAGCCTCTCACTTGTTTCTATTCCTTTAGAAATCTCATAATTTTTTTGTATTGTCCAATGTTTTTAAATAGATGCTATCTATGTGTTGTTCAATTTTATAACTGTTTATAGTCCAGATTAATTCCGATTTTTTAATATTTAATTACCAGAAGAAATCAAAATTATTTGCTTCTAGCATTTCATCAAAAATAAAGAATAAAATTCTAAAAGTACAGATACAGGGAAAGGTTGATTACTTGCAGAGAAACAAAATTTGACTCATCTTGGACTCTTTCTGTGCCAAACAATGATAAGTAACAGAAGTGATAGAAATAAATGTTTTCAAAAGTTTTCCTCCATAGAAATGTATCATGAAATGTGAAAATAATAGAAAAATATTTCCAGATAAGTAAGCTCAGAATATACAGAACTGAGGTATTTTTTCTTACAAAATAAAATGTATTCCATGATAAAAATGAGTTATGCTCCAGCTTAAATATTTTTTATACTGGTACAGAGTGTTAATTTATTTTTGGAGACTTGCAAGTTCACAACATAGAAAGCTTTTGTTTGTTTGTTTGTTTGTTTTGTTTTTTGTTTTTTGTTTTCTGTTTTTCAGCTACTTTGGACTGAACCAGGGCCTTGCACAGGCAACAATTTTATGAATTAAAAAAAATTCTATAAATGAAAGGACTTAGTTATATTTAAAGGAATGCATGCATCATTTCCGAATTTGAAACCAAGATAGAGGCAATAAACATCATCACAGTTGAGAATTTAATGAGTTGGATGAGTAGTATGACAATGTTATTCTAGATGTCAAAGAAAAGTTTGAATATAAAAAACCAGGGAAATGTTGAAGGAAATGAAGGAGAGATCAAGATCATTCACTCTCTGCTTGATAGAATGCCCATTAATTGTGTAGAAATAGGTTTGAAAGGAACAGAAATATCCATCTTATCAGTTTGATTTCAAGCAATCTCAGCAAAAACTGCAATCTCAATTTCAATCTGTAACCATGAAGTTACAAAGGCAGCTAGAAGCTTCTACAGTAAAGAATTTGAAACTCTCAACTCCTTCATTTTGGGTTTCAAAGGTATTAAAGTAACTTGTTGAGAGAGTTCTACCAAACCAGAACAGATAATGGTAATGGTCAAAAAAATCTTTTGTAAAAATTTGCTATGAAATCAGAAGTACTGATCTAAATACCTATCCTCCATGACAAAACCCACAGATTTTGAGGGGATGTGGTTTCTGGTCTATAAGAAAGTGTGCAGAGCATTTGCTCTCATGGTAGAAGCTGCATATTCTAAGGATATGACACTGTGACTTAATTGAGAACTGAAGGTTTAGGGACCTCGGCAGGTTTAAGCATTGACTTTATTTGGACAACTGCAATGAAAGAAAATAAATTTTCTAGCCGGGCACGGTGGCATATGACTGTAATCCCAAGAGTTCAGGAGGTTGAGACAGAAGAATCACAAGTTCAAAGCCAGCCTCAGCAAGAGTGAGACACTAAGGAACTCAGTGAGACCCTGTCTCTAAATAAACTATGAAATAGAGCTGGGGATGTGTCTCAGTGGTTGAGTGCCCTGACTTCAATCTCAGGTACCAAAAAAAAAAAAAAAAAAAAAGAAAGAAAGAAAATAAATTTTCTTCATCACAATTTGACCAACCATGTCTAGAGTGTGTTGTGTATTATAAATATAAGCAGAAATTGAATCAATTCAACTCTCTAGATTCATATCTCTACTAAAACTTGGGTAGCATATAAAACAGTTATAATCAACATACTAATATATAAAGTATTATGCATCTGCTTTAAGTCTTTAAGTAAAGGTCCATTATGGGTTTAGCTCTCAATAACTACACACTGGTAATAATATATCAGTTTGACAACAGGCAAGTCTTTGACAAAAATGATTAAGGAAGTGGAAATGGTGGAGCAAGCATTCAAATTCACAAGTCTAGGTTCATGAGTTTGTATGCTCAATCATTACATTACAGAAATTGTGATATAGATTTCAGATAAGCCTCTGGGGATTCTATGATCCATGTGTAAATCATAACATTGATGTAGACAATTTCTAAACTATACTTGTTCTGAAACACATTAAAACCAAATTAATATGAAGGTAACAGTGAGTCTGGTAGTAAAGCTATAGGTCAATAGAAACTTAACAGATTCACGGGTTATAGCAACAAAATGCATATTTTCCTTAAGAAGAAATGCAAAAATCTATCTCTGCCATGGGACCTTTATTTTTCTTTTAATATAGTGAAATTTTGTACTGCTCTAAGCCTCCCTGGAGACACACAAGAAATAAACCACCAGTCTAGACAGGGTCCATGGTAAAGCTCTTGGCTTGCATGCCTGAGACTCTCAGTTCCATTTTCATCCCCCCAAAAGACACAACAGCAACAGAGCAATGACTTCCAGTGAAGCTGTTATCTTGCAAGTCTATAATAGCTCATGATGACCATCTTTAGTATTTTCTGTTTTAACTGAAGTGTTTTTTCATGAATAGATTTCATACCTTTGTGTATTTGCCTCCACAAATTGATTTATGTTTACACTGAGAGGAAGTATCTAGCAGATCCTTAGGATTAAAATAGTACTGCTCCAAGAAATTTAGAAAGAGCAAACAGAAATTTCCCACCACATGTACATGAAGGTCAGAGTGTCCAGACCTGTAGTCAAATAAGATGACTATAATTTTTTTAGTTGTAATCATTTCATGATATTCAACAGCAGTTGTGACTTTTCAAAAATAATTTTTAAAATCAGTTGGTGATGCAATTCTGAAAGCCATTTCAAATGGCAAATTTCAGACAAACTGATAAAACAAATGTAAAGAGCTATTTCAATCCATAAATTGTCAGGCACTGGGTAGTGATTAATGCAGGTATTTACAGTGACTTCCAATTATTGCACATTTCACTTCCTCAGTGAAATGAGAAAAGCCTAGAAGACATTGCATGCAGGTTTTATTTTCTTTTATTACATTTTTTGTCCCATGTTTTCAGATTAAACTAGGTAAAAGAAGGATAATGAATGAAAATTAATGCAAAATGTCTTGGAAAATAATTCATGGGAGAGATCTCACAGGCTGCACTCAAATATAATTGGTCTTCTATAGCCCTTAATAATCGTGGAAACATATGTGGGCTTCTCTTTTCTGGCAGAATTTTATGCATTATCTGGAACTCTATTCTTAAGCAAATTGACAAAGACTTTCATTGGAATAAATAGGTGACTACTATTGATATTGGATTTTCTTACATTTGTCCCTCTAACTCTTTCTGTATCATGAAGATTATACATTTGTTCCTCATTCTAGCATTTTTTTTAACAAAATAAAAATCAAAGTTAAGCAAAGGTACTTTTTTAACCCAAGAAGAGTTTCCTAGTGGGATGCGTCATTGAGGGAAATGATCATTTTCTGTGAACATTCATTGTGTTTAATCTGTTTACTATGTTAAGATTGTTCTGAGAAAGATTATATAAATGCAAGATGATAATGCCTTGATAATGCTTTGAAGAAAACAAAGGAATACACTAGATAAAATCCCCAAAGCAGTGTCAGCCAGTGTGAACTTCAGAAAACCTCATCAATGATCAATTTTAATTTCAGCAAAGAATTTTTCTTAAATAGCATGTGTTTTATGATTTTAGGTTCATCCATAGTTTGGATTTGGTACATAATTAAGTAGTGAAATCAGAAGTGCTAGGAGGAATGGAACTGCACTTGTTCCAACTGTCCTGCCTCTCATTGTGTTCACCTTCCTTCTGGTTCTGTTTTGCACATTGGAAAACCATCTCTGTTTAGAATTCCTAAAATAGAAGGTGTTTTCTAAATTCCACTGTTCAGTAAGAATAAGACAAAAATACCTCTGCAAACTAGAGAAGTATTTTACTTATGATTTGCTATATAAGAGAAGGGAGTGTAGATTAAGATACTTATTGCATACTAAACACTAAAAAAAATGAGAGACCTTAAAAGCAAGAAACCAGAAGTATTTTGTGTGAGAACTAAGCAATTTGAAACCTTCAGAAAACAAATACCTCCTCAGGAGGGAGAAGAATGATAATAGTTAATCAAGTTTAAGTTCTTCTGAAATTATAAGTAGACATTATTTTTTATAGAGATACAACTAGAACTTTAAGTAATATAAAGAGTTATGAAAGCATATTAGAAGGAGAAAGTTAAGATACTTTAATTCCTGCTTTTAAAACTTTAAATAGTAATGATAGATTATTAAATGGTAAATTTCATGAGGTTTTTGCAACCTTGTAATCTCAGTTCCTCTCAGTGTTTATCACAAAGCAATCTTTCAAAAGAATATTGATGACTATAAACTCAATGAATGAATTAAAGTATTTGTATTTACAGATTTTTAAGAGTGTATATTATTTTATTAAAATATTACGTAGAAAATAATAAGAGAAGCAAACTATTAAATCTTCCTCTTTCCAAATTTATGATAAACCTTGCTCATGTTGTGTCTCAGTAAAAGAGAATATTTCTCCAGTTCTTTGTATATTTGTGATTTTTTTTTCAAAATCTCTACAAGGTCAAAAATGTGCCTGTCTCAAATTCACAAAATCTGTCCCTCAAGTATCTTATCTATTTTAGTCAGTTTTCAAAACTAAAAGGTGAAACCTATAATATTTGATTCAAAGAAGAACAAAATATGAAAGTAGTGGCAAGGCAGTCATTGATGAACACTGCAAATGAAAACACTGATCTATCAATGTCACTGGTTTATCACTCCTTCTACATTCCCCTCCCATTCTCCCTTCTTATCTCTCTTTCCCTGTCATTACTGGAGTAAAAGCAATAACCCCAAGAGTTTGTGACCCCCAGTCTCATTGAAAATAATAGGTTATCTATTAACAAATGTTTAAATCCATCACAACCTCCTTAGATAAAAAGAGATCTGGGCTTCTGTAGTAGTGCTGATTTTACCTGGAATCACAGTCATTGAGTATTTTGCTTTTCAATGATAACATTCTAAAGTTTACAAACTGCAAGATTGTTGTGAGAATGGGTATGAGATACTCATCACCCATTTTCTTTAATGTGGATCTACTGATTGTGTTGTGACTCTGCAGTTTATAATTTAGACACAGAAGATACCAGATCTCTTTTGTTAATTCCCTAACCCCCAAATGACAAATAAGATTATGTGTCACCCCAATCAACTACTCAGTGGTTTTTAACTTGGTCTTCATCTCTCCCTTATTGTGGCAGTTCTCATGATAAATCTCTGTGAAGTTTATCTGGAAGTCAACCCTGGAGATCTAAACCAGTATCTCTCAGTCTCTGAACTCTCACTAACTTTGCAAAGATCTAATCAACTATATTACCTGTAACTAAGATAAGAGTCCACATATATAAAGAATGGTACAATTCAAGACTAAGCACAAAAATACAGACCTCTATCTAGAGAAAGAATGAGAAAGATCAGCAGAGGGTTAGCATCAAGTATACAGCAGAGAACCAACTAATGACAATCTTTCAACCTATTGATAGGAACCAAAAAAAGAACCACCTGCGAGGATCAGAGAAAATAGTGCCCAGTGCTCACACAGGACAGAGAATATAGGTGATTCTCATCAATTCTATTTTTTCCTTTCCAATCATAATGACTTATATTTTCACCTTTCTTTGTTTAATATTTCTCATACTACATTGGATAGAATTGGTAAAAGTAGACAACTTCCATTTTTTCTGAATATCATAGGAAATCATCCACTCTTTCACAATTAAGTACAATGTTAGTGGGAGGATTTTTAGACATATAACTATTCTAATTTCCATAACGGTTTTTATGAATTGGTAAGGTTGGACTATGTCAAATACTTTTTCTATATCTAAAGTATATTTATGTGCATTGTCCTTCTTATTTTTTTAAATAATGTAAAGCAATAAATGAGTTTCAGATATTAAGCCATGATTGCATTCTGGAATAAATCTGGCCTCAGGTTGCAAATATTTTGTTAAGTTCATTTGTGTATATGTTCTTGGGAAAAGGGTTGATTGTTTTGTGCTCTTCTGGTGTTTTTCTCTGGCTTGATACCAAGGTAATACTAGTTTTCTGGGAAGAACAGGAGCTGGTTACTCTTCTTTGAATTTCTGAATAATTTTGCAAAAGATTATTATTGTAATTTCTTTAAAATTTGATAAAATTCACTAGCAAAGCTATCTGAGCCAAAGTTTTTATTTGAAAGAACATTTTTTAGTTACTAATTCAATTTTTTTTTACTTGCAATAGGTTAATTTGAATGTTGTATTTCTTGACAAGTAATTTTTGGTAATTTATCTCTTATAATTTTTCTGTTTTCTAATTATTTCATTTTTAGCTTAAATTTGGTCATAATATTTGTAATTATTACAATTTGTATAGGTTTGAAAATGAGGTCTCCTCTTCATTACTGATAAATTGTGTCTTCTCTACTTTCTATATTTCTGTCAGTTTTCTCAACAATTTAAAGTAAAAACTTTTATATTTATTTTTCTATGCATATTTTGTTTAACCATATTTTTCTAGTTCCTTGATTTCTGTTCTAATCTCCATTTTAACTAACATTGGCTTAATTTACTTTTCTTTTCTGAGTTGAGGTAGAAACCTTAAGATGTGATTTGAGCCCTTTATTTTGCTCTTTTTTTTTAAAGAGAGAGAGAGAGAATTTTTTAATATTTAGTTTTTAGTTTTCGGTGGACACAGCACCTTTATTTTTTAAAATTTTTATGTGGTGCTGAGGATCGAACCCAGCATCTCACGCATGCCAGGCGAGCGCGTTACCGCTTGAGCTACATCCCCAGCCCTATTTTGCTATTTCATATAGATTAGCACTACAAATGTCTCCTGAAGAAATGTTTTAGCTATGTCCACAAATTATAATATATTTTACTTTTCACAAAGTTAAAATATTTTTTGGTTTTCAGGTGAATTCTTCTATGACAATGATTTATTTAAATGTCTGTTGTTTAATTCATTATTTATTAGGAATTTCCTAGTTATCTCTCTGTTGTTTGTTTCTAATTAACTTAGTTTTTTTCATATAAAAACTTTTTCTAATTTGAATTTTTTAAAATTATTGCATCTACTTTTTTCCATTAAACACATATATTTTTGTTTTGATGCATGTTATAGAGTAATGATGAATTCAGGATGATTAATGTGTCTAGCATTTAACTATTTTTATCATTTACTCATAGTGAGTACATTCAAAACCTTCTCTTCTGTTTCGAGATATATAATGTATTGCCATTAGGGATATTGATGCTGCTATATCATACAAGACCAGAATATCTATCTAATTGGTAATTACCTCCAATATAACTGTTACATTATACCGATTAATGAATCTCTTTTCAGGGTTCCCTCCCTGGTAACCACTATTTTACTCTCAACTTGTAACTTCTATGTGATTAACTTTTTCAGGTTCCACATGAGTGAGAAGGTACAGTGTTTGTCTTTTTGCACCTAATTTATTTCATATAACATAATGTCCTCTAGACTTGCCTTCTTTTATATTTCAGCATATGAAAACAATGTATACTTCAAAGAATATGTATTCTACAGCTCTTGAATGAAGTGTTTTATATAGGTCATGTCAAGTTCATAGATGATGTTATTAAGGCTTCTTATTTTTTTTTTCTTTTTTTTTAAACATTTATTCTTTAGTTGTGTATGAATACAATACCTTTATTTTATTTTCTTTCTTTTTTTTATTGGTTGTTCAAAACATTACAAAGCTCTTGACATATCATATTTCATACATTTGATTCAAGTGGGTTATGAACTCCCATTTTTACCCCATATACAGATTGCAGAATCACATCGGTTACACATCCACGTTTTTACATATTGCCATACTAGTGACTGTTGTATTCTGCTATCTTTCCTATCCTCTACTATCCCTCCTCCCCTCCCCTCCCACCTTCTCTCTCTACCCCAACTACTGTAATTCATTTCTCTCCCATGATTTTTTTCCCTTTCCCCTCACTTCCTCTTATATGTAATTTTGTATAACAATGAGGGTCTCCTTCCATTTCGATGCATTTTCCCTTCTCTCTCCCTTTCCCTCCCACCTCTCACCCCTGTTTAATGTTAATCTTTTTCTCATGCTCTTCCTCCCTGCTCTGTTTTAGTTGCTCTCCTTATATCAAAGAAGACATTTGGCATTTGTTTTTTAGGGATTGGCTAGCTTCACTTAGCATAATCTGCTCTAATGCCATCCATTTCCCTGCAAATTCCATGATTTTGTCATTTTTTAGTGCTGAGTAATACTCCATTGTGTATAAATGCTACATTTTTTTAATCCATTCATCTATTGAAGGGCATCTAAGTTGGTTCCACAGTCTACCTATTGCTAATTGGGCTGCTATGAACATCAATGTGGCAGTATCCCTGTAGTATGCTCTTTTAAGGTCTTCAGGGAATAATCCGAGAAGGGCAATAGCTGGGTCAAATGGTGGTTCCATTCCCAGCTTTCCCAGGAATCTCCATACTGTTTTCAAAATTGGCTGCACCAATTTGCAGTCCCACCAGCAATGTACAAGTGTACACTTTTCCCCACATCCTCGCCAACACTTGTTGTTGTTTGACTTCATAATGGCTGCCAATCTTACTGGAGTGAGATGGTATCTTAGGGTGGTTTTGATTTGCATTTCTCTGACTGCTAGAGATGGTGAGCATTTTTTCATTACTTGTTGATTGATTGTATATCCTCCTCTAAGAAGTGTCTGTTCAGGTCCTTGGCCCATTTGTTGATTGGGTTATTTGTTATCTTATTGTTTAATTTTTTGAGTTCTTTGTATACTCTGAATATTAGGGCTCTATCTGAAGTGTGAGGAGTAAAGATTTGTTCCCGGGATGTAGGCTCCCTATTTACTTCTCTTATTGTTTCTCTTGCTGAGAAAAAACTTTTTAGTTTGAGAAAGTCCCATTTGTTGATTCTTGTTTTTAACTCTTGTGCTATGGGTGTCCTATTAAGGAATTTGGAGCCTGACCCCACAATATGTAGATCGGAGCCAACTTTTTCTTCTATCAGACGCAGAGTCTCTGATTTGATATCAAGCTCCTTGATCCATTTTGAGTTAACTTTTGTGCATGGCGAGAGAAAGGGATTCAGTTTCATTTTGTTGCATATGGATTTCCAGTTTTCCCAGCACCATTTGTTGAAGATGCTATCCTTCCTCCATTGCATGATTTTAGCCCCTTTATCGAATATAAGATAGTTGTAATTTTGTGGATTGGTTTCTATGTCCTCTATTCTGTACCATTGGTCCACCTACCTGTTTTGGTACCAGTACCATGCTGTTTTTGTTACTATTGCTCTGTAGTACAGTTTGAAATCTGGTAGCGCTATACCTCCTGATTCACACTTCCTGCTTAGAATTGCTTTTGCTATTCTGGGTCTTTTACTTTTCCATATGAATTTCATGATTGCTTTATCTATTTCTACAAGAAATGCCGTTGGGATTTTGATTGGCATAGCATTGAACCTATAGAGAACTTTTGGTAATATCCCATTTTGATGATGTTAGTTCTGCCTATCCATGAACAGGGTATATTTTTCCATCTTCTAAGATCTTCTTCTATTTCTCTCTCTAGGGTTCTGTAGTTTTCATTGTATAAATCTTTCACCATTTTTGTTAGGTTGATTCCCAAGTATTTCATTTTTTTTGAGGATATTGTGAATGGGGTGGTTTTCCTCATTTCCAGTTCAGAAGATTTGTCGCTGATATACAGGAATGCCTTTGATTTATGCATGTTGATTTTATATCCTGCCACTTTGCTGAATTCATTTATTAGCTCTAGTAGTTTATTTGTAGACTCTTTTGTGTTTTCTAGGTATAGGATCATATCATCCGCAAATAGTGATAATTTAAGTTCTTCTTTTCCTATCTTAATGCCTTTAATTTCTTTTGTCTGTCTAATTGCTCTGGCCAGTATTTCGAGTACTATATTGAATAGAAGTGGTGAGAGAGGGCATCCCTATCTTGTTCCAGATTTTAGAGGGAATGCCTTCAGTTTTTCTCCATTTACAATGATGCTAGCCTGAGGCATAGCATATATAGGTTTTACAATGTTGAGGTAAGTTCCTGTTATCCCAAGTTTTTCTAGTGTTTTGAACATAAAGGGATGCTGTACTTTGTCGAATGCTTTTTCTGCATCTATCGAGATGATCATATGGTTCTTATCTTTAAGTCTATTGATGTGGTGAATAACATTTATTGATTTCCATATATTGAACCTGCCTTGCATCCCAGGGATGAATCCTACTTGATAATGGTGCACAATCTTTTTGATATGTTTTAGTATCTGATTTGCCAGAAATTTATTGAGGATTTTTGCATCTAAATTCATTAGGGATATTGGCCTGTAGTTTTCTTTCTTTGAGGTGTCTTTATCTGGTTTGGGAATCACGGTGATATTGGCCTCATAGAATAAATTTGGAAGTTCTCCCTCCTTTTCTGTCTCCTGAAATAGATTGTAGAGTATTGGTATTAGTTCTTCTTTAAAGTTCTTGTAAAACTCTGCTGTACATCCATCCGGTCCTGGGCTTTTCTTGGTTGGTAGTCTTTTGATGGCTTCTTCTATTTCCTCACTTGATATTGGTCTGTTTAGGTTGTTTATATCATCCTGACTCAATCTTGGTAGTTCATATGTCTTAAGGAATTTATCGATGCCTTCACTATCTTCTATTTTATTAGAGTATAGGGTTTCAAAATAATTTCTAATTATCTTCTGTATTTCTGAATTGTCTGTTGTGATGTTGCCTTTTTCATCCCGTAAGCTAGTAATTTGGGTTCTCTCTCTTCTTCTCTTTGTTAGCGTGGCTAGTGGTCTATCAATCTTACTTATTTTTTCAAAGAACCAACTTTAAGTTTTGTCAATTTTTTCGATTGTTTCTTTTGTTTCGATTTCATTGATTTCAGCTCTAATTTGAATTATTTCTTGCCTTCTACTGTATTTGCTGCTGATTTGTTCTTCTTTTTCTAAGGCTTCGAGGTGTAATGTGAGGTCATTTATTTGTTGGCTTTTCCTTCTTTTAAGGAATGAACTCCATGAAATGAATTTTCCTCTTAGTACTGCTTTCATAGTGTCCCAGATATTTCGATATGTTGTGTCTGAGTTTTCATTTACCTCTAAGAATTTTTTAATTTCCTCTTTGATGTCTTCTGTAACCCTTTGTTCATTCAGTAGCATATTGTTTAATCTCCATGTGATGTAGGAATTTTCCTTTCTCATTTTATTATTGATTTCCAATTTCATTCCATTATGATCAGATAAAATGCATGGTAGTATCTCTACTCCTTTGTAATTGCTAAGATTTGCCCTGTGACATAATATATGGTCTATTTTTGAGAAGGATCCATGTGCTGCTGAGAAGAAAGTGTATCTGCTTGATGTTGGGTGGTATATTCTGTATATATCAATTAAGTCTAAATTATTAATTGTATTATTAAGCTCTATGGTTTCTTCATTCTACTTTTGTTTGGAAAATCTGTCCAGTGGTGAGAGAGGTGTGTTAAAATCTCCCATGATTATTGTGTTGTGCTCTATTTGACTCTTGAACTTGAGAAGAGTTTGTTTGATGAACGTAGCTGCACCATTGTTTGGGGCATATATATTAATGATCGTCAAGTCTTGTTGGTGTTTGGTTCCCTTGAGCAGTATGTAGTGTCCTTGTTTATCCCTTTTGATTAACTTTGGCTTGAAGTCTATTTTATTTGATACAAGTATGGACACCCCTACTTGCTTCCAGGGTCCGTATGAGTGATATGATTTTTCCCAACCTTTCACCTTCAGACTGTGTATGTCTTTTCCTATCAGATGAGTCTCCTGTAGGCAGCATATTTTTGGATCTTTTTTTTTAATCCATCCTACTAGCCTATGTCTTTTGATTGGTGCATTTAAGCCATTAACATTTAGGGTTACTATTGAGATATGGTTTGTATTTCCAGCCATATTTGATTATGTATGTTACTTAACATGATTTGTTTTTCCTCTATGATTAGTTTTTCCTTTACTGTACTACCTCCTGCTGTTGGTTTTCATTGTTATTTTTCATTTCTTCTTCCTGTAATGTTTTGCCAAGGATGTTTTGAAGAGCTGGTTTTCTAGCTGCAAATTCTTTTAACTTTTGTTTATCGTGGAAGATTTTTATTTCATCTTCAATCCTGAAGCTTAATTTCACTGGATGCATGATTCTTGGTTGGAACCCTTTTTCTTTCAGCATTTGAAATATGTTGTTCCAGGATCTTCTAGCTTTCAGAGTCTGTGTTGAAAGATCAGCTGTTATCCTGATTGGCTTACCCCTGAATGTAATCTGCTTTCTCTCTCTTGTGGCTTTTAAGATTCTCTCCTAGGCTGGGGATGTGGCTCAAGTGGTAGCGCACTCGCCTGGTATGCGTGTGGCCCGGGTTCGATCCTCAGCACCACATACAAGCAAAGATATTGTGTCTGCCGAAAACTGAAAAATAAATATTGAAATTCTCTCTCTCTCTCTCTCTCTTTAAAAAAAAATTCTCTCCTTATTCTGTATGTTGGGCATCTTCATTATTATGTGTCTTGGTGTGGATCTCCTATGATTTTGTACATTTGGTGTCCTGTAGGCTTCTAGTATTTGGATTTCTTTTTCATTTTTTAAGTCTGGGAAGTTTTCTAGTATTATTTCATTGAATAGAGTGCTCATTCCCTTGGTTTGGACCTCTATACCCTCTTGTATCCCAATAACTCTTAGGTTTGGTTTCTTTATGTTATCCCATAATTCTTCGATGTTCTGCTCATGATTTCATAACATTCTCGCTGAGCTGTCTATGTTCTTTTCAAGATGAAAAACTTTGTCTTTGTTGTCTGAAATTCTATCTTCTAAGTGTTCTACTCTGCTGGTAATACTCTCATTTGAGTTTTTAATTTGGTTTATTGTTTCCTGCATTTCCAGGATTTCTGTTTGTTTGTTTTTATATCTTCTATCTCCCTATAGAGTTGATCTTTTGCTTCTTGGATTTGTTTATGTAATTCATTGTCAAAGTGATCTTTCATTGTCTGAATTTGCTGTATAATGTCTTCCTTGAGACTCCAGGTCATTTGAAGCATGTATATCCTGAACTCTTTGTCTGACATTCCATCAGCTGCAGATATTACCTCATCTAATGTTGAATTGTCCTGTATTGTTTGTGGTCCTTTCTTTCCTTATCTTTTCATACTGCTCATGATTCTTACTGTTGTGTTAATGTTTTTCTCCTTATATATTTGTATTGTTCTTGTATAGCTAAAAATCCCTCTTTTGTGGAGAAAGACAATGTTAACAGTTCCCAATATCAACAGTACACCATCTAAGCACAAGTTTTCATTATTAATACATTTATAGTTAGATTCTAAGTCTATAGATATTGGTTTTAATTATTACTTAAGAATATATTCATTAGTTTCATAAAAGGTATACCATATCTGGTGGCATATAGAAAACTTAATTTCAGAAGAAGGATGTTATACTTAGAGGGAAAGGAGTGAGGGTATGAGTTTAAACTAACTTAGCACCTTTGGAGACTTCTAACCAATAGACTGATAATTTATGGAAGAATGTATAGACTCGACCTCCTATCTGTATTTAGATAGTTACCCTATGTATAGATAGCAAAAGTTAGGAGATTGAAAGTGGGATAGAGAGAATACGAATGAAAAAAAAAGAAAAAAAAATAACAAGGAAGAAAAGAGAAATAAGAGAGAAGGAAAAGGAAAGTAAGATAGAAATAAAGAAAAAAATGGGGGGAAGGTGGGGTATATGCAATTCCTCTTTATTATATTACTTTGGTAATTCGGTTGTTCATGCACAGTTCTCGGTTTCACATATGTTGAAGTTGTGGAAGAGAGAGAAGAAAAGAGAGAAAGAAAAAAAAAAGGTCTCTCAGAACACTGTTTTCCTTGCTTCCAGTAGGTGGCATTGTCTATTCCTAGCTTGAGCCTCTGTATTCAGGGTGGTGGGTATAGCCAGTGTGAAAGGAAATGAGCTTCCACCTGTATCTTCCCTACTCTAGTCTCTGAGGTAGAAACCAGGTGCCTGTACAGTTGTTGTTTTGTGTTGATAGCTTCAACGCCCAAAAGCTTGTGGGAAATATTTTGAGTTATCGCAGCTAAGGGTGGCGGAGTTGGAAACTGGGTATCTGGATCAGCCGCAGAACCGTGCTGGTAGCCACACCCCCTTTGATGGGTTTTAAGGGTTGATGGGCTTCCTCCGGACTAGCACACGGGGCGGGGCGGGCTTCCTCCTCTGGTCTAGCTTGGCACTGGGCTGCTTCCTCCTCCGGTCTGTATTAAGGCTTCTTAATTTTTGATTTCCTATTTAGTTATTTTGTTAATTACTGCTATTGGAGCATTTAAGATAAATTATTGGTAATTCTGTCAGATTTGCTTTATATATTTTAAGACTCTCTCCTTAAGTAAGTATTAATAATTGCTAAGTGTCTATAATATGCTGACTGCTTTCTCATTATATTTGTCAAACATTGATAGAGGATTCCAACTTACATATGGTTACTGCTTGCATGGTACATATTTTCCAACCTTTTAATTTCAACCTACTCATGTTTTTTAGTTGAAGGTATGTCTCTTTCAGACAATATATAGTTAATTCTTGATATTTTTCTATGCAGTCTAACAATATCTGCCTTTGATTTGGTTGTTAGACATCACATTTAAAGGAACATTAACATCATGAATGGATTTGCACTTCTCACTGTTCTGTCATTTCTGATATCCCATGTCATGTATTTTGTTCTTTTATTTCTCTATGAATGTCTAATTTTGTGTAAAATAATGGATTCTGTTATTCTTGTATTTGTTGTATATAAGTTTGAGGTATTTTCTTAGTATTTCCCTAGTAATTACTCTGTGTGTATGCAGTCACATATAATATATAACATGCATTTATATTTATTTTATATGTATATGTAAATACAACAGCACTATAGAGTTATAGGTTATATACTTAAAGATTCCTCTTATGAAAAACACAAGTTGTTAAGTTTTAACATGTGTATATCACCATAAACCATCACCACAATCAAGATAATATCCATCTCCCCTAAATGGTTTCTAATGTCTCTTCGTAATTCATCTATTTTGGCACCCTCAACCCACTTCCCCAGGTAATCATTGATATACTTTCTGTCACCATAAATTTGTTAGCATTTTCCAATGTTTTATATACACATTTCATCATTTCACATTTTTTTTATTTTTTCTGTAGTTAAATAGTGAGAGTATAATTCTTATAGTAGTTATTATACTTGGAAATATTTGTAATTATATGAACATTCTGTCTTTTTATTCCTGTTAATCCATTCCAAAATCAAGAAGGACTCCTATTTCACTACTACATGATTTCACTACAAATTTTAAAATATCTTACCTTTTAGCTGTTTTAGCAATATACAAAAGTCTATAATTTCTGCATTTAAAACAAATATATCACACAACATTCAGAGAAATAAAAATTTTATGCATACTTTAAGTGAATTTTTTAACCTCTTCTCAATGGAAAATTGAGGGTGTAAATACTGTATATATGTAAAATTGGAACTTGTGAAATAGGCCAATTAAATTTCATTTCAGTCCTTGTCAAAAACACCCATAAAGAATAACTAGTGCAAATGGTATATTATTTTTCCAATGATTTATGATCCTGTGGCTAAATTGACTTTCCAAGTACCTTATGGTACCACTTTCTAACATAACCCTCTCACAGTAACAGTATTGGTAATAATTGTATCTCTCTGGCTTCTCTTACAATGCTGCCATATAGCTAGTCTTTTATTATTTCTTGCTGAGATTTTTTTCCCCAGCACTTTAAATTCCCCATTGCCTTTCTTTGAAGTCACTGAAGCATATAAGCAAAATAACAATTCTTTGCAAAATAGCTTTTTGAGGCTAGTAAAATTTCAGATCTCCTCCTCATTTGGGAAAGAAAAAGCTAAGCTCTAAACTGAGAATTATTGGCATAAATCTAATAAAAGAATTGTTTATAAGTATATAGCAATTTGAAGGACTACCCAGAGTTCTGAAAAACTAAACTCTGGGTAGATATTACCTTACATCATGGATAAAATATAATTGCATAGAGCCCAATACAATGGTTTAAGAAATTTGCAGAGCAATAAAATAAATAGTATGGATTTCAACACCATCCAATTTAAAACCTAGCTTTGGGATTCAGATGTTTATATTGTTCTTAAAACAAATAAAATGTTGTTGATAAAAAAAATCATATAAGACCACAACTCATCTTGAAAACTTTTTTTCTTGAAAAGGACAATTTTTGTTAGTTACAACTATATTGAAGCTCTGGAGATTTTCCCTAAAAGTTATTTGGTGACATTACTGGAAAATCAGGAGGCATATATAATGATTATACTTTTCTTAAAATGCTATATTTGAATAATAATGGTATGTAAATATTCACTTTTTACCATAGCTTCATTGAGCTCTAATTCACATTATAAAATTCATGTTTTTAAAGCATACAACTCAGTGTTTCTTGGTATAATTACAGAGTTGAGCATTAATCACCACCATCTAAGTTTAGAACATTTAATGATGCCAAAACAAATTTTGTACCCATTAGCAGTCACACTCCATTTTCTCTTGCCCCCAGCCATAGAAATAACTAATTTACTTTCTGTCTCTGTAGATTTTCTTATTCTAGACATTTCACATAAAGGGAATCATACCATGTGTAGTCTATTGTGTCTGGTTTCCTGCTTCTAATCTGTCTTTATGAACCAAAAATTATATCTTAAAAATGTTTCCCCAATATTATGTTTCTCTGATAGAACTACTGAAGATTTAATTCAGAGAAAAATAATTTCTTGTACAATTTACCACATTAACCTTATAGAATATTGTGCTCATTGTCTCTGTTTGCTATCATCACTAATATTTCTCAAGCTCTGTGAGACAAAAAAAGGAATGAAAGATAGAGAGAAATGAATAGGAAGAGAACAAATGCCTATTTTTTCTATTTAAAAAATTTAATTTTAATGTAATTTTTAATTGATGACATAAAAATTGTTCATATTAATTAATTGAATAACATGGCATTTTAATACACTATTCATTTTGCAAAGTTTAAATCTGGTTAAAAATATGTGCATATTTAACATTTATTCAAACATTTATTATTTCTTTATGGTGAAAATATTTAAAATCTTTTTCTAGGTTTTTGAAATATACAATATATTATCATTAGGTATAGTCATCCTGCTGGGCAGTATCTTCATGGAACCCCTACACTTAGCTCTAACTTAGTACTCATTGATTAACCTCTCCCCATTCTCTATCTCCCTACTCTATCTAGCTTCTAATAACCACCATTCTACTTTAAACTTCTATGGGAAGTTTACTTCACTTCACATATGAGTAAAATCATGTAGTATTCATCTTTCAGTGCCTGGCTTATTTCTTTTACTATAAAAAATCTCCAGTTCCATTGTTTTGACAAAGGACAGATTTCATTCCTTTTGATGGTGGAATAGTATGCAATTGTGTATACCTGCCACAGATTATTTAACCATTCATCAGTTGACAGACACTTAGGTTGTTTCCATTTTTTGGCTTTTGTAAACAGTGTTTCAACAAATATGGAATTGTAAGCACCTCTTTTTTTATTATTCTTTCATCATGTGTAACACTGAACATAGGAGGTGATAAAAAAACATGTATTGCATATATGTATATATAAATGAGTGAATGAATGAATTAGTATAAACATGACTGGATGTTTACATCCATATTTACTGTTCTGTGGATTATTAGCATAGTGATTTTTCTCAATACAAATATAGCCATGTCACTCCCAACTTGAGAATTTTTCACCCTATGTCTTTAAATATGAAGTCTGCATGATGTGGCTCTAAGAACGTCCATTGTACCAGATTTACCATTCTTCCATTTAACTAATGTTATGTTTCTTTGACTCTTTGCACTTCTCTTGTAACACAATTTTATATATATCCATACTCTTATGCATAATTAAACTGTAGCATGCCTTTAAATATTCACTTCCCATAGGATGTTTAGCACATTGCTTTCTTCTATCTCAATGCTGTTAATTTTATTGTAATATTTGGTTCAGTGTTTTTCTCCCTGTCTTTAGAAGGTAAACACTTCCAGGTAAGGATAGAATGTTTAAACTCAGAGTCTCAGAGACTTCTCTATTGTTAGTAGACCCATAATATACACTATTGATTTTTAAAATGAATTATCCAAGACATACAACATAAAAAAAATATACTGGCACATTTAGCCCTTGAACAGGGCTTAATTGGGGTAGACATCATTTGATTGAAATTCTTCCTTTTCTTCCTTAGGTATCTAGATAAGTAGGTTGTAGATAATGTCTATAACTGACTGTTAAGAATTGAGTGTTATGTTTTGTATTGCTAGAATGTTCCCCCAGAGTCTCATATTCAGAAGTGAGGCTTTCGGGAAGTGACTAGTTCATGGGGTCTCTGACCTTGTCAGTAGATTAATTCATTTATGGACCATTGGAATTTGTTGGAGAAAGTAAGTCACTGGGAATATGCCATGGAAGGGTTTATCTTCTCTGTTTCTCCCTTCTTCTCCTCTGTTCCCTGCTTTCTGGTTACCATGACGTGAGCAGTTTTCCTCAGCCATACTGTTCAACTATGATGTTCTGTCTCACCTTAGATACAGAGCAGTGGAGGTGACTGACAGTGAACTGAGTCTTCTGAAACAATGAGCCAAAATGAATATTTTTTTCCTGTAATGTAATGTCAGGTATTTTGTCACTGCAATGAAAAGCCGACTGACAGACTGAGGAAGCTGGGGTTAGTATTTCCGAATTGTTCTGTGCTTATAAATAAAAGCTATAGGAATGTTTAATTGTTAGAGTCTGTAAACAAGTCTGGATGGCGCCTGGCAAAATGCCAGAGGGAGTGGTTTGTGAAGTAACGCCAGCGAGCCATTAAGTGTGGAGATTCCTTATTGGTTGACTGCTGTATCGAGTTTATGTTAATTAAGATAAGCTGTGTGGAATGTATAAATACCGCTCCTGTCCTACAATAAAGGACTCCCACTCCTGCTGTATCAAGCTACACAAGTTGCTCGTCCCCCCCCCCCCCCCCCCGCTATTTTGCCCAGCCAGCCGGGCTGCGGCATTTAATCAAGGTTGAGGAAAGTGTGGCTACAGATTATTCTTAGAAAAAAAGGACTTATTATACTCATTTATGTATATTTGATCTCACTTACTTTACTCAAAACGTACTATGGCTATTTAAGATACAAATTCAAACTATAAATGAATAATCTGACTTTATAAGGGCATAAAATAATTTGTCAACTCTAGTATTTTCTTCTTTTATCTCTGTGAAATTGGATAAGTTAATTCACCTCTTAGATCTCAGTTTCCTTAAATATAAATCAAGGATAATAATGTGTAAGTCACAAAATCAGTTAAAAATTAGAACTAATAATGATAGTAGCAATCAAGTGATGATAATGGTGTTGAAGACAATTCATTTTTTGAGAACTTTAGTATTTGCTAATTTCTAAGAGAAACGCTTGAACTAACCCATTTAGTCTTCCTTACACCTTCATGTTTTACTTTCTTCCTTAGTATACTTGAGAACATAACTTCCTAAGATTTTGTATAAAATGTGATAACATTAGAGCACAAGTTGATCACATTGCAGAGTATGGACTTAATCACTACACAATTAAAAAATTACTTATTGAAAAATCTTCCATATTGTTATACCCACTTTCATATTGGAAAGAATGTACTTCTTTTTAGGTAAAATTTTCCACTCAGGATGCAATAAAAATAATTCACTCATGGCTCATATTAATGCTTTTCATATTTTCTCCCTGAAAAGGGCTTTTACACTAACACCCTATGCCTTTCTTTATTTAATGTAGGGAACCAATATTATTATTTATTAAATTTGGGTACCATAATCATATTTATCAATATACTATTATATGGCATCCAAACTGGATAAGTAATAATGTAGTATTCTGGGTGGAATGGTAGCAAATATTCAAAATGGTAGCAAATATTCAAAACTTTCAATTATTCTACACTGAATGGTAGCAAAGAATGGTGTTTTAACTGTATTTTACAGAATGATCACATTTTTTAAGTATTACAATATATTCATCCTCTGAAAGCTAGTTATTATATTAACATATTTTCTCTATTAGTGTTATTTACTTAAGAGTTTTGAAAATTGTTATATTTCTGCACACAATAAGGAAGTTCTGTAATGTTATTTACTACAGAAAAACTCCCTGGGAGGCCTTGGATATATCTGTATCTGCCCCCTAGTCAGCTTCTTTGCTTGTAGTTCTCAATAATAATTGTAAAATGTCCTAGGAAGTGCAATGTCCTTGAGATAGGAAAGAAACAACATGATTCCGTTATTCTCTCATCTGGAAGCAATTTGCTCTTCAATGCTATGTGCAGGGTGTTTCATATACCCTGAGGTATATAATCCATGATGGGCTGCCTTTCAGGGTCCTTCAATTGTAGTACAATTAGGGCATGGGCAGTCAATACTCCATCTAACCTCAGCTTTCTTGAGCCTTGTTGAAAAAATTCACAATGGATCTAAGACTCCATTGTCCCTTTACCTACTTATAAGTAATAAACCTACATCATATAACTTGGCATGTATTCTATCTCACTGGACTCAGATAAGTGGGTAACAAGTGCATTCTGCTTCACACTAATAATCTCCATGAACTTTATCAAATTGTTAAATTTTAAACTTTATTTAGTTAGACATGTTTTATAAATAATCACCTACCTAAGAAGAAGTTTTTAATAGGTTTATTTTAAAACTATTTCCTGCAATTCAATAGTTTACCAATTTATATTCCTGGACTAGATAAGGATATGTGGATGTAATGTTCTGCTGCATGATGTAAAACAATGCTTACCTTGAATTCTTATAATTTCAGGAAATAGTATGACAGGGGAAGGCAAATGATAGCATTGGAGCAGAGGTTGATCAGATCCCAAAGGTTATGGAATTAACCATTACTCAGTGGCAAAATTTACCAATGAAAAATCTTCCATGGCATTACATTCAATTTCTAGGAAATTGGAAATATTGGGAAGAATGTACTGCTTCTTAAGTAAAGAAGAAGGGAAATTAGAATTCTGAAGTATGCTAGAAATACTATTTCTAAATCATGGTGATTTTCTGCTTCACTGTATAGCATGTATCACAATCTATCTCTCCTTAGTCCTTATATTTTTCAAAGCTGATCTATAAACCATTTCATCTTCTTATTTCACCATGAAATATTTCAATTGAACCAAAAATAATTGAGAAAAAAATTATGCAAACTTCTGTGTTCCTAGCTTTACTTAAAAATTAAATATAAATATTGTAGTTGATCCCTCTGTCTGATTTTCTATAGTCACATTACTGATAATAATATTCTGTGTATCAGACAGGGTATGTTAAGTAGCAAGCTATCTTCCAAATAAGAGTTCTATAAAGCACATAGTTCATTTTCTTTCTTTTGCTGTCTAGCCACGTAGGCAGTCAATTAGGGACTTAAATAATGGTGCAGCCACTATCTTAAAGTTTGATGGCCTCAATGACATAAAGATAAGCTTGATCTATGGAGATTCTTACACCAAGAATTCAACATTTGGCAGAGAATAACTCATGCTACTTCCACTAACATCTTATTGAATATAATAAATCATGTGGATACATTAGATGTATATATGTTTGGAATTGTTATGCTTTCCTAAACGTTTGACACTTTTATCTTATAAGATCCTCTTCTGTGTCTCTAGTAATAATTTTTTATAAAATCTATGATATTAATAAAGTTGATATTAATATAGCCATACCAGCTCTTGTTCAGTTATAGTTGGCATAGCATCTCTTTATCCCTCTTATTTTTCTAAATCTATGTGTCTCAATCTAGTTAGTCTTTTGTGGGTGAGGAGAAAACTGAGGATTGAACTCAGGGGCACTTGACCACTGAGCCACATCCCCAGAACTATTTTATATTTAATTTAGAGATAGGGTCTCACTGTGTTGCTTAGTGCCTCCACTATGCGGAGGCTGGCTTTAAATTTATGATCCTTCTGCCTCAGCCTCCAGAGCCACTGGGATTACAGGAATGTGACACTATCTCCAGCAACATGAACATATTTTTTAAGCTTTGCACCAATCTTCGGACTTTAATTGGAGTGTTTTATCCATTTATTTTTAATTCCTTATGAATTTGAATTTATGTCAATCATTTGCTAGTATTCTATATAATTTATGTTATTTTGGTGTCTCTATTTCTTAATTTTGCTTTCTTTTATAGAAAATAAATAGTTTATATTATGCCTATGTTATAAATAACTTTGCCCTAAAAGAAGTTTGACCCTTGCCTTAGGTTTCTGGGAGGTAATCTCTAGGCTCATAAAATATTCTGCCTCAGGGTATCTTCGTTCATGTGGAACTTTGAGCCACAGCAGATGTTAATAATGTTATTTATTATGAAAACTTGTAGTTGTTATTAGCTTGACCTGTGAATGGATGGAGATTGAAATCAGCCACAAATCATACCTACAAGACAAAGATCCTCCCAAAGATGTGGACACCCCAAAAAAAAACTCACATGTGCTTCCTTGACTTTTTGTTTTGTCTACAGCCCAGTTGTACCAGGGGAGTGGGCAGATTTTAGAGAAGCAAAAGAAAGTGCGTGGAGACAGCACAAATGATATGTAACTTATTGGAGAGTTTACAGGTGATCAGTAACTGTTCTGATTTCAGTCATGACAGGTTTTATATGTAGCCCTAACAGTGCTTTGACACACAAAGTTGTGTCCAGTGGTAGCCAACTGGGGGAATGACACATATTCCTGCTGGTGTCCTCAGTTCCACACCACTCAGAGAAGGGTTTTATGTTGGCTGCAAAAGCAGTGACAAAATAAGCATTAGCTTACTTAGTTTGATCATATGATCAGCATCCCAAGGAACTTTGCGCAGATTCAAGAAAGTTACTGTTTACAGATAACATTAACTTGCCCCTAGTTCCCTGTTACATAAGAGAAAATTAGTGTCCTTTGAAATAATGTGTATCTGGAGTTTCTAGCTATAGCTTGCTCTTCTTGTTCCCTTGACTAGATTTTTGGGAACAGGAGGGGGCCTCAGGGATATGTTGTTTTACTTTTTCCCTTGTCTCTACCTCCAATGTGCCAGAATGACCTTATAATTTTATTTCTTATCATTTATTTATTGGTACTGGGGATTGAATCCTGGGCATGTTACCACTGACTTGCATCCCAAACCCTTATTTTTTATATTGAGATAGGGTCTCACTAAATTTATGAGGCTGGCATCAAACTTGCAATTGTCCTGTCACAGCCTCCCTGATCTGTGATATACAGGTGTGCACCATCGTGCCCAGCCTGCCCTTATAATGTCTGCAGTGTCCAATGCTTAGTCCTAGACATTCCTTCCCACACCGAGTGGGAGACACAATATTTATTGTCTTTAAAAGAATATAAATTTACATTCAAGTCTACAGGATAGTTGTGTAACTCTGTTCATGGAAGGTGGGTGCTGCTCCTGTTTTTAACATTCATTTCAATGACACCAAAGCGGCTACCATGGAGATCAGTTTTCAAAACCAATGCAGCTCCCCACAAATAATACATAAGAGACCTGATCATTTTGAATGAGAAATGTAACAGTCTGCGGCCCATTCGCTAGTTTATAATACCATATTTCTTGTCCCAGTGTTTCATGTGTATTTAGTTATAAATAAAAGTAAAAAATAAAAAAGTATGACACCGATGATGATGCAGTCGTTATAGATCATAAAGAAAGTACACATTTTATTCTTTCCCTGAGAAATCAAGTATTGGTATTATGGTATAGATACGATATGCCCCCCAAAAGCTCATGTGTAAGACAATGCAGGAAAATTTGGAGGTAAAGTGATTGAGTTGTGGAACCTTAATCTAACCAGTGCATTAATCCACTTGAATAGATTAACTAGGTGTCAGGTATAGGTAAGTAGCATGTGGGTGGAGGAGGTAGGCTACTGGGAGTGTGCCTTTTGGGGTATGTATTTTATACCTGATAATTATAGCATGTGCTTGTCCCCTCCCTCCCTCCCCCCTTCCCTTCCTGATTGTCATGCCCTGAGCTGCTTTTCTCTTCCACACCCTTGCACCATAATGTTTTGCCTCACCTCAGGCCCAGAGCAATGTAGCCAATTGTCCGTGGACTGAGAGCTCTGAAAATGTGAGCACAAAATAAACTTTCCTTCTCCCAGACTGTTCTTTTAAGGTCTTTTGGTCACAGCAAAAGGAAAGTTATCTAAAACAGAAATTGGTACAGATAAATGGATTGTTGCTGTGATTAACCTGACCATAAGCATGTGGTTAGGAAGCCTTAGGACCTGGTTTGTGAGAGTAAGAATTTTGAAATGTTCAGAGACAAAAGCTGGAAAAGCTTTAGAATATTTTAAGCAGAGCTTAATGGGTACTTAAAAATGGTGGGAGCTTAAAAGACCAGACTGCCAATATAAGATCATGGATGGTAAAGACTGTGATCACAAGCTTTCAGAGGAGATTTTGGACTTGAACTTTTTGGTAATACTGGAAATGTTAAGACTGTGGGGACTCTTGAAAGTGGTATAAATGTATGTTGCATTATGAGAAGGGTATGGGTTTTTTGGGTACCACAGGAAAAATGTTATGTTTCAGAAATGACATGTCCCCCAGAAGCTCATGTATGAGACAATGCAAAAATGTTTAAAGTTGAAATGAATGGATTATGAGAGCCTAACCAAATCAGCATATTAACCTACATGAATGGATTAACTGAGTGGTAAGTGTAGGCAGGCAGGGTGTAACTGAAGGAAATAGGTCCCGGGGGTGTGTTTTTAGGATATATATTTTGTACCTGGTGAGTGCAGCTCTCTAACACTACTGCAGGATTGGCATGTCCTAAGTTGCTTTCCTCCTCCACACCCTTTCACCATGGTTCTGCCAGATGTCTGTGGACGGAGATCTCTGAAACTATGAGCACAAAATAAACTTTCCTCTCTTTTGGTCACAGAGGGGAGAAATCTGACTAGAAAAACTAGAGTTAGTTTTTAGTTTTTTTTTTTTTTTTTCCTAATTCTATGTCTTTATCTAGGCCCTTTGACCATGGACATGCACACACAACACTGAGGTCCTATTTGCCATTACTATATTACTATGGCCGATAGACTACATGGGTCCCTTGAAACAGCAGCAGAAACAGCAAATTATTCTGTGCTTGTATTTGTGGAGTGCACATGAACTTCTTAAGCATCAACATTTGAATCAAGATGGTGTTGTCAAGTTCTTATGTCAACATAAGGCGGGCACTGGGGCATGCACTGTAGTCATGTTTGTAGATGGTCCTGATGACAACTCTTAGTTAACTTGGTCTGTAGTACTAAGGATCTATCATCCATGTTTTGTTGGTGTTCAAGTGGGCCATTCATTTTTACAATTAATCCTGATGTAGCTGGGTTAAAGGTAAGTGTAAAAAAAATATATGTCCAACTTCTTAATATATGTGGGAAGTATGAGAAACTCCATTGTCATTTTATATGTCCACAGGAGTGCCTCACGTAGTGTCAAGCACTTGAAGGTCATGTATGTTTGTCTTCTGTAAGTACATACCTGTAGGAATCTAATGTGCATGTCTCCACAGATTAAGGCAATCATGTAGCTTTCTGATAGATGGAGGAGCCCAGTGAGGTCAAACTACCATTGTTGTGCAGCCTGCCTTCCTTGACCTATCAACCCCGTCACATGAGGCATTGACCATGACTGCTCTACGGAACAGGCAAAATAAGAAACACACATACATATAATGTCTGAGAATCTTGGTGGGCTCCCACTTCTTTGCTATAGAACCGAAAGTTTTCTTTCCCTTTTGACTGGTCTTCCTATATAGTCAAGCAACCACCTTCTCACCTGGCACATTTTATAATCATTTGATTTTTAGTTAGGTTATCTGTTTGCTGATTGCCTGGCAGAGGAACATGGCCAGGTGCTGACACAGTCAATTCCAAACAAGGCACTCGTTTCCAAATGTCTTTGCCCCATCTTTTCCTTCTTCCGTAGCTGTGACCAAGGTCCTAATGGAACTTATTTATTTCCCTGCTATTGCCATCAGACAAAGTGAAACTCATCAGGGCAGCTAGAAACATTAAATTTATCAGGTTGTTCTTGAACTAATGTGCCCAAAGCCTGTAACTGCTCTACAATTATTTTTACTTGAGAAAAGTCCTGAAGAAACTCAAGTTCGAACAGACCTTCCTTTTTTCCAGATGAGATGATGGTTTCATCATTTGTGCTAAGTATGGGGTGAACATTTATATCATTATATATTAATATCAATATGAATAAATGTAAAAATATATGTGAAAACCTATATAAATATATATGGCTTCAAAATGGATAGATTTGTGTTAAGAGGTATAATTATATTTTGGTTTTAAAATGGGCATCAATTCATATATAAAATATTTTAAGATATATCTATAAATGAGCATGTATAAAAGGAAATGTCAAATTACATGGCAATATGTTTATAAATATATTATTTTATATATAAGTAGGTTTGATTTTAGTAATAGTGTTAGGGATAGAACTAGGTTTAAGGGTATGGTTGGGGTTTGGAATTTAACATACATATCAATATATATGATATAAATATAAATATGCATGTGAAATTATATAGGAAAATTTGTATTAATATATATATATTTTCAAGATCAAGAAATTCTTTATTACCAGAATTGTTATTTCTGCTATTCACTCTCATGAAATTTATTATTTGCCATCTTCAATTTAATTTGTGTTATAGTAGTAAGGTTCTGATATTTTATTTTTTAGTTTTTAATTTTTTTTATGTTTTTACTTGTTCTTTTTAATTATACATGACAGTAGAATGTATTTTGGCAAATTATACATACAAAGGATATAACATATTCTAATTAGGATCCTATTCTTCTGGTTATTCATGATGCAGAGTTACCCTAGTCCTGTATTCAATATAAGGTTAGGAAAGTTGTATCCTATTAATTCTACTCTCCTTCCTATTCTCTTCATCTCTCCCTTCCCTTTATTCCCCTTTGCCTACTCCAATGGACTTCTATTCTTTCACTCCCTATCCTCCCTACCCTTCCTTGTTGTGGGTTAGCAGACAAATATCTGAGAGAATATTTGGCCTTTGGTTTTTGGGGGGATTGGTTTATTTCACTTAGCATGATATTCTCCAGTTGAATTTATCAGCAAAAACCATAATTTCATTCTTCTGTATAACTGAGGAATATTCGATTTTGTGTATATACCACATTTTCATTATCCATTTATCTGTTAAAGGACACCTAGATTTTCCCCCCATAGCTTGACTATTGTGAGTTGAGCTGCTATAAAAACATTGATGTGGTTGTGTCACTATAGTATGTTGAGTTTTAAGTCCTTTGGATATAAACTGAGGATGGGATAACTGGGTAAAATAGTGGTCCCATTCCAAGTTTTCTGAGGAATATCCATACTTCTTTCTGTAGTGGTTGCAACAATTTGCCAACCAACCAACAATATATGAGATTACTCTTCTCCCAACATCCTCACCAACATTTATTGTTATTTGTATTCTTTATAATTGCCATTCTGACTGGAGTGAAATGGATCTCGGTGTACTTTTAATTTTCATTTCTGTAATTGCTAGAAATGTAGAGCATTTTTCATATATATTTTTGACAATTCATATTTCTTCTTCTGAGAAGTGCTTATTCAGTTCCTTTGCCCATTATTAATTTAGCTATTTGGGGGTTTTTTGGTGTTAAGCTTTTTGAGTTTTTTGTATAGCCTAGAGAATAATGCTCTGAGATGCAGGTTGTGAAGTTTTGCTTCCATTCTTTACAATCTCTACTCACATTCTTGATTGTTTTCTTTGCTGTGAAGAAGCATTTCATTTTGATACCATTCAATTTATTGGTTCTTAATTTTACTCTTTGTACTTTAGGAGTCTTGAGTCAGTTTCTAAGCTGACGGAGAGTTGGGCCTATTTCCTTGTAGTAGGCTCAGGGTCTTTGGTCTAATGACTAGGTCCTTGATCCACTTTGAGTTCAGTTTTGTGCAGGGGTTTAATTTCATTCTACTACATATGGGTTTCCAGTTCTCCCAGCACCATTTGTTGAAGAGGATATCTTTGCTCCAATGTATGTTTATGGTGGCTGTGTCTAGGATGAGATAAATATATTTGGGTATGTTTCTGTGTCTTCAATTCATCATTGGTGTTTAGGAATGCAATTGATTTATTGGTGTTGAATTTATACCCTGCTGCTTTGCTGAAATCATTTATGAATTCTGGGAACTTTATGTTGGCCTTGGGTTTAATATAGATAGCTTTTACAATGTTGAGCTATGTTCCTCCTCCCCCTAGTTTTGCTACTATTTTGAGAATGAATGTATGCTGAATTTTGTCAAATGATTTTTCTGCATGAATTGTGATAATCATTTTGTTTTTATATTTAAGTCTATTGATGTGGTAAATTACATTTTTTATTTCTGTAGTTTGAATCAGCCTTGCATCTCTGGGATGAACCCCACTTGATCATGGTGCACTAACCTTAAAATATATTTTTGTATGAATTTTGCTAATATTTTATTGAAAATTTTTGTGTCAATGTTCACCAGGTGTATTGGTCTGAAGTTTTCTTTCCTTGATGTGTCTTTGTCTGGTATTGGTATGGGGTGATACCAAATAGGTTTAGAAGGGTTTCCTCCTTTTCTACTTCATGGAATAATTTGAGGAGTATTAGTATACGTTCTTCTCTGAATGTCTTGTAGAACTTGGCTGAGATTCCATCTGGTTCTGGGGCTTTTGTTGTTGTTGTTGTTGATAGGCCTCAGATAGTATCTTCAAATTCATTGCTTGAAAATGATCTGTTTAACTTTTCTATGTCTTCTTGATTCAATTTGTGTAAATCATATGTCTCTAGAAACTTGTCCATATCCTCAACATTTTTTCTATTTTATTGGACGATAGATTTTCAAAGTAGCTTCTGATTATTTTCTGTATTTCAGTGTTGTCTGTGGTGCTATGTCTTTTTTCATCACAAATTTTACTAATTTTGGTTTCTCACCCTTTTTATTCATTAGCTTGATTAACTTTTATCAATTTTGTTTATTTTTTTAAAGAACTAACCTTTTGTTTTGTTGATTTTTTTGTTTCAATTACATTAACTTCAGCTCTGATTTTAATTATTTCCTGTCTGCTATTGCATTTGGTGTTGGTTGTTCTTTTGTCCTAGGGCTTTGAGGCGTAAAGTTAGGTTATTTATTTGGTGATATTTTGTTTTTTTAAAGAATGAGCTCACTGCAATGAATTTTACTCTTAGAAGTGCCTTCATAGTATCACAGAGATTTTGATATATTGTCTCACTGCTCTCATTTACCTGTGTGTATTTTTTATATCATCTCTGATTTCTTCAGCTATCCATTGGTCATTCAATAGCATATTATTTAGTCTTCAGGTGTTTTTGTAACTACTATTTTTTATTTTATCAGTAATTTATAATTTCATTCCATTGTGATATTATAGAATGCAAGGTATTACCTCTATATTTTTATTTACTAAGAATTGCTTTGTGGGCTAAGAAGTGGTCTGTTTTAGAGAATGTTCCATGTGTTGCTGAAAAGAAAGTGTACTCATTCATTAATGGATGAAATATTCTATATATGTCTGTTAAGTCTAAATTATTAATTGTATTTTTTAGTTTCACAGCTTCTTTATTTTTTTTATTTGAAAGATCTATTGATTGGTGAAAGAGGCCTGTGTAAGTCACTCAGTATTATTTTTTGTAATTTATTTAATTCTTGAGATTGTGGAGAGTTTATTTGATTTATGTAGATCCTACTTTGCTTGACATATAAATATTTAACATTGTTATGTCTGTTAATTCCTTACATAACTACAAATTCTAATATAACAGCTTAAGTTAATTTAAGATAGTAAGGCCCTTACCTATAGGACAAATAAGTTGTAAAACTGGCTTTTAGTATCTATACTGACCCCATTTTATAATTTTATTTCTCAGCCAAAGTTAAATCATACAAATGGTTTAAAACTATGGTTTCTTTCATTGTGGTGCCCGCTTCAGCTAAACAATGTTTACTTTACAATCCTCATACAACTACCAGGTAAATTGTGCTAATTTTCATGCCCAAATAAAAACATTTATTAAGTCACTTCTTATTACTTAAGTACTATTATAGTTCTGGGCCATTCTCTACAATTTAAGGCTAATGGTGCTCCAGCTTATATCAACATTTTTCTACAATTTTAAAGAATAAAAAGGGGGAAACAGAACCCCACATAAACCTCCCAAATTGTTTCTTTTTTTTAATTTTTAAAAGTTTCACTGCTGCTGAATGACACATGGAGTAATAGAATAAATCAAATTCAGTAATAATATAGGGTAGAGGCAATGCTTCTGTATTTCCAGAAAACCCAACTTATCATCTTGTAGACAACTGAAGGAGCTGACACTTCAGGATGAGCAGATAGTTCAACAACAAGGAGATAATAAGACTCCAACTACAATTTTTGTGACTATCCTGGCACTGTTGAGTTGTCAGGTAAGTGAAGCCCATGGAGAAACTCATTGAACCTATTTCTCAGATCCCCTATTAGTACATCCAGCTGTGTGGACCAGAGAAGCTATCCCAGTATTTACTAATGATACTCTTATGATGGGAAGTTTACAGACCAACACATTACACCTATTTATGTAACTGGATTTAATTATACCAGCAACAGTGTGAATCTACCTATATGTTGGTCCCATGATAAACATGCTGGCTGTTTAAAAGTAACTTTCAAGAAAAAGAAAGCTATGAGGGACCTAGGCCAGCTAATCATACTGACCCTTGGGACTTAAGATCAAATGTCTGGACAGTTATTAAAATGAGACTTTCCCATAACAGGCCAGGTATTTCCATGGAACATCAACCAGTACCTTATTGCCCTAATTGATCTGCAGTAGAATTTGGTGATTTTCCCAACGGTTGGATTGTGCCTTGCCAGTTCAACATAAAATCTCTAAAAGTGGTGGATATATTTTGGATTGGTCTCCAAGAGTTTATAAAAGACAGTTCTATCAGGATCCCATGATTCCTGAAGGATCTGTCAATAATATCCTAACTTTGACTGAAGGTGTCATACAAAAAGATGTGTGGTGTTTGATAGCTGTCTCAGAACTTCTCCATTTTACAGATGGTTCCAAGTCTGACTTTATAAGAAGGAAGTGCGAGGAGGATTTCTGCTATGGGCTATGAGCCTGTGTTCAATCCCCTTATGCTTTAATTCCTGGAAATGTGAAATTGAATAGAAAAGGAGAAAAATATCATAAAACTGTAAGAAATACAATATAACTAACTGTATCACTAGATATTTAATATATAGAGAGAAGTATTGGTTCTTTACCAACCCTCCTTTGTTTTACTCCCAAATAATATCTCAGGACCATGGTATGCTGATGCTGGAGTTCAGGTTTTACAATACATGCATAACCAGCTCAGAAGACCATGGGGAGCAATTGGACTTATAGTGCTAGGAGTGGCTGCTTTAATTTCTTTTATAGCTTTTACAGCCACAGCTTCTGTAGCTTCATCTAAAAGCATTCATAGTGCTCATTTTCTTAATAATTTGGCTCAAAATACTTCAAAAGCCCTAAACAATCAGGTACATGTTGATGAAAGAATTGAGACTAAATTAAATGCTTTGGAAGCCACTGTTATCAATATTGGAAATGAACTTGCCACTCTCAAATTTAAGGAAAGGCTTAGATGCCATGCCATTTACAAATGTGTCTATGTTACTGCAGCCAAGTATAATGCTTCCCAATGGGACTGGGAAAGGTCAAATATCATCTAATGGGCATTTGGCATAATAATAATAACAGCCTGTATCTTAAGGAGTTAAATCATCACATCCAGGATATACAAAAAAGCAGGATTGACCTCATGGATCCTGCATCTCTGAGTAAACAAATACTGCATGATCTAAAAGGCTTTAATCTTGGGAGTATACTGAAACATTCTACATGGTATATATTTGGAATTATGTGTTTGCTACTAATTCTTTTTTGTGTTACAATGATAAGTTGTTATACTCTCAGAAATGAACTCTGGGAACTTCAAGTAACAATGCATCATTTCACTTAAAAAACAAAAAAATGGGGAGATGTTTGGAGCCGTAAATGAATCGTGGGCTTGTCTGCATAATATCTAAGTGGAGCTGTTCTCAGAGAATTCTCAGTGTTATGTCACCAATCTGAGAATGCTCTGCTGCCTTGGCAATGTCCTACTCAGAGAGAATTCTGTGATACAGCAGAATTTATTGGTTCAGACAGTCCTAGGTTCAAATGAAACTCCCAGGAGGTGGAAAGAGATACCACTGCACCCAAATAGCCTTGAGGTGCCAGCTGCTTAGAGGGGGAAGTATTACTGTGCAAGTGATAAATCTCCAATCAAGCCAACTTCCCCACAGCCTCTCACTTCTTATTTACCTTGAAGAACCCTTCCTCACAATAATTCCCTTTGATATGTTCCAGGATAAATAAAGCATTTGTGGGCTTTTTCCCTTTTAAGGCTGAGAACCATCAGATCTTTTCCATCCATAAAGCCCCCTCTTTAACTATATTTCTTGTATCTTCTGTCTTTAATCCTTAATACTATTTTTTCCCACCTTTTATTTCCAGCCAGCCCACACCTCCATACAGATTACTTATTTCCTTACTGCAAAAACCACGGTGAGATATATCAATGTATATGAATAAAAAATTAAAATATACATAAGATTATGTAGGAAAACCTATATAAATATATATGTTGTCACAAACAGATATGTTTAGAAAGAACTGTGTCCTGACATTTTGGTTTAAAACTGGGCAGTGCATTCATACATGAAACTGATATTTTTTGAAGTATGTGTGTGCTGACATTTAGGATCAAAACTGGGTCGTGGGTTCACCCATGAAACTCAGTACACATATATGATATTACATTATAAGTATATAAATGAATCTGTCAAAATATCTATGATTTTCATGTAAATGCCCATGATTATACATGCAAGGGCTTTTGCAATTTGTGGTATCATTAAAGATAGAAGTACATTTAGCAGTGGGGCTAAGGTTAGGATTAGATAATTAGCTCAGGTCAATAGAAAGGAATTTATGATCATACATGCAAGGATGTTTTTTTCTTTTGTGGTCATGAAATGGTAGGAGAACACTGAGGGGAAAAGATAAGATTAGTGTTAGTGAATGAACAAATGTATTAATATAAATTAATAAGAAAATGAAAATATACATGAAATTATGTAGAAAAACCTACAAAAATAAATATTTTCCTAATTGGATAGATTTCTTCATAGCTTCATACTGACATTTGGGATTAAAAACTGGGCAAGGATTCATACATTATGATGTATTTATATATATGATATTATATGTGAGTAGAAATATTTATCTATCAACATTTCTATGATTTTCATATAAATGCCCATGATTATATGTGCCCAAACTTTTGCAATTTGTGGTAGTATTAGGGGTATGAATACGTTGAGGGGTGGGACTAAGGTTAGGGATAAGGAATAAACACTTATATCATTAGAAATGTATAAGAAAATAAAAATACATGTGAAATTATGTATGAAAAAATACATAAATATATGTTTTTCTGATCGGATAGGTTTCTGCATAGGTCTGTAATGACATTTGGGAGCACAACTGGGCCATGTATTCATACATAAAAATATAATAATTTTTATGATAGCATAATGAGTATATAAATATTCCTGTCAAAATATCTTTGATTTTTATATAAATGCCCATGATTATATGTATAAGGGCTTTTGTGCTTTGTGATAGTGTTAGTGGTAGGAGGTCATTGAAGTCTAGGGCTAGGGTTAGGGTTAGGGAATGAACATATATATCAATATAAATGAATAAGAAAATGAAAATATAAGTAAAATTACATAGGAAAACCTAAATGAATATACATCCTTTTCCAATTGGATATGTTCATGTGTAGCTGTGTGTTGACATTTAGGATTAAAACTTGTGCATGGATTCAGATATGAAAATAAATTTATATACATGATATTATATGTGAGTAAATAAATATACCTGTGAAGTATCTATGATTTTCATATGAATGGTCATGATTATATGTGCAAGGATTTTTGCACTTTATTATAGTGTTAGGGGTAGGAGTACATTATGTTTTGTAGGGCTAGGGTTAGGGTTAGGGAATGAACATACATATCAATATAAATGAGTAAGTGAATGAAAATATACCTGATATATTTTTCTGATCTGATAGTTTTCTGTGTAGCTGAGTGATGACAATTGGCACTAAAACGGAGCCATGTATTCATATAAGAAAATGTATTTATGTAAATGATATTATATGTGACTGTATATATATACATATACATATAATATCATATGTGAGTAAAAAATGTACCAATCAAAATATCTATAATTTTTATATAACTGCCCATGATTATACCTGCCAGGGCTTTTGCAATTTGTGTTAGTGCTAAGGATAGGAGTATATTGAGTGGTAGGGCTTGAGTTAGGGTTATGGAATGAACACATATATCAATATAAATAAATAAGAAAATGAAAATATAAGGAAAATTATGTAGAAAAACTTGAATGAATATATATTATTTCATAATTGGATAGATTTCAGAATACAGTGCATACAGATATTTGTGGTTAACACTGTTTCATGGATTCATACATGAAAATATATTTATATGTATGATATTAAACATGAGTATATAAATATGCCTGTACAATGGCTTTTGAACTTTGTGGTATTGTTAGGGATTGCAGTACATTTAAAAGTAGGGCTAGGTTAATGCTATGGAATGAACATATACATCAATATAAATGGGAAAAAAATGAATATATACGTGAAATTATGTAGGAAAACCTACATGAATATATCTGTTTTCTCGATAGAATAAATTTTTGTGTAGCTGTGTGCTGACATATGGGATTAAAACAGGGCTATGTATTCACACATGAATATATGATTATATAAATGTACTTATCAAAATATCTATGATTTTCATATAATTATACATGCCAGGTATTTTCATGCTGTGGTAATGTTAGGGGTAGAAGTACCTTAAGGATTAGGGCTAGGGTTAGGGTAAGGAATGAACACATGTGTCAATACATATGAATAAGAAAATGAATATATGTGTAAAATTATGTAAAAAATTATACATAAATACATCTGTTTGCCTGATAGTTTCATGAGTAGATATGCATGCTGACATTTGGTATTTAAATTGGGTCATGGATTCGTACATGAAAATATATTTATATACATGATATTTTATGTCAGTATATAAATGTACCAGTCAAAATATCTATGATTTTTATATAAATGCCCATGATTATAAGTGCCAGGGCTTTTGCACTTTGTAGTAGTGTCACTAGTAGGAGTACATTGAGAAATATGATTAAGGTTAGGGTTAGGGAAGGAACACATATATCTGTATAAATGAAAAAAAATGAATATATATATAACATTATATAGGAAAACTTTCATAAATATATATGTTTTCCCAGTTGGATAATTTTCTGAATAGATATGAGCTGACATTTGTGATTAAAACTGGACCAGGGAATCAGACATTAAAATATATTTATATATATAATATTATACAAGTATGTAAATGTACCTGTCAGAATAGCTATGATTTTCATATAAATAGCCATTATTATACATGCAAGGGCTTTTGGGTAATTGTGATAATTAACCATAGGAATACATTGAGAATTGTGAATATGGTTAGGGTAGGGAATGAACACATACCAATATAAAGAAATAAGTAAATGAAAATATACCTGCAATTATGTAGGAAAATCTACATAAATTATGTTTTTGATGGGGTAGTTTTCTGAGTAGCTGTGTGGTGACATTTAAGATTACAACTGGGCCATGGATTCATATATGAAAGTGTATTTACAGATATTGTATTATATGTGAATATACAAATGTACTTGTCTAAATATCTATAATTTTATATAAATCCCCATGATTATGCACACAAAGGCTTTTGTGCTCTGTGGTAGTTATGGGCATGAGTACATTGAAAGGTAGAGCTAGGGTTAGGATTAGGAAATTAACACAAATATCAATATAAATGTATTAGAAAATGAAAATATATGTGAAATTACATAGGGAAACCTACAAAAAAAATCTACTTTCTCAATTGGGTATGTTTCTGAGAGCTGTGTGTGGAGATTTAGGATTAAAACTGGGGCATAGGTTAATACATAAAATATATATATAAGTACAATATTAAAAGTGAGTATATAGATGTGCCTGTCAAAATATATATGATTTTCATATAAATGCTCATGATTATAAGTGCTAAGGCTTTTGAAATTTGTGGTGTTGTTAGGAGTTTGATTACATTTAGTGGTAGGGCTAGGATAGGAATATGGAATGGACATATATATCAATATAAATGAATAAAGATGAAATTATATAGGAGAATCTAAATAAATAACTCTGGTTTCCAAATAGGATATGTTTCTGAGAAGTTGTGTGCTGACATTTGGTATTATAACAGAAAGATGTATTCATACATGCAAATACACACACACACACACATACATGTGATTATGTCAATGTATGTGTCAAAATGTCTATCATTTTATATAAATGCCCATGATTACAGGTGCAAGGGCTTTTGTGTTAGGGGTAGGTATATATTTAGGGATATATCTAGCATTAGGTTTAAGGAATGAACACATCGCTCAATATAAATGAATAAGAAAATGAAATATATGTGAAATTTTGTGGAAATACCTTCATTTATACATATGTTTGCATGATAGGATAGGTTTCTGAGTAGCTGCGTGCTGATATTTGGGAGTAAAACTGGGACATGGATTCATACATAAAAATATATTTATATATATGATATTATAAGTGAAAATTTAAATGTACCTGTAAAAATATCCATGACGTTCATATAAATGCCTATGATTATTTGTGCAACAGCTTTGGCATTGTGTATTAGTTTTAGGGGTGGAAATACATTGAGGGGTTGGGCTAAGTTTAGGGTTAGGAAATGAACATATATACAATATAAATGAATAAAAAATAAAAATTTACATGAAATTGTGTATATAATTATGTATATAAATTATGTATACAATCTATATAAATAATATATGCCATCACAATTGTAAATGTTTTTAAATTCATTTGCACTGACATTTGAAATTAAAACTGAGCCATGGATTCATAAATTTAGAATATATCTATATAGATAATATTATATGTGAGTATATTAATGAATCTGTCAAATACATATAATTTTCATATAAATGACCATGATTTTTATGTGCAAAGACTTTGGCACATTGTAGTACTATTAGGGGTAGGAGTAAATGTAGGGTTAGGTATAGAATTAGTTTAAAGCATGAATATTTATGTAATATAAATGAATAAATAAATTAAAATATATGTGAAATTATGTAGAAAATCCTATATAAATATATATGCTTTCACAGTCCAATAAATTTCTCAGTTGCTCTGTGCTGGCATTTGAAATGAAACCAAGGCCCTGGTTTCCTACATGGAAATATATTTATATATATGGTATTATATGAGAGTATATAAATGTACCTGTCAAAATATCTGATTTTTGTATAAATGCCAATGATAATGCATGAAAAATCTTTCATTTTATGGTAGTGTTATGTATAGCAGTAGGTTTAGAGGTAGAGCTAGGGTTACAGTTAGGTAATGGTCATATATATCAATATATATGAATAAAAATTGAAAATATGTGTGAATTATAAAGTAGAAAAACCTACATACATATATATGTTTTCACAAATATAGAGGTTTTACCTAGCTATACTGAAATTTTGTTTTAAAACTGGGGCATTTATTCATACATGACTATATATATATATATATATATATATATATATATATATATATATATATATTCACATTTTATATAAAGTGTGATATAATATGTGACTATATAAGTATTTCTGTGAAAATATCTATTATTTTCTTACAAATGCCCATGATTATACATGTAAGGGCTTTTGTGTTTTGTGGTAGCATTAGGGGTTGGAGTACATTCAGGGGTAGGGCTTGGGTTAGGGTTACCAACTGAACATTTATATCAATATTTATGATTTATAAATGAAAAATGTTAAATATATAGTAAAACCTGTATAAATATATGTATTTTTCACAATTACATAGTTTTCTGAGTAACTGTATGCTGGCATTTTGGATTGAAACTGGGTCATGGGTTCATAAATGATAACATTTATATGATATGAAATGTGACTACACAAAGGTACCAGTCAAAATATGTATGATTTTCATATAAATTCCCATGATTATACAATGTAGGTGCTTTTGGGCTTTGTAATAGTGTTAGGAATAAGTTTAGAGGAAGGGCTAGGGTTAGGGTTAGGGAATGAACACATATATCAATATATCTATATCTATATCTATATCTATCTATCTATATAAATATTCCTGAAATTTTGGGGAAAACTATAAATATACATGATTTCACAAATGCATAAGTTTCATCTTGATGTGTGGTTAGATTTTGTTTTAAAACATAAATCATATATATATATATATATATATATATATATATATATATATATGATGTTATATGAGAATATTCAAATATACCTGTGAAAATATCTATGATTTTTATATCAATGTCCCATATAATATGTGTAAGGGCTTTTACACTTTAATGTAGTAATAGCATAAGAATAGGTTTAGGGGATGTGCTAAAGTTAGGCTTAAGAAATGAACATTATATAAATATATATGAATTAATAAATGAAAGTATAAGTAAAATAATGTAAGAAAAACTATATTAATATTTTTTCACAAACAAATTTCAGTTTAGCTACGTGATGATGTTTTGCTTTAAAACTGTGACATGAATTCATACATGAAAATATATTTGTATACATGATATTACACATGAGTATATAAAGTGCCTGTCAAAATGTCTGATTTTCCTATAAATACTCATGATTATACATATAAAAGTTTTTTCACATTATGGTCATTTTAACAGTAGGAGTACTTCTAGGGGAAATGCTAAGGTTAGGTTTAGGGGACCGACATATATATCAATATACATGAATTTAAAAAATGAAAATATATATTAAATTATGTAGGAAAACCTATATAAATATGTTTACACAAGTGAATGTATTTTATCTTGCTTTGTCCTGAAATTTTGGTTTAAACACGATCCACAGATTCATATATGAACACATATCTATATCTATATCTATATCTATCTATATATATATATATATATATATATGATATTGTGAGTATATAAATGTACAAGCCAGTATTTCTATGATTTTCATATGATGCCCACGATTATATATGTAAAGGCTTTTGGATTTTGTGGTTGTACTAGAGGTAGAAGTAGTTTTATGGGCAGAGCAAGCTTATGGATAGAGAAGATCAACATATATATCAATATATATGAATAAGAAAAATATTTGTAAAATTATCTAGGAAAACCTATATAAATATACATGTTTTCACGAAAGAATAGGTTTCTAAATACTGTGTGCTGACATTATTTTAAAATGGGCCATGGATGCATACATGAAAATAATATATTTGAGTATATAAATGTACCTGTCAAAATATCTATGATTTTTATATAAATACATATGATAGTTTGGGTGTTTTAGTCAGCTTTTTTGCTGCTGTGACTAAAGGACCCAACCAGAACAACTGTAGGGGAGAAAAATGTTATTTGAGGGCTCATGGTTTCAGAGGTCTCAATTCATTGACAAGAAGCTCCATTCCTCAGGGATCTAGATCAGGCTAAACATCAAGGTGGAGAAGTGTGGTAGAGAGAAACAGCTCACATAGTGACCAGGAAGCAGAGAGAGAGAGAGACTTCACTTGCCAGATACAAATAGATACTCTAAAGCCATGCCCCCAATGTCTTACCTCCTCCAGCCATCAATTATCACTCAATTAATCCCATCAGGTGACTGATTCATTGATTGGGCTAAAGCACTCACAACCCAATCAGGTCCCCTCTGAACCTTCTTACATTGTCTCACATGTGAGGTTTGAGGGATACCTCACATCCAAACCATAATAATGGGTAAGAGTTTGGTGGCTTTGTGGTAGTGTTAGAGGCAGGATAATTTTTAGGGGAAGAAGTAGGGAATGAAAATATATATACATATAAATAATTATGAATAAAAAATTAAAACACACATGAAATTATGTAGAAAACACACACACACACACACACACACACACACACACACATATATATATATATATATATATATATATATATATATATATATATATTCACAAACAAATAGGTTTCTGAGAAGCTGTGTGATCAGATTTTGGATTAAATCTCAGCCACGGATTCATACATAAAAACACACTTATATATATGATATAATATATGGTTACATAAATGTACCTGTCATTTTCATATAAATGCCCATGTTTATACTTGTAAAAACTTTTGCATTATATAGCATTGTTACAGATGAGAGGAGTTTTAACGAATGACCAAGGTTAGGGATAGGGAATGAATATATATATATATATATATATATATATATATATATATATATATATATATATATATATCAATTTATATAAATTAATAAAAATATACATGAAATTATGTCTGAAAAACTTTATAAAATATGTGTTTTTTCACAAAGGCATATGTGTTCTAACTGTGTGCTGACATTTTGTTTTAAAATTGGGCAATGTATTCATATGTGAATATATATTTATATACATATGGCATTATAAAAGAATATATAAATGTACCTGTCAAAATTTCTGTGATTTTCATGAAAATGTCCATGATTATATGTGTAATAGCTTTTGCACTTTGTGGTTGTGATAGCTTAAGCAGTACTTTTAGGAGAAGCTCTAGAATAGGGTTAGGGAATGAACATATATATCAATCTATATGAATATATATATGAAAAGTATATAAATCTATATGACTTTATATATGAATAAGTTTTGTTATTAAACACATGGTTATAATTTTAAATATAAGTATTTTATAAATATATAAATATATATATGAATATCATGTATTTACATGTAAATATTAATCTCAAAATATATATAAGTATTTTTATAAATATAGGTGGTTTTACATATCTGAGTGGTTAGCGTGAAGGAAAATGTTAGGGTTAGGACTTAATTTAGGCATGGATTAGGTTTCTGATTTGGGTATTAATATATATATATATATATATATATATATATATATATATATATATATCACTATATAAGAATATATATATGAATATATAAAACATAAATATATGGTTTTATATATGCAAATGCAAACGTTTAGTGTGACACAAGATTAAATTTTAGTTTAGAGATTATTAATAGACATACATAAAAATATTTGAATTATATGTGATTATATAAACATATGTCAAAAAATATATGAAAATCATGTAAGTATATATGGTTTTATAGATAAATATTTTTAAGATTGGGATAGTGACTGAGTTAGGACTAATTTAAGGGGTATATTTAAGGTTAGGGTTTGTGTCTGAACATATATAGGAATGTATATTAATATACATGAAAATATTTATGAAAACTTATGTAAACATGTATAGTTTTATATAGGTAGCTTTAATATTTACTGTATGTATTATAAGTCTTAAAGATGTGGCCGTGTATATAAATGAATATGTAAGAAAAATATATAAATATATATGTGAATTTATAAATTTATATACAAAATATATATGAATATTCATGTGCATATATTTTTTATATAAATTATTTTGTTCTTTGGGGTATTGTCAAGGTGTGGACTTTGTTAAGTGTTATAGTAAGGGTTAGGGTTAAGTCATGAGCATATATATCAATAGGTATGAATATATGCATGAATATCTATGTGAAATATATATATGGAAACCTTCATAAATATATAGGGTTAATATTTTGATAGGATTAGTGTTAAGTGTGTGTTTGAGGTTTGGTTAGAGATGGGGTCTTAATATATAAATTATTATATATGAATATAAATGTAAATTTATATGTGAATATAATAATGTCCATTTCAAAATATATATGAGTATTCAAATAAATATGTATGGTTTAATATACAAATATGTTTATGGTTAGAGGTAAGTTTAGGTTTATGGCTAAGTTTAAGGTTAGGTTTAGAGTTAGTTTTAGATTATGAATATATATAACAACATATATGAGTTTATATGTGAATATATGTATATAAACTTACTTAAGTATATATAGTTTCAAATATGGGTAGGTTTAGGATTAGGGGTATGGTTATGGGTTGGTTTGAAGAAAGGGTATGAATATATAAATGAACATATATATGTCAAATTTTTTATATATATATGTGTGTGTGTGTGTGTGTGTGTGTGTTAGAGTATATGCAAATACTCATAAAAATATATGTGGTTTTACTTATAAGAAGGTTTAGGTTTAGTAGTATTATCAGAATTAGGACTAAATATAAGAATATGGTATGCTAGGAGTAAGGTGTCACCATATATATCAATGCATGTGAATACATATGTAACAATATATATGAAGACCTATGTAAATATTTATGATTTTATCATGGATATGTTTAGGGTTAGGTGTATATTTATGTGTTTTTAAAAGATAGATTGCTTATATATAAATGAGTTTGAATATATAGCAATATATATTTGAATACATAAATATATATGGCAAATATGTGTGAATATTTATATAAATATACATGGTTTTATATATAAATTGTTCCGTGGTATATGTATTGTTAGTGTTAGGACTAAGTATAGATTTAGGTTGGTGTTATCTTTAAGACATGAACATATTTATGAATATATATGTATATATATTTGAGTGTATATGTGAAAACATATATTTATATATATTTATATTTATATTTGGATTGTTTTAGGATTAGGTATATGGTTACCATTCATTTTAAAGATAGGTTATAAATATATAAATAAATATAAATTTATAACTATGCATGTAAATATATATAAATATTTATATAAATATATTGTTTTATATATAATTACTTTTATGTTTAGGGAAATTGTTAAGATCAGGACTAAGTTTAGAGTTGGGTTTAGGGTTACATTATGAATATATATAAATATATATGAATACATATATATGAAAACCTATATAAATATATGTGCTTTCATATATGAATAGGTTTAAGGTTAGGTGTATGATTACAGTTTGTTTTAAAATAGGGTATGAATACTTAAATGTATATATATAAATATATATTAATATATATCTATATAGATGAAAATATAAATATGTATTTTAAAATATATATATATACATATGTGTGTGTGTGTGTGTGTATATATATATATATATATATATATATGTATCATATATATTTATTATTAGAAGTAATGTTATAATTAGGACTAGTTTTAGGCCTAGGTTAGGTTTAGGATTACACTATGAACATATATATCAATGTATATGATTGTATATATGAATATATATGTAAAAATATATATGAAAACCTATTTAAATATAAATGTTTTTAAGTATGGGTAGATTTAGGATTAGGTGTATGTTTAAGGTTGGTTTTAAAGATAGAATATAAATATATAAATGAATATTAAAATATATATGAATTTATATGTGAACATAAATTTACATAATGGAAAATATATGAAAATATGTATAAATTTATATATAAAAATATGTATCATTTTTGCTAGGGTTGATATGGTTGGGGTTACCATTGGCATTCAGGTTAAAGTATAAATATATTTATGGATATTCCTTTGTCTTCTTTTTCTTCCATCTTCTGATCTATACTTTGTAACCTTCACTTCCTAATTTTTCCACTTTTCCCCATATGGGCTATAGCTTGTGCTGCTCTAGGAACAGAAGGTCTACTAATGAGCTCAGGATTTACACCAGACTTCCAAACCACTTCATTGGAGCCATTTGAACAATAGCCTTCTTCATTCCTGCTGTGAACACTTCATCATCAAGACCAATGTAGTAGTTTGCTGCATAAATGATTGGCTTAATGCCCAACTCTCTTAGGAGGTCTTGTAGTTCTTTTATGAATTGCCATCTTGAGGAGTCATAGGTAATTCCCCCATATCCCGTCAAGCATTTTTATAGAAAGTGTCATCCGGGCCAACAAAGAGATGGCATGGTTGTCCTTAACAACTGATGTAAATGTCACTGTAGGGTAGGGTATGTGAGAAGTGAGACAATTTTGCTCACATTACTCCTTGATAGGCATATGCCTTCAGAGCCAGTGTCCTTAAAGCTACAAAACAATTATATTATGTTCTACCTTGCTTTCTGCCTAAAATTGTTTCCAAGTTCTACTAGTTCAGCAGTGGTATAATCTCTCCTGCAAGAATGCATTTCCTGATCATGAGTGGGCAGTTCATTAACATCCATCCCACCAGCTGTGGCTGATCTGTCTTTATCTTTTGACTGATCTGGTCCCTGGCACTGTCAACTCAATCAATTCATCTCAGTTCTCATCTTGTGGTTTTTGGGTGCCCATGAAGATTATCAAATATTGTTGGGGGGAGAAGTCCACACTCTCCATGACTCCACTAGAAAAGTTCAACAGCAGTTTCATATTTGGAACTCCCCTGAACTCTGCCTCTTGTGTCTCTTCCTTGGGATAAGTTTAATCTGCATCCTTTCACTGTTTTGAACTATAATAACATTAGATTTTTGTGAGTCTTATGAATTATTCTAGTGAGTTAGCACATCTAAGAGTGATTCCGTCTATACCTGAATATGCAGTTGGGGCCCAAAGTGAATGTGGCCTTCCCTACTGTTTCCTAACTTTACAATATCATTCTCATGCTTTCTTTACTGTATTTTTTTAAATTTTATCAGATTAGTTGTTGCATCATGGATGATAATTAACATCTATACTAAAAGAAATTTAATTTGAGTTAAAACTAACAATTTCAATACTATAAATATTTTTGTTCCAATGGCACTCTGCCCTGCATTTGTGCTATTATTGTCATACAATATATCTTTATATATTAGAAGAGCACCACCAGGGTTTTATATTTATTTCTTTTTAATTTTACTTAATTGTGTTTTATATCAGAAAGAGAAAAATTGTAAACAAAAATGTTCATAATACTTTAGGCTTTTACCTACGTATTTACCTTTATTAGTACCCTTTTGGTGTAGATCTGAGTTATAGTCTAGTGCTAAATTTTTTAAATTTTGTTTTTGGCTAAGTAACAAAATTTTAAATTTTGTTGCTTAGCAAAAAAGTCTCTCTTTATTTCTTTTTGAAGGAAAGTTCTGTTAGTAAGAAATTCTCTCAACAGTTGCTAATATGAGAATAGCTTAATTTCTCTTCCATATTTTTGAATGACAATTTTGTTGGAGATCTTAATCTTGGTTGATTCTTTTTTCCCTTCATCAACTTAACTGCCTCACAACTGCTTCTGCCCTCCCTGACTTCTGGAAGTAGTTGGTCTTACTGAAGATCCTATATTTGTAATAAGTCACTTTTTGTATACTTCTTTTAAGACTGTTTCCTTGTGTTTAGATTCTAACAGTCCAACCCTCAGGTCAAAGTTGTATGACTGAATTAATCTCACTAGGGCATCATGAAGTTGCATGGATGTGCAGATTAATTATATACACCAAACTTGGGACTTTATTTGATATAATTTATTCAAATAAATTTCTGCCTCTTTCTCTCACTCCTATCCTCTTGGGACTCCCAATGACTATTTGCTGATATGTTTGATGATATCCCTCAGGTCTCTGAGACTCTCTGTATTTTGTCTTCTTTCTTTTCTATTGTATTGATTTAGATAATTTCAATATATTTTCATGTTAGCTGATTTCTTCATCTCCCAGTTCAAATCTGTCATTGAATTCCTCTAGTCAATTTTAATTTCAGTGATCATACTTTTTAATTTTAGAATTTCTGCTTTCCTTGTTTAATTTTATGTCTTCATTGCTGTTCTCTAATCTTAAAAGATTATTCCCATACATTCTTTTAATTTTCTAGAGATGTTTATCTTTTGTTATTTGAAAATACTTTTAATAGGTCTTTTAAAATACTTCTGTACTGAGTCCTACATCTGGGCTCTGAGAAATAGTTTCATTTTTCTATTTATTTTGGTTTTGTTGAATGTAGGTCATTCCGGATTTTTCATGCATCTCATATCATTTGTTGAAAATTGAGCGTTTTAATTAATAGTATATTGCAGTCCTGGAAATTAGATTTTTAATTTTACTTACTTTGGGTTTGAAACTGCTGGATAACTATAGTAACAGTTGTTACTTGTTTGTTTAGTGCTTTTCCTGGACTATTTTTTATAACATGTATTCTTTGTCAAGTGCAAGCACCAAAGTCTCTGAGTCACTCAGTGCTTATGTAATTATTAGATAGGGATTTAATTTTTTTTAAATCAAAAGTTCTCCCAGTCTTTTTCTGGGGGTTCTGTATGTATTTACTACTAACTAATTTTAAAGCTTCAATGGGGGTTTCCAGCTCTGGGGTACATTCTTTGCTTGCATGTATATTCATGGTCAGCCAGTGGTGAGAATTTTGTCTTTCTCAGGTCTTGCCTGTAAATGCACACACCAGCACTCATGCATGTTCTTTATAACCCCAAGATATGTCAGTGCTATATACTAAAGTCTCTTCTTCAGCTATTTATTTGAAGATGTTGGGTCAAACTTTCACTATCTCCAGCTGGTATCAGCACCTCAGTCAGCAATGCTGTTAAACAATTGCCAATAATTGTCCTTGAAATAAGGCTATTTACACAGAGTTATTCTGAGATCAAGTTAAAATAAATACATATGATGGGATGTCTCAAGGCACTGACCAGCATGTCAAATGTTAACAATTATCTCAAACTATCTTGCCCTTTCTGCTGTCTCCTAGGTTTCCTGTTTTCACAGCTACCTATTCTCAGGGATTTTGGTTTTCTAGACTGACTGCCACAGACCTGAAAGGTATGGGAACAGGATATGTTAAAATACCACAAATTAACATTTCTTACTAAAGAAACTATTTTTGAATAAATTCTCCTTGAATTGTTCCAAGTTTTTGGATAAATATCAGAATTCTGTAAAAAGAAAATGTTGATTTTGACCACTGTTTCCAGTGTTGTCACAGTTTTCATTGAGGAAAGGCTTCTGAGAGGTCTCATGTCCAACATTCTGTGCATGCATCCCCCATGGCATAGTACTTAAAAACTGACTAATTTTACATATAGAATAATGTAACCTAGATACAAAACATTAGAATTATAGCAAACATTGTGATTCTGATTACTAAAAGAAAAAAAAATAGGAGGACAGTCGGGTTTCAATGATTCAATTTTATTGCCAGTTTCAAAATGAATGTTTGGCCAGGTGCAATGGCACATGCTTGTAATCCCAACAGCTCTGGAGGCTGAGGCAGGAGGATTGTGAGCTCAAACACAGCCTCAGCAATTTACCAAGGCCCTAAACAACTCAGTGAGAACCTGTCTCTAATAAAATATGAAAAGGGGCTGGGGATGTAGCTCAGTGGGTAAGCCCCCTGGTACCAAACCAAAAAAAAAAAAAAAAAAAAAAATCGTGTCTGAAGGAATGCCAGTGTGTCCTTGTGAGAGAGACAAACTGACTAAGGCAGAGACAGAAAGACAGAAAGAAGCAGAGGGACAGAGACATAAAGGAAGAGGGAGAGAGAAAACTCTTTATTAGTCTTTGGAGTGTATGAAATATAGTTTTGGAAAAAAGTAAAATTAACAGCCACCATGATTTTATTACCCGGAGCCCTTCAGTTACTGATGACATGTTTTATGAGAACTCACTGCAGTAGTGTTGGTATTGACCCATACAATATCTGCTAGTGTCATATGAATACACAATGGCAGAATCTTCTGTTGTATACCAACAGCCAGAAACACAGTGGAATTTCAATTAGGTAAGTGACAGTCAGTTGCAATCACAGAAATAGGAGATCACATAATATGTAGGATGATGTCTTTTTGTTGGTTCAAAAAGGTTAATTATGAATTCCTTTCAGTTACTTGATTATTTTACTATTTATTATTAGTGTAGATGTTACTTTATTAGTGAATTTTGGAAGTATCTTTTTTGTCCTTTATATATTTTAGTGACTTTATGTCTAGAATTGTGATTCAAACTGTTCAGGATGCTACTGGCAAAGAGAGAAAAAGAGTGATATAGTAACAGGCACAGAAAAGCAACCTCTTGTCAGCAATCCTGAGACTCTTCAGGGAAAGAGTCTCCTTTCATTTCCTACATAATAACTGTGACTTTCATTTTATAACATATGTGATTTAATTCATCTAGTGATTCCTACTCTAATCCAGTCTGTGATTAAACCACCAACATGATAAGGAGCAGTGGAAGGGTTAGATAAATCTCAGACTGCTATAATATATAAATGTTTAATTTGAGAATTTTCAAAGAGGAATTCAGTCTTCTTTTATGTAAGGAGAGCCATGGTTTATTTGTTGACTCTGATATTTTTAAAAATAATATGTGCTTTGCCTACATTTTTAATACTGCAAGCTAAATATGGATAAATGATACATCTTTGAATAATTGTATATGTCCTCTCTACTATTCCACCAATAACTTTAATGAATCTACATTTATCACTGCATTATCTTAAGATAGAAATACATATGTTAAGATATAACCAAATAACTTAGATTTATGAAGATTGATTTTCAGTGGCTCTGCTAATATTCCTTGTATGCCTAAATTGAATCGAATACATCATACATCTTTGACTTTTTACAAACACAAATAATTTGTCTTTCATTATCTAAAAAAATTTGTTTCAGTCAGCACAATGAACCCTTCCCTTCCAAGTACTCTATTATAATCCTTGGATTTCTCTAAATAAGACAACAGTCCCTTTTGTAAAGGCATTAGTATTTCCCAAAATATGGAAAATGCTGTAATTTTTCTTTAGTTTTTGCTTTCAAGGACTTCAACTGATTTTATGAGGCCCACCCACATTGTGGAGGATACAATTCTTTACTCAGTGAGTTGGGTCAACTAACAGTAACACACAACCACACACTAGCCACATTTACAAACTACCAAGACAGCAACACCTAAAGAATGTTGGAATAAAATCAGTGGATACTGTAGTGTAGATATGTTGACACATAAAACTAATTACCACAGGTCCATACAGAATGTAGCAAATAAAGATAGAACTCTTTTAGGCATCTATTTGTATGGATCTATGTGTGTCCAATCTTGTTAAGTACATCTCTCAGATGCTAAAGACTTTCTGAAGAAGAATTAAATACATAGAAGAAACAATATACTAGGATTAATAAGTGTATACTTGATCTTTCAGACATACTTTAAACACAGCAAAATGTTCAAAGTATTTGGGTCAGACATAGATTCAAAGTCAGTTTTGTCACTTACTAGTAACATGACCTTGAAAAGCTGGTATATTCTTTCTGAACTCAGCATCTTCATGTGTTAAATAGAAGTAATGGTATATCTAGCATACAGTGTGACTAACTCATTGTCAGAACCCCCTAGATGATATGTTTTATGTGGGGGAGGAAAACTTTTTGTTTCTCAATTGCATTTAAGATTGGCAAAAATCACTTCTTTTGCTATTTGTAACCCATTCTCCTTTTATTACCGATATTCAACCATTACCCTATCCACTCTGCATTTTCTAAGTAAGGGGGATTTTCATAATTGTAATATTGTGTTTCCTAAATACAAATCCATCCTTGGCACAAAGATCATTCACATTCTTAAAGTATATTAATTGATGGCTTTTGTAAGAGCCCAGGCAGAACTATATAAATTTGCATGTAAAATGAAACCACGCAGGGCCCAGAATTAAAATTTGAGGAAGCTGAAAGACAAGATGGAGTCAAAAAGACAGGAAGCTAGGGGAAGTTGGCAGGGAATTCAAAAGGAATGAAGAAAAGGAAATCAATTTTTGGTAGAGGAGAAATGTTTCATAGAACTGTTAACAATTACTACCCAATGTTTTCCCCTTCCTTTAAACCATATTCTTAGTAATATACATGAGTCTCTCTGTCTTCTGGAATGTATTTTATTTTAGAGGAAATATATATGAGTCTCTCTGTCTTCTGGAATGTATTTTATTTTAGAGGAATGAAAATACTGGCTCAGTGCTAATGCCCTTGGTGTTGGATAGCAACAGCTGCCCCTAGAGAAGAGCCACACTGGCACTTATGGTGAGTGGCCTTGGAACTAAAGATTGACAGAAACCATCATGACAGAGTGTCCCCAATTTAATGAGAATGTGACTATGTAAACCATTTCCATGAGAGGAGGCATTTCAAAGAAGCGAGGGAAAGCTGGGTTTGTTAAACACTAGCAGATGGAATGATGAATTATTTGGGGAAAGGAGACAGTACCAAATACTTTCAAAATTGATTATAATTTTAAGAATTTATTAAATGCCACAATTATACAAGGAAGCAATTGAAAGGGATTTTATTTCATCTATCATGTTTGTTGATATTTCCCTCATTTTTAGAAAACTATTAAGCCCATGATTTGTAGTTAATTCATAAACAGTCATAAGTATTTTACAATATGCATTTATTTTAGATTGTCAGATTATTTTTTCTAAGTTTTTCATATTATATATCCTAAACTAGAATAAATCAATGCTAAGAAAAATTTATCTTATAGCAGTTTTCTTCTAATAACATAGGGATATATTAAGTGGTCTTTCACTACAACCATTTCAAAAGTTTAAGCCCTCTTGTACCCTACATAACCCAGAAGTAAGGCTTCTCTAATATCACTATAATTATCTCAAAATAACCTTTGTTATGGCTGGGCACAGTGGTGCATGCCTATACTTCCAGTTGTTCAGGAAGCTGAGACAGGAGGATCCCAAGTACAAAGTCAGCCTTAGGGAGGCCTTAGGCAACATAGTGACACCCTGTCTCAAAATAAAAAATTCTTTTAAAAAAGTGGCTGGGGATGTGACTCATTAATTAAGTCCCCCAGGTTTCAATCCCTAGTACCAATAAATAAATAACTAATCCTTGCTATGGTTTGAATCTTCAATATCTTTCAAAAGTTCAGATGCTACAGACTTGACTACCAGCCTGTGGTGCTCTTGAGAGGTCATGGAAATGGAAATGATCATGGAGAGGTCAGGACCCAATTAGAGCAAGTCAGGTCATTGGAACCATGCCCTTGAAGGTGACATTGGGGATGGATCCCACCCTTCCTTTCTCTCTTTGCTTCCTGGCCCCACACTCTTGGCCATGATATTCTGCCTCACCACAGGCCTACATTCAAGAGTTAACTGACCCACACACTGAAACCAGGGCCAAAGTCAACTTTTCCTCCTTGATATTGAATTTCTCTGTTATGTTGTCATGGGAATGGAAATCTGGCTAATATAATCCTGAAATAACATAGACTTTTCAGGAAACATTTCACAATTTGTAGGGCACAAAGAGAAATTTTTGGTAACCCATGGATAACCTGAACATTTAATTAATATCATACTCAATTACCAAATAATTTGTCTAGCATTGAGTTTAAAAAAAAAACAAAAACACTTCACCTAAAAGAATTCAGAGTGGTTGGGATTTCCAAAGTATATTTCATGAAAATAGTAGTAATATTGGTAGAGAGAAGAGAATAAAGCTTTTCAAATGTTGGAAATAAAAAAATGAGAGAGTGTATACTTAAAGATAGTAAAAATTATATTAATATAAGTTGGTTTGCTTGTCTCCATGTATATGTATGGAAACTTCTTTTATTCATTGCTTAAAATAATTACATCATTCATAAATTAACTTTACAATTATAACTAGATATCATTATAAGTTAGTTCATAGAAAATTTTGCAACTCTAGAATTGTGTAAAAAAATGCCATGGGTGATACATAAAGCAAAAACCAAAAATTAAATCTCTTATAATCATTTCTGACATCATTGTTCATTGGCAAGAAGTCCCTCTCTACCACTCTAGAGCAAGAGGAATTACTTGCACATTGCAACAAAGAAGACAAATAATATTGTCCACATGACTTCATAAAAAATATTGTTTAAGATATTTATATTATTTTAATATTTTTAAATTATGTCATTTAAAAATCTCATAAAGCATGATAATTTACAGTTTATATTGTTAGCTTTTTCAGTGTGTTGTAATTCTACTGTTGTAATTAAAAATTTCTTCCCAAGGCAGCATACTTATTTGTGATTTTAGCTTTACTTTATATGGTTATCTTAATAATATTTAAGAACTCCCATAAGTAAGAACTAAAGCAATTTGAAAATCAAAATCCTTCTCTTTTTCTCAAGAAATTATATACTGTCCACATTGTTATCATGCAGGTTCTAATGATAACTGGTCAGAGGAGTTCAGCATCAGAATGTTTCATTTCATGTACTTTGAGGCAAAAGCATAATACTCAATTTTATTTTAGTATTCACTTAATAGATTCACTGTCAATTTTCAATTTTCTCTGTTCTACAGTAGCAGTAAATTTGCAAAGATAGAAATGAATACAACCAAGATTCAAGATTCTGAAGATAGTTACGTGTATATTTCTGAATATATTAAACATTGATAAAATGATTCATTTCAGGATACAATTGAACTGTCTGATTACAATGATGGTAATCAGAAAAAGAAAAATGTCTATGTATCTAATATTTTCTCTCTTAAATGCAAGAGAGTTTCTTCAATATATTTTATATATTTCAATATTCCAGACACTCTTCAAATAATAATAATGACAAACAAGAGAAGATAAATATAAACAGATGGTGTTTTCCAATGCTTTCCTGGATTACTTAGAGAATTGTACTCTGAATGATAAAACAAAACTGCATAAAAAGGGTTGAATTTACTGGTGTAACAGGTAAGAATTGAAATGGACTCTGATTATACATATTATACACAAACATGTAACTTGTATAAATTCCTTATGAAGTATTGGAAACACACATATCAATTTAAAATATAGGTACAACTGTTTTCGTATAAAATCAATTTAAGCATGGGTGATTTTCTGAATTCTATATTTTTTCAAATCAGGGTTTAGTAGGTGAAAATATTTATCAGCTATATAATCTTTGAAAGATATGAAGTTGAGCACCATGAAAATAAAGTATAAAGTTAAATTTTTACCATGTCATCTATAAAGTGGAATGGTATACATGAATAAATAAAACTTAAGATCTTGAAGTTAAATATAGACAGGAAGATCAGAATACCTAAGTAAAAATCTGTCATTATTCAAGATGTTATTCCATGAAATCGGATAAAGTTGTGATTATAATGGATTGTATGTGATAATCAACGTATTTTATTTTTTCATATATGTTACTGCCTGCTAAAATATTAAAATGTATCTAAGAAATATAAGAAAAATGTGGACTATATTCATTCAGACATCTTAGGATAAAGAGCAAAACCTTTTAAATTAAAATATTTGTTTTTATTGTTAATTCATATAAAAATATTTGTGGCTAGGATGGGGCTCAGTGCTAAAGCATGTGCTTTGCATAAAGCAAAGTCCTGGGTTTAATTTTTAACATCCAAAATAAAAATAATAACAAAAAAAATGTTTTAAATTATCTAATAGAATCTATGTATATTGCTTAAGAAAGAATGAGTAGAAACAATGTGATGTAGGTCTGATAAGTTTATAAACTATGCAATATATAAAAGTTATATAAAGAAATTAAAGACAGTATAGAGAAGAAATAAGACAGTATACAGTAGAAATTAAGATTAAAAACCTGAAATAGAATTAATCACATTGGTTTTCTGTATTCAACAAATGCATTCCCCCCCCCAAAAAAAAATAGGTGATAAAATGGAAAAAAATATATTGAAAAAGAATACAGAAATGAAAAGAATGAATAAAATAAAACAAGTATTTAAACATTGTTTTTAAATTAAGAAACTGACTTCGTGTTTATGTAAATAAAAAAAAAATATGGCTATAAATAGAAAAACATTTGCTCAGACAAACAAAACTGAAAGAAATCCTCTCTTGAAGACATGTCTTGCAAGAAATAGTAAAACTTCTCAGGGAGAAATAAAGTTATAATTATACAAAATATAATGATCCAGAATAAATATAAAGGGGTCAATATTTTTTGAAAATAAAAGTACAAATTAAGTGTGTTAACTAAGAACGAACAGATCATTAAAACAAAATCATATAAAGCAAAATCTAATGAAGAACAGAAAAATACACTTTTATAACTTGAATCTTCAAATTTTTTTTCTTTAGTAAATGATAGATCAAGCAGGCAGAAAACTCTTAGTAACATACACAACTTGAGAGGCACCATTGGTCAAGTTGATCTAAGTGATCATGCTGTGCAGTAGAATACAAATTCTTCTCAAGCTTATTAAAAAGCATTCTCCAAAGAAAAACACATTGTGAATCACAAAATATACCTTAATGAGTTTTAAAACCTTGAAAGTCATACAAAGTATATTGTCAGGCCCAAAAGAAATTAAACTAGAAAAAAATAATTGAAAGCTAGCTAGACACCTCCCCACGTATTAAAAATTAGAAAAAAAAATTCTAAATAATTCATGACCCATGCAAATTTCTTGAAGAGATGTTTAAAATGTTTAATTGAATGGAAATATAAATAAAACTTATTGTGGGAGGTAGCAAAAGTAATACATTGAGGTGTTTAGAATTAAATGCATTTATTAGAAAAGAATAAAAAAGAAATTAATTATGAATATTCTATCTTAGAAAACTAGAAAAAGAAAAACAACTTCAGCCTAAAGCCAGCAGAAAAACAGAAATAATAAAAAATTAGATAAGAAATTAGATGAATTGAACACAGAAAACAAAAATCAATTAAAGAAAAAGTTGGTTATATGAAAAAAAATTCTGTGCAATTAATAAATGATATAAAAAGATATAAAAGGTCAATAACAAAATTTAAATATTGGCTATGATATTTATAATTAAATATTGGTTATAATAATCATCCCATAGGCCTATCATCCTATAGTCATAGTATGCCTCTTACTGCTTAAATTATGTGGACCATTTCCTGAAAGTGATAGATTATCACAATACACACAAAGAGAAACAACTCAGTATCAATTAAGGTAATCAAATCAATAATTTTAGTCACCTTAAAAAACCAAACTGAAACAAAACACAAGGCCTAAACACTTTTACTGGTGATTTCTATCAGACAAAAAGAAGAAATAATACCATTTATTCAAAAATATATTTCAAAAAATGTATTTCAGAAAATAGAACCACAAGAACCTTTTCCTAACTTATTCTATATAATCAGCATTACTCTAACATCTAATTCAGATAAAGACAACTATGGAAACAAATATGAAGATCAGTATGTCTCATAATCTCCCATTTTGTTTTGTACTCCTATAACAGAGTACCACATTCTGGGTAATTTATAATGAACAGAAATTTATTTGGCTCACAGCACTGAAGGCTTGGAAGTCAAAGATCAGGGCATCAGGGAGGGTTTTCAGGCTGTTTCATCCTATGGTGGAATGCAGAAGGTCAAGAGAAGGTAAGAGTAAGAGGGAAGAGAGGATGAACTCATCCTTCCTTCCTGAACCCAATCCTGCCATAACTAACCCACTCCCATAATAATAAAAGTATTAACCTACCCATGGAGGCAGAGCCCTCATGAACCAGGTACCTCTCACAGGTTCCACTTCTCAACAGTGTTGAATTGAGGACTAAGATTCTAACACATGAACTTTGGGAGACATGTGCAAATCATAGCATGGAAATAGGTATAAAATCCCCAATAAAATATTAGTAAATTAAAACCAACATCACATATAGAGAATTCTAGATTATGACCAAGTGTGATTTATTCCTGATGTTAAAAGACAGACTTAACTTTCAAAAAACAATGAATGTGATTTAGTATAATAAGTGTCAGTAAGTTAATAAAGAAAAATCATATGAATATATCAATTGACTTTATAAAGTATTACACAATTCAATACTCATTCATCCTAAAAATTTTCAACAAACTTGAACTATACAGGAATTTCCTCAAATTGATAAAGAATATCTACAAAAAAATCTAACATTTCAATGCCTTGAGACAGTGCACTTCCCACTATGATCAGAAACAAGGCAGAATGAACTCACCATTACTAGTCAACATCATATTGGAAGTCCTATAAAAGTGCAAGAAAGCAAGAAAAAAAATCAAAGCTATATAGATGAGAAAGTAAGAAATAAATTATCGAGATTTGCATATGATATGTTAGCATGCATAAGAAAGTCAATGAATAAAATAAAATACAGAAAATTCACTTGTTTCATGAATATCAACAACTAAAAATTAGAATTTGAAAAAATATTTTTTAAAATGTCATTTACAATAATACCAAGAAAGCCAAAGTCACAAAACAACTCAATTGAGACATGATATTCTTTTTCACAAATAGTATCACAATTGGATATACATTTGGCAAAACAAATGTCTTTCAAAAGAGACTTTACATTCTCACAAAAATTAACTTAATATGGATTATAGAAATGTAAAATGCAAAAAGTAAAAGGACTAGTTGGAAATAGAGGAAATCAAAAGAGATTTCAACTTACCTGATATTGAATTTTTGGATATAATAAAGGGCAATATTCATGAAAAGAAAAAAAAACATTTTTCTTAATTGTTTTAAATGTTTTAATCAGGTTTTAGCTGTTAGAAGAGCCTTACCCAAATCAGTAAATTAATCACCTAATAGGATTAATTGAGTGGTAACTGAAGACAGGTGAGGTATGGCTGAAGGAGGTGGGGCATTAGGGGCGTGGCTTTAGGGTATATATTTGTATCTGACCTGTGAAATTTCTCTCTCTGCTCTCTGATCATCCTGTGAGCTTCTTCCCTCCACCACACACGCCATGGTGTGTTCTGCCTCACCCTATGATTGGAGCCAGTTGTTTATGGACTGAGACCTCTGAAACCAGGAGCCCCCACGTAGTCTTTTTCCTCCTCTATAGTTGTTCTGGTTTGCTTCATCAGCAGCAAAAAAGCTGATGAAAACATTAGCTTATCTTGGTATTTCTTTATTTTGATGTTTTTCCTAATAACTGTTAGGCAATTATATTCAAGAAAGACCCTCTGGGTAATTGATACAGATTTTCTGTACTTATGAAAGCAGGTCTAATCTCCTGGTACATCTCTCTGGAGATCATGGAAGGCAACTGGGAGCTCTGGTTGAGGCTGGGTGGGAGGACCTGGGTATGCCACCCAGCAGGTTACAATTGTAGAAGAGGCTGAGAGCTGGTTCAGATGTGGTCATCTAGGCAAGTACTTTACCCCTGAGCTACATCCCCAGTCCTCAGATGTGTTCTAAATGCTAAAAATAGGGCATTTTCAATGAAAGGTGTTCTAAAATTGATCAGAGGTAAACCAAATTGCTTTCACTTCCCTTGTAAATCTGAAAGTTTCCTTTTCTATTTGAGAAGTTTGCAAAATAAATATGAATATATTGCATACCCATAACTTCAGTTCACCCTTTTATTTTTAAAATCAAATTATGTTTCAACTGATACATAAAAATAAAAAAGTGTACACAGTAATGGGGGCACTAGATGGTTTTTCTGGGACATATGAAGATTGTGGAACCAGGTTAAACTTATATATCTCCTCACACATTTCTCAGTATTTTATGATGGAAATAATGAAAATCATTTCTTCTAGCTTTTTGAGACATGTGGTACACAGGATAGTCACCCTACTTGTAATAGCCCAGCAGAACATCTTATTCCTAACTATACCTTAGTACCATTGAGCAACCTTTTCCCATTCCTTGCTGGACCCTCACCAGCTTCTGGTAGCCACCATTCTATTCTGATCCTCTATGAGACCAATTTGTTTTATATTTCATATATAAATGAGATTATATAATACTTCTCTTTCTATGCCTGACTTATTTCACACAACTATCTTCAGTTTCATCCATGTTGTCACAAATGACAGGATTTGTCTTTTCAATGGCTGCGTAATACTCTACATACATATTACATTTTCCTTATCCATTCATAACTGTGGATGGACAGTTAGGTTGCTTTCATAGCTTGGCTATTGTGAATAGTGCTGCAATAAACCTAAGGACACAGATGACTTTTTGACATACTACTTTCATTTCTTCTGATATGTAACAATAAACTCTCCTTTTGTAAATCTTGGGTTTTTCTCCTGCCATCTAGAGCAACTGCTGAATTTGAACCCATGACCCTTTTATTCACTAATTTCTTTGTTTCTTCAATATATATTTACATAGCAACTATGATGTGCCAGACCCAATTCTTGGTATTGAAAACAAAAAACTACATAAGAAATTCAAAGTCCTTTGTGTCATGGAATTTATACTTAGTGATACAGCAGAACAATTCTAAGAGTGAACATTAAAAACGGATTTTTAAAGAAAATATGGCAAATAGGAAAGTGACCGATCGCTATAGATTAGGTGGTCAAGGAGGATCTTTATCAATGTTCTATTTGAGCTGAATTACTGAATTCTTTCAAAAAATATTTAACAAGGTCTTTCATGAGCCTTTCACTGTTACTGATGCTGTGAATATATTAGTGAAAGAAGACTCCCGCCATTGACCCTGAAGTCTAGTGAAGGAAATTATTAATTAACTAATTAATTATAGAAAATTTTAGAATAGAATACGAGGCAGAGGTGAGGAGAACGGTGTCTAAAAGTCACAGATTGAAATTCTAATAGAGCAATCAGAAAAGGTGTTGAGGGATGGTGACATTTGAACAAAGCTTAAAAGAAGTCATGAACTTTGTACTATGGATGTGACCTACACTTCAGGAGCTATCTCTATGCATTATTTTTTCATTGTTGTGACTGAAATACCAAATACGAACACTTAGAGGAGGAAAATTTATTTTGGCTCATAGTTTCAGAGGTTTCAATCAATGGTCAGCTGATGCCATTACAGAAACATCATGGTAGAGAAAAGATGCTGAGTTCATGGCAGACAGAAAGTAGGGCTGGGGTGAGCAAGGAAAAGATAAACCCTTCCAGCACCTGCCCTCAGCACACACTTCCTCTGACTAGGTCCCACATCCCAGTAGATCAATGATATCAGTCCATCTGATGGATTGATCCACTGATGAGATCAGAACCCGTATGATTCAATCATTGCCTAAATGGCCCATGTCTAAATCTTGCTGCATTTGGGACCACGATTTCAATATGCGAGCTTTTGGGAGGGCATTCATGATCCAAACCAAAACACTCTAGAACTCAAAAGTGCAGTTCTGTTTCTACCCCAGAAAGGCCCTTAACTAAAATCGGTATGTAAGTACCAATTTTACCACCTATTTGGTGAGATGATTAGGAGGAATGTATTAACATTACCGATGGTATCCCAATGGAATTGAGCTTCCTGTATCCACTGTGCTTCTTGTGTGGTATCTTTGAAGCACACCTTCATTGGCCTCTTTCCCTTTCTCTGATCCATTTCCCCACTTACCTATTGGTGTTCCACGTACTCAGTAAATCAACAGCCTTTGAATTCTTGGCAAAGGTCTAGTTTTACATTGGAGGAACTAAAACTAAAATATTAGATATCTGAAGGGAACATGTTCTAAGCTGATTAACTGAGCTGAATTACTGTATTCAGTGTAAGATACAAGTTGGGACATGACTGGCTTGTTTGAAAAGTAATAAGGAGGCCAGAGTGATTGGAATGAAGCCAGCAAGGAGAAGCATATCAAGAGTTAAAATCAGGGCATGCTTGAAAACATGGTAAGAAGCCATTCCAACATTTGGAACTGAGTTGTGGCATGTTTTTTGTTTCTTCCTTTTTTTCTTTGTTTAGATGGTTGACTCCATTGCTCTGGGGCCAACATGAAGTTCTGAAAGGATTGTTCTGCTGGTTGAGTATAGGGAAAATAGAAATAGGAAGACTGGTGAGCACATTAATTTCAATAATCTAGGTGGAAACTAGCAATGATTTCAATAATCTAGGCTGAATATAGCAAGGCCTGGACTTGAATAAATCATGGGCAATGGTGAAAAGGATTAGTTTATGAATATGTTCTGAAGGTAGAACTAAGACAGATTTCCTGATGGATAGATTATGAAATATGAAAGGAATTTTTAAAATCATAATTTTTAATTCAGGCAACTGAAAAAATTGAGTTGCTCTATGTTGAAGAATATTTCTTGCCACCACTGAAACAACTAATAGCCTAACTACAGCCTTCTGTACCTGCTTCACATGTTTGTGAATATCCACTATATTTTCCTGTCTTTAATTGTTGCTGTTGTTTATCAAGAACTCTGAAGGTATTCCAGACAAAATTCTATTTTCATTTTACCACCTTGAATTGAAAGATCAATCAACAAATGGGATGGATTCAAACTAAAAAGTTTCTTCTCAGCAAAAGAAACAATCTCTGAGGTAAATAGAGCCTTCATCTTGGGAGCAAATTTTTACCCCTCATACATCAGATAGAGCACTAAACTCTAGGGTATATAAAGAACTCAAAAAGCTAAACACACACACACACACACACACACACACACACACACACAAAAGTAGCCCAATCAATAAATGGGCCAAGGAGCAGAACTGACACTTCTCAGAAAATGATATACAAACAATCAACAATTATTTTAATTTAAAATGTAATTGATTGTGTTGGTAGATTCACAAATGTATAAATTTGTTGAAGCTCATAAAATTATACCCTCCAAGTGAATGCTTTTTGTAGAATAGAAAGAAGTTCTGTTTCTATTAAGTTGATTAAAATAATCAGGTTAGATAGGTGAAAGGCTAAGTGAGACAATTATAATTAGGCCATTTTAATAATCAATTATTTAAGAGGAATAATTTAGATGGAAAACAAGTTTGATAATATAATTACAGGTACCTTTTCCTGGACAAAATACATCAGCATGATGAGTTACACAAGCTTTGCCTGCCCTCAGAATTAATAAATAACTTTCCCATCAAGATCTGAAGGTAACAGAAAGTGCAAATGATGAGAAGTAAGGGATTCTAGTCCATGTATAAAATCATAGAAAAATTTTATACTTAAAAACTACTAAAGTTCACATATCAGAAAGGAAAATTAATCATATTCACCAGTAACCCAGGAGAATATGAGTAAATGAAAAGCTAAAGAATTTATGTAATATCTAAAATTCTATCAAAGACAATATATTAACAACCTTATGAAGGTATGACAGAAATGGAATTGGAGTCAAAACACTAATTATTTTTAGGACTTCTGAGTCAATGTTCATGAAGGATGTTGGATTACTGTTTCCTCTTCTTGTAATATCTTTGTCTGGTTTTAAGTTTGGTCTCATAAATTAAATTTTAAAATATTTCCTCTTCTGTTTTTCAGAGAAAGACCATAGAGATTGTATTATTTCTTCCTTAAAGCTTGTGTAAAATTTCCTGTTGAATCATCCATGCCCAGAGATTTTATCTTCAGAAAGTTTTAACTATAAGCTCAATTTAAGTAATAAATAAAAATTGTACAGATATTTACTTCTTCCTGAGTTGGTCTTGGTATTTTTACTATTTCAATGTTTAGTACATTTAATCTAACTCATCCAAGTTATTAACAACAAGTTGTTTATGTAATTTTCTTATTTTCTCTTTCATATCTGTATGATCTGAGGTGATATCTCCTCTTCAAAACTATTAGCCATTTTTATCTGCCCTCTTTGCTTCTGGATCATTGAGCTAAATGTTTATAATTTTTGAGTCATCTTTTACTATGACAGATCTTTGGCTTATTAATTTTCCATATTACACTTCTTGATATACATCAAATTATTGTTTTTACCCTTATCTTTAGTATTTCTTTCTTTTTTGAGTTTGTTTGTTTATCTTCTTCCTTTCTAAGGTTAAAATTAAATGATTTATTTGAGCACTTGGATCTTTACTGGTATAAGAATTGAATTGGGATTGCTTAATTATATAACATTGTTTCATTTTTCTTTCAGTTCAAAATAAATTTTCATGTCTTTTGAGAATTCCTTTTTAACCCATTTGCTATTTACAAGTTTATGGTTTTATTAATAAATATATGGTGATTTTCTATTTTTTTCTGTTATATTTTAATTTTAATTCTTTCCAATCTGAGAACACATTTTGTATAATTCATATTCTTAACCAGAGTTTCTTTGTGATCCAAAATATGATCTTGGTGCATGCTCCAAGTGCACATAGAAGAATATGTATTTCCAAGAGCAGCAGAATACTCTTTTTTTTATTTCTTACATATATGACAAATGAAAATAGTGGAATGCATTTCATTCATAATTATCCATTCACAGCATGATTTTTCATAACTCTGTATTAAAGAAGCACTTGCAGAAGATAACACTACCACGGACAATGACCCAGGTCCTAAAACAAACCTCAACAAAAAAAAAAAAAAAGAAGAATATGTATTTCCCTCTTGTGTGAAGGACTGTTCAAAAAATTCCAATTATGCTAAACTGAATGGTAAGGCTCTTCAACCCTTTTACCTACCTACTATTTGTGTGCTTACTTCTTTGTTAATTAACTGATGTACTCTATCAATTACTAGTGTGGAAGTCTCCCAATATGATCTGTAGATTTATGTGTTTTTCTTTTCAATGCTAAATTTTTACCTCATGAATTTGTGTGTTCTATTGTAAAAATACACGTTTGCGATTGTTTGTTACATCCTGTTGAACATTAGTCCCTTTGACATTGTACCTCTTTATCTTAGGTAGTCTTTCTTTGATGGGGAGATAGTTTTGTCTAAATTAATATAACTATTAGAGCTTTCTTTGAATTATTGTTTCATGGTATGCCTTTCTCAATTCCTTCACTTTTAATCTGCCTCTGCCTATAAAGTTATTTTTTATAGACAGCATATAATAGAAGCTTGGCTTTTTAAAATTTAATCTGCCAAACTGTTGTTTAATTGGCATATAAATACTTTATATAGAGAGCAATTATTATAATAAATGAAGTAAAATCTATTATTTTACTTATTGCTTTCTTTAAAGTTTTATCTGCTTTGTTTTATCTTGTTTCTCAACCTTGTGTGTGTGTATGTGTGTGTGTGTGCGTGTGCACTGCTGGGGATTGATCCCAGGGCCTTGTACATGTGAGGCAAGCACTCTACCAACTGAGCTATGTCCCCAGCTCTCATTTTTAAAATATTTTTATGATTACAACTTGTGTGTGTCAGCTCTACAGCACTACAACAAAACATCTGAAATAACTTATAAAAAGTTTTTTGTTGGCTTGTGGTTTTGGAAGTTCCGGTCCATGATCAATGTGTCTCATTGCTTTGGACAAGTAGCTAGGCAGTGTATAATGGTGAGAATGTATGGCAGAATGGAAATTATTAAATCCTGAGCCGGGGAACAATACTCCTATAAGCTCATTGTTACTTGGAGAGCACTATTGTACCAGTGTGGCATATCCCCAATACTAGAGCATAGTTTATCTTCATTTTTTATTATTGATACCTTTTTAAATTTTAAAACACTTGAACTAGGGATAGCAATTTATACCTTTAATTGATCAAAATATATCTTCAAATACTATTGTAGAGGTTTACATTTAGTATTATCTCTTAAAACATTTTATATTTCCATTTTATTTCTCCCATTATTTTTATTATTCTTGCTATAGGTTTTAATGTTATCTCTGACAAAAGCATACTGCTTATTTACTGCTTTATTGTTTCATACAGTGAGTTATCATTCAGAGTAAATAATAAAATGAGTTTATTTTATCACTTATTTAATTTCCAATCCTTGTCATCTCTCTCTCTCTCTCTCTCTCTCTCTCTCTCTCTCTCTCTCTCTCTCTGTGTGTATGTAAATTTAAGTTTCTGTGTAGTATGATATGTCTTCTGCCTAAAAATATTTTATAATGTGAGTTTGCTGGAAATTAATGATCTTACTTTTTGTTTGAGGAAATCTAGCTGTTAGCTTCACTTTCGAACTCATAGTTTCACTGGATAAAGAATTCAGAGTTGGCCGGATTTAATTGCTGTGAACACTTTAACACATCAATAACTTATGCTTGCATGGTTTCTGACAATAAGTCAATTAGATTTCTTACTTTGCATCTTTCCTCAAAATATATCTGTTTTTTTTTTTTTTTGTCTCTGCATTCAAGGTATTTTTGTCTTTTAGCTATTTAAATTTTTTAAAAAGGAGATGCCTAGGTGGTGTCTATTTGTCTACATATGTGTGTTTCTCTTGCTTGGTGATCTCTGAGCCCTGTGGGTCTATTATTCAGTGTCTGTCATAAAATTATGCCGTTTATTTCTTCAAATATTTCTTTCCCTATAGTTCTCTTTTTTCATTCTGAGATTCCAACTGTTCATTTGCTTTCCCCCCCATCTCTAGGAAGTTCTGTGCTATTCTTGACTTGCTCTTGTTTTGCTTTTCTCTTAAGTTTGTCTCAGTTCTCTCATCTATTTTCAAGTTCTTTACTTGCTTCCTTGGATATGCGAAGTCTACTGATGTTTTGAAGGCATTCTTTATTTCTTTTACTGTGTTTTATTTTAAATTTCTAAAATATCCACTTGGTTCTTTCTTATCCTTCCCTCTGTCTGATGAAAATTCCCATTTTCTCTTCCATACTTCCATTAAAACCTTTAACATATAAACCAAAATTGTTTTAAATTGGTTGTTCCAAACTATATCATAGTTAAATTTCGTTCTGTTGGTTGAAAAGTTGTTTAGCAATATGTTTTATTCTTGCTTTTACATATACTTAGTAATTTTTTTTTTTTAAATTGAGAGCCAGACATCTGCATGTTCATAGAGACTAAGGTAAAGAATTTTTATGCCTAGATATGAAGGCACCTTTTCTTCTGCTAAGGATTTAATGTGGGCAGTTGGCATTAATTTAGTCTGGAAAGATATTGTACTTAGGTCAGGAACTAGTTTGCCAGAGATTTTCTTAAAAGTCTATTCCATCGTCAGATTTAAGTTTTCCCTTTGCACAGTAGCTTAGACAACGTTCACAAACTCACTTTTGCAACTCTTATGAAAAATTCTGTTATTACTTCTTATCAACACTGTTGGTGGAAAAAGGGAAAATTCTGTTTTTCTGACAAAACATTCATTTACTGGGTTCTGTGGGCTTGGGAGAATGGGCTTTCTCATGCTTCTGCCATTTCTACACCTGTAACAATGTGTCCTTTACTTCCCCAGAGACAGTCCTTGGTTGTGTTCCCTTTCTTTAGTTGCAATGGGTTTCTACCAGTTTCCTAATAGTCCTTTTCTCCACAGGTTGTCTTTGGTTTTATAGCTAAGATAGGGCACTAAATCCCTGGAGGGATTTCAAGTGTATCCCCCAGGGTCATGTTTCTTTCCACCAGGTTTGTATCATGAGGGATGGTCTTTCAAGTCTTGCTACAGTCTGTGTGTACCTGCCTGTGTGTGCTTGATGGTACCTAAGCAAGGAAGACACACACTTTGAAACTATGGCTGCTAGGTCTCCCATTTTCCACGTCACAATTAACCTCCACTAATTTGTTAATTATTGCAGCTAAATTCTTATTAGTGCCCAGCTGTTTCTTCCCAGTTAAGTGGTTAAAGTCTGCCCCTCCCTGCAGCTGATTGACTCTTCTTATATTTTCAGCCAGCTGGTTGTCCTGAATCCTCTGTTTTCAGGAAATATACAATAATTTGTACTTTGTAATGTGGAAGAGTCTAAATTTGCATAAAGTGGGCTATCATCCCACAAAAGAGGTCACTAACAGAATTCACTAGCACCTGTTTTGACTACTAATTGAAGGAACTTGTCACCATTCACATTTTCAGCAGACAAGAGTGATGTATATTCTTGAATGGACAGTGGAAGGCAGGTATAAAATTATATAAAAATACATAAATCAGTACATAAAATCATACTTTCATATTCACTAGCTCAATATAAAAGTATGACTTTTGTTTTTTGTCTACTTTTCTTTGAGCTAGCATATGATTTTTCTTGTTGCATATTTTGCATATTCTAACTGATATTTAAAGTCCCATTTTTTTTAAAGCATACAAAAACAACTTGATTAAGCTACATGGCTGATTATTAGATACTATATTTAATTTGTCCCAAATTCGTGAAAAATGCTTTTGTCCTCAATTCTAGTGATTAATTTAAATTAAATAAAACAATAAAAAATAAATTTCAAGAACTTCAGCCATACTAACAACTTTAACAGACATTTGAATAAGGGGAATTATGTGCTGTTTCTCAGAATTTTCTTTCTTTTTAAAAAATGTATGGCTTTTTAAAAATTAGTTTATTATGGAAATACATAAAGGTGAAATACACTGTAGTATATTCATATATGTCCATAGGAAAGTTTGGTCAAATTCATTCCACAGTTCCTATATCTTCTTTTCTCATTGAATTAATGGAATTCTGCCCCCCATGTTTTAATTTTTCTTTAATTTTTCCTTTTAATCCCCCTTACTTTCCTCTAGGTTCCACATATTCAAGAAAATATTTGTCCTTTGCAATCTGGGTCTGGCTTATTTCACTTAGCGTGATCCTCTTCAGTTCCATCCATTTAACAGCTAATACCGTAATTTCATTCTTCTTTATAGCTAAGTAAAACTCCATTGTGTGTGTATACCACAATTCTTTATCCATTTGTCTGATGACAGGTACCTAGGCTGGTTCCATAATGTGGCTATTGTAAATTGTGCTGCTATCAACATTGAGGAGGATACATCTTTATTATATGTTGCTTTTAGGTCTTTGGATATATACCAAGGAGTATGAAAACTGAATCATATGTTGGTTCCATTTTTAGATTTTGAGGAATCTCCATGCTGCTTTTCAGAGCAGTTATACTAATTTGCAGTCCCAACAAAAATGTATGAGTGTATCTCTTCCCACACATCCTCACCAACATTTATTATTATTATTTGTATTCATAATAATTGCCATCCTTACTGGAATGAGATGAAATCTCAAAGTAGTTTGGATTTGCATTTCTCTGATTTCTAAAAATGTTGAACTTTTTTTTCATGTATTTGTTGATCATGTGTATTTCTTCTTTTAAGAAGTGTCTGTTTAGTTCTTTTGCCCATTTGTGATTACTATCTAGAATATATATAGAACTCAAAAAACTTAACATCAATAAAAACAAATAGCCCATTTACCAAATGGGCAGAAGAATTAATCAGAATTTTTCTTACTCATGTGTAAAGAATGTAATTAGACTTACTAAGCAAGGACTCTAAATGTCCCTCCATCATCTGAAAGCTCTTTAGCAGGCTTAGTTGTTTGCCACCTTAGTCTCACAATGAATAATGCCATTCAAAACAGATTTTGTTTTTTAAATGGCCTTTTTAGAGATTGCTAATAAAAAGATGAATCGTAAAAAAGCAAGTTCTATGAAAGAAACATCTTTATTCTTTTAGAACAGAAATATTTTCAAACACCATTCAGAAAGAACATGAAATAATGTCCCTAATATATAGCTCATCACAATCTAGTTGACAATTTAAGAAGGACAAATACTTAACACTGGATTACAATGAATACTTTCAGGATTACTCAGTTGGAAAGGAATTTATAATATAATATTACTGCTGCAATTAATTGAGTTTTTGAGAGACAAAGAATGCACTGCTGATTAATATAGCAGCAACTTCCTCAGTAATCCTTTGCCAGTATCTCTCATCTACTTAATGAATTCATTGAACTAAAATAAAAATACATGCTATGACGAATAATACTAACATTAGATAAAGAGAATTAGATTTACTTATAAGACTTAAATATAGGGTTTATCAATATAGATCTTTTTCTTACATTCTCAAATGAAAAATAATTATTTATTTAAAAACTTAAAATATACAGGATAAATATGCTGTGGTATAGAGAATTAGCAAAAATAGAATAATTGAAAAAATTATTTTACAATAAATAATTGTTGTCACTAATCTGTTTTTAAATTTATTCTAACTTTTAAAATACATAATATTTGATTACTTTGGACACTTTTATACAGTGTAGAGTCTTGGTAAAGAAATTAATTGATCAAATCATAAGTAGAATTTAACAGTAGTGAGTATTATTTTCTAGTTTTTTACTATGTACCAAGCATTATATAGAGATCTATATGCATTAGTTTTTGTATTCATTAGATAATTTATGTAAAAATACAATATCATTATTTTTCAGTGTACCTAAGTTTGATTTAAATGATAAAGTTGTGGTAACAATGAGGAAATAATATAATTAATGTTAGGTTTGAAAGTAGATGTTGCGAAGTTCAGTATTATTTTAAGATACATAAAGAAACCAGCTGTTTTTCTTTCTAGATAAAAATATGGATTTCTGCAGGGAACTGTTACCACACAATTTTTCCTTAAATTTATTTGTATGTGGTGCTGAAAATTAATCCAGTGCCTCACGCATGCTAGGCAAAGACTGTACCCCTGAGCCACAACCCAAGACTCACACAAATTTTTTTAAAATGTGTAAATAACACAGGGTAAAACAACTTCTCAGGTAATTTTGCAAAAAAATGATTAAAGGTTATATCTAACTTTCATATAAGTGATATTCAAACAACTGAGGACTCAATTTGAAATTTACCACCTTTCTTTAAATAAAATAAATCAGAAAGAAGTCATTAGTTTATGACATGGAAAAACATAATAATCCTTTAGCATTTTTGAAAGAAACTTATCACCCCATCATCTCTTTGAGAAGAATGTTCATGGGTTCGGAGTGGCTACAAAATAGTGGTCTCTTTTGGGAATATGAAACTTGGTACAATGAATATATATATGAAAAATCCTGTATGTAATTACTAAAGGTATATCACAAGTGATATGAGCAGCTCCTGAATGTAGATGGCCAAACAGACTTTGAGGACAAATAATAAGAGAAAGAAAAGAGATGTTGTGATACAGGAGACTGTGGCATGGATATATAGCTTATAAACACTGCATTTTGTTTTCTCAAGGTTTGTCATATCTAAACATATCTAAAAATTTGTAAGCTACTAAATTTATTTCAAAGTTAAACAGAAATATATACATGTACTGTGGGAATCATTTGATTCTGAATAAAGAACTTTAAAAGCATAATCTCATTATTTTATCTAATGAATTATTTTGTTTGCGAAAAATAATATGAGGAGAGTTCAATTTAAATTATTCTAGTTTCTATTTTTTAAATTTACACTCAATAGAAATGCATAATGGTGAAATTCACTGTGGCATATTCAGATATACACATAGTATTGGTCAATTTAATTCCACCATTCTTTCCTTTCCTCATCCCTCCACCCTCTCCATCAATTCCCTTTCTGAACTCCTTTATCTCTCTTCTAGCATAATACGCTCTAGTCCCATCCTTTTACCTGCTAGATGCCATAATTTTACTCTTCTTGGCTGAGTAAAATTTCAGTGTGCATATATATCACATTTTCTTTATCCATCCATCTGTTGATGGACACCTGGACTGGTTCTATAGTTTGACTATGTGAATTATGCTGCTTTAAACAGGGATGTGACTATATTACTATAATGTGCTGATTTTAGCTCTTTTGAATAAATACTGAAGAGTGAGATAACTGCGTCATATGGTAGTTCCATTTTTAGTTTTTTGATGAATCCTCATAGTGTTTTCCAGAGTGGTTGTACTACTTTGCAGTTCCAGCAACCATGTATGAGCATACCTTTTTTCTTACATCTTCACCAGCATTTACTATTATTTGTATTCTTGATAATTAATTGGCTGGTAGTTTTCATTTGTATTTCCCTGATTGCTAGGGATGTTGAACATTTTTTCATGTATCTGTTAGTCATTTGTTTTTCTTCGCTTGAGATTTGTCTATTTAATTCTTTTGCCCTTTTGATAATTGGGTTACTTGGGGTTTTTGTTTGTTTGTTTGTTTGTTTGTGTTTTTGGTGTTCAAAAAACTATAAACAGAGGGAAGACCAGTAGAATATTGGAAGGGAAACAGGAGGAGGTAGAAAATGAGGGAAAGGGCAGGTACTAGGGACTGAAATGAAGTAAATTATATGCCATGCATGCATGATTATGTCAAAATAAACTCCACTATTATGTATAAGTACAATGCACTAATAATAAATAAGCAAATGGTACTAGTTTTCTTGTTTAAAACAAATGTGATTTTTATGTGCAATAATTTGACAGTTATCTTCAGTCTTTTAGATTTGTAATAGCACATAAATGTTTTCCTACTATTCTTAGTCTAATGTTAAATTTGCTGCACTTCCAGCTTTTATTTGAACTGTTTTTGCTATTTCCATTCAACATTGAGAACTTCATAAAGCCCTAAGTTTGAAATAAGGCACAAATTAAAGTTGTAAAATTCCCTTTGTTATGCAGTATACATATAGTGAATAGGAGTACAAAAAGTTTAAATTACTTTGTGAGCCCACTGTCCAACTTGGAAAGAATATTATACATGCCTTTTTTTCCCCTCTTTTTCATTCATCTGGACATACAAATCATTCTATATAATAGATAATTATATATTCCTACTCTCATTCCCTTTGTAACTGAGAGTGATTAAAAAAAAAAAAGTGATTGCATAACCCGTACATCAAAGATAGAAAACAAATGAATACATTTAAAATTTCCTAATGGAATAAATCGATTCATATTGGAATGCCAACCAAAATTCCATATTTCTAAGTTACCAAGTAAAATGATGAAGATAAAAAATGCTCATCATCTCTAGCAATCAGAGAAATGCAAATTAAAACTACTCTAAGATACCACCTCACTTCAGTAAGAGTGGCAGCCATATGAAGACAAACAACAACAAGTGCTGGTAAGGATGCAGGGGAAAAAGGTACACTCATACACTACTGGTGGGACTGCAAATTGGTGCAGCCAATTCGGAAAGCAGTATGGAGATTCCTTGGAAAACTGGAAATGGAATCACCATTTGACCCAGCTATTCCTCTTCTTGAACTATACCCAATGGACCTAAAAACAGCATATTACAGGGACACAGTCACATCAATGTTTATAGCAGCACAATTCATAATAGGTAAACTGTGGAGCCAACCTTGATGTCCTTCAGTGGATGAATGATTCTAAAAATGTGGCATTTATACACAATGGAATATTACGAAGAAGAAGAAGAAGAAGAAGGAGAAGGAGAAGGAGAAGAAGATTATCATGGCATTTGCAGGGAAATGGATGGAATTAGAGAAGATTATGCTAAGTGAAGTTAGCCAATCCCCAAAAAACAAATGCCTAATGTCTTCTCTGATATAAGGGGGGGGTAACTCAAAATGGGGTTGGGAGGGAGATTACCTCTAGATAGGGAATAGGGGTGGGAAGGAAAGGGAGGGAGAAGGGGAATAGCATGGATGGTGAAAAGAGACCCTCATCATTATACAAAATACATGTATGAAGATGTGAATTTGGTGTCAACATACCTTATATATAATCAGAGTTATGATAAATTATGGTATAATGGTATATTAAGAATTGTAATGCAGAAAGAAAGAAAGAAAGGGAGAGAAAGAAATAACATGTGATCCAGTGTTAACTTCCCAGAGCTGGAAACTAACAGTATCTTAACAAAAAGTATTGGATTTAATATCATAAGACTTGAGTTTGGGAACTGGTTTTGCCATTTCTTAATTTTTCTTTGTCAATTAATAACTCTGAGGTTGCTTTCTTATTTGCATAATTAAGCATCTTATCATCTGATATCTTCTTAATCATTCCATTGCCTTTATTAAATGGTATAATATATGTAAAGCTAAAACATAAAGTGCCCAAGCAAAAAGATTGTTTAAGGCACTGTGTGAACATCATCTCTATTGCATGTCTCCAATAGTAAAATGCATTTTTTTATTTCCAAAGGAGCCCTTATTTCAAGGCTTCAGAATTGACATTATGGCATTTTATTGTATACTCTTTTCCATTTATTTTGTATAACTTTAACATTAATTACTTTGCTTACATTTCAGAACATGCCCAAACTCAGACAATGAAGAGTAATTCCTCTATAACAATTAAATTTTATACTGCACTGCTGAGAAGATGTTACTTACAATCTCCACCATGAAAGATGATGATTTAGTATCTGCATACTATTTCCATTTTAGTTACAGACATACTTATCAAATGAAATGATAAGAGAAGTGGTTTAAAATGATCTTATCTGGGAATGGACCTAAGGATAGAAAAATGTTAAATTTTAGATGTTAGATTCATGTTTATAGCTAAACACAAGTACTTTGAATTATAAGATTGTTTTTGTTTTTAAAATATTATTTTAATTTTCATGTGTTGTCATATAAACAAATAACCCAATCAGTAAATGGGCTAAGGAACTGAACAGATACTTCTTAGAAGATGATATATAATCAGTCAACAAATATATGAAAAAGTGGTCAACATCCCTAGCAATCAGAGAAATGCAAATAAAAACTACTCTAAGATTTCATCTCATTCCAGTCAGAATGGCAGCTATTAAAAATACAAACAACAATAATATTGGTGAGGATGTGGGGAAAAGGCACACTCACACATTATTAGTGGGACTGCAAATTGGTGCAACCAATCTGGAGAGCAGGATGGAGATTCCTTGGAAAAGTTGTAATGGAATCAAAATTTGATTCAGCTATCCAACTCCCTGGTTTATACCCAAAGGACTTAAAAACAGCCACATCAATGTTTATAGCAGCACAATTCACAATTGCTAAATGTGGAACCAACCTAGATGCCCTTCGGTAGATGAATGGATAAAGAAACTATAGTATATATACATAATGGAATATTACTCATCAAAAAGGAAATGTATCTGTTCTATTATAAAATATGACATTAGCACAAGAAACATGATATGGAAGTATCAGTATTCTAAGACATTTAGTGTTACAGAAAGAAAAAATACAAGTGTGTTTTAGACCTTTATTTGTTAAAGGAAAAAAAAATCATGGCACTTCATTGATTAGTGTAAATATAAAAATATATAAGATTAATCAGTAATAAGTAAAGATGAAAGATATATGGAGCAACCAAATTCAATTCATTAATAGTTTATTCATCACCTACTACATGTTGTGCATTGCATTGTGCTGGGTGTTAGGGATGTAAAGATGAAAAGGTAAGCTCCACATGCCTTAGAAACTTAGTAGAGAATATATGGAGCACTATTCAAGTTAAGTTCCATTGCATTGTCTGTATTTTATGCTATGTTTAGAATCCTAGATAAACTTTTAAATGCTACATGATGGAAAGAATGGAACAAAGAGGAAACACAATGAATGAGATGGTTTCTGAATGTAGAGAATTGACCTTAGGATACTGATTGATCCTGATAAATGAGAGACAGTCGTGAAGAACTAACAGAAGTAGTGAAACAAGAAAGTCATGGACCCCAGTTCAGTGTCAATCTTAGCCTGCCCAGAGCTAGAAAGAACAGCAAAGCAGGTGAAGAATCAACTGGGAGTAGAATGAGAGATCTAAGAGCAGGCAGGAGCCAGGGTCTGCAGGGTCTTGGAGTCCATGAGAAAGGGGTTTGGATATTATTCTGAGTGCAATGGACAGTCAATGGGAGAAAAAGAGGTTAAAATTTACAATTCTTTGAAAAGCATCTTGTAGTGAGGGTTTGCATTCTGGGAGAAGCATGAGAGCAGAGAAAACAGCTGAAGTCATATAGTCTTTAATCTGCTTATTCTGGTCCAGGCAGCATGGTTTATCCTGTGATAAGAAACACCACCGACATCTCAGTGCCTGCAAAGGACAAAGGCGTAGGTTTATTTTTCACCCACACATCCCATCTACTGTGGACTGGCTGAGGTCTCTGCTGTATGTTGTCACCATCCTTGGGCTAAAATCAAGGCTGATGAAGCATTCATTCTCTGAAACACTGTCACTGATTATCCCAGAGGGGAATAAAACCTGAGTGAAGTAGAGTCGTCTCTTAAAGTTTTGCTATCAAGTGACATGTCTCAGCTCTGCTCACAGTTCATTTGTTGGAGCAGATGTATGTCCAAACCTGACTTCAGTGTATGACAGGGATGTGTAATTATTCTACAGGTAAAGGACATGGACATTAATGAATGTACTATCTACTGCACCTAGCAAGAGGTAATGAGTGGTGACTTTGACCAAGGTAATGAGAGTAAAGTGGAAATAGTCACAAAATATATTATGGGTTCAAATGAATATGACTTGGTGAATATTCTTGACTTGAACAGGAAGGCAGGACAAATGTGCAGACTCAAGGACACATTTCATGGCTTGAATATCTTATGTAAATGAGAGTTGGTCCATTACTGAAATTGGAAAGAATGAGGGAGGACAAAGTAAGGGAGATCTGAAAATCTGAGTTGGACTCCAGGATGTTCATAAGACCCAGAACTGGAAATGTTAGATAGAAACTCAGTTATAAGTGGGGCACTGAGGAAGAGATCAGGACTAAAGAGAAATAGATCTAGATACTGATATAGATATATTCATTAAACTATAAGGTTTAAGGCTATGAGACTGGATATGATGAGTGAAGAGGCCAGTTCATCAAGAGAAGGTGGCTTAGGAAGAAAATCTTAAAACATCTACAATGGCATAAGTTATAAAAGAAACAACTATAAAATGAAACTAAGTTGTAGCCATCAATTGAAAAGAATGGAAAGCCAAAAGAAGGCCAGGGGAAATGTGTGTCAAATATAAAGTTCAAACCCACTGAGTGAAAAAGCTACAATGAGACCCAGAAAGTTGAGGACAGAAGATAAGTGGTCCCATTTGGCAACATTGAAGTAATTAACAAACATGACAAGAGCAATTTCAGCTATTTGAAGGGAGAGGTAGGATCTAGATGTTGAGGATCCAGTAGTCGTAGATGATTTAAACACACGGGTGATGTTTGAATCCATGGAATTTTATTAACTCATTAAAAAATTGAAAGTGAAGCAAATGGAACAGATTTTAGAAAGTTAAGAAACTAATATTAAACGAGCAAGAAGATTAACACAGAGAAAACACAAAGAAAACAGGAAAGAGTTAAGAAAAATAACATACTAGCATAGAAACCAAGAGGTGGAAAGTTTCATTAAAAAGAGAATAATAATAGTGTCAGATCAGAAATGAACCAAATCAAATTATCAATGGAATCCATGGAATTTCACCTTAGCAAGAGCAGTTTCAGTAATAAGGAATAGGTCTACTTTGACTCTCTCAGAGAGTAAGATTATAGCACATATGCACTTGACATAGGCAGGACCAAAGGAGTCAAGTCAGCAGTGACCAGACTCATGACACCTGGATAGGGGAATGTGTGGTTAAGGTTGGAGTAGTGTCAGATGTCAACATAAATACAACAGGACTAGCGCTGTCTGGATATCAGCATTAAAGATGTAAAACTATGAGTCAACTTAGGAGCACAGATGAGTCTGAAGACAAGAATGACATTCAAATCATGACACTGACTTAGAATAAACTGATCTCTAAAGCAATCCATTTTTTGCCTCCTATTTACCAATCCTATAATGTCCTTTCATCCTAAGATTCTTATTATTATTCTGGTAGCTCTCCATATTCTACCTGGACCAGAATATATAACTGCAGAGGACTGGATCACAATTATAAATTGAGGCCATAATGTAAAAATGTCTTTGAAAAATGTAAATGAAAAATATATACCAATTAATCTGAGGCACTAAGTATATCTCAAGTGGGTAGTATATATCAAGGAGGATATCTAGGGAAGACTTAGAAATGTAGGTAATGAAAAGGAAGAAAACAAAGACTAATGACAATGAGAGATCAATATGCATCATCATGCCTTTTTGTCTCTTAATTTATTCCACAACAATTAATTATATATTTCAAAATAGCTAAAGAAAAGAGACTGAAAATTCCCAACACAGAGAAAGGATATCTGAAGAGATGCAAATGCTGATTATGCTGATTTGATTATTTTACATTATAAACATGTATCATATTATGATAACCTACTTTATAAATAAGTATAAATGTGATATTCAATTAAAAATAAAAGTAAAGGGCATAGCATAGAGGTTAAACATTAACATGAATTAAAATTGTCAATTAATATTCAGTATAAATATAAAAAATATGTATGTATATGATTGGATACAAATATAAATGAAGAAAACATGGGCAAGTATAAGTACAGAAATCAATAATTACAATGAAAACATTAATATATGTCATGGTGTAGTTTATACAAATATAAAATGTTTTAAGGATTTAGCTACAGTAGGAAAAAAAGTATAAGTACCAGAAAAGTAACAAGAAATTTTAAGTTTTCCCATTGGTTAAAACTCATTGCAATGTATTTGCTTTATTCAGATTCATTAAATGTTTATGTAATGATATATAAATATATAAAATTTTTCATATAATAAATGATTTAATATTTTGAATTTATCATCTAAATCCATTGTGAAGTCACTTCTATATTTTGGTGACTATGAATAATGCTGCATGAACATGGAAGTGCAGATCTCTCCAAGATGCTGATTTCATTTCCTCTGGTTACATACCCACAAGTGTCATTGCTATATCTTATAATTGTTCTATTTAATCACTTGAGAAACTTCCTTATTGTTTTATACTGATAATCCTACTAATAGTTTTGTACAAGGTTTCCCTTTTCTCTGCAGTCTTGCCAACTCTTTTATATATCTTGTTTTTTTTTTCTTTTCTTTTGTTTTATAACAGCCTATCAGCTGTGAGGTGACATCTTACTGTGGTTTTGATTTGCAATTCTCTGATGATTCCGTGATGTAAACACCTTTTAAGGTAATTGTTGGCAATAGATATATGTCCTTTGTAGAAATATCTATTCAGGTTCTTGGCCCATGTTTTAATTGGCTTGCTTTGTGGTTAGTGTTGCTGTTTATTTGGTTTTCCTTTTGTTTTGCTACTGAGTTGTATGAGTGCCTTGTACATTTTGGACTTAACCCCTAATCAGATAGAGGATTTGCAAGCACTTTCTTTCCCATAAAATAGGAAAGGGAAGGTGGAAAGATCACTTTCAGTTTTAAGATACCTCAATAAAGCTGGAAAAAAAAATCTATTCTTAGCTTTCCAGAGAAAGTATACTTTTCTGATGAAATGGTTTTCCTGAACATAAAACACAATTAAAAGACTAAACAGATTTTGTTACTATTTTCCCTTCTGGGTTCTTCCTTTTTTTAAGTTTTATTGATTTTATTTTTTTAAATACCTGACAGCAGAATGCATTACAATTCTTATTACACATATAGAGTACTGGGTTCTTCCTTGATGCTGAATCCTATGTGATAAGTTTTTTCTTATCATAATACAATTAAGTTGATTCCTAAAAATATTAAAGAATTTGACTAAGTTTTCTGAGGAATATTTTTTGTTACTATAAATATTACTATTGATAGTAGTGTATGTTACAACTTCTTTTTACAACAGAGAATATGGAAATGTATTGATCTGCTAACCATCACTTGAAGTACTCACTATGAAAAATAATAACTAATTTGTCAATTTGTGAAAAGTCAAAGACCAGGCAATGGATCAAAACAAAGTAGTTTTGGTGAGACACAATACACTACACTTAAGAATAAATGACAAAAAATAAATTAAAAAAATCTTAAACCATTTCAGTATTTTGCTTATTAAAAACTTTAATTTAGGGCTGGGATTGTGGCTCAGTGGTAGAGCACTCGCCTAGAGGGACCCGAGTTCAATCCTCAGCACCACATAAAAATAAAGGCATTGTGTTGTGTCCATCTACACCTAAAAAATAAATATTAAAAAACTTTAATTTAACCATAGTTCCTTTTATTTAAAGACCATATATGGGAAAAAGGAAGGGGGAAGCAGCCATATTTATTAAACAATGATAAAATGGGAGCCTTTAATCTGAGATTTTTAATTGCCACTTAATATATGATTCTTTGTGCTGAATTACTTAATTCTTTCAGTGTGTACATGTGTGTGAAATATGTAAAATACCCCCAATCACATGCAGAAGCAGGAGGAGACTTCCTTTACTGTTAAATCATGTGCAAGTCGTTATTCAGAATCTGTTAAACACTTGACCCACTCACCTTCTGCTCAGTTTGGGTATTGTCTGAAATGTGAAATCTTCTGCTGCAACGAGGAAAAGGAAAGTAGGGCAAGTGTAATAAAGGTTCTAGGACCCTATCATTCACTTAGCTACTGAGATCTGTCTAAAATGGATCCTTAGCCTTCACAATTTTGCATAGCTATGGTACTGGAACAGCTTAAAATGCTGACCAGGGCACCAGCAATTAAGCTGTGTTTGTGATATTATTTTGTTGAGACCATGACTTGGGTGAATGGGTTCTACCTTTCCAAATGAATAGTTTTCATATAATGTAACATTTCTGTCATCTTATACTCCAGTGTGGTGCCCAATGGTTCAAATGATGCTCTTTCAAAGAAAAAAAATTGAATATATTATCTGCACAAAAGTGCTCATTTTCCAAGCAAGCTGACCTCACCTAGCCAAAACCAATCACTTCATTTACCAGAAACCACCAGAGAATAAAAATTAAAATGGAGGAAAGGGATGATTTGATATCTTGACATTGTACTTTACTCAAGATCCAAGATGACTAAAGATCTGACAAGAAATGAAACAGTTTTGAAAAGTTGGATAAGTTGATAAAATTGAATCAGATGATAACATTTATAGAAAGTAACAACTTCTGTGAGTGACCATTTATCAGAGTGGATTGACTAAGTTTAGTGAGCATGTGCAGAATATGAAGGAAGAAAATAGTGAATACACAGAAAAATATTCTCAACAATCACAAAAAAATACATAGGAGCATTTTTCAAATTGTTTTTTGAAGTACTAATTCTTTCAGCATTTTGGGAAAGGTGTATATAAGGAACAAACATCAATGTGTCACTACTTAACAATGATTATGTTTTTTTCTTTTACAAGACAGAAACCACAAGCATTAGAAAACATCTCTTATTTTACATTTTACCTTGAGGCTGCAAGTTGTACAACAGTCATTTGCAAAGTTTATAGAAGTATTTTAAGTCTCTAAGTTCTTGTCATACATGCATTACATGCTTAATATTACATATGCACACTAACATGTATATGCCCCACACAAAGTAAAACCTTAATCAGAATGCTTTTCTTTCTTTTGTAGATACATATTTGAATTATTATTATTTTAATATTACATGTTTATGGGGTATGATGTAACTATTTGACACATGTATATAATATGTAACTATTTAATCGGGGTAGTAAGCATTTTCATCTCCTTAAACATTTTTCTTTAAAATTTTAATTAGCACATAATAATCCTACATATTTATGAGGTACAAGGTGATATTCCAATATATGTATACAATGCATGCCAATCAAATCAGGGAAACTAATGCTTCACACTCCTTATCATTACTGTTTTTAGGGCCTTCAAGATCTTCCTAGTTATTCATGAAGTATATAATAGGTTATTATGAATTAGTCACCCCACTGTATTGTAGAACACTAGAAATTATTACAAGGAGATGCAAGAAAAACAATTTTTGTAGTATATAAGGTTGCATCATTGAAGGTTGATTTTTCTAAATATCAATTTTTACATTTCTGGGATTATAAATTTGTAAGTTGATATGACTAAACAGAACTTATAGTAGATGAATACCTTGCTTTGCTTGTTTCAATATAATCCAGGAAAATAATAAAACAAAATTTACTGATTCTTGTTAAAATAAGGTAAGAGAATCAGGGAAGTCTTCAAGAAATTTGTAATTTTAAAATTTGAAAATACATATTTTAAAAAATATATAAGCAGACATGATATTATAGAAAAATGCATAGTTGTTAAAAATTATTCTGTCTCTATCAACTGCTGGTATACACTATTTCCTTTTTATTGATATTTGTCTCTTTTTTAATCAATAAAATTTAGAATGTCCATGTTTTATTCCAAAACTGCTTTTAGTTGACTATGGTACACGATAACAGATGGTACACTTCTTTGGAGTATTCTTGTATTAAATGAAAAATGCTACAAAAATCGAGGAGCTTTCAGGAATCAGAATAAAACAACTAATGAAAAGAAAGCATATAATAGTAATTCAGGAACCAGGATTCCAGCCTAGGAGTGTGAAGAAGAAGATCACATCTTCTTTTGGACAAGTTCTGTTTGGCAGTGATCTTTAGCAAGCTAGAAAGAATGTGATGGAATTGTCAAACACCAGAAGAAATTAGAGAAAAATTAAACAGTCAAGTTACCATGTAAGGAACATCTTCATAAATACTATGAATACAAAATATGTCCATGTGTTTTCACCTCAAAAAAATAAAAAAGAGGTGATCAATGACTTCTGAGGTAATATCAACATGTCACAATATACAGTGTGACCTCAGGTAAGAGCCAGAGTCGCTGCTTCAGAATATTTTGAAAAATTGCATGAAATCATTTGTAGTCTTCATGAGGATTTTGAAGAGATATTTGAGTGGCTATGGAGGACCATAGAGATTAAACAAGAAAGTTTCAGGGACCATAACAAAATCAGCACTGACAAAGGAAGAATTGTTTTAGTAATCTCATGAATGGCAAGTTTCAAAGGCGACAGAGAGTTCTTGATGTTCAACTGGCATATGCACACTCGGGTATCAGCAGGAGTACATAGAACCCACATGAAGTATAAACAGGGAGGAATTTTCCTCTTAAAAGATCCTGGCAGCCTGAGTTAGGCTCCCAATAACTTTGTGGTCTAATCAGCCAACCATAAAAATAGATTGAACTCAGGGTTCTCAAAAGGCATAGCAAATAATTTGAGATCTTCCACTGTCATCTTCTGAAGCTAATCAGCCTAAGTGCCTTCGTCCTGCTGAATCATTTTATTTCCTTTGAGCAAGATGCCTCTGGGTGAAATCAGGTCTTCTCAAGTTATCCCTGTCTTGGCCTCAAAGATGTAAAGGAATTAGGACAAAAAGATTTTTTTTTCTTTTATAAGAATCTAGCTTCTCAAGTTCAAAACCTGAAGGCTCATAGGTAGCCAGAGAAACAGAATGATGGACAAGTAGCAGGATTTCATTATACATAAATTACTGGACACACAGTAACAAAGGTTGTGTTCCTGAATTTCAAGAAGAAGGAGAAGTGATGGAGAAGGAAACGAGAAAGAGGGAGACGAGAAAGAACAGAGATGGAGAAAGTGGAGGAAGAAAAAGAGGAGGAAAAAGAAGAGGTAAGGTTTGAGTTTTCAGAGGGAAAGATTGACAAGCATGAACCACACATGTGATGACAAAACACTAAGGGGGCATAGGGATCTCCCTACTAAGAAAGGAAACTCAAATTAAGGATCAGGGCAAAGTTTTGCTCTCCAGGCTTTAACAAAGCTACTCATTATGATTTCCTGAATAGGAAGTAGGGTGGTAGGTGCAAAAAAAAGCCATAGGGTAATAGCTTATCAGTGTGAATTGGGAACTTAGAGGTCAACAAGTTTAACCTCCCATTAGATGCTACTTACCTTTCAGAGATTAACCTTAGATCTTAGTTATTAGAATAAAGAAAGCCCTGTGATTTATTAGTATTCATTTCTTAATGATGAATTCAAAATTGATTAAACAAAAGAAGACTGCTCTTGTGAGAGTCTCAGGTTTCATAAATTAAATATATCATGGTAGAAGGAGAAATATTTGATCAAGTCCTGTGTCTGTCCCAATAATCAGAACCCTATTTTCTCTTCATTATTTTGATTTTTTATGAGTTATCTTTATGGAAAATACATATGTCACAACTCCAACCTAACTGCTTGCTAAAGAGAAGCCTCAACCCATCATAACATGAATGAGTAATGCTTTGGAAAGGACACATTGTTCACTAGGCTAGATATATGATTTTGCAACATGGACTCTTATAGAGAGAGAACGAGGCAGAAAAAAAATCTTGCAGCAATGCTGCAAAAGATTAATTTTCAATATTTTGAATATCATGAAGATGAAATTTAAATCTGATTTTAGAATTTAAACTTTACAGAGAAAATAATTTAGAACATTGTACCACCACATATCTGGTAAAACTTAGGTTAAAGAAACTTGATTTGAGGGAAATATTTTGAAGGATACTTCATCCATCCATTTTCCTACATTCTTACCATCACCAATGGATTTGAATACCAGGTTAGGTATTGTACTCCAGCATTGTTTGATTAACCTCACATTGCCATATGCCATATTCATCATACCCTAGCCAAACACATACATTCAAGTTCATGCACCAAATACAAACACTGATATGCAGATGCTGCATGCATTGAATTTCTTTTACTGATTTTGCATTGGTATAAATATAGTAGATTACATTGAGGATTAGAGTAAATCTTGTTGCTAGAATTATTTTTTTAAGGCTTTGAATTTGAATTGTGCAAACCATATTTTCCTTTTGAAAAATCCTTGGGAAAATACCTTTATGATCTTAACATCAAGAATATTTGTGCTTTTCCAATGAATTAATTTATTTTTTGGAATAGTGTAATTTTATAGCTGACTGCCTTTCTTTCTCAGCATTGCTAAAAGGAAACTTAAGGTTTATTAGGGTCTAATAGCATTAGTACATATTAAGTGGTCATGGCACGCACATGTCAGCCTCAATTCCAGCTCCATGTGATGTCTCAACTGCATAATCTGCATTTCTTCCCTGTCTAGTCTTTTTGTCTGTTTTTAATGTCTGATATCTTGCTTTATGCTATCTACTTTTATTCACATTAAACACTTTTGTAACTCCACAGTTACAAAAAATATTTTCAACTTAAATAAGAAAAAGAAGGCAACATTCCAAAAAATAAACTCTTATTTTTTAATCAAACAGATATTTAAGAACAGAGATTGAAATAGTAACCCAATATTCATTATATAGAATTATTCTGGAGTGACTTTCAGAAAAGCAAACTATAAAACTCATTCAAAAAATACATTCAATTGAGTGGTTTTCATTCTTTTTTAGAGAAACTTCCTAGAGAAAAGTTTTGGTCATGAAAGCACTTTTTGAAATCTTATTTTCCCTTACTATAATTAAAATAAAAGTAAGCTTTTAGTGTTAATTAACATAAGTCTAGACATATTTTTCACAATTGAAATACAATTCAACCAAAGCTCAAATCTTTTCTTCTGTTGAAAGCCCTGATCAAATCCATAAGCAGCTTTGGTTTCCCTTTTCTTCATTTTGAGAACACACAAAGAGTAATTTTCTTCTGCAAGTGGCCTGACTTAAAACAGAATTGTGTTATACAGAATGCTTTTATATCAGTGTTTGATATTATTATTATCAAATTACAGTGATGGAGAGACTTTCAAATGAACACTAGAATTAAATTCTATTGGGTCCAGTACTCCTCTGGGTAAGTGGATGTGGCTAACTTTCTAGTTTCTTCAGAGCTAACTTAATCACATTCTCTGAAAGGAGTTAAAACATCTGTTTAACAAGATAATTTTAACATGTACTTTCAGGAAAAAAGTATGAGGGCAATAATATATCAAATTGCTAAATAAAGTATCTATGATTAATCAAAGCGATTTTGAAGATAAAGTAGAAAAATGTACTTTATAGCAATAATCCATCAACTAGCACTAAGTTCAAGATAGTGTAATAAATTGTCATTTGATAGCATGTTATATCTCCTCTAGGCCACTAGAGCACCATTTATAAATTTTATTAAACTAAAAGACATATTCAGAACTAGTTAATCTCAAATAATGAAAGTATTTACTATATATCTCTAGGACTTTCAACTTCTTAGCTTGACCCCTGTGAAAAAAGCTGATAGAAAACATTTCTCTCACATAGGAAGAATGATAGTAACTTAATAATAATGGTAGTAACTTTAGCACCAAGGATAAATGAAAAACATGACATAAATTTATTAACCATTTGCCAATCAACTCACATTGTCTGATATTTAAACACAAAATCTAATTGGTAGAATCAGAATTTGAACACATATTAAAGGCATCCTTAATATTATGAATCCTGAATCTCAAAAAACTAAAAAACTATCAATTCTCAAATGAAATCTACTCTGGAACCATTTTTTGACTATTTCTTGTTGCATCTCTTTCAGTGTGAGATGAAACCATTGATATTCTGGTATGTTATCCACAAAGTCAAGAAAGTCCAGAATCTCTTTCTCACAGTAGATAACTTAAATTCAACAGCCTGCTTCTCAGTTCCCTCTCTTTGGACAACTTCATTTGCAATCCCATATTTCGTGTTTTGGAGGGACAACCTTTTCTTCATCAAATCCATTTAATCACACCATAGTTTCCAGCTTAGTTTCTGACTCTCCACATTTTCCAAGAATCTTCCATCAGGTTCCTTTGTGTAAAGATTTTCTAAAGCATTTGCTATGATTATTTGTTTTACTTCATCCCAACTTTTTTCCCCGTTAAAAATCACATTTTGTGTTTTGTAGACTTTGATCTTGAAAATTCTTTTTCCTTCTTTATCTTGCTCCTCTTCACTTTATTCAAAACTTACAAGACTCTCTTCAAGTTGCTTCCATCTATGAAGTTGTTTGCAGCTTAAGATCATACCTTGATTCACTGGTTAAATAAAAATTGAAACGTTATGGGTAAAGAACCTGCATTTTATTTGGCCATCCTCACTGGTTAGTGATTCAGCAGGAGGGGGGCCAGGAATTGTCCAGAAGTTGAAATCTTAGAACATTAATTTGAAAATGCTGGACCTCTGGAGCAAAGATTTGAAAGAATCATTCTGAAACAATTATCTGGTGAAACAAACATCTTTACTAGGTTTATATATCACAGGTAATATACTCGTGTCCCTTTTCACACTTTTAGGCAGCTTTAATTTGCCAATAATAATTGATTTTAGCTTGACTTCCATCTGCATTTGCAAATAAAAGGGCAGACAACTGTTCTTTGTTTATTTTTCTCCTTGGCATGCTGATATCTTTTCTACTTGCCTGAGTGTTTTCTGGCATTGACTTCCAAAAGAGATCAGTCTCATCCCCAAGCTAGATGCAGTTTCTTCTCTTTGATTATCATAGACAGTTTTTGTCTAAATGGCTCAGAATTTTCTGAAGTTGAACTTAGGACCTGTTCTTCACATACGTTTAAGTTCCCAATTGCATGCCTATTTTGAAATCTAAAAAGTCACCCAATGCTTGCTTTGAAGTCTGTTCACCAAAAAATTGTGCAAATCTCTCTGCAGCAGCCTGAAGCTTCATGCCTCTAACAGAGAGACCACCTGAGTATTTCTGTTAGTACCACATGAAGACCACATCATCTACGTTGACATATTTCAATCCTGTCATCCTTTCTCTTCTCAGCTCCTACTAGTAGCATGTCTTGATTCAGTACAGAGTCCAAAATCATTTTCTGATTCTTTTCATTGCCATAAAACATTGATTTACTAATTCCAAATTAATCTATTACACTTGTAAGGGATCATTCAACTCCAATTCTTCATTTTCTCCTTTAAATCCAGTGTTGCATATTTCTCCTTCTTATTTATAATTAATTTGATTTTAGACAACCAAAAAAAAAAAGAAAGGGGAAAACTTTATTGAATTGGGAAAAGCATTTTGAAACCAAAAGCTACTACAATGTTCTAGAAGCTTTGAGCAAATTGTATTTGTATTTGAGACTGAAATGAGTAAAGCTTCATGATAGAAGTACTTAGTATTACACTCTCAGAAAGTTGCCACTGGCAAAGCCCAGCCTGGTGGTTGCTAGACAAGCTAAATAAGTTTTTGGAACCTCACAGCTTTTTCTCTCCCTGGAATGACAGGGATACCTACATACTTTCCCTAATTCAACAGAGAAAAAGAGACAAAATTAAGAGGAGAGGCATTGAGAGACACGTGTTCCTTATAGAACTAGGTGGGTTAAGGCAATACAAATTGATGACTGAGAAGTGGGTATGAGAGTCTCAAAGGCAACAACAGAGCAATCTTGTAAAGCAGAGATGCAATGTGGCTTCTCTTCCAAAATGACTTGATTTTACCTCATTGTCAGAAAAGAAAACAGTGCTCATGTTGCTGTGTAAGTAGCATTCATTGGGCGACAGTCCATCTGCCTATGTAGACTCCAAGCCTCAAGGACCCTGACAGTGAAATATCAGGAAAGCTGGAACTTGACAATGGTTTGCAGAATCCTTAAGTGAAAGAAAGTTACTAGGTTCTGTTCCATATATGAATGAAATCTAATATTTACTGCATTCAATATAGCAGTTTCAAAGACTGCACTTTAACCTGAGTGACTATGATGTTACCACAAAATATGTAAAATAATTTGTTAGTAGCATTGTTTCTCCTCTCAATTCTTCTTCCTTGGGTTAACCAATAGATTCTTAAGTATTATTTTTCACTGAAATGGTTCCATATTTGAGACATTAGAATCATGACAATTCTTAGAGGTGAGTCTTGAGAGTTTCACAAATATTTTATCATAGATAAAAAGAAAAAAATCAAAATATATGCCATTTCATTTGGTTTTTTTTCTAAATTTACATTATGATGTTCAATGGCATATTTTTCATATTTGAGACTTTGATTTTTCTTCACTGCAGATTAGACTGGATTTGAACCAAGAATCAGCTGCCTGAAGAATTCAAAAGGTTTTCCTTATGGTATTTCTGATTGATTTTTTACAATTAGTCCTTCAGCTAGCAAGTTGTTCTGTGTCTCTCTATCCTAAAATAGTCCTTTCAGGCTTCCTGGTGCTGCCCAAAGCCATTTCAGGTCTTGAGAAATGTCCTACTCTAGATTAATTACATGATTTTCATTCCAGATACACAATTTCAGGAGAAGAAACAAGAATTGCCACTTTTAGTCAATCCAGGTGCTCAGGAGCACGGAGCACTCAAAGCCAGCAGGAAAGTTGTGTGAAGCTGGGGGTGTCATCCTGGTCCTCAGGAAGCTGCCTCTCTCTGGGGAGCCTGCAAGGAGCCAGGCCATCCAGAGCACTGCTTCCGAGCACAGGCTCTCCAGCGCAGAACTCAGAGGCTTGGTGGAGTCATGGCCCTAAATCTTTATTTCCAAGGGAGGTGTTTTGTAGAGATGAAGCTTGACCTTGCTGAGGTTACTTTGCTCACACTGTATTCTCCACCCTTGACAGAATTAAGTGATTGTGTGACTCTGAGGCGGTGTCTTACAGACACTGTTTCTAAAATATTACTATTATTATTACATGGCAGCTAAGACTCTCTAAAATTACTTTCGACAACTTTTAATACCAGGACTTAGAATCTGGCCAGTGATTGATGTTGACCATGATTAGAAAGAAATAGCCACACTGTGCTTAGAGCAGCATTGAAACAAGCTGTGTGTGCTGAAGAATCTACCAGCACTGCAATCAACACTATAGGCTCATTTTTCTCCAGAATGGCACTTGCTCTTGGAAATTATCAAATTCCTTTCACCTGTGTCCATAAATAATAATTTAACCCAGTGGGCATTTTTATAAAAGGGATATCTAAAATTCAGGGACCTGAATTAATATAAAACTTAGTGGCTCTGGAGGCTGAGGCAAGAGAATCGAGAGTTCAAAGCCAGCCTCAGGTCCTAAGCAACTTAGCAAGACCCTGTCTCTAAATTTAAAATATAGATATATGAAGGGCTGGGATGGGCTGGGATGTGGCTCAGTGGTTAAGTACCCCTGAATTTAATCCTCTGTACCTAATAGTAATCATCATAATAATATAAAGCCATAAAATAAGAAAGAGACAGAATATAAGCAATAGATGTGAACTTAGAAAAAAAATAGTTTTGATGTGGAACAGAGATTAGCAGTTTGCCTCAATTCCTTAAAATCACCCGTTTCCCCAAGCCATAGTGGCCAGGTGACAAAAGTCGGAGACCTTTAAAACTGCTTTAGTTCATTTCATTTGGCTACTGTAACAAACCACCACAAAATTGGTGGATTAAAAGAAAGGAAATTAATTTTGTCACAGTTTTGAAGGCCAAGACTTAATCAAGTGTCCCTTAACTAAAATCCAGGTATCAGCAACACCATTGCTAGTAGCATTTTTTTTTTCTCAGTTCTTCTTCCTTGGGTTAACCAGTGGATTTTTGAGTATTATTTTTCATTGAAATTGTTCCATATTTGAGGCATTATCAAATTTTATCAAACACCAAAGCTCTAGGGAGAATGCATTTCTTGTTTTCCAGTTTCAGGTAGCTGCTGGAATTCCATGACTTACTCCAAATCACTCCAATTTCTGCCGCCATTTCAACCTTTTTCTCTTCTGCTTGCATGAACCCTCCTTTGGCCTCTGTCTTATAAAGATGTGGGATAGCATGTAGTCTCCAAGCTGACCAAGCAGTATACAAACCAAACACTACATATTATATGATTAAATGCAATTCTGATATGACAAACTTATTTTCAAAGCAAACTACTGGGAAAGCCGACATAGAGAAAGAGTTGCCTCATATATCTTGCTTTTTTTTTTTCCCAATCTTTTTTTTTTTTTTTTTTAAGTAGTGGATTGGTTGGTTTGCCCTTTTGTGGGGGAGCAGCTGTGTGTTTCAGACTGGTATAATTATGAAGATAAGGTTTTGCACCTTTGAATTTATTGAAACTTGCCTGGTCCCAATTCCTGAATCTTTCATCAGAGGTTTGAGTCAAAGTTCATGAGTGGTCAAGTACAGCTTTTCATAGTGTCCAAACTGAAAATGCATTGTTCATTCATGTAGCAAGAGTTCAATTCATGCATAAGCACATTAAACACTGCTAGGCGTTGTTGTTGATGCCATTGGACATGCCATTGTTGATGCATGTCCAATTTTGGGAGGGTAAAAATTATTCATATTGTGTTATATGTCAGAGTAAATTTATTTTAGATGCTAAAAGAATTATGCATCTCAATGAGTGCACAGGGGATTAGTCCTTATTAAACTATTTCAGACTAGAAGGAGCTCTGGCACCTTGGAAATTTTTCTAAGTTTCCAGGTGCACTCCTTGACAAGAAAAAACCAAACAGGGGTCATGAAAATTGGTCATGTGAGAACAAGGAGGATGTGTAGTATATCCAAGATACAACTAAAGTTTGCTTTCTAGAGAATTTTAAGAAATTAAGCAGGGTGAACTTGTGTACCTGCTCAAACCTGTCATTAATAAAATGTCAGGAAACTTCACTGAATCTCTACTCTTCATTCAAAGTTCCAAGAAATCAGAACAGTTCAGAATAAACAGAGAGCATCTACACCCTGCATGCATGTTAGCATCCTCTTTGAAGCTTCTAAGATTGCCAATGCAGGGACCCTGAATAAATCCAGTTACAGTGGATCTCTGGGTAGACAGTGCACAGGCATCAGGAGCTGCTCAGATCCCCCAGGCAATTCTAGTGTATTCTAGGGTACATTGGACTGAGAGCCAGTCCAGTAAAATTTAAACGCCCACAAATCTTAACCTCATTGTAAGAGAGGCTGCTTGAATAGAAAATATATATAGGATCTTGGCTGACACTAATTAAACCTGAGCAAATCTTGATTTAAAAATAAAAGGTAAAATTACAAAAGCAAAAAGGAAAACCCCCAAAGAACACACAAAACCTAGACAAAAATGCTCTGGGAGAGCTTATACCTTGAGGAGTGAACTTCAAAATATTTGTATCTAATCTCTCAAGTGTGAGTGTGTGTGTGTGTGTATGTGTGTGTGTTTCTTGATACAGTTAGGTGAAGTAGATAAAGGCATGTTTCTGATTGACTTTGAAATGAAGAAGAAAAGTCTATTAGATCTCAAGTCGTTCAACCAAGAAAAGAACCTGGGCAAGGAAAAGGGACAATATACAATTTTCAATCTTAAGGATTAGAGCACATTCCTCAGGTATTCTGTAGGTTAAATACTGATGACTCTGACATCATTGTGTTCCTAAATGTAAAATTATAGTTCAATGAGGAAGATAATAAAAGCACTTCAAATACTGGATGCCAGGACTCGCCAAGCCATTATAAGGTCTAAGAAAATGAAGTCCCAAGTTCTTCAAGATGATTAGCATTAAAGCAGAAGGATAGGAGATTTATGCTGACATTAAATTTAAGCAAAATGAGAATTCTAAGTAGTTTTACAAACCTTTACAAGTATGACTGTTTGATTCTATGCATTTACCACACTGTTTTAATCCAGAAATTTCTTGGTTTATATAGTCTTTTCTTGAAGAAATAAATATCATTGAATGAACAGTTTACAGAGGTGCTAAATGAACCTACATTCTCAAAAGCTGATCATACATGAGAACAGAATATATATATATATATATATATATATATATATATATATATATATATATATATATATATCTTAGTTTATAACCATCCTTTTAAGATACATTAAATTGGTTTATTATGATCTGTATTTCAAATTCATTAGCTGCATAATTTCCAGAATACACTCAGTGAGGGATGTGGTAGAGTATATTAGCAAATTTTCTAGTATTAGTTTCTTTTCTTTAAATACAACCTTAGAGAGTGTGTTTGGCCAAGAAAGAACTGCTAATTATCTATAAACTCACAATAATCTTTAAACTTCCAAAGTAAACAGTTCTCAGGGGAACACTCACCCTTCTAGCTCCAGATGCTCTAAAACCTGTAACAAACTGAAAGGAGTTGGGTGACAACTCAGTATGTTGAGGTTAATATCCATTTAGGGTAGATCTTCTGGGAACGTCTGTTCTCATCTCTAGTTGATGCCACAGTCTGGCTGGGCAAACTAACCAGGGGGTGACGAGCAACTTGTGAAGATTGATACAGCAGGAGCCGCTTTATTACGGGACAGAGAGGTATATATACTTAACTAATTACACGCAGCTTAACTTAATTAACATAAACTAGATACAGCAGTCAACCAATAAGGAATCCTCATCATTTTAATGATTACACACAGCTTAACTTAATTGACATAATCTAGACACAGCAGTCAGTCATTAAGGAATCTCTATCATCTTTTTTTTTGTTTGTTCAAAACATTACAAAGCTCTTGACATATCATATTTCATACATTAGATTCAAGTTGGTTATGAACTCCCAATTTTACCCCAAATACAGATTGCAGAATCACATCGGTTACACATCCACATTTTTACATAATGCCCTATTAGTAACTGTTGTATTCTGCTACCTTTCCTATCCTCTACTATCCCCCCTCCCCTCCCCTCCCATCTTCTCTCTCTACCCCATCTACTGTAATTCATTTCTCTCCTTGATTATTTTCCCATTCCCCTCACAACCTCTTTGGCTCGCTGGCATTACTTCACAAACCACTCCTCTTGGCAAAGTGCCAGGCGCCATCTTGACTTGTCTGTGGCTCTCAACAGGCTCTCAACAAGTTGATGCAGATTATACTAAGAAATTATGAAATACCTAGAAAAATAAAATACCTCTTCTCTGTTCTTGGGAAGGTTAAACTGTAATCTGTCTTCTCATGAATATGCTAAGCCCATTGCCAACTACAAATGCAGTATAAAATTATTGATAAATGTTTATTATTTTAAAAAAATGGATGAAAACATAATATATTGTCCAAGAACCTTAGTCTAAGCTCTATAGTTGTCATGATTTAGATGTGGAACGTCCTCAAAGTAGCAATGTTCAGAGGTGGGACTTTTGGGAAAAATTGGATCCTGAGGGCTTTGAACTGATGAGCGAACTAATCTGTGGATAACTTAATGGACTATGGGGAGTCAGTGGTAGTAGGTCAGGGCGGGAGGAAGCAGGTCACTAGACTAGGAGTGAGCTCTGGAAAGGTATTCTGCCACAGTCCGGCTGCAGCAAAATAACTGGGGGGTGAGGAAGAACTTGTGTAGATGGATACAGCAGGAGTGGGAGCCGTTTATTGTAGGACAACAGAGGTATTTATACATTCCACACAGCTTATCTAATTAACATAAACTTGATACAGCAGTCAACCAATAAGGAATCTCCACACTTAATGGCTCGCTGGCGTTACTTCACAAACCACTCCCTCTGGCAAAACGCCAGGTGCCATCCTGACTTGTTTACAGACTTTAACAGTATTCCTTGTCTTTGGACCCTCCTCCCCCATCTCTCTCTCTCTCTCTCTTTTTCCACCTTTCTTCTCTCCTCTCTTCCTCAGTTTGTTGGATGCAATAAGCTAAGCACCTTTCCTCCACCACTTCCCACCATGATATTCTGCCTCATCTCATGCTCAAAGCAATGGAGCCAGCCAACTATGAACAAGGATCTCTGAAATCATGAGCCCAGATAATAATTCCTCCTCCAAGTTCTTCTTCTAGATATTTATCACAGAAACAAAAAGCTAACCAACACAATAGTTTAGCAATAAGCAGTTGTAAAATACCTAGTGTATATTAAGCACTGCATTAGGTTCGAGGGCACAGAGTTGAATAAGAAGTTTTAGAACAGAAACTACATGTCATAATTATAATATTTCATAATGACTTATAATAAATGAATATTTCACATGTGCCTACTTTCAATGGAAGTTCATTTTTTTTTTTTTTTTTGCCTATCTCTACAAAGCACAATTGAGAAAATGTTGAAGGGATAGTAAATGCCAGTGTCAGTATAAGTGCTGGTTAAGAGGAAGACTGAGTTCAGATTCTGAATCTTTACTAGTATGGTTTCAATGTCGTTTTGATTTTCTTAACATTTCTAAACCACAATTTCCTATTCTATAAAGTGGGAAAATAATGGTAGTTGAGTTTTATAGGGTCATAGTAACATGTGATAATCTGCATCTGGAACAGATTAAAACTTAAAGCTACTGCTATTATATTCGATGGTAGGGCCTCATTTCAAAACACGAAAGCTCAAGGATGATAATTTCTTTGTAGGCAGTTGAAACCAATTTCAGATCCTGTTTGCTGAGCAATTTATATGAAATTGAGAAAATGTCAGTGTTCATGGGAACATTCTTTGGGAATGATCACATCATATAAAGGAGAGAAAAACCAATGCAGCTTGTGGGGCACTTAAAGCTCCACCAGGTCTCTCAACTGCTGTCACTATTATTATGAATCACTTATTGTTACCATTTCATGGGGAGAAAAGAAAATAGCAAATGCTAAAACTCTGCTAGTTACAAATTTCCAATTTTTTAGAATCATGGAAAGAAAAGTGATGAACATCACAGTGACTCCCCCAGCACTCTGGACTTATTTAAATGAAAATTCTAATGGCTATGAGAAACCTCAGTAGCACATCTCACTGCCACCACTTAATTAATTTATTCATTTACTCACCTCTTCAATATCTCACCTTTTGATACTGTTATAATGGCAATTATGTTTTAAGGGGTTTTAGATGATACATTCAATCAACATGTGTATGTATTTATACATATACAGGATAAACTTATCTTGTCAACATTACCTTGCCACTGCTTTCTGAGCCCTATTATTCAAACTGTGAATTGCTAGGTTTGCCACCATCACCAAGTGGTACACCCTGATTTCCCCAAACATTTTAAATATACTCAACTCTTCTAGGGACACGTCTGCACTATGGGATCCCTGTTTTGAAGTGACAAGTTCTGAGCATGATTGGAGCAGCATTTGTAAACCTCTGCATTCTCCTGTGACCATTTTTCCCTATTGCCTGTGCATCTTGTTAGTGTTATGCGTGAATCCACACCATTAGAGCAGTAACACAGCTGCTGTCATTCTCGGTTATCTAGGACTCCTGCTCAGACAGATCAGCTCAGAAAGAATGCCTCTGCCCTCCACTTTATCACCCAGAGACAAAAACTTAAAAAGAACCTACAACTAATTATTTGAAATCTTCCCAGGTCTCACAGGACAGGGCCAATTGCCTCTGCAGACTCAGAAAAAGAGCTGAACTAAGGAAGATAGGACAGGTCAGTTTTGATCAAAACCAACATATAGACAGGAAGACCCAATTAGGATGACAGCAGAAAGGGAGTGCAGGATGCCAGAGAAGCAGGTATCTTAGATTATCTTTTGTTTTCAATTTGAGCCTGACAAAATTATAGGTCAAAAATCCCATTGTAATCCACAGTTCTATCAATTTTTGTTTATAATTTTAAACATTTTTCCCCTGTATCATTTCAGGAAACAAAATAGAGATTATGCCAATACGTATGCAATGAATTAAAGTGTGATAAAACATTTTATTTTAACAAGAAAAATAAAGAAATATCTTTCATTGCTTCAAAAAAAAAACGTTTGATTATAAGAAGCTTTAGAAGTTTTAATTGGGAGCTAACTCATTTAATACATGCATCTTGAGATTGGCTAAAGATCATTTCAGTGCTTTGATTTGGGTAAGGAATGAAGGAATGTCCACAAGTGAAGCCCTCTACAGGCAACAGATGAACCCTAGTTTTCATACATGTCCTCACTTGGGAATCAGTGGGGACTTCTAAAACAGCTAGCTCAGGGTCTGCTCCAAATATTCCTACCAACATGATAGGGGAGCAGCCTGGCTGTATGGACTTTTAAAAATTTTTTAAATGGGGCTGGGGCTGGGGCTCAGCTGTAGAGCACTTGTGTAGCATGTGCGAGGATCTGGGTTTGATTCTCAACATCACATAAAAATAAATAAATAAAATAAAGGTATAAAAAATTACAACAATCTTTAAAAAATTTAAATTAAATATATTTTAACTGATACATAAGAACATAAAAATTACACCTATTTATTGGGTACCTCATGATTTTTCAATGCATATAGGTACTGTGTAATATTTAATGAATTTTAACATATCTGTCTCCTTAGTTACCATTTCTTTAAGTTGAAAACATTAAAACCTTTTCTTAAACTTGTCAGATGATTCTACTATGCAATAAAATTCAAGAACACCTGCTCAAAATATGTGTGTTTATTTATATATTTCAAATAATACCAATTAAAATCAATCAGATGATGTGAATTGGAGTGGTTTGTGACCTGAAAGAAAAAGAGTTTTTGAACACAGGATTATTTGCCACAAAGAAATAAAAAAACCTATTTTGTAACAGAAATCTATTAGCAATTAACTATACCAAAAGGCCTTACAATATTGAGTATTGAAATGAAAAGAACCTACTATGCTTAGAAGTTGAAATGTTGTAAAACAATCATTGTAAAATATATCTATTAAATTTCACAGGAATTGACATGTTAAAGATTGTAAGATGCTTCATCATGTTATGCCACAATAAAATAAAAACCCCTTTCAATTAAATTGTCATTCATTCTCAATCATGAGAAACATAAAAAGCAACAATGAAGCCTAGAACTGATCACTGTAATGTTGGCTGTAGAGGTTAGTAGCCAGGGGAAGCAATCAAACTTTTCCTCATACTGGGAGAATGGATGCAGGAATAGTGAACATAAAGTACAATTTTGAGGAATTGTACTTCTCTCTCCAGTGGTGAAGTTCCAAAAGACAGTAGGTGACTAGCAAAAGTTAATGGGGCCTGTGTGACAATACAGAAATAGTTGTCATGCAAGCATTGAGAATATGATTATTTATCTTTTGAGAAAGGATTTAAGTGATAATTTTTTTTAAAATATAAATAAATGATTTTAACTCTATATCCTAGTACATTAGTAAATTTTGTGGGGCAATTTTATACCCAAATAAAATATCAGGGACAAAAAAATATCAAGGATTCATTTTTTTGTTGTTTGCTTCAGAAGAACATATGACATTGACAGCTTTCCATGACAGATTTACTGTTGGCACATGTCTTTTTCATCACCAAATCCTCCCATCTGTTGACATGGTATTTCTTCCTGAAACACATCATTTATATTGTGCAAAAACAATAAAGAAGCTGTTAAGTGTAAACTCCCAAGATAAATTTTTACTTGTATACTGAGATGTGCATATAAATAATCAATTCTTTACCCAAACCCATTTAAAAATGAAAATTTGAAGGAGATATAAGATTTATTTTTACATTTATGTGAGCTTTGAGTTAAAATGTTCACAAGTAGAAATTTAAGCATTCATTTATTATGTAATTATTATGCACCAGGTATCATTGTATGCACTAACAGCAAGGAAGAAAAAAATGAATTTCCTATTGTCAAGTTTTCTTAATTTTACATATTATATAGTTGATAAAAGTGTCACTGTTTTCATCCACTAGTAATAGAACACTCCAGTCATACTGGTTTAAATGTAAAAGAGACAATGTACAAAGTTCCCTTTTACGCATCCTGCTGTTCCAGCTTGAGTTGACTCTGGTTCTGTCCTCTTCCACATGTGGCTGCAACAACTGTGGCTCTCAGATCAATAACAAGAAAAGTCTAAAAAGAAAGAGAAAGTGGCTTCTGAAAGTATTCCCAAAGGGTGTCCAAGAACTTTCCCAGAAAATTCCCTTAACCTCATGTTCCCAGCACTTGCATCTGTCTGTTCCCTATTGGCATTACCAGTCTTCACAGCATTGTTACTATTTTAATTCAATTACAAGATGAATGGTTTCTTAGCCAATTGCCAGGAAAATGGTGTAGGAGAAAGAAATCTATTTTTCCAATCTTAGGTTCTTGGCTGAGGACCTGCAAGTAAAGAGAGAGTACCAAGAGAAAAACATTCAAAGGCTACACATTTTAGGAGAGTTCATAAGGGAATGATCCAAAGAAACAGGTAAATCTGTGTATTTTTTATGCCAGTTTTGACAGAAGTGGATAGTTGTGGAGAAGTGTGATAAAGGAAGTGGATACATCTAATGGCAATAAATCAGAGGGAACTTAGCCAGTCTGCCTGATCAGATTCTTCTTTTCTCTCTGAGTCTTTACAGAGGAGGATATTCCTTTTTCCTAGTTATAGGGAAAGCAACCATTTGAATGACAGTCTTGGACTGTGAGAGGAGAAGTGAGGGAAGGAGCCAGGGAATGGCCTTCCTAGGTCTTGTGACCTGCCTCAGGCACAGAAAAGAGAGGAAGGTGAGTAGGACCTTCCTCCTACTGCTGTTTTTTTCTAATATCAAGGTGCCATATTTTGGGGTAGTATGTCCTCAAAGTGTGGGTAAGACTAGGTGTGGACTAATCATATCAACTTCTGGCCATGAGTATAGTTTCTTCTACCTGGGACACACGGGTCTTCCAAGAAATGGGTAGATACCTGAACAAGTTTGTGATACCCTTAGGAAAGAAGATATGGAATGAATATGTAGTGTGTAAAAAACAATGTTCATTAAATTATCTTGGCTCCATGGTTTTTAATACTTAAAAATTGCAAACAAATTATATGCTCATCAGAGGAAAAATTATCAAAGTATCTGATATCCATATGGGTAAATTAATTTAATAGTGATTGAATTAATTTAATAGTAATTGAATTAAGTTAATAATCATTATGATAACAATTTGTATAAAATGATACCATTAATAAATTTAAAATAACAGAACAATAATGTCACTGCTGATATGAATGTTACAAAAGCAGATAACTTTAGAAAGAACACAACCCTTCTTTAAAGTCAATAAACCTATTCTAATTATTTAACTGACAAGTTTGAAAAATAGATCTTAGATATAATAATTTTATTTTGTTGAAACCTTTTATGTTTACATAAATTTTTTTATTAAACAAATTAACTCTCATAAACTGTATTTAATATCCAGTTATTGCAATTTAGGATATAAAATTTTGTTCTTTAAAAAGTTCTGCTTGAAAAATTTTCATATCTTTTGACATTCTATAGTAATGATACTTAGATTTTACCTTGGTTTTAGCTAAATATTTACGTTAAAACTTCACCATCTCATTTTGGATGAAATTGTCCTTTATAAGATCTTTATTGAATATGTATGCATACCAATACTTGTGCATATGTGTGTCTACATTTATATATATTTACAAGTATTTATGTTTGTATGCATACATGTGTATATAGTGAGAGAGAGAGGAAGAAAGAGAGAGAGAAGAAATTCTAGAAAGCTTTTTAATAGTAAATATCCCTGCAATATCATTAGTGGAGAATTTATTTCTAACATTTCTATTTCAATAATTTTATTTTTAACATTTATTATATCTCTAATGGGGAAAATTCAGTGATGAGACAGCATGGTAGATTTTGGTTTGGGAAGGTAAAGGCTAAATTCTTCTTGAGGATCTATTAGCATATGTTCACACTACAGCAATCATCGAATTAACTGAGAGTGAAGGTGAAAATCCCATTAGGTCAGTTACTCAGTTAATTGCTCTGATGTGAGCATAGCTTTAGTTTAAGAAACCTATAACATCAGCCTCATTATAAAGGGCAAGTAGGTCAGGGCATTTCCTCAGCAAACCAATTTAGAAGACTTAAGTGGGCTGTTCCATAAGTCAAGAAAAATGATCAGTTTTTGAAAAATTATCACTTAAAGGTAGAGTATGCTTAATTACTACTGGACATGAACCTCAGAACACAGACATATCAATCACCACAGAGGAAGGGCAAGTGGAGCATACTTTCCTCTATACTGAGGAAGGCTGAGCACCTACTCCATTACACTGAGTAAACATTTATTGACTGTCCAGTAGTGGTGACTTTAGTTTTAGTCACCAATAAACACTTTAACCTGCTCATCAGACATGAAGGAAGCGTCAGAGATGCCAAAGATGGAATGGGCACTTCCTACAGCAATGTGGACTTTAAGGATCCCAAAAGACATTTGGGCCCATGGTTTCACACCAGAATTGAGTAATGGCCCCAGATCCCTTCCTTTATTCTAAGGACTTCTGTTTTTACTGTTTCTGTCTTTTCAGCTATGAAGTGGGAGCTTTTTGATGCCTACCTCTGCTAAGTCATGAAGTGCTCCAAACTGAGTTATAAATTCAAGCTCCAGGAGCTCTTGCCTTGTCTCTAATGATGTTAAAATTTAATGAAATCCAAAGATACTAATGTTGTGTTGTGTTCGTCTTCCTCCCTTCTCTCCCACCCTTGTAAGTTTGGCATTACATTTGCAAAGAAAGCGGATGTGGGCTTTTATTTTTTTTTTTCTTTGCATTTTCTGCATCACTGAAAATTGCATAGAATGAAATGGATCTATTTCCCATAAGAGAAAAAAATCAGAACTTTTTTTTTTTTTCTTGTAGTTCTGTAGCACAAGTTTCCTATTGACTGCATACTCCATGTTAAAATACACTTTGGATATATTTCAACTTCTTAGGATATGGCAGGAGGAGAAATGTGTGTTAATCAAACCTCTGGATTAATTTCAACCTCTTGGGATAAGAACAAGAGGAAAACCATGTGTTTTTTGTTTGTTTGTTTGTTTTTAACTAAACAACATGGGCCAACTTACTTAAGGGCGATTCATTTTTTAACCACTGTAAATCAATGTTTTTAGATAGGAATTAAGTTTATCTCCAAAATTATAGGATCCAATTTATAAGAATACAACTTTGTAATAGCACTTAATTTTAAATTTATTGTTTTTAGCCAGAAATACTGTTACATTATAATTTTATCATTATTTTACCTATTAAAAACTGATGGCAGTTGACATTAAATATTACCTGGGATTCTAAAGAAAGAACTTTGTTAATGAATAGGCAAGCTCTGTATTGATCTACTTAGCTCCATGACTCTGAATCCCATGGAGTAGTTCATATGTCCCAGGATTTTGGACCTGCCCCAAGTTCTGGAAGCAATCCTGCTCCTAGATATGAAGAATTGTAAGTCTGAATTGCTTTTTCCTTTCTGATATTTGAATTCCATTCTAATAAATGATTTGTTACTTAATTCACTTGCGTTGAAGGGAACTACTAAAATGTGATTTCCAATAGGGTTTTGTCTTTTTTGTCTCCCTTTATTTGAGAACATCACATATGCAATTGTTCCATGCAATTTTCATTATGTACATGATTTCAAAAGTAGCATTACTCTTATGTATATGTGAGGTATATATATATAATTTTTTCCTTTCATGTAAGTGCTGTGTGTATTATCCTCTACATTATGTATACCATATACAGCTTAATATATAGGTCCATATAAGCCAGGATGTCATAAAAGATATTATCAAGTCCATGTTGACCAAATGAATTTTGCCTTGTGTTCTGAATTTAGAACCGAAACTATGTCTTCTGTGTTAGTTTTCTATGGTTGCTGTAACAAGTTAATTACAAAATTAATGAATTTTAAAAAGGCAATATCTGTCTTGAAATTCTGTTTGGCAGAATTCTGACATGGTTCTCATAAGTAAAACTATTGGCAAGACTACTTTCCTTTCCTATGCTCTTTCCAGCTTCTGGAGGTTGCCCACATTCCATGGCTTGTTGCTCCTTTAGCAACTTCAAAGTCAGCCAAGCAGTTTGAGTCTTTTACAGCTATTATCTCTCTGATTTTTTTCTGTACCTTTTTTCTACTTTTAAGAACCATTGTAATTATATTGGGTTCACATGGATAATCAACAGTCACCTTCCCATGTCAAGGTCTTTACTCTTAATCACATTTACATAGTCACCTTGCCACATAAATTGACATATTCACAGATTCTGGGAATGAAGACATGGATCCCTTCAGGACCCATTATTCTGACTACCAACACTTCCATCATATGCTTCTGGCAAAACAAAATAGTTGCTGTGGAATTTGTGTCCTGTCTTGCCTCTCTAGAGCTGTATTGGTGTCTTTCAACTAAACACAGGTTTTCACAACTGTCTCCTCTACCTACTGATGAATTTTTTCTCCTCACTCTCCTTCTATGCAAGATCTGCTGCTTAGAACTCTTCATATCACCTTCTCAGAGTGGAAATAGGACTTTACCTTCCTAGTATGGTAACCAACCCCTGCTGAACTCCTGATTCCCTCAACACTTCTATAATGAGCATCATCCAACAAGTTTTCCCATTATCCACAGTGCCTCCTCCAAACCTTCTGCACCAAGCTCCAGTTTCTATTCTCTTCTCCTCTGTCATGATTATTGTGATATGGCACCCAGATCCCTCCTCAGTGAAGGAATTGTGGCCCAGCAGTGGGGAGAGTGGTCAACAGATGACATTTACGTACCAATCCCTGGTTCAGGCATGGCTGTATTGGAGTGACACACATTTGAATGACTAATGTGGGAGATGTGAAGGCCTGGTTAGCTCAGCCCATCTCAGAACATTCCTGAAAGTCCCTTGTAGTTCCAGACCTCCCCATAGAAGAGCCCTCCACCATGCTAAGACTTCTCCCTCTACCCTATTCTGTTCCCTTGCACTGCTTCCATGGGGCTTGATACTAACAGCACTCTTTAATAAATGTTCTTCAAGCTTGTCTTTGTTAGAGACTCTGCTTTACAGCAAAGCCAACCTTCAACTTCCTCTTAGGAAATGATTTACCTTTTATACTCGCTGAAATATATATATTTGTCCTTGTAAGTTTCAACCTAAATATTCCTTTCTCTTTAAGGTCTTTGACAACCCATAAGGCAAACTGAGTTATTCCTCCCATGTTCTCTCATATCATACAATATAAGACCTGAAACTAAGACCCCTGTCATCTATTTATGAAATATCATAACTCCGTGAGACATTATGTACTAAACTAGTAGACTGTATTATTCTCCTTTATTTACCAGAACATATGTTCCCTATGAGCAGGCAACATGTTGTTTTCTTGTTAGCAGTCTAACATCTAAGGTAGATTTTGTCATAAAGATACCTAACAAATATTCTTAAATAATTTTAGGAGTAGATGGTCTGCCGTCATTTCACCCCAAAGTTTTCTTGCATTGTCTCACACATGAGCTTTTGGGGGAACAACACATTTCCAAATCATAACATGGTACCACACATCAAGTCTAGTTTACACAAATATGGGTTCCACTCATTTCCTGGCTCCCATCCAATTGAATTTTCCTACAAGATTTAGGAACAATAAAGAGTCTACATGCCTCTAAAGTAGATTGTATTTTTATCATTTAAAATGATTTTGCAGCTGGGCACAATTGTGCACATCTGTAATTCCAGTAGCTCAGGAGACTGAGGCTGGAGGATCACAATTTCAAAGCCATCCTCAGCAACTCAGTGAGGCCCTAAGCACCTCAGTGAGCCCTAAGCAACTCAGTGAGGCCCTTAGCAACTTAGTGAGACCCTTAGCAACTTAGTGAGACCCTGTCTCAAAATAAAAAATAAAAAGGACTGGGTAAGTGTCTCAGTGGTTAACACCTTAGGCTCAATCCCTTGTACCCGCCCCTCCCCCCAAAAAAAGATTTTACAGTTATTTTTACCCAAATGTTTCTTATAGATTGATCCCTAGAACTCAGTCACTTTTTCATTCCTCCCTATTATCTAGATAGGTTAGACCTGGTGCTGACTTATCATAAAATTGTAAAAATCAGTAATACAAAGCCATAATTTTTAAAATGATAGTATCACCCACCTATTATTAGAGGTAGAAATTTTTATATTAATGAAACTGATTCCTTGGAAAGTAACTGTACTCAATCAGAAAAAGTAGAATGCCATCTTGCCTTCTTAAAAAGTTCCAAACCTACATTTAATTATAACTCTTTTATTTCAATTGCTAAACAATTTGATTTTCCCTCTATTACATTATATAGCAGTAAACAATACACACAGAACCACCATGGAGAAAGGCCTTGAGCTTAATTGTTATGATAAAATTCTTTTCTTTCTTATCACATTTATGTCTACCCTTTCTACCCCAATGCATTCCTTACCTCCTTTTCTTTGGTGTGTATATGCTTTCATTGTTCCAGGGTTGGAGCCTTCTGGAAAACTGAAGCAGCCTAAAGACTTCCCTCCAAATCTCAATTCTTACAGATTTTATGGTTAGGAGAAATTATCCTTGTCTTCCTGAGTTTTGGAACTTGCTCTGGGAAAAGGGTCACAAAAGATTTCCCCTTCATAGTAACTTGGATTCCTATTGTTGAGATCATTTGGGGCCTGCCTTTCTCATGCAGACAACCTGTAGTTTACTGAGAAATGTGACATATCCGGTCCATTTAAACCAGGAGTGGCTGCAGGTACATTGCTTCTTGGGATCAGCACAGTCAACCCATTTTATAGAATTATTCCATAACCTTATGTTCCCAGCACTTGCACCTGTCTGTCCCTTATCAGCATTACCAGCCTTTTGCAGCATTGCTACTATTTTAATGTGATTACCTGTTAATTTGTAATCTTTAGGAGGTAATTCTGCTTGGGTCTAGGAGGTACCTGAGCAGTTTTCAATCTCCCAGTGATTCATATTTCTAAAATCCTGATATTTGCTCTAAATTTCTTTATTCATTATTCCAGGTTATTACCTCTCTTGGTAGGACTATGACCATGTCTCTGCTCCATTTTATATTTTATTCAGACCATCTAAAAGAGGTACATACAAGACTTGGAAACACACCTGAAAAGCATAAGTGTCCTGGGTTCTGACATCAATAGGTAGTGGTCCAGCTGCTATCATGTTATCCACCTGTTTTTCTAGAACCTGGAGACAAACTTCACTCCCAGAAAAAGTAATGGCATTTTTCTTTGTTATCCCCAAAGCTAAAGAATATTGTTCATGATGCTATCTGGACATGGGCAAATTTTAAAATGTGAAATATCAAAACAAATCATAGAAAGAGGTAGAAAATATGTGTTTAAGTCAAACAGCATGGAAAATAAAAATAATGATCTTATTATATGAAGAAGAAATAATAATTCTTAAAATAGGAAGAAATGCCTTATTTCTAAAAAAAAAAAAAAAAAAACATTTATTTAATTGAGAGGTTACTATGTAAAGTCATATTTAATGTTAAAGATAGAAGGAGATAAATAAGTATAAAACAGACTTCATAATGATGGAATTGATTTAGACAGAAATGACAATCAGAACTAATGTACACGATTGAGAATCCTTCCAGTTGGGCTTGATACTATTGCTGGAACATTCCTAGAGTATTTAGACTAAAACATATCTGCAGTTGAATGAGATGGAGATGATGATGAGGCTGCAATGAGCCACATGGAGAAATCATATTTTTTCCTAATTAAGGATGGTGCTACAGCTGGTATTACTTACTTATAAATGTAAGAAAGATGGCTGAAAATAAGAATGGGTGACCTAAGGTTTGTTCCATACTGAGTACAAATTTTACTGATTCAGGCTGCTCATAAAAACCTGCTGTTGATAGCTATCTCTTTTTGGCTCAGAATCTGGTGATGCCTCTCCAAAGCAAACACTTTGTGAATTGTGTTTCTCAGAGTTGTTCACTTATAGCTTTTCCTGAATCATCGCTTCAAGGATATTCAAGGATGTCCTCCTAACTATCGTGAAAGAATTTCATAAAAATCTTAAACAAAATTTGTTAAAAGGAATAATATAGCCTCATATTTAGTTTGGAATTCTTAATATTATTTAAATGTTAATATTTCAGTTGAATTCAACATGCATGATCATATTAGAAGCCATCAAACAGTTAATTTGTTAATGAAATAAATTAACTCAACCAACTTATTTGGTAACATTCTAGTTCACTGTCTTAATCATTCAGGAAAAACCATCTTGGGAAACAGTATTTAACAGTGAAAACATAAAATCAAATAATACATGAGATTTTGGCATAGAATTGATGCAAAAAAGTGAGGTGTTTTTTTTTTCTCCTTAGAATCCAGAAAGGTAATTTTTGAAATTGGGAGATACAGTTTCGGTCATACTTACAAGGTTCATAACATACATAGATCATTATAAGTTAATTGCCAAGTCTCAGCCAGAATCAAGATATGAAATTGCTCTAATAGATTAGGTAAAAGGAAGAAGACAAAGCTCACAGCCCAGTGTAGCACTGAGACAATAGCTAAAGAGCCACAGATGACAGTCATTTGGATAAAGAGGAAAGTTTCTACATACAGATTCTTTGAGCAAATGCTCTAGAATTTTTCAAGAAATAATCCATTCAGAAAAACCATTGCTTCAAATTATAGTAGACAGTCTTCAAAAAAGAAAGATTATACAGAACGTAAGTGTAGGCTATTCTCATTCTAAAAGCTCTAAAGATAACAAAAGACTTACATTTTTGTTATTGTTTTGCAATTTATTATAGAGCATTACCTAAATCAGTCTTTTCAAATTCATCTCTTGCTTCCTTTATTTTGAATCAAATTTTATTATCAAATAAAGCTATTTCTCACAAGTTCTTAAACATTTCTTACCCATGTGAAGTTTCAGAGAAAGCTGTGTCTATTTAGTTGTATTCTGTTTTAATAAAACTATTAAAAACAATTTGGAGCTAATATCTCCCAGTTGTCCTCTTCACTTTCATTCAGTGATTTTATCTTAAGTACTAGCCCAATTCCACATATGCTTATGATACATACAAAATTGGAAATGAGCAAGGTCTTTCCAGTCGAGCAGTTTCAAATATGTAGTAGGATTATTGATTCCTGTCATTGGATGGTATAGTTACTAGAAATATACTTTCTTAAACAGCAAACAAAAAAAAAATATTTGGTAAAATATTTTATTTTAAAAATGCATCTGAAAGTTTTAATCTCTTTGATTTCACACATTAAAGAAGTTTAGCCATAATGATTCTGAGTACTTTACTTATGTCTATTATTCATTATAATGATATCATGAGGTTGTCATTATTATCCTCAATTATGGGATTTAAAAATCTGAGGGCTGGGGTGTGTAGTTCAGTGGTAAAGTGAGTGCTCAATGTGTGTGACACTCCTGATTTAATCCCTAACACCAAAACACTAAAAATGTTTGATCTGAGAGCTTGGCAATGTATCCCAGGTTATACTGAGAATAAGAAGTATAGCTGGCACAAGGGAAGCCCATGCTCTTTCTTTGTGAAGCTTCTGCTAGTGTATACTCGGAAAACATCAGTGCACTTGGGAATATCACTGTTTAGACACTTTGTCATTCTGTTGTGCAATTCTCATTCTCACCTGATTCCTATGCAGAAGGTCCTTAATGGATAATTATTAGGCTTAGGATCTTAAAGCGTTTTCTAAACAACAAAACATCTCCAGTCAGACTCAGAGGTATAGGGTATTAACACGAATAAGATTTGGGGTGAGGTAAAACAGATGTAGTGTATACAAACCATAACATCATAAGTGCCAAAATAAAATTAAGACTAATCCATTTCATAATTTTAATTGAAAATCCTAAGGAGATTATCCTATCCCAAATTACTAAGCAATAGAGTGAAAAAATAATGAAATGCAGGAGTGAGTGAATAGGAGTTAGCAGTTTGCCTGTTCAGGCAGCTAGAGACACTCCTGAGATGTTACCAATTGATGTACTTGTATTCTACTGTGCAACATTATTTCATAATAATTATTAGAGTTATTTTGTAATGCAGTATTTATTAAAAATATTAAATATTATATTGTCTTGAGCAACTAATAAAAAAAGAAAAGAAAACACAACAATAACAAAAATATTAAATACGTGTATTTTGTTATTTATATTAGGACATGTGAAGGCATTGTATTTAAGTTTCTTGCTTTTGTTGAGTCTTAGTACAATTTTAGAGATTGAAGAGATGATCTGGTAAAACCCCCACTTTAAGATGATAGCTCATTGTGCTCATAAATTACTTTGGTAATATATCTTATTGATATTCTCATTCAATACTTACCAATATTTACTATAAGAAAGGTTATATCTGGTAGTATAGTCATTATCCTAAAAAAAGTGTCATGAATCTACCCTTAGAAAAAGACGACAGCAATGCAGATAGAAGTTATGACCACATGGCTGCAAGAGTTAAAAAAATAGGTACTCACAATGCTTCATGGTACTTAAAAGATGTGTATAATTTTAATACATAAAGATCAAGACTATGTCTAACAGAGGATACAGCATAAAACAAAGCATCAAACTTGTTCAGGGAAAACCAAGTAATATAATTTTGGTACAGAATACATTAAATGGATCCTTAAATATCATAACAAATTAATATAAAATTTTCAAGAGCTTGAATAAATTTAGCTAGCATTTACTATAAAACAAGAAATCACTGAACATTTATAAAGGGAATTGGGTATGTAATTAGGATGGTAATTTAGAAAGATATATGTAGTAATTTCTTTTTTTTTTTAATTTTTGGCGGGGGGAGGAGTACCAGGGATTGAACTCAGGGCCACTCAACCACTGCACCACATCCCCAGCCCTATTTTGTATTTTATTTAGAGACAGGGTATCACTGAGTTGCTTAGGGCCTAGCTAAATTGCTGAAGCTGGCTTCAGACTCAAGATCCTCCTGTCTCAGCCTCTTGAGCCGCTGGGATTACAGGCATGCACCACTTCACTTGGCATATGTAGTAATTTCTTGAAGGTTTGACTAATCCGTAGAATGGACAGAAGATAAGGGGACACTTGTTGGGAAAAGGGAGAGTAAACTAGAGTGATGACAAAAGGAATCCCAAGTCAGGTGGATGCAAAGCATAGAAGTAGGTATGGCATGTACATTTAAAAAAATAAACCATGTAGCCAGATTGAAAACTCACTGGATTTAAGATTTAAATCAATGAATGAAGGAATAGTTCACAAATCATTTGAGCTTTCAGAAGCAATAATGTCAGATGTCAAGGAGTCACTTTGCAACTGAAATCCAAACAGCAGTACTCCATATCCAATAGACAGTTTGGAGCACAACGTGCCTTGAGCTTGGGAAAAAGCTTGTTAAAGAAGATGCTGATTTAGAAATTTAAAAATAAATGTTAACTAAACTAACCCAGGGGCAATTACATCAACCAAATGCCCACGGAGTAAGAAAACAACCTCAGTAGAGGTAAGAAAGAGTAGCTTGGCAGGTTAGAAGAAGACAAAGAAATCAGAGGTGTAAAAAGAACCCAGCTATTCTGGTGCTGGTTAAAAAATAAAAATGGTGCTTTCAAGGGCAACCTAGTGTCTACTGTGAACTATTGCAAAGATTAGGAAGTGTGCAGCTTGAGCAAAGGCAACAGTTCAGCACTTTCTCTGCTGGTGAACTCCCTGCCTTGCCCCAGGAAGCTGTGTTCTCTCTAAGCCAAATTCACTGTCTTTTCCTGCAAGTATTTTTCTTGTTCCTGTCTCTTCTCTAGCTTTCATCCCCTGAACACCAACATTCCAGAGATGATGATACCAGGTTTTTAAACCAGGCAAGAGAGTCTAAGTATACATATTTTTCTCTGAATGTGGGTATATTCCAAATACTTTAAAGGAATAATTTCCAATTTCTTATCCAAGTGGTCTATGCTGGCTTTCTTAATCCAGAGCTGTTATTATATTGTCAGATCAACACAGACTCGTATGCTAAATAATGGAATATATGATGAAGGATTAATTGGCAATTCAAAGAAAAATATTCAAGGTAGGAAAAGATAGAAATAGATTTTACAATAGCTGTAAACCTTAGAATCTTATTTTTTATTTTTTTATTTTTTTGTATTTTTTTTTTAATTTTTTTTTATTGGTTGTTAAAAACATTATAAAGCTCTTGACATATCATATTTCATACATTGGATTCAAGTTGGTTATGAACTCCCAATTTTACCCCAAATAGGAAAGGTAGCAGAATACAACAGTTACTAATAGGGCATTATGTAAAAATGTGGATGTGTAACCGATGTGATTCAGAATCTTATTTTTTAAATTTTTCATTTGTTCTTTTAAACTTAGCTATATAGTCAAATTCATAATGAACAACAGTAGTAGACATTGAAAGTACTTTAGTACTTTTAAGCATTTAAGTGTGCTTCTTCCTTCCTTCCATCCTTCCTTCCATCTTCCCTCCCTCCCTCCTTTTCTCCTTTCTTTCTTTATTTTTATTTCTTTTCTTCCTGCCTAAATCTCAGGGTTACTTTTTATTGGTATACAGTGCTGATTGTGTGCAGGTGTATGCTTGCAAAAATGTGTGTGTGTGTGTGTGTGTGTGTGTGTGTGAGAGAGAGAGAGAGAGAGAGAGAGAGAGAGAGAGAGAGAGAAAGGAGTAGTTCATAGTAATATTATCTCCATTGCTTATTTCAAAATGGCATACATAGCTCTGACAATTAGACCCGTGATAAAAAGTATTCTCATCTTTACTAAGTTTATTGCATTAAACAATAAAGAAAAACTACCAGGGGCTATTTGCTTTAATATTCTCAGAGGGAAGACTATTCATTTTCTGTCATTTCTTTCCTTCACCACACTTTGTAATAAAATAAGGCAAAGGAGGTGGATGGTCTGGGCACTTAATTTGCCCTCCTGGGTGCTTTTTTTCTGGCCTGATTATCATTTCAGACTCCTGCTCTGAGCCACTCTCCCTCCTCCCCATGGTTCCCTGGCCCTCTCTGAGCAGAATCAGTAGTCAGACAGTCAATCATAGTTCTTCTTTCTTTTGAAAAGATCATTTATTCATTCATCTAATCACCACTTTTGTAAGTTACATAATTGGATAACAAACAAAAGTCTGGAAAAGCAACTTCAACTGGACTTGTGAATGTAATTATTTATGATTTCTTGATTAAGGCTATTTTTCTGTGTCTGTGTCTCTTCTTTTATATTAGCCTGACACACAAAAGAAATTAAATTACATCTCAGATAATTGATACCTCTACTTATCTTGGCAAAGGAAGGAGGACATTTTATTTATCTCATTACAATGTGAAAAAAATGTAGTATGATTGAGGATATGGAAACTCTCTCATCCCAGCTCCCTGTAACCATTCTGATGATCTGAAAGCCTCTTATTAAGAGTATGCACTCTTTCAACACACACACCCACACACATACACTCATTATTTCAACAATTTTATATCCCATAAAATCTACCTGGTCATCATATATACAGAAAGCCAAAACACTTAGTGTAATCCAATTTCTAATGGAAAAGCTAAGACCTCAATGTGAGATGAAATAATCCATTGTGGTACTTATGGGGTAGATATTGGGGCAATATGAAGTAGTAATCCTAGAATAAGATATCAATGCTAGCAAGGAAGGTACCCTGTTAACGTTGAATGTCTTCCCTAAACTAACAGTAGAACATTAGGTACCTATTTATACATCAATGTTAAATATTTTCTGATTATACCCAAACTTATATGAAGGAAGCATTGGATAGTTAATGAGTGTTTTTAATTGCAGATATTTTAAGCCAGGCATGACAGCATATGCTGGTAATCAAAGCAGGTCAGGAGACTGAGTCAGAAGGATCGATAGTTCAAGGCCAGCCTCAGTAAATGCAAGATGCTAAGACACTCAGTGAGACCCTGACTCTAAATTTTAAAATATACCAAAAAATTGCAGATATTTTAAAATTACAAATATAAAACTAGTTCCTAAAAGTCTTACCATTTCAGATCATTTAATTAGCACTAGAGCTTTCTATCTTTTTCTTTAAATACAGAGTGAAAGTTATGCTAGATGAAATAAGGCAGCCACAGAGAGACAAATATTGCATGATCTCCTTCATATGTGGAAAATAAACAAATTAGTCAAATATATCAGTGCTTACCAAGAGTGGGAGACAGAGAAGAATGTGGCAACATATAGGTCAAGGACATAAAGCAGCAGATATGTAGGATGATCAACTTTTAAATCTAATGTTTAACATGAAAACTATAGTTAATAAGATTGTACTGTATTTTGGATTTGTCAGATAGGTAGATCTTTAGTTGCCTTTGCCATAATAAAAGAAAAAAAATGTTTTAGTCAGCATTTTTACTGCTGTGATTAAAAGACCTGACAAAAAGACTTTTAAGGGAATAAAATTTTATTTAGAAGTCTCACAGTTTCAGAGGTCTCAGTCCATAGAAAGCCAATTCCATTCCTCTGGGCTCAAAGAGAGGTAGAACATCATGGCAGAAGAGTGTGGCAGTGGGAAGCAGCTCATATGATGATCAGAAAGCAGAGAGAGAGACTCCACTGGCCAGCTATAAAATATATACCCCAAGGCCATGCCCTCAGTTCCCCCCCTCCTTTAGCCATACCTTACCTGCCTTCAGTTACCACTCAGCTAATCCCTATCAGGGAATCAATGCAATGATTGGGTTAAGCCTTTTACAATCCAATCAATTCTCTTTTGAACCTTCTTGCATTGTCTCACACGTGAGCTTTTGTGGGATACCTCACATCCAAACCATATCAACAACTGTGTAAGTGATAGATATGTTCACCATAGTTACCATATATAAATATCTGTTTTGCCCTCATCCCAGTTGCACTAGGGCAGGAGTATCACTTGCTGGAAGACCAAAGAAAACACAGAGACAGCATTAGAGACATAAGGTTTATTGAAAATGCTTGGCAACAGAAATGGACATACAACACTTCCATGCCTCCTGGTGTTTTGCCAAGAAACACCTCATCCCACATGATGTTACTCCAGAAAAGAGTGTCTATATTACTCTAAAGCTTGCTCCAGTCATGACCTGCTAGGTGCATGGCCCTAATCATCTCCACAGTGCCTTCAATTCACACCAACTACCACAGGGAGAGGGGCTTATAAGTTAGGTAACAGCAGCAGTGACATTGTTAGTTGGTTTAATCTACTTTTTTTCCTTGTATGACCAGCATTCCAAGGAGCATTTGTCCTGGTGTGTGCAAGAAAGTTCATGCAATTAGTCTGTCCTATTGCAATGTACATGGGAAACAGAGTCAATGTTCATCAAGGTAGTATTTATTTGGATATTCTGGTCTGAGCCCTTCTTATTGTTCCCTTTACTTGGTTAGGTCTACCCAACAACAGAAAGGGGCATTTCAGGGACATGGTAGTACACTGTCTTCCATTTTATTAAGTATTACACAGTATTATATAGCATCATGTTTTATTGAAAATAAATATGCAAAAAATTGTTAATATGAGCTTTCTTCATGTAATACAATCTATTTTTTAAAATAGTAAATGAATAAATATAGATTCAGAGGCAAGCAAAAAGTAGCAGATTGGGACAGAGAAAAGTTGCTTGAAGTTTCATCTTTTCTGAGCAGCTTACTATATGTCTTTTCCCAAGCCACAGAGACCATCATTCTTATAAATGCCATATGTCTTTTGAACACAGGATATTTTGTTGATTTTTCATTTTAAGAGTTTCACTTCACCAAGGTAGAAGGCATACTTGTTTCTCCAGCCTTGCTTAGAGATACAATACACACACATAGACATTGATCCCTTTCTAGGATGACTTAGAAGAAAATAGTATGAGAGTGGGGGCATGGGGCATAACCGGAGGGTAGAGGAAAGCTGTAGAGAAACGGAGGTCTTTCAGGTAACAGTGGCAGAAGCCACCTGACCCACACAAGGCGTCATGACAAGGTATCCACTATTAATCTCTAGCAGAGAGCAACAAACCCATGGTTAGCACACAGTTGACTTGAGTGTTCTCAACTAGGTGGCTTCCAAGCCAGTTTCTCTGTTCCTCCTAGAGCTTCCGTAAACTATCAATTATCCTTTAACAAATTTCTTTCTCATCTAAGTTTGCTATACTATGTTGCCATATTTACATATAAGAATTGTAACTAAAATATAGAAAAAAGAACTTGCAGCTTCACATGCTGGTAGGCTAGTATTCAAATTCCAAATGTCAGTGAACAGCAGATCTTTAAGCAAAGTGAGGCTGGTATAGCCCATTTATGACCCTAGGGCATATGATGATGAGGCTTAAAGAGGACAGCTATGGTCAGCGCTACATCTGGTCATTGCAAATCCACTTGCCCAGGGAGAGTGGGTTTTCTAATTTACAAAAGAATTGATATCCATTCTATTGCTTAAAATCACACAACTTTATAAGTACTGGCAATTAATAAACATGTCTAAAATCATGATGACATCAGAGAAAACCTGTCTATATTCTGTCTTGGACCAGTGGGCTTCCAGTTTACGTACTTAATATGATCTCTCATGCTGCTCATTTTCTCTGGGATGTTCAGCTGTAATAACCTCTTCTCCAAGAAGGATTTTCTGCCACCACCCTATCTATGAGCAGCAGGCAGTGAATAGGGGAAAAGGGGACAAAGGATAGTAAAAAATCAGACACAATTAGGGGGTTGGAGAAGGATAAGCTTCATGTTAGAAGACAAACTGAAATTTTTATGCAGATCAATCTGGATATTTTTAGACAAGAAAATGACATATCTGGATCATACCAAATTTTTTAAAATGTGAAAATATAAAAGTGACAAGAATATAAATCCCGAGAAGTTTCCCTTTTTCTCTCTGAGAGATTGGAAAATGGAAATACACACACACATACACATACACATATATTCACATACTCACAATATATGTATAGGTATATGTTATATATAAAATATAAGGAGATCTAGAATATATAGACATGTGTATTCTATGTATATATTACATATTTCAAAAAACTTATAATGTATATAATGTTATATATACACTATTAAAGTATAATGTCATATCTATATTATTTTATAAAAATACACTGTGTATCTACATACGGCTTTAGAGATATATACACACACACATACACACACACCCACATATACACCATCATAAGTATAATATACATGGAGAAACTGGGAAATGGAAAATATATAGATATATACATTCTATGTGTATTTGTTACATAATATATAAAATATGTATATGATATATGTTATATATAACGTACAATTAATGTATAATATATCTATAGTAATATTTTATATATATGTACTATCTGAGTACACACACATACACCAAGGAAAGAAAATAGAATAATTCTTCTCCATCTTCTGGGGATAATGATGGAGTTTACAGATAAAATAAATTTGCTGTTGGTTTATGCAACAAATAGTTTGCTTCAATAAATAAAAAGAGTACATATTTCTTATTTCCTACTGCATTGCTGGTGTAGAAACTAAATATTTGCTAGATCAATTACCATGCATATAGATGAATATGCAATTTGAAATAAAATGTGCACAATCTATTGGAAGAGCTATTTGCTTCAATTATTAAATAACAGTAATTCATAACCAGATAAAATTTTAGACACTATAAGGAACTGTTTTATCAGTTTACCTATAAAAAAGGAAGGGCTTAATGCAGTAAATCAATTTCTGGAGGTAAGACAATGACTACAGGACAGGGCTGGAGTTTGTAATATATTCTCTAAGAAGTAAGTTTTTTTGCATGAGTACATATTTAAGTTTTGAATCTAGTGGCTTCTACAAATTCAGACACTACATATGTGCATATACATTGACACATGCACATATATAACCATATATCTTATGTGTGATTTACCTCCATATAATAGAGTGTTTCTACTTTTCTTCTAAACATGAGTTCTCCATATCAATTTGGAATTTTTTTAGACAGAAAATATGTGGTTCATAAGAACATTTACAAGATTTTCTGGAATATGCATTAGTTATATTTCCATGTCAGCAATTTCATAGGGTTCTCATGTGCTCTTCTGTTGATTGCTTCTCTCCAGATGATGGGAAGCAATTTGCAGCTATGCATTTATAGGATGCCAATATACCCAGTCAAGGACCTATGACTGCTATATAAGTTATTTTATTATACAAGTATTCCCAAAGTCTTTCTAGGGACCTTACATCATCCTCTACACCTATTATTTTAAAATAAATTTTATAATTTCATTAAAAAGTATATAATTTGTATGTCTTCCCATTTCCTATAAAGTAGAAAAGTGGCTTAATTTAAAAATTAAAAAAGATCAGTTATTTGAGATGTGTTTAAAACAAATCACACTTTATGATTATTTAGTGCTATCCCTAAAGAGGAAGTAATATGAGCCATAGAATGGACATAAAATTTACAGTTAAAACTGGTTTCAAACACTAATGACTGTAACTTTCAACAAATTAATTAATTCAGCCTAATAAGCTTCACTATTCTCATTTTCAGAATGTTGATAATGATACCAGTTTTTCCAGACTCTGGTAAGATGAAAAATTGATTAGGTTTAAAATGTTTAAGGACTACTATCATATTTTTATTCTTTTGTCTTTGTTTAATATCTGCTATGACAACTGAATTCCTATATTGACAAGTTTTCTTCTGAAACCATGGTTGCAGTCTCTCTAGCCTCCATTAGACTGTCCCTGTTACACAGCAGCCTTGAGTTGTAGGGATATTGATCTGTCATGAGCTCCTGGGATTCCTACTTCATCCCACCCTGACACAGTAGACTAGTTCAGGAAGAAACAAGTTGAATTGTTCTGATTAAAGGTCTTGACTTTCATTTGACAATTAAAGGATTAAAGAACCTGTATACTTCTAGATGTTGTTATCATGAGCCAAACCTGAATATAAAGCAAAATCAGTGCAAGAGAAGCATAGAAAATAATTTTAACAAATTATTGGTAAACACTTCAAACCAGTGCATAAGATTGAATTGAGGCAATATGTCATAAGTCATTTAATCATTTCTACGTTATACAGCATTTGCACTATTACTAAATTATTCTGTATAAAATGATTCTAAAATGGGTATTTTGTCTTCATTTTCTTTGTAATAATTGCTTTCTTGAGACTGTGTCCCAGGAGTAGAATTATTGGGCTAAGCAATGAGTGTTTACAGTATTGTGACACATTTCCACAGTGCTTTCCAACACTGCTGTGACCATTCATTTTCTTTCTCCTTATTAATTTGTGAGAAAGTTTGTTTCTCTGCATTTTTCCCAGAGTCAGGAAATGTCCTTAGCAACTACTTTTCTACATTGATAAGCAAGTAATGTTCCCAAATCATGCATTAGTTTATTGTTCTTGAATGGTGATTATTGGAAATTATTTTTAATGTCCTTAACAATCATGAGACTTTCTTATGAAGGGTCTAGATTTTAGGACAGCATTTTTATATAGTTACAATCAAATGTATATGCCATATGATTGCAATTGTGTAAAAAACAGCTAATCCTAGAAAAATTCTAAAATAAAAAAATAGTATTTTATTTTTCCCATAAAATTCTCTATATTAAACTTCTTTTAATTAATCAAATTATATTTATATAAAGTTTTCAACTAAACAAAATTAAGTGAAAATAAAGAGTAAATATTAATTAATGTTGCATTTTACATTCTGCACATGGCAAAATGTAAACTTTTTTGTAAACCACAATGTACACAATTAATGATAGTTTTTCCATCACTATCACTATATATAATAATATTAACAAATTATTTTGGTGCTGTTACAACAACTAAACAACATGACTAATAGAATACCTCAGACTGAAAACTTTCAGACTATCAGAGAACTCGTACAATGGTAAGAAAAAGTAGTATCTCTTGAAGATTGAGTGAAGATGAATTCTACCATTATATAAATCTACAAATAAACTAAGAGAAAATCATAGCAGAAAATCACTTAGTCTAATATTAAACATACTTTAAGACACTTAGAGTAGCCAAAGAGTAAATTTCAACATACTTGAAAACATTTAAATTCTCTCTGAAAGTTTTCACGCTGATCAGATATTCATATTTAATCTTCCCTATAAAATTTCATATTTTATCACAGAATGTCCACATTTTTTGGTTTGCAACAAAAGGGAAGAGAAGACATTTTCTAAATTTCTAAATTTTGTATAGGTTTAATTCTAACCTTGATATTTCTAGATTTTATGAAGTAGTTTCTCTCTCTCTCTCTCTCTCTCTCTCTCTCTCTCTCTCTCTCCTCTCACTACCCCCACCTCTCTTTCTCTCTACCCCTACATTTGTTTATAGGGGAATTTAAGTTCTTTGAACTCATATCTACCAGAATCCACACATCTGAGGAATGGGGCACTTTGGCAGAACAGAGTAGATATTCTAAGAAAGAAGGATAAGGAGGTGCACTTGTGTTAGTGTTAGCAGTGTGTATGCACTATCGCTCCCACAACTGGAAAAAAACATAATTGTTTTAAGTACACCTGTGTAGAAATAGTTTGAAGATGAGAACAGATCTAGCTGCTAATAGTATTCTTATAATCATGTAATCACTTTGAAACCTTAGTTTTTTTTAGTTATTTATTCCATTATGCATAAAAAGTCCATATGTTCTGATAAGAATACAATGAAAGTGAAAAAGAAGACTCAAATTTTCCATATTCTGCACCCAAATTTATTCTAAAGACAGTGTTTCCCCTGAGCAAGTTTATGAACTTGAAATGATCAGGATAAAACCAGTACAATTCTAATTAACAACATAAACCTTCATTAACTTTTTCTTTAACACATTGTTAATATTATTTTACATGGTACTTTTGCTAGGTAACACTAAAGAAAAACCCATAAAATATAAACTTGCTTTTTATTTTGGTTTAGGTAATTTATTGAAGTTAATAAATATGTTTCTTAGATTAAAAACAGTTTCTCATTAACCATGTTAAATTCACAATATGATGAGTAACGGGCAGGAGTTCAAAATCATGGATATAGTTACATAAAAAATGAAACAGTTCTGAGGAGGCTTTTCTTTTGCATGGATAGTGTAAGATTTAAGTATATATGTATCATGTCATCAGAACAAATGTATGTCATCATGTATGGAGGAAAAACATTACTTAGAACAAAAAGCTAACAGGAAAAAACAAACATCAAGAATGATAAAACCAATCCAATTTGCCGGGCTATAGCAAATGACCAGTTGTGAGTGAACATAGATATAAAAGGTTTTAGGGAAAGAAATAATATTCAAATTGTACTCTGAAGTGAAATAAAATGATTTGCTTTCTAAAATTTGTATTAAATTCACTCAAAATGAATGAAAACCTGCACATGCATAATTCAGTATATAGGCAGTTACATTTGCATTTGTCACCCCAAGCATCTCCCATGTTTAACATTGACACTTTTGAAACACACTTTGCCAGTGCAAAATAAAAATACTTTCAAGTCTGTGATAATATCTTTTGCATATATATATATATATATATATATATATATATATATATATATATATATATCCTAACAAAACAAATAAAAAGAATTGTTATATGATTGCAATTGCTCAACTGAATAATCATGCCTTTGTAAATTTTTATCCATTTATTTATTCTTTCAGTTATTTTCTTCTACTTGAGCTCCTTAATTGCAGCACTCAAAACTTTGTTTTGCATAAAATTGCAATGAGTTAACAATGTTCTAAAGATGTTCCTTAGAAGAAATTCTTGAGTTTTAAGTGTATTATTTGAAATAAAAATTTCCATATTACTTCATTATTAAAGATAAAAATTTCCTAGATTTAATGTCTTATTTATAGGTAACCTTATTTCTTTGTCAGAGTAATAGCAGAAAAACTTATTTTTATATTTTATTCAATATAAACATAACCCAAATAGAATATATATTAGTTATCATAGTTTAATATCCTGAATATCAAAATTGAATGTACCTTGTCGACCTAGGAAATTTGAAATGAATTCATGACTTTTGTGAACAGAGAAATAACATGACATTAAATTCAATAATTCTGTAAATATTATTATTTTTAGCTATATCAATCTTCCATTTTAAATCAATTTACTTAATAAATAAATCTATGTGGATATATTCACTATTCAGAAAAATTATTACAACTTTTTCTGTTGTAATTATGAAGGAATTATTTAAAATTTTCTTACATAATTTACATATGGATCATAATCTCTTAAAAAGAGAAGAGATGGCTCTTAAAACTTTAAATTTTTTTTTAGTTGTAGATGGACACAATATTTTTATATATTTTTATGTGGTGCTGAGGATCAAACCCAGTGCCTCACAGTGTGAGGCAAGTGCTCTACACCAGCCCCATGGAGATGGCTTCTTATTCTATCTTGGGATATATGTTTCTTAGATTAAAAACAGTTTCTCATTAACCATGTTAAATTCACAATATGATGAGTAATATATATGTTTATGCATATATGTAGCATTTTATACAAACCTGTATATGATTCACTTAACAGAGTAAATACTTATAAAAGTCAAGAGGTTTAGCTGTCAGCAACATAAATTATCATCTTTAGTTAGTAATGAATGTGTGCACACTCCCAAACTATATCCATACGCACACACTTGCACATTGGTGTGAAATTCAGAATACATTTCTGAACCTAGAATTTCAGGACTTCAAAGGTGAGTTTAAAAATAGTTGATCCTGATGGCAGTACAAAAGAAAAAAATATGTGTGATATTCCAAATCGGTGATTATTAAATTAAATAAAAAGAACTCAGTGAAATACTCACCATAATTAGCAACAGTATAAAATAATAAAAATTAACATGGATAGACATACATGCACATAATACCACTGAAGCATAATACTTTCACATACAAGTTATACCAAATCTTTCTGGGTAGTACTCTTTTGGCTTAGCCTATAATGTTACTAAAAGATTAGCTTCTAACACCAAGAAGCTGGCCTGGCTCTCGGAGCTAGACTTTGAAGACCTCCTGGTGAAACAGAAATGACTCTACAAACCATCAACATTAGACAAAGTCAGTCTATGACCACAGTAGATCAAGATGGTGTTAGTCAGTTTTGTTTTGTTTTTTTAATCATTGTGACCAAAATACCACAGAGGAACAAATTAGAGTATGAAAGATTTATTTTGGCTTATGGTTTTCAGAGGATTTAGTCCATGGTCAGCCAACTTTACTGCAGAGACTTCATGGTGAAAGGATACATAAGAGGAAATCTGTTTGGATTATGGATCTCAGGAAGCAGAAAAAGAGAAAGGAAGGGTCCAGAAAGAGCGAAATGCAGTCCCTGAGGGCATGTCCCCAGTGATATACCTCTTCCAGCTGTGTCCTATCTGCCTACAGTTACCACCCCTTAGTTCATTCAGCTATCAAATCCCAGTAATCCATCAAATGACTTAATCACCTGATGAGGTCAGAGCCCTAATCTTGCTTAAAAGCCCATCTTTGAATCTTGCTTTATTAGGAAACAAGTTTTCAACAGATGAGTTTTTGGAGGGGACATTAGAGATCCAAACCATAGCAAAAAGAATTTAGAAATTATGTCTGAACATACACACACACACACACACACACACACACACACACCTTATTCCAACACACACACAGCCTATGCAGCGATCATCCCACTAAAAAGACCAAATATTCTCCTTTCATGACAAATTTGAGTAATAATTTCAGCTTCTTTTTTTAGAAACACGTCTTAACTTTTAAGTTTATCTCTATTATATATATTTATGGGGTACAGCATGATTTTTTATATGTACATGATAGAACAAATGTAAATCAAACATTAGCATGTCTTTTATCAGAAGGTAAAAATACCATGTTTTGTCAAGAATATGGAGAAAACAGAAGACTTGCATGCATTTGGTGGGAATGTAAATTAGTGTAGCCATAATAGGAAAGTAATGGTGGTTCCTCAGGATTGAGTTACATTACAATCTAGTGATTTCACTTCTGTGTTGCTACCGAAAAGAAATAAAAGAGATGTCTGTATCCCCACGTCCTCTGCAGCACCATTTACAACAGGAAAATTGTGGACTCATCCTGGGTTTCTAAATGGATGAATGAATGAATAAAGATTTTGCTTCTTTGTGGCTGGAGTAGGTGGGTCACTGGGGGCATGACCTAAAAGGTCATAGTTTTAACAATAACAGCTTTAACATCACTCTAGTGTTTCCTCCCCTGAATAGTATTTATAAAGTAAGTCACAGATTTATGCAATCTTTCAGGTAATATTTATTTTGGAGCAAAGGTTCACTTTCTTAAATCTTCCCTGAAATCATTAACATAGGCCAAAATTCTATGATTCCTCTTTTGTATCCTCTTATAGAGACACCTATTTCACCTTAGAATTCTTCCTCCTAGTGATTAATAAGCACAAACTTGCTTAATTGGTAATCTTTAGCTAGAAAACATTAACAGAATAATATCACCAAAGAGACATTTTCATATATCAATGTACTGTCATCAAATTGATTATTTAATGATATTCTTGTTATCTTCTTATAATATTTTTGAGGATGCTAAGATTATAAAAGTATCCATTGTACAGTTTACCAATTTTGGTTGAGAATTGTCTGCATTACTTTTATATAGATTTGTTGAGCTGGATACCTGACACAGTAAAACGTGTTCAACCAAAAATCTTACTTAGAATTAGAAAAAAAAATCTTCTTATTATTATGTATTATATATATATAACCAAAATATATTCATAAAATTTGCTAAACAAATATGTAAGAATTCTAAAAATTCAGTAAAATTTTTGGGATTTTTAGAACTAACAAAATAATTCAAAGGATTAACCGAGTAAAAAGCCAATATTCAAAAATCAATATTCTAAACACAAAGGAGATAAAAAATTAGTACTGGGCTGGGGATGTGGCTCAAGCGATAGCACGCTCGCCTGGCATGTGTGGGACTCTGGGTTCAATCCTCAGCACCACATAAAAATTAAAATAAAGATGTTGTGTCCACCAAAAACTAAAAAATAAATATTTAATTTTTTTTCTCTCTCTCTCAAAAAAAATCAGTACTATATTCTCATATGCAGTGTTTTAATCAGCTTTCACATTGCTGTCAGCAGAACACCCAACAAGAACAACTTAGAGGAGGAAAAGTTTATTTGGGTCTCAGGGTTTCAGAGATCTCTGTCCACAGACAGACACCTCCATTGCTTTGGGTCCAACAGGATGCAGTCCACTGTGGAAAAGTGAAAGTTGCTCAGCTCAAGGCAGGGTCAGAAAGCAGAGAGCAAGAGAAGAGGGAAGGGGCCACAGGAAAGAACAACCTTTCCAGGTCATGCCCCCAGTGACCATCTCTAGTCACTCCTCATCTGCCTATAGTAACACAATCAGTCCATTCAAACTAGGATGGATTGATTACGTTCTAGCACTCAACATTCAATCATTTTACTTCTGAATCTTCCTGCATTAACTTAGGAGCTTTGGGGAGACACCTGATACTCAAACCATAGTGTGCAACAACAGCAATGATAACAAGAAGAACAAAACAAATAACTGGCATAAACTCAAAGAATTACAAGGAAAATAGTTCATGGAAATTTAAAATTTTGTTGCCACGATCTTATAAATATTGACTGTATATGGAATATTAATTCTTGGTCTAATTTGTATAATATGTGAATTCAAATGAAATATTTAAATACTGTTTCCTGAATATAATCATTAGTTGTAAGGTGCCTTCTAAAGTAAATAAGCACAGAGAATGTTTTGAAATACTAAAGCTACTAGGAAACACTAAGTCTATTAGAAATTATTAAGTAAATTATCAAAATTAAGAGTACCATAACAGAAATAGGCACGATAAGCAATAGAATAGAATGAAAGCTTCAATGATAGATCATATCCTGCAGAAAGTTTATCAATGCCTCTGCTCCCCAAAATGTGTATGACCTCATCCCTGGAGGGAACATATTAGTTCATTCTCACATCACCAAAGAGATTTTGTAGATATAATTAACATTAGGAAACCTGAGATGGGAAAATCATCCTGGATTATCCAAATGGGCCCAGTCATCACATGAGTCCTTAGAAGCAGAGAATCTTTTCTGGCTCTGTAGATCAAGAGATGCAAAGATAGAAGGATATGATCAATGCAAATTGAGAAGGGCTTGACCCACCGCTGCTGATCTGGAAGATGAAGGAAGGCAGCCACTGTCAGAAACTGGAAAAGGACAGGAAACTGATCATGCCCCAGAGAATTCAGAAATGCACGCAACTTGGCAGATACTTTGATGTTAGCCCAATGAGAACCATGTTGGACTTTGCGAATAGAATAATAAGGTAATAAATGTGTGCTGATTCAATCCACTAAATTTGTGGTAATTTACTATGGCAGCAATAGAAAATGAATGCACAGGAAACACTGAAGCTTCATAAATTGTGTGGCAAACGTGTTGATAAAAGTTGTTGGGATCACATGTTAAATTATTCCTATCTCATACCTTACGATGACTAAATCCAGATCAAATACAAGACAGAACAAAAAGTAAAACAAACTAAACAGAAAATAATATAGAGGACTATTTATTTACTCTTACATATGTACACTAAAGGACAACAGCAATTAAAGAAGAAATAAAAGAACAGAACAATAGCCCATGGCAGTTATAATAGCAAGGCATTTTAAAACACTATGAGTGAAACTACAAAGCAAAAATTAAAACTAGATTGACAATAACTTTGAATATGCATTGAATGAAATAAAGGGGTGTCTTTCTTAAGAGGCAAAGAATGTTTATGAATGAACAATTTCCACTCTAACATGGTATTAGTCTGCTAACACTGCCATAATGAAGTACCAGAGACTGGGGACTCCAACAACAGAAATTTATTTCTCATAACCCAAGAGACTAGAAGACCATGTTGAAGGTGTTGACAGAATGAATTTCTCTAGAGCCCTCTCTAGAGATTGCAGAGGATCCCTTCATTATGTCCTCACATGCATAGACTTTGTTCTGCATTCATTAAAAGAGAGAGAGACAGAGACAGAGAGAAAGATTGAGTTCCTCACTGCATCTCTTCCTTTTGTAAGAACCTATATCAGATTAGGACCCCATCTTAATGACCTCACCTATACATAATTACCTCATGAAATGTGCTGTCTTACACAGTTGGGATTAGGATTTTGAATTTGAATTTTAGGGGACACAATTCAGTTCTCTAAGATTAGATAGAGCTATATATTCAGTAATATCTAACTTTGTTTTCAAGAACATACAGGCTACATAAATATGCTTTGTGCATATATTTTTAATAATCTAAAAAAGAAATATCACAAAAATGATTCTTTAAAAATTAGTGGTGTTTATGGGTGGTTAAAATAACTATGTAGCATTCCATATTCTTCTTTCTAAATGTCTGTATTTCCTAAATTTTCTTCAATAAGCATATCATTTAAAGAACATTGTTCCGTAAGATTTATTGAATTCTTAATATGCTTAGGAAGCTGCTGTCAAACATCAAATGTCAAGATTTTGTAAACTCCTGTGGCACTTTTTGAGGGAGACACCACCTGTTGCCATCACAAATTGTCATCCAATTCCTAGAGCTAAAAAGTACATGAAATGATATCAGAGCTTTTTTCCCCATGCTTAAGCATCAAGATTATAATCCTTGTCTATGGATTATAATTATTAATTGCTGTTTTCACCTACCTTCCTATTTCCAACTTTGTGAGTCACTTTGATTTAAGCTTTTCTTTGTGATCACCTTTAAATATAGCTTTATTTTCTTCGACCGATAAGTTAAGCACCTGCCTTCATTAATATTATTAGTAACTTTTTTGTTGTTATTTGTTGCATTTTTGTTGTCATTGTTTTGCTTGTGGCTGGCAGAATCCATACTGATAAAGAACTATATTTGGGCTATACCAGGATTAAGTCCCTTGTTTGCCTTTGTAAAATCATCTGGGCCTTTAAACCTTAATTATTCCAAGAATGGCAAGATGATTTGCTGAGATGTTGTTTGGTATGTTACTCTCACTACTGTAGAATAAAGGAATAGATATCTTTCAAAAAAAAAAAAAAAGCTATCTTTTCATAGTAAATGGAACTTAGTGGCAGGCTAGACTACTTTGTTGGAGAAAGTGGTCTTCAGACAGGCAGGGCTGTTGGTTTCTGTGAAGAACACACCTCCTCTTTGAATTTTTGTAGCATTTTTATTGCTAGATTTAAGCAAAAATGTTTACAGTGTTATTATGCAGAATCTCGGAAAGTGATAGGATCTATTTGAATTGTGCATCCGAACACCCATGATGTAAATGTGCCTATTTGTATTTTCATGTTGTATTTTCATGATAAGCTGTAGCCTTATCACACCACGGTTAATGGATCTTTCTTTGCTCTTCATGGCCTTGTCTCTAGCCCAAATGTGGCTTCTTGCTCAGAGTTTATGCTGAGGCAGGGCCTCATGTCATGTGGCTCCATGGGATAGGAAATTCTCACAAGTCCTCCTACACAGGGAATAGAAACAGTTTGTGGCAACACAAATCTCTCTCCATGGTGGAGAAACCTTTACTTATCCACTGTGTTCTACTCAGTGTAGAGTGATGACAGATATAATACAATTAAACCAGTCAAGCATGCTGGGTCTGGTTAAGTGTTAAATGTGGAACCTACTCAACAGCATCGTTTCTGGGGTGGGGGGGGAACATATTTATTCCTTAAAGCCAAACCTCTCCTTCATTGGAGAAAGTGGTCTTCGGACAGGCAGTGCTATTTTGGTGTACATAAACCATCAAGACATATTTATCCCATTATGACTTCCACCATCCCCTAAACTCTCTCATGGACCCTCTGTTGCTGCACTTGGGACCTAGAAAGGCTCATAGCAAGACCTTTTCTCGCAGACAGGGTGTGGGTCCCCTGTGACCAGGGTGTGGCCGTAGGACAATGCCCCTGGTCTAACAAGGAGTGTGTTGCATTGTCTATGGTCCAGGTCTCAGCACCTCATCACTGGTACAGAACCTTCTCAGGTGTGAGCATGACAGCCTTCACATGCTGGTTGTGCTCTGATGTCACTGTTTGCCATTAAAACCTAGTGTGTATTATGGCGAGAGGATTGTTTAATTGTGCAAATGACTGGTTCATTTAAGTTATAATCACATCCCTTTTTTGCTCCACCAGCCTGAACTATTCTATGGAAATTATCATTAAAAGTCTGTTCTCTTTCAAAAGAAAATATTTTGTTTCATATAAAGGTTCAAATACAGTGGAAATGTTGTATTTTTGTCTGAGTTGTTGCTTTAATGAAATATTCTGAGACATTTCTCTTTAATTACTCTTTTTTTTGGACTAATATGCAAACTATTATTGACTTATTCTTTTTCTGCCCTTCCCTCTCCTTCATGTCTAATTTAATCAATAGTATCATTTTTTCTCATTTACTTTTGTGCTTATGTCTCTACAGTTTGTTTTATCAACTGTCACATAAGAAACAGTCAATGAGATTATTCCACTGATCATCCTTTTCCTCCTGTTCCTTGCCTCAAATCTCATTCTTACTATTTTGGCTGTTTCTACACTTGCCCACATCTATAGTATTCAATTTAGTTACCCTTACCTTTACCACCATTTTTTCTTCAATTTATAGTTAAATATACTTAGGCATTCTGTGTAGATTTCCCTCAGTGGTTTTTTTGCTTGGCTGAGGTTTATCACCTAGTTGTTTCTTAAAGAAGGGCCAATGGGAACAATAGGTAATGAGTCCTTACATGTTAAAAATTCTTTGGTTGTCACTTTCATGCTGTAAACACTATTTGACATGAAACATGGGGCTCATTTTCTTTCCTTGCATAATCACAGGTGTTCTATTTGATTGTTTATTGGAAGCATAAGAAAGAGATTCTTATCTAGGATTGCCTACAGGATCATCCTAAGTTCTGTATAAAAAAATTATTCTCAAATTACAAGAAACCATCTCTAATAGGAATGTCACCAAAAAAAAAAAAAAAAAAAAAAAACCCACATGCTTCTGATGAGAAAATTGCCCAAAGGTCTATTATTCTCTTTAGAAATTGCTTTATACCTGCTAATAAACACTGCACAATGCAAGTGTTCAGAGGATGTAAACTAAAATCAGGTTTGATCTCCTTCTATCTAGATATTTAGCATGAAATCACATTATAAAAACAATCTTATTTATTACATTTTGCCCATAAAATACAAATGCTGGCACTATTGTGATATGAAAGGTCTTTAAATAAAATTCAGCTGTCACAAATAGTTCTTCTTCAGCAAATACATTATTTTTGTGGCATCACACATTCCAATTAAAAATTAAAGATTTCTGTTAGGAACATCTGTTCACGTAGAAAAATCGACAAGCCAATTGACATCTACCCAAGAGTTTGAAAGAACTCAAGGGTAAAATTAGAAAACCACTGGCTAAAATGCACAAACTGTCATTATAAACAAATTTGGGGAAACTAGATGATTTTTTAAATCAGATTTTCCTACACAACAAAGATAAAAAATCACCCTTAAAGTATTGTAACGTCTGGGTACAGGTACGCATGCCTGTAACCCCAGCAATTTGTGAAGCTGACTCAGGAGGATCACAATTTTGATAACAGTCTCAGCAACTCAGCAAGGTCCCAAGCAACTTAGTGAAATCCAGTCTCAAAATAAAAAGGCTGGGGATATGGCTCAGTGGTGAAACTCACCTGGGTTCAATCCCTTCTACCAAATAAAACAATAAAAAAAAAATTCTTACTAGTTTCTTCTTCTTCTAATTGATGTTACTATGACTCAGCCCATACACAAATACAGAAGTTATATTTCTAAAATGTCACTTTGCATAGCAATCCCTGCTCAGAAATTACTTGCTTAACACAAGGCAGACTTCCAGTATTTAAACATTCTGCTCAATATGAAGCTAATCAATTCTTTCAAGTACATCTTGCAGCACTTTTCTTTTAGTTTAGATTATACATCCTGAAAACCTTTAATCCTTACTCTACTCCCAGGACATATAAAACACAATTCTAGTTTACTTACATATTTTCCTATTTCCTGAATCACCTTTTAGACTGTCATGCCACATTCTCCCCATCTGTTTGGGAATATCCATCATTTTGTTGAACAGACAGTAGAAACCCCACATCTTCTGAGACTTTGTCTAAGTCGATTCACTCTTTCTTGAAGATTTACAAGTTGAGTTGAAGTGGAAACAGATACTAGATTTGGAAGAGAATACTAAGAGTAGGGGGTACCTAATCACAGCTGGCATTTACACATTGTATATTTAACTTTTAGAGAAAAAGAAATGTGTAACAAAAATTCCAAAGCTTTACACTTGTAATGTAGCATTATATTAATCTATAATCACCAAGTAGGGTTTACTTTAAGAATCCAGTGATGCCTAAATTAAGAAATTCACAATTGTATTTCATCACATCAGTCAAAGGATTAATTAGTTATATCCAGAGATATGAAAATAGTCAATACACATCCAGAACAATTTCTATCAGCTCCTGATAAACTAAAAATAGAAGGGTATTGCATCAGAATTTATCTCCAAGTGACTGTAAACAAAGTCACTGGTGCTTTTTTCTGATGGCATTTACAATAGATGATGAACAAGATAAAAATGTTAATACCACTTTCAAAACACATTTTTTTTTCTGGAAAAACCGAGAAATGATATTAAAAAAAAAAAAAAAACAAGAAACTAATATTCACTGAAGGAGTTGATAAATTTACAACTATTTGCAGGTAATGGAATTTTCTGCTCAGAAATCCCAAGAATATTAATAAAAATATAATACATATTAAAAAGGAAAATATAGCATATAATAGTTGCCATTTTATTAGTGAAAAGAGATGCAAATGTAGTTTAAAATTATAAATATAATTTAATGCACCTGAAATAAAAATCTGTAAGGAAACAATAAATGACAAAATAAAAAACAGACATACTCAAACAAGTCAGCTTCATCAAAGAAATACTATTATTTAGTTTTGAGAATAAAAACAAAAATAATTATACACAGTGGAAATAAACAAAGACCACACAAATAAGAACAAGCAAAGGCTACTTGTTTCGAGTTTGCAACAGCAGAGGAGTCAGTAACCTTCTCTTGCTTTTGGCCAAAACTCAAGGACAATTTGGGGCATGGAAATTTTTATTGTGGACAAAGGGAAGAATCAAGTATACCACGATTGGAGGATGTTGTCAGGGGAAGGGCATTATAGGTGGGTTTAACTAGAAGCAGGGTTTCTTATATGGTACATAGTTAGCTTTATTTGTCTCAAATAGGGTCAAAAATTACAGAGGCTCTTGATTATTTAGCAAGTCTAGGCTAAGAGCTTTTGTTGGGTTTACTGGATTGGTTGCTAGAAATAGTGGTCTGACCTGGTACCTGTCTAAATTACAGATGGGAGGTTGGTTTCCAGGCTGGTTGCTGCAATTCATTGGAGATTTAGATATAGATGGATATATATATATATATATATATATATATATATATATATATATATAATGTCTTTACACAGTATATATTATTTGTTTCATTAGTTGCAGAGTGAAACACAGTTGGTCATGAGGTCACGAATAGGACACACATACATAATCATCCAGTGCACAGATCAATAACATTGCAGGAAGACAATTTGGCATTTTACATTGAAAGTCTTTAAAACATGCATACATTTTGATGTGGTAATTTCACATCATATATTACACTAACAAAATTAGGAATGATGCACATATAGAAATATTTATTGCAATCATGTTTAAAGTAATTACATTCAAGTAAAAATTGCCAATGGAGACTAGAATATTGTTGATTTGGTTAATCTGTAATTAAAATGTTAGTTGTTTACTAAAAATCATGTGAAATAATTTATTGGCAAGAGGATTCTTAAAGAATATATATTAGTTTTATAAACAATCTATAAAACAAGATATGGTACATCTTCATAAACAAAAGATAAAAAGAAAGCATAAGGGAGAGAGGGAGGAAGAAAGATTAAAATGAACTCTAGAAGCAAAATTATGGTCTTTGGGTCCTAATGGTTAAAATAGAGTTTTACTATTTAGCACTCCTCTCAGCATTTTTGCTGTATCTGCTTATTTAATTTTCATTTTAACCTTATAAGGATTGTTCTGATTTTACAGATGAGGAATCTCTGGCCTAGAGGATTTGAAAACTTGCCAGAATTATAAAACAAGTACATGGTTGAGTTGGGATTTGAATTTTTGTTGTCTGACTCTAGATCCCAGCACTTAACTGTCTCCTTTATGTTTCTCAATGTTGACTGACTGTTCTGCAGCTGTTTGTTAGTGTCATCCTTCTCTAGAGGACAATTTTTGACTGAACATAAAAATCTTCTCTCATTTCAAATATATAGTGCTGATGCTCATTCCCTGTGTATTTCCTGTGAATTAGTGTCTCTCTAGAAACATATTTTTAGATTGCTATACTGCCTATAACATAAATAATTTCAGTAAAAACTAGAAAATTTATGGAAGTTATATTCGATAATTATGTATTAAAGGACATCATTCCAGTACACAGTAAGTACTAAAATTGTGGCAAACAATAAATAATGATTAAATAATAAATGATGATATTGTTATATCTATTAATCAATAAAATAGTTAACGAACAGAGAAATGCATATGGGCTAACTTTCACATTAAAATATAGCATATAATTGCTATTTGCATCTTCTAGGTGATTTTTAAAATACAAATTATTATACTATGCACATATATAAAAGTCTATGCTTATTAAATATCTAAAAACAATAGCCACTTATCCTTCATTTGTACTTTTGTGCTGATACATTAAAAAACAAGGGTTGAATAGTAATGTTATTTTTTCTGCATGCTAATTTTATTTCAGCATAGATATTCTAGGCAATGGTCTCAATATACAAAAGTATCTTATTTTTTTCATTTTGCCATTAATATAAAAAAAATAACATTCTAAAGAAATATTACTGAGTTCTCTGGGGATGTGAAAAGGTTAGAAAATATATGATAAAATAATCATCTTCAAAAGAATGATAACCGTATTGTTTTAGTCAGCTTTTTTGCCACTGTGGACAAAAGACCTGCCAAGAACAATTTTGGAGGAGGAAAAGTTATTTAGAGCACCTGGTCTTAGAGGTATCAGTCCATAGATGGTCAAGTCCACTGCTCTGCTGCCCAAAGTGAGACAGAAGAATATGGTGGAAAGGTGTGGAAGAGGAAAGCAGGTCAGACAAGACAATCAGAAAGCAGTGAGAGACTTCTCACCAGAGACAAAATATAAACCCCAAAGACGCAACCCCAGTGACCCATTTCCTCCAGCCACACCTCACCTACCTACAGCTACCACCCAGTTAATCCTATCAGTGGTTTAATATGCTGATTAGGTGAAGGCTTTCATAGCTCAACTATTTCACCTCTGAATGTTCAAGATTTCTCACACATGAACCTTGGTGACACCTCGTATCTAAACCATAACACATGCATTTTGGGAAGAAAGGAAAGCACATATTCTCAAATATTTTTATTATCATAGTTTAAGTTTTATGATTTCAACAGTCTAGGTTAACTTACTAATTTTAATAGAATATTAATGCTTTATGAACTGGTATACATTCCCTTAATTTGAAGCATATTTTTCTTATATTACCTAAAGAAGTTCCAGGGAATAAAATACCTAATTACAAGAGGGTTTATACTATAGATATTACTTAATTGTAAAAGTGGAGTAATCTAATTCAAAATTTGTAAGAGTTCTAGTAGAAAACAATATTAAGAAACATTTAGTGAATTTGAGCAGTTTAAATATAAATAAGAATTAACACTTCAGAGTGTTATCTTACCTGCAAAGATTTTATCTTACCTGCAAAGGATTTCAGGGGGAAAAAGGACATGAGTTGAATTTTTAAATTAATTTAAAAATAAACAAGCCAGTGATGATACAAATGGAAAACAACTTACTTCAACTCATATAAAATTGACTAGAGTGGGTATTGTGGATCTCATTCATAAACCTATTTGAAAGTCTAGCTCCCATCATCTTCAGATGGAAATTTCATCTCTAACTTGTAAGTGTGCTATAGTTATGAGGATCACATGGGGTTCTAGAAAATAGAGACAAACAATATAACCATTTTCAAATGTTTTGACCAAAAGTGAAACAAATTTTTTTATGAAGCAATACATGTTTCACTGGAGTTGTTAGAATCTATTAATACTGTAGATTTTCTAGTATTAAGAATTACAATAAACTTAAGCAGTATAATGCTAGTGAGTATTTGCACAGGTGCTAGAGCCAGGCTGCCTGTGATATACTTAATATTTGTGTAACCTTTAATTCACAAAATCCTCTGAGTATTGGGTTTCCTCACCTAAAAATATGTTTCTTTCCTTTCGGGATAATTGTATGAATTGAATGAGTTAATACATCTAAACATCTTAGAAATATTACCAGCTTAGCAACTAATAACCCAAGTGTGTGTTAGCATCATCATTATGGAAATCAACTTTTGTAGAAGTTGTTTAAATAACTGTCATATTTGGGCTCTGAAATGTCTCTCAAAGGTTCATTTGTTGAAGGCTTGGTCCCCAGCTGATTATGATATTGAGAATTGGTAGAGAATTTAGGAGGTGAGACCGAAGTGGAAGAAGTTGGGTCATTGGAGGTATGGCTTTAAAGGTCTATTTTTTTTTTCTTGCCCCTAGTCAGAGACCCTGACCACTGTCTCTCGGTCTTCCTCTATCTCCCAGCCACCTTATAGAACACAACTCGGTTATGTCATATGCTCTCTACCATGATTTTCTGCTTCTACAAATACCCAAACAATAGGTTCTGATGAAACTTCTAAAACTGTGATCAAAAATGAATCTTTCCTCCTTTAAGTTGATTTTCCCAGGTATTTGTCTTAGTGATAATATAAAGTAATAATGTAAATAATGTAAGTATGTTAAAGCTATAAAGTTTTATAATTTTATTAAATATTTTATTTTATTAAATAAAAATTCAACCTATGATCCATATATGCAATGCAAATGGCCTACTAAAAGTTTATGACCCATAGTTCTGAAATCATGACTCTGATATAGAGTTTTATTTTTCCCCACTCTAACCCACGGTGACACCTTGTCATCCTTTGGCAGTGTGCTTCCTTTGGATAAAGGAATATTTATTGAGGAAACCCTAGGACTTCATGTTCAAATCAACTGAAATACAGCATATAATCATGAAACCTGATTTCCTCACTGCCTAATTCCTCTGAAATATAATAAAATAATGTTGTATCTCATTGCCCTCACCTCCAGGGAAAGAGCCATTTATTTTTCTTCCTACTTCACATAATTGCCACCTACCACGTGTTTACAAGGACTGTATTAAATTCTGTCTTCTTGGGATTTGGCTTTCATGAAACGTAGACCTTTTTAGCTCTGTGCAAAGTTATTGAGGCAAGTAATTATAAAGTGGTCAAACTTACAGAAGAGAGGTTATAAGAAAACACCGACAGTAGTTGTAAAATAACCTTCTCAAAAAATATCCTCCATATTACACTTTATAAATGAATCTGTTGAACCCTGATAGGCAGAGTCTTGGAATCTGAGTCATGGCCAAAGCCAGGCACCATGCCAGGAAGAAGATGCAGTTATACAAGAATATAGTTAGCATCATTATCAAAATCCCAAGGTGGGTGAGAGCAGGGTGAAGACTCAAACTGCCAGTTAATAGCAACCGTGTGAACTAAAAATTCTGAAAGATTATTTGCTAGAATAAATGAATTAATATTTTAAAAGTGAGTTGATCCTATATAAAATCCTCATGTTAAGGGATTTCTGGGCTCAGACGAAGGCTAAAATAAATTATGGAGACAGTTCACCCTTAGAATCCATCCTCTGAAAATCTGGACAGAAGTGTGAATCACTATTTGTCAAATTGCAGTTTGAAGGAACTATATTCACATAACTGTCTCCTGGGGAGAAAGAGCCTGATTACATGATAAAGTAAGTTGGAAAACACTGCATTTTATCACCTTTGGAAATTACAACACATTGGAGAATGCAATAATGTCTCTGAGAAGTTTTTCTATGAAGAACTCCTGCCATATTTATCCCTATAACATTACAAAAAATGACCTTAGACATATTTTAAATTTATAACCTTTGATATCTTTTCAATCAACTGTTAGATAAAGGTACCTAATTTTCACTCAATAAGCTATTAGTAAAATAAATCATAAGCATGCATGTGAGAACCATGAAAACTTTAAAACATGGAAGTACTAAAAAAGCTTTATAATTATAATAAATATTTATTATAAATATAATAAATGTTTATTATAAATATAATAAATATTTGTTTATATATTGATATTGTAAACTGATAAAATCAGTTATTTTTGAGAGATAGGATTTGTGGTGATTTTGATTTTTAGATATTTGATTTTTAAATATTTCTTTCAGCAAGCTTGCTTTTCTACAGTGAGTAAATATTTCTGAAATAAAAAGTAAAAAAAAAAAACAACATGAATTTAATGTAATTTATCTGACATTGCTATTAGCATAATAACACAGAATAAAAATGTCCATCTTAAGCTGGACACACTCATGAAGAATTAGTACCACTATAAAACTTAAACCAATTCTACTCAGTACTGAAATTACAGAACATCTAAAATTCTCCTGTGCAAAAATACGAGGAAGGAGGAAATCATTCAATACAACATAATTCAAGACTTAGCCCATTAAAATTTTACTTAATTACTCTTTATTTTAATTAGAATTTTTGTTTTATTTATCTTTAATAGAAAGTAAACACAGCTGGTTATTTTCCCCTGAAAAAGAACATTTATAGAAATGTTGTGTGGCTTAAACATCAAAGTAACAAAACATTATCACAAGAATTATTTAAATATAACCTACATATAGCTCAGTAAATAAAATATGAAAAATGGATCATGTTGCCAATGATTGATAGAATTTCTCTCTATTCTCAGTTAACAAAATTTATGGAGTAACCAAATTTTTTGCCGTAGTCAGAAGTGTGATGAACAATAGGGATGTCCATATTTATTTTTTTGGAATTCCTTCACATCTTCTTTCTCTTAGGCATGTAACCTTAGGAAGGAGATGAGATTTTTCGGTTATTCAATTCATACTCTCTCTCTCTCTCAATAATTCCAAGAACACAAAAAGCAATGAAGTTTCAAATACCTAATGCTAAATTTTGTTTCTCCCACACAGGTATAAAAAATTACTTTGCAAATATTTTAAGTCCACAGATGCATAGAAATTCTTTTTTTTATTCTTTCTTTTAAGTTATATATGATAGTAGAATGTATTTTGGCAAATTATACATACATCGAATATACTGTATTCTATTTAGGATCCACTCTTGTGGTTGTACATGATTCAGATTTATCATGCTCATGTATTCAAATACAAGGCTAGGAAAGTTATGTCTGATTAATTCTACATTGTTCCTATTCCCCTGCCTCTCCCATTCCTTCGTTTCCCTTTGTCTAACCCAATGAATTTCTATTATTCTCTCCCTAACTTCCTTTGTTTTGGGTTAGCATCCACAAACCAGGGAAGACATTTGGCCTTTGGTTTTTTTAGGATTGGCTTATTTCACTTAGCATGGTATTTTCCAGTTCCAGATATTTACGGGCAAAAGTCATTATTTAATTTTTTATGGCTGAGTATTTTCTTTATTCATCCATCCCTTGAAGGACAGCTGGGTAGTTTCTGTAGCTTGGTTATTGTGAGTTGAGCTGCTATAGATATTGATGTGGCTGCATCCCTGTAGTGTGAAATAAAGTTATCTCATACTAGACAAAGGTGTCATTAACATACATTGGAGAAAAGATAGCCTTTTCAACAAATGGTGCTGGGAAAACTGGAAATTCATCCCATTTATTGATTATTGATTTTACTTCTTTGGCTTTAGAAGTCTTATTGAGAAAGTCTGTACCTGAGCCAATACAATGGAGACTGCTCTGTGCATACTAGAAGAAGACATAGGCCCAATAAATGGGATGACATCAAACTAAAAAGCTTCTTTACAGCAAAGGAAATAATCAAGATCATGAACAGATAGCCTACAGAATGGGAGAAAATCTTTACCACCTGCACTTCAGATTAATCTATGGAATATACAGAGAACTCAAAAAACTTAACACCAAAAAATACCAAATAACCCAATCAACAAATGGGCAAAGGTACTGAACATGCACATGTATTTCATAAAAGAAATATGAAAGGTCAAAAAATATATGAAAAAATGTTTAACATCGCTAGCAATTAGAGAAATGCAAATTAGAACTACATGAGATTCCATCTCATTCCAGTCAGAATGAAAATTATCAAGAATATAAATAATAATAAATGTTGGATGAAGATGTGGGGAAAAGGTTCACTCATACGTTGCTGCTTCATCTGGAATTTGATGTAATCACTCTAGAAAGCAGTATGGAGAGTTCTTAGAAAATTTGAAATGGAACAACTATTTGACCCAGTTATACAACTTCTCTGATAATTTTTAAATTGCCATTAATATGGAAGGATACCAGAGAAAGCTGTCTTCCACTACTCCTCTTTCTTCCATTAAAAATGTGTGTGTGTGTGTGTGTGTGTGTGTGTGTATTCCCTTCAGTGATAGAAGTCAGAATTCATCTTTTCTACAATAATTAGAATCAATCTTCCTGCTAAGAATTTAACTTTGAACTAAAGTATAAATCAATATTGATCAAAAATAATTGAAATCCAAGAGATGAAGAAGTTTTGTAAGATCATTTCCTTGGAACTTAAGTTTCACTGACAAAAGAAATTTATTCCAGGGAATTTTGGTGTACACAGATAAAGAGACATCACAAACATTCACAAGAATAGACAGAGAAACAAAATTTTAATTTTTAAAACCAAATAATTAAAAGATGAATTTTGAAAACAACATATCAACAAGATTTGGCATTAAGATGTCATGAGTACTTCAAAACAGTGTCCATAAAGACCAAAGAATAAATTCATTAGGAACAAGTAACTTCAGAAGAGGTATAGTATTACTTTACTATGGGGGAAGTAGTTCTAGATTAATACATAAAAATAGTATATTCCAATTTTAGCAAAGAATTTCATATGATTCTTTCAATAAGGTACAGGATTGGGTTGATTAATCATTTTCAAAGAAGTGGGTTATTAAGATGATTTATTTACAAAAGGCACCTTTCAGCATTTTATAAGGGCCCAGTTCTCAGTCATGCTGCTTATTCATTGTTAAGCAAAGAGTTATCAGAAGATTGCTATATGTCAATCAAAATATAAATATCTAGGGAAAAAAGGATTTGTCATCAACTGTAGGAAATTGCATTTATAAGTGGAGGGTGGGCATGATATGGTAGATCAGTTTGCTAGAACTTTTTTTATCTTACACTGTGCCTTTTAAACATTAACTCCTCCTTTTTCTCTTGTCCCAGACCCAAGCAATCACCGTTCCACTCTCTGTCTCTGTGAGAGTGACTTTCTTAGACACACCTCATATAACTAGAATCATATCATATTTGTCTTTCTGTAAGTGGTGTATTCACTTAGCATAATCACAAGGCTAAGCCACATTGTCACATATAATAGAATTTCCTTCCTTTTGAATCCTGAATAGTATTCAATTGCATGCATATGCCATTTTTTTAATCCATTTATCTCTCCATGGACATTTAGGTTGTTTCCATACTATGGTTATTGTAAATAGTGCAGCAAAGAGCATGCAGATATCTCATCAAAACCCTGCTCCCATTTTTTTAATATATATCCATAAGTGGGATTGCTGGGTCATATGGCAGCTCTATTTTTAATTCTCTGAGGAATCTTCATATTGTTTTTCATCACAACTACACCATTTCACATTCCCATCAACTGTGTATTAGAGTTCCAATTTCCCCACACCCTTGCCAACACAATTTGATTTTGTTTTTTGTAGTGCTCATTCTAATAGGTGTGAGAAAAATACCTCATTGGGGTTTTAATTTGTATTACCCAGATGATCAGTGATTTTGCACATATTTTCAAATATCTGTGATCATTTGTATGTTTCCATTGAAAAATTTGCTATTGAAGCACTCTGTCCATTGTATAATCAGGTGTCAGTATTTTTGCTATTGAATTATATAAATTTCTTACAAATTTTGAATACTAACCTTTAATCAGATATATTGCACGTTTTCTTCAGTTCAACAGATTGATATTTTATTCCATTGATTCTTTACAAACATTGAAGAAAGAAATTTAAAAAGACACAAATAAATGTCAAGATATCCTCTGTCCATGAATAAAAGGAGTTTCATATTGTTAAAATGTTCATATACTAAAAGTTATCTATAGATCCAAGGAAATCTCCATTAAAATGCCAATGATAAATCTCACAGAAATTGAGGAAAAATAATCAAATAATTCATATGATACTACAAAAAATACTCCCCAATAGCCAAAGTAATTCTGTGATCAAATAATAAAAGTATACATAAATATATTAAAATATGTCATAAAACTATAGTAATTAAACAGTATGGGGCTGCCTTTGTGGCTCAGTGGTAGAGTCCTTATCTAGCATAAGCTAGGCTCTGAGTTTGATCTCCAGAACTTCATACAAACAAAAATATGGCTCCTCTTCTGGTCCAGTGGTTTTTGAATTTTTGCCTCCATTCTCCACAAATGTCTCCCAATGACTGACCCTGCCCAGAAGCAGAAGTGAGCTGGTAAAAGAAACAGGGAAAGGAATATATAGGATTATCTTTCTACATACCCAAGGCAGAAATTTGAATTTTTCTCTAAAGAGCTTGACCTTTATCTACAGATGTTTGAGAATGTATTAATTTTCCTAAGATACTAAATGGAAGGTTAAGATTTGTTTTAAGTAGATCACAGCCCAACTGGAGTATGAATAATGAAACTGAAGGAAGTAAGACTGGAAACAGAGAAGCCATCTAGGAGACTTCTGCTGTGTATGGAAAAGAGAGGGGGCTCAGGTACTGCAGTGATACCACTAACGTGGTTAGGAGCACAATAGGTGGAGGGGGGAAGGTCATGGGTTTGAAAATTACCACATTTAATGGGTTCCCATGTGGACTTGCATTGTAGAGAGTCTGTAGCTGAAAAATAATAGAAAGAAATATCTATTTTTGAAAGCAATTGGTGAATATTGAATATCTGAAGTCATCAGTGTGGCTGGGACAGTTTAGAGTGAGAAGAAAAATATAATGTCAAGATGTTCCCAGAATTATAGCCTCAATCCTAACTTGTGAAAAAAAATCAAGTAATAAACTTCTGTATAACATTTTGTAAAAACACACCCCATATGGATCAATGGGCACCGAGCAATGGAGGAGAACTAAGTGGTCTGTGAATTGCCCTCTTTTGTCCATTTAGTGCCACTAATGTGCAGTGAGCTAAGTAAAATCAGGAAGCTCAAAAAAGTGAATAAAGTCTCAAACCTTTTTAAACAGACAGGTTAGCCATCAAATATGAAGGGTGTGAAACATCCATCTTAAAAATTGATTCCCCTCTGAATCATGTTTTAACACAATTCACCATGAATGTCTGTAGAAATTAATAAAAGAAGGCTGAGCTTTCTCTGAAGGTACTATAGCTGTTCTGTTGATACTGAGACTCCCGCCCACATCCTGCACAGGTGATGGGAATGGGGTTCTTGGTGGAATACGCTGGCTGCAAATTTAAGGCTAAGAAATGTTGAGCTGCCGGGGGAAAAACACAGAACACAGGAAATATTTTTAGACAGCAGGAGGAGGACAGACTGGCCAATCTTAGGGATCGAGCTTGCACACTGAAAAGAGCAATATGGAGCCCATGCTTGCTTATTTATATCAGGGAATATCAAAGGTTTTCCATGGAATGTTCTTTGCCAAATAAGGTAGGAGGTGGGCTGTCCAGTTCCCAGTGGGTTATACCCAACTCCAGAGCTACGAAAGGGTCTTCCTAGTAGAGCAGAGATAGAGGTCATGTGCTTTGGGCAATCTAATGAGAGGGGTAAGAGTTCCCAAGGAGAAACCTAAATCTCCATGGTTCCATACTGAGTGAAGACCCTCAAGTGATCCACGGGTGGCTTCCCTCATGAGACATTTTAACCCATACCTTAAATCGTATGCTACCGCAAAGTCAAGAATTTTACCCAATAAAAAGATTTATATATAAATATATTTTCTTCATGTATATTTACATTGTTAATATATCTTCACATGGCTAGACACCACTAAAGAATAATAATAACTACCTAGAACAGTAAAAGTACTAATTTGAAATGCCCTGCAATAATGTGAATCAAATACATGATATATGCAGAAAGTTATAAAGGGAACATTTCTTTATTCTAAAACATTTTTAAATATTACATACAGGTAACATCTGGAAATTATTTTTTTAAAAACATCAAAAGCTCTACATTTACATGGTGAAAACCCAGAATTTATCTTATTACTTGATGAATCACAGAACATTTAAAAAATAAAGAGAAATTGCTGGTCAAAGAAAATACCCTTCATATCAAAGCAATTTAAAAATACGCTCTATGCAAGTTATTTATACACACTCACCCATATATATATATATTTTAAGAACGATGCAATATCTTCAAAGCAATCACAAAATCAGTCTTTAGCTTAGTCCTCATCTGCATTTTAATGATTTCAAAATATAGAGACATTACAGGGCTTGGGGTTGCATATTGCTACATTACTAGTTTCATAGCATTGTGGCTTTCCATCTTGGTCGCAATAAATTCTAGTAAACAGAGCCATTAAGAGCACTTTTATAGGGTCAAATGGAGCTATGGCACTAGAAGTGTGGTGCTAAGTAAAATTTGAAGGATACTATGTTACACTCAACTATTTATTAAGGCATTAAAATCAGGTCATCCCAGGGATGTTTTGATGTTTGTTCATGATCTTTTCTCCCCTTAACAGTTCTAGCTTTTATGTGGCAGTTTGAAAGAAAATGATTACTAAAGGTCTCAGAAATTTTGAAGTTCTTTTTAAAATATAAGCTTTATTTTTAAAAAAAATGCTACACTTACTAAAAATAATTAAAACTGCCCATGATCATACCTGGAAGGATATATATTTACATTTAAATACAAGGAATAACAATTTAAAATATGCATAACATAAGGAATATCTTTAAATTAATAAAATTAAACAAAATTAATCAAATCAAACAAAATAAATAGATTTTCCTCAGTCTCCAAGAATGTGTCAAATATAGTTTTATCTTCATAAAATATAACATCTATGGTATATTATACTGTAAGTCATTTTTTAGTTCTGAAATTTGCTCTTTACTCATCTAGTCATCTTTTGAGGTTGTAAAAGCATATTGCAATAAATTTTATCACATTCATGTAATTCCAATCCATAAGCATAAAATGGAATAACTGTGTAAACTTAAATTCTCTGTTTTGCCTCATATTGAGTATATAAAAAGAACTTATTCTTTGAAATAATAAAATCCATAATTACATCCTAAAAATCCTACAATGTCATTTAGATTTTAACATAACTTGAAAAGATGCTAGTGTTGAAAATAAATCCTGTATTGTACTGTCAGTGATGTACCACTAAGTCATAGGGGAGGTTACTTTAATTTCTTACAGACAAGCATTTTATACAACCAAAATGTATTGATTTTAATTTAAATAGAAATAAATAAGTACACATGATTTCACAGCTATTACTAATGAAGATGAAAAGCAAAGTCAGAATTTACCTTTTAGAACTTGATTTGATTTGGAAGTAATGCCACTAATATGTGTATAGATGCACACTCTTGCACATGTAAAAACAAAAGGAGGGGCATACTGTCTTCAACCACCCATGTAGCTTTTAGTTATGGGAGGGTGCTCATTTTATCAAGTCGCAATAAAATTGCTCCTGAATTAACTCTCATACTAAACATTTTAATAAAGCAAATGTTTTTAAAATCTGATTTCCATCCTTTTGCCTACATTATTTTGGTAGCTTTGCATTCCATCCCATACATAAACATGTCAAAGACAGTCAACCTGAATATAATTTACATGCATTTACTCTTTAAATGTACTACTTGAGTGTAATGATTGTGGTTGTACTTATACTGACGTCTCTCCAAAACAAATGTAAGACAAAAAATTCAATAGGTGCTTGACAGCACTTGTCCTGCATATTCTGTAAAAGTTTCTGCATGGATCCTAGAAAAAAAATCTTTATAAGATAATTTTAAAAGCATTTTGTTCCTTGCATTTTCTTCTAGAGGGTTTATGATGAGTTATGCTTTCATTAAGATGTCTCTGAGGATGTTCTAGCCTTTTATGTAACCATAAATTTGGATAATTCATCCCTAAATAGTAGAACTTAGTAGTTTTTTAATGTAAATAAAATGCTCTTTTAAAAAAAATCACAAAAGAAGAAACTTTTTATCAGTACTATTTTATGTGTTTACAAAGTTTGTCCCAAGATCTTTTGTTCCTCATTGTCAGGAAAATAATTCTTATCTTAATAAGTTATGTTTACAAGTGTCAAGAATATAATGGAAATCTAGTCTAATTTACAATTTTTCAAATGTTCAAAATGCAACTATGTAAGTCATTTATTAGGAAACCCTACTCTGATTTTCTTCTTCTTCAGACCATTTTACATATGACATTTCCAAAGCAATGAAGAAGAAATTAAATACAACTTGATCATATTATTTATTTACTAATTAACAGCAGTAAACTGATTGTTCCAAAACTAAAATGAAAGATGTTGATACAAAATTTTCATATGTGGGTTATTTACAGCCTCTTTTAGGATGATGAAAATTAAAATTGTAATGTAATTAATGAAAACCACAAAGAGATACCAACCTATTAGGATGGCTTTAAACAAAAATAAAATGGCCATATCAAGTGCTGGTGAAGATTCAGAGCAACTATAACTCTTATACATCTTTGATAGAAATGCAAAGTTGAGAAGCCATTTAGAAACAGGTGTTTCTTACAAAAGCCAAACATTTACTTATCATGTCACCTCTAAATCTTATTCCAATATGTTTTACAGATTTTAAAGTTTCTCCACAAAAGCAAATTATGTAGATGGTTATAGCATTGTAACTCAAGTTAGTCAGGGATAAATACATTTATAAACACTGAATGATGAAATACTAACCAGCAATGACAAGGAATACATTCATAGTATACCACCAATAAGAATGAAAATCAAATGGACCATGCTCAGTGAAACATATCAGCTGTAAGCGCTATATGCTCCATGGTTTCAATTATATGATAGCCACAAAGGCAAAAGTGTAGGGATAGAAAATTAAGGACAAGGGGACATTTAGGGGCATGAGGAAATGTTAACAAAGGCACTGAAAACAGTACTCTTTTTGTATGTCAAAAGTTGCAGAACAGCACATTGAAAAAGGTGAATTCTACTGTACATAAATTATACTATGATAAAAATAGAAACATTTACCTATAGCAATCTGGGAAGTGATACAGCAGAATAAGAAGTTTGAAATCAGAATTTCTTTTTTTGGCATTTATTTTTTGATAGTAGTATGGTCTCAGAAATTGCTTTAACTACTTGGGTCTTCTTTTTCTATTTCATATAAGAATAGATTTTAGTAATTTTAACATACAGGTTTATTATACAATGAAAATAATATTACAGACATGAAAGTGCCTATCATTCTGCCTAAAATCAAGCAGATACTCAATTGGATCTCCCAGACAAGATCAGTGTGATAGAGCTTTACCATTGCCTGGATTCATCAAATATGAAGAACTCCAGTGTCTCAAAAAAATAATAATGGTTTTTAAAGTACATGGTAACTAATAAATTTGTGTGTGTATATGTGTGCTTGTGTGTGTATATAATCATCTACATTTTATTCAATAGCACCAACTACATGAACTCTAAGTAGAACACACATAGGGAAAGCAAAGTGGCATTTTATTTTAGACTAAAACTAACTTAAGAGGATTTGAATTTTTATTGCAGACGGTCATGCTCTGTGCTCCCACAGGATCTGACACATAATATTTTAGAACATTTAGCATCCTGAGCTCTAATAATTCACTTCAAAAAAAAGCACTTAGTATTCTTACCTGCTACATGGAAATTTTCACAATATACTAAGTGAGATGTCATTAAATAAATTAGTTGGACATCAATTTAATTTTTCAACCTCACTAAATAGTGGCCATGTTTATATCAGTGCCTTCATTTGTGAGGAAATTGATTCAGTCCTGTCATGCTTTAAGATGAAACTATATATAGCTGAGCCTTAATTTATTATTATGAACTTGATACAACCAAACATTGTTGTGGCTATTCTGAAGAAGAGAGTGCATTGCACAATATATTCTGTAGTCTTCTACAAAGTGATTCTTACATTGTTAAATTTAACAGCTGAAATGTCCAAAGAGATAATGTAGCCAGGGTAAGATCCAGATTTCCTGGATTTTTTTTTCTGATTTTAAATCTCAGAATAAGATACCTTTACAATTATAAGAATTTTCATTATTATTTATAACTATAATAAGGAAAACAAAAACTCATTTCTTTTTACTTTAATGCCACATTCCTCATACATTGATTATTATAATTTTTGTATATTATTTGAATATCACCTTTATAGTGAGATTTTATCAACACAATGATATTATGAAAACAATATCATATGACAATAGACAAAGTTAAACCAGGCTCATTTCTGTTACAAATTCTATTTTCTAAGCTGTGTGGTAGGCATAATATGTGTGGTCTCTCTAATATGCACAATTTCCTTTACACATCCCACTTAGAGCTCTAATAGCATTTCAAACTTTGCATGTTTAAGACTTAACTGCTGCTTTACTTCCCCAAAACACCTCCACCCCCAGGCCCTGCACCTGAATTTAAAAATATGTACCTTTGACTTTGAACTCTATTGTCCTACATCCAATCCATCAATAAATCCTTTCAAACTTACCTTCAAAATGTATCCCAAATCTCACAAAATCCACTTTAAGTTTTAAATCCAAGGTGTCACCATCTCTCACCTGCATACTGCAAGAATAACCTTACCCTCACTCTCAGATGTCTGTTTTGGGAAATTCCCCACACACAGTCCACAGTCCTAATTTTCAAATATATATATATTTTTATTGGTTGTTCAAAACATTATAAAGCTCTTGACATATCATATTTCATACATTGGATTCAAGTTGGTTATGAACTCCCAATTTTACCCCAAATGCAGATTGCAGAATCACATCGGTTACACATCCACATTTTTACATAATGCCCTATTAGTAACTGTTGTATTCTGCTACCTTTCCTATCCTCTACCATCCCCCCTCCCTCCCCTCCCATCTTCTCTCTCTACCCCATCCACTGTAATTCATATCTCTCCTTGTTTATTTTCCCATTCCCCTCACAACCTCTTATATGTAATTTTGTATAACAATGAGGGTCTCCCTCCATTACCATGCAATTTCCCTTTTCTCTCCCTTTCCATCCCACCTCATGTATCTGTTTAATGTTACTCTTTTCTTCCTGCTCTTCCTCCCTGCTCTGTTCTTAGTTGCTCTCATTATATCAAAGAAGACATTTGGTATTTGTTTTTTAGGGATTGGATAGCTTCACTAAGCATAATCTGCTCTAGTGCCATCCATTTCCCTGCAAATTCTATGATTTTGTCATTTTTTAGTGCTGCGTAATACTCCATGGTGTATAAATGCCACATTTTTTTTTTATCCATTCATCTATCGAAGGGCATCTGGGTTGGCTCCACAGTCTAGCAATTGTGAATTGTGCTGCTATGAACATCGATGTAGTAGTATCCCTGTAGTACGCTCTTTTAAGGTCTTTAGGGAATAGTCCGAGAAGGGCAATAGCTGGGTCAAATGGTGGTTCCATTCCCAGCTTTCCCAGGAATCTCCATACTGCTTTCCAGATTGGCCGCACCAGTTTGCAGTCCCACCAGCAATGTACAAGAGTACCCTTTTCCCCACATCCTCTCCAGCACTTGTTGTTGTTTGACTTCATAATGGCTGCCAATCTTACTGGAGTGAGATGGTATCTTAGGGTGGTTTTGATTTGCATTTCTCTGACTGCTAGAGATGGTGAGCATTTTTCCATGTACTTGTTGATTGATTGTATGTCCTCCTCTGAGAAGTGTCTGTTCAGGTCTTTGGCCCATTTGTTGATTGGGTTATTTGTTTTCTTATTGTTTAATTTTTTGAGTTCTTTGTATACTCTGGATATTAGGGCTCTATCTGAAGTGTGAGGAGTAAAAATTTGTTCCCATGATGTAGGCTCCCTATTTACCTCTTTTATTGTTTCTCTTGCTGAGAGAAAACTTTTCAGTTTAAGTAAGTCCCATTTGTTGATTTTTGTTATCAACTTTTGTGCTATGGGTGTCCTATTAAGGAATTTGGAGCCCGACCCTACAATATGTAGATCGGAGCCAACTTTTTCTTCTATCAGACGCAGAGTCTCTGATTTGATATCTAACTCCTTGATCCACTTTGAGTTAACTTTTGTGAATGGCGAGAGGAGGGGATTCAGTTTCATTTTGTTGCATATGGATTTCCAGTTTTCCCAGCACCATTTGTTGAAGATGCTATCCTCCCTCCATTGCATGCTTTTAGCTCCTTTATCAAATATAAGATAGTTGTAGCTTTGTGGTTTAGTCTCTGTGTCCTCTATTCTGTACCATTGGTCTACCCTCCTGTTTTGGTACCAGTACCATGCTGTTTTTGTTACTATTGCTCTGTAATATAGTTTTAAGTCTGGTATCGCTATACCGCCTGATTCGCACTTCCTGCTTAGAATTGCTTTTGCTATTCTGGGTCTTTTATTTTTCCATATGAATTTCATGATTGCTTTATCCATTTCTACAAGAAATGCTGTTGGGATTTTGATTGGCATTGCATTAAACCTATAGAGAACTTTTGGTAATATCGCCATTTTGATGATGTTAGTTCTGCCTATCCATGAACAGGGTATATTTTTCCATCTTCTAAGATCTTCTTCTACTTCTCTTTTTAGGGTTTTGTAGTTTTCATTATATAAATATTTCACCTCTTTTGTTAGGTTGATTCCCAAGTATTTTATTTTTTTGAGGATATTGTGAATGGAGTGTGTTTCCTCATTTCCGTTTCAGAAGTTTTGTCGCTGATATACAGAAATGCCTTTGATTTATGCATGTTGATTTTATATCCTGCCACTTTGCTGAATTCATTTATTAGTTCTAGTAGTTTTTTTGTAGACCCTTTTGGGTCTTCTAGGTATAGAATCATGTCATCTGCAAATAGTGATAATTTAAGTTCTTCCTTTCCTATTTGTATGCCTTTAATTTCTTTCATCTGTCTAATTGCTCTGGCCAGTGTTTCGAGAACTATATTGAATAGAAGTGGTGATAGAGGGCATCCCTGTCTTGTTCCAGATTTTAGGGGGAATGCCTTCAATTTTTCTCCATTGAGAATGATGCTAGCCTGAGGCTTAGCATAGATAGCTTTTACAATGTCGAGGTAAGTTCCTGTTATCCCTAGTTTTTCTAATGTTTTGAACATAAAGGGATGCTGTACTTTGTCGAATGCTTTTTCTGCATCTATTGAGATGATCATATGGTTCTTATTTTTAAGTCTATTGATGTGGTGAATAACATTTATTGATTTCTGTATATTGAACCATCCTTGCATCCCAGGGATGAATCCTACTTGATCATAGAATGCTGCATTTAGTATCTTCCAAAATAGTTCCATGTGAGTCATCCAGGGAAACAGACTGTCCAATCTCCAATGGCAGAGAGTATCACTGACTGCCAATGGCCCCTGCTACCTCCTCTGAAATCCATCACCTTAATAGTGCTTTAAAGTGTTATACTTTCCTTAGTCTACTACCAGCCAAATACTCAGCATCACAGAGCTACTCAGATAGACTCCTTCCCCTTCCTGGCTCTACAACAGTCTACAGGTGGCCTCATAATCACTGGTAAGGACTAAAGGTTTTCCCTGAAGATCAGGAAACAAAGAAAGGATATTTAATTTACTCTCACCAGCTCTTCAACATTGCATTGAAATTCTCAGCTCTGTAAATAATGTGAGGAAAAGACATAAAAGGCATTCCTAACTGGAAAGGTATAGGTAGCAGTCTTACAGACTACATGAAGGTCTCTATAAAAAATTCTGAGTCACCTACAAAATTTTATAAGATCTCAACCACAAATTGAACAATTGTACAGAATTCGGGTTCATCAATTATATTCTATTCTATCAATAAAAAATAACTGAAGGTACTGGGGAAGGAAATCAACCAACTAATGTTATATGCACATATGAATATATCACAATGAATTACACTCTCTCGTACAATGAATCACACTATTAAGTACAATCAGAATGAACCAATTAAAACATTTTAAAATTAAGTGGCATTAAAAAGAATATTTTAGGGATTATTTTAACAAAATATGGTTAAATCATTGCAGTAAAAATACAAAATATTTTTGAGAAAAAATTTAAGGACATAAATAAATGTGAAGATAAAATAAACCTGGATCAAAGATACAATACTATCAAGGTAATAGTGCCTCCCAAAATAAACTATAGATTCAACATTTACCAGTTCAAACTGCTCCTTGTAGAAACTTGCAAAATAATTAATATTTAAAGTATAAATGCAATGAATTCACAATATAAAAAATAATTCTGAGAAACATCAATAGAGTTGAATGATTTATACTATATGACTTTTAAACTTACTTTAAAGCTATGGTAATCAAGACAATGTGGGCTGAAGTAAAGAAAACATAGATCAATAGAACATAAAAAAAATAAACAGCCAACAATAAAAAATTTAAAAAAAAAGAACATAAAAAAATAGTCACCATATGTCCCAGAAATTTCACTCCTAGGGTTTAAACTCCCCCCCCCAAAATAAATTTTTATACAAAAATATGAAAATAAGTGCTCAGAAAAACATAATTCTTATATTAAAAAAAAGTATAACAAAGCCAAATGCCTGTCAACGGACACATGTGTAAAACAAGTTGTAATGTAGCTAAACAACACGACACGTTCCTAAGGAAAATGAACAAACTACTGACAACTGAAAGAAAACAGATAGGTATTCAAAGTACATAGGTATTCAAAGTAAATAAGTATTCAAAGTAAAAGGAGCCAAATACAAAGACTGGAAATATAGATTCCATGTAACTGAAATCCTGGAAAAGGCAAAGTTCTAGGGATACAAAACAGATTCCTGTTTGCTAGGATGGATCTGGGAGGAACTTTTCAGGTGACAGAATGTTCTATGTCATGACTGTGGGTGATGATTACATAACAGTATGCATTGGCAAAATCATTGCATTTAATGCTTAAAATTGGTAAATTTTAGATTTATAAGTTATATCGTAATAAAAAAACAAAAATTATTGGGGACCTAAAATGTCTTTTGGTTTTATGGGTTATATCAATTTATACTTGATATGTATAAATCAATACTATAAGAATTAATATATGTGTTGCTTCATTCATTAAAGAATAAATTCTTCAGATAATTTAAAATTGCTCTAAAGTCAATTTATGCTATATAGTGTATTCATAATATGTAGTATGAAAGAAATGTACATACATATATGTGTGTATATATGTGTATATTATATATATGATAGAGGCATAAATAAATAAAAACTTCTGCTATCTTTTACTAAAAAAGTTCTACTTAGACATACTATATATTTTATGACAAAACTATTGCTTTCAAAACTAATTAATTCACTAGAGAATAACATTGCTTTATATTTTTTTCAACTCTTAATGCCTGACTTAATAGGAGATGACTGGATCTTATCTATTTCTGTATTTAATGTGTTTTGTTTATGAGGAAAATTTAGATAATTCTTATATAATATCTACAGGGACAAATATTTTGTGGCCTTTTCAACTGGTAGTTTCTTAAGAGTGAATTGGAATACAAAAGTCAGCTTTTTGTACTCTTACATTTTACTCTGAATGATTCTATTACCCATGCATGAAATATCAAACTTTGGCCAATATTGATAAACATTGCTGGTGGGAGAAAAAACTGAAACACACAATGGAAACAACTTGATGTTATCTTTAACAGATGCACATGTCTATACCTTAGGGGAATTTCCATCCCTATGGATCAACACACAGATATAAATGTTTTAATAGCAGTATTGTTTGTAATTACAAGAATTTGATTGTAACTGTTTGTACTTACAAACCTTCAAATAAGAATCTGATTGTAACTGTTTGTAATTACAAACCTTCCAATATCCATCAGAAAATAATGCATAAATAAATAGTAGCTTATTCAGTCACACAATGGAACATAGATATACAATGCTTACAAAGATTAAATGAAATCTGCAAATAACATGTCTAGTTTTTCAGAAACTAATGCTGACTGAGCAAAAATTATTTGCTGAAGAAAATACATTATATAATATAATATTTTTAAAGGGCTAAAAATAGGCAAACATGAGTTTGGGGATATAGGTAAGAAGATTCGAGTAATAACTACAGCCCATAAATGATAAGGAAATAATTCAAAATCATGTTTATCTCTGAGGGGAAGGGGCATGGAGATGGAATTGTGGAAGAAAGCATTGTACCTTCAACAAAGAATATTGTTTTAAATCTAATGTTGGTATTTGTTTTACTATTAGTTATGATTTTGATTCATAATTAATATATAACATTTGTGCATATTATGTGGGTTATCTATGTATGTTATAGAATTAACAATAGAATTATGTAATACTGAGTTAGGCCTGATATACTGAGTTGTCTGCTTCCAGGATCTATTTCCAAAGATTTTTTAAAAATATTTTTATTTGTAGATGAAAACGATATCTTTATTTTATTTATTTATTTTTATATTGTGCTCAGGATCAAACCCAGCCCTGAGTTATGGCCCCAGCCTTGATCCAAAGATTTTTGAGAATAGGACTCTTCATTTGCCTAATGATCTGATGAGACCATATGGTCACACTATTGACAGTGTGTGTGGGGATAACAAACAATAATCTCATACATGATGATATTTTCCTAATAGTCTGTTCAGATAAAGACACATAGATCCATCCAGTATCTTTTGTCAAAAATCATCACGATATGCACACATGTTGGCACACAGCACACAATTAATTGAAGCTGAGTAGGGAACACATGCTTTCTTTCTCAACACTCTTTCTTCTTTTGTTTCATTAACTTCAGTTCTAAGCAAACACTAACAGTGCAGTACATGAAAAATGTTCAGAACCTGGACCACAAACATATTATTGTGAAAACAAATAAAAATCAAAAGCCAACTAAATTAGATTTCTCAATTCATTTATTGTATGTCTCTCATTTTGGCTTCTAAGTGGTTCATTTTAGATCCACGCAGATCCATTTAAACGCTAGTGATGCAAGACAGCATTTATTTTCACAACTGATCTATCAAATTTAACAATCAGGCAGTAACAAGAGGCTATATATTTTCATGGCATTCTTTCAGGAAATTGAAATATAATAACTTTGAATTCCAACTTTATTTTCAAGGTCAGATATACAGTTCATGAAAACATTATATTTATGGTTGTGTAATAGAATAGCTGATGTTATGCAGAAATATTCTCTGTAGGATTTTATAAGAAACAATCACAGACTTATTGTGTTTAGGAAGATTGATGGTTGAGTGATTTAAAGAATTGCCTATATCATTTTCTGCACAGCCTCGGTGAAATGGTCGCCATCACTATTTGGGCAATAGTAGTCATGTTTTCTTTTTCCTATCTTCTATTTTTTTTATTAATTTTATTTAGCATTTGATTAAATGTATGGCAAACTTAAGATGTCTTTGTGTAAGAGTAAACACATTCTATCATTGCTATATGCCTTTACAACTCATCCATTTTGACTATAATAACTAGGTTGTGTTAATTATCATTGAAAAATTAATATCTTTTGTAATCCAATTAAGAACCATAAGTTATGAATAAATGTAGATTTAATATAACCACTTGTGTTCACAAGTTAGATAAATAATTGTGCAGTGTTTACTTATTGAGTCTCAACAATGAAAATTAGAGACTGTGAACTTTTTATTCTAAAAGACTTTCTTTTTTATGTGTCATCAATGAAATAAACTATTATAATGTATATAGACATTACATTTTTATAATCCACATAAACAAGGCATATATGAAACATTAGTTTTACTGTCAAAACACAATATTTCACTAAGAAAAATATCATACTTGGTTATAGGATAGACACAAAATGTGTTTGGTTTTTCATGGGTGTAGATAATAATGACAAATAATAAACTACCGTTGTCATCCATATTCTAAATAGTCATTTAAATATATAAAATATTTCTATTGAGAGTTATTAAACTTGCAACCTTTTTGGATATAAAAACCATGGACCATAATCTAGAAGTCTGAGAGACTCTCAAGTTTAAGGATTGTAAAAGCCTGATTCACAGAGAAATGTTATTTTAAAAGAACCCCATCTACATATATTGCAGTTACTGCAAATAAAGTAAGATAAGCACAAGTACACAGATGCTAAAAATCCTAAAATAAAAAAAAATAATGTGTCTTTTTCTTGCAATAAACTCAGTATGTCCAAGATAGTTGCACTTGAAGTGTGTTCTCCAGTATCCTTGAAGATGTCTCCACAATTCTTCAGAAAAAATTATTTGTCATTCATTAGTCTGTGGAATGCTGAACTTCCCCCAACCATTTGTCTTCAACAGTCAGATAAATGATAATTTGAAAATTAAACTGCTTAAAATATATCCCAAATTTTTATAAACTGTAAATACATTAGAGAAATATGGAGAAGAAAATGACACTATCAGAAGTTTCAATCTTATGTTAGTTGCAACTACTTTATTCTAGATCCATGTGGGAAAAAAAAATGGTGTTTTCCTCAATTAGTATATATACCAGTCTTGGAGATCCGGAACTGGTCCTTGTTCCCCAGTGTTGAAGGTTAAACACCCCAAAAAATGCCTAGGCAAGCATAGAAAGCAAGTTTTATTTAAGAAAGGGACAGACACAGACTTCTCTGAAGAGAAATGGAGCCTCAGAGCCCAGAGCCTGTGGGAGGGCGTGAGTCTTGCTCTTTTATATATGCCAGAACTCCTTTCTTTAATTATTGGCTTCTTTCTCTTTCCCATGTAGAAAGGGCATGTAGAGGTTAATTGTTAGCAACCCAGAGTGCCCAGGAGCATGCTCACAGAAGTTAATAACCCATTGTTTTGTCTTTGATAACCGTCATCATCCTCTTTGGAACCTCATCATTCATTACCTATACTGACTGCCAGACCTTTGCCCCTGCCTTAGTCTGCTGAAAAACGTGACATATCCTCCCTTTTAGGCCAGGAGGGGCTACAAGCAGATTGTTTTGGGGCAAAGAAAGCATGTTGGAGGGTCAGCACAGTAGGCCCACTTTATAGAATTTTTTTGATGTTTTATTTTATTTTATTGATTTTATTTTTTAAATACACAACAGCAGAATGTATTACAATTCATATTACACATATAGAGCACAATTTTTCATATCTTTGTATAAAGTATGTTCATGCCAATCCATGTCTTTATACATGTACTTGTTTTTTTTTTTTTTTTGCATTACAATTCTTATTACACATATATACCACCATTTTTTATATCTCTCTTTGTATATAAAGTAGGTTGACACCCAAATCGTGTCTTCAAACATGTACTTTGAATAATGATGTCCATCACATTCCACCATCCTTGCTAATCCCCTGCCTCTTCCCTATCCCTCCCTCCCCTCTTCCCTATCTAGAATTCATGTATTCCCCATGTTCACCCTCCCTACCCCACTATGAGTCAGCCTCCTTATATTAGAGAAAACATTCGGCATTTGTTTTTTTGGGATTGGCTAACTTCACTTAGCATTCTCTTCTCCAATGACATCCATTTACCTGCAAATGTCATGATTTTATTCTCCTTTATTGCTGAGTAAAATTCCATTGACACAGCCAATATGGAAAGCAGTATGGAGATTCCTTGGAAATCTTGGAATGAAACCACCATTTGACCCAGCTATCCCTCTCCTCGGACTATACCCAATGGACTTAAAAACAGCATATTACAGGAACACAGCCACATCAATGTTTATAGCAGCACAATTCACAATAGCTAAACTGTGGAGCCACTTTATAGAATTATCCTCTTAACCTCATGTTCCCATCATTCTCATCTATTTGTCCCCTTAAAATATCACAAAAATATTACCTATAACAAGCTTCACCTAATAACAAATATGCACACAATTAAAATGCATAATTTAAGTGTGTTCTCCTAACTGGTATTTCTAATATGAATAAAGTAATTATGCATATAATGTCAAGAACAAAGGTTTTATCTGATGACAAATGAAAATTTAAAAAAAAAAGGTTTTTAGGATAAAATTAACTAGACATTCTTTTCTGGACTTTAAACCTCCCTCTTAATCATATTCCCCTCTCTAACCTAATCTTCCATATTTCTCAGGTAACAAGACAACTATCAGTTTCAAGATTTTCCCACAAGTATCTAATTGGACATAGCAATAGCATAAGACTGGAGAAGGAACTACCAACTTTGGTTTGAAATGGTTCTCTCTGGCTAAGTAAAACACAACATCAAGCACATTGCTCCAGTAGATACAGACATTTATTTTTTAAAGTAATTCAGACTTAATCCTAAATAACTTTCAAAGGTTTGACTTCCGTAGGATAGAACTTTGTGAAAGACAATATAGAGTCCCTCAGTGATAGGGCATGGGATGGGGAGGAAAGAAAAATACATGTCTAATTCCTCTCTTATTTGTGATTTTCTGTTTCTTTTTTCTTTGATTTTGTAATTGACAGACAAACTTGTGTGTCCTTACAGTATGTACCAGTTGTTCAGAAGTATGTCTACACTGTAGAGTGGCTAAAGCTTGCTGATTAATAAAAGTATTATGATAACTTTGTATCCACTCTCTACCAAGTTTTACAAATATACATTATTAACTCTAGTCACCATGTTGTTCAATAGTTCTCTTTGTTCTTATTTCTCCAAACTGAAATTTTATAGTCTTTGATCAATATCTCCTCAACCCTTCCCATTCCCAATTTCCAGTAACCACCTTTCTACTCTCTACTACTGTTTTAGTCAGCTGCTACCCTGCTGTGACCCAAAAGACCTAACAAGAACAACTAAAGGAGAAAAAGTTTATTTGGGGGCTCACAGTTTTAGAGGTCTCAGTACATAAACATCTGGCTCCATTGTTCTGTGCCTGAGTGAGGCAGAGCATTACAGCAGAAGACTGTGGAAGAGGAAAACAGCTAAAAACCAGAAAATCAGGAAGCAGAAAAAGACAAAGTTCAGCTCACCAGGGACAAAATATGTGCCTCAAAGGCATGCTCCCAATGACCCACCTCCCCCAGCCACACCCTACCTGCCTACAGTTACCCTCCAATTAATCCTTACCAGGGGATTAATACACTGATTAGGTAAAGGCTCTCATAATGCAATCTTTTCACCTCTAAATTTTCTTGCATTGTCTCACATATGAGTTTTGGGGAGATACCTAATATTAAAACCAGAGCAACTACTATGAATTCAACTTTTTGATATTCCATGTATGAGTAAGATCGTGTGGCATTTGTCTTTCTGTGTCTGGCAAATTTCATTTATGACAATTTGCTATTTAAAAAATAATTGCATTTAAAAAGGATACCTAACATAAAAAGATGAATTGAATTTTTAAATAATGTCAGAAAGTACCTATTTTGTTAGTATTTTCCTAAATTTGTAAACACGTATGTTGCTAACTCATTTGCCCGTCTTTGTGCATTTTGGAGTATAGACTTGAAAGAGACTTATTTTCATAAAATACATTCAGATTTTATAGTAAATATATACATAATTATGAATAAAAGAGAAAAGTTACAGGATAAATAACTACATATCCAAAAGCCCAGTTGGAAAAGTTTGGACAATTATTAATTTTAAAAAATAAAATCTGCATATGCTTGCCTTTTGCACATGAATTCATCAAGTCCATCAAATGTACTCTTGTAAGTTTTTCTGTGGAGTATATATCAAATTTGGCACAGAGAGATTTTCTTTGTCTCAAGACACATTAAAATCAAGTTTAATACATCAGTGGAAGAGATTATCCATTGTACTTAGTATATCTCCCTTAAGATACTGACCATTTTGGTAGCTTAAATCCGAAAAGCTGGGATGAGATCCAGGATGGGAGGATATGGGAAGGCAAGATGTAGGACAAATGTCTTTGTAGGTTAGCATCCTGCAAAAATCTTGCTGAACCGTCTCATGGGTGTTTTACTGCATCAGAGCCAGTTCTTCTGAAGCTGACAGACATCTCTGTAACTCTAATTGTTACATAATTGTAGAGGAATAATATCTCCCTGCCTTGATTTAGCAAATGGATTTTTTTTTTCTGGAAAACTCTATGATACAGTTGAAACAGCTGCACAGCTCTTGCATGAACCAAACAAAGGCAGACCTTTAAAGCAAGCATCCTAAGCTCCTTTGAAACAGAAAAGAAGCACTTTCTTCCCAATGTGAATAATATGATGTCCTCTCAAGGTCATTTTTCAATAGAACAGGGAAATTTTTCCTCTGATTTTCTCTTCTGATGATAAGAATATATGACTAAAAGTGAGCTGAAAATAGTCATCTCTAGTGTTTAAGAAACAGCCATTCTGACCACAGGGTCTCTTGTATTATAAATTTATAAAACTCTAGGTCATGCAGTACAGATCCTGGTAGAGGGGGGCCCCTTAGTAAACATGCACTTACTGATATAATAGGATAGAAAAGTCAAGAATTATTTTAAAATTGCAACACTTCTATTTGTAACAGTATTAAACAATTCCTGATATTAAAAAATGGGGAAAAATTAGCACTAATATACCCAATTTAATGTCCCCAAATGCCTTGATTTTTTAATATTAAAATTATGTCTCAAGTGAAAACTCAATTAAGCTACAAGTTATATACTTTTCAGAGAAGGAGGAGGAGGAAGAGGAGGAGGAGGAGGAGGAGGAGGAGGAAAGTACAGCCCAAAAGATCATACCCAATGTAGAATCAGCACTTTATGCCAATCACAGAACAAGTAGATTAAAATATAAGGCAGCAAAGGCTAACTTAGTTAGTGCAGGGCTGATCTACAAATGAAATGTGTGAGATTTTATAATAAGAGATACACAGAGTACCATACTGTGATGTCAATAGAACCACATAACCTTAATTATTTATATGAAGTAGGACGGTGTTATTATTTATTTCTACTCTTCTTGAAGACTTACATTCTAAATTCAGAGTTCCCATCTTTCCCTAGAATTTTTAAAAGAAAAACAAATTGAAAGAACCCATGAGCTAAAAAAGCAGGGTTCAACTGCACATCTTTGGATGTGGAACATGGCTCCTTGCTAGGGGTTCTTTGTATGCTGAAAGGGCCACCTAGGAAGAAAGCATTTCTCATCTATGGGACTGGGAGAGACAGGAAGTTAGAGGAAATAATACAATGGATAATTCTGTATTTATGTAAAGAAACAGAAAGGATTTAATGCACCAAGGGAAGCACAGCCAGGGAGCCTGGGTGGGGGCAGGATGCCTACTGAATGGTAGCTGCTGTCTCTAGATGAACATCAAAAGTTTCCATAAAAAGTGACCTTGTTCAAAAGACTGTGTGAGAATGCTCAAAAATACTTGTGAAACTTTTCTGGTGGCTAAACTCCTAGAAGGATGGGAGAATGAATCAAAAAAGGAAATGGTATTAGTGTAAATGTAACCTCATAGTTACCTGCAAGCTAGTGGTAGCTGGGAAAATTTATGTTACATTAGAGAAAAATCAGGTAAAAGTCTTTTCTTTTATCAATTTACCCAGGGACTTAATTAAGAGAGTTAAAAAATTCAGTTGCTTAAAAAGTTATTTGAATACCAAAGGGATCCCAAGTACTCTCTTTTCACTAACCCAGGGAGTCGCCAAGAGAACACTTTTCAGAAATAAATATATGTGGAGGTATCACTCAAGGAAATAATAAAATACTTTGGAAAGTAAATTTTAACCTTTTTGGCAAAAGGTGTACAACAAATGACCTTCTATAATTCCTTGAATTGATGAGTCTAGACTTTGCAGCTGAAAGTACAATATTCTTTCATCTGTCTTAAATTAGGCCTTAGATACAACAAATATCATTTTTTCATAGTACAGATTTCTTTGGGTATTTTGTTAAAATGGACTTCACAATCACAAAGAGTATTACACAAATTAGATGACTGGAAAGATTTTTATATTACTCAAGACACATTTTTTTTTTTTTTTTGCTAGTGGTTAGAAGGCACAAAATTAAAAGACTTATAGAAATCAAATTATAATGCAAATAGAGAAGGCGAAATTAAGAAAAATTATATTTCTAATCAGAACTTTGTTGTCATCCTCAAAACTGGAGCCATACCCAATGTAGAATCAGCACTTTATGCCAATCACATAAAAAGAGAGGCATAGAAATATTTGCAAGGAACCCAAGGTCATGTCTGAGGATCCTGAAATTTGATCATCTCCTTGATTGGATGACTTTGCAAAAAAAATGCTTAAAGCAATTCAGGTAGTTATTCAAAATCTTTCTTCTTCCTCTCCACCATGGCAGCCTGAGGGTGCCTTTTAACTCTTCCGAAGGGGCTGCTGGGACTACTAGAGCTAACATGGCTGCCAGAAAAACCATTCACAAAATTGTTCAATCTTAACAGCTGAAAGGTATTGATGTTACAGTATCCAAAAAAGGTGTTGCTTGTGGAAAAATATGAGAAAGTCTAGATACATGCTATTCTCACTCATTCCTTTGCAGTAAGACTAAAGATATTTTTAGAAAGAAATGGCAATATATGAAAACTTTAAAAGAAAGAAGTAAATAAGCATAAATATTTTCCTACAAAAGGAAGACAGAGGTCTTATACATGTCATTTTTTATGTAAGATAGAAGAGGCAGAACTAAAATGTTTTCATACCTCTGGTATTAAAGATTCATTAATATCTCCTCTACTCATCTACATTAATTTATTCTTGTCATGAAAGGAAACTCAAGCATGATTTCCTTACAGACATTATGACTTCAGAACACTTTTGAAGAATAAAAAGAATATTTTACTAAAAATACAATTTATTGGGGGTTATTGTGTTGTTTCTGTTGTCAACCACTCCTCTAAGGAAGAAGGATCAGTCCTCATTTAAGACAATTAGAAACCATACCTGACAAAACATTATAATGCTTTTAGTAGCAAAGTTACAAAGGGAAAATCCTCTAGTGTAGTAAAAATCTAATAAGGTTCAGTGCAATATGCCTGTAGGAAAAATAAAACCTGTCCCTCTTCCACTCTCCCTTGAGGATTTTCATGAGATTATTTTGTTGAATTTTAACAAGAGAATTTGTGCAGATGGGAGATGAAACTAACACTTGTCTTTGTATACTTACTAAAGTGCAATTGATGACAATTTTTGAAATAATTTGAATGGTGCAGAGGTAATTAAAAAGGAGGAAGAAGGATTGCTTCTATGAAATTTGGGAGATGTTGTCAAGGCAAGCTTCACTTTTACTCAAGGATGAATGCTTTGAGTAAGATTATTGGAGCTGTAGTATGCACTGCTGGTTAAAACATATAGCTAGAAAATCCTGAATGAGGCTCCTTCTGAATGAGATGCATGGAAAAAAGAAAAAAGAAAAGAAAAAATGGAGTAAGTGACATTGTATCACAGAAGGAGGTAATTATTCATCGATCTCAGTAAATCTTTTAAAATGGTCCTGTGAGTGAACTAAAATCAGAGTCACTTGCTGTTTCAGAAAGAGAAATAATATGCATATGCAACAGAGATTATCATTTTCTTCCTCCTCTTTCTTCTCCTCCTCCTCACATCTTAATATCTGTCACTTATAATGAGCCTCTCTCTGTCAGGCCGAAATTTAGGGTTTAAAACTCAATTAAAGCTTGTGACTATCTGCTCATCTAATGTCCCCTTCCCTGAAATTTCAATTCATTGTGATCATTGTTTCCATAACTCTCTGATGTCTTTAAAAATAGCACCTTTATAATTTAACTAGCTAGTTGCTCAGCCAGAAATACCATGGCCCCAGAAAAGGTGTGGTCATCCTTTGTTTATGCACTTCTTGTACACACTATGTTGACTTTTTTCTCTTTGAAATCAGAGTGTTTTAGTCATCTTCTAAAATTTACATAGAGAAAGTGTTTACTAAATCATGACAGATTATTGAATGACTGTATAGAGAAATAACGGACTTGGCGGCTTATTTGTATGGCACATTAATGTTGCTCTAGAATAGAATTGATCTGAATTTTCTATCTTCCAAAAGTGAAATGTGAACTTTGGGCAATGATCACGTATACCTTTAAAATCGTCAACTGCATCATTAATATCCTAAGTAAGTAGCTCTGGTGTGGATTACAAGGGATTATCACACGTGAAAGACTTAGCAGAAAGTTTGGCATATCCCAGTGGTCATTATCCAGTAGGAATATCTATTTATTTATTTATTCATTTATTTTGGTACCAGGGACTTAACCCAAGGGCACTTTACCACGGAGCCACATCCCAACCCTTTTATTTTTTTTATTTTGAAACAGGGTCTTACTGCGTTATTTAGAGCCTCACTAAGTTGCTGAAACTGGCTTAGAACCTGCAATCTTCCTACCTCTGCCTCCCAAATCACTGCGACTACAGGCATTCTTATTGTTAAGATATATTCCCCTCACTCAACTTCCCCAAAGAGATTCTACCATCTTAATAGACTTTTTAGATGAGTCACCTGATCCAATGAATATCTAAAATATTCTGAATATATTTTAACTTTGGACTCAGCAAAGATAGCAAATGAGGTAAAACCAGAATAGATAAATCTAAATTACTAAATATAATGTCAATTAAGTTGTTATAAGCAATTCTTTACATGTATCCTAACTAATACAGGGTGTGATGCTAGTATTGTAATGCCAGATTCTTGGGACCCCAATAGACCTCCAGGAGCTGAATCCGATGCAATCACACAAGAGTCTCTATTGCAAGCTTGAGCCTGGGACTCACAAACATTTCTGATGCAGCGGTCCCAAGGAGTGAGTCCCAATCCTTTGTTCAGTGAGATTTTATAGGTTTTGGGGGATACGCTACGTGTCACAGCATCACACAGCAAATCATTTCATAAAGTGGGAAAATCAAACAACAACTCTTAACATTGATTAGCACATTCACTGGTGGGAACAAGTTGGGTAAGGGTGATTGGTTAGTACAAGAGGGGGATTCGTTTGAACTGATTGGTTTAAGCAACAAGGGGTGTACTTGATAAACTATCTGGTTTCCTAACATGTTATCCATCACCGAGACTACTGGGGGGTCATCTGGCATCCCAGGTATTTTCCTTGTCTCATGCTGATTGGTGGTTGCTAGGGGCTTGTTATGGGTCCTCACCTAGCCTAACTGAGTCAGGGACACCTGGTGCCACAGATCTCTCCTGTTATTTACAGACAACTCAGCTGGGTGGCTCTGTGCCTAGGAATGCTCTGTGGGTTTTTCCAAGAACAAGGGTCATTCCCCCTCCTTGGACAGGCTTTGCCCTGAGGTAGAGGCTGGTTTCTCAAAAATGGAGTTACATCAGTTTCTTAATATGATTTGCCACATTTCCATGATGACCATATTACCAATTTCCATATTATGAAATCCCAGAAATCTACCCCATTGTCACTCAGGAAAATGCTGTCTTCTGATTTAGCTTCTGTTTACTTCTTCTTTCATCACTATTACTGTGTGATTCATGCAATCTGGTACAACACAGTCATTCCTGTCCATCAGTTTTAAAATCAATGAAGATGAATTATTTGTCATTCTATTATTCTCTCCCTTCATATCCCAGTGCTGAGTGCCCATCCACAAGCTACTCTGTCCTGATTGCTGTTATGGAGAAGTCTTCTCTTTCTCAATATGTTTGCAATTGCTGGCTGCAAAGCAGTGGTCAGAAACTCTAACACAGGAGGCAGAGAACTAGGATTTTAGGCTTTACTCTGAATGGGGTGTTATGCACAGGTTTCATAATCTTTCTGTAGCTTAATTTCTCCATCTGAAAAATACGAATAAAATAGGAAATGCAAGTCAAAACCACAGTGAGCTATCACCTCAACCCCTTAAGGATGGCTACTATCAAAGAAAGAACAGAACAAGTATTGGCAACAATGTAAAGAAATTGGAATTCTGCAAATAGTAGGGAGAACATAAAATGATGCTGCCAATATGGAAAGCAGCTTAGTAGATCCTCAAAAAATAAAAATAAAAAAATCACACTACCATATGATCCAGTCCATCCATTTATGAATATGTAACAAAGAGAATTGAAAGCAGGATCTCAAAAATATTTACAAGCTCATTCATATTCATGAAACACTGTTCCCAAAAACCCATGTTGTACCATGAGGCAGAATCAACCCAGGTGTCCATCAGTGGATGAATGGGTAAACAAAATGTGTTAAATATATATACAATATAATATCATGCAGTCAAAGAGGAAATAAATTCTGCCTCATGCTACGACATGGATGAACCTTGAGGATATTATGCCAAATGAAGTGAATCAGTAGCACAAAGACAAACATTTTACTATTCCATTTATACAAGATAAAGTAGTCAAATTCACAGGAACTATATCATCTCCCATCTGCACAAATTCTCTTGTTTAATTCAGTGAAATATCCAGGAAAATACTTGAGGGATTTTACATAATCTGTTGAAGGTTTTACATGTGATTTATTTTTTACTGAAGGCAAATTGCACTGATCCTTATTGACTGTTTACCACACTAGAAAGGTGGTTGCCAGAGGCCAGGAAAAAGGGGAAATGAAGAGTTGCTTAATAGGTACAGAATTTCAGTTTTGCAAGACAAAAAGTTCTGGAGAAAAATGTGAATATGTTTAACACTACTGGACTGCACACTTAGAAATGGTTAAGATTGTAAATTTTATAGTTTTTACCACAACCAAAAAATAACAAAACAAATAATACCCAGCTCTTAGAGCTAATGCAAATGTTAATTACATATGTGAAATGCTTAGAACAAAGCCTGAAACATTCTAAGTGCTCCATGATTGTCGACTCTCATTATTATTCAGAATTCATTACTACTATATCCACATTTTCTCTTTAATTGATGCTTGCTGAACACTGCAAGGGCAATGGGTGAGTTTTACAGGAATTTGCTTTTACATGTGGAGAGTTCTTCCAGGTTTACTCTATCCAGGAATTACACTCATTGTAGACAAAGCGCACAGCTTAGTTTCTAAAAAAAAAAAAAAAAAAAGGAAAGAAAAAACAAAGGAAAGAAAGAAAAAAAGAAAAAATTTCTGACTCTTCCACACTTAAATTTTGCTGTATAAGTATTTTGCTTACATTATAAACTGAAAAATTCCATTCTAAAATTACAATTTATTATGTGTTGTTGCATGTTTTTTCAAAATCACAAAGCTCAGAATAGGACTTAAATAGGTCACTCTTATAATGCTATATGACTATAATTTATAGCAGTATGGGGACAGGAGATATTTTCTTTGATTTGAATCAACAGTGGGACTTAGCACAACATGTCTATTTACTTGTAATTTATAGAAACAAAAATGGATAAAATCAAAGTTAAGGCTTTTTTATATTTAGCAAGATATTTTTAAAATTGCAGCTATGAAACACAGCTGTGATTTCTATCATGACTTGTTATTTTTATATGTAATGGTAGAATGTGTAGTTTTGTCTTGTTTGCAAGCTTCCTGAGATTGCTTTTTGCATATGATTGAGAATTGCTTTGCAATCCATTCCTGTGTTACCATTTCCATAAAAGTGTGTACTAGCCTGCTGTCACTAACCAGTCTGTTGCCACAAAATATATACATTGCTCTGAGACATAAATCTCCATCTTTGGTGGTATAATGGGATATAGATGAGTAATCTAAATTTTAAAGATGAAAAAGCAAGTAAAAACCTATTCCACAAAATGTCATAACATGCTATATACCTGGGAAAAAACTCTTAGGAGCCCCTTTTATCATTGTAGCAGCTGTGATTGTAATCATTTTTAAATGATGTGCTCCACTGGAAAGAGTTGAGCACATTCTTTATGCAAAGTTAGAATATCCAAATATATCTCCTTGTCTTGTTTTGTCATCAGATGAATGAAAGCATATCTGCTGCTCTTTATAAAATCTAAAGCAATTCTATACACCTTATCAATGTAAAATAGTTTCTACCCTTGAAACCTGGACCGGAATTTCTCAGCTGTGATATACATGATCTATTTCTTCCTTAAGAGTAGCCACCTATATACATGTGATGGACATGTAGCTTCAAAAATATAGTGATTCTATAATTTGATTAATTATGGCAATGTTCTGTCAGTTAACTTTAATTAATGTGAGAATGTGATTTTTTTCCCTTAAAACATTTCTAGGGAACTACTAGATATTCTTTCTCTTTACCTATAAATCACGATTAATGAAACTATTTGCAGTGAGTTTTTTATGCTACCATTTTGTCATTTTTGCAAAACCTAATAAAGGCAGTTACAATGATATGGCTACTGCACATCTGCTTGACAGAGTGTCTAGCTTCAGCAGAAAATGCTCCTGCTATATCCATAGAACTACAGATTTCTTCTGAAAGTGTTCTCACGCTTAACACAAGTACCACCCCTAAAAAAGGGGGTGTACACTTTTGCCTACAGAAGCATTAAGCATGCTTATTCCTGAATTTTAACACTTCTTATACTCAACCTTATTTTGGCCCTAAGCACATAGATTAGTATGTCTAACTTTAAGCATATTTCTCAGGGTACCTAATTTTCCTATAAATACCAAATACCCTTTCTATCTCTGGTCTGTTTCTAAATTGCAGATTCACCCTTCTCTCTGATCATCCCTTCTCCCTGATTGAGTTGCATTGTTATGAATTCCCTAGGCATTTCATGCTTAATACTTGTCTGCTGACATCAGTCATAAGAAGAATGCATTTGGACTGAACATGAAATTAGTGATTTAACAAATTTTATGCAAAGAGACAGTTGGCTATTGATAACTATAAATCATTTATATTATGTTACAATGCTTATTATAAAAATAATTACCCAATGATATGTTAATAAAACAATTAATAACTAAATCCCCAACTAATAACATGGATATTTACTGTTATTATTTGTATAACAATATAATGAAATTAATATTACAATTATTTTATTGTCAATTAAATCTTTAAGTCCTTTAAAGAATAAGTCTACGCTTTTAGCAAAGCCTCAATTGAGCTAGCCTAATTTAAATAAAAATCCCATTTCATCTAGCTCAAAATTATCTGCTTTCTATTGTTTCTAACATTCACAATATAATTCCTTCTATTAATGTGCTTTATCATTGTCTTCTAATGTTAGATTGCCCTTACTCTAATCATAAAATAGACACCATTTATTAAATATGAAATGGCATTACTATAAGCTTATTTAATTTTCATACCTTTAGGAGATTTCTTTTAAGTGTTATTATGTTTCATGAAGAAACTATAAAATTAGATGAATTTCTTTTCCTGGGTCACCAGGTCTCAGGCAAACAAGATAATGATCTTTTGGCTCTCCTGTCCTGCTTTACATAATCCCAGGTACTTTATCTTTTCTTTATCTTGTCTATACATATTACATTGATTCACAGAGTGATAGTTGCTTCAAATATATTTAAGAGCTTCTGTAAGCATTTAGTTATGAGAGAGCATGGGGATGGGCATATAATATCACCAGAACCAGCAATACAAGCCGAAAGACTTAATCTTGTCTATCAAAGTGTCACTCACATTTATTGGACCCCTTGCAAACACCAACATATTTTAGACTTTTAATTGTGCCAATATCTCTAATATTTACATAATAAAAACAGCTAAAATCAGATATATATTCATTATACTTTTAAATATGTCATATTAATCTACTCTAAAAGTTTCTATGTATTAACATTTAAAGTATGCACATTATAAAAATGATAATTCTATATATTATAAATATATATCATGAATGTATTGTAAGTATGTATGTATAAGAACATGAAAAACAATTATAGATAGTAGATGTAAGTATATATTAACACATGTGCATACATTAAAATGCTTTTTTATTTTATTGTTAATATTAAATTATTGCAATAATCAAAATAATACTGTTCTCTTCCTCTATACACTCACTTTCTCAAATCCACACACACACACACAGAGCAAAGTCAAGATAAAGTAAGTTTTCTCTAAGAATTTAACAACTTAGTTAAATTGTAGATGTACATTCTTTAATGGTTCAAGAATCTCTCTACTAGAATCCATATTATTTATATCAACTTATTTATATTATGCATATTTTATCATTATATTCAATTTAAATACTCGGACTTAAATTGACTTAAAGGAAGATTAAAATTTTTGTGTCAAAGGTAGAACACTTTTTAGAGAAAAATAACAGAATCTAGAATCTCTATAACTTAATACCAACCAATTTGGTTGGAGGGAAAGTTCCTTGTCATTATTTGGGTTCTCTTGATTAAGCCTAAAACTAGCATCATACCCGATAGTGAAAGAATAAATGTTCTGTACCTAAGAGACTTGGCAAGAGTACCTCCTCTCATTAACTCTATTTAGCATCACCAAAGACACTCAGGAATACACTTACTGAGAGAGATGAATGAACTGTTCCCTGAAAACGGAGAAACTATGCATGGAGAAGTTAAGGAGCTTAATAAATAGCAAGAAACATCATTCATGGATAAGAAGGCTCAGTACTACTGTGATAGTGGTTTTCTAGGCAAAAAAAAATCATTTAAAGAGTACATATTTCAAGATATTATTCATATGAAATTCTAGAAAAGACCTAAAAACAGAGACAGAAAAGCCCACAAATGGTTGTTAATGATTAGTCATGCAGAAAGAGATCAACTGTAGGATAGGAAGAGTGAGAGGTTTGATCTCTCAGTTGTAGCAGTTATCAATGATTATATAAAAATTTCACAATTAAAATAAATAAATTCCATTTCTAAACTGTTTAATAATTTAAAATGATAAAACAGGGTTATTAACATAAATAAGGTGAAAAGATTTATGAAACACTGAATTTAGTATGACTTTTATATGAAAGCTTCGATTGTTTTAATAAAGCAAAATTGATGAACAAGATGCCTCTTTTTTTTAAACTCTTTCATATGTAATAATCTATGTAGAATCTGAGAAATTTCTCAAATATAAGTAGGATTATCATTGAGTATAAACTGTTTAGTAATATAAAGAACATTAAATAAATGTTTAATTAGAATCATAATCCACACAAAGATGCAAAGAAATTCAACTATATGGGATTTTTACTTGAATTGATTACTAATAAAAATGATGATTTCCTCACTTTTTATTCCTTCCATCTTTCTTTTAGTTTTACTCTAAGAAATTTCCTCCTTCCTCCACTTAATTATATATGTACAGGTATATAGCATTTTTAGTAACACTATAGATCAATGAATTATTTTGAAATTACATACCTGATAATCTAGTATCACTCCATGGTTTTAAGTCATAGAGGGCTCCATTACTTTGGACCTGTGGTGAGGCAGAACACTATGGCAGAATGGCTTGGTGGAGGATAGCTGCTCACCTCAGGAAAGCCAGGAAGCAAAGGGGTGTGGGTAGGAATAAGGCATACCCCCAAGGACAAACCCTTCAGGTAGGTCCTACTTCTTACAATTTCTACCACCTCCCAATAGTTATACAAATTATGAATCCATCAATGGATAAATTTACTGATAAGGTTATAGCTCTCATTATATAATCATTTTCTAAAAACCTTACCTCTGAACTTTGCTTCATTGGAAACCAAGCCTTCAACACATGAGCTTTTGGGGGACATTCCATACCCAAACTATAATACCCACCATATTTTAAAAATATCTGCATCATATTATTTGCATAGATTTTTAAAATGTTTGATACTAGAGACTGAACCTAGGGTTTCATGCATGTAAGGTAAGCACCTTATCACTGAGCTATGTTCCCAGTCCTTTTTTTCAATTTTATTTTTGAGACAGGGTCTCACTAAGTTGCTGAGGCTGACCTTGAAATTTTCATGCTCTGCCTCAGCCTCCCAAGCAGCTGGGATTATAAAAGTGCACTACCATTCTCAGATAATCAACCACTTTTTGTATAGGTATTTAGATTTTTCCCATATGTACCCAATGAGAAACACACTGTAAACGTGTGAATGTGTTTTGCATGACTGGAGGTATCTATGTTAAATTCATAGAAAAAGAAATGATGGGTAGAAGAATATTTTTTCCTGATATTGTTTAGGTTTTTCCATCACTTTATATTTTTTACTTTATCTGTTTTAGCAAAGTAACTCTTGTTAAGTAAAACATACATATCATAAATATTTGTTCAATACTTTTAAAAATTATATACCATTACACAGTACATAATATTGACATTCCCATCTCTCATGAGCTTTCTTTTCATGCACCTTTCTGGAAAAGTTACTTCCTTCCAAAAGCAACCACTTTAAAATATCACTTAGCATAAAGTTTTTGAGATAAAACTATGTAAGTGTGCTAATCATTGCATTTTGTTGAACTTGGTGTTACTAATATTTATCTATGTTGTTGTATGCATGAGCAATTTGTTTTTCCTTAATATTAAAATTATATAATTGCATGAATATATCACAAATGGTTGATGAATTTTTCAAATGGATGGAAATTGTGTTATGTCTAATATTTGGCAAGTCCACAGAAGGCTAGTGTGAGCATTCTTGTGCAGACTCTTTGAGGACTTACATTATCATCTCTCTTGCATAAATACATAGAAGTGCAATTGGGTGGATATGTAAGGGCAATCATAATATAGGAGCACGTTTCACTTTCAAGAAGTTACCAGTTTTCCAAAATGGGGCAGCACTTTACATTCTTTGCAGAGCATGAGTGTTTTACCTGCTCCACATTTTTTTTCAATATTTGTTATTAACAGTCTTTAATTTTAGCTTTTAATTTAATTTCTCTAATAACTGGTAACAATGCACACATTTTCAAGTGCTATTGGCTTTTTGTATATCTCTTTTTGGAAACATACAAATTTTAGGCCCATTTTTATTGAATACTTTCCCTTTAGATTGTCTTCTGTAGAAGTTTATTATGCAGACTAGATACAAATCTTTTGCCAGACAAATGTAATGCGAAGACATTTTTTTCCAGTGTTTATAACTTGTCTATTTATTTTCTTAATGGTGTCTTTTAATTCAATTGCTTGCTTTATCTCTGAAAGCTGGGTTAGATTCCTCCCTTAGAGTATTCCATAGTGCAAGGATCTTGGCAGTTTCTAAAAAAAAAAAAAAAAAACACCCCGGAAGGGCAGGTGAGGGCATCTCAAGCATGGGTTTAACTCCTGATTGATCCTGGAGATACAGAATCACCTACATTCAAGTTACCATGGCCTTGAAGTAAGTGCTAACCTGCTGGAATTGCCTAGGAGGCCCTCAACATGACTGAGAAATGTGAATATGTTTTCTCACTGTTGAATGACTGAAATTAACTTAGTGATTTTAAAATGTCAGTTATGAATTTGAGATATTTGGCATGAAAGGCTTATTATTATCATGCATTGTATGTTATCAAATGTAAATCAGTTCATATAGAACTTTGTTTTCAATAGGCTTATTGTTATTTTTCTCAATAACTAAAAAGCATAAAGGGCTGTTTAGGTGCACAATGATAAGTTATTGTGTTTCTGTGAGATTAGCTTCAGCAGCTATAGGAGTGAGTTCTCTTTCTTAATCACCAACCTTTTTTCTCATACATAGCACTGGTCACAGCTGGATTTGCCCTTACTGCCCTCCAAACTGGACTACTGTGAGGAATTCTAATCAAGGGTTTCTTGAAGAACCACTCTTAAGTTTCCAGAGTTGCAACCAGGGGAGAACACAGCAGAGAGCTTGTTAACTGCCTCTGATTGCTAACAACGTGTGCCCTGGGGGAACAGGGAGAAGTTCCTTCTCTGAACAATGCCTCCAGCCATGTCAACCTCCCAAGGTGTTTCATTTGATATTAATGGCTGAGTCAAAACTTATTTACTGAAAATCCTCTTCCAGTCACATAAAGATGGAGAATTTTTAAACTTTTTTAGAAGGCCCTGTCATATATGGGGCTTTTCCATTTTTCAACCTTTATTTATTTCGGTTTGAAAATCAGGGTCATGTCAGTTTGAAAATAAAGGTCTACATATTTATCTCAATTTAAAAAAAACAGCATATGCTGAGTATCTGTGTGTCTGTTAACACACTCAAAGAAAAATTCACATAGTACAATTAATATAAAATATTCATTATTTTGAAATGTATATAAGTATACGTATGCCTATGTATAAGAAGTAAATATATGCAACACTATTTAACAGCAAAAATCATATCCCTGAGTGGCAAGGATTAATGATGTTAGTTGTAATGCATTTGGGCATAGCCATCCCTTTGAAGCCATTTGATGTCATAGTGCACAGACCATAAACTTAACTATTTATAGCCAATGTCTTGCTTACTCACTCCCTAAATAAGGAGAGGATACATGCAAAAGGAAAGCCTTTCCCTCACAAATATTTCATAGGGCTGCTAACAAGAAGTCACATACAGAATAGAGTTTTATCTCAGCTCACATCCCTTGCTCAGACTTGTACCCTGATGTTAATGAACACTGCAGATGGCCAGAAGGTCAGCAGCAAAGCCAGAACAAGAAGCTGAGAGAAGGAAATGCTTAAACGAGTCTTCTTGAACATTTGAGCTGAGATTTTAGGTTGCTATGCCCCATATTCTGTCTGCAAGAGAAAAATGCAGCTTGATTTAAGGATAATGTATAAATTCAAATCCATAAGTTTCTCAAGCTTCTTGTGTGTTTTTGTAGTATGCAAAGCATTCTAATACATTGATAGATTACTAAGTACTGTATCTCTGATACTTTGTATTTGTAAGATACATTCATCTATAGAACATTATTTCATCTATTTTGCATTTTTTTTCCTGTTATTGTAGAAGCAGGATTGCTTCTTTAATTTTTTTGCAGCATCAGCAATTGAACTCAGGAGTATTCTGCCACCTGTACCACTGAATTACACCCCCAGCCCTCCCCACACACAGACTTTTTTCCTTTTGATATAGGGTTTGTAAGGAGCATCTGCCATAGACATGGTGGGACATTCTGGGACTAAGTTGCTGGCCATAAGGAACAGCAGCCATAGGCATGTTTAGTCATGTCTGGTTGCAACTGATAAAGAGCTATAAGGGGCACTAACCATAGGCATACTTAACAATGACTGGTTGCAATCTATAGGGAGAACAGTTCCATGAATGTGTGCAAAGAACATGCCCAGTTGCAATTACTTCCTCTCACTGGACATAACCAATGGACGTTGACTTTCACTGGGTATAACTGATCATCATCATACACCACCAACTTAAAACCATATTTAAATCACTTGTCCTGCCACATAAACAAGGCTGCTCCAAGGACATCAGTGAGACTGGCTGCCTTGCTGTTCATCCCAAGATTGACACCACCATTCTCTGATGTCCCACCATCATCTGGAGAGAACCACTGGGTAATGACAACATCTGCTGTTCAGTATCAGAGGTATTTTAGGGTTCATGGTCACCCTAGGATTATGTGATTTGCTTGTAGTGTTAATTAGTGTGCATTAATTTGGGTGCTCCAACACTCTTTGCATTAATTATCTATGTTTGATGATTGGTGTGATCAAATATATGCTCGCATTAAAGACAATCTGCCTCCAGTAATTATTAACAGCACTGCTGGCGAAAGGGTCTAACCCAATTCCCAAGAGCTGGCCTTAAACTTACAATCTTCCTCTTTCAGCCTCCCTAATTCCTGGGAATACACGTGTGCACCATTATGCCAGGTACAACTCCATAGTTCTAAATCTTATACAGCTAGTATGTATCAGGTTATTGATTCAAACATCCTTTTTAAACTAAATTTATACTAATTGTATATAAATTAACTATTCATAGTAACCATATAATAGCAATGGTGAAGGTTTGGTCTTCAATAATTGAGATGCTGGCAACAAGAAAGGATTGGAGATCAGTAAGTTGAGGGTTAAGAGCACCAGCCACACAATTGCATTGGAAAATGGGCTGAAATTCTTGGACCTGTGATACTGGTCTTGGAGATCAGGATCTAGTCCTTGTTCCCAGGGTGTTGAAGATTAAACACAGGAGAAATGCTGAGCAAAAGTAGAAAGTAAGTTTTATTTAAGAAAGGGACAGAGACAGACTTGTCTGGAGAGAAGTGGGGCCCAGAGCTGGATGCTGGGAATGGGTGTGTCTTGCTCTTTTATAGACCCCCATCTTCTCCAGGTACTCCCCTAAGGGCAGAAAGAAGCAGCATAGGGGGTATGGGGAAATGTGATCCCCAGAGGTAGGTGTTAGCAACCCCTTGAGCTGGGAAGTGTGATCCTCAGGGTTAGGTTTTAGCAATCCAGTGATAACCAGCCCTCATTCTCTCTGGACCTCCATCATTCATTATCTACACTGAGTGCCAGGCCTTCCAACCCCTGCCTCAGTTTGTTGAGGAATGTGATATTTCCTGTCCCCTCAGGCCAGGTGGGGCTGCAGGCAGATTGCATTTTTGGCAAAGAAAGCATGTGAGAAGTCAGTACAGTGGGCTCATTTTATAGAATTATCCTCTTAACCTCAAACTTGTGTTCCCACTACCCTCATCTATTTGTCCCCTACCCCTGGTCTAATAAATAGAACAAAGAACTGGAATTTCTAAGAAATGTTTTGGGAAAGTATAGTTGAGTGACAGCATCATGGGGAATGGTAAGGAGCAGGAAGGATGAGTAACTGAGGGTCTGGACCTCACCAGGCTGGGGCTCAGCATAGGTTTCAGCCTACCTTGATGTCAACTGAAAAAAAAAAAAATTACAAGCCAGCTTATAGAAAAGCTTATTATTGAGAGCTAAGAGAAAGTATTTCACATGCTTAAAGTCCAAACATCTGAGAAATGAAAGCATACAGGATTTCAGGTATACATATCATACAGGCACTTAGCTCTCAATGCTGATTCTCCAAAAAGTCCACCAGGAAAACTTGCTCATCAAAATTAAATTTAGTAGATTTATCCAAGAAAGGGTAAAAGAGAACATAACCATCACAGTCTTCATAGCCTCAAAATGGGAAATTAAGGAAGATATTTATAGGGTTTTAGGGCCTGAACCAAGTGATTTTCAGGGTGTTTTGCAAGACTAGAAATGAGTTAGAAAACAGTACCATTTTAGATGTCATAACTTTGGATTCCTGGGCACATAGAGCAAGGGGTCTTGAAGCAAGTCTTGATCAGGAAGTAGTTAGCCCTGATAAGTAATCCTTTTAGTTGGTTCATTCTCTTATCTTGTAGAAGCAGGTATTTCCTGGAGCAAGCAGCCAAATTATTTTTTGCTTGGTTCTAGCATAGTTTAATATAAGGATAGGGAATTATTTTGTTTCCAGTTACCATAACCCAAAATAACTGAATTGCAATAGTGGGGCGTACATAGGCATGCGAGTGTGTGTGTGTGTGTGTGTGTGTGTGTGTGTGCGCACGCACGCTCGCGCACAAGTACACATGCATGTGTGTATGAGGGGAGGGGAGAGAAAGAGAATGGAAAACTAAGAGAAAAATATAACTAACTTAATGTTGGACATCCAATATTCCTTTAATTACTCTTGAGCATTCTCAAATGCAAAATGTGATTCTGATAAACCATCAGCTAGGTTAGTCTTATGGGCTAAGCATATGATTCACCTATTTAAAGTGATTTCTACACACAAAGAGAGGCATCTGGTGTTCAAATGAAGAAATGGCAATACATACAATCCTAGAAGATTTAGAGGATTTTTAAACATAATCTGCCTATTCATAATTTTTATATTATTTGTTGACCATTTGTCAACAAATAATATATTTGGGGTTTAGAGCCCCAAACTGCATACTAAAATGTAAGGCATTGGGGTTCAACATATTGTCTAGTGTGGTCAGTGAAGCTCAGGAAGACAGCAAGCATGAACCTGCAGTTATTTGGCCTCAGGGAAAGAGCTGGCATCTTAATACTTAAAATCACTACTAAGTTTTTGTAAGAACTCAGATAGTAAAGGGAAAAATACTCTATAGGAAAGCAAATTTAACTGCATTTACAACAGAGGTTTCACGCAAACTAAAATGGCAACCATTTTGATAGCTGGTACATTTTCCTAGAAGCCTTTGCCTGCTGCCTAAAATATATGAAGGAAATTTACTGGAAAGCTTAACAAACACCAGCAGGGTACTTTACCGATTACTGTAATGATCCAGCATATTGATCAAGTTTTTTGACACTTCCCTGCTAATTGCTTGGGTTTCATATATTATCCACAGCCTAGGGGAAAAAAGAATTAGTCAAATATTTTAAGCATTGCTGAAATTTTTCGCAAGGTTGCTTCAAATACCTCTAAGATGTGCATCACCCAACTGTCTTCTGACAAAATCAAATTCTGTTCATATAATCCCAATCTAAGAAAGCCAGTAACTAGCAACATATTATTTTATTCTGAAACTATAATCTTAGATTTTAAAATTAATTTTGGTTGATGTATTATATTTGTACATCATAATGGGATCCATTGTGACATATTCATACATGCACATAACATAATTTGGTGGGTTTTATTTCCCAGGGTTTCCCATTTCCCTTCTCTCCCCTTTTGCACATCCTTCTTTTTGAACTTATACATATAAGAGAAAACATATAAAACCTTGACTTTCAGTGTCTGGCTTATTTTACTTAACATATTGTTCAGAATTTCCATCTGTTTTCCTGCAAATTAAAAGTCTAGATTTTTATTTTATATCCTAAGGATAGAATGGCTCTATTCAGAAGCCTTTGTGTTATAGAGAAGAAGAAAAAAGGATTTTTTTCAATTAAGAATTGTTTATAGATAAAATATATATTGCTGACTGAGCACGGTGCATGCCTGTAATCCCAGTGGCTTGAGAGGCTGAAGCAGGAGGATTGTGAGTTCAAATGCAACCCCAGCAACTGTGAGGTGCTAAACAACTCAGTGAGACCCTGTCTCTAATAAAATACGAAATAGGGCTGGGGATGTGGCTCAGTGGTTAAGTGCCCCTGAGTTCAGTCCTGGTACCACCCCCACAAAAAGAAAAAAATACATAGATAGATAGATACATATATAAAAAATATATATGGCTAGTTACTGGATTTCTTAGTTTGAGACACTATGTGCAGAATTTATTTCTATCACTTTGTAAAATAATGACTGTATGTGTCAATACAATTGATAAAGAGTTTTGCAAATAGCAAACTCTCAGAGTCAACCAGGAGGGGATTCCTACACTTAAAGAAAGATGGAACTGATGATATTCAAAATTCATAAACTTTCCTAAAAGTCTAATAAATAGCTCTAAATAGAAGAAATAGTTCTAAAACTTTATCAATACTTTGGTTTGCCATTATACTTCAAAATACTGACCAAGATGGCTGAAGATTTTCCCCAGATTGACCAAAGTTTAGACAGTTTTCTTCTTGATTCCAGACTACTGCCTTCCCTTTTCTTAGAGGTTCACTTTAGAAAACTAGTTAATATAAATTCTGCTTAATATAAATATAAACCTTTTCAAAATAAATATAAATCTTTCAAAAGAAATATAAACCTTTTCAAAATCTCTGCCAGTTTTATAATACAGAACTGTTTTTTCACAGACCTGTAGCCATTTTTATCAAAATGCAACAATTAAAGGCACAGTGCTTGGGAGTGGGCAGAAGTACAACTCCTAACTTCATAGGAGCCTAATCCTTGGTCCAAGTTGTAATTACCTCTTTTCATGAAGATAGAAGAAAGTTGACTTTCCTTGAGGGTCAATCAGCAAAGACAGATGCCCTAAGACCTCCTCTACCCCAGATCTTAACAACTTTCTAGCTTTTGTTTCTTCTCTTCATAAAATGAAGTTCATGTTATGTATTCACCTACTTAGAATTACAAACTTAAGATTTCCTCTAGAAGGTGCTAAGGAGATACCTAGATTAGTAAACTTTGATAAGATCACTGTCAGAAGATATAACACAGAAATGAAAGTTAAAAAAAGAGAAGAAATTTAAAAATTGATTCAAAAAAATAGCACTCTGAAGGATTAAAATTGGTGAGAGGAGATGGAAGAACAATCTTTGGGTTGGGCTTGGGCAGGACAGGAAGAGTGTGCTCTGGGTAACCAGAGAAGATGTGTGAGCGGGTGACGTCAAGGCAAAGGCAGGAGGACAGATAGAGCAGGAAGACACCTGAGACTCAGGAGTAGTGCAATGCAACTAAAACAAAGCTTTGCTAAAGGAAATAAAAACAGAAAATTAAGCAATCTCTGTTTAAGTGGATCTTAAGCATCATGCCAAGAATTCTGACTTTTATCTAATGAATAATGAAAAAGTTGTTGAAATATTTTAAACTAGACAGAAAAGTAACAAAATCTGTATGCTTAGAAATGCAATTGGCAATTATGTGGTGGTTCTTAAACATTTTTGCTTCCACATTACCTAAACATATTTTGGGAGAAAACCATAACTGCCGCAGTCTGGCTGGGCACAAATCACGAGCCACTGAAGCAGGAACAAACTTTATTTTTAAACTGCAGGAAAACACTTCACACAGCTCCCGGGGAATCCTCCCGAACGCGCCACGAGGCTTGTCCAGGAACCCCCAGCCGGAAATATCTCTCCCGGAAATCCCTCCTCCTGCACTTCCCCAACCAATGGGAACTCTCGGGGAATCCCCGGAAATCCCCACGAGAACTCCAAAATAGTGCGAGAACTCAAAAGTTGCGGCAGAGGCGGATAGTAATGCCTCGCCTGTCAATCAATACTGTTGGCAAAATGCCAGGGGCCATACAGACTCAGCCGTGGCTCTCAGCACATAACAACTCATTGTAAAAATGTTTTCTAAAATGAACATTTTTAATTGGGATCATGTGAAGAGAAAGTAGGAAAGCAAATCAGCATGGAACCTTGATCACAGGAACATACATCCTAAATAGGTCTGTTTCCTTGAGAATGTAGAGTTTCCTTGAGAATGGAAGATTTGGAAATAGATTTCCTTGAAGCTTTATGATCCCAGTATGTCAAGCAAATATTTTTAAATAAATTAAAAAATTTAGCATTTTTAAAACTGCTGAGGACAATTAATTAGAAAATATAAAGACAAGACAAAGAGATCAGCAGAATATTTTTACATTAATCCAAGCAAAAACTATTTTAGGAATGAAATAGGACAATGGAATTGGATTTCAGTTTTTGATGCCTAACAAATCACTACCAAATTTATTGGCTTAAAATAATACCCATTTGCTATTCATGGGTCAGCTGGACTGTTCTGTTTAACTGGGCCAAACTAAGCTGATCTTACCTTGACTCATTCACTTTGTGATTTGCTGGTAGGTAGCCTGGGGCCTCAATGATTAAAGATGGCTTCATCCTCATGTATTGACTCCCTGTCAACTGGGGAGATGAAGGTAACAGGTACAAAGTGCATTCATTATCCACCAGTCTAGCCCAGGTTTGATCATATGGAGATGACAGAGTATTCAGAGGGAAGAGAAAAAAAGGCATCTGAAGCCTAAGTTTGGATATGCAAGATCATATCTGCTACATTCTATAAATACAAAGATGTCACAAGGTCAGCCCAGAATTGAGGGGTCAGTAAATATACAGTAACTTCCTGATAAGAATTGTTATAAGAAGCATCACAGAAAAGAGAACTGTGTCCATATTCGCTATTAGCCACTGTGGTGATAGAGAGAGTCTCTTGAGATTTTAGAGTGGGGCTCAGTGTAAAATGGATGGTCTGTCAAGAATAGATAAATCACATCAGTGGAAAGAGAGCCAAACATGTGGAGATTAATGAAATACAAGAATTGGGTAAACTAGTATGCCAAAGGTGAATTAGTACAGAAAGGGTAGTTGGAAAAGGAGAAATAATATACAAGATTGTGTAAATTATTGATTATAGAAGTTCTCACTAAAATTCATTGTAATTGAATTTAACTTAAATATGAATTCAATTCAAATACATTTTAATTGACTCTTTCTTAGTCAATTATCAGTATTTAAATTTGGTCGGCTTGGTCATAAATTCAGAGAAGTATCACACATTAGTCTTTGAAAAAGTTTTCACTACCATCTATATCAGTCTCCTTACTTAACAAATGAAGAAACAGAATGTATCATTCAGTCATACATATAAATGATGTTCTTTTAACCCACAAATACAGAACGTTTATCATAATGCAACGGATTCTAGATCCTGTGGAAATAGAGATTAAGCAACTCTCAATTACAAATTCTGAGAAGTAATATCAGAGTGTGAGTTAAAAATGAGAGAAAGAAAAATAAAAACTATAATATAAAATTCAATTTTCATCGTTAAGATCAACTACTTTCCAAGTCTTTAATAACTGATATATGTTATATCCTAAATCACAGTATATTGAAAAACTTCTTGGAGAAAACTGAGTACAATTATCTTGAAACTGGTTGTTTAGGGTTTTGCAGATATACCCTATAAGTTCCTGAGAGGGCAGGGATCTAGACCTCTGATCTCATTTAACGCCAAGCAAGTCTCCTGTTTCTGCCTGACACACAGAGTTTAGTGCAGTTTTGTTTGTTTTGAAGATAAGGTTATTTAAGGATACAGTGCTTTTAATAAAGCTATGCCACACAGTGGTCTAGTCAAACACAGTGTTATACTGTTATATAAGGAAACTGGATGTAAGATGAATCATTTGCTGAAGGTAATGGAGTTAGTTATTGGGTCAGGCTAGGATTCCTCCTTCATGTTCCCAAACTCCTGATTCCCTGACACTTCTTCTTCTTTGAGACAGGAGAAGAAACAATTCATGTGAAAGGAAGAAAACTTTGGAGAGTGTTATGTCCCCCCCAAAACTCATGAGTTGAAGGCTTGGTCCCAAATACAGCAATATCCAGCAGTGGAGCTGAGAGGAAGTGAATGGATCATGAGGGCTCTGACCTCTTCACTGGATTAGCCCACTGATAGCTGAATGGACTAGTGAGTGGTGGTGAAAATTTTAGGCAGGTGGGACATATCTTTTTCCTGCTCCCATCCCCTATCTCTCTCTCAAACTCAGCTCCTAGCTACCAGGACTTGATCAGCTTTCCCCCACCATGTACTTCCAATGTGATTTTCTACCTCATCCTAGGCCCAAAGTTATGGAGTAAGCCAACCATAGACTGATTCCCTGAAGTTGTAAACCAAAACACTTTTCCTCCTTTAAGTTGTTCATGTCAGGGGTTTTGGTCACCTGAACACAAAGCTGACCAATACAGAAGGTATCCAAAAGCATAACATGAACCCCAGTGACTGCCAGCAGGGTATGGAATTGACTGCAATAGAACATGTATTTTTATGTAAATTGAGTGAAAAATAAAAGGATAAATACAATCATGTATATATGAATGTGGTTCTCAGTGATCATTGCAAGTATTCTCATTGTGAGTTCCAGATATTGATTCATGAACACAAGCCATCTGTGAGTCTTTTATCACACCTATGTTTGCATTATTTCCTTCATCAGGTATGATATTAAAGTGACTAATTAGAGTTCTACTTAATCAAGTATTCTTATTAATAGGGGCTATATCAATTTTGCAGATAATTGAATTTCCAAACATTAGAATTCAAGTAAATACCTTTGACATTAAGCCTATCACAAACATAATATAAGTTGTCTTTGTTGAATCAACAGACCTAATTGTTCAGGGTTATTATGATGAGCTTCATTATCCTATTGCTGAATTGCAAAAAGCAATGAAACCACTGAGATCTGCAAGATCCTGAATATTACACAATAAGCAGATTGTGTCAAAGAGAAAGAAATTTCCTTTTCTGTATATCCCGCATAAAATTTCATGCTTCTGTTTATAAATTTTACACATTTACAAATGTTCATTTTGGATTGTAAATAAAGACTGAGAAAGAAGCAGCCCGCAGCATCTAGATAGTTACGACAGATGGCGTTAACCATGTGGGAATGCTTGGGATTCATCTGTAAGATGTAGAAAAATAAATTGTTACATGGTGAGAGCTCTGTCTTAACTAAATTCCTGCTATAATGGATATCATGGTTTCTTGTAGTATTTTCAAACACTATCTAATTAAAATTTTAGTCACTAAGAATCAAAATACTATAACAAAGTATTAAGCTAGCAAAATTAAAAATTAACTCCAGATGCATCAAATTATGGAATTTAGTAGTTATCAGTATTTAAATATTTTTTATACCTAAATTTGCAAAGACAATGTGATCTCAAAGACAAGTTTCATTAAAACAGTTTCACACAAAGAAGCAAAATGTCCCTATTATTAGAATATTAAAACTTTAGGAAATCCTCAAGGCAAAAGTATTATTCAAAAGCACTTTCTCCAACAAAGAAAATGTAGAAATAATAAGGATAATAATAGGTTTCAAGGCTAAGAAAAAAGAGCTATCTAATATATTTTCAAAAATTAAAAACAAAATTATTTTGACTCTCTGCAAATTGAAAAATTAGTTCAATTTGCAAAAACCCAGTCAGTCCTCCCCAAAATTTGTATAACTTTGTGGGCACACACGTAAGTTCTTGTGTGTATGTCTCACAGTATGTAAAATAAGGGCTTTTCAATATACATTTTAAAAATTGACAAATTTCGTATCAGAAGTCCAGGATTATTTATTGAGTTAGTTATTGCATGCCCACATTGCCTAAAATACTATGCCAAGCACTAGTATATAACAGTGGTTTTCATTTATGAATCAATGTTGTGGATCAGGTGTTGGGGAGTACTAGATTGCCTTGGGAATCTGGACAATATATATCTCTCTATATTCTTCCAGCCAATAATCATTTTTATAGTTAAATACTTAAAATAAGTATCAAATTTTAATGGCTTTAGATCAACCACTTTCCAGTTATCCTCTAGGTAAAGTCTGAGAAGAAACATCAATCTTCTCAACACAAACTGAACTTACAAATACCATCAGTGGAGACTGAGGTCTTGCTAGACTTTTTGGTCTAAGTCATTTGATGTTCAAAGTTCTATTCATTTATCTACTTTGAAAGACTTCTAAATTCTTCAATTCCTGCAAAATTATTTTTTTCTTTCAGGTATGCTAAAATAATCTTAATTTGAGTCCCTAATCACATGGTTACCACATGGTTAAATAGAAGCTGAAGTGCAGTTTCTGTAGAATTCTTAATGTTTTCAATGGTTCTTATCTACTACAGAGAATGGGCACCCACAATCCAACATTTAAAAACATACATGAACTTGAAGGACATTATGCTAAGTGAAGTAAGTCAGATACAGAAAGCCAAGTACTTCATGATCTCACTTATATGTAAAATCAGAAAATGTTAAACTTATAGAGTTGAAGGGGTTGGCAGGGGTTGAGGAGTGGAGGAAATGAGGCAATGTTGGTCAGAGGGCACAAACTTGGAGTTGTAAGACAAATAAGTCCTTGAGACTTAATGTACCCCATGGGGACTATAGTTAATATTAATGTACTATATACTGAAAATATGCTAAGAGAGTAGATCTTAAATATTACCACCACACACAAAAATACAGGTAAATATGTGAGATGAATATGCTCATTAGTTTGGATATACAATCACTTCACAAGATATATGTATATTAAAACATCAGATTGTTTTAATACCTGAAAACATATAGATAATTTTTGTCAATTGTACTTCAATAGAGCTGAATATATATAAAACATATAGATATAAATATAGATATAGATACAGATATACATATACATACATACATAACATTCAGAAATTTCACATCATTTCTTCTTCTCCTTGAATTCATATATCCATTCTACTTTATTCATAGAATTGATATCATGTATTTTTATTTTTTGCTTTTAAAATTTGATTTCATTCTCACACCTCTATGTTACTCAACTTCAGGAGATGTTATTCACATAATATATATTCTTAGTTAAATCTTGGGGGCAAAAGTGTAACAAGTGAAATTTATTTTCATTAGGTCCTAAGGTTGTGAAAAATTTTCTTAAAGGCAGAGTTGTAATTACAACAAAGATTAGTGCATTATTAATAAAACATAATTAAACTAAATATAACATAAAAATAGTAATCTTATTAAAAGTAATGTTAATACCTGAATTTTCTTTTATAATTAATCAGCACGCCATTATTAATATCATTCATTGCTAGAGTATGAAAGAGCCCAACAATAATACCACCTGCCATCCTTTCCTGATTTGCACCTTCAAATGTTAGATCTGATAGTCTTGTTTGCATAGGAAGTAGGTTAACATGGAAAGATTTTTGCAAATAAATTCTCTGAACTACTAGATTTGGCACCAAAAATCATCTAGACATCAGACTTCATTTTAATTGTTTATTAGTAGAAAACTCGATTGTTTCTTCCTTTAATTTTGTAGGAATAAATGAGGTATAAATATTTGATTTGGAACAAAATTAATACCCATCATTAGACATATTCATTTCCTTAGAATCAAGTTTAGCACCTCCAATGTTTTAAATGCCTCGAGAGACATCCCTATCATTTTTACCAGTAGAGTAAACTGTCCAGGTTCTCCTTGCCCTGTTTACTAGGGATGTGCTGATACTGCATTGCTATAGAGGCACTTAACCCTGTCCTCTCCAACGTGTATAACATCAAGAGAGGATATGATTTTAATAGACATAAAGAAGAGACAACATAAAAAAGAAAATGTTTAGAGACATGACAGATATTACATCATACCCACAGTGTGAAATATTCCACAGCAGGAACCATTCCGGAAGGCAAAGTACAAATAAATCAAGAATATGACAGCACCTTATTTTAAAATACCCAGGGACAAGATATATCAACTCTACTTGGTGATCTAAAACTCATAAGAATGATGAGTTAGTTTCAGACTTAGTTTCAGAAACTAACTCACAATTATGGGGAAAAATAAATACTTTGGCATAAGATACTTTGGCATCCATAAAACTGATAGAAAAATAGGAAATAAAAAAAAAACATTCATCATTAGTCAGTGCCTGTTATTTTCACTGATAATCTCAACTGAAACAAATGGTTTAGACAGTAGTCAATGGGCTTCGAACATTTTTCAAATTTAAATCTTAATACTAACTAGGAACTAAGAATCTAACAACTTTTATGAAAGAATAAACAAAATAAGCTATTTCTACCTATGCCCAGTGAGACAAATTTGAACTCAGCTTTTTCAATAGGCCATGTCAATGAGCAGAAAGAACCTGAGGGCACCGTTGCTCATACATGGTATCATTCAAAGCAACTGAAAAGTTGATCAAACAAGCACTAAGAAAATAACTAAATCAGGTGAGCATTTCATCCTAAAAAAGCGAAAGTGAGAAGGGGTAGAGAGAACATCCACAATGTCACACAGTCCATTGATAAATGTGCAAAGAATGTCCAATTAGAATAATGCCATGCATTAAGCTTGGCTTTCCATTACAGTAACTGATAGCCACATATGGCTGTTTAAATGAAAATCTAAATAATGTTTTCAGTTCTTCATTCTCATTTTAAGTAGCCACATGTGATTAGTAGATATCATATTGGATAGCATAGATACGAAACATGTCTATCATGGCAGAAAATTGCATTAAACAAGAAAAAAACAGGTGGGTAGTCACCTTCAAAGTTTTGTATAATGGACACATGGATTCTTGGTCATATGAGAATGGTTTGACTCATCTCTAATAAAAAGAATAAACAATTTAATGATATCTATATCTTTAAAATAACATAAACAGTTTTTTACAAACTACACTAAAGGCCTATACACTAACAAATTTCCAATATTGAGCCATCTTTGCCTTTTCTAACAAGAAAAAGTCAGGTCCCCAATGTTTAAAACAATATCATTATGTAAAAATAATTTTTACTAAGGCATTCACAAATATTGAGAAATAAGCAATTAAAACTTATCCTATTATCAATAATATTGGTCTTGATTTTAAGATTCTAAAATAAATACATTGGGATTATTATCACGTGGTATAGATATAAATGTATATGTGTATGCGTGTGTGTTTCTGTAGTTCCTGTTTTGTTATTTAATCAAACTTTATGATTTCTTTAATAACCTATTTAATGTGCATAGTCTGATGAAGTTTGATAAATGTATAACCATTCTACAATCATGTTTTCCCATCATTCCAAAAATTCCAATGAAGTCCTTTGCAGTTATATCCCACCCCAATAATAGTTTCTGGAGACATCTGATCTGTTTCAGATAACTATAGATACAATTTGTCTTTTACAAAATATCATGTAAATGGTATTATATACTATGTACTCTGTTGTGTGTAATTTCTTTCATTCTGCATGTTTTAAAGTTTAATTTATATTTTGAGTATTAATAAGGATTTCTTTTTAATGTTTAATAGTATAGATAGATACACCATGGTTTGTTTAGTAGTATAGATAGATATACCATGGTATGTTAACCTTATGATTGACAGTCGAGTTCTTTCCAGCTTTGGCCTTTTAAGAATAAAACTGCTATGAACATTTACACGTTTTAAATACACATATGTTTTATAATACTTGGATAAATAATTAAGAGTAAAATTTCAGGATTTGACTTTATTTAACTTTAAATAATTTTTCAAAATATTTTGACACTATTTGCACCATTTTCATTTCAACAGATATTCATGAGACTTCTGCAGCGGTATTTCTTCTGGTTGATTTTACATTTCCCTGATGCTATCAGAAGCATCCTTTCAAGTGCTAATTGGCCATTTATATCCTTTATGGGAAAGCTATGTTGAAAATTGTGTTGAATTGCATATTATTATTATTTTTCTTTACATATAATTAATGCATGAAAGGTTTATGTATTACACAAAAATTTTCTCCCAGTCTATGTTCCTGTTTTAAAAGTTTTCTTAAAAAATGTATTTCAAAGAACAATTTTCATATTTGGATTTTTAATATGGTTTCTTTAAGGTATTTTTTGTCTACTTGTTTATTCAAGGAATCTTAGCCTACCTATCCAAAGTTATGAATATATTTTTCTCCATCTTTTCTTTTAGAAGGGTTAGTGTTTTCATTTTTAAGTTTAGGTCTATCATCAGTTTTATGTTAATTTTTACTTGTGATATTAACCCATTGTGACCCATCACTCTAGAGTGATAAACCTATAAAAATTTTAACAGAGCAACAAACATACCACTAATGGTAACTTACAGTAACTTCAAAATAATTATCATGTTTTAAAAGTTTAGTCTTTTGAGAAAAGTAACAGGTGAATGATTACGGTACTTGAAATATTTGAAATATATATATGAAAACTATATAAGGTATTTATAATCTCTAGATAATTATTTCCAACCTATCTCAGTACTCCTGTATCAATTTCACTGAGATAATCACATAATTGAAAACTTGGAACTTAATGGGTTAAGAGTCAAGAGCATGCTTTAAAATATGTGCTTTCAGTTGCTTATTGTTCTTAAACACTGTGTTGAAAAGAATATCCATTCCATTGAATGAAAAAAAGAGAATAAAACAGTGATTACTAGGGTCTAGAAAGAATAGGAAGAAAGGAGGAAAGAGGAAGTTGGATAATGGTACCAACACAGATAGACAATAGGAATAAATTCCAATATTCTATAGTATGAGGGTGAATATGGTTTACAAAATCTTACTATAAATTGTATAAAGAACTGGAAGAAAGGAGTCTGTGAACTCCAAACACAAAGAAATGATAAATGTTTCAGACATAAATTTTTTAAAAAATCCTTATTTGTCCATTAGATGTTGTATACATGCATAAAATTATCATCATCTCCCCTAGAAATATATACAATTTTTATGTGTTGATTAAAAATAAATTTAATAAAGAAGAAAAGACTGTACTCTCTTCATTGAATTTCTTTGGTATCTTGTTGGAAATTAATGTCTGTATATGTGTGAGTGTGTTAATGTATTCTGTATTCTTTTCTACTTATTTGTCCTTACATAATAATATTCTATCTTAATAGCTATAACTTTATAGTTAGTCTTGGAATAAAGTAATGTAATTCCTCTAATTTTTTTTCTCTTTTCCCCCAAAGTTCTTTTGACTTTTCTAAGATCATAATGTTTCCATATAAATTTAGAATGAGCTTATCAATTCTACAAATAAGTTTGCTGAGATTTTTGACTGGCATTTTGTGGAATCCATGAATTAAGTGGGAATAATAGATATCATAAAGATATCAAATCTTCCTACTCATGAATATATCTTTAGTTTTATTTTAAAATCTTTTTTTCTGAGACAGAATCAGTAGTTTAATGTATAAATTTGCACATCTTGTTAGATTTGCCTTAAGAAGCTCATGCTTATTATTGCTGTTTTAAATGACATTTTTAAATTTTCTATTTCCTGTTGGTCTATATTTTCATTTATTTGTTCTATACATTTTTGTAGGTATTTTTAGTTTTCTATGTGCATGAGCATGTTGTATGCCAACACAAACAGTCTTTCTAAATGGTGCATTTTTGCAAGTATATGTGTTTTATTATATTTCCATGCCTTATCACATTGGTAGGACTGCCATCACAATATTGAAGAGATGCATGAAGTTTAAACATCCCTGATATCATACCTGCATTGCTTGTATCAATATCAAGTAAGATTTTAACTGTAGGTTTTTCACAGATTCTCTTTAATTTTGGAAGTTCAAACCATATGCTGCCTGCAAGAAAAGTAATTGAAATGTATGAAATCAGAAATGTTGGAAATAAAACAATGAAAAATTACAAAGATGATAAAAACTAATCAGAGAAGAATGGTATACTCTATAGCATTTTAAAAGTTGGTTTTAAGTCAATAAAATTACTGAAGACAATAACTATGTGATAGGAATTAAAAAATTTAAAACTGCATATAACCAATTGTATAATCTTAAAAAATAACAAATAGAAAATATAAAAAGTTAAATATTCTTTTCTATGTTAGTTTTCTTCCTTTTCTTAATATTTCTCAACACCTATTGCTTCAGGCTATTTATGCTTTCTGATTTCTACCTGTTTATTTCCTTCTTCCACACACTTGCCTTGCTCAATCTCTTTCTTTTCTGGAGATTTCTGCTTAAGTATCAATTTACAAAAGTGCTTTCCTTAACCATCATATAAAACAGCAATCCTATCATTTTCTTTATTGCCCTTAGACTGTTTTATTTTTATTTATACTTATCAACATCTATTATATTAGGTCTAATTATTTTCATGAATTACTGTCAGTCACCACTGACTAAAATAAAAGTTCCATTAGGGGAGAAAATAGGCACTTTACTTCATGCTTTTTCTCCAGGACCTAGAATAGTACCTGGTCCAGTATAAGAGCTAATTGATATTTGTTGATTTAAACACTAATATCCCTAGAAGGGTGTGAGATGTGAAAAATCCTTAGAATGTTACTTCTTTGGATTTAATTTAACATTTTCAGCTCATATTTGAGAATTCTAGGCTTAGTTTTCTTATCTCTTTTAAAATTTCATTTACTAATTTACTATTCAGTTCTCTATTAGGTTTACTATTAGGTTACAGGAATCAGTTCTGATCAAATCATATCTAATCTATAGGAAGATTTACATATACACACATATGTGTGTGTGCAGTGTAAATGTTTAATTTTCTCTAAACAAAGTAGTTCTACAAAACATTGTTCTCTATCCAGTTTTATAAAATTTGGTACTGAAATATAGCTTCATGTATATTTTCAAACAATACCATCCTCATAATTAGATGAATTTCATAGTTCATCATAAAAAATTATGAGCAATTTATAAATTCACCATGAACACAATTTTGTATTACAGTGGCTCTGAAAAGTACTGGATTATCAGTAAGATATAGGTATTACTTAAGGCACATCAAATTAAAGCATAATAGTGGCTTAAAACAATGTAGTTGTTTAGGATTTGTAAAAATTCAAAATTTACTAAAATGTATTTCTTGTAAATAGTGGCACAGCATCAGTTTATATGGATAGCTATGCTCTACAACAGTTCAGCTTCATTAGGAAGATATTAAGAGCACTTTCATAGGTGTAATTAACTTCAGTTCTCATTTGCATACATTTCTTCAGTAAAACTGCTTAAGATTTGATAATAAAAATACATTTGGATAGGCTTAATGAACTCTAAGTGGACATCCAGGGTACAAGACCCTGAGCATATACAAGCAAAATCAGTAGCTTCACATGTGATGTCATCCAAATTGCCCAGAGAAGGTAGCCCAGGTAAACCCCTACCCTACTGCCTCTGCCTGCAGAATAGCAATGCAGAAGCTATGAACATATTCAGCTAAGGAATGAGTTAATCATCTGTTTTTCTCAATATGCACTGTATACATGTACTGAAATATCCTTCTGAACATCATAAACATGTATAATTATTATTAATAAAAATATTTTCAAATGTTTAAGGAGAAGGAAATATTAACCACCTAATTGGATCACCACACATTGGATACATGTACCAAATTATCCCACTGCACCCCATGAATATGTACAATCAAAATAACAATAATGGAAAGAATGGGAATCCTTTATATGCAATATAAATGTTATCTGAAGAATATAAATAAAAGATTAATGTAATTTTTTAGCCATAGGTTATTATATCAATTAAAAGCTTGGCAGGGCCTTAGAGAATGACTCTTAAGTAAGAATACATTTTGTGTTAGAGTCTGTAAACAAGTCAAAATAACACCTGGCATTTAGCCAGGGGAATGTTGGAGTTCGTAAACAAGTCTGGATGGCGCCTGGCAAAATGCCAGAGGGAGTGGTTTGAGAAGTAACAAAAGCGAGCCATAAGTGTGGAGATTCCTTATTGGTTGACTGATGTATCTAGTTTATTAGATAAGCTGTGTGGAATGTATAAATAACTGCTCCTGTCCTGCAATAAACGGCTTCCACTCCTGCTGTATCAACGTACACAAGTTATTCGTCACCCCCCCCCGGTTAGTATGCTGCAGCCAGCCGGCCTTCTACAGATGGTGGCCCGTTACGGGGAGCCCCGGGACACTCGGGGGTAAGTGACGAAAAAAAGCTGCCCGTCCATAGATAGGACGGGAGCAAATCTGCTCGTCCCTAGGCAGATAGGGCGAGAGGAAAAATGACCATTTCGAGAAAATGGAGAAGATTGATACAGTATGTTTGTGTCTTGTTTTGTCTCAGTGTATTGTATTGTTTTTGTGCTGAAAATATGGAAGGGGTGAAAAGTAAATTACTAAGGGAAGGAAGCACCCCAGTGGAACCAAGAATAGTTAGGGCATGTGTTGATAAGAGCCCAGGAACTCTAGTCAGAAAGAAAAAGAAAGTTCAGAAGAAGAAAGATTATCAGGAAAAAAGTTGCAGCAAAAGGCTATTACTGAATACTTTTCGTTACCGGAGGGTGCGTGAAGCGGAGAGGCGGCTGCCGAGTGTGCAAGCCGGTCATAGCGCAGCAAGGATTTTCCAAGAGGTGGCGGCGACTGGCCCTTCCCCACCTCCTGGCCGGGGAGCTGGCTCTTCCACTGCCGCGAGCCCAAACCTAGACCTGACCTGGAGGCACAGTCTCGCAGGCTCTTGCTCCCTGTGCCCAGTAGCAGTTTGAGTCCGGGACACTCCCCAGGGCCATCTGGGGCTGTCCAGGCACTACAGCTGGCAGAAGATACTACTGGTGTCCCTGATGTTTGGTCATTTTCAATGCCAATAACTAAACTACAATATTTCTCCCACACCTGGAAGCTAATGAGTAATGAGCACTATTAAGGCTTATTTCAAATGCAAAAAAACCTTGAGATAATGTACTAAATTGTTCAGAAGGTTGTTTTCTTAGTAGAATGCTACAGGATTTTCTTTAGCCATCCGGAGTTCCTGCCTTCGTCCCAGTGCCGGTAAAGACCAAGGTGGAAGAATTTCCAGTGTTGCTGAAAACTGGATGAGACTTCGGCTGAGAAACAGACGAAACTTCGGATCGAGCTAGCTGCCTGCAGAACTTACCTGGACTGTGATTTAAGCTAGCTGCCTGCAGGACTTACCTGGACTGTGATTTAAGCTAGCTGCTTGCAGAACTTACCTGGACTGTGATTTAAGCTAGCTGCCTGCAGAACTTACCTGGACTGTGATTTACCTGGACTGTGAGTTGATCTGTTGAGACACTGCTTTACCTGGACTGAGACAACAAACTGTAATCTATAACAAATTGTAACACGGTATCTTTGCTAACAGTGTCATTGCTGGTATAATTTTTCCAAGGGCTTCTTGCATGGAGCCATCAATTGGCTTGGTATTGTGACATTTTGTATCCTCCCTTTCTGTTTGTAGCAGGTTATTTATGGTGTTTCTGTAAAAACCACTATGGTCGTTATTTAAATTAAACAAAAGGGGGAAATGTTAGAGTCTGTAAACAAGTCAAAATAACACCTGGCATTTAGCCAGGGGAATGTTGGAGTTCGTAAACAAGTCTGGATGGTGCCTGGCAAAATGCCAGAGGGAGTGGTTTGAGAAGTAACAAAAGCGAGCCATAAGTGTGGAGATTCCTTATTGGTTGACTGATGTATCTAGTTTATTAGATAAGCTGTGTGGAATGTATAAATAACTGCTCCTGTCCTGCAATAAACGGCTTCCACTCCTGCTGTATCAACATACACAAGTTGTTCGTCACCCCCCGGTTATTTTGCTGCAGCCGGACTGCGGCAATTTTGTTCTTTTGTTTTGTCTTTGGGTGTCAGGGATTGAACCCAAATCTCTGTGCCTTCACCCCCAGTCCTTTTTATTTTATTTTTATTTTGAGACAGGATCACATTAAGTTGATAAAGCTGGCTTTGAACTTAGGGTCCTCCTGCCTCAGCCTCCAGAGTTTCTGGGATTATGAGTGTATGTCCTCATGCCTGGCAGGAGTAGGTAAGTTTATATAGAGGCATAAGTGGAAGTAGATAGAAGGTGTAGTGGAATAGCACCTTTAGGCACTGTAGCCATGAAGGCCGAATATTTAGGGACAACTTCACGAGGCTTATCAGGCAGAGAGAGTAGAGAGCAGCAAAAGAAGATACAGAAGGAAGGAAATAGACACTTAATGGTAAATTTCACATGTTTAAAAGCCAAGGCATATTTTATGGTTGCACAGATGTTTAGAATCTTTTCAGAGATGTTTATGGATTCATCTCTTTAGTCTATATGAGCAGGTCAACAATAGCTGAGCAGTTTGATGTAGCATTTATTTCTGTTTACTTGTCTTCAAGGCAATGTTTGAATCTATGAAACTGACAGATCACAGACAGAAACCAGTTTGCTATTTCAGTCAACAAGATGGTTGCCTGAAGTCTGCCATTCCAAGGGAGATTCCTGATACATTTCTGTATTGCACAGACATAATTATGGTCAGAATGTGCTCTGTGCCAATTAATACAGATCATAAGTCTTTGTGGAACTTATTCTTTATCAATGTCATATATAAAATACATATGTTTATGTATTAGATTCTGGATGAAGAAGAATGAGACACAGAGTCTGAAGTTAGTTTTAGTATCACTTATTCTTCCAACCAATAATTTCTCCCCTTCATGCTCCACAGAAAGTGAGAAAATGAGGCTTTGGGAGTAAAAGAGAGTCAAGGAGATGCTGCCATGTCTGTCTCATCTCATTTCTCACAGTGTGGCTGAGAAGAGACTCCTACCATATCATCAGGGGCCAAGACTGCCCCAGGCAAAATCATCTCATTAAGGCATTAAAATGCACAAACTGACTGATCAGCACTCACTCCTGACCATGGCCTTCTCTTTTGGGGTAAAGTGGAAGCAGTTGTAATCACTGTGCCACATTCAATGAAAGTGTTCTGCCAAGGCAGGGAAGGATGCCTTTGTCTCCTCCCAGCACCACAGGAAATCCATACAGCCATGCATTTTTCATGGGTTGGGGAGTACTTAATCTGATTCAAAAATATCAATAATTCTAATAATTTTATATGAATTATTAAGTTTTCTTACTAATTGAATTTTTGTAAAGTCGGTAGGAAAAGAAGAATGTTTCCCATCTTTTGTTTTTGAAGGAGGGCTGTTATTATATGCTCTGTCAAATTGTAATGAATGGGATTCTACAAATCACTGGAACAAATGGGATTCTACAAATCATTTGAATGAACTGCTTACTGGGAGGTGATGGAAACTAGGTAGGCAGGGCATGGTTGGAGAAAGTAGATTACAGGGGATGTGTCCTTGGAGACTATATTTATCCCTGTCCCCTTCTCTCTCCCCACCCCCTACAGATTCCCTGATGCCAAGAGTTAAGCATCTTTCCTCTACCATCCCCTTCCATCATGATGTTCTGCCTCACTTAATCCCAAAGCACTCACACTAGTTGACCGTGGACAGAAAAGCTCAAAATAAATCTTTCCTCCTTTTAAGTTGTTATTCTCAGGTATTTGTCACAGTGACAATCTGTCTAATACTTCATAAGAGTAATTGTTTACAAACTTAAAGCAAACAAACAACCAGGCACAGTGGCTTACACCTGTAATCCCAGCAACTCAGGAAGCTGTGGCAGGAAGATCATCAAGTGCAAGGACAGTCTCCACAACTGAAGGTGATTCTGTCTTAAAACACAAAAATAGTAAAGGGCTAGGGAGGTAGCTCATTGGTACAGTGCCTCTGAGCTCAATCGCCAGTACTGCAGTCAATCATTCAACCAATCAAATTTAAAAATAAACAAAAAGCTTAAAACTTGCTCCATTCTGCCCTCTGCCCCTGTATGCAATTGGAAGAATGAAGCAAAGTTCCATTCAGAGTGAGACACAAATCAACAGAGCAAATTGTTATTCATAGAATAGCAACAGCAATATAAAGCTGTCAATCATACAAGCGAAACTTTATACCAATAAAACTGCCAAGTTATCTGCCAAATAAAATTTATTTGAAAAATACCCTTTGTAAGCCCTTATTAAGTGTGCATAATTATTCTAGAAATGCTGTAGCCTCACTAGACACTGTCTTGTGCCCTCAAAACCTGACCCTACAACTGTATGACATCATTTTATCATGAGTAGCCAATTGCCTTGGTTTACACATAGATAAATGTCCCGTTTGCTAATTTGTCCTCCTTTCTGTAGCAATTTTCTGGCTTGCTTAACATAATTGCACCAAATATTTAGTATTTTTCAAAATTTTGTATATACTATGTAACATTTTCTTGTAAAGATTTTACATTTTCATTACTCTTTTGATTTTTATAACAACCCTGATAGACATGGTTAGTCATTTTGTAAGGAAGGGGGCATAAAGTAGATTAAACAACTAATTTTCTTCAAAATCACCCAGTTTATGTGTGATGCTGGGCATATAACCAACAATGATGTGAATCTCATTTCCTATGGTTTGCTGTAGTTTTTAGTACCAGCCTACAATGGACCAAAGTCAAGTGAACACTGGAAATATGACTGTAGCATATTTCTAAGAAACTTATGGGAAATTAATGGTATTTGTTCACCTGATAACAGATGCAAAAATGTATGTTAAAACAGAGACTTTTTGAAAGGGATTTAAAAATAAAGACATTAGTGCTTGAGGTATAATTCAGTGGCAGAGAGCATGAATAGCATACGTAAGGTTATAGGTTTGATCCCCAGCACCTCCAACAATAACAATTTAACCACAAATTCAACATGCTTTTCCAATAAGGACTTTAGTGGAGTTAATTCTAAAAAACTGAGTTAAAAATTAATTAATAGATAAAGAAATGAAAAACTCCTTTAATCATAAGAATATGTTTTAATAGAATATTCTTTTGCATGGACAAGAAACTTCAGATTGGAAAACCCACAAACTCTTAGTTTTAGGACTAAGCTCTAAAACTTGGGGTATGAATTAAGTGAACATGTACTCAGCATGAGGTGGCATGTTGGTTAGCATGAAGTTGGCATTTGGCATAATTGTGTTAAGGAAATCTATAGAAAATAAGACAAATTAGATGGGGAATATTTATCTATAGGTAAACTAGGGCAATTGACTGCTCATGTCAATATGGAGTAAGAGTACATTATGCTTAACTCATTCTTGGTTCTACTCATAAAAACCCACCCTGAGAATTACTGACTGTATAGGCTGCATCTCTTTTATAGTCCTTTATTTTTCTGTTTGTTCCTAAAGTTGTCAGCCAGGATACTATTTACTACTTAAGGCCAAAGCAGAGCTACACCATAATTAAATTAAGAGGTACATCTCAAAATCCATATGAAAAAGAAACTAATTATAGCTCAAATTGACTTTGATCTTTTCAAAATGTGCCCCCCACCAGTAACTTCAAATAGTGAAATTTTCAGAATAGAAAATGATTACATGATGGGTTGCACATAACATGCTCCCTCAAAAAAAGCCAACATTTTGCATGTTTTGAAATCTTGATGTAGATTTCACAGACCCTGACATATATTACTGACAGGGAATGAGGAGGGAAAAATAATAATATTCTGGTCTTACACCACCTCAACCAATAATTAAAATAGACTACTTGACTTCAAATTCATAATTATGTTCTGTGATAATATTCAGCAGCTCCTCATATGTCCTTAAATTGGTGCTTAAATAATCTTTGTTGTTTTTCGAGGACTATTAGATATTTTGTGTACCCTCTGCTATACTGCTTTCTTTCTCACACCTCATATAAATGTCCCAAGATAATTAACTCATCCCTAAATTCTGTAACTTTCTATATTTTTCTGTGTAATCTATATTGATAGTGAAGCAAATATTCCTCACTTATGGTTTTTCTTTCTATATGAAAAGATATCCACTCATATTCTGCTGCTCCTTTTCTATCTCTATCCCTCCTTCCCTGAATTTGGCATGTCACTTATTTGTGAAGAGATTTAAGACATGGAACTCAACCCGATATCATGACCCTTTCTCTCTTCTCCTCTGCTAAGAATGGTCTGTCCTACTTATACAGACTTTTCATTCCAAAAAGTCCATCATTAATTGAATGTATTGACTCAGGAAGAAAAATTTTCCTGAAAACTGGAAGTTTCACATGAAGACCTAGAAAGAGTCAGAAAAGATCCTTCAATTCTTCATTGATCACCTTATAAGAAAATAAAACAAATTTCCAAATCAAATGATTTTTCATTTTCAGAGTCAGTAAATCAATTAGACATTTCTAGTGATCAATTAGACTTTTGCACACTGAGCCCTTCATAAACCTCTTTTAGAACCTGGCATCCTCTTTGCAGAAGGTCACATCTCTAGTCATTGAAGGATTTCTTTGTAAGGGAAAACAAAAGGAAGCACAGAGACAAGATGCAGAAACAGGAAAGAGGGCAGAAGGACAGAATGGCCAAGCTGCTAGCTTTATTTATATCAATAGGTTACTTTAGGTCATTGGCATCATTAGTACATATTGTTCATTATATCAGTAGGCAGGTTACACACCTAGCAAAATTATGCAGCTTATTCCTCAGTTACATACTAAGTTACAATGTGCAATGTTAGGAGCTTTGTGTAGCTCTCAAGAAAGTCCATTGTATAAAGTTACTGTTATGTGGACAGGTTTAGGCTCAGTGAAACATTGTAGTTATCAAAGGAGAGAGTTCCTTTATTCCCAGAAGCTGTGTGCCTGAGATCAAAGTCCAGGCTGATAAGACTCTAGCACAGAGTCTCCTCATGCAGTGTATTGCCACAGCAGCTAGACATAGCACATGCATTAGTTATCTTACTAGTTCCTAGGAGAAACTGCAGGGCATTCTAAAGGTGTGAAACAGAGTGCCAGTTACCCCCCAGGAGTTTGCTCACCAGAGGAACAATTCCTTGTATATTTCCAAGGTCAGAATACCTATATTTTTTGCTAGAACTTATCTTGCCATCTTCTCTATTCCTGTATTTTCACTAACATTTACCAGTCCCTGCCATTCTCTGTGGTCAATTCTCCATTTCAAATTTACCTTAGAACTCATGCCAACAGTAGACTATAATAAATTAGCTACATTTACTTTAGCACTTAGCAGTTTACAGGCGTGTGAATCCTTTATAGAACAAGAGCACAGTGGTCAAACCAACTCCATGGAATAGGGGAGGAAAAATTTTCTTGGCTCATAATTCAAGTCAACTAGATTAGAATAATATACTGCCATATGTCACAAAGCTGTTCTCCTCACAGCATTTTCATTCTGACAATATCTATATTCCAAACCCTTACAGTTTCATTTACATGTTAAATTATCAATTAAAAGTACATGTTTTAGGTCCTTGAAAAATGACACTTATTTGTACAAGTATCTTATGTATGCAAAAATTAAAACCAATATAGTTTAATAAAAACTCTTATTTTTGCCCTTGACAATGAAATTCAAGAAATAGAAAATAAGTCATTTCCAAAAATCTCATAGAAATCTGCTATTAAAACAGAGGTAGAATTCAAACACTTTTAATTCATAAAAATATTCCCACAGACTTTTTTATATATTATGAACTAAAAAATGTAGATTTTCCTACTACTAAAATAATAAACATGGCATAATCTTAGTTCATTCTTTGTCAGAAGAAAAGTCTCCTCTGAGTACATACATATAAGCATATTTTACTTTATTAAATTTTAAATACTTAAATTTTCCTAATATGTTAAATACACTTAAATTTGTTCCCACTAAGATTCTTGATTTTCTTATTTTATTTTAGGAATATTTGTCTGATAGAGGAAGCATACCTGTGCAAAGGTTTACAACAAAGAAGTATAAAACTCAAGGGAAAAATAATAAGTAACCAAAAAAGAACCAGTGGAATTTAAGAAACAGGCAAAGAGAAAAGAAAGTCATCACAGTAATTAATACCTTATAGGAAATCACAGAAAATAAGCAATGCTAAAAATCACAAGGACAAGGAAAGCAAGCTCCAGAGAAATGAAATAGAAAATAATGCAATGGTTAAAAAGGCTATTTTCATAATAGTTATTAGAGACAACAGATTTTAGATAGTCAACTTACAGCAGGTGTCCCTACTGAAGAAATCTAAACAAATAAAGGAATAATATTCCAAAATCCAATTAAATAAAATTTTCCTGAATTTGCCTCTAGCAAATTGAAAGATTATAACATGTCCAAAGAAAGTGACGTTGAGAAATCAAGTTAAGGTGAAAATAACGAAGAGGCAGTGCTTTGAAGAATGAGGAAATCTAAGTATTTTTGTACTTCATCCCTGATTTCTTCTACTATCCATTGGTCATTCAATAGCATATTATATGGGCCAAAAAGTTGGTATTGAGCATTGAATCTGTTTAAATACGGTTTAAGCCTAAATAACAGAAGAATTTTTCTTAAATGACAAAAAAAATCAAATTTGTAATTTGTAGATTTATAGGCTTTATAGCTTATGCTCTAAAAGTATAGAAAGGGTGAGAGGGATGAAGTAAGAATTGAGTAGTAAATATAATATTAAGAATTGATATATTGGGCATTAGCAATATAAACACGTGTTTCACTCTACAGAAAACCAGTAGGGGACTAAAACCAGAACTATCTGAGAATATAACAAATTAGTGTCAGGAAGAGGAGATGGGGGTGGCAGGGAGTGAAAGTATACTAATGGTGTTATTATCTAAAATGAAGAATCAATACATACTCTCAAGAAATAATTATACACTATAATGTTGCCATTATAGAGTTAGCCACAAAAAAAAAGACAAACTAAAATTGTCTGAAGGAGCCCAAGGAACAATGTAAAACAAATGCCATCTTGTGTAGGAAGAAAGAAGAAAGGGGAGAGACAAGGGGGAGGAAAACAAATCACTACAGAAGACAGACAGTAGCATCCGTTTGACATCAGGAGAAGAGGAAGTCCCTTGCTCGTCTAAACCCTCAATGGAAGTATGGCATCCATTCAGACAGAAGTGCCTCTCTGTGAAAACTCAGGGATCCGGGCAGTAGAGTATAGAACCCCAGTGCAACCTAACACTGGGGAGGGCAGATTCAAGAAGAATCTCCCCTCAAACACATCTATGGCCAAATTAATCAAAAGGACTAAAAATAAAAGGGTGAGCCTTTTAAACAGAGAGATGGCAAGAACCGGTACCACACATTTTGGAATTATATCAAGGGATAACTTGGGGCAAAATACATGCATAAATATATAAAACTTATTATAGTAAATGGATCATCTACAATAACTTTGTAATGCTTATATTCCAGGATACGAAAACATTCATAAAAATCAATCTTATATGAAGTTGTGAGTGAATTAATTCTCAATTAATCAAAGTAGAAATAGTATTAAATGGCATTACTTGGTTACCATGTAAGGAAACTAGAAATTGACAACATAATTATAGTTTAAAGGAAATGAATAAATGAGAAAACACTGATAGCTGGAATGACAATAATAATAACAACAATGAGCCCTGTGTCTTAAAATCCTAGGTTAGAGAGAACTAAAATTACAAAATATTTAGAAACATTTTTCCTCTACTGAATTTACGAATGTATATAAAAAAAAATGAAAGTCAGGGAATGCCTGGCATTTAGTAATTGCCCTACCAGCACCAGTTTTTATTATAAAGTGATGATAACTATGATTCTTATTAGTATGACAGAGCTGACAATCTATTTATAAATTTTGTACTGGCAACTTTTTGGGAAATTTTTCTTCATTGTTAGGGGTCAGAAATAGTTGATAATCTTTTCAGAATCTTAAATGTGTCTAGGAACTAAGTCCAACCCAATGAGAGACCCGTTATTGAACAGCCTGTGTGAGCCCAAACAAAGTAATTGATAGTACATTAAATTTCTCTCTTTTGTAGTGTTTTAATGACCTAACCAAAATACTTCCAGTCATACATACATATCAGATATGAGTCTATGCATTAGGAGAACTGCATGAAAACAAAGTTAGTTTATTTTTAATCTTTTTATGCTAATGGTTAACCTACTATCACATTGGTAGGAAAGAAATGTAAAATATCTTTAACTGTAAAACTAAGTTTAGAATCAAGAATAAATATAACTTGAAGAAATCATTTGTTGTCAATAAAGAAGATAGACACTTAGATTTGGTCAATTGACTTAGGCTCTGCAAAGAAATTCCATGTTGGGAAAAGTGTAACAATAATCATTTTTTATGTAATCCAGAAGGCCGTGGTTCTCAGGTTCTCCCAAAGCTCAACTTATACCACCATGGATATTAAGAATCAGGAAGATTCAGAAGGTCAGATATCTTCATGTCTTTTCTTTGAGTATGTGTGTGTGTGTGTAAGTGCTGGAGATTGAACCCAAGGGTGTGCTACCAATAGCCTGTTTCTTTTTATTTTATTTTATTTTTTTTTAATTTTGAGAAACTCAGTCTCACTAAGTTTCTGAAGCTGGCTTCCAACTTGCCCCTTGCCATCCTGCCTTAGCCTCCCAAATACCTGGGATTACAAATCTGCACCACTCTCTTGACCATGTATTTCACCAACCTTTTAAGACACTAGTACAGTGCCAGACATCTAACAGGAGCTTGGTAAATTTTAATTAAAACAAATAAAAAAGATATATATGCTGACATTGGTGTATGCATTCCAATTTTGAGGTCTCAAAATGAATTATATGCCATTGATTCTTTTATGAAAGAAGTTAACTTTGTAAGTAACTCAGGTTTGGAAATTAATGAAGGGAATTTTTATATTGAACTCATTATTAAAAGTTCTTTTTTAAAAAATTCTTTCTTCATATATTATGAAACAAACTGAGCTAGTCAAGTTTGTTTCCTACTTCAGAGTGCTCAATAGTTCTCCAATACCATTATGACTTTAACCTGTCCCCCAAATCTTCCCATGTTCGGGCCATTGGCCACTTCCTTAATTTTACTTAGGTTCTCATGTTTCTCATTTGATCTTACAACTGTTGATCTTTATGCCTGGAAGTAAAACAAATATGTGCTGAATGAAAGAATGAATGAATGAGTCTATTCTCTGTTTAAAAATAAAAATTGGTAATTGTTTAAGTTTTGAAAATGTCTGCCTAAAGTTTTTCTTTTTAACTATTTCATTGTGAATGAAATAATGGAGAACTTCTCTTAAGGTCCATATTGCAAGCTCCAATTTTAGTCCCATTACATTACTGTGCAATTACTTTTTTTCTTCACAACCTCACACTACAAGTGAGTAATATTTCAATGCAATTATCAAGAAATGTGAGAAAAAGAGATATCCATCTGATTAGGTGGCTTTGTGGGATGGAAGGGGTCTCCTGGGATTGTGACTATGACAAACCACCTCTGGGATGCTGGGGTGTTTATATTGTAAAGGACTTACCCATGCAACTTTCCCTGGTATTTTTAGAGCAGAAATATGCGAATAATTAGGACACTAAAACAGAAACATTTTGACTTAAATTCTATCACTTAGGGGAAGAAATGAGTTAATTTCGCAAAGGACTGAAATGCATTTTTTTGGCATTTATTGAGATAAACACCCTCAATTAAAGCTTGAAATATAGAATTCCCTCTTAATTGCCAAAAATTAAAGCAAATTTTCTGAATTTTATTGTGACAAAATACTCAGCCAATGCCAATCTCATGGAAGTGGCCCCAGAGTGATACAATGATCATTCACTTGTTCTCTGTTATTCTAATTGCAGGGAAAAAAATACAGTGCATAAGGGAGGATGCCAAAGAAGAAAGCTTAGATTATGGAACCAAAAACATGTATCACTACACAATTAAATAACAGAAGGAGATATAATGTGGCTGTCTATATGGAATTGTTTGAACATGGCCTTGCCAGCCACTTACTAACTGCCTGAACAGCAAAACCACACATACTGGTTTTATTAAAGCATAGATACCATTCTACCCAAAATATCACTAATTTATGTATTGGTAACACTAACAGGCTATTAAGGTGAGCATCATCAAAGCTTTGGTGTTCTGGTGTAGTAAGTCGATAGGCAAATTGAGATGGTAATAAGTAGATAGGCAAATTGAGATGGTAATAGTAGCATTAATAAAAAGCAGCAGTAGTTAAGCACTTATCATGTGCCAGTCACTTCCTAAGAATTTTCGAATACTTATTTCTTCTGTTGATTTTGCTATAGTCTCTTGAGGTATATATTATCATCCCTGTGTCCCAAATAAAGAAATTGTCCTAATTAGCCTAAGGTCATATAGACTATTAACAGAGAAAATCAGAGTCAAGGGCCTGAGCTGTCAACCAGGACACTGCATTCGACTATATCAGTACACACGTTTTCAGAGAGTATGAGAAGTAACTTATGGTGGAATTATAACTGTTATGTGAATATAAAAAGAGAACAATAGAGTCTTAATATTGTTAAAATATATTTATCATTCTAATAATAGTATGATAAATAGGCAATTACTTGGGGTATTTTTTAAAGACACAGCATTATTCATTCACAGTTATTTTTGGATGATGTCCTTTTATAAATATCATATTTCCCCCTTACAGTAATGCATTTATTGCTCCTGACTTCCTTTAACCTAATGAGTAATATATTTTTTCTTGTTTAAGTGCTTCCCACTTATGGCAACATGACCATTCATTTTTATTAACAATAGTGTTAAGTATTATTTTTTTTAAATTTTTGTCTTAAAATGATGAATAAAACTATACTTATTTATAATGTACAATATGATGTGGATATACATATGCATGACAAAATGTTTAAAACTAGCACATTAACAAGTGCATTGCTTCACATGGTTATTATTCTGTGGTGAAAACACTAACATCCACTCCACTTATTGTTGAATCTTTAAACAATAAACTATGTCTTCATTAACTATAGTCACCTTGACTTTACTTTTTATAGAATAGAAAAACTCAAGTCATTCTCTTTCATACTTAGAAAAATCAATATAACCCTATTTCTGAATGAAATTCAGAAAATACTGAATCTGAAGAACATTAAAAAATTATCCTGAAATATCAAACTAAGCATCTACTAATGACTCACAGCCTCCAAACTTACCTCAAAAGTTAGCAGAAATTATAGAAATGTATAACTAAAGGAAGAATAATAAATGTAGAAAATTCTATTTACCAGAACTAATTATTAATATAAAGAGGGCTAGGAATGCAGCACAGTGACAAAGTACTTACCTAACATGGTAAAGGTCCTGGGGTCAATCCCCAGTACTACAGGAATGATAATAATGATAATAATAATGATGATGATGATGACTTCAATAGGTTCATTATGATTTAATAGCTCAAGTCAAATTTTGAAGCATCAATGACATTGAGAGCATGTGGTCTAGGAAGAGGAATGCAAGAAAAAAAAAAACCATGGAAGGACAAAGTTAAGTTGCATTGAAAAGATTACCATTAATTTTCTTCCTTTTAAATCTAGATAACTTTTCTTAAGCCGATGGGCTTCCAGGAGCATCTATAAATAACCCTATTTATTCCCCACAACAGTCCTCTCAACTATTTCTTCTAGTCATCAACTTCAACTACTTTATATTTCCATTGTCAAGATTGTATTTTCTATTTTAACCAACATTTTTTTTCCTTTTATGAAAGGCAATACATACCCATTGTCTAAACTGAAAAAAAAAGTATATTTCAAGCAGACTTAAGCGATGCATATATCTTTAACCAATATAAAACAACTTCAAACTTTTGATATATTTCCTCTCTTGTATATTTAAGTTAGTTATCCTTCACATATAATAGTATGTAATTTTTCATTTTATCATTATATTCTGAGTGATTTTTCCAAGCTAAAAATCTTCCACAACAAAATGCATACATGCCAATATCAGCTTCTCACTGAATGTAAAGACCATTTTTCTAGCATTTTATTATAGCTGGGTATTTTGTGTGAGCAGAAATTCATATCTTTAACTCATAATGCAGGGGTCATATTTCTACATCCATCTTTTTAACATATCTTAGATTACTGTTTAAGCACTGTTATACAGATATAACTGCTGGGATTTAAAAATGCACATTTTTAGAAATTCTGTTCTTTAATCATCTTATGAAAGTTATATTATTTCATATAATGTATAGGAAAATGTCCAGTTCATCTGCAGTATTACTTACTTTTATTTTTCTGTTTTTTTTTTTTTCAATATTCTGACTTCATAGATGAAAATGGGTCTTTTACTGCTTTTCATTTTTTATATTTACTATATTTTAGGTGTTTATTAAAATTTTCTTCTTATTTCAACCAAGACTTTTGTTCTCCTAAAGTGTTAGTGTTCTACTTATTCATGCTTCATGTTCTTTTTTTTTCTTTAGAGAGAGAGAGAGAGAGAGAATTTTAATATTTATTTTTTAGTTTTCGGCGGACACGACATCTTTGTATGTGGTGCTGAGGATCGAACCTGGGCCGCACACTACCGCTTGAGCCACATCCCCAGCCCCTCATGCTTCATGTTCTAAGAGAAGTACATAGAGGGGATTGGCAAGATGGTTTGAATTAAGGCATCCAGTTCTACGTGCTCCTTCACAAGGAAAAACCAACACAGTGGGTGTGTAGCTGCACAATTAGGTGAGTAAGCATGGGAGAACATTAGACTTCAACAGCTGAAAAACAGAAACCTTATAAATTCCATAGATCTTGGACAGAAGTACAGCAAGAGAAATAAAATATCCCAGCAATTGTACCCTGGCTCCACATCCAGGGGATAAAGTTGAAAGAGAAAGTCTCAGTAAGGTACTAACCTTTACAGGCTTAAATAGATAAGAAATCTAAAATCTGCACAGTAGCTTGGCTTTGAAAAAGGTTCCTACTTCATTCCCCAGCAAACACCCAAAGTGCTGTAGCCAGGAACCTTCTTAAGAAAGAAACTATAGTTAGAACAGCCTGGTCTGGGATTCAGAAAGCCATGCATGTTCCCCTTTCTGGGTCCCCGTAGTCATTCCATTTCACTAGACCAATAGGCAGCTGCCTCACAAATCAACCTTGGCTCAATAGAGTGATGTGGACACAGACTCACTTGACAATGCTTTACTGTTGAGGATAAATGTTTCAATACTTATTGAAAGTGGAGCTGTCTGCCCTCTAGAACCAGAAGACGGAGAGGGAACTGCCTTCCAGAACTGCAGGACTGTAAGTTACGTGGGGTTTCACATGGATGCCAGAACTAATGTTAGCTGCCCATATGGTTCTAGCCATCCCTCTCCCACACATTGGCACCTGTCATTAATAAGGTAGAAAAAAAAAGCATTCTGTGGTGCATTGCCCCCCTGACCAAAGAGACATGCTGGATTGGTCTTAAGCAGTGCTACTGCAGCTCTGGCTGTTGTTCCATCCATGGGGAACACAGCCTAAGAAGGTCTGCAAAGAAGTTTTAACTGGCACTAGCTGCATTCCATTCTTGCTCACTCCTGAGAACACTTCAGCTAAGAGGAATTTTGCCAGGCTCCAGCTGTGACTCAATCCCACCTTATCCCTGGCGAGCATTTCAACTGAAAGGTGTTGGGGAGAAAAGGTGCCAGCATTGTCCTATCCCAAGGCAGTCACAGGTAGGGTGGTTCTGAGATCCTGCTCTTGGACAGACATGCCCACATTAGCAGCAGAGAGGAGCAACACAATTTTTACTGCCACTCCATTTATCTGGGTTCCCTGCAGTGGTAGCCAAACCAGCTGATTGGATAACTCACTGATAACAAGATTGGGTGTATCAAAAGAAGGTGCTGTGATTCCTGTCCTTAACTCTTCTTCTGAAGCACCTGTGTCTAACTAGAGGCCCACACCAGGTCTCACTAGAGAACAAGTGCTTTAGGCCAATCACTACTACTGGATCAGCCAATACCAGAAACCCCTTCAAGTAACAAAGCCAATATCAACAGTACCTAAGGAAATCCCTCAATAGGGGCACCACACCCATTGTAGAAGTAACCACATTGGGTGTACCCCACACACTCTGCTGTCTATACCCCACCTGGCTGAGCTGCGAGTGTCCCCACTGTTACACAAACTGAAGAGAGAGCGAGTCTTTCTGATTCTAATATAAAAAGCACTGTGCCAGAAAATGCTGATTCCAGCCAAAGAAGTTACTGGGAGATTATTCAACAATGCCCACCTAGAAACAAACTCAACATTGCATAGCAAACTGATACCCCAAGAGACATCTTCAACAGAAAACTGCTCATGAAGAAGGACATTCCATAAAAGTGTTAGAGTTATCTGTTCCACCAGATGCAAAAATATGAACATAGGAACCTAAGAAATATGAAAGACCAAGGTAATATGATACCATCTTCTAAATATGATAATTCTCTAGTAACAGATTGCAAAGATAGAAAGTTGGATGCCAGAAATTCAAAAGAATTATCTTGAAAAAACTTGATTAAATTCAAGAGAATAGAGATAATTCAATGAAATTTGCAGACAATACCAGATACGAGTGAAAAATTCAGAAAGATACAAGATTCTGAAAATGAATCTAATCAGGAATCTTGGAAATGAAGAGCTCAGTCAGATAAAAAAAAATTCCGTTGAAAGCCTCAACAACAGAGCAGATCAAGTGGAATGATAATATTGGAAACTGAAGAAAGGTCTTTCAAAATATGACATTCAGACAGTGTGCTAGTCAGTTTTCTATCATTGTGACAAATACTTGTGAAAAATCAACTTAAAAGAGGAAAGATTTATTTTGGTTCACAATTTCAATGGTTTCAGTCCATGCTCACTTGGTTACATTACTTCTGGGTCTGTGGTGAGGCCAAACATTATGGTTGGGAACATGTGGTAGAGCAAAACTGCTGATCTTATGACAGTCAGGAAAGAGAGAGAAAGAGGACGGGGGAAATGTCTGGCTAGGAACAAAATAAACCTTTTGAAGACATGCCTCCAGTGATCTACATCCACCTATTAGGCTACATTTCCTAAATTTTCTGCCACCATACAATAGCCTATGAAACTATGAATCCATCAATTGAGGAGGTAGAGCCCTCATGATTCAATTATACCTCCCACCTCTGAAAAGTGCTACATTGAGGAACAAATATTCAACATGGGAGCTTTAGGGTGACATTTCAGATCCAAATCATAACAAATAGAAATAAAGGGAGAAAACAATAAGAAAGAATAAAAAGAACATTTAAGATCTTTGGGACACAAATAAAAGGTCAACACTTGCATCGTTGGCCTAGCCAAAGAAGGAATGAAAGCCAGAGCCATACAAAACCTATTCATTTTAATGATATCAGAAAACTCTTCTAATCTGGAGAAAGGCATGGACATTCATGTAAAGAAGGTTTACAAAACCTCAAATAGACATGACCATAAAACACACTCACCACAACATATTATAGTCAATCTGTCAAAAGTACAGGACAAAGAAAAATTTTAAAGTCTTCAAGAGAAAAGTGCTGAGGCATATTTAAAGGCAACCCTATTAGATAAAAAGCAGATTGTTTATTATAAATCCAATATGTCAGGTTTACATGGAATAACATTTTCTGAGCTCTTAAACAAGATTACTATATCTAGCAAAGATACACTGCAGAATTAGAATTAAAGAAGAAATAAAGACCTTCCTAGAGAAGAAAAATCGTGAGAATTTATTATCTCTGGACCAATCTTAAAAAAATATGATTGATGGAATCCTAAACCCAGAAGTAGAAGAAAGATAATTACCATGATTACAGCACATGAAGATATAAATCCCACTAGATTAGTAGATACACAAATGAGAAATAAGAAAAAAATGAAATGTTTTCAGGTCGGTACACCATCAAACCACAAAGGTGAATAAGAGACAAAAAACAAAGACTATTCAAACAATGTTAGTAAATCAACAAAATAATAGAACCATATCCACACTTTTCAATAACAACTCTGAATGTGAATGGTTTTAATTTTCTTTTATTTTTTAAAAAATATTTATTTCTTAGTTGTACACAATGCCTTTACTTTGTTTATTTATTTTTATGTGGTGCTGAGGATCGAACCCAGGGCCTCACACGTGCTAGGCAAGTGCTCTACCACTAAGCCACAACCTTAGCCCCTTAATTTTCAAATTAAAACTGACTGGAAGGTTTAAAAGCAAGATTCATCAATATTCTGACTACAAGAAACCAACCTCACCAGTAAAGACATACAAGACTGAAAGTGACAGGAATAAAAATTATATTCTAAGCAAATGGAATCTGTAATCAAGCAGATGTAACTATACTTATAGCTGAAAAAAATGGACAGTAAGATAAAAAGAAGAAGAAGTGACAAAGAAGATCACTATATAATGATCAAGGAATCAATTCTTCAAGAAGATATAATGATATAAACCTATATGCACCTCATGTTGGAGCATCCGATTTATAAATCTACTAGAGCTCAAGAGAGAGATAGATTCCCAAACAATAATAGTCAGGATCTCAACATCCTACTGTCATCAATGGATACATCATCTAGAAAAAAATCAACTAAGAAGCATCACAGTTAAACAATACAATAGGTTAAATGTGCCTAACAAGCATTTACCGAATTTCTATCCAACAAATTATTATGGGTCACCTTCTTTTCATCAGTTCATGAAATTTTCTCTAGCATAAACCATATACCGGGCCACAAAGCAAGTCTTAAGCCTTCCTCAATGTAAAAACCACACATAACTTACAGTCCTGCAGTTGAGGAAGTCAGAAAAGAAATTAAAAATTTCTTGTAACAAATGAAAATGGCAACATGCCAAAATTTGTGGGGTAAAACAAAAGCAGTACGAAGAGGAAATTTTATAGAAATGAAGGCCTAGATAAAAATATTTAAAAATTTAAAATTTCAACCTAATGATGCATCTTAGATAAGTAAGAACAAACCAAATCTAAAATTAGTGGAAGGATAGTAGAATGAATCAGACATAATTACCCTATGTACATATATGATTACATGACCAGTGTGATTCTATATCAGGTACAACCAGAAGAATGAGAAGCTATACTCTATTTATGTATGATGTGTCAAAATGCTTTCTATTGTTATGTATAACTAATTAGGACAAATAAAAATATAGAAGAACAGAAATAACAAATATCAAAGCAGAAATAAAAGAAATAAAGTAAAAAGAACTCAAAAGATCAAGGGAACAAAAATTTGCTTCTTTGAAAATATTAACAAAATTGACAAGCCTTAATTAAACTAGAAGAAAAGAAGGGGGTGTTTGTTGGAAGATGACGTGAGTAAATAAAACAAGGGCTGAGAAACAAATGTTACAACTGATACCACAGAAATTTAAAAGATCATTAAAGATTATTTGAAAAAACTATATGCTAACAAATTAGAAAAATCTAAAATAGTCACATTTTTGGCCACAAACTTACAAAATTTAATCAAGATGATACAAAAAACCTGAATACACCTGTAACAATTAATGAGATTAAATATCTAATAGAAAAGTCTCCTAACAAATAAAATCTCAGCACTGACGACTTCACTGAACTTCAAAGATGAAATAACATCAATTTTCCAAAATTATTACATATAATTGAAAAGGAAGTAACCCTTCCAAATTCATTCTAAGAGGCCACCATTATCCTATTATGGAAATCAGAAAAGAACAATGAAAGAGTAAAGATAGAGACCAAAACCCCTGATAAACATAGATGCAAAAATCCTCAACTAAATACTAACAAACAGAATTCAACAAAACAGAAAAAAAAATCACACACCATAATCAAGTCATTTTCATTTAGAGAATGCAAGATGGCTCAACATATGAAAATCAATAAATATAATACAGGACATGAATAGCATCAGAGGTAAAATACATAATCATCTCACTAGAAGCAGAAAAAAATTAATAAAATGCAACATCACTTGATGATAAATGTTCTCAACAAATAAGTTATGGAATGATCATACTTTAACATAATTAAGGCTTCATATGACAAACCCAAGGCCAATATCATGCTGATTGGAAAACAAATTGAAAGTTTCCTCTAAGTTCAAGAAAAAGATAAGGGTGTCCATTCTCACTTCTCTTATTCAACATGGGACTAGAAATAGCCAGAGCAATTAGGCAAGAGAAAGAAAGAAATGTCATCAGAACAGAAAAAGAGTAAGACAAATTATCCCTGTTTGCAGATGATGTGATACTTTACATAGGAAAACCTAGACTCCACCAAACAACTACTAGACTGATAAAGTAGCAAGATATAAAACCAAGAAGCAAAAATCAATGGCTTTTCATTACACCAATAACAAATATGATGAGATGTAAATCAAGAAAACAATTCCATTCACAATAGACCCACTCCCCACACACACAAAATTTAAAAAAGTAACAATTAAAAACATTGAAGAAAGTTATTGAGGAAGACACTGACAACTGGGAAGACCTCCCAGGTTCATGGATATGAACGAGTAATGTAGTAGAAATGTCTATACTACCAAAACTGAACTACGATGAAATTCCCATCAAAATGCCAATAATATTGTGAGTGGAACTAGAACAAACAATCCTAAAATTCATATGGAATCATAAAAATCTCCAAATAGTCAAAACAATATTGACCAAAAAGAGAAAACAGGAGGTATCACAATACCTAATTCCAACACACTACTGAGTTCTAAGAACAAAAATAGCATAGCTTTAAGAGTAAGAATTGATACACAGACCAATGGAACAACACAGAGAACTCAGAAATAAATCCATACATATACAGCCAACTGATTCTGGACAAAGTTATTAAAAATATAGAGTGAAGAAGAGAGCCTCTTTGAAAATTGATGCTTTATCCACATGCAGAAAATTAAAACTTAGCCCCTATCTCTCACTCCATATAAAAAATCATTTCAAAATGGGTCAAAGACAATACTATAAGATATAAAACTCTGAATCTACTAGAAGAAAATACAGGTGAAACACTTAAAGATATTAGTAGAAGCAATTATCTAGATATAACTCAAAAGGAACCGGCGGGGGGAGCAAAAATTGGCAACTGGGATAGCGTGAGACTTAAAAGCTTCTGCCACAATGAAGGAAATCATCTACTGAGTAAAGAGAAACCTACAGAATGAGAGAAAATATTTCCCAGCTATTCATCTGACACAGGGTTAACATCCAGAATAAATAATAAACACACAAAAAAATTTTGTTGTTATCAACAACAAAAATTAATCCAAATAAAAATATAAAAATGATTTGAATAGATACTTCTCAAAAGAAGAAGTACAAATGACCATTAAGTATATGCAAAAATGCTCAAACATTAGCCACTGGGGGAATGCAAAACTGCAATGAGATACCATCACCCAATTTAGGAGGATTAGTATATAAAAAAAAGTAAAAAATAACAAATGTGTGTGAGGATGTGAATTAAATAGAACCCTTAACGTTGTTGGTGTGTTGAGAGCCACAGCCGAAGGGGCCCCAGCAAACTTCCAGCTACCGGCTGATGATTGGCTCACAGAGGCCCCAGCAACATCTAGCTGATTGGCTCCTCTGCGGTGATGCTCATTGGGCTGTTTCCCTGCCCTTTCAGACCACGGAGCTGCTCATTGGGGGACTTTTTTGGCTCCGCCCACGTGACCCAGCCAATCGGCCTCAAGAGCAGGAGGATTGTGGGAGGTGGAGAGAAGCTTGTGGTGGGAGAGAGAGGCTTGTGGAAAGCCGGTGGTGGCAGTTGAGGCTCTGAGGGTTTTTCCTGAGAGGCTGTTTTGTTTGGCGTGTGTGGTTCTAAAAATAAAGTTAGTTTCTTTTGACAAGTGGCTCCTGATTGTGCCCAGCCAGACTGCGGCATTTGGTGGGCCGCACGGGGAGCGACTGAGGGTAAGTGAAACTGCTCGCCCCTGAGGGCAGGGCAAGAGGATGGGTAGCCATTTTAAGATTCCTCTTTTGTTATTTTGTTTCACTTTTGTTTTAAGTTGCCTGTCCCTGGAGATGTATAAGATGGAAGAAAAACCGCTCACATCTGAGGAACAGATAGGGAGAAAGGACGGATGGACATTTCAGGAGGCTATTATAATGATTTTGTGTTGTTCCAATTTTGTTTCACTCTGTTTCAGTTTTGTTAGGTGTTATCTTGTTGGGTTGTATTATAGTAGAAATACGGGATCAGAAATTAGTAAAAAACAAACTGAAAGAGTGTTAAGTAAATTGTTAGAGGAAGGAGGCATCTCAGTAAAATCAAGAACAATCAGGGCATACGTTGATACAATACAAAAATGTAGCCCATGGCTTTTTAAGGAGGAGTTGTTAAATATATCACAATGGAACCATCATGGTGAAGATTTAAAAAGAATAGAAAAGAAAAGCCCAGGGACTCTGCCAGTTGGCACATTGCCATTGTGGACGTTCATATCTTGTTTGCTTAGTCCAAAGCCTTCAGTTCAGACAATGGTAGAGGAAGGAGAAGACATAATGATTCAAGTAAAAGAGAAGGCCTCTCAAGCTAGTCAGACAGAGGAAAAGATTCAAGTAAAAGAGAAGGCCTCTCAAGTTAGTCAGACAGAGAAAGAAAGTGTAAAACAGATAAAGCCATCAGGGGGAAAGTTACAACAGGAGACTGCTACTAACACCTTTCTATCACCAGAGGGTGTAAGTGTCCAACCAACAGCACCACCTCTACAGGAGACTGCTACTAACACCTTTCTATCACCAGAGGACGTAAGTGTCCAATCAACAGCACCACCTCCATATGCTGGGAGGTCCCCAACCCCCGCAGTTGATAGTTGGGATCCTGAGACAAGATCTCAAATATTAACATGCCCTGTATTTGAGGCAGGAGGGCAGCGATTTTACCAAGTTTTAAATTTCAAAACAGTGAAGCAGCTAAAAGAGGCTGTAACAACCTATGGTCCTCAAGCACCCTTCACTGTAAGCATGGTAGAATCCATTAACAACTTGAACATGACGCCAGCAGATTGGGCTAATATGTGTAAAGCTGTGCTAAATGGAGGACAATACCTGTTATGGAAGGTTGCCAATGAGGAATTTTGCAAGGAGACAGCTAGGCGAAATGCAGCAGCTGGTTATCCTCAGAGAAATCTAGATATGTTGTTAGGAAAGGGACCTTATGAGGATCAGCAGCAACAAATTGCATATGATCCTGGTGTATATGCACAAATTGCTGTAGATGCAATTAAGGCATGGAAGACTTTACAAGGACATGGAGGTTTACAAGGTCAATTATCTAAGGTAATACAAGCAGCTAATGAACCTTATGCTGAATTTGTAGATAGGCTTATTCAAACAGCTACCAGAGTTTTTGGGAATACAGAACAAGCAATGCCATTACTAAAACACCTGGCTTATGAGCAAGCGAATCGTTGGTGCAGAGATATCATTAGACCATGGAAACATGAAGATTTAAACACATATATTAAATTATGTAGAGGCATTAATGAACAAGAGCAAGTCGTGGCAGCTGCAGTAAAACAGGCTTTAGATGCCAGAGACATTAATGAACAAGGGCAAATTGTGGCAGCTGCAGTAAAACAGGCTTTAGATGCCAGGCCAAGAACATGCTACAATTGTGAACAAACAGGACATTTTAAAAGGAATTGCCCCATTGGAGGAGGGTTTAACAAAACTAGGTATCAAACGAGTAGAATACCAGGTATTTGCCCACGATGCCGTAGAGGGAGACATTGGGCTAATGAATGCCGTTCTCAAACCACCATAGAGGGTACTCCATTATCAAAGAACGAACAAGGACCAGGTGTTTATCCACGATATCATGGAGAAAGGCATCGGGCTCCATTGCCAAAAAATGGACAGGGGGGCCCAATGCTCCGGGGCCCAAAACCACAAATATACGGAGCACTGGAGGAACCCAGCAACCCCATCAGGGTAGTGCCCAGGACACATTGTCCATCAGATCCCTCATCAGACAAACCAAAGGGAGCGCAGGGTTGGACATCTGCGCCTCCACCAGAGCAGTACTAACTCCAGAGATGGGAGTTCAAATCATTCCCACAGGGGTGAAAGGACCTCTTCCCAAAGGAACAGTAGGCTTATTATTGGGACGCAGCTCTTCTACTCTAAAAGGACTTATGATAAGTCCTGGGGTAATTGATCCCGATTATGAAGGTGAAATAAAAATTATAGCCAGTTCTCCAAAGGGTATATCAGTAATTTCACCAGGAGATAGAATAGCACAGTTACTAATAATACCCAGCCTACATGATAAATTTTCCAGTCGTACTGTAGAAAGAGGTTCCAAGGGATTAGGCTCCACAGGTGTAGACTGGGCTATGCTTTCTTTAAATTTAGATTCTCGCCCCATGCTAAAACTAAATATTCAAGGACATGAATTTAATGGGCTACTGGATACAGGTGCAGACCTTAGCATCATCTCTCGTCAAGAATGGCCAAAACATTGGCCATTACAACAAGCCACTCAAACGCTTTGAGGCCTAGGAGTGGCGACTAATCCCCATAGAAGTGCAATGGTATTAGATTGGAAGGATCCTGAAGGATGTGAAGGAACTATACAGCCATATGTATTGGATCATCTTCCCGTAAATTTATGGGGACGAGATGTCCTAGATCAATTAGGTTTGACATTAACAAATAACATCAACCAAAATGCACCCACTATTATGACTAGACAAGGTTTTAGGAAAGGAAAAAGATTAGAAAAACAAGAACAAGGTATAGCAGCACCAATACAAATAGATCAAGGAACAGAAAGACATGGGTTGGATTTTCAGAAAGGGCCACTGAGACAATAAAAATTACTTGGAAATCAGAAAGACCAGTATGGGTTCCTCAGTGGCCCCTGACTAAAGAAAAAATACAAGCAGCCCATGACCTGGTCAAACAACAATTAGCGAAAGGACATATACAACTTTCTGTATCTCCCCATAATACTCCCATTTTTGTCATCAAAAAGAAATCTGGTAAATGGAGATTATTGCAAGATTTAAGAGCCATTAATAATGAGATGGTTATTATGGGACCTGCTCAATCAGGGATTCCTCAGTTGTCTGCTTTGCCAAAAACCTGATATGTTTTAGTTATAGATATTAAAGATTGTTTTTTTTCAATTCCAATTCATCCTGAGGATAGTCCACGTTTTGCATTTACTATCCCTGCACTGAATCATGAAGGTCCTGATCAGAGATATGAATGGAAAGTACTCCCTCAAGGGATGGCTAACAGCCCAACTATGTGTCAAATTTATGTTAACAAAGTAATCTAGCCACTTAGAAATCAAAATCCTGAACTACAAATATTTCACTATATGGATGATGTGTTATTGGCACATAAAGATAAAAACACATTGCTAGAATGTTATGCCACACTTACAAATTTATTAAAAAATTATAATCTAGAGATAGCAATAGATAAAGTACAATTAAATCTTCCAGTTAATTATTTAGGAGTTCTATTATCCTCAACCATGGTCCGTCCACCAAAAATTCAAATACGAGTAGATCAACTCAAATCACTTAATGACTTTCAAAAGTTATTAGGAGACATAAATTGGATAAGGCCTTATTTAGGTATACCAACAGGAGAGTTGGGACCTTTATTTGATATCCTAAAAGGTCCATCAGATCCAAATTCACCCCGAATGTTAACGCCTGAAGCAAGAAAGGCATTAAAAATCATTGAAACATATATGGAAAATATGCATTTGGATAGAATTGATATAAGTTTGCCTTTATTATTTATTGTACTACCAACAAAAAATATTCCTACAGGAGTATTTTGGCAAGAAGGTCCATTATTATGGATACATTTATCTTATTCTCCTAACACTATTCTTACTAGGTATCCTGAGGCTGTAGGACAATTAATACTCAAAGGAATAAAAGCAGCAAAGGGAGTGTTTGGAATTTCTCCCAATAAAATTATTACTCCATATACTATGAATCAAATTGATGAGTTAGCTAATGAGTTAAATACTTGGGCAATAATCATGTGCAAATCTAATGCTTCATTTGATAACCACTTACCATTTAATCCTTTATTGTCTTTTTGGTCATTGCATCCTGTAATTTTTCCAAAAATGACAAGAAAAACACCTATCATGAATGCTCCAAATATATTCACTGATGGGTCAAATAATGGTACAGCAGCAGTAGTTACCCCTGATCAAACTTTTACATTTTTAGTACCCAAACAATCAGCTCAAAAGGTAGAGCTTAATGCAGTTTTACAAGCTTTTGTGATGTTTAAAGATTCTGTATTTAATTTATTTTCTGATAGTCAGTATGTAGTTAATGCTATAGTATCTCTTGAAGATGCTGGTAGGATTTCCCCTTCTTCTACTGTTTTCTCTTTGCTTTCCACTATACAAAGTCTAATCTGGGACAGAAAAGATCCATTCTTTATAGGACATATCAGGGCACATACAGGATTGCCTGGAGCCCTTAGTTTGGGCAATGATTTAGCAGATAAAACTACACATGACATACATATTTTCTCTACACTAGAAGAAGCTATAAATTTTCATAAAAAGTTCCATGTCAATGCTAATACTTTACAAAAGCGTTTTAAAATAACTAAGGAACAAGCTAGACAAATAATAAAACAATGTCAAAATTGTGTGACCTTTTTACCACAAGTTAATCTTGGAGTCAATCCTAGAGGATTGATACCTAACCATATTTGGCAGATGGACGTCACACACTTGCCAGAATTTGGAAAATTAAAATATTTGCATGTTACAGTTGATACTTCTTCTGGATTTTTGATGGGCTCCCTTCATCCCGGAGAAAAAACTAAAGATGTTATAGCTCATTGCTTACAAAATTTTGCCACTGTGGGTGTTCCAAAACAGTTAAAAACAGATAATGCCCCTGGTTATACTTCTACCTCTTTTAAACAATTTTGCTCAACATTTGGCATTACTCATATAACAGGAATCCCATACAATCCACAGGGACAAGGCATAGTTGAAAGAGCTCATCAAACTATTAAAATGTACTTATTAAAGCAAAAAGAAGGAATTGGGAAGGGGTATATATTCCCCAAAGATAAACCTAAAATAACCCTTTTTACTCTAAACTTTTTAAATTTGGATTCATCAGGACTTAGTGCTGCGGAAAGGCATATGTGTCCAAAAAATGTACATAAGCCCAAGGTACTTTGGAAGGATATTCTAACAGGACAATGGAAAGGTCCTGACCCAGTAATTGTCTGGAGTCGGGGGTCTGTTTGTGTGTTTCCACAGGGAGAACAGCAGCCGATTTGGATTCCAGAGAGATTAACCAAGGTCCTGACCCAGTGATTGTCTGGAGTCGGTGGTCTGTTTATGTGTTTCCACAGGGAGAACAGCAGCTGATTTGGATTCCAGAGAGATTAACCAAGGTCCTGACCCAGTGATTGTCTGGAGTCGGTGGTCTGTTTATGTGTTTCCACAGGGAGAACAGCAGCCGATTTGGATTCCAGAAAGATTAACTAAAGCGATTTCTACAGACCAAAAAGAAGATGATTTGGCTCAAATCCATAACAACTGATATCCAAAACTCCAGTTTGGCTATTCTTACATCTGCAACAGAACCAGGATGCTTTTTTCAATATCTATTTTATTATTGCCCTTTGCCATATCATGAAGTTCTATTTTGTTTTTTGAGCTCATACAGACCTAGGTTAATGTTTTGCTGATCAGTTCTATTTTTTGACTATAGAGTTTTTAAACATTGCAATGGAGATTTCACCTGTAAAAAGTTATAAGGCCTTTACTATAATGTTATGTGTTGTATGTATTATATTATGTGTGCACACTTGTGTTTTGTGTTATATGTTTGAATGTATGTATGTCCATATATCATATATGATGAGCGCTCATGATAAAATGGATCCAAATATTTTTTTTTTCACGTGATTTATATGGTTTAATTTAAATTGGGTAAACAACTGTTGAGGATTGTTTTAATATGTAAACAAAAAAGAAGGTTAACAGATCTGTTTGTTTACTTTCACCTTTCCTTTTCATTATATTTAATAATTCTCTTAAAGATAATGTAAATTGTTAAGAAAATTGTTTTCTTTTAGTGCCTTCTGTAATGTTACATAATTTTTTCTTTAGCCATTATTGCCAGAATTCCTATCTTCATCCCAGTGCCGGTGAAGACAATGTAAATTGTTAAGAAAATTGTTTTCTTTTAGTGCCTTCTGTAATGTTACATAATTTTTTCTTTAGCCATTATTGCCAGAATTCCTATCTTCATCCCAGTGCTGGTGAAGTCAAAGATAAAACCAATCTACAGCTTCTGCAATAGCCATCACTGAATTGCTTGCAGAACTTGCCTGGACACATTGTGAACTCACCTGTATGCATTGTGAACTATCTGTTGGTGCAGCGACTTGTGGTAGTGTTGGGGTATTTTTGCTGATGATGTCATCGGTGGTACAATTTTTCCAAAAGGAGCCGTCAATTGGCTTGGTGTATCTTCCTCCCTTCTGCTTGTCATGATTGTCCAGCTAAAATTTGGGGGCCAACAGAGGTGAGGCAAAGAATCTCACCCCCCCGCTGGTACAAAGACTTCTCCACAGGTGTGGCTGTATATTGGACCGGTAGTCAATGACGGGTAAGATCTAATTGCAATGGTACCAACCTAACGGGTAAGGACCATATGTACTATTGGACAACCTAAGGCAGGCACGGTCCCTAAGCCACATGCTTTTTGTTTAAACAGAGAGGGGGAGATGTTGAGAGCCACAGCCGAAGGGGCCCCAGCAAACTTCCAGCTGCCGGCTGATGATTGGCTCACAGCGGCCCCAGCAACATCTAGCTGATTGGCTCCTCTGCGGTGATGCTCATTGGGCTGTTTCCCTGCCCTTTCAGACCACGGAGCTGCTCATTGGGGGACTTTTTTGGCTCCGCCCACGTGACCCAGCCAATCGGCCTCAAGAGCAGGAGGATTGTGGGAGGTGGAGAGAAGCTTGTGGTGGGAGAGAGAGGCTTGTGGAAAGCCGGTGGTGGCAGTTGAGGCTCTGAGGGTTTTTCCTGAGAGGCTGTTTTGTTTGGCGTGTGTGGTTCTAAAAATAAAGTTAGTTTCTTTTGACAAGTGGCTCCTGATTGTGCCCAGCCAGACTGCGGCATTGGTGAAAATGTAAATTAGTACAGCTGCTAATAAAAACTTAGTATAGAAGTTACTCACAGAAACTAAAATTAGAATCAACACATGATCCAGCTAAACCACTCCTGCATAAATATCAGGAGGAATTTATGTCACCGTAGAAAATAGATGTCTACATGCCCATGTTTATTTTGGTAATATTTACAATAACTAAGGTATAGATTTAGCCTAGGTGTTCACGAAGAAATTAGTGGATAAAGAAAATACAGTACATGTATATGATAAAGTGTTATTCAGCCAGAAAGAAGAATGGAATCCTGTCATTTGCAGCAAAAGGATGGAACTGGAGTACATTGTGTTAAGTGAAATAATTCAGACACAGAAAGTATTTCCTGTTCTCCCTCTTATTGTGAAAACTAGGTGGTGGAAAAAGTTGATCTAAAAGTTGAAGAGGGATTACAAGGGACTGGGATGGGTGCTGGCTAGAGAGTAGGGCAGCAAGGGTAGAAGAAGAGGGGATGAACATGATCCATCCATGTCTACTTCAATCTAGTGGATTCCATTCTTTTGCAAAATTAATATGTGTTAATAATAGTTTAAAAATAAATAAAGGAGAATATATTTTATTATATGAATTTAACTTCCATTTTTCAGTTCTGAAGGTTACAAAAAGTTTGTTAGGAATGTTAAAAATTTATATGGAATATCCCAAAGAAGGAAAGCTATCTTCATTGCATCCAAACATTGCAGAATGAGTAATGTTGAGTAATGTTGGTCATTTGTGTGTGTGTGTGACGGGGGAGAGAGGGGGTGTTCATTCATTCTTTTCAAGGAGTATGGAACTGTTTTAGTTTCAATGTTATTTTGTGAGACTTAATTGGCATTGTCCTTAGCTTTTTTTTAATTTAGCTCTTATATATTTATCTACGTGTTTGTGTTCTATGAAATCTATGTCACACAAACTACTTTCAGTGTAGACCTAAATTTATGACGGCAAAAAGTGTTTCTACATTGATCCACATGGGTGAATGCTTGGCAATGGGCCAGCTAATTGGAGGGTACACACAGTTCCAACTACTGGGAAGAAATATGAACTGGATGAATTTAGATCTCCAACTTCCCTTCATGACATTGTTATCCTGTTTCTTCTTTATCTCAAGTCTTTTACTCAAAGAACAAGGGATTCTCTCAAAATAACATCCTTCCTTATCTCATTGCAAAATTTTATGTTGAAAATACATGACAGCATGTATTTTATGAAAAAAAAAGGTATAATACCCAAATGGGGGGAAACAGTTCAGTCCTACTGTTTTATCTGTGAGCTCCAAATTTTTCCCCAAGGGTATATGTGTGTGTGGCTTTATATTCTGCACACTTGTGTTTGGTTACCTGTACACACTTGTGTAATTTGCTATTGTTGTTGCAGCAAAATTCCTGGCATGGATCAGTAAACAGTGTTTACAGTACCGTAAAGTGTAGTCAGTGAGGCATCGCCAGGGTTGTGGTTATAAAATGGCCAGTGTTATGTGGTATTTATCCTATTCATTTTCTACAGCCTGCACTAAACTCTCTGGAGTCACTGCAAAGGAGACATTTTTCATGGTAGAGCCTTAATGAAATCTAGGAAAGGATGAGCCTGTGCAGAGATGAGAAAATATGCCTAATCTCAGGGGACCTGTGGGATTACATGACAGGTTACCTGTGGAACTTTCCTTTAGAGGAAGGAAAGAAAACTTTGAGAATCAGTTTGCATATTTTCCCTATTATTTTGGATATTTTCCTTTCTTTAAGGCATATTATATGTCATACTCCATGTCTATTTCAATCAATTGCTTAGGGTCTTTAGTACTTCACTGATATAGTCCATTCCATAAAATACCCAGAAACAACACACAAGAAAATTATTTTTCTTTAATAGATATTCCAAGACATCTTTAAACACTTCCTTGATGTTTAAGCTAATACAGTCAGTAACCACGTTTCAAGGTTTTATTTTTACCTTTCTTTGTAGAGAGAGGTGTAAGTACAGAGAAGCCCATGTTTTTAATGAGAGGTTATTAATGTCGCATAAACTGATGTGGCCAGGATGTAATCCTGCAATTAAATACATTCCCCTTTTATTAATGCCTGACTCTAAAGAATGAGACCAGTACATTTTGCTTCTCTTATAGTTTGAATGAAATACAAGCTGCCTGCTGCATTCAAATAAAGTTTTCATGCCTTGCTTTGACATCTGATATATCCACAATTCAGTCCCTGTCTCGCTTTTTAACCTCACTGTCCATCTTGCTCACGTTTATTTCTATGCTCAAAGTGATTATACAATATATTGCCCAAACCTGGACCTCTGAGAGGTAAAGTGAGTATCATTATTAATTAGTTTATAAGAGGTATAAACAAGATTGGTTCCAGAAATACCACAATGTATCATCATCATGTTTTCTTCCAGACTTCAAAAATCACTTATAATTCTCCAAATACGTTAAGCTAGTTCCATATCTATAATTGCACCCCAGTTTGGACACACTCATGTAGCAAATTGGTTCAATCCTGGTTCAAATGAAGCCCTTTATATATGCCACTCTGTGCCCAGTTTCTCAGCATGGACCCAGGGTGGTGAACACACTGTACAGCATATCATTTGTTTCAGGAGAGATGCTTAATAAATAAAGAGATGAAAACACACCTCATGCATTTAGAATTGTGGGTCATCTATTTCAAAGTATTAATGAATGTATCTTGTCTTCCTGTCCGATTATTTTAATGAAGAGATGGATAAGCAATGTGGGTACTAGGTGACATGCAGGAGAAGGGAAAAGAAGCATTATTTGAAAACAGAAAAGAATTCAGGAAAACATTAAGCCCAATAAGACTTCCCTTCTTCACAGTTTCTCAAAGGTTCAGTTTCATCTGAAGCCAATTGTAAGGTCCCAGAAATCAGTTTGTTTTTGGAATGAAGTATTTTGTTCTAATTAAAAGAGCCTAATACTTATTCTGCACTTAGAAGAGATTTCTAAATTAATTTTTTTTACTCCCTTATGTCATCTGAAAGCATCTAAGGTAACAAAATCTCCAACAATTTAAAAACAAATGACTTCAATTCAACTGGCCTATATTTTATGCTTTTTAAAAAATTAACTGTTATCACAGCTCAATGTGCCAAGTGTCAACCTTATCAAATTTCTCAGTGCCCAAGAAAATGAATGTAATTGCTTCCTCTGTATGATATATTGTACATAATTGGCTTCCTAACACAAAGCAGCTGGAAAATATTCACAAAATCTGAAAGAAGTCTATATTTGCATGCAGATCACAGACTCAAAATGTGTATTTTCACTGAAATGTAAGTTGTGACAAAAGCAACAATAAAGTTTCTGTTGATAAAAGGAAATTAACACAAATAAGTGGAAAAAAAAACATCCATTCTTCTGAAGGTTTTATTTTTTTCCTAAACAAAGTTATTGAGGTTGACTCCATAATATTACTTTGACATTTTATGTTTCCATTAATATAATTATAATTGCTTATCACCTCAAATATTTTAACACAAAATATTTTAACATAAATAGGAGTGTTAGTATTGAAATGTAAATGCTTTTTGAACCAAGTAAGAACCTATGTGAAAAGCAACAATACTGATATTATTTCTTCAATTGAAATTGATTGAGCACTTGTAGTTTGTCAAGTGCACTGAATGAGACACATATCTTTCATTTGCTCAACTGTATCCCCACCATGTTTACAATTAGTATGTTCAAGGTACCCCAGACACAGTGGGACCAGATGAATTCATGTATGTAATTGTCATGTAAATGAACTACTGCTATATGCTACAGGTGTATCAATAATAATTGCCTCACATTGATAATTACACTGCAGTTATATGAAAGAATGTAAGCTTGTAGGAAAATTCTCAAGTATTTAGGTACAAGAGGGTGTCATGTCTGCAACCTACCACCAAAAAGTTCATTAAAAAAATAAACACACACACACACACACACACACACACAACACACACACGAGAGAGAGAGAGAGAGAGAGAGAGAGAGGATGGAGAGAGAAGGAAATATAACATGTTAATATTTGAGAAACGATATCTCAAAATTTGGTTTTTTTAATTATTTTTTCCTTTGGCTCATACTTTATTCAGGACATGACCTCGTAAACTTATCGCTTTTATATTTTACAAAAAGGATTTATACATTTCATTAGTGAATGCTAATTAGTGAATACAATAATGTTTAAATGTTGCCTTTTCAAAAATTTTAAAATGAGTCTTATAAACATCTCTCCATTTGATTTTTGTCAGCATTTAATCATGTTAATTTTTTTAAAAAATAATAAAAATAATTGTTATAATAATATAATTATAACAATAAAATAACAATCATAAAAAATGAACCCCAAATTGTAGTCAAATTTTATATATATATATATATATATATATATATATATATATTTACATATTAATATTTATATATATATATATTCTTAATGTCATTTAATTTGAAGTATAATGGAGAAATTAACATCATTCATTACCTTGGCCCAAAATACACATTTGAAGTGTATTGTAGTTTAGGTTTTAACTGATGAATTAATAAATAACAACTGTATATCAATAATTATAATTAGAAAAAATGAAAACCAAAAATAGTCATTAAAATGTAGATGCAAAATAAATAAACCCATAAATTAAAAAACTGTTACTGCTAATTATGCTTAGATAATTCAAAATTCTAACTACCAGGCTAGCTTTCAATCAATAAGCGTATATGGATGCAGACGGTTCTGTGTTTGTGTTTGTGTGTTGCATGTAATAGAGACACAATCTTTGTGACTAAACTCCAATCATTTGCTTTTGTTTTTGTTTTGTATTGTTTTAGCTTTTGTACTTGAAGCTTTCATCAATATCTCCTGGCACAGTGGATATGTCCCTGGGATCCTTCACATATCTGGCAACCACAAAACAGATGACTGTCCAAATTACATAAACTAGAATCAGAATAGATAAAGGGAGAAGCCAAAATTGTGTATGAAACAAAGATCATAAATTTTAATGAGCATGTTATGAGCTAAATAGCATAACCTAATATAGGAGAAAACTATAGGAGAAATGCCTACAAAAGAAGAGCTGAATCTGGATTTCTGTTTAATTAGGGTGTATAAAAGGACTCCCTGAGTTCTAATTAAAGCCACTCCAGTAGTCAAAATGTCTAAAACACTAATTTCTATAAAGAGAATTGTACAGTGGTGCATTGCTCTGTGCTCCAAATATGAAATATACCCCCAGTTCTCCACTGTATGCTCATGCAGACGTGAGGCTTCCCTGAACCTAGGCATAGACTTGTGAGATGACTAAAGTGGGGTAATTATTTATTAGTTTTCAATGCAAGGAATACATGGCAAATGTGAAGATAATCCAGAGTTTGCAAAATGGGAATAAAAAGAAGAGGACTCTTTATAGAAGCAAAAATCTCTACTTAAACTGTATGGATTGGTCGATGCTGTGCTGTGCCACCCAGATCCTCCTTTACTTTTACCAAAGTACACATCCTCCCAGCTGCAGACTAATAGATCCTAGATGTCAGTCCTCTCAGCTAATTGCCCTCTACTGAAAGGAGTCAATTTCCTCAAAGAAACATGTTCTTCGTAGGGACAGTCTATATCCATGACTGATTGGTGTAAGGTATAAAGATTCAGCCTAATTGCTCTATCATGGGAAAAACTCTAAACCACCAATTCAGCTTCATGGTTCCCATAGATCAGTTGAGGCACTAAGATGGCAACCAGGGGCCAATTTCTAGGTCATTTTTCCTACTCTCTTCCTTTTTTTTCATTGATTCAAAGAGCACTCACTGATAAACTTCCTGCATGGTAATGTGTCTTGCAATCTCTTTTCCTGGAAACCGAAGTTATAGTAGTAGCTGGTAGCAGAAATTGTTAGGAAAGCAAACCCTAATTTTGAGCTAGAGCCTACCTACTAACAAAGGCTCTGTGCTGGTGCTGGATGGAGCAGGGGTACATCATGGAACCTGGTAGCTATGTAACTCTCAGCATTTTTCACTAACTTTACACTGGGATGGAACAGTAATGAAATGCAAAAAATAGGTGACTAAAATGTCTTAGATGATTGAGAAATCTTGTATGGCATCCAGAGGGGAGAGGAATTGACTAAAAGAGAAATGATACCAGATGCTGAAGGAGTTGCCATTCGTAACCAACCCCAGGACAGGAATGATGAAAGTGTGTGTGGTACAGAATTCTGAAGGTGCTGGATCAGGAGGGAAGGGAAGGAAACAGAGTCAGACATGGGAGAGTCTGTCAAAATGGAAGCACGCCTCTTTATGGGATTTAACATTCTACAAGGACCCTAGATCACACTGCAAGTATTCTTTAAGGATGACTGGCTCAAAAAAAAAAAAAAAAAAAAGCCATGACCACTCCAGGAGAAGAAGAAACACTATCACTTCCATGAGGGCCGATGGGAAAACCAGACCACCCTCTGATTTTTCTTCTTTTGATTGCACAAGTATGCAAAGATGCAGGGAGCCTGGAAAAGTAGAACTATTTTTTATACATTTCAAACGTGTTGATGAGCATCTCTTTGATGATAAGGTTAGAAAATACATCCTATACTGAAATGCTTGTGCTATAGTAGAAAGAAATCAGCTGCTGTGTTAAAAGAAATATTATTTTCTAGGTAGAGTATGTTGTTTTTTTTAAAAAAAAATAATATATTTTTTTATTGGTTGTTCAAAACATTACAAAGCTCATGACATATCATGTTTCATACATTTGATTCAAGTGGGTTATGAACTCCCATTTTTACCCCAAATACAAGTTGCAGAATCACATTGGTTACACATCCACATTTTTACATAATGCCATATTAGTGACTGTTGTATTCTGCTACCTTTCCTATCCCCTACTATCCCCCCTCCCCTTCCCTCCCATCTTCCCCGTCTACCCCATCTGCTGTTATTCAATTCTCTCCCTTGTTTTTTTTTCTTCCCCTTTCCCCTCACAAACTCTTATATGTAATTTTGTGTAACAATGAGGGTCTCCTTCAATTTCCATACAGTTTCATTTCTCTCTCCCTTTCTCTCCCCCGACTCGTCTCTGTTTTTAATGTTAATCTTTTCCTCATGCTCTTCCTCCCTGTTCTGTTCTTAGTTGCTCTCTTTATATCAAAGAAGACATTTGGCATTTGTTTTTTAAGGATTGGCTAGCTTCACTTAGCATAATCTGCTCTAATGCCATCCATTTCCCTGCAAATTCCATGATTTTGTCATTTTTTAGTGCTGCGTAATACTCCATTGTGTATAAATGCCACATTTTTTTTTTTTTATCCATTCATCTATGGAAGGGCATCTAGGTTGATTCCAGAGTCTAGCTATTGTGAATTGTGCTGCTATGATCATTGATGTGGCAGTATCCCTATAGTATGTTCTTTTAAGGTCCTCAGGGAATAGACCGAGAAGGGCAATAGCTGGGTCAAATGGTGGTTCCATTCCCAGCTTTCCCAGGAATCTTCATACTGCTTTCCATATTGGCTGCACCAATTTGCAGTCCCACCAGCAATGTACAAGTGTACACTTTTCCCCACATCCTCTCCAGCACTTATTGTTGTTTGACTTCATAATGGCTGCCAATCTTACTGGAGTGAGATGGTATCTTAGGGTGGTTTTGATTTGCATTTCTCTGACTGCTAGAGATGGTGGGCATTTTTCATGTACTTGTTGATTGATTGTATGTCCTCCTCTGAGAAGTGTCTGTTCAGGTCCTTGGCCCATTTGTTGATTGGGTTATTTGTTATCTTATTGTTTAATTTTTTGAGTTCTTTGTATATTCTGGATATTAGGGCTCTATCTGAAGTGTGAGGAGTAAAAATTTGTTCCCAGGATGTAGGTTCCCTATTTACCTCTCTTATTGTTTCTCTTGCTGAGAAAAAACTTTTTTAGTTTAAGTAAGTCCCATTTGTTTATTCTTGTATTTAACTCTTGGGCTATGGGCATCCTATTAAGGAATTTGGAGCCCGACCCCACAATATGTAGATCGGAGCCAACTTTTTCTTCTATCAGGCGCAGAGTCTCTAATTTGATATCAAGCTCTTTGATCCATTTTGAATTAACTTTTGTTCATGGCGAGAGAAAGGGGTTCAGCTTCATTTTGTTGCATATGGATTTCCAGTTTTCCCAGCACCATTTGTTGAAGATGCTATCCTTCCTCCATTGCATGCTTTTAGCCCCTTTATCAAATATAAGATAGTTGTAGTTTTGTGGATTGGTTTCTGTGTCCTCTATTCTGTACCATTGGTCCACCTGCCTGTTTTGGTACCAGTACCATGCTGTTTTTGTTACTATTGCTCTGTAGTACAGTTTGAAATCTGGTATCGCTATACCTCCATATTCACACTTCCTGCTTAGAATTGTTTTTTTGCTATTCTGGGTCTTTTGTTTTTCCATATGAATTTCATGATAGCTTTATCTATTTCTACAAGAAATGCCGTTGGGATTTTGATTGGCATTGCGTTGAACCTGTAGAGAACTTTGGGTAATATCACCATTTTGATGATGTTGGTTCTGCCTATCCATGAGCAGGGTACATTTTTCCATCTTCTAAGATCTTCTTCTATCTCTCTCTTTAGGGTTCTGTAGTTTTCATTGTATAAATCTTTCACCTCTTTTGTTAGGTTGATTCCCAAGTATTTTTTTTGGGGGGGGATATTGTGAATGGGGTGGTTTTCCTCATTTCCATTTCAGAAGTTTTGTTGCTAATATACAGGAATGCCTTTGATTTATGCGTGTTGATTTTATATCCTGCCACTTTGATGAATTCATTTATTAGTTCTAGTAGTTTCTTTGTAGATCATTTTGGGTCTTCTAGGTATAGGATCATGTCTTCCGCAAATAGTGATATTTTTAGTTCTTCTTTTCCTATTTTTATGCCTTTAATTTCTTTTGTCTGTCTAATTGCTCTGGCGAGTATTTCAAGGACTAAATTAAATAGAAGTGGTGAGAGAGGGCATCCCTATCTTGTTCCAGATTTTAGTGGGAATGCCTTCAGTTTTTTTCCATTTAGAATGATGCTAGCCTGAGGCTTAGCATATGTAGCTTTTACAATGTTGAGGTAAGTTCCTGTTACCCCTAGTTTTTCTAGTGTTTTGAACATAAAGGGATGCTGTACTTTGTCTAATGCTTTTTCTGCATCTATCGAGACGATCATATGGTTCTTATCTTTAAGTCTATTGATGTGGTGAATAACATTTATTGATTTCCGTATATTGAACCAACCTTGCATCCCAGGGATGAATCCTACTTGATCATGGTGCACAATTGTTTTGATATGCTTTTGTATTCAATTCACCAGGATTTTATTGAGAATTTTTGCATCTATGTTCATTAGGGATATTGGTCTGTAGTTTTCTTTCTTTGAAGTGTCTTTGTCTGGTTTCGGGATCAGGGTGATGTTGGCCTCATAGAATGAATTTGGAAGAGCTCCTTCTTTTTCTATTTCTTGAAATAGCTTGAAAAGTATTGTTATTAATTCTTCTTTGAAGGTTTTGTAAAACTCTGCTGTATACCCATTCGTTCCAGGGCTTTTCTTGGTTGGTAGTCTTTTGATGGCTTCTTCTATTTCTTCCTTTGTTATTGGTCTGTTTAAATTGTGTGTATCTTCCTGACTCAATCTGGGCAGATCATATGACTTAAGAAATTTATTGATATCTTCACTGTCTTCTATTTTATTAGAATATAGGGTTTCAAAATATTTTCTAATTATCTTCTTTATTTCTGTAGTGTCTGTTGTGATATTGCCTTTTTCATCCCGTATGTTAGTAATTTGAGTTTTCTCTCTTCTTCTCTTCGTTAGCATGGCTAAGGGTCTGTCGATTTTATTTATTTTTTCAAAGAACCAACTTTTAGTTTTATCAATTTTTTCATTTTTTTGTTTCAATTTCGTTGATTTCCACTCTGATTTTAATTATTTCTTGTCTTCTGCTATATTTGCTGTTGTTTTGCTCTTCCTTTTCTAGGGTTTTGAGATGTAGTGTGAGTTCATTTATTTGTTGTTTTTTCTCTTTTTTTGAGGAATGAACTCCAGGAAATGAATTTCCCTCTTAAAACTGCTTTCATTGTGTCCCATAGATTCCAGTATGTTGTGTCTGAATTGTCGTTTATCTCTAAGAATTTTTTGATTTCCTCCTTTATGTCTTCTGTAACCCATTGATCATTCAGCGACATATTGTTTATTTTCCATGTGATGCAGGATTTTTTCTTCCTTCTTTTATCATTGATTTCCAGTTTCATTCCATTATGATCAGATATGGTGCATGGTATTATCTCCGCACCTTTATATTTACTAAGAGTTGCCCTATGGCATAATATATGATCTATCTTTGAGTAAGATCCATGTGCTGCTGAGAAGAAAGTGTATCCATTTGATGATGGTTGATATATTCTATATATGTCAGTTAAGTCTAGGTTATTGATTGTGTTATTGAGTTCTATAGTTTCTTTATTCAGCTTTTGTCTGGAGGATCTGTCTAATGGCGAGAGCGGTGTGTTGAAGTCACCCATAATTATTGTGTTGTGGTCTATTTGATTCTTGAACTTGAGGAGAGTTTGTTTTATGAACGTTGCCGCACCATTGTTTGGTGCATACAAATTGATAATTGTTATGTCTTGTTGATGGATGGTTCGTTTTAACAGGATATAGTGTCCTTCTTTATCCCTTTTGATTAACTTAGGTTTGAAGTTGATTTTATTCGATATGAGTATGGCCACTCCTGCTTGCTTCCGAGGGCCATGTGAGTGGTATGATTTTTCCCAACCTTTCACCTTCAGCCTGTGTATGTCTTTTCCTATCATATGAGTCTCCTGAAGACAGCATATTGTTGGATTTGTTTTTTTGATCCAGGTTACTAGCTTATGTCTCTTGACTGGTGAGTTTAAGCCATTAACATTTAAGATTACAATTGAAATATGATTTGTACTCCCAGTCATGTTTATTTATTTATTTATTTTAGTTTGGCTAGTTTTTACTTTTTGGTTATTTTCCTCCCCCTTTACTGAGATACCTCCCGCTGTTAGTTTTGGGCACTATTTTTCCATTCCTCTTCTTGTAGTATTTTGCCCAAAATGCTTTGCAGTGCTGGTTTTCTGGCTGCAAATTCTTTTAGCTTTGGTTTATCATGAAAGATTTTAATTTCATTGTCAAATCTGAAGCTTAATTTTTCTGGATACAGTATTCTTGGTTGGAATCCATTATTTTTCAGTGTTTGAAATACATTGTTCCAGGATCTTCTCGCTTTCAAAGTCTGTGATGAAAAATCAGTCGTTAACCTAATTGGTTTACCCCTGAATGTAATCTGCCTCCTTTCTCTCGTAGCTTTTAATATTTTCTCCTTGTTCTGTATGTTGGCTATCTTCATAATTATATGTCTTGGAGTTGGTCTATTACAGTTTTGGATGTTTGGGGTCCTGCAGGCTTCCAGGATATGGCAATCCATTCTATCTTTCATCTCTGGGAAGTTTTCTAGTATTATTTCATTTAATAAGTTGTCCATTCCTTTGGTTTGAACCTCTGTGCCTTCTTCTATCCCAATGACTCTCAAATTTGGTTTTTTTATGAGATCCCATATCTCTTGGATAGATTGCTCGTGAGATTTAAGCATCTTTTCTGTGTTGACTATATTCTTTTCAAGTTGATAAACTTTGTCTTCATTATCTGATGTTCTGACTTCTACTTGATCTAGTCTATTTGTAATATTCTTGTTAGAGTTTTTAATTTGGTTTATGGTTTCTTGCATTTCTAGGATTACTGTTTGGTTTTTTTTTTAAGATCTCTATCTCCTGGTAAAGCTCATTCTTTGCAGTTTGAATTTGTTTGTTTAGTTCATTTTTAAAATATACTTTCAATGCTTGGACTTGCTGTCTCATGTCTTCTCTAATATTCTGTTCCATCTGAGTTAGGTATGCCTTGATTTCTTTCCCTGTCCATGTTTCTGATGCTTCTAGGTCCTCCTGTAGATTTAAGTTGTCCTGCATTGTTTGTAATCCTTTTTTCCCTTGTTTTTTCATGTTGTTCATGTTACTTTCCAGCTCTGTTTGACTGCTTTTTAACTGCTTTCTCCTATACATTTGTTTTGGCTTTGTTTATATCTGTTGTCTCTCCTTTGTGGTGGGAGATTATGCCTAGAGATGTTGGGCTTTATTGTACTTTAAAGCTGATTCATTCAATTTATAAAGGGCTTCTGGATTCTGTATGCATATAGTGATTTGTTGTTTGCTCTTAGGACTTTAGGTTAGGTGCTATGAAGGTATAAGGGTTAGTATGTCTTGGCTACTTTAGAAGGTTGCTCTACTGAAGGGGGATACTAACCGTCGATTGGATCAGGGTGTTGGTAGTAGCTAGGTATTTAGGAGCCCTATAGACGGCCTCGAAACATTCACCTATTTGCATTTAGACAATTACACGTAATGGAGGACGTAATGCTTGGGATGAAAGTTGGGGGGAACGGGAAGGAAGGTGCTCTTGAAAAGAAAGAAGGAGAGGGAGATAGATAGAATAGAGGAGAATAGAAAGAACAATAAAACTTGAAAGGGGAAAGAAAGAAGGAAAAGGGGAGAGAGAAAATAAAATAAAATAAGAAATAAAATTAGGTCTTAGAGATCCATTTTCTTCTCTTCCCGTAGGCAGAGCTGTGCCCTCTGAGCTGAGTTTTGCCCTCAAAGTGTCGACAGCAATCCCTGTAAGGCGGCTCCTGGGAGTCTCTCAATCCTGTTGGTCCAGAGCCGTTTCACTTCTACGGCCCCTCCTCCCCTTCCTCCTGCCAGCCAGCCAGGTCCTGCTCACCAGAGGCGGTTCCCCAAGGATCTGGTTACACTTTCAGCCCCACCGCGTGCCCTATTTCCCGAATGACTGAGCACTCTCTCTGTCATTCATCTAAGCCCCAGTGCTGTGGAGCTGTGGTCTGGGAGTCAATAGTTTAATTTTTCCGGAACCCTTTGGTGGGCACGCCCTCGGAAGCTGGCGGCTAAGACCTTGGGTGTCGCAACTGGTGGTAATGGGAGTTGGGGGTCTTGGATCCCCTCTGCTTCCCTCAGCCCCTACAATCACTACTACTACGCTGGCGGTAGGAGGAGCTGGGGGTCAGGAGTGTCCTCTGTTTCCTTCCGCCCCTACTGTCACGCCCTCTCAGTTGGCGGTTGGGGGAGATGGGGGTGGGGAGTCTTCTCTGCTTCCCTCCGCCCCTACAGTCATACCCACGTCACTGGCGGTAGGGGGAGTTGGGGGTCGGGAGTCCCTTGGCCCTTACGGTCACGCCCAGGGAGAGATTTTTGAAGTTTCCCGGTTGTTTGTATCTGATGTGGGTGGGAGTCACACACCTGCTAAAGTAGACTCCGCTGGGAAGGAATCTCGTTGGCTGAACTCTGGTGACTTCCCCTCTCTGCTATGGAGGGCCCCTGGCTCCTTGTTGGAGTGTCCGAAGTGAGGGGTGGGACTGGCTTGTCTCTGGTCTGACTCAATCTCTGGTTTTAGTTCCCAGTTTGCTATTTCATAAAGGCTTGGTTAGAGTCCCTTCACGTCGCCTCCTGAGCTGTGCGGACGGCGCCGTTCACCAAGCCGGGTGGGTGGGGGCCGTTCACCGGGCCAGGCGGGGGCCCTTCCCACGCTGGGCCGCCGGGGGCCGTTTGCAGAGCCGGGCAGGCGGCGGCCGTTCGAACGTTCGCCGCAACGGGCGGGTGGCCTAGGTAGAGTATGTTAAGAAACTTTTGGTAAATAAAATAGTCGATCAACAACCCAATATGCTGTTTCAATTAAGATTCATTATGCACAGGTGTGCATGTGTGCACACAAACGCAAATAAGGTGTTTCTCAAGAGCTTAAATTATGTTTTTCCTAGGGGGAATATAAGCGTTCCTGGGGCAAAATGTCCTTTTCCTGTAGTTTGTGAGTCAGAAAGCAATATGTGTCAATGTCTTCTTATAGGCAGGATTAGAATGAATACAAATAGAACTGAGGGTTCCCCATTTCTTCCATACATCCATGTTTCTTATCTTTGTGACATTTTGGAACCCTTCAGTAAGAGCTTTGAACTTGAAGGTGGAAGAGGTAATTGAAGGGTCTCAGTACAACGATGGTGCCAAAAATAAAGGAAAGCTACAGGGTACAAGATGATAAGGGATTTGGGGAAAGGCATCTCTCTTACCTCTAGCAGCTTAATGGACAGAAGTATAATCAGTTACCAGATTCATCAGCCTCAGGTCAGACAGAAAATTTGTTCAGGCCAATGAGTGAAGAAGCTTCAGGGAATCACCAGACCCATCGGTTTAAGAGCTCCAAGACCAGCCCCTAACGTCCAGCAATCCCACACACGCATGCACACTGACAAACGTGGGGAGTAGGAAAGGGAAAACATTCAGATAAAATAATCCTTTCCTCTCCACTGGCACCTCCTTGATCCACTGCCATCGTCCTTTAGTTATTTTCTCCTATATCTTTAATATCTTGTTATTAATAATAGTGTTCTTTTATCTAAAAGAAGAAATAAGCCTTTTTAAGTCTGGGGTGTTTAGGGAGGGCAGCAGAATACAACTGACACTAGGATTGCTGTATGTATACACATGGATGTATAATCAATGTGATCCTGCAATCTGTACACGTGGAAAAATGAGAATTCATACCCTATTTGAATCAAATGTATGATATGTCAAGATCATTGTATTGTCTTGAGCAACTAATATAAATAAATAAAAAGTAGCTGCATTATTATCTATAAATAAATAAATAAATAAATAAAATTCCTTTCTTGTTCATATGGAGATAATTTATTGAGATTGAATTCACTAGTCAAACATCTCTTGTTCCAGAGAAATCCATGCCATTGCCTATTCTGCAGGCAAGGGGAGAGAAGAGGAGGAGAAGCTGCTGGATAGTCGGGGGATCCATATAGTTCTAGACATATCATCTGAAATCAGGATTTTTCATCTATCTCCTGGATTAAATTTGTTCCTTATCCTATCAATAACGGTCCATTCAAGAAAAAATAAATGAGCTGGTTGAGAATATTTTAGTAAACTGTTGCATTATTTTGGATGGAAATAGTTCCCTTAAAAATTCTAATAATATTGATTTAAAAGAAATGTTTATATTTGAAGTTTTAGTGAAGAGATTTGTAGCCCAATGGACTACAGCAAAAATAAAATGGGAAAAGCAGCCTGTTGGTGTGCACCTCAGGCAGATCACTGCAACTCTAGGTGCCTCATTTTCCTGGACTATAAAATAGAGATCATAATAGTTCCTATTTATAAAATTGTTACAAAAATTAAATGGGTTCATGTATGAAAGCACTTAGCCCAGTGCCTGGAACATATTAAATATTCAATAATGTTGTTATTCATTTCTCAGTTTAAAAAATGTGAAGATTAAAGATCATGCTCATGTCTGTTTAATGGGAAGGAACAAATAAGTATTGAGAAGCCACTGTGTAGTTAGATACCACCCCTCCCTCCTCTATATTCAGAATTCATTAGCTCCTTAATTTGGATGAAGAAACTGATTAAGCAAAAAGGCTCAGGAAAGCTCTAAACTATCACAGAGGGTAGGAAGACCAGCAACGACTCAAGCTCAGGGATTTCATGCAGCGAAAACTACGTTTCCACTATTTCACATTACCTTTCAAATTATATTTGCTATGGAATGAAAACTACCATTGACTATGAATCTTTTGTGCCATGTTTTTCTGAATATGAATTTCAAAGTCATAAATGTGTTTTTTTTTTTTTAGTGACTTCTTCAGACAGTTTGACTGCAAGGATTAATTAAGATATTACAATGACCCAAGATCAAAGTGTCATGGCTTCTTTAATGTGTCACTATCATTTGTTCTCTTTCTCACCCTGCCCTCCCCACCCCAACCCCCCTCCAAAAAAAAAAAAAAACAATAAAAGAAGAAAGATGAAAGAGGAGGGAGGCAGAAGGAAGAATAAAGATTCTCCAGCGGCTCTCTGCTAATAATGGAGAAAGAGAGGCTTCAGAGGGGATTGCTGAACACCAGACAATTACGAGCTGGCAGACAGAGAACTAGATATGAAGACCCTCCTGTGAAATTTCATGATGAAAATGGCTCACTAAGCTGCCCCATTAGTCATACCCTCGTTTTTGAAAATCACAGGCTCACCTGATCCTCCATGATCTTGGGAATACCCCAACCCATGGTCTCTATGATCTGGATCTCCAACATGGACAGATGGTTTTTGCTGTCCTCAAATCCATCTGTCAGAAATGAGTGCTTTATGCAGATTAATGAATTGAACAAATGAACAAGATAATGCATTTATGAATGCATACACAACACACACATAAAATGTATGCACTAAGCATAAAATAATGTATGTGTGTATGTATGTTTGTACTAAGCATAAAATAAGGTATGTGTGTATGTATGTTTGTAAGGATCATGCCTGTGTATCACTCTGGAGTTTTTCTGAGAACAATACAAACTGGAATGGAATTCTAAAAAAATTCTTTGCAGCATTTTTGGGATTTCAAGTGTAATGAAATATATCCCAAATGTAAAATCAAAATCAAGTTTCTGTCTATTTCAACTTACAACATCTGGAAGTTGTAAGTTGAAATAGACATGGCATGTTTATATAACAAGATGTATAGGGAGCGCATAATTCTATTTCAAGTTATCCTGGCAGTCACCTTGGAGAAATAAGCAGTCTTTTTTTTTTTCAGAAGAGAAAATGTGTGAATGAATTGTGCCTCCTACCTTAGAGCAACATCCATATAAGTCATGACGTCAAAACCAAAGAATTCTAACAGCATTTTCAACTATAAACTGCAGATTAGATGCCTCAATGGATGGTCCTCTAAATGACATAACTGAGTTGCAGATGAGACGTTCTCACTTAGGCACATTGCTCTCCAAAGATTGTGGTAACACCGACTAAATTTATTTAATAATAGTAAATAATGCTCTCAATCAAAATCAGAGAATCTAGGTAAGTGGATAATATGAGTTAAATTTTAAATCAAATAGATCAGGACATACTCCATATGTATGCAAGTTTTGATATCTTCTGCTGTGCTATAAAATATCATTTTTGTTAGCTACTTTTCTCAAGTCATTGAATATCCTCCTCCCTACTCCTCACTGCTCTCAGGGTGAATGTCTAGCTTACCCATTTCAGAGAGGATAAATACCATTGGGAAAATCCTGATCAGAGAAAGGAGAAAGGGAAGCTCTGGTAGTTTGTGATTCTAACAAAACTGAGACATCCAGTTCCCTCCTGGGGCAGAATGTTCTAGTTTTGCAACAATGAAACAAGAGTTTATTAACTTTGCTAGAATCCTTAACAATTTTTGAAGAATGATGTTAATATTCAAACCTTGGAAGAAATTACTCTTCAGTCTTGTCTCCCTCTCCAAGAGTTTGCCCCCCACTTAAGCTGCTTAAAACTACTCAGAAGTCCTTCTTTCTTTCTGCACTGTTATCTCCAAATGCACCCTGTGGTGATGGTCTCCTTCCCTGCACACAGTTCTTGCTCTCAGCTCCCAGGGAAGGGCTCTTTTTTCTTTTTCTTGGACTATATATCTGATGATAAACAGTTTCTTGATATCTACCACTGGTCTACTTCTTTTCAAAGACCCAAGTAATATTTCCTGTAATAACTTTTGCATTGGGTTATGCAAAAATGCTCCTGAAACACATAGCATTCTTTCCTCTTTAATTTTTTAAAAATTGTGGTAAGAACACCTAACACAAACTCGACCCTGTTAACAGAGTTTTAAGTGTACACTACCACATTTTTAATTGTAGGCACAGCAGATCTTAAGGACTTACTCATGATGAATAACTGAAACTTTATTCCTTTTGATTAATAACTCCTCATGTCCTCCTCTCTGCTGTCCCTGGAGACTCTCCTATGAGTTTGATTGTTGTAGATTTTTGATTGTTGTAGACTTACCAAACAAATGGAGCTATGCGGTATTTGCGTTTCTCTGGTATATTGCTCTTGGTACTCAAGGTTGCCATATGTTGCAGAATTACCTTTCTTTTTAAACTTAATAACAGTTTGTTATATGTACATGCCACATTTTCTTTATTCATTCATCTATCAATAGATACTTATTTGCTTCCCTGTCTTGGCTATTGAAAATAATGCTTCAGTGTACATGGAGGTGCTGATCTCTCTCAAAGATCCTGATTTCATTTCTTTCAGAGAAATACCCAGAAGTACAATTGCTGAATCAATCTAGTTTAAATTCTAGTTTTAATTGTTTGAGAAACCATTGAATGACTTTTCATATCAGCTAACATAACTCTCTTCCTATCTCTCCTACTTTTTCTTCTTCCCCAATTTTTTTTTACCATGAGTCAGTCTTTCACTGGAAAGCTATCACTTCTAAATTTCCCTTTGCCGCAGTCTGGCTGGGCACAATTCATAAGCCACTTATCAAGCAGAAACGAACTTTATTTTTAGAACACACACTCTGCACCACAGGAGCTCTTCAGGAATTCCCTCAGAGCCCAACTGCCACCACCTGGCTTCCCACAAGCCTCTCAACCCCACACTCCTCCTGCTCTTGAGGCTGATTGGCTGGGTTGCGTGGGCAGAGCCAAAAGAGTCCCCAAATGAGCAGCTCTGTGGTCTGAAAGGGTGGGGAAACAGCCCAATGAGCATCACTGCAGAGGAGCCAAACAGCTGGCAGCTGGAAGTTTGCTGGGGCCATGGTGAGCCAATCAGCTGGAAGTTTGCTGGGGCCCCTTCGTTGTGGCTCTCAACATCCCTTGTCTATACAGTCCTGGGTAATCTCTAGCAAAATGTTAGTGGTGAATCACCAAGCCCCAGGTTTATTTATACATTCTAAATTGATTAGATCATAGAGCACCCTATGATTAGGGTAATACAGGTATGACATAAGAATTAACATGTATTGGACCACTTTATTCTTTGATATAATATTCCATTTTAAAAATTCAACTTGGGGCTGGGTGCCATGGTGCATGCCTATAATCCCAGCAGCTCAGGGAGGCTGAGACAGGAGCATCATGAGTTCAAAGTCAATCTCAGTAAAAGCAAGGTGCCAAGCAACTCAGTGAGACCTTGTCTCTAAATAAAATACAAAATAGGTTTGGGGATGTGGCTCAGTGGTCAAGTGCCCTCGAATTCAAGCCCCAGTAACCTTCCCTGCAAAAAAATTCAACTTTATTTATTTACACAACCAAGGAATATTCAAGAACTTACTGAATACAGTAAAAACACTTGCTCAAATATGTCACAAAAGCAAAAAACATTCAAATATCTATGACATTGAACTTGGGATACATGAACCCAAAAATTTTGCCTGAGCTACCTGAATATGTATAATAATTTTCATCAGAACCATTTAACTTAAGATTTAGAAACAAAGGAACAGGATAAAACCATTTTGGCTGATGAGCATGACTACTTTAAACCTCTCCACTTTTAATTTTCTGCCTCAAAAATTAAAAATAAAGCTCTTTTAGGGTCAATCATATTAAACTCTGGTGATTTCTTTAGGAAATAACACAGAGGCATATCTTTATTCTTATACTAAGAAATTTGCTGCATTTTTATTTTAATAACAAGAATCATAGTATATCTAGAACATGCTCTGTGAAAACTGGAATTAGAGGAAGAGATTTAAGGATTTTTAGATAATGAACTTTGTTATTCTTCTCACCTATTCACCCCACATGTGATGTATGTTCATTCTGGGCACGACTGTCAAACTAGCTGCCTTTAGAATTCCCCTCCTCTGATTTTCCCTCTTTCCTCATCTTGTTGCCTCCTTCCCCTGGCTTCCCTAAAACATTTTCAAAGCTCCCTAATCTGGGGTTCCTTCCTGTGAGGTATCCTAGTGTTTCCCATTCAGGTATCTTTACATATTCCAGATCTTCCTTTCCTCTTTAGGATATGTATCTGGATTGTCCCAACCCTTGAAAATGGGTGTCATAATTTGTTAGTAGCTAACAAAAGATTAATAGTTATATAGATTTTGAGTTTTAATCAGACACCATTGTATATACAATTCAATTAAAGACAATTTTGCTCTTATGGTGGTATTTCTGACACCAATGCTGACTACTTGGGAAGATATTACTGATTAATAACCTGAACCACTCTGCTGCTGGTCTCCTTAGCAACCACTGCAATGGGTCTTGAAGTTTCTCTCTTTTTTTTTATTATTTTTTTATTCCACCCCATCTAAACTCTGACAGAGTTCCTGAACAAAATTTTCTTTTATAAGGATATTAGTGAAATTTTCCCCTGAATTTGAAATCATAAATGTAAGAGCTTGAAGCAATTTCAAGGTCACCTAGCCCAACCTTTTAATTTTACAGTTGCAGAACTTGAGATTCAGAGAGGTTATATGACTTACACAGGGCACAGAAAGTTCTTAATAGAATGGATCTTAAACTCCTAGTCTCTCTTCCATGCCTTTCCTAAATGAAGAAAGGATATAAAAGATGTGGTCTGAATACAGAACCCTGAGCATTGCCTTGTTAGCTGCTAATGGAGTTTTCCATGCTTCAACCCTCAGACAGTTGCTGACCAAACAGTCATCTGTGGCTCATAGCTTCAGTACCAACCTGGGTTGGTTTGTCACTGACAGGCCACCACCTCTCAACACTGCTATAGACTATCCTGTGATGAAGACATTTCCATCAGAGTTTGAAATTTCAAGAGTCAACAGCCTGATCTCTCTCTCTGACCAAAACATGTAAGGCTGAATAATCCAAGTTAAGCTCCTGGAGACTCAAAAGAAGGAGGCAGGTTGGGGTTGAGATCAAGGAGCTAAGACCTTCCTTCACACAAGAATGGCAATAAACACCTCTTGAGACAAAATAATGAGAAGGAGGTTTTTTCCAGATGTGGAAAAAAAAGTAAATTAAAAAAGGCAAAAAAAAAAAAAAATGCGTAAGAACAACCTCAGAATATTTCCAGTATGTGAATGCAATTCTGACTTGTTTAGGCTACAACTTGTTAACTCAGAACATACTACATAATGAATGAGGCCAAAGTCACAGGTCTATTCCTTTGAGGACAAGTTTTATTTCACTCTATTTATGGTTTCTGATTGCAAATTTTTATGGCTCATAAGGAGCTTTCTAGTACTGGAAAAATAACTCAAGACTTCAGAATAAACAGAGTCATCTACACATTGACACTAAATGCATTTTTTTACCCAAGTTTTTATATACCTAAACTCATGAATGAGATAGAGTAGTTCCCCTTTATTTTAGATAACCAACCCAATTGCATAAAGTAATAAATACACAACAATGAAAATAAATAAATCAAAAACCAGGTCTTAAACAAGACTGTAGGCATTCATGAATCCTAGATGGACCCTTCAGTGTCATGTTAACACTCCTAAACACCTTATTAAACTCATCAATAATCAGGCAAGATTGGCATTGCAACTGGATTCAGCCTTTTTAATTTTTAATCAATGTAATATTTGTTCATATTCTTACCTTCCCTCTGTCAACTTTATATTTTTTCCTTGGCCTGTCAAGTCTACTTTCTGTTACCATGTTAGGCAGGATCCAGGAATGTTTAGTGAGCCACTTTCCATCAGCACCAAATAAACCCTCCTGCTTTAGTTTCTATTCAGCTATTTGTGCATCTTTTTTCTTTCATGTACATTTTATTATATGTATATCAAATTCCAAAAAAAAACACAATGAAACAATACTTTGCAAATTAATATCATGAAAATTTAACATCTTTATAAAATTGAATTGCAACCTTTAAGATCACAGGTTGGCCCTCGATTTGTTCATATCATCTGCTGTGTACTTTATTATAATTTAAAATTTTCCCTCATTCTCTGTTAAGATAATTCTTTTGGTGTTATCTACAAATATTTAGACTTGAATATTTTAATATGAAAATACATTTTCTGTCACCTTTAACTTTGCTTCCAAACTCCTGCACACTGTTGGTATAATTATTAGTCCAAACAAACTTAGAACATTCTTTGAATAATGATTTTAAGGCCTCACTTGCTGCATAGGCTAAGCTCAAAAAGCATTTCAGTGCAAGCCCTGAGTCATAAACCAGGAGCCTTGAAACTCACTCATACTGTCAGCTTTCATTGTTTTTGAAAGTTGCATCTAGACGTTACTTTGGATGGATACTTTATTACCAAATGAAAAGCAGATATAGTAGTTGATTAAAAACAAAAACAAGACCTAGAATGCTGCATGCCTGCATGCATCTGTACAAATGATGTGAAGATTGGGTTTGAACAGGAAAAACATACACATGTCCATATATTAGGAAATTAACAAAGGTAATCAAAACTTAAAGACAGGGAGAGAATTGAAACTCAGGTACTGGACATAAGTCTATATTCAACATTAATACCTTTAAAAGTAAAATGATAAAAATTTTGAATTATAAACAGAAAGGAAAAAATAAAGATATTTAACACAAATCAAAGATACTTAACTAAATCTCTGAGTCAGTAAAACCCCAGAGAGAGGGACCCAAATTTCAATATCTTATAAAGTGCCTGGTTTAACAAGATTGGCAGTGATTTCTGAATTTCTTGAGAAAAAATAAATTTTTAAAATAATATAAATATGCTTTGTAATGCAAATGCCATAATTATAGGAATGTAAACTTCAAAATCTCTAGAATTCTAACATCCTTTCATTCTCTTTATCTATAACTTTTCTTTCTTAGTTTTGTAATTAACTCCTACTTCTTTACAACATATCCATTTAAATCCAGGAATCCTCATCTTGAAATTATAACTTTATGGCTAAACCTCAATTCATATTTGCATAATCAAAAGATGAATAGGTGACAACAAGGGACTTTCTCATATTTTTCCTTTCTCCCTCTTCTTCTCTTTCTCAATAATCAATCCATTATTCAAACGATGTGGTAGTATGGTAATTTCATCCTGGTAAAGTCAAATACTGTTTTACAAAACTAATTTAGTATATTAAGATCATTTCAAAATTTCATAATGAAGTATTAAAAAACTGGGAATGCAATATACCATATCTTTTAAAGATATATCAGAGCTAATAGTAAAGTAATACATATATCAAGGTGAGAAAAAATGAATGGAAAGCAGAAAGTAAGCATGGTAAGGAAGAAATGCTATTTCAGTAAATTACTTGCAAATCTTGATAAAAGGGAACTTTGGTTTTACCTAAGGGGCAAGCAACAAGTCTTTGGGATGATTCAAGCTGGGAATTGGGATGAGTTGCTTACATAAACCTGGACTCTCAAACAGTAATAATCTCACATAAAGGGGTAGGCCGGAAAGCAAGCAAGAAATGAAGCTTCAAAAATCTGCTATTCCACAGGGGCAAAGAGAAACTGTTGTTTTGTTATAAAGTCTTGGGGAAGGTGGAGAATTTTCCCTGAGATTTTTAATCATCTACCTTTAACTTAGGGTTAGATTTCACATTTTTTTTAAGAAAAGTACAGTTCACAAACCACCAAGAAAGAAAACCAAAATGAAATCTTAAAACATTTAAAATAGAAAGTAACTTGTTAAAGTGCTTTAAAAAAGGATCTGTAAATACTCACCTGCCAACACCTCAAAAAATTAAACCTTTGAACAAAAATTCTAGAGAAATGTAAGAATGACCACTCTCATTGCCTCTATCTGACACTATACAGGTGTTTTTAACCAGTGGAGTATGACAATAAAAAAACAAGGAGCAGTTATAAGAAAGATAAAGGAAGAAAATAAATCCCAATATTGAAAAATTATATGATTATCTATGTAGTAAATCTAAGAGATTCTACAAATGAATCAGTAGAGTTGTTACGAGCAGTCTCTCTTGATACATGGTTGATAAATTAAAATCAAGATCATTCTTATAGGTCAGTAACAAACCAACCCAAATTATCATATAATGAATAGTAGTAAACAACAGCAAATATAAGGTACTTAATAATTATATCAAAAGATATTTAAATGGTTTATTAAAAAATTTAAGTATAATTAAAAGATATCCAAAAGTTTGAAATATGTGAATGTAAAAGTGACTATTTTTTCTCTCCTGTGGTGTTGGGATAGAACCCAGAGCAAGACTCATGCTAGGCAAGTGCTCTACCTCTGAACCACAACACCAGCCCTTTATCTGCTAGAATTGATAAGTAAATTCAATATTGTGAAAAAAAATCATGAAAATTACTAACATGAATTCAGTTGAATCACAATCAAAATTTTGATAGTCTATTTGTGAAATTTAACATGCTTGTTCCATTGTTTTTAATGGTCACAGCAAAGGACAAATAATCAAGAAGGTAGTATCAAGTAAGTGGATCAAAGTAGGAATACTTGAACAACCATATATTAAAATGTATTATATACTTGTTTAGAAGGCAGTGTGGCTTTGATGGAGACAAAGGTCTACAGTACAATGAATAAAAGAGAGATCTTGAAAAGAGAACTGTAGGTAAATTTGCCATGTGAGAGAGATGACATCGCATTGATGGGGAGAGAACAAACTGTGAAATAAATGCTTTAGATAATTGGAGGTCCCTGTGTATGCTTTTAAAATTCAATCCCTATTTCATAAAATACGTAAAAATCAATTCTTAGTGGATTAAAATACAATTTGGTCTTATTTACTGATATTGCATGTTTTAGTAATTGAGTATGTTCTGAGATATATCATTTTTAATTATGTACTTGGAAGAAGTTTACAGATGAATTTTTGTGACAATAGAAAAAAAGGGATGGGGAGATGAAAATACACCAAATAACCACCAATAGTTAACTGGACAAATTAAATTTGCCTATAAAAATAAAAATAAACAAATCCGAGCTACATGTAACATTTTGGATAATGCCATGACCATAAAAATAACCAAAATTAAGGAAATATTAGAATACTGGAGTAGTCACAATAGTATAACAAAATGATTTATGTGAAATGTAGAAATCCATGAACTATGCACAATACATTTGGAAAGGAAGTAAATTCATGTGTCTCTATGCATGAGAAAGGAAAACAGCAACATCAGCAGTTGTCATCATTTGTTTTAACTAATACTGCTGGTTCTTTTTTTGTTTGTTTGTTTCCTCATTCATTTCCTCCTTTTCTCTCCCTATACCATCTGAACATAAAAGGACACAGAGGGAACATGCTCATGCATCATGAGGCAGTGGGCTCTCTCCATAGCTCTTTGTCCAAGTATATGTGTAGGTGGAACACTAAAATGAAGTTCATGCAATCTCAGAAACTATACCAATATAAACCCATTAAAAGGTAAAAGATGGTGGTGACGATTCATAAATGTATGTTCACTTAAAAGAAATTCAAATGATTAGTTTGAGTATAGCTCAGAAAGATTCTAGGGAGGTATTAGTCCTACTCCTGAAAAACATTGCATAATGATTTTCCTGATTTGGGGCAGAAATATAACCAGTTTGAAGGTTCTACAAGAAAAACAGAAGCAGAGCAAATTTGTGTATAAGACTATTCAGCAAATAAATAGACTCGAAAGGCATGCCTTCTCTCAGTAGAACACAACTGAAACAATGTTAATTACTTGCTTTCTATCCAGAATACTTCAATTTCTTTTTATAGTATTACATTATTGTGGTACCTGAACTGAATAAATAATAGAATGCAAACTCCCTATGGTAAATTAAGAAGGAAACCAGTGTAATGACCCTCTTCTAGGAAGAAGAGATTAAAGTAGTTATACAATCCATTAATGAATCCTATTTATTAGATTCTCAGGAGAGACTATTATTTAAAAATCAATACTTTCTTTTGAATAGGCACAATCACTTAGAAATTAGGCATATTGAGAATGGAAGGATTGATCATATAGGATGATCAGTCATGATGTGGCAGTGAAGTGCATAACTTTGGAAAAAAAACTCATATTTCATTCCTAGCACTCCCTTCCTATAAAATTTTAGACAAATATCATTTTATACACACATAAGGAAGAAAATGAATTCATTCAGATAAGTTGGGGGTTGAATAGGTTACACCAAGTACTTATCGTAGAAGCTGGCCCATTTAAGTGCTTTGTAATTGATATCAACATCATCGTTGCCATCACCATCATCATCATTGATCTTGTGAATTAGACATTATCATCACTAGTTTATAGTCAAGGTAATCTGAGTTCTGAGAAGCTAATTAACTGGTTCAGTTTCACACAGATAAAATGAAAAACACGAGAGTTGCCAAAAGTTCCTATGTCCTTACACAGCCAGATCATCTGTAGCTGTAACTGTCAGCAGTTCCTTTTGAGTAAGATAATTTGAACAAATATAATTGCACTAAGTAACATTTATTGGGAGAAAAAGTCAGTTGAAATTTACTTTCATAAAAACCACTATGGCTACAGCATGTAGTATAGTAGGTCTAAATACATCTTTTCAACCATATATGCAACCCTTTGTGCTTTCATTCACTTGTGGATTTAAAACATACGTTTTGCTCATCTACTACATGTAGGTAAATTTAATACAGGACAGAGGTATAACAAAGAACAAAACAAGCATTTGTTTTCTCTCTTCTCTCTCTTCTTTTTTTCTCTTTCTCTTTCCCTCTCTTTCATGAAAATTATGGAGAAATGTGACTAATAGTAAACAAAGACAGGTGATAAACAAAATAATCTAGAGAATACTGTAGTTAGTCATATTTTTTTCAAGGAGTTCTGCAAGATGAGAGTCTGAAATCAACTTCTAGTTGTATGATTGGAGAAGCATGAATAGACTGAAGAAGTACTTAGAAGGTAGAATTTATGGGGCACGGAAACAGATTGAAAGTAACAGGCGGAGGTGAGAAAAGTTTAATAGGACTCCAAGGCTTCAGATTTGACATTTTGATGAAGCCAAATCACTGGGCTGTTTTATTCCTTTACTAAACTGGCCAAATCAATCATTTGATACAATGTAAGGCACCTCTTCTGAATTTCAAGTATTTATTTGCAGGTAGGCTTTTATATATTTGGCAGGATGGAAACCATTTACTCATGCAATCCACCAAAATTTACACAAGTATAATTGGAGAATGAATGGATGCATTTGAATTCCTTATACCAATTCTAATTGGACCACCCATTAGTACAATGGACCCCAACACACAACAAGCAAATCTGAGACCACATCCACTACTGGCCCAAGGTAATAAAATTAGCCAATTATGCCAGGGTGAGTTCTATTGGGAGAAAGATGCAAAGTGGAAATTATAGAGCATTTGAGAGCATCAGGTAGGTGAAGGAAGCAACCACAGTAGAGGACCAGAATATGTTATGTGTACACAGCCAAGCATGCAAGGATAGACTTATATAGAAGAGATTTCTTCTTAAATGACAAAAGCCTAAAATCCAGGAATATAGGCCTTCATGCTCACATATGTTGGTGTTTTAGTCAGCTTTTTCATTGCTGTGACCAAAAAAAAAAAAAAAAAAAAAAAAACACTGACAAGAACAATTAAAGGAGGAAACATTTATTTAAAGGTTCATGGTTTCAGAGGTCTCTGTCCACAGAAGACTGGTTCCATTTGTTGGGGCTTGAGGCATGGCAGAACATCATGGTGGAAGAGTGTGCCTGAGGAGATCAGTTGGGAGCATGGTGCCAAAAAGCAGAGAGAGCTAAGCTCAGCTCACAAAATACCTCCAGCCACACCCTACTTTAACCACTTAGTTAATCCTTTTCAAGGAATTAAGTCACTGATTGGATTAAGGTCTCCTAAACCTGTCCTTTCACTTCTAAGCCTTCTTACTTTGTCTCACACATGAGCTTTTGGGTGAACACCTAATATCTAAATCATAACATTTGGTAAATATTCAAACACTGAATGGAAGATTCCTCAGAGTGGTGTCCTTTGCAGAATACACAGGCAATACACTTAGGAGGTAGCCTTAGTTCCAAATACTCCCAACTGCCCAATTTACTCTATATTTGTTTTTCTTAAGAAAAGTCTTTCTTACTCTTCCTAATAAAAAGTCTCTGACAAACTCAAACTTTAGAAAAAATGTTTTCACCTTATTAATAACTCTGGGGTTTTCATATTAGCCACTTACTATAAAGCCAAAGAATATGATTCAGATTACAGAAGTCATAAATGCAAACAGACAGGAAATGTAAGCTTTATTGACACATTAGAGCTCTGATAATTAATATCCTCAAGGTAAGTGGAAATGAATGTGAGAACTAATTTCCTAAGTAGAGTTTAGAAGTAACTGATCTACACTTACAGTAAGAATATTTTCTTTATTCTGGTTCAATGCATCAGTTTTATACTTATATAACCTGCTTAGTATGTGGCCAGTGATAGCCATACTCCATAAAGCAAGGTGATTAAATGCCACAAAGTCGCAACACTGGACAGAGTCTTTAGGAGGTATTGTTTCCATAAAGCATTCTCTGCTCTGTTCCAGATCTGACTGACATTGCAGGCAAGACTGAGTTGTTTGGGGGTCAAAATAGTCAAGTGAGCTAACAAAACCTAATGCAGTTTTTCAAATATATAAAAAGGATGTATCAGCTCACAGAACATTTTTCTTTGCCCTTCAACAGAAAGAAAGAGCAGGTAAATAAAATACTTATTGTACAGCTGATCACCTCATAGGTGAATGCTTCATCCTTTCCTCCTCCTTAGTACTATTCATTTATTGATCTATCTATTTATTTATTCATTCATTCATTCAGTGCTGGAGATTGACCCCAGGGCCTTGGCATGCTGGGCAAGCAGTCCACTACTGAGTTACATTACCAGCCTCCTCTCTTGAAAGTGAACTTGCACTCTAAATCACACTGGGATTTTTCCATTCCTCTTCAAAGCAAATCTAAGAATTATCTAAAAGTATTCCTGAATCACTATAATTCAAAAATTTAACTATTAAGAACTCCTGTAATTTTGTGCAGGTATCTGTTCATTTAACACTCTAGTAGAGGCGGTATGCTTTCTTAAAATCATGACACTAAGTATTATGGCTAAGTAAAGCGGTATAATACATTTAAATTCATTAAACAAGCATTTATTTCATGGGTACAAATAAATGTCTTCAACCACTAAAGAATATAAACAAAGGGAACTTTAGGTAATAATAAAGTACTATACATTTCAAAAAGCTAAGAAAAGGAGTTTGAGAGTTTTCACCCTAGGAAATAATAACTATTTGAGGAGATAGATGTTTACTTGAGTTAAACATTTCACAAGGTATATATGTATCAAAACACCTCGTGGTCCCCCGTGAAAATGTACAATGTTTATGTTTTTATGTATCAGTTTAAACAAAATTTTTTAAAAAATACAAAATAAATCAAATTATTATTAAATATTTGACATAGGCTATGTTAATCACTTACTTCCATCTCCAGAATAAATGAATTCTTAACAACATTAACAGAGTACTGAGTTTGTAGGTGAGTCAAATGGAGGGGTTTCTTGTGCAGTGATTTGGATGGGTTACATTAATATTGATCTTACTCAATCCTGTTTGCTTACACCTCCAGAAAAAGTCTGTTCAATTGCATACTGACATACAGTCTTTTCTGGAGAAAAATTTGTCTAATTTTACTCCAGATTTTATATTGCTAGGAAATCCATTTAGGATTCAGAGAGCATTACAGTATTTAATTCACCACTATACATTGAGTAGTCTTTATTAAAAAGGAATTTATAATCATAATTTAAAAATTCAGAAAATACTAAGATCTTTGAAGTAAATAATGAAAATCTTTTTTCTTTGCCTTACTAATGCCTATTCCTCATCTCATGATAAGTATTGTTAGTAGTTTGGGGGGTATTTTTCCAGCCCTTTTTTGCATGCATATACAAATATAAGAACATGTGTGCATATGTTCTTTTTAATGTAATCAGACGATTTATAATGATCTCTAACTTGCTGCTTCCACATAAAATTATTATTATGTACCCCAAGGCCCTCACCACAGTCTTGATCTTGAAAAAAAAATATATATATATATTTCTTTCTCTACAGTATTGAGTTGTAAAACTGGAACCTAATTGATGCATCTAATCCCATACCATCCTTATTGCAATGAAAATTCTTGCACCTTAAATGGGCACTTATATTTGTCACTCCTATCACAATAAGAGCCCCTGTATTTAATGAGCAATTATTGAGTGAATTTTATTGGAGATAGAATTCCAAAAGAGATATAAATTTCATATTTCTGAAATTTTAATGTCTTCTTACAACATTGTTAGGAAGTTCTTGCTCATCTCTACCCAAGGAAGATGATGATACTAATTTTCCTGTGTTTTAACTAACATGAGATTTTATAAATGATCCCAGTATTTGCCAGTCTAGTGAGTGAAAAAGCAGCTAGATTTTGCTTCAATTGGCATATTTTAATTAGGTATGTGACCCTTTCTGGTCATTTATATGTTTTGTGTGTATTTGAGAAAGAGAGGGGAAAATGCCTGGTTTTCCAAATCCTTGCACATTTTATACAACTGTTCATTGTTTTCTTAATAAATTATTAATATTTATTTATAAATTAAGGAATTTATATTTTTGTCATAGGTATTGAACATTTACCAGAGTTTAGTGATTTTTTTAAAAAAAATATGAGAATTTGTTAAGAAGCAGCATCAAGCTTTCTTATGTCAAAATGTAACTATTCATCCTAATTTGATCTTATTTTCCATCACTAATTTTGAAGATTTAAATATATTATGAACTAAATATCACATATAAATGCGTATAATTTTGTACTCTGTTCTGTTCCACTGATTTGTCAGCCCCTAAGCCCCTAAGCCATTATATGGTTTTGATACATAGAGCTTAACAAACTTAACAGGAGTAACTCAGTACCCTTCAACAATTTTTCTTCTTCTTCTTCTTCTTCTTCTTCTTCTTCTTCTTCTTCTTCTTCTTCTTCTTCTTCTTTTTTTTAGCTTATTTACTTATACTCATGTAAGTTGTTTTTTTTTCCCAAGATCTAAATAAAGAGATAGAGGAGGAGGACAGAGAGAAGTACAGAAAATTGTGATGGTACTTTCATTTAAACATTGCATTTATATGTGAATTTAAATGAGTTGACATCTCAATTTCAATGTAAGCACACAAAATACCATACTCTAGTTACTAAAGTTTTGTTCTTTATCTCAATAAAATTTTAATTTTTATAAATATTTTGCAAATTTTCTCTTAGGTTTATTTCTAGGTATTTGGTGGTTACTAGCATTAAAAAAGTATCTTCATATATAGGAAATCTATTTTTTCAGCTAATCCTCAATTTGACCAGGTCATAGGACTGATTGATTTTGGCTAATGATTCTCATTAATTCCATTCTTTCTCTTATCTCACAAATCCATATATTTCTCAGTCATCTCATAAATTAAAAAATATAAATAATATTAAAATCTGTTCTCTTCTCTTTAATGCTATACATTATAGCCAAATTCAAACTTGTTATCACATATTCCCTGAACTAAATCATGCTCATTTTCATTCTTTATTAAAGTAGGAATCTGTACATTTCATCTTCGCATTTAAAATTCCTCAGTGGTTTCTAGAATGTACAAATTAAAAAAAAAAAAAAAAAAAAAAAAAACCTCTAGGTTTCTTAAACTTGCAACAGGGCCTCTCAAACCTTATCTTGCTTCTCCCTAATTCACATTTCATCCTTCATAATTGCTCAACCAGGCCCCCTGAAGTTTCAGTCTCTGTACTTTGAACTTCCCATCATCTCATATCTTCACAGCATGGACCCAGAATGATCTCACCCTTCACATGAATGTCTTGAATTATCCCTCTAGAATAAGCTTCAAAGTTCTTACAGCTTCAGACTGAACTGTATACATTATCTCATTACTCTCCTGATACCCAGTGTATAAACTTATCTCACTTTATATTACACTTTGTATTACAGTTATTGCTTAAACAACTGTCAACCAAAAATATAAAAACATGAAAATATTATCTCTTGCTTATCTTAGAACATTTTTGTGATGAGTTAATGGGAAAATCAAATATTATTAAAGACTAGTGTGGGCCAGGCACTCAGTTGGAGGTGCTGCTTATACAGTGGTAGATGAAATACCTGCCTTCATAGGGTTACACTGCTGTAGATAAAGCCAGTCAATAAAAATAAACAAGTAAATACATAGTGTAGCAGGATTTGTAAAGCTGAAATGAATAGAAAATATGGTATTTCAGGCCAGAAAGCTTTGATTTTTGGAGACACAATTCTTCTCAACCCTGCTCAATAGATTCACTCAGTTTTAAGAAAAATCCAAATTTCATTTATAGAATTGAGAAGTTGATTCCATGTATTGTATTTCATAATAAAAATAAACTTAATGAAAATCTCAAAAGCTGGCAGCATCAGTGGATTGCAGATCCAAGTGGGAATGAAAATTGTTTCAGTAAAGTTGTGGAAGGATTGATTTGACAAAAGAGAACATGGGTAGACCCAGAAGGGAGTAATTACACAATGGGCAATGACAAGTTTGAGAATGTGTCCACAGATATATGGAAGTGTCAGGATGATGAAAAACAAGATTATTACAGCTTAAATATCTGGCAACCAGGTTGTTGGGAGAACCACCCATACAGATACTAAAACCACCAAGAATCATGACAAGAGAAATTTTTGGAAGAAATAACAAAGAACCAGGAGGTAAAATCTATAAAGGCTGATGAAGAACAATCTTGGGTTCTGTGAAAAATTATTCTTTCAAATTTGACCCACAACTTTTTGTTACTCATCTGCAGGAAATATAGAAATGGAAAGTAAACTTTTCCCACAATTTTATTACAATTCCATAGAGGATGCTTTTACTCTTCATCTAATATTAATTAGAGATTCAACTTCTGGGCTCACTTCTTGTATTTATTTATTTGTTATTGATCAATCAAAAATTGGGGCAAAGAAAAGATCAATCTGTCTCCCCAAGTGGTTTGATAAGCATTGCTGAAGTTGACTGCTATAAGTGGGGGTTGAGGGTAATTTTCTAATATGACTCAAGAAAGCTAGTGGTTTATATAAGAATAGTTGATAGTCCAAAATTGACAGAGACATAGGACAACCAAATAATTCTAGTTTGCCTCTGACTTTCTTAGTTTTAGCACTGAAAATTTCATGTTCCAGAAAACCCCTCAGTCCCAGGCAAACTAGAATGGGAGCAAAGAGGACATCCACCCCACCTTGAGATTCAGTGTTATGGGTGATGATGGGGAAACACTGCTATACCCTCCAATCTTCTACCAATAATATGAAGGCCAGTGTTAGGACAGTTTCATCTGAAGAACCAAGGACTGCATGAATCCATTTTTAACCCAAGAGCACAAAGACTTCTTTACTACACCACAGACATAATAAAAGAGGCTTCCCCAGTCCCAAAGTTTAAATGTCACCTCCAAAACTAATGCTGAAATTTGATTTTTATTTTAATAGTACTAAAAGATGGAAAATTTAAGAGATGATTAGGTCATGAGACCTTGGACTTCATAACTTGACTTAAGCAATTATCGTGGGAACAGGTAAGTAGTCACTGGAGTAAATTCTATATAAAAAGCACAAGTTGAACCAGATTCTCTTTCTGACTCCCATAGACATTTGCCCTTCTGCTTTGTTTAATACAGCATGAAGTTCCACCCCTGATGCTGATGCCAGGCTCCTGGACTTCCCAGAGTCCAGAACTGGATTGAAAAAACTTTTATGGTTTATATATTACCCAGTCTATAGGATTCAGTTCTAGCAAAGAAAATGGACTAAAACATCCTATAACACCCAAAGCACACAGCCCAGAGCAGAGTGGAAGCCACAAAGGGAGTATGTGGTCCTTAGAGCATGCACAACACATTTTATCTCCTAAAGACTACACAGATGTACACCAATAGTTAGAAATGCAAAATTTTATGCTAACACAGATGAAAAATTTGAATATATTAAGCAATTAATGTCAGCAAAATTATTTGTAGGCCAGTCCTTCTAGAATGTGTAATTTAATCACAACTTCTTCTCATCCAAGGTCTAGCATCTCATATTAGCAATTTCAAATCTTTAGGTCAGCTTCAAAGAAGTTAATATCACCCACATTTGCCAAAAGAAATCTGTAATAGGAAGTCATTAAAATAATTTATACCAAGGACTGGATTTATGTACCATCTGTTAAATACACCTCCTTACCTATTGTGTAACTGATCCAAGAAGGTGAATTAAAAATAAGAAAAGTTTGCTTCATGAGTTTGGAATTAGAACATGGGTAGCTGAGTGGCCTTAAGAAACCATTCAGCCCCTAAGTTGAGGTTTGGTGAGGCAGTGTCTGTTCTAAATAGATCTAGCTGCCCAGTGGAGAAATGGGTTTTGTGAGTAGTAAGGACATCTTATCTTCTGATAGATGCTAAAGAGACAATGACAAATTGTTACTTTCTAACTTTCATTTTTTCTAGACCCCTTGGGAACCATCAACTTTCAGTTTGCATTTGTTATCATGACATTATCTTTTCCACATTTCAACCTGCAATTCCCAAGCGAACAGGTTATTTTTCATTGATTACAGTTTAGGTTGGCTGCTTAGCGATGCATCTAAATTGTCTAAAAATGGCACTGTGCTATCAGATTCCTCTGAGAAACTTTCCTATAAACAGAATAGAACCTTATGGACTCCTGGGTAGTACCACACATGCAGTACACATGTCAATTCCTGTTGAAGAGAGTGGCAATAACTACCCTGTCCCAAAATCGAGTGTCTCATCTTCTTATCAACAGAATAGCATCTCTACAAAGAATAAACCCCCATCTGCACAATTCCACCACATGCCATCTTATTAAGCTGCAACACTGCCTTAGTGTGATATCCTACTGGACTCTTATGGATGATGTGTTGGCAGTGATCTCAAACTACTTGGTTAATTACCTACTGATTTTAATCCAGTTAATAACATCCATTATGATATAGATTCAGTGGCAGAGGGGTGGGCCCCCCAATCCCACATTTATAGCACGCATGGTATGAGTTTAGAGACCCCATTCTGAATAGCAAGTATTTAGGGGCTTTGTAATTACCCATTGTGTCCCATCATCCTATATCTAGGATACCTATAAAGACTTAAACTAATAATTTTATAGGTGTCCTAAAAAATTACACTTTCTTATAAGTGTCCTGTATATAAGACATAGGATATAAGGTGTTAATATAATTTCTGAGTAATGTTTTGAAAATATCCCCAAAACAATGACTCCCACCAGGGGACGTCTGTCATGTATAGTTCTCCACAGGTTGGTCTCCCTGCAGTGGACCCTCCTATAGGCTTTTACAGTCATGTTTCTGATGTCTCTTACCACTTGGAAAAGTTGGACACTTTGAAAAGCTAGTCAGCTCAAGATAACATGGTTGTTAACAGCCTGGCCATTTAAATGCCAAGTGATCTGAAGCACTTTTCTTAATTTGAGGTTTTGTGCAAAGCCTCAGTTTCCCCAATTAAAGTGAACAAATAATAATGAAATGAATAAACAGTGTCAATAATACCACTGGAGTGCTATCAGGTATAATGAGATGATTGATTTCAAATGCAAGTTAACAGTATGTATCAATTATAGTTAATGATGTTATTATGACCTTATTATGATTATTTCACCTTGTTTTACTTCATGGAGTCAATATCATATCTGTCCTTCAGTGCTTTTCTGATTCCAAGGCATCTTGCACAATTTAGTTTAAGATGAGGCTTTATTCCCTAATGAGGCTATGTCAAAAGTTGATCCTGTAGCATCTATCACTACCTCTAAATAATAACTGAATCTTGACCTCAAAAAGCTTGTTCAAGTCTTAGGATCCTCTTGATATTCTGGTCCCACCCAAAGCTTTGGGTAGTTACACAGCTTGAACTTGTAATTCACAATTTTCCCAGTTATTTCTGATATTCTTTAAGAGACTTAGGAAAAACACAATTTTTGGCTTAGAGCAGAAGCCATAGTCCAGCACACATGTTTGGCAGCTGCTAGGTGTTAGCAGGATGTTAAGTAAGAGAGGTAAAGTAGCATATGATAATTCTATTCCTTAGAGTAGCTGCCTATGATAAGTAGATTTTTTTTTTCTTCTGCATTTAGCAACTAAAAAAGAACTTCAGGAATGGCTTAATTAATCCTTGAGTCATGTCAATTTTACCCTCCAGTGGATAGGCACTAAGAATTTGTATTTAATAAAACTCTTTTCTTTTACATCACCTGCTGATTTCTGCAGGAGACCTACCTAACCCAGTAATTTGTATTCCTATTTTAAAATTATGTATTAGCAACATCTCGGTGATGACTATTAATGGACCTCTCCAGGTGCAGGAACAAAGAGTCCTGTTTCCCTTTTGCCATGAGGCACATTTTTGCTCTTGGGCAACCTGAAGTTCACAGATTGGTTTGTCTGTGTAACTTCCAGAGGAGCTTCTACTTCATCTTAGAAGAGGAATATCATAGGGGATCCACCAATATTTGCATAAAATAAATTTTAATTTTCAGTCTCTTTTGGTTATAATTCTTTCCAAGAAGCATAGTGTTCATCTTTTCAAAAAAAAATTATGATGGGAAAACTGTGAGAACTGTGATTGGTCAAAGGGGATGGAGAGGAGGGAAGGGGAGGGAGTATGGGGACAGGAAAGATGGTGGAATGAGATAGACATCATTACCCTAGAGACATGTATGACTGCACATAGGTGTGACACTACATAGTGTACAACCAGAGAAATGAAAAGTTGTGCTGCAATTGTGTACGATGAATCAAAATGCATTCTGCTGTCAAATATATCTAATTAGAATTAAAATTAAATATTTTTAAAAAGTTATAAATTTTTAGGAACTCTGAAAATTCCTCACTTAAATTAAAAACCTAGGCAGGCCTGCGACCCACCGGCAGAAGAGGAGCAGCGGCCTGCTGAGAGGCAGAGCAGCCCCCTCCCCCTGGACCGGCAAGGTAAAGGGAACTGTGACCACGCACAGAGCAGGCCCAGCAGCCTGCTGAGGGGCAGAGCCGACCCCCACCCCCCGCACCTGCCAGGTAGGTGGAACTGTGACCACCGACAGAAAAGGCCCAGTGGCCCGCAGCGGGACAGAACTTCCAATCACTCCTGCAAGGTAGGCGGGCCTGCGACCCACCGGAAGAAGAGGAGCAGCGGCCTGCTGAGGGGCAGAGCCGCCCCCCCACCCCCCGCGCCTGCCAGGTAGGCGGAACTGTGACCACCGACAGAAAAGGCCCAGTGGCCCACGGAGGGGCAGAGCTTCCAATCACTCCTGCAAGGTAGGTGGGCCTGCGACCCACCGGAAGAAGAGGAGCAGCGGCCTGCTGAGAGGCAGAGCCGCCCCCTCCCCCCTGCGCCTGCAAGGTAGACGGAACTGTGACCACCATCAGAACAGGCCAGACCTGCAACAGAGAGACAGAACAGGCCCAGTGGCCTGAGGAAGGGTAGAGCCGCCCCCCCCCTCCCGTGCCTGCAAGGTAGGCGGACCTGCGACCCACTGGCAGAACAGCCCCAGAGGCCTGCAGAGGGGCAGTGCCGCTGCCTGCGCCTGCAAAGTAGGCAGAACTGCGACCACCGACAGAGCAAGCCTAGCGGCCCGCAGAGGGACAGAGCCGCCGCCCGCGCCTGCAAGGTCGGCGGACCTGCTACCGACCGGCAGAGCAGGCCCAGCGGCCTGCCGGCGTGGTAGGCACATTGCCCCATTTGGAGGAGGGGCAGAGCCGCCGCCCGCGCCTGAGAGGGAGACTTTGCAACTATACAAGACCAATATAAATATATAGGGGGAAAATTCAATAGCACAACAGTTTCACCAAGTAGAAAGAAACGCGAACAGTATGAAGAGACAAGGAAAGAAAGGACCACAAGCAATGCAGGTCAACTCAACGTTAGAAGAGGTAATAGCTGCAGCAGATGGAATGTCAGATAAAGAATTCAGGATATACATGCTTCAGATGATCTGGAGTCTCAAGGAAGACATCAGACAGCAAAATCAGACAATGAAAGATCACTTCAACAATGAATTACATAAACAAATCCAAGAAGCAAAAGATCAACTATACAGGGAGATAGAGGTTATAAAAAACAAACAAATAGAAATCCTAGAAATGCAGGAAGCAATAAACCAACTTAAAAACTCAATTGAGAATACTACCAGCAGAGTAGAACACTTAGAAGACAGAACATCAGACAATGAAGATAAAGTATTTCAACTTGAAAAGAACATAGACAGCTCAGCAAGACTGTTAAGAAACCATGAGCAGAACATCCAAGAAATATGGGATAACATCAAGAGACCAAATTTAAGAGTCATTGGGATACAGGAAGGGACAGAGTTTCAAACCAAAGGAATGAGCAATCTATTCAATGAAATAATACGAGAAAACTTCCCAGACTTGAAGAATGAGACAGAATCCCAAATCCTAGAATCCTACAGGACGCCGAATGTGCAAAATCATAAGAGACCCACACCTAGAAACATTATAATGAAGATGCCCAACATACAGAATATGGAGAGAATTTTAAAAGCTACAAGAGAAAGGAAGCAGATCACATTTAGGGGTAAGCTAATCAGGATAACAGCTGATCTTTCAACACAGACTCTGAAAGCTAGAAGATCCTGGAATAACATATTTCAAACACTGAAAGAAAATGGGTTCCAACCAAGAATTGTGTTTCCAGCGAAATTAAGCTTCAGGATGGAAGATGAAATTAAAACCTTCCACGATAAACAAAAGTTAAAAGAATTTGCAGCTAGAAAACCATCTCTTCAAAACATCCTTGGCAAAACATTACAGGAAGAGGAAATGGAAAATAACAATGAAAACCAACAGTGGGAGGTAGGACAGTAAAGGGGGGAAAATAATCAAAGAGGAAAACAAACCATGTTTAGTAACATAAATAAACAAATATGGCTGGAAGAACAACCCATATCTCAATAATAACCCTAAATGTTAATGGCTTAAACTCACTAATCAAGAGACACAGGCTAGTAGAATGGATCACAAAACAAGACCCAACAATATGCTGCCTACAGGAGATGCATTTGATAGGAAAAGACATACATAGGCTGAAGGTGAAAGGTTGGGAAAAATCATATCACTCATATGGACTTCGGAAACAAGCAGGAGTGTCCATACTCATATCAAATAAAATAGATTTCAAGCCAAAGTTAATCAAAAGGGATAAAGAGGGACACTACATACTGCTCAAGGGAACCATACACCAACAAGACATAACAATCATAAATATATAAGCCCCAAACAATGGTGCAGCTATGTTCATCAAACAAACTCTTCTCAAGTTCAAGAGTCTAATAGACCACCATACAATAATCATGGGAGACTTCAACACACCTCTATCGCCACTGGACAGATCTTCCAAGCAAAAGTTGAATAAGGAAACTATAGAACTCAATAACACAATTAATAACCTAGACTTAATTGACATATATAGAATATACCACCCAACATCAAGCAGTTACACTTTTTTCTCATCAGCACATGGATCCTTCTCAAAAATAGATCATATATTATGTCACAGGGAAACTCTTAGACAATATAAAGGAGTAGAGATAATACCATGCATCCTATCTGATCATAATGGAATGGAACTGAAAATCAACGATAAAAGAAGGAAGGAAAAAGAATACATCACTTGGAGAATGAACAATAGGTTACTGAATGATCAATAGGTTATAGAAGACATCAAGGAGGAAATTAAAAAATTCTTAGAGATTAATGAAAACACAGACACAACATATCGGAATCTATGGGACACATTGAAAGCAGTTCTAAGAGGAAAATTCATTGCTTGGAGTTCATTCCTTAAAAAAAGAAAAAAACAACAAATAAATGATCTCATACTTCATCTCAAAATCCTAGAAAAAGAAGAGCAAAACAACAGCAAAAGAAGTAGAAGGCAAGAAATAATTAAAATCAGAGCTGAAATTAATGAAATCGAAACAAAAGAAACAATTGAAAAAATTGACAAAACTAAAAGTTGGTTCTTTGAAAAAATAAACAAAATCGACAGACCCTTAGCCATGCTAGTGAAGAGCAGAAGAGAGAGAACTCAAATTACTAGCATACGGGATGAAAAAGGCAATATCACAACAGACACTTCAGAAATACAGAAGATAATCAAAAATTATTTTGAATCCTTATACTCCAATAAATTAGAAGATAGTGAAGGCATCGATAAATTTCTTAAGTCATATGATCTGCCCAGATTGAGTCAGGAGGATATAGACAACCTAAACAGACCAATATCAATTGAGGAAATAGAAGAAACCATCAAAAGACTACCAACTAAGAAAAGCCCAGGACCGGATGGGTATACAGTAGAGTTTTACAAAACCTTTAAAGAGGAACTAATACCAATACTTTTCAAGCTACTTCGGGAAATAGAAAAAGAGGGAGAACTTCCAAATTCATTCTACAAGGCCAACATCACCCTGATACCTAAACCAGACAAAGACACTTCAAAGAAAGAAAACTACAGACCAATATCTCTAATGAACCTAGATGCAAAAATCCTCAATAAAATTCTGGCGAATCGGATACAAAAACATATCAAAAAAATTGTGCACCATGATCAAGTAGGATTCATCCCTGGGATGCAAGGCTGGTTCAATATACGGAAATCAATAAATGTTATTCACCACATCAATAGACTTAAAAATAAGAACCATATGATCATCTCGATAGATGCGGAAAAAGCATTCGACAAAGTACAGCATCCCTTTATGTTCAAAACTCTAGAAAAACTAGGGATAACAGGAACATACCTCAATATTGTAAAAGCAATCTATGCTAAGCCTCAGGCTAGCATCATTCTGAATGGAGAAAAATTGAAGGCATTCCCTCTAAAATCTGGAACAAGACAGGGATGCCCTCTCTCACCACTTCTGTTCAACATAGTTCTTGAAACACTGGCCAGAGCAATTAGACAGACGAAAGAAATTAAAGGCATCAAAATAGGAAAAGAAGAACTTAAATTATCACTATTTGCAGATGACATGATTTTATACCTAGCAGACCCAAAAGGGTCTACAAAGAAACTATTAGAGCTAATAAATGAATTCAGCAAAGTGGCAGGATATAAAATCAACACGCATAAATCAAAGGCATTCCTGTATATCAGCGACAAATCCTCTGAAATGGAAATGAGGACAACCACTCCATTCACAATATCTTCAAAAAAAATAAAATACTTGGGAATCAACCTAACAAAAGAGGTGAAACACTTATACAATGAAAACTACAGAACCCTAAAGAGAGAAATAGAAGAAGATTTTAGAAGATGGAAAAATATACCCTGTTCATGGATAGGCAGAACTAACATCATCAAAATGGCGATATTACCAAAAGTTCTCTATAGGTTTAATGCAATGCCAATCAAAATCCCAACAGCATTTCTTGTAGAAATAGAGAAAGCAATCATGAAATTCATATGTAAAAATAAACGACCCAGAATAGCAAAAACAATGCTAAGCAGGAAGTGTGAATCAGGCGGTATAGCGATACCAGACTTCAAACTATACTACAGAGCAATAGTAACAAAAACAGCATGGTACTGGTACCAAAACAGGCGGGTGGACCAATGGTACAGAATAGAGGACACAGAAACCAATCCACAAAACTACAACTACCTTATATTTGATAAAGGGGCTAAAAGCATGCAATGGAGGAAGGATAGCATCTTCAACAAATGGTGCTGGGAAAACTGGAAATCCATATGCAACAAAATGAAACTGAATCCCTTTCTCTCGCCATGCACAAAAGTTAATTCAAAATGGATCAAGGAGCTTGATATCAAATCAGAGACGCGCCGTCTGATAGAAGAAAAAGTTGGCTACGATCTACAGTCGGTGGGGTCGGGCTCCAAATTCCTCAATAGGACATCCATAGCACAAAAGTTAATAACTAGAATCAACAAATGGGACTTACTCAAACTAAAAAGTTTTTTCTCAGCAAAAGAAACAATAAGAGAGGTAAATAGAGAGCCTACATCCTGGGAACAAATCTTTACTCCTCACACTTCAGATAGAGCCCTAATATCCAGAGTATACAAAGAACTCAAAAAATTAGACAATAAGAGAACAAACAACCCAATCAACAAATGGGCCAAGGACCTGAACAGACACTTCTCAGAGGAGGACATACAATCAATCAACAAGTACATGAAAAAATGCTCACCATCTCTAGCAGTCAGAGAAATGCAAATCAAAACCACCCTAAGATACCATCTCACTCCAGTTAGATTGGCAGCCATTATGAAGTCAAACAACAACAAGTGCTGGCGAGGATGTAGGGAAAAGGGTACACTTGTACATTGCTGGTGGGACTGCAAATTGGTGCAGCCAATTTGGAAAGCAGTATGGAGATTTCTTGGAAAGCTGGGAATGGAGCCACCATTTGACCCAGCTATTCCCCTTCTCGATCTATTCCCTAAAGACCTAAAAAGAGCATGCTACAGGGACACTGCTACATCGATGTTCATAGCAGCACAATTCACAGTAGCTAGACTGTGGAACCAACCTAGATGCCCTTCCATAGATGAATGGATAAAAAAAAAAAATGTGGCATTTATACACAATGGAGTATTACTCTGCATTAAAAAATGACAAAATCATAGAATTTACAGGGAAATGGATGGCATTAGAGCAGATTATGCTAAGTGAAGCTAGCCAATCCCTAAAAAACAAATGCCAAATGTCTTCTTTGATATAAGGAGATTAACTAAGAACAGAGTAGGGTCGAAGAGCATGAGAAGAAGATTAACATTAAGCAGGGATGAGAGGTGGGAGGGAAAGGGAGAGAGAAGGGAAAATGCATGGAAATGGAAGGAGACCCTCAGAGTTATACAAAAGTACATACAAGAGGAAGTGAGGGGAAGGGGAAAAATAATACAAGGGGGACAAACGAATGTCAGTAGAGGGGGCAGAGAGAGAAGAGGGGAGGGGAGGGGAGGGGAGGGGGGATAGTAGAGGATAGGAAAGGCAGCAGAATACAACAGACACTAGTATGGCAATATGTAAATCAATGGATGTGCAACTGATGTGATTCTGCAATCTGTATATGGGGTAAAAATGGGAGCTCATAACCCACTTGAATCAAATTGTGAAATATGATATATCAAGAACTATGTAATGTTTTGAACAGCCAACAATAAAAAATTAAAAAAAAAATAAAAAATAAAGTAAGACCTAAAAAGAGCATGCTACAGGGACACTGCTACATCGATGTTCATAGCAGCACAATTCACAATAGCTAGACTGTGGAACCAACCTAGATGCCCTTCAATGGATGAATGGATAAAAAAAATGTGGCATTTATACACAATGGAGTATTACTCTGCATTAAAAAATGACAAAATCATAGAATTTACAGGGAAATGGATGGCATTAGAGCAGATTATGCTAAGTGAAGCTAGCCAATCCCTAAAAAACAAATGCCAAATGTCTTCTTTGATATAAGGAGAGTAACTAAGAACAGAGTAGGGTCGAAGAGCATGAGAAGAAGATTAACATTAAACAGGGATGAGAGGTGGGAGGGAAAGGGAGAGAGAAGGGAAATTGCATGGAAATGGAAGGAGACCCTCAGAGTTATACAAAAGTACATACAAGAGGAAGTGAGGGGAAGGGGAAAAATAATACAAGGGGGACAAACGAATGTCAGTAGAGGGGGCAGAGAGAGAAGAGGGGAGGGGAGGGGAGGGGAGGGGGGATAGTAGAGGATAGGAAAGGCAGCAGAATACAACAGACACGAGTATGGCAATATGTAAATCAATGGATGTGCAACTGATGTGATTCTGCAATCTGTATATGGGGTAAAAATGGGAGCTCATAACCCACTTGAATCAAATTGTGAAATATGATATATCAAGAACTATGTAATGTTTTGAACAGCCAACAATAAAAAATTTAAAAAAAAAAAATAAAAATAAAAATAAAGGCACTTAACTTAAAAAAAAAAAAAAAACCTATATCACAGTTCTTTGCTTTCTATGATAAAGGATGGCAATGAATGCTATTAAATGTGAGGCTTTCAAATTTAAGACAAGGAACAGGAACATTCCCAGAGTAACTAAAGAAAGCAACTTAAACATCACAAGTTCCTCTTGGACTTTCTGAGAAAGTCTGATGAAATACAGCACCATTTTTTCTGTCTTTACTTCCCAGTCAGATTTATATTCCAATCAGCCCAGCAAATGAATCCATGGAAGGAATTTTACAGAGGCAGGATTGTTGTATGACCACAGGAGGCCTGGACAACTCTGCATATGTAAATATGAACTTCCTGTTTGGATGTCACCAAGAGTCCACAAGGCCATCTTGCATCAAGGCCTGCGCATTTGGGAAGACAAGAGACTCATACTGAGCATCCAAGTCTGTGCCACTCAGTTCTATCCAACTAACCTCTCAATGCTACTTAGAGCTTTTCTTTTACTAAAGGAATTTAGAATCATTTTAGGACAACATTGGTACCAGGTTGACCACAATGTAACATTAACATATAAAAGAGAGTGTATTTTTAAACAAATGTATCTCAATTGAAATAGCAATTTACTATTATTATTTTTAAGATTTTTTAACAATTTGACTGCATATTTTTTCACATAAATATTATTGAGTTTTAAGATCTATTGATCAGCATATTTTTTAAAGTCAGCTGTAAACATCAGTATTCTCTCCCAGAGAGATTTGATTCCAACATCAGTGAAAAAATGTCAGTCACGCTTGTGAATGTGCAGATACACACACTGACTGGCTGACTTTTTTGACGGATTTGTCTCCTGTAAGGATCCAGCTGGTGCAATTGTGGACATGGCCTATGTATCAAATGTTGTCAGGCTCAGAGGAAGACTAGCATACTTTCTTAGCATCACTAAGAGCTATCTTCATAAAGCTGCCAACATTGCCAAATATAGCTTCCTGGAGTTTGAGAAGTTGAAGGTGAAGAGGACTTGTGATACATGTCAAGAAAAGATTAGAGAAATAGCAATGGTATATTAATTTACACTTGCTGTTTTCTCATGTGATTCTTGATAAATAAGATCTAAGTATTTTTCAGAGTTTGTTCAACCTTCAGTTAACCAAAGTGTGAAAAAGAAGTTGTGATATTGCTATAATTGAACATGTTGGAATTAAAGTTGGGGTTTTCCTGATTTATTCCTATATAAACTATGATTCACATGTTTTCGACAAACTACACACATACACACAATATATATATTTGCCTCAGTTGATCAGGTGACATTGTTTTGTTTTATAAAATAGTTCCTTACAAATTGTACAATATACTATCCAGCACTCATTATGCTGCTTTACTTTGAATTTGCACTTCTTCATATATTGTCCTTTACATTTCTTAGAATTATTTGAAATGTCTATTTTTGTTATTGAAACAGATTAAAGTTTAATGTAATAACAGGCTTCTACATTCATTGTGTTTCGGAATCACGAGATCAATGAATAACAAATATATGCAGATGTATTTATTGAATGCCCCTATGGGTCATATATGAACATATGACTCACCAAAGGTAAATATTTTTTAATAGTATCTGACATAGTCTTTCAGAATACACATATACAAACACACACACACACAATTTGCAAAAAAAAAAAAAAAAAACACTATTTAATGTGCTAAGAGCCATAGCCAAATAGTAATGATGCATGGCATTTTTGGTTGAAAGGTGACGCCAGCAAGCCATTGAGATGATATGATTATGTTAAGATCTGCATTCAAATGGATATTAGACCCCTGCTGTCCACCTCAGCCTGCTACTTTGGAGCTCTAGAGGGACTCCCAAAGAGTTCCCATTGGTTGGGAAAGTGCGGTAGGAGGGAATTCTGGAGGAGGGATTTCCTGTTGGGGTAGTGTGTCTGGAAGAATGCCGGTGTGGGGGTCGGCATATTTCCTGGGAGCATACAGGGCATTGACAGGAGTTTCAAAAATAAAGTTTGTTCCTGTTTGAGTGGCTCGTGATTTTGTGCCCAGCCAGATTGCGGCACATAGTTGTTTTATGATTTAAATAAACAATTCATCTTCCATATCAGAATATACACTTTGACTTCATTCTCATTAATGGTCGAAGAGTATTATATTGTAAAAATATGCTAAAATGTTATTTTCAGTTTCCTTTCAGTGGTAATGATTCCCACATATCTTTTCTGGGACAAATGAAAAACAAACAGTTAAGATCCTTGAACACATATTCGACACAATCTTGTACATGTACCTATGGGGATTATTCTTATCCATAGAATTCCTGGATTAAAGAGTGTGACTGTTTCTCAATTTCGTGAATATTGACTATTTTTCCTTCACAATCATTGTACTAATTTGAGTTTTCACAGTACATTAGATACCACCTAGTGCTGATGCTATTAGTAATTTTTGTTGCCCCATTAATAAATGAAAATTATTAAAAAATATTTTCCCAGAATATTCTGAATAGTTCAAATTGGGGCTAGAAAAAGAAACACACAACACAAATTTTTATAATTTGTGGTTCAGGAACCCTTGAAACTGTTTATGTGGGCTCCTTCATTTGTTTTCCCCTGGGAAAATCTTCATATTAAAAACATTGATGTTTTTATTAGTGAATTTTAGTTACATAGGATATTGTTTTCATTCTAATCATTGTAGCTATTGCTTCTTTATACTCCCACCTACTTGTTTATTTCATCAAAGGTAATTATATAAAGTGAAGTCATTTGTTTCTATGGTATAACTTTGGGACAACCCTAAATTAGGATAGGTACACTTATGCTGTAGTAACAATAACCTCCAAAATCCAGTTGCTAGAGAACATAAAGTTTATTCAGATTGTTTGAATTTCATGACTCTTCCGTCTTAACATATGCCTGCATCATCTTCATGGCAGGGCAACTGAGAACATGAAGAAATTAACCATCAGCTCTTCAGTTATAATCTAGTGTTAGAAGATAGCATTTATTCTGCCTAATCATAAAGGTACCAGGATACTTGGACAAACACATGTAATAATTACTGCCTCTGCCACAAATATCTACATATCAAATTTTTAAGGTTTAAAAGACTAGCAGTTATGATTGGCATATGTCTGATGCTGCTCTAAGAAATTTATATGTGTTATCCCCTTTAATCCTCACGGAAATCCTATCAAACATTGTAAAACTAAATCACAGAGAGAGGTTCCACAACTTGCTCAATATTATTCAGAGAATTAAAGGAGTATAATTTCAGCAGTGTGACCTCAGAGTACATGATTTTACCCACTATTCCACAATTCTTTTTTCATCTTTTCACTTAACTCATACAAATACTTATCAATCCCCTCTAGAGGGATTCTGCCATATGTGCTAACGATCTATCTAATTCTGGTCCCAGCAAGGTACCTGGCTGGAAAGGTAGGCAGAATTCATAACTGTAATAGCTATTGATCCCTGAAATTGATCATTCAATATCAATTACAAAATGGTAACCATTGCCCTCTTTTTACATTTCTGTGTAAAGATTCTAAAAGATTGACTTCTTTAGGAAAATGATGTTGACCACTTCCGCTGTAGTAGGTCCTTCTTTCATGCTAATGTTAAGACACCTTGCCTAAAGATGATCCTCTTCATAGTACTTCTCATGGTTTTTAGATGCCCTTTGGTCTTTTCTGTTATGCTATCATGATTGAAAGATACATGTGGGTATGTGTATCTTTAGATGCCAGCAGGAAGGCCAAAGCACCATGAAGGCATTTAGTTCTTTATTTTTATTCTCTATATGCTTTTTAATAATAGGCTATTTCCCCTAGTTTCAATTGCCTTAATCTAGCCCTAAATTTTATCAGAAAATAATAGAATTTATATTTTTGCAGCTTCTAGAATTATTCAGTATCATAGCAAGTATTAATTAGTAAAAACATATATTAGGCATTACTCAATCATAAAAGAGAAAAAAAAAGTAAGACTACATAGAGGCCTTGAAAATATGCACTGTCATAGATACCTGCCCCTCTGATTTTAATAAGATTTTTCACTTCACACATAAAATAAAGCCATCTTGTCAGATTGTAAATCAAATATTTTTTACAAAAACTGAGGTTATAGGTGTTTCTCTAAAAAATCATCTCTTGACATGTCTTTACCTAGTTTATTCTCTTAGTAGGCATTGATTCTTCAGCTGAATACCCTACCTTAAATAATTGGTGTTAGGATAAAAAAATATTCTCCCCCTGGATATCAGCATCCATTATGTTGCAAAACATCAATACATTCTCAAAGAAGTCCAAGGATGCATTTTGAATTTCCCTGATTTGTTTCTTGGCTAAAGTGAGTGATTACATTTTCAGGTAACATGAACAAATACAATTTTAAATGGCCATTTCTCCTTTTCAGGCTTAACTTCATTTTGTTCTCTTGTGTATTTATTAGCCCATCAAAACACTTAAAAGTAACTGGCATATATTCTTGTTCTACTTCTCCAGTACATTCTTTTAGAAAACATACCAGGTATTTCAGCTTTAATTGTTGCTGGTGCTTTTCTCTGTGGCCTATGATAATATCATAGAAGATGAGTCCCATATCATTTGTAGTCTGTGTTCATCTTTACAAAACCTCCTGGCTCTGCAGACATCTCTGTGGAACAGAAACCTTAATTGTATTTAGCTTGTTACCTCCAGCTGATTTTGAGTTTGACTTGACATATCCTGCTTTTACACTGCGGTGTTTTCCATGTTTTTGTTGAACTGTTTGCTAAGGGAGAAATCTGGCTCCCTTAGTACTTTTTTCTTTTATCAAGAGCATCAACCTAACCACACTGTTGGAATACTACCTCTCTCTGTCTCACTTCAATTCAATTGACCGTGTATAGAAACTAACCCTTAGTAGTTCTCATTTGTATTCTAAACGTTATTTTATAATGCCTGGTAAAGATATTGTCAACTATGCTACCAGCTAAGGGCTTGTAAGAAGGATCGTAAGTGATAAAGTGCTGTCAACTTGCATTATGACTTGGTCTAGTGACATATTTCTTTAGCTGTAAGATGTTACCTAGAGAATCTTAGCACTGGAATGGGCTAGAAAACATGCGGAAAAACAGCCTCATTTTATAGAGAAGTAAGCAACAAATGGTCCAGAGAGGATGAAAAATCTGCATAAACTCACATGATAATTGAAGACAGAGTGGTGAACAAGAGCCCAGGGATCTATAATCACTTCTGCCTGCACCACACCAGAAAGCTTCCCTCTTCTGGAAAAGTCTCTAGTGAATATTTGACATGGGGGGATGTTTGGTATTCATGCACATGTTTTGAGGGAGTCCAGTGAAAGACAACAGGACATTTCATTTCCCTACATAGAAACTAAAAAGAGGTTAGATACATCTTTCCTCTTCTGCTATATGATTTTAGCCTTGCCATTAAGAAGACTCAGTTTGATTATTGCAAGTGAAGTGAAGGGAAGGTTCAGAGAAGATTGTTTTAATGATCCCTGCAGTGGAATGGAGAGTCCAGTGTTGGTGTGGCCATTGGTGATGTATGGGTTGCTTTGGCCCTGCCTTGTTTAGCTCTTGTCACACCGTGCATCTGGCCTTCCTATAGATTTCTGTGAGACATACTCCACATTTCCAAAGCACTCTTTTTTTCTCTGTAAGACAATCAGAGCCCTGTTGGCTGTTTGTGACTAATAGAGTAGCTGTAATAAACCCATTAGGGATGCTGCTGCTGATTTACTTGGCATAAACACAATTTCTCTTCCCTCTTGTATCTTGTCAGATCTCTTTTTTTTAATTCAAATTAAATCCCTTGTGTCTATCTTACAGCACCTGATACTATAAAAGTATTACAATAGCAGTTGTAAAACGAAGAAAACATGAATAAAGAAGGGAGGAAGGAAAAGGAGAGATGATGGAGACAGAATTTAGTACTCATCAGCATGTTAAGGACACTTAACACCCATAATTTAGGGACATTACCTAGGGATGAACATTAACCAGGAATAAAGAACAAATAGAAGTGAGAAAGGAGCCCAGACTAGATTCTAGGTATATTCCAATATTTACATTTCATATGATGAAGGCAATTCACTTAAATGAGTCAGAAAGACCAGCCAATGAGGCAGGAGAAGAAATCAAGGGTCACAGAGGCTTAAGCAAAGAAGGAAGCAGACCCTTGTAATCAAAGGCCAATGCTAGTTCAAATAAGAGAAAACAGAAAAATAGCCTTTAGCTTCAACATCACCCTTAATTAATACACTTGTCCCTCAGTATCTAAGGAAGACTGGTTCCAAGATGCCTCGGGTACCAAAATCTAAAAATGCTTAAGTCCCTTATATAAGATGGCACAATATTTGCATAGATCCTATTCACATATTCCAAGATACTTTAAACTATCTCTAGATTACTTACAGTACCTAACACAATATAAATGCTAAGTAAATAGTTGTTATATTGCATTGCTTAGAAAATAATGTAAAGAAATTTTTAAAAATCTGTATATTAAATACAAACTCAATTTTTATTTTTGATCCATGGTTGATCAAATCCATAGATATAGGAACTGCAGATACAGAACTCACAGATATAGAGAGCCAGCTGTGCATACCTTAACGGCTTTTGTTAGTATCCGTGTAGTGGTACAAAGGACAGTATTCAGAGTGGGTAGAGGAGGGATCTCTTGATAAATAAGAAGGGGCAGCAGCTATAGGAATTGTTTATTTATTTATTGTGATACTGGGGATCAAAATCAGAGCCTCACAGATGTTAGGCAAGTGCTCTACCCCTGAACCATACCTCAGCCCCTACCTTTCAAGATGCGTCTCTGCAAAGAGAAAACAGATCAGTAACCAGAGTGAGCTGTGTCATCGCTAATGTACCCTCAGAGTTAGGTCTTTGTGGTCCTCCTAACCCTACTCAAGTTGCCTTCTATTATCACTGCATTGCTGGTGCTCTCCAGTACATGTGCAGACTCTTCATGCCTGATTTCACTCATTCTGATTGCTTCAATGAATTCATATACTTAATTATACACTTAATTCCAGCTGTCTCTTTTCCTCTAAACACAAAAGTCTTACAAGTCCTTCAAATTTAACAAGCTCTCTCAAGGCAATCTCACACTGGCTCTCTTTCTTTTGTGGGGTCCTCTATGCTGCCCACAGAAAACACTCAAATCATGTGTCCTGACAAGTCCTGGGAGTGGAATGATGATTCATTGTCAGCTTAGCAATTTTTCCTTTGTCCTGTTTGTTCCAGTTACCCAGCTTGTTACATACTATAGAATAATATAAAACTATGGAATGAATGTTAACCGAGTATAAATATAAATATATGAGCTACATAGTGTGTGACTTAATATATATGAATATATATAAAAATATATATAAAAACAGGTTTGACTAAGACTGTTGGGTCTACCCCCTTTAGGAACCACACCTCAACTGACTTGAAATAAAGAGCTAGAACCTTCCACATATAGCACCTGCCCCTTCTTAACATTAGTGATGGGGAGCAAGGTATAATACATATCACAAATCTTCCTCAAAATCCTCATTTACAATAATGTCTGTAGCTTTTATACCTGAACTTGAGAAAGGTGCTCAATTACCATGAAGATCTATTTAGAAAAAACCTTAGAATATGTGACTTTGGTGCTTTTTAAAACCTTTTTTTGAGATGTAATTGATATACAATATCTTGTACATATTGAATACATAGAGTTCTATGAACTTGAACATATGTGTGCTCCAGGGGACCATCAGCACAATCAGGTACTAAACATATCCATTTGGAAATAATGGATTGTGACTCTTTTTTTTTTTTAGAAAATTCTTTCTCTTACACCTTGCTCCCTCAACATTTCCCTTTACTTTCTTCCATGATGCAAACTACAAAGCCAAATTTTTAGTTTCTTTTATATCTTAGGCCTTCTCTGCCTCCTTAATCCTCACTAAGTGACAAAAAGCAGAGGCTAAGAGATAAGACTGAGAGATAAGGCTCAGCTAAAAGCTGAGTGATAAGAACAAACCTAATTCAGTTAGAACTCTCTCTTTTTGTTCAGCCCTTATGTCCATTTCATTATACCAAAGTTCAACTTCTCTTCCTGGACTATATTTCTCAAATCTGTCCTACCATCTTCAGGTCTTCAGATGGATCACTGGGATAGTTTTAATCATTTTATCATCCTCCAGTCTCAATTTTCCAAGCCATTTTAATTGCTTGTCAAAGTCATATATCTGGGTCCATCACTTCTTTCCTGAAAAATCCTTCAAGGACATCCCATTGCCTACTACCAACTAAACTTCTTCACAAATTGATCTCTAATAACCTTCAGAATTACTTTCTGCCAGAATTTACTCATACATGCTAACCTCCAGCAGTATTGCATTGTAGTTTGCACAGAGGGACGACAGCAAGGCACTTCTTAAACCACTGGAAATAAAAAAGTAAATAAAACAAAATTATCTTCTCTGCTATGGTTTGCATCTGGAATATCCTCCAAAAGCTAATGTGTTAAAGGCCATGCAGCAGTGTTCAGAGGTGAAAATCATTGGATCATGAGAGGTCTGATTTCATTATTGGGTTGATCCATTTAATAATCAATAATTTGAATGGATCAATAATTTGAATGAATCAATAATTTGAATGGACTTCTGGGGAGTAGTAACTGCAGGTGGGTATGGTTGGAGGAAAGAAGTTGCTGAGGGCATTGGCATTGGGGACTATATCTATCCCTGGCCCCTTCCAGTATTTTTCTCTGTATCTGGGCTGCCATGAGATGAGCTGCTTTCTTCTCACCTTGAGCCATGATGTTCTGCTTCACCTCTGGCCCCAGAGCACCACTCAAACCATGAGCCAAATAAACTTTTCCACCTCTAAGTTGTTCTTGTTAGGTTTTTTGGTTCCACAAACACAAAGTTGACTAACATACTCTTATTGTTAGACTATAAAATCATAGCACAATAGCAGAGATGCATGAAGGAAAGCCACCTTAAATTTTTATTCTCACGGGTTCATCATGTCAACAAGCCAGCAGAGGAAGAAAGGGATTACTGACAGTAGGACTGAACCTCATTTTCATGGGGCATTGGACTTGCAACTACCTAGTGAAAGCAATATGGTACACAAAAGTCAGGGATTCATTCACTGTGAGCTTCCTGGTGCTTTCAAATCTGGTGGTAAACATAATGGGCCAATTACAGGAACAGCTCAAAAAGGGTTCTGATATCTTAGGGATAAAGATTTGAGAACTAGGAAAAATTTAGGGGAATTTAACAATGATTGTTAGACAAAGAAGAAGGTTGATATCATTTGAATGCCTCCCAAATGTCATGTTGATATTTAATAGTGGTTAAAATCATATAAAGGGGTGAGATATCTAAGAGGGGAATGTGTCATGAAGGCATCTCTCTCACTGGTGGATTTATTCTATTATCATGGGAGTGGGTGCATAATTAGAGATATCATGGAAGTCTTTCCTGAGAGGGAGGAGACATTGATGAATGGATATTAAATTATAGTTTGATAAGAATAAGAAGTTCAGGTATTCTATTTCACAGTATTGTGACTATAGATAATGATGTTTTTTTTTTAAATAAAAACTTTAGTAAAGAATCTTTGAGTGTTTTCATCATAAAAATATGATAAATGTTTGAAGAGATAGATATATGTACCCTATTTGAACATTGCAGGATATATATGTGTATATATATGTGTGTGTGTGTGTGTGTGTGTGTGTTGAAGTATCACATGGTACACCATAAAAGTGCACGTTTTTCAGTTTTAATGTATCAGTTAAAATAAAAACCTAAAAAGGATGAGTTTGCCCAATTTCTCTCTTTCTCACACATGCTTGCTTGCCTTTCCACCATGTTACAACACAGCATGTAGTCCCTTGTCAAGTGCCAGTGCCATGCTCTTGAACTCCCAGTCTCCAGAACTCTGATTCAAATATTTTCTTCATAAATTAATATGTGACATTTTGTTATAGCAGCAGAGAATGAACTAAGACAATGATAAATATCAATTCTTCAGAAGAAACTATAGTGGCATGTATAATATCATACCTACCACAACTCTTCCCTCCTTCCATCTTCCTTCCTTCATTTTTATTCTTTCTTTTATTTTTTCCCTTCCCTCTTCCTTCCCTTGTTTTCCTTTCTTTCTTTATCTCCTCCTTCTTGCTTTTCTGGAAATTATGCATACATATAGATGCACTTACAATATCAAGCCCTTCTTTAAGCTCACCAGCTTAAGTGAAATAAACCAAGCACAGAAAGGCAAATACTGCATGTTCTTTTTTTCCTATGTGGAAGCTAAAAAAGTTGATCAGAATGCAGAATAGTGATTACTAGAAGTTGGGAAGAATTGGGGAGAGAGTGGATAAGGAGGGGCTGGATATTATCAGTGCATCTATATATAGGTGACCAAATGCCATACTGAACCCTGTTAATATACACAATCAATACATATACTCAATAAATAATAAAGATCTAAAAAAAGAACAACTGACAGGACCGATCCAATTTGACATGGGTCAAAGCACCAGCCTGTAATCCCAACAACTCAGGAGGTGGAAGCAGGAAGATTCTAAGTTCAAGGGCAGTCTCAGCCTAGCAAAAGCTTGTCTCAAAACAAAACAAAACAAAAAAATAATAAATTAAAGAAGGGCTGGAGATATATCTCAGTGCCAAAGTACCCCTGGGTTCAATTCCCAATAATAAAAAAGAGGGGGTGTATTGTGAGTGGTGCAGGGGTTTATCTTCTCTGCACTCGGAACTTTAGTCATCATCACTGTTTCAGGGCTCATAGACTGTATGACTACTGACTATTTTGTTATATTTTATCTATTATAATGCCCTAAGAAACCTACTTTGCAGTTGGGGGTGGAGGTGTATGACAATGAGTACATGACCAGATGTCTATAGTCCTACCACATATTCTCTCAGCAGCTTTTAGCCAAGTGTACCATTGAAATTGTCCCTTAAAAGCACAGCAGAAATGCTAGCATGGGCACTGTGTAAATTCAATAAAGATGTGGCACATATATTGTTGTGGGGCAGGTTGCTCAGAAAACATACTAAGTCCCAGTTTTGTCCAAATTGAACAGTCTTTATTTGGCTGGCCCATGACTACTCCCCACAGGACCCATAACTGTCTCTTCAAGGAACAGCCCCGGAGCCCGAGCATTTTAGGATATTTAAAGGTAAAAACTACATATGGGTTGACATAGCTGCAAGCAAGCAGGAACAGAAGCTGAATTGGGCAGTTAGTGAGACAATGCAGGTTGGCATAGCAGCGAGCAGAGGGAAGAGGTCAAAATGACCCTAGTTCAGTACACGTTAGGGAATGGTTACTAATGTCTAGACAATCAATCTCTGACAAGGTATATTGTCCAATAAAACTGGAAACCAAAGAGAACAATTTCACATTGTATAAGAATTGCTATTTTGTGTTACCAAGTATGTTATGCTAGGTAACTATTCATGGGCACAGAGGTGGGGCTGTTCCACAGGAGAAGAATTGCTTACATGATATGGAGTCTCAGGGTAAAATGAAGTCTGTCTGGTCATTGCCCATAGAGCCTGGCCCATAACAATATGAGATGCTGTGTCTCTGATTACTAAACAAGATGTGTCTGGAAATCAAGGGTAGAAGTAAGAGGAAATCTCATTAGCGATTTTCTTGGAAGATTTTGTATTGATTTTCCCCAAACTTCAATTTTTATCAGAAATTCAGGGATGAGAATGTTTCTTCCAGGGAACACAGTAAAGGATCCTCAGTACCTAAACATAAGACTGCCACCTTTTCTGAATCTCATCTCTCCAGTGTCCCCATCCCAGATCTCAGGGCATTGATCTTAGCACAAAAACTAATGATGGCTTGTTTCCAAATCCATTAATTCCCCTGATCCTACCTGAAACCCAGATTTTTATCCCATTCTGCCCTTTGTTTAGAAAGATAAATGTCTCTTTGAATTCTGCCCAAAGACCTTTTGGCTTTCACACTATACCTCAAGTTGGCAGTTAACTGACCTGAGCCTCTCATTTGATTTTTCCTTCAGTGTTTCAATGACATTTAACAAAAAAAGAAGCTAAATGCACAAGTCTTACCACTGCCATTGATCTCTAAAACACTAGATATATTATATAAGCAATGCACAGCCTTCAATCTGTGTTCCAACACACTTCATCAGGGGTAGGCATCTTACTAATTATGACATCATGGCATGCCCATTTGCCATTGACAGTGAGGGTGTCTCATTTTGAGGTTCTGATTATGGGGAATCAGCACTTCAACTAGCTACATGAATTCTAGGAGCCAGTATAGAATATGTTCTTCAAAATTGTCCCACTACATGGAAAAGAAAGCAGGATTTTTTTAAACACCAACTCCTGAGTGCAGTGGTTAAAGGATGGACCTCAAAAGCTACCATTCCCCAGGCTTTGTGACTTACTGTGCTCACTAGCAAAGTGGGATTCTGAGATGAGATAAAGTCCTCCAACAAAGAAACACAGGTGCTTCAGCTGCCACCTTTTTAGTGAACAGGGCAGTGGATACAGGCACCATGCCAACCACATCTGCTATTAGAGTCAGGTCCTAGAAATAGGTTTTTAAGATATTTCTCCCTTGGTAGTCAGCTTCTTTTCCAACAAATTCTTGACTTTCATACACCATTTGTTTCAAATTCCAAATCGGATGGCTGGAATTTTTCTAATGTCTTCATCAAATTAATTGCTCCCATGTTTGTTTTTTTTTTAACTTGATAAATATGAGAATGTCTTCCTCTGATCCCCAGCGTGGAAAACCATTCATCACTCCTGAGAATTTAGATTTCCCCTCTTCTCTAAAACATTATTGGTTTCCCGGGTTCTCCTTGTTAATAAGTCACTCTCAGCATTGACGTTGATGGAATGGTATGCTTCTATTATGGTTCATATCACACTGCACTGCGTTTTCCCAGCTATGCCAGCAGGTTTTCAATGGCCTGACTCACCACACCTCAGCCTAGTGTCTGACGTGTACAGGGTGGTTTTACTGTGAATTAAAGTCCATTAACTTTAAGTGTTGTTCTCCTTTGGTTTATGTGCTTAAATGAAAAGATGTAAAGTAGGTCTACTACATCAGGAAGTGAAACATAATTTTATTTTGAGATATTTACAAATTCTTCGTCAGATAGAATGGGGACTTTATTTAGAGGTCAAAGTATCAAAAAAAAATCCAGGATTGATTTTTTTGAGGGGAAAATCCACATGCAAATGGAGTTTCAAAGCAAATGCACTTGTGGTCTTGGGACTTTTAAATAAAGATATAATTAATTAAATTAGCACAAGGAAACTGTAACCTATTTCTAATGGGTGAAGAATCAAAAGATACTGGATTTTCAAGCTTTCATTAGCCTGTAATATGTTAGTCACCCTTACTAAGAAATCATGAGTGGGATTCCCAGGTCTAAATATTGTTTACTCAAATTATCATTTTGGGCTTTCCTGTGTTCATATACATATCAAAAAATATCTGAAATTGGCATTTATAGAGAGAAGTGCAGAGAAATCTGTAAGGGCAGTGAATGGGAAGAAAGGAGATATTATTTGACTTATATTTTAAACAATGGATTGAGGTATTAGGGATCTCCAGAGAAACCAAACCATCAGGGAGAGAGAGAGAGAGAGAGAGAGAGAGAGAGAGAGAGAGAGAGAGAGAAAGAGAGTGGTGTGTGTGCATGGTTCCCAACACTAACACTGAGGTGCTTACAGATAGTCATGCGATGATGGGAGGAAATGAACGATATTTTGCACTGTATTGTGTTGATAGATAGGACATTTGGCAAGTTAGGTGTATTGAATGCAGTTTTTACTCACTATGTTTTCTACTAAAAATGGATTTATGGGGATGTAATTCCATCATGAATAGAGGAACACACAGAAAGAGGAAGAGAAATATGTTTTAAGCAATCGGCCCACACAATTATGGAAGCTGATAAATCCAAAATCTCCAGGGCAGGCCAGGAGGCTGGGGACCCAGGGAAGAATTGCAGCTTGAATCTGAAGTGTTGTCAGAAGTCTGTTGTATTCAGGATAGATCCATTTGAGTTCTATTAAAACTTTCAACTGATTGGACAAGGCCCACCCACATTATGGAGGGTAATTGGCTTCACTCAGTTCTACTGGTTTAAATGAAAATCTCATCTAAAGCATACCTTCAAAGAAACCTGAAGAATGATCTTTCATCAAATACCTGGGCAACATGACCTAGCGAACTTGACACCTAATATTAACCTTCACAATTGATCATAGCCCTTTACTTCTTTTTTCTTCAGAAGCCCCACTTAAGTGAGAGTAAATTGATATAAAAATGTTTAAATATAAAAAAATGGGACTAGAAAGCAAATGAAGCCAAAAAAAGAGAAATGGTAGTGTGATTGACTCAATAGAATACAGAATATTGAAATCTGAAGTTCCTGCATGGGTATTAAAAAGAAATTCACCCCTGCAGAACTTCAAGTAAATTAACGAAAGTTGATGCCCCACATTCTCTCCCCAAACCACATAATCATGAGTTTATACTTTATTCTATGAAGGCATTAAGCAGTCCATACTCAGGGATATCAGACATGCAAGGTAGAGCTCAGGGATAAAACCACCAGCATTCAATTCTGCTTTCTGGATTGTGGGAGTTCTTCTTTCTAAACCACACTGGTTCCCAGAACCTTAAGAGCCATTAAGAAGAAGTCTTTGCCAAGAAAAAAACAAAACTGTTCAAAGAGAAGAAGAAAAAAATGAAGACCCATGAACACTGATAAAGTTGGAAAATTTTCCAGATGGAAAATCATGATGTGAGAGACCTAAATCCTCTCCCAAAATAGGAGGTGAATACATAACCCCAAGCCTTTGTCAGTTGAGGTATAGAATATCACTGAGAGATGTTTATTAAGGGCAATGAACCTGAAGTATAGAGGAAGGTCCTTTTGGGGAAGAAGAATTAGAGAATGAGAAAAAAAAAGTTTTTAAATTTGAGTTATTTTAGTACTGTACAGAACAGTTATTTTTACGTTAGCCTCCAAACTAACTCTTCCTCGCCACGCTTCCCTTACTCTCAGTGAAAAAGCCAAATTCTACTATAAACACAAATTGCACAGCTTGGCTCCCTCTGTGGTTCCCCAGATCATTCCCTGTGAAAACTCAAGTCTGCACAAGCCTGGACAAGGCCTTGCAGGATTCTCTCAGCCTTGCCCCCAGCCATGGCCTCCTGGCCTCCTGGTCTCCTACACTGTTCATTATTCTCCCCTCTCTCCAACGGCACTAGTCCAGCTGCCATCTTCAAAACAGGCCAGAAGCATTCCTTCCTGGGGACCTCATGCTACCTCTCAGACCTCAGCCAAGAATGCCCTGCCCAGGTGTTCTAGTGCTGCTTCTGCCTCCTTCAGGTATTGGCTGAAATGTCACATTTCTCAGCCTTTTTTGGCGATCCTATTTAAATTTTGGTTATTACCCACTCCTCTCATGCCCTACAGTCATCACCTTCTTCCCTCACTTTGGTTTTCTCTTTAGATCTTATAACTTCAGCATCTGAGCCCCAACTAGAATAGAACCTTCATCAAGATAAGGGTTTTCATTTTGCTTATTATTGAATTCTCCAGTATCTAGAAAAATTCCTGACTTGTAGTAGGAACTCAAATGCGTGTTAAAGTATGAAATAAATTCACCATGTTTATGAGATGTCTTACTGTGATTTTTTAAAAGATATCTTTAAGAAAAGAATGAATTAAAAGATTTAAAAAGCATCTTGCTATAGACAAAATGTAATTTGTATTCTCAAGTTAGAATATATGTTATTTTAAAGTTAAGATAGAAATCCAGTCAATTTTTAAAATATATCAATAGTGGAGGAAGTTATTTTGGATGGTAGAGGGGGCTTGGAGGTCCCTAAGCACACCACAACATTCCCAGCCCTTTTTTATATTTATGTAGAGACAGGGTCTCAGTAAATGCTTAGGGTGTCACTAAGTTGCTGAAGCTGATTTGAACTCCTTATCCTCCTGCCTCAGCCTCCTGAGCTGCTGGGATTACAGGTATGCACCACCACATCTGGCTAGAGGGGACTTTTTAAGCAACAAAATGTACATGGTAATTAACATCTGAACTCACACTACAGATTTTGATGAAGAATTGAGCATGACTGTATGTGTACCATATACATACCTCTATATAATAAACTTAGAGCTATTATACATTAACTATTACATTTTTCATTATTTTGGGGATTATTGAAATATGAAACCCAAAGTGACTACAACAACTCATGCTATTTTCTTCTTCAGCTATGTACCCTATTTATTTATTTATTTATTTTTATGTGGTGCAGAGGATCGAACCCAGGGCCTCACATGTGCAAGGCGAGCACTCTACCGCTGAGCCACAACCCCCATCCCCTGTACCATATTTTTGATGTACCATTTAATCCACAAGATAGTTTCATTGAGTTAGAGCTTTCCATTAAGTCAGATAAGTGTCTGTTTCCTATCTCTCATTATTTGAAGATCATATTTATGGTCTTTATTGATTGTATGTTTGTCACTCTGTCTCTGTATTGAATTTTTACCCATGAATTGATGCAGTACCATACTATAAGTATCATGAGCCTTCCAAAAGGAAGGAAACCTTTGGTTCAGGTACCTGTTAGAAGAATCTCTCTCTTTCCAGGCTACAGTTTTATCTGTGAATGCCATCTCTAGCCAACTTAACTTCCATTGGGAGATATAGGAGTGGGATAGGAAAAATTGACTTCCCTGACTTGGGAAACTGACGGATTTCTAAAACCGAATCCCCCTAAAATTTTGCTTTCACAGTGTTTCCTGGGTGAAAAGAAGCCTTCTGTGTTGTAGCCCAAAATTTTGCTATGAATCACAAGGTACAAATTCCATAAGTGTTGTTTCATCTTTTAGTTGGAAATAGCAAGGCAAGCTTGCTTTCCAGCCTCATCTCTGTTCCATGAATGAAGAGGCTTTGGTCTACTACTTGCTATATGATGGGTTTTGAACTAAATTTCCCAACTGGGAAGCAACCATGAGTAAGAAATCCGGGAGTGGCTTCTGAATTCATCTTCCAGAAGGACAGGAACCATTAGACTCTAAGGAAATAAATAGTAGCTGTAGAATGTATGGAGAACCCCAGGTTGGATTAGAGATGTCAGAAATAACTAAGGTGTTCATTTAAGGGCGACTAAAAGAAAATAAAAGGATTTGAGCTGTTTGTCTTGGCTGAAAGCACTTTAAATGGAGAAAGGCAACTCCAGCACTTATTTATAAGCTTAGGGAAAGAATTAAATTGAATTCCATTGGGTTCTGTGATAGCTCTTTCCATAGACTTAGCCTATATTTTATTGAATTTCATTCTAAGACCATCTTTTGACCAAATGAGCTTTTTCAGAACAAAATATTTCAAAGGACTGTCAGCTCTACCTTTCTCTAAAAGTTGTTTATTCCTGTTCACTATCATAATGAATAGTTACATTTTTCATTTACTTCCTGGGAATAGGGTTGCCCTACTTAGCTTCATAATAATAATTTCATTTATCAGATATCCATATTATGCACTGTAGGTGCATTATATTATTTAATTCTCACACACATTTGAGCAAAGAGGCAATATTTTCTGCAGTTTATGAGGGTGATAAATGTCAAGGGAGCTGCCTATGGATAGGAAACTTATTGTTCTAAAAGCTAATGATTGAAGTAAGGAATGTTTGGTTAGTTGTGATTGGCACCCAGGAGTAAGACTTTCCCATATACATGGGAATCACATGAGAAGTTTTCAAAATGCAATGAATGAACCTAAAGCAATTCCACAGATTTATTTAGGACCATGATTGTTGTCATTTGAAATAGCTACTGGTATAGCTAAAGACTTCAGGTCTAGGGAGGCATATAAGTTTCATCCTTCCAATAACCCTGTTCATAAATAATGCTAAAAGCAGCTCTCCAGGCAGTGCATATTTAAATTGGAGACAGGACAGGAAATTTGCAAGGTCTTACTTGTCTCATCATTGTTTAGTGTGTGTGTTTAAATTAAGGAATTTATTTCTGTTACCACTGAGGAGAGGGCAGGGCCAAAATTTTACTTACTTTATCCTTACAGTTTGGATATGAGGTGTCCTCCAAAAGCTATGTGTGAGGCAAAGGAATGCTCAGAGATAAAATTATTAGATTATGAGAGTCCTGACCTAATCAGTAGAGTAATCTATTTGATGGATGCATAATTTGAATGGACTAATGGAGGTAGATAGGGCATAGCTAGAGGAAGTAGGTCACAAGGTCATGTACTTGGGGATTATATTATCCCTGATTCCTTGTAACTCTCTTTCTGCTCTCTGGCTACCAGGTCCTGAGCTTCTTTCCTCTGCCACACAATTCTGCCATGATGCTGTGCTTCACTTTGGGCCCTGAACTATGAAGTCAGCTGACCATGAACCAAACCTTTTTTTTTTTAGGAGACTTTAGATTATTTCCTTGGATAAGGTTTTAAGAGATCAGAAAAATCCTTGTGTAGAGGAGCCAGAACTTTCCCTCTGCCCTCTTGGGAATTTCGGCTGGACCTGAGAATTAAATTGATATAGGACAGACTGACAGGAAAAAATATACAAATTTTACATGACATGGAGCCCTTAAAAGAAGTGAAGATACAAAGAAGTGGTGAAACTTGAACGTTTATATAGCAGGTTCAGAAAAGACAGGCAAGTATGTAAAGGTAAACTATGTAGAGAGATTAAAGGAAGATAGAAATGGTTTTAACAAGGACTGTTTGTACAGAATTCTCCAAATTTCAACTTCTGGTCATTGACGATAAGAATGTTACTTTCCTTTGGAACAAAGAGGACATCTTCCACATGGGAACTATATCTCCTGCTCTAAAGAAAATGGGCAGAGTATTTTTCAAGCAATTTCAGCTCAAAATAATGCTCAAGCTAAAGTAATACATTTGGGGGTGGCATATTCTGCTCCCTTGATTAGTCTGGTACTCTTCGTCCTGAAACCATTTTTTTCCAATTAAAGAGACCCAGAATAGCTTCAATGACATGGTCAAAGATGGTGATGGGTGCATTGAGCAATGGAGAGAGAATACCATGTGGAAGAAGGCACTGAATTATCACAAGGACAGCCACATGGCTGAAATCTCCAAGGATGTACTGCTAATTGGAAAGAAATGGTTTCAACAATTACATAAGCAAAAGGTACCGGTAGCCTCTGGTAGTTTCTCCCAGAAGCAACATTTTCATCCAGGAGCTATTTGTACATTATTCATTTGTTAACCAAACATTTCCTAAGCATCTTCTCTGTACTTGCACTAGGTCTACAATGCAAAATTTATTAGTCCACCTGGTTTTTAGAGAAGGTAATCTTAAAGGGTGAAAGAAAAACCAAGAACAACAACAATAAAAAAAATCTTTGAACAAATTGAGCATAGCCAGATTTGAACTGCTGCTAATTGATCACATTTTGTTTTTTATTACTTGAAACAGGAGCTCTTCTGCCCATTTCTGGAGGTAGGAAACATACCAAGAAGTAATAAAATAATGTTCACTCCCATCCAGGATGAAAGGCCAAGTTTTAGTCAGCTTGTGCATCCCTGTGACCAAAAGATCTGACCAGAACAACTTAGAGGAGGAAAAGTTTATTTCAGCTCACAATTTCAAAGGCTCAGTCCACGAATGGCCAACTCCACTGCTCTGGGCAAGAAGTGAGGCAGAACATCACAATGGAAGGCTGTGGCTCAGGACATGGCAACAGGAGGCTGAAAAAACTCTGCTCACCAGGGACAAAATATAAAACCAGAAGGCAACCCCCCCAGTGACATACTTCTTCCAGCCACACCCTACTTGCCTACAGTTACCACCCAGTTAATCCCTTTCAGTGAATTAATGCAAAAATTAGACCAAGGCTTTCATAACCTAACCATTCCACCTTTGAATGACCTTTCATTGTCTCACACATGAGCTTTTGGGGCACACCATTTATCTGAACCATGACAGACAAATCTTTCTGTTGCTCATAATTGGAGATGAGGTCTGTTCATGAATCACCAAACCTAATTAAGGGTAGGGAAAAAGCCATATTATGGAAGAAAGATACTGTTTTTGTTTGTTTGTGTATTGTTTTTGTTTTCCCTTTCCCCTAATGATATGCAGTGAAGAGGTGGCAAGGGAAAGAAACTAGGGTCCTAGAGTTCCAAATGCTTGTGTTCAATCCCTCTGGCAGGAATCCCAGGAGAAGCTGGGTTCAGTGAACTGAGAGGAGCACTATGGGCTCCGTAAGTGCTCAGTCACACGGTGGTAGGGAAGAGAATGATTCCCCAGGCTAACAATGGCCTCACTCACAGGTTATCCAATCAAAACAGTGGAAATACTGTCCTGGCCATGGCTCGGTTCCTGAACACCCCAAGAAAGTGGTTCCAGGCAAGGAGATACACAAGCCCTGGATAAAAAGATGTAGTTTTGAACCTATCTCTTACAGCCAAATTGAGTAGAAAAGGAATCAGCCAAAAGTAATGAAGGAGTGGACACCTGTGGGATATAAACATATCTCCAACATTAGTGTTTTCTTGAAAGTCACCTCACTCGGTTATACAATTGGTAAGAAAGAAAGAAAGAAGGAAAGAAGGAAAGAAGGAAGGAAGGAAGGAAGGAAGGAAGGAAGGAAGGAAGGAAGGAAGGAAGGAAGGAAGAAAGAGGGGCATTAATACCATCTGACTATGGCCCCACCCTTACAACTTAATTGAACCTTTATCAGCGCCTCACACGTTCTATCTCCAGTCACACTGAGGGTAGGGCTTTAAGATATTGATTTGGGGGAAATGTATTTCAGTTCATAACAGTGAGTCTATACACTTGAGGTACCAGGAGGTTCACAAATTTCTGGAGTCTAGGTTCACAATTTTTTCTGTTTTCAATTATATGGTTAGCTAAAACAAATGTAATTTATAAAGACAACACTACTTATAAATTATAATCAAATAAATTTTGAATAAGAGAAATTTTAGTTGATCAACTGCATCTCGTAAAAGGAGAATCATACTAGTACTTCATGTTTTAAGAGTCATGATAATATTTTCTGTTTTGTATTATAAAAATCCTATAGGCTACTCAACTTGAAAATAAATACTACTAACATATATTTAGTAAAAATGATGTGTAAGTCTTAGAGTTATTTGTGAGACATCATGTAATGGTTATTTCTCCCACTTTGTGCTCATTCCTTGACATTCACAGTTGGAAAAAAAATAGCTGTTCAATCAGGGATCTGCTTAAGAGGATTTAATTCATAAACCTTCTAACTCTTTGGTTTTATAATGACTCAATTATTCTTTGTGTTTGTCCAACCATTTACTTTGTATCCAACTCTATTAGAAAATAGGAACCCTTAATTCCCATCATGTTTATTATTACAATAATTTTATGGAAAATAATTTCTGCTTAATGCCTGACAACACTATCCAAATTTTAGCATATTCCAGCTGAAGACATAAATAATAGGCACAGCAAGGCATATGATACAACAAATGTCATATTAAGAGTATTTTGTCCTACTGAAGCAATACTGCATAGGTAGTACTTTACCCTTTTAGAATTGGGAAACCATTGACAAGTAGTAAATTGTTCAGAGCTTTGTTTTAAATATCATTTCATGTTTTAGTCAGCTGTTTCACTGCTTTACCAAAGGACCTGACAAGAACAATTAGAAGAAGAAAAGTTTATTTAGGGACTTGTGGGTTCAGATGTCTCAGTCCATAGGTGGTGGCCAACTCCATTTCTCAGGGTTCAAGGTGAGCAGGATGTCATGATGGAAGAGTGTGGCAGAGGAAAGCAGCTGGGAGCACAACACCAAGAAGGAGGGGGGGGAATATCCCCTCACTATAGACAAATTATATATATATATATATATATATATATATATATATATATATATATATATATATATATATATATATATCTCCCAAAGGCATGCCCCCAATGACCCCTCCTCCACCCACACCCTACCTACCTAGAGTTACCACCCAGTTAATTCCTATCAGGGGATTCATATCCTGATTAGGTTTAGGCTCTCACAACCCAATCCTTTCACCTCTAAACTTTCTTGCATCTTCTCACACATGAGTTATGCGCCGGATACCTAATATCCAAATCAAAACATTCCAGAAAATTTGAAAGGGCAGATGTAGGTAGTGGAATAAGTAAGAAGATTGTTGAGTGGACCTCTTGTTAGATGTGTCAAGGAATGAGCTAGGCAGCTGTCTCAGGGATGGATAACAAAGGCAGTCATAACTATTTCAGAAATATTCATCAAGTATTCAACAAAAATACTTTGCATTCCCAATATGTTCCAAGTACCATTCTAGGCAGACACTAGTAAGACTTAATGAGATATTGAAAAACTGTAGGATATTTGAGATCACTATAATGAGCCTGACATTATCACGTAAGGTCTATAGAATAATCACTATTTTAATGTACCAGGTAAAGCCCTGTGTACTTTACGTGTGCTTTCTATTCGATAAATAAAACTATTAAAAATCACTTGGCATCTGAATGATAAACATTGGAATTTAGAAAGCAACATGGTGTCAGTCTACTTTTTTAGTAACTGATAATCATTTGCCTAGCTTTCTGCTTAAGTCTAAAGACTTCCAAAATGGAACCAGATGCCTCACCTACGCAGGTTGCAAAATTTTATCGCTTATTAGGTATAATATATTACAATTGAAGTGCTTGAATGGACTATGTATGTTTTATTAATGACAAAGCTCTTTTCAAGAACAACTGCTAGGAAAGATAACGTTTTACTTTTTAAAGCAGTGTTCTTATTTTAGTCATGGCTACATAAATGCTAAGCACTCAGATCAATCAGTATTAAGGCAACAAGGGCTGGGAATCTAAGTGACAGAGCACTTGCCTAGCATGTACAAGGCTCTGGGGTAATCCCAGCACCACAAAAAAAAAAAAAATGCAATTGACCAAATTATGTTGTGTTCATGTACAACAAACATAACCACAAATCCCACTACCATATATAATTATAACACACCAATACAACAAGTTTTTAAAATTAAACAAAAAAGGAGAGTGGAGATTTGGTTCTGATGAGATACTAATACACATAACAGAATGAAAAGCAACACACAAGATTTGTACAGGACAAGGATCTGGACCACAGAGATGCAAACCCCAGATTCAACATCATCCAGGACATTTTCTTGCCTCATCTTTTGTGTCAGTCGACTTTCTTCCCTCAGGCCACATCTTTCAGCCAACTGAAAACAAGCCTCCCTGGCATTCCACCATCATATTTTCTGGGTATCATAATCAGTGTGCAAAAGGTTCTTTTCCTCTAGCAAAGTTTGAATAAATAAACAAACACAGGAACAAGCAAACAGGGACACACTTAGTGACGGCTTGCCAGGCTGAATTACTCTCCCTGACTGGGCCAGAGTAAACTATATTTTCAACACTGTATTTGGGTGGTATTCACCACCCCAGACATGGAATAATCACACACATGTCAGGAACAGGGGACAGAGGAATGTCCCCCCAAAAAGAAAGGTCTGTAGGACAGGTACGGGCACTGGATAAATAGGTGTGTGCTCTACAGTCAATCCAACTGGGGTCTATCACATCTCCTGCCAAGCAATTATATTAAACTATCTATACTTCTATAAAAACACAGAATATATATATTAGTCCTTTAGACGATCTTAATGCATTTTAGTGCAATTAATGTAAATTGAAGCTAGCCACTTTTAGATATGTGCAATATGTCCATTATTAAATCATTTATTGACTTGGAATTTAAAGGAAATTGTTTTTGAATATACTGCTAAAAATATATATGTGGAATAGTCAGTGAATACTGTTACAACAACCAGGTTGTCTTCTGGGAAAAAGTAAAAAATGAAGTGTATTTATAGCCTTCAATAGGAGATAAGTAATCTTCTATAGTTTGAATCCTAAGTTTCCCACAAAGATTCCTGAGGCCTAAGTTCAGTCCCCAAGGAGGCTCTCTTGGGAGGTGGTGGAAATTTAAGGGGCTACGAAGAGGACTTGCAGTCAGCGGAGGTGGGCCCTTGAAGGTGACAGTGAGACCCAGCCCTTTCTCTTCCTTTCTTAAGCTTCCTGGTCATGAAATAAGTGGTTTTGCTCTGCCATGCCTTCCCACCATGACAGGCTGCCTGCCATAGGCACAAAGCAATGGGGTCAATCCTTCCCTGAGACCTCTAAAAAACTGTGAGCTTAAATAAAACGTTTCTCTTTATAATTTGATTATCTTAAGCATTTATTTCAATAAGAGAAAGATGACTAACAAAGAACTAAAGATACATGTTGAAAGCTTTAAAGTACTAAATAGCTCATAGATGTTTAAAAAATTATATATATATATATATATATTATATATGTATATAATATATATATATATATATATATATATGAGTTAAATTTGCCTTTTTAAAAAAATCTGTATTGACAAGATTCTAAAATCAATGCCAAAAGTAAAAATGTTTCTTTTTCTTAGAGATACAAAAAATTGACTTATCAATTTAAAAAAAAAAAATGTTCACCAACCCTGGAGAAATAAATATGGCCAAACATTTGGAAAGAAGGAAGGAAGGAAAAAGGGAAGGAAACTTCCATTTCTTTCTGAAACCCAAAAAAGGAAATCCATTTCCTAACCCTTTCCAGTTTCTCTAGGTCACCCATATTCTGTTTTTAGTGGTTCCTTTCCTTGCTCTGTAACCTCATCCAGAGTCCAGGGGTCACTCAGAGCTCTTTTAAAAGGAGACTGTCCCATTCATGAGAGTTCTGTCCATATGACACAATCAAGTCCCAAAGGCTCTACTTCCAAATCTCTGCACACTGGTGATTAAGGTTCAACATAAGAATTTGGGGAAGGCACAAACATTTAGGCTATTGTAATTGTGATTATGGTTTGATGGTAAGGTAGGACATTATATAGCTATGGAAAGTAAAATTTAAGAAAAAGCTTGAGTCCTTTATGTACGAATATTGAATTACTCTTAAAAAAAAAAAGAAAATGCAAATATAAAAACTTTTCTCAAAATAACAGACTTGTCCATCTTATAGTTCTATGGCCAGATGCTTTACAAGGGCTTCTCTGAGGGAACTCTAGATGTGGCCAGGGTAACATTCCTTTCTGGAGACCTGGGAGAAAATCCTCCAAGCTGATAGATTCTCTAATCATGAAAGATGGATCACAGAGGTAAAAATTGGAAAAGTTATCACTCAAGTTTTCATACATAACACTGTGACATGAGGACACAGATTTTTATATGGAAGGCTAAATACCACTGACATATAAGTGAAAATTCTTTTTGTAGAAATTAGTTAAATAAATTGGAGATATTTTTAAAACAATGGATGCAGTCTCATGCAAGAACTAATTAAGAAAATAACAATTAAGGGCTGGAGTTCTAGTTCAGTGGTAGAACACTCACCTAGTTCTACCTGTGAAGCACTGGATCCAACACTCAGCACCACATAAAAATAAATAAAATGAAGGTATTGTATTCATCTATAACTAAAAATTTTTTTTTAAAAAAATGACAACTAAAATAGAGATTTAGGCAAATACACCAATTGGAAATTAACAAATGTGAAAACCTAAATGGCTTAGACACACATAAAAATGGCTTAGACACACAGTGTTAGTGAAAATTATACACAAATCAAAGTAAAAAGAAATATCACTTCACCCATTGATAATTTTTAAAATTGCCAATGCTACGTGTCGACATAGATTTGGAGAACCTTTAATTTTACAGTGCAATTTTGCAAAAACTGCTAAAGGTGAACACACACACGCACTCACAAAATGACATAAAAATTACACCACCAGCTCTACGCTAATGAAACTGTCACTTGCTCACAAAAAGACATAAAACTTTTCATAGAAGCATTGATTTTCATGTGAAAATAATAGAAGCAATGCAAATGATCATCAAAGAAAAAATAGATAAATGAATTATATTATACTAAGGAACGTGATATCACAGTGAAAACAAATGAACTAGGGGAATGAATATGATCATGGATTAATCTGACAAACTATGATAATTAGAGAAAAAGCAACCATCAGAATACATACAGTCAGGTGCCCTAGGTATTAAGTTTAAAAATCTAAAAAAAAAAAAATACCATCAATCTTTGAAGTAAAATTATGAATTGAGAATAATGAACACAAAATTCAGTAGTTAACGCTTCTTGGCAATCGGGTCATGGAAGATGGGAAAAGAACAACAGATTCATAAGGGATATAGTGGGAAATTTTAAAATAGTCTTGTTTCCTAAGTACGATGGAATTGAATATTTGTTATATTATTATTATTTTCCTTATTATTATCTAAAATAGTCTTAAATTTTAAAAAATACCAAGCCTTCTATTATTATATCAATATTTGTTTCACATTCTGACTTTAGTAAAATCTGTGGGATCAAACACAATTATTTCACAACAAAAATAAAGATAATGAGATATAGTTCATCTTGAGTGAGAGAAAATGTACAACATGGTAACATAACAAAGAGAAGAAAGCAGCTTAGGTTTCTTATATGTCACTGAAGAAACACAATGGCAAAAATGGTGCGTCTATAATCATCATGAGACTAAGCTCCTTCTGGATTTTTTTTTCTTTCTCTACTGCCCTTACATTTGGCTTCTACTTTTTGACCACCACCAGTCATTACATTTATAGTGACTTTAGCCAGTTAATAGAAGGGAAAGAGGAGAAAGCCATTAATGTGTTTTCCTTTATGTATGTTCCAAAGAAATCTCAACATACTACTGCCGCTGGCATTACTAGATAGAACTACAACATCATGATGCCTACCTGCAAGGGAGGATGGGAAATAATTTATTCTTTAAGAAGGTAACATAATTGAACAGAAAATTAGGCAAATTTCTATTGGAGGTAGTTTATTCAAGATAGTCAAGTGCATTTTTCTCAGACATTGATTGCATTTGTTGATATTAATTCTAGAAAAAGATTTTTTATTATTATACAAAAGAATATTTTAGGATATTACTGATTCACTTTTTGATTACAGTACTGGCACCATATCATTTTTAAAATTATAACACAATAATTATGCATAATGTATTACACAAATGCATAATGTTTTAAAACATGCATTCTGTGCACTACATTTTTATCATCACATTAAATATTTATTATTATTACTATTATAATAGATGGAAATTCACAAAGAAAAGTCCTTCTTCTCGGTCTTCCCCAGAAATATTCATATAATTTGAGGAAATACATATAATATTTTAAGATTAGCTGGGAATGGTGGCACACACCTGTAATCCCAGTGGCTTAGGAGGGTGAGGCAGTAATTGCAAGTTCAAAGCTAGCCTCAGCAATGGCGAGGTGCTGAGCAACTTAATGAAACCCTGACTCTAAATAAAATACAAAATAGAGCTGGGGATGTGGCTCAGTGGCTGAGTGCCCCTGAATTCAATCCCCAATGTCAAAAAAAAAAAAATCCAATTACCTATACTTATTAAAACGTGAATATAATATAATGCAGCAAAATTTTATAGTTTTTCATAAAAATGCTTGATAACTCTTTTTTAACTTTACTAAAACATTAAAATTTACTATGAATTGTTTTGCATCTATCAAAGACTAAGGACATGCTAATCTTTCTTTTTCATATTACATTTTTGTATATTTATTTCTACTGATTTCTATAATTCAATTTTACTATGCAAGAAAGTTCATTAAATTAATTGATTTTTAATTGTGTTGGAAAAAAATCTGTTTTAAAGCATTTTGCCCTGAATTCAACTTTTTCATAAATTATGATCATCATGTATGCATTTGGCTTATAGGTTCCCTAATAATCTTTGTATACCCTTTAATTTCCATCTAACTATTCTAGGTGTCTTTCTTATGAGCAGTCAATATAGTTGGATATTTTTAAACACCAGCATACATTGCATTTTTATAGAGATTTCCATAACCTAAAAAATTCTATCTTCTATTTTTATTTATTGCTATTTTCTCTTTAATTTGTTTTTCTATTTTACTGTGGTTTGATTCCATAATGATTTGGAATTCATGCACTTGTAATCTTCAAATGTTCTCCCTTAAATTACTCAAAAAACATTACTCAGTGTGTAATTTTAAAATCAATAACAAGTCATCTTTTGCCTAATCTTCATACAAGTCTAAAAAATTAGAATCCTTTATTCTTATCCGTTACTTTCCATCTTCTACTTTTCTCCCTCTGTCAAACAAAATTAGTCTTTCATATGATAGAATAATCTATTTTACACAAATAATTACTATCAAATTATACTAAATTTTGTATTTCTTTTCAATTGTCCCATTTCGTAACCATAATTATGACAATTATTTCAATCTTATGTTGAATCAGTTATAATATCCTCCATCTGCCATTTATCTCACATTGTTTCAATTCTTGTGCTTTTAATCTTAGTTCACGTTTGCATTGGCTGAAGTTAAGTTTTTCTAAGGTCACTGCAAGCATATATCTCTGAAACATTCATGCCCATGATTGTCTTCTCAATCTTACATGAAAACAATCGGCAAGGGTATAAAATTCCTTTTCATCTTGAATTTATACTGATCCATAGTTCTGAACATTTTTTTGGCTTTAAACATCTGAAAGAATTCAGTAAAAGCTGTGGGCCTCTACACGGAAAACAAGCATTTTTCCTTTCAAAATAATCACAAAGTTTTGTCTGGACTTTTATATTCAAGCACTGCCTAAAACCCACACATTAATCTTCAAGTTAAGAATCTCTAGAAAGACATTTTCTAAGGGACATATAAAATTAATCTTCCAGTCCTTATAGGCCCTATACTTTATATCCTTACATATGTATTTGCCAGTTTTTTAAAAAATTTTCCTGCATCACAATAATTCAGACTTTTACCTTACTTATGAAGAGCTGAAGCTGCACTTTGGTTTGTATATAACTTCTCCAGCCCAGAAGGCTGACGTAACTTACATGAACCATGTTAATAGCTCTCTTGTCCTCTGGCTTTATCTGTTTTCTATCTAATGAAGGAGACAGTAGAAGATTGGAAGACAAAGGGGACAAATGACTCCAGGAGTTCATTCCTCAGGCCTGGAAGCTGTGTTGCTAAAGGCTGGCTGCCTCTCCCACTCAGCACATGGCTCTGGGCAGGCCCCCTCCTCAGACAGCTCCTGCCTCTAGGTTCTGACAGTCACTACCTCCCTGCCCTTCAGGTCTGAAATGTCTACCCTAGTAACCAAAGGATTCCCCTGATTCTCTTCTCTATCTCATTATTTCTACTAGTTTGTATCTTTCTGACTTTTTATGCTTTCTGCTTAACATTTTCTTTGCCTGTATTTAACTTCTACCTTTCCTTCTGCCTATTTCCTTCCTAAGCCTCATAAAGGTCAACTAGAACTGTCAGTCAATATCCAGCATGGAGTCACCTCCTGTACTCCAACAGCCTGTAAATGGCCAATGCTGGATACAGGCAGGGATCACTGACCTAATCTAAACACAACAGGTGAGTGGAGTCATATGATAGGGTAAAATGTTTAATAAGGAATGCCCTCACAGGTGACCTAAAAGGATGGAATAGCACCAAATAAGACTACAGGGTAGTATCACATAACTTTTTAATTTTCTAATGCATCACCTTGGATTGATCTAGAAGCTCCTGCACTGCAGTTCTGGGGGTGGCTGCTGATGTTACTTAATTCTGTTCTCTATACTTCCAATCACACCAATCATACTTTTACTTCATGGATGCACACACACACACACATAGGAGCCCACATATTACCTCCAAGGTGGAAAGACCTCCTCTCTTAATCTAATCCTGTGACCTAAGTTTCACAACTTTTATTTTCCTGTCCCAAGGAAAATAATCTTTGGGATCAGAGTCTGGGAATGATGGTGATATATGATTTTTTTCTATTGATTTTGTACTAAAACCAAAGAAGAGACTTTTTTTAAAAAAAAAATATTTGAGTCATTTTGGTTTGATCCTTTTGTGATTTGCAATAAGATTGTTCTAATAACTTGATTATTGCTTTTATCTAAACCTTTGTCTCTTCCTCCAGAAAACATATTATTCTTAGTTTTATTCATATTATCTGTCCTTCAAAATAAAATTTGCCCTTCTTATTATTTTCTTCTTTAATTCTTGATGAATTTCAATTTCTTTAATTTTCTCTTTGTGGTTGTTGCCGTTGCTGATTTTTTTTGCTTCATGTCTACTTTTCTTCAAAAGAGAAATTTATAATACTCAAAATTTACCAGCTGAGATGAAATGTGGATTGCCTGTGGTCCTGCTCTTTTTCCACTTGGGGTTGATGAAATCCTGTTCTTGTGTTCATAGCCATGCTAAACCAGTTCATCTCTTACACCTTTGCTGGACTTCAACAAAGTCTTTCTCAGAGATGTTTTTCTCCACCTTGTTACAGGAAACCAGAGAAACAAATTCAGGGATCTTTAACATCCAAGTCTTGAGAAGATATAGAAGTAGAAGAAGGGAACATGGAAATATATCCCACTTAATAGATGGATGACTAAACAGATTGCTCATTGGTACAAATCTTTTCCTCTGAATTGCACTGGGAAGAAAGTAGAGAAGGCTAAGTTGTCTTTTCTATATTCCTCATAGATGGGTGGAGAATAGTCAGAACACAGATTATTTTGCTCAAGACATTCATCACTTAGGGTTAGTAAAATTCCTCTGAAATTGTAGGCATATGGTTAGCTTCCATAGTTAGTTGATACTTAATTTTCTTTTCATTCACCTTGAAGTCCAAACAAAAATGAGAAGTTTTTAAAACTGAAGTTGAAGTTGATAACTGGACATCATTGTAAAAAGGAATTTAACTGAAATTCTTTCATGAAAACAAAGTATTTGTTTAGAAGCAAATAAAAATGTATATCTGTTTCTTTCCCTTGTTGTCAGCCACTTTTATTTAAATTGTATTTGGCTCCAAAAATTGTTATTTATCATAGAAGAGTAGATTTTGAACCTGGTGTAGGATGTGCTATCTGGCTGGAAGAGCGAATGACTTTTAGAGTTCTATGCCATAGACAAAAATATAACCCAATGAAGTCATTGGTATATAGTAGTATGGTAATAGGTTTGATATGTAAATTTAATTTAAAAGATTATCATAAAAACTGCATGTAACTTATACTGAATAATCTGAAGATACATGTTTTTGTTCTGGTTTATCATATATAAATTTTTCAGTTTCCCCCACAGAAAAATAAAAATATCTCCTGAAATTATTTTCCAAAATTGTGATTACACACACACAAAGTAAAAAATAGTTGTTCAGTGGTACTTGTTAATGCTCATTATAGAAGACTTTATTCAGGGACATGACAATAGGTACAGGGACACTTTCTAAACACTGCATGAAAAGTAGGAATTTATAGCTAAAGAATAGCATGGGGTCAGTGGATGGGAAATTACTAAGAGGAAAGAGCCATCATGGATAAAGGTTATTCTGACTACACAGACCTAACAGGATTCTTGGGGTAGACAGGCTAGGTGATTGGGCATCACCTGGAGGATAGATGATGAAGGCCGAGGAACCTTGTTAGACATCAAGGATAATCAGATACAGAGAATGGTGCACGGGGCAGGGGTTGGAGGGTGTTCTTGACAAACTGGCTTAGCAGGATTCTTTGCTTAAAGTCATTTTAGAAAGGTCATGGGTAGACCTGTCAGAAGATTCAGAAGCCTAACTAAAATTTGGTCTAGCAATGACTCTTTCCTCAATAGTGTCTCAACAATCATTTATTGCAAGTATATCTAAGTGACATTATGTGCGTATGTGTTGATTTATTTTGTAATGCTTATCTTTCCTGACTAAAATTTAAACTCTAAAGTCTCGGTCTTTTTGGGTATCCTAAGACCTAAGAATAGTTTGTGGACCATAGTGAGTGCTGAATATTTGTAGAAAGAATAAATAAAGCCCACAGGATACTGGGGATATAAACATGGTTTACAGTTCTTGACCTGCTGGGTCTCACATTAACACTAATTCTTGAATTGTAATTTAGGATATTTTATGTAAATGTATCCAAATTAAATTTCATAAAGACAGGGTAAAACATGCTAGGTAAGAACAAATTCAAATCCTAACAAGTAAGAGACCCAACGTGCAGGGAGCCATCCATGAACTGTGCATGAACTAAAGTGATGTTGAAGCCATTTGTCAGGAAAGCCTGGTATCTGGAACTCCCTGTAGCAATCCTGCTGTTTGAGAATGCCTGGTTCATGTAGCATCCTGCCTAACTCCATCTCAAGTTGAGTACAGCACCAGAGATGGTGTGATCTGCTGGAGCCACACAGCCTCTTGGAGATGGGTGTGGCTTTCAAAAAGCCAATGACCCCTGCCACACTGAGAAGCAAGCCCTGAACCAAGACTCTTCCCACTGAAACTTATCCCTGCCTTTGATGTACTTCCCCTTAAATAAAGAATGGGAGCCTTTTTTCAGTTGTTCAATTCCAGCTTTTATCAGGACTGGAAGACCCAGCAGTCACTCCTTGTTGAATCTAATTTCTGGCTCTATCTTCTTTCGTTTTTTTCTTTTTATTTGTCTTAATTAGTTACACATGATTATTTCAGATTATTACTAATTATTTCAGACTTTTTATTTCCCAGGCAGCTCACACCTCCTGAGCACAAACCTACTCTGTCAAATGCCAGTCTCTCCCATATCAAGGTAGTTAAGCCAACTTTCTTTCTTTCTTTCATTCTTTCTTTCTTCCTCTCTTTCTTTCTTCTTCCTTCCTTCCTTCCTTCCTTCCTTTCTTTCTTTCTTGGAATAATTTTACTTTAATACAGCTTCTTGTCTAAAAGCCCATCCAACTACTTCTTATTTAATAGAAATACATTTGACTGGTTCTTATAAAATTTACTTAACATACTGATTTCTTAACGTATATGATTCTTTCATGCTATAAATCAAAGAAAAGCTTAAAGATGAATACCATACTTTACTCTCACAATATTTCACTTTAAGCCCAGATTTAAAAGAATGTTTTGATCTGGATCTATTTCTCCTTAAATGCAAATAGCTTATTGTCGTTAATATTATGGGAAATTTAGGACAGTCCTTCTAATCCCATCAATTTGCCAACAGATTTGTATTTGTTACATATATAAAGGTTTAACAGTTTGATATGGAAAATTAATCAAATTTTATAAAAATTCTGTATTGATTATACAAACATAATGTATCATTAGAATAAATATTGGAAACCAATGCTATCTTAGAGTCAAAATGCAGAGTTTTTAACCACTGAGCTTCCTTTCACACAGTTATTTATGGACTCTAAGCCTCAATTCCCTTATCTGCAATTGAAAAATAATGTTAATACTTACTTCAGAGTTTTACATGGCTCATATGAGAAAATACAGGTTAAGAATTATAGCTCACAGTAATTATATTTTGGAGTGCTTACTTCCTGCCAGGCCTTCTCTGTGTGTATATATCCATTTAATCCTCATGACCATATTCAGTAGATACTACTTCTATAATCCTCAATTTACACATGAAGAATTTGAAGCACAAAAGGTCATGGAGTTCGCCCAAGATTAAATAGTAAGTATTAGAATGTGGACATCTTTAGACCTACTTATTCTGCCTATTGTATGTAGGATAAAATGCTAAGAATCTGATGACAGGTTAGATGAGGAAAGAGAAAATGGGAGTCATGGACAAGTTCTAGGTTTGTAGCTGATAGAAATAAGTGGGCTATTATACATGTCTAAAATGCTGTGCATCCAGCCATGAACAAAAGAATGTGGCATGTTGGACTAAGAAACTGCCTGTGAAGCCTGCAGAAGTCTTCACAAAAGAAACGGACATTTACTTAGGTCCCAAAATGTTACCCGAAGCTTCTAGGCAAAACGTGTAAAATAATGAATGTGGAACCCAGTGGATAATGCCAAGGACCACAATGCAAAGTACCAGTTCCCTCTGCAATTCTAATTTTCTGTTTAATCTGATTATTCGTGCGCTATGTTAAAATGGGGTTTAGCTGTCTTGAATTCAAATAGTGAGCTATTCCAGGGACACCAAGTCTAACATTACACATTCCATATGCTCAATTTCACTACAAATGAGCAGCTTTACGACCTGACTCCCTTGAGAGTCTTCAAATAGAGATTTAATTAGAAAGCATTAGGAAAACCCATCCTGAAATAACAAAGGCAGTGGTAGCTGTAGGAAGACATTGCCCTGTTGAGAACTTGCAGGATTCACTGCAGGTAATATTAGGTAAATAGGCAAAGGAGAAAGATACCTCTGAGGGCAGTAATTTTGCAGCATCACAAAAAGTATTGGGATGTGTAAACTTACCAGAAGATGATAAATATTTTTTTAAAGTAGTTTCATTCATTTAAACCTTTAATGATTTCTGCATTATCTATGGAAATACATCAGAAAGATTATAGTGGATATAGTAGAACAAAGGAGAGCTCTCTGAAAATGGAGACACCTCCTTCTATAATTATGGGTACTTTTTTATCATGAAGAATTTGCATTATATTAAATCATCAGTGTTTATAATAAATATTTATAAATGTAATCCAAGTTTTCTGATTGGTAAGTGGCTGATACTTCTATTGATAATTTGATCCTTACTTTAATACTATGATATAATTTTCTAAGTTTATGTGATCTCTTCAGAGCCAAGTATTCATTATGCAAAGAGTTCTAAAATACATATATGCATGAAGCTGTAATTATAATCTATTGCAGAATCATAGATAAGCTCTATTTTGGGAATAACTGATTTTTATTTAACAGGAGAGATGAAAGATAATTAATTGTTTAAATCACTCATCCTCACTTACATGGTAAAACTTATATTTGAGCTGCACCATTGTTCAGTCCTAGTGCTAAATAGTTCTTACCAAGAATTTTTAATTCCTAGGTATATTTATGTGAATCTCTAAGTCTTTCATTGCCCATATTTGAAGTGGAAGTTTCTCACTCCCGGGTTTAGCAATGACAGGAAATTGGTAGAGAAAGTGAATTAGGGTAAGAGTAAAAATTATGGATAATGAAAAGTTGTTTGTAGATTAAGAATCATAATGAATAAGAAAAAAAAAAGGAAGAGGAAGAGGGAAAGGAGTAGTGTTCGTGAACGAACACACACTCACATACACACACACAACCCACATACATACGGGGCCTCTTTATATTTAGAAGCTTTAAATGAGCTTCCATATGAGGTAAATGAGCACCTGCAGTTTTCCAGGCCCTGTAGACATCACAGTGAGCATATAATCCTGCTATAGTGTTTGCATTCTAGTGCCAGGAGAACAACGATAATGGGAAAAATAAAACAGGATAAGAACAAGAAGGAAGAATGGAGTAGCAATAGTCAGGGAAGCTCTCATTTCCAAACACACATGTAAACAAAGATGAAATAGCAAGGCCAACCCAGGAGGATATTTGAGGCAAAAAACCAGAACAGCTAATAGCAAGGTCCTGGGGAGCCTTCCCTGTTCCAGAAAGAGAAGGAAGTTACAGTGCTGAGAGTACATGTGCAGAATAATGGTGGAAAAAACATGAGGTCACAGAGTTCATGGGGACCCGATCATGTATGAACTTGCTGATTGTACCCTAAGCTTTATACCTGTGCTGAATGGGTACCACGCCCACTGGCCAAATGTAGCTATTGATCACTTGAAATGTGGCTAGAATGATTAAATTTTTATTTTAATTTAATTTAAATTGACTTGAATTTAAATTTTAAAATTGATACCTGATTTGGTTATTGGGGAACTTTTAGTATGTTTCAAGTGTCCTGGATATGTGACTAGACTTTTAAATTGTAACATTACCGATTTTAATCAAATCTAGACATGAATCAAGTTTTTTCAACAGTGGATATATATAAAATGCATACTGAATATAAATGAGTTAAATTTGATACTGGAGGTATAGCTCAGTGATAACATGCTTTCCTAGTAAGCACAAGGTCCTTGGTTTGATAACAGAACTCTTAAAAAAGTTAATTTTCGTATTGATTACATTTTGAAATTATATGAAATCTGGTTATAAACTGACCTCATAGGCAAAAAAAATATATTATTAAATATATGATAAATGAACACTTATGGTACCATATGTTGGGAGATTGGGAGTGTATATAGGAAAATTTTCTGGATGATATTCTTGGGAATATATATGAGTTTACTTAATCTGGATTGTCAAGTTGATTGGAGAACTCTAACATAGATTTTACAAAATAATAATTTTTTTGTATAAGTTATATAATGCAGAAATGAATATCACAAAAATATGAACATACATATTTCAACTTGTTTAAAATAGAATAAAAGTAAATATGCCCCAATAAAGAAATATTAAATTAATTATAGCATATTAATAAAACTAAATGCAAAGAAGTTGTTAAGACTTTAAATTTATGTGTATTAGTATGTGAAGGTATTCATCATTATTAAGTTGGAAAATAATTATCAAACAGTCTGCACATATAATATCATAAAATTTACTTGATACTTATAATTTCATAGAAATGTTTAGCTAAATATATCTATCTTTCTGAAGAATAGATGATAGAAATTAAGCTGAATAAGTGTATTTATCAAAATTTTAAAAGGGTTTCTAATGGATTATAGTAGTACAGGTAATTTTTATTTTCTACAGTTTGTTAGGCTCTTTTTACATACATCCTTGAAGTATGGAGATTTTTGAAACACAGTGATAATCAGTAATGTGAAAACCAAGTGTTTATTGTTGAAATTGCACTTTAAATGTACAATTTGAAAGATAATGTATACTGCATATGTTTCAAAATCATAGATCATTGTTAAAGTTTAATGGCCTCCTTTCAGTCTGGGAGATGAAATTTTAATAGGTGCCATCAATGGTAATGATCCCATTTTTTATAGTTGAATGAGTTTTAAAACACATTTTGTTAAATAACTTTTGGATCTATGTCAATGAAGTACTAAGGAAATACTTCTAAAATAATAATACATAAGCAATGATGTGGCTATATAGGTTTTATAAAAAAGAAATCAGAATAATAGGAAAAAAATCACAGGTTTTAGTTCAGCAGAATGCAATGGTATCTTGCATTCAAGCTTCAGTGAATATACCTATTGCTAGTCTTGAATAAACTGTTGTATTTATGGCCCATTATGTTAGCTATTGCTGGCTAGGCTAGCTCTGATTTTTAGATGAGTAAAATATCATTCAGATATTTTTAGTAGAAAATAAAAAGACAAGGTATGGAGAATACTGTTGAAGATTATAAGAGGCAAAAACGAGCCCAGAACAGGGAAAGAACATCAGTGAGTCCTGCCGGAAAATTTAGAGTGAGAGAGAGTGTATGGATGAAGCAAATCAGTAAGTGGAGACTCTTGAGGCCCAGCTCTAAGGAACCTGATTACAAGGACTCCAATAAGATCATCATAAAAAAACTGTGAGGGATACAGGCCTGGGAAAGAGAAATGATGATCTCTTTGACAATCCTTGGGAGACTGACCATTACCAGAGGCATTGAAATTAATGAGCCTTAATGACCTCTTTAGACCTTGGGTTTTACATTTCTTTATATATGAACATACATGTACATGCTCATTTCCTATCCAAGTTACAGATGCAGCAACTAGTAACACAATAATCTAGGAGTTAATTTTTTTTTAATTACAGTAAAGCCTTTCAATTGTGTTGGGGATATGAGTCAAGTAGCATAATAGTGATAGGTTTGCAATAAAGGAAATACATTACATATTTTGTATATATAAAACTGATACAGTGACATGCTGCTTAACCCGAGACAGTGGGACAGAGAGATTGCTTATATTGGGATGTAATTTTTCATTTTCCTTAAGTAAACACTAATGTCCATCTCCTAGGAAAAATCCTCAGAGATTTTACTTTAGCCCTCTTGATCTGCTTTGCTTTAGTGATCTTGTGGGGGAAAAAAATCACTCTCTTTGAAGCATTCCTGGTGAGTTACATAAACCACATTTAAGTGTAGGACCAGTTACAGGATGTATGAATCACACTAAGCACACATCTTAATCTGTCAACCTACCTATTTATTTTTGAAGGTTAATAAATTTGATGGCACAGATTCCAGTCAAACAAATAAGAATGTTTAATCTCCCATATTCAAATTTGATCTTGTTCCATGATATTTTCTACACAATTGTACAAGACAGAGAAGGGAGAGAAAAAAAAATTAAATTTGAATCTGGAGCATGCTTATGTCATTTGTATGTAAAATGCAGAATAATATTGGGGTCTAAGACCCAAAAGAAACAGTATTTGCTGAAGTTTTGGTTATAACATAATGAAGCATTAAAATAAATGACTTTGTCTAAAACTGAGCCATAGCACAACCCTCACCAAAGAAAACATAGGAAATTGCTCAAATGATCAAAAGACCCAAGCACCAAAGATCATTGAAAGACAAGTCAGAGTGGTCAGAAAGGCCAAGGAGATGCTTCCATTTTTAGCCTATAATATTAAAAATTATTCCTGTCCTTGCAAGCTCTAGAAGTCTGTGGATTCAATTCTGTGGCAGAATAACCTTGTTAGCTGCTTGAGAGAGTCAGGTCAGAATTCTCACCCAATTCACTATTAACTTTTGCCATCACCATGACAACTTAGTGCTGGTTAAAAGGGCTCAAAAGACCTATTGGCAGAAAATTAAGCTAATGAGTTCTTCATTTTCCATGTTGAAGTAGTTCCTAATCAGTTCTTTCAACTATGACCACTCAATCATAATATAGTTTTAAATAGATTGACTGTCTCACTTAGTAGCAAAATGGGAGTTCAAATGAACTCTATTCCTGTTCAGACCATTAATAACAATAAATCCACTGCAATATCAGAGACTTGATATAAATCCTTCTTGTGGAGAAGCACAATGCAATTCATGTTCATTGAAAAACATATCAGCAAAGGATTTGCTCAGAAGTAGTTAAGAAGCCAACATCATTAACATTGTGGTACTCAGTATAATCATTTCATATATACATCCTCTCTAGCTATTGCCCTTCTCGTTTAGTACATAAGTTTTAATCAGGCCAAATATATTCTCTGTATCCATTTTACTCAATATTTTCCAACATGAGATTTTATTAAATTTTATTTGTCAATCCATGTCAATTATTTTATCCTTCTTCCTCCCCTCCTGAGAATTTCTGATATATTCTCTTAGACAACTATTCTCTTATAAAAGAATCTCTCTTCTGTTCCTACTATCTCTTTACTTATAACTCAACTGTTTTAAATGGTCAAAGTCACTGATAATCTCCGTAAGCTAAATTTTTCCCTCTAATCTCTAACATTCCCTCAGCAGACTTTCCTCCTGTTAGATTTGGTAAAATTTCCCTTACCACAGAAGTTTTGATCCTGAGCATAATTGGTTTCCCACCCAATTGCCATGAGTGGCTTCTATTCTGACATTATTCAACATTAGCTTCCACACCCCTTGCAAACTGAATTGTGACCTCCACAAATCCCCTTGTGGTGGGACCAGCACATAAACCCATCTATAATATTCCATTTATTTTTAGGCTTTACACAGTCTTCTGACTTTGAGCCAGGCATTAGTTTCTATGAACAGAGTTTCAGGAACAGATTTTCAAGGAAACATTTAAAACACTCAAACCATTTCACTGGTTTACAGTGAATAATTCTAATTCTATCATTTTCAGGTAATTGACAGTCTAATGTGTTCTCCACATTTTAGGCAAACCATGTGCTCAGTTTGAAATATCAACTTCCAAATGCTTTCTCACATATTTATACTGAAATGTGATTCTACAAATTTATACATGACTATAAACCCCTATTTGTTCTTTAACATACACAGAGAATACACAGTACTAAAGCTATCAAATATATTTAAAAGTAACCACGTGTTAAAACAATAACATAACTTTCAAAATGAACAAGATGCTTGTTTTTAAAATAATAATTAATGTTTACATCACATGCACTTGAATCACTATGACCAGTTATTCAGGCTTCTCTCTGAGGATCTTCCTTGATGACTAAAATCTTTCTCAAGTGTCTCTCTAGTATTCTTGATAGTTTCCTAACTTCCAACAATGTGCAATTTATCAAAAGGTCCATACAGACATGTGGATCATGTGTTGGGGAGGCAAGGGAAAGTCTCCAAAATACAGACGTTTTTCTGCAAAAGAACAGGAATATAAATGCTTTTGTTTGGTCTTGTATGTAGTTTAAGGTCCATGTATATATTTCTTGTTTATTAAGTTATAGGTGATCTTTTGGTGGTCTACTTAAAGATATTTGTCAACCCAAGTCAGGACAGCCCATAGTTATAACTCGTCCTTTAGTTGCACTGTGAGCAGAATTGAAGATGGCTTTTAGCATCACTGTGGTCACAGTCTGTTTGCTCCTTTCATGTGGTCCTACCATTACCTGCTCCTTCTCTTATGCCTTCCTCAAGAACATCTCATACATATTTTTCAATTCAAATCTATAATTGGAGAAGTTTTAAGTGCTCTTTGTCATGCTGATGATAATGTTTTACCTAATATAAAATATAGAACTTACAAAAATGACCAAGGACTTCACCTAGAATAAGGTCATTTTAAGAGAGAAATCTCAAGTTTTAAAGGATTTGAAGAGAGGGTATTAAACAGAGGAATATCTCCCATCTTTAGAATAAGGAATCCTACTACATATGTACCTAAAGTCAATCTTAATCCTAGAATCATTGAATCAAACACTGTTTTATGATAATACCTGAAGGAAATTATTTCACTCCAAACCTATTTTTAATCTCATGAAAAGATATTGCTTATTAAACCATGTCAAGGATTTCAAATATCTCAATTTCACATCATATGTTTTCATTTGCGAAATGATGATAAACGTATATGTATGGTATATGTATTCTGGTTGAGGATGGCAGCGTATTTCTGTAATCCCAGCAACTCAGGTGGCTGAGGTAGGAGGTTTGCAAGTTTGAGGCCAGTCTGGGCAATTTAAAGAGACCCTGTCTCAAAAAAGGGCACTGGGATATGGCTCAGTGGTACAACATCTCAGGTTCTATCCACAATGCTGAAAAAAAAGTATGTATTCTGTTGTTGTAAATATTTTATAAATAAATTTATGGTTCCATGATACATAAATGGCAACAAGGCATTATTTACCTGAATTAAACATCTTACTAGCATAGTAATTATTTGCTCAGCTATGAAAGTATTTGTATTTTTAAAAGTTTTCTTCCTTTTATTTGTCTTACTATAATTATCATCTCATCATATAGTTCCATGTTCTCTCTCTCTCTCTCTCTCTCTCTCTCTCTCTCTCTCTCTCTCTCTCTCTCGTGTGTGTGTGTGTGTCATTTCTCTCCACTTCACTCTTCTAAGGATGCAGGTCATTGATGTCTTGCTCTTTTAAGGATGCAGCATACCCATCTCAAGATTTTTAACCTCATGTACAAGTATCCTTTTTCTTTTTTAACATGTAAGGTTCTAGAGATTAGGATATGGATACCATTTGGGGGCAGAAGTGTATTTTTTTCAGTTCATCACCAAGATGTACATTGTCCCCCAATTTCATATGAAACTGTAAGTCTCAGGTTTCTGAAGTAAAATCTTAATTATTGCTCTCATTTCACTCTTCTTTCCTCAGTAGTTACTCCTATTTCCTGTAGGTTAAGAGGGAAAAGTAAGAAGTTCCACCTTACTCTTTTTTCTCCAGTAAGGAGAAACAGTGCCACATACATGATGTGCAACCATCTCCATTCTTTGCTAAAGGGATTCCAGTTGGTTTCTAGATATGATGGACCTGGTCCCAGAAAACTGATCATGATTTGTCTAAGCCAAGTGAGGTACTGCCACCCTCCACCTTTCCCAGACCTCATGCAGCCACATTGACCACCAAAACGAGGCAGCTTGTGATGGTCACTTCAGAAAAGGGTAGCACTTTCCTAAGAGTAGCTTCCAGCTCTCACATGTGGAGAGGAAAGGTAAGAGGTAGGCAAAACAGGAGGATCTGAAGTGACATCTTCACTGGTTAACATTTTAAGTTTATGGTTCAGGGGCATATTATCAACTTACTGCCAATGAATTCATTTTGCTTTTTTTTTTCTAAATGATCCCAGTTTTATTTGAATTAAGACACTATGACTTTAGTTTTACACCTCCTTTACATTTAGCTGGAAGAGTCTGCTTTGACTTTAAATAGATGTGTTTGCTACAGTTTATAGTGAGGGGAAAAAAAGCTGTGTATCTGTGATTTTAAACATTTACACATTTCCAAAAATCACCCAGTTTGGGGAATATAGTACAATAGTGCAATCTCTGCCTATAAGAACAATGTATATCTACATGAACACATGCAACTGTGATCAATGAAAGAAAAGGTAAGGAAATTTGACTTGGATGCTCAAAGAACTTTTTAAAAATCAACTCTTACAAATCTTACAAGAATCTAAGATGATACTAAAAAAGTTAAATACTGCCTAAACAGAAAGATGAATTTCTAAAGAATGATACAAAGTTTGAATATTTACAAAGAAATGTGATCTTAATTGTCACTTTCAGAAATAAAATCAAGCAATCAAAAACTAAAAGCTGAACTCAAAGTTACAATGGGGCAGTCTAAGGAAAATCTAAAAAGCACATATATTTTTATATGCATGTGTATGTGTGTGTGTGTGTGTGTGTGTACACACGAGAAGTGAAGATAGTGATAGAGAGATAGATACATACATAGATAGATACAAAGATTTCTAACTGCTTTGCATTATCTGTCACAAGACAGTGAATTCCTTCCATTGATCTAAATTGTGGCTGTAGTTTGTATAACTGAAGAACTACATCTAATTGAACATGTTTATTTTAGTTTCTGTTGCTTTTAAAACAATAAAAATCACCAGAATCACTGTCCCTAATGGGAAAAAAAAATCAGATGCTGCTAACCAAGCAAGACTGAAAGGACTGGGGAAGTTCAGAAACTGCAAGTGAAATTCAGAAGGATTTGCATTTGCTGTGTAAGTTGGCTGATGTGGCAAATCACATTTAATGCTGACAACTGTTAAAAATAATGATAAATGGAGACCAAAAATAAGCAGGTAAATGAAGCAAGCAAACCAGAGTCAGTAAGCTCCTAATAGATGACAAAAAGTTCTGACATGGGTTGAAGTCCTTTGGATAGAGAGAAATAGGGTGGGAGCAGGAAACATGGAGGGCATTAATTTACAAACTTCATGCATTCGAATCCTGAGTGTGCATATTGTTTCCACATTAATATTTTATCTATCTACTGCTGAATAAAGTTCTGGATGAAGTGAAATTACAATACAAACCATGTGGTTTTTTACATGAAGAATGTTTAAACTTAGAAACTAGTGGATAAAATCAGGTGTGAAAGAGAAATCGTTTACTCAGATTTTTTTTTTTTTTTTTTAGGGCAAAGTTTCCAAAATAATTGGCAAATTGTTAACGCTTTTCCCACTTCTTAAAACTGCTTAATGTTAGCCAAATACTGATTTTAGAAATCTTATCTTTCAGGTTCTGAGGTTAATAGAATTTTAATCCTGATTCATTGTGAACTGACCACTATACCCGGCCTGAACATTGTCTTACTTATACTGGGTGAAAAGAAAGATATTAAGGGAGGCAAATGGTTGGTTTTAAGACTTAATTCAATATTACAACAGAAATAAGCTGTAAGATTTTTCAATCAGTTCTAAATATTCTGTGTTGCCAGAATAATCTATCAATGGACTGTGTGTATATATATAAACTATACACACCTAATCACTATTTTAATCAGGTCTATTAAAAATAGCTACATTGGAGATGACTTCACATTTCTACTTGCTACATCAAAGGTCTACAAGTTTTCTAAATTTCAAGTTGGTTTAACAGTGTAAAGAGCATATGCCATGAATGAGTCTAGGCTGTTTTGCACTGGTCAGAAGCAGCCTTGTCCACTTACCCTAAGTTGCTAAACAAATATTATTGTTTTTTTTTAATACTCGTCATGATCTAAGAGTCAGAGAAACAATGAATAAGTCAACATAAAATTGCAAGATGAGTCAACTGTCAACAGACAACAGACATCAAGTCCAAGATTTGGCAGAAAGTACAAGATGATCATTGTCGCTTCTAGGGATAAATGCAAATTTATTTTTGGATTTTGCTCTTATAATCACTAATCTAGCCAAAAATGCTAATTCTATTTTTAAGTTTTTAGTTGTAAATGAACACAATACCTTTATTTAATTTATTTATTTTTATGTGATGGTAAGAATCGAACCCTGCTTCACACATACCAGGCAAGCTCTGTACCACTGAGCCAACATCCCTAGCCTCCAAACATGATAATTCTGATAATGTTCTCTAACTGATCTTTTGTTGTCTATTAAAATAATTCAATCAAACATGATAATTACAGTTTGAAAGTTTTTTTGTTTCTTTAACTTAAGTTGCTGCTGTTTGCTAATGTTGCCAGTAAGATATGAAGTAGAAGTAGTGATAGTGGGCACTGTTAATTGTTCCTGATTGAATGAGAAAGATTTCAACAGTAAGCATATTTTTACTGTAGAATATTGTAGTTAATTCAACAATTAACGACATGACATTCTTGTCTTCCTAATTACTAACATTTTCATCATGAACAGGTGTTGAAATTTATCAAAAATTTATCTGCACCTTTTGAAGTATCAGAGTGTTTTTCTCTTATCTGTTATCTGTTATTATGATGGATAGAAATAATAGTTTTTTTTTTTTAAATAATTGTCCTTATATTCCAAGAATTTACCTGGTCAAGTCAAGACACTTGATCTTGTTTTCTGTAAATTCCTGGATTAATTGTCTTCATGTTTTGCTAAGGAGTTGAAGACACAAAATAATGTGTTCTATTTTTTTAGTTTTTGTATCCCATCCTTGCCTATTTTCAAGTATGTGATTTGAATCACATACTGAGTACAGGAATGATTCTTCTGTTTTCCCTTCTCCGGATTAATCTATATAATACTCACCGCCTAGATTTCTTGCTTGCTTTATGGTCATGCACATTACCAATTTTTTTTGTATTTATTAAAAGCTCACGAGAATATGGGCTCTCTGTATACATGCAATGTTCTGCATAGGTCCACTGAGTCTTACTTACTGGTTTTCCTGTCCCATCATTCAGTTTTATTAATTTGTGCTACTAATTGAAAGGCAGTTCTTATTAGGATGATGACAATTGATTTAGCAATTTCTCTTTGGAGTTTCCTTAATTTTAGCTGTATATATTTTGCTTTTGTTAGTTGACTTCAAGTTTAGAATATATCCACTGAGTTGAATGTTTTATCATCATGTGAATTATATCTTCTTTGTACAAAGTTCATTGCACATTGGGCCACAAACTTGTGTGGATAGTTAACTCAGAGATCCAGATTCTATAATATGTTAGTGATGATTCTGAATATACAGCTTCACTGTCATTCCTTTAAAAGGTAGTAGAGAGGGATACAGAAGGCTCACTCTTATCAGCATGAAAGGAACTTATGCCATTTCTTCTCGTATTTCATTGCCAGAACACATCAAGTGGACAATGAGGATCAATTAGACTGCAGTTCCATGTCATTCTTACTAGACAAGGCAGAAAAAAAAATCTATCTCTAAACTTCTTTAGTTGAGAAGACCAAAAAATGGAAAGGGATGCCAATTTTATATTGACTAACAAAGTTTCTACCTGGGAATAATGTACATCATTTCTACTCACATTTTATTGGCCATGAAAGCCACCTGTCCATGCCAAATAGAAGGTAGCAGATACAATCTTGACATGCTTCTAGAATCACAAACTTCAAAATATTTAAGGCACATAACTATTAATGAGTATATTAGTTATGAAATGATTATAGGGACTGACATGGCAGAGATGGTCAAGGTGAATTTTAATATGTTTGCACATATATGCAACAGAATCTGCTGAGTGATTAGATAATGAGATAAGTGACTATTCCCTCATGACCAGCTGAGTGAGGGATAGTGTAATGTGGATGTGATTTCACTGTATGGATCTTAACTGTCCCCCAAAGGTTGTGTATTGAAGGTGCTAGGTCACCAGCCTGTAGTGTTATTGGGAGGTGATAGAAATTTTGGGAGGTGGACCCTACTGGAAGGAAGTTAGGTCATAGGGGCATGCCTTCATAGGGGATATTGAGAGTCCTTCTTCTCTCTGTGTTTCTTGGCTGCCCTGAGATGGACAGTTTTGATGTTCTGCATCACCCCAGACCAAAAGCAACAGGGCAAAGTGACCATGACTGAAACCTCTGAAACCCTGAGTCAAAATAAAGTTTGCCTTCCTTTAAATTGTTTATCTCAAGTAGTATTTTGTCACAGAAGTATAAATCTGACGAACCCAAGTCATGAGAAGCAAAATTCATTCTCAACATCAAGGCAAGGAAAAGATTCATCTCTAAATATAGCAAATAGAGTTCAAATAATGTGTGATATAATCCTGTATCTATTTTTTTATTCTTTTTCCCCCATTGAGGTAAAGGGAGCATCAGATTCATTTTTAATTCTAGAAAGTAAAACTAAAATAATGGATTATGCAGCTACATACACATTTTCAGTTTATTATACCTGCATTCAGCAGTTTGGACACCTAATACTCTCTAAGAAGAAAAATCCTGATTTCTTAAATATATATATGGGAAAGAAGATGTGCAAAAAGGGGAAACTTCCCTCATTGTGCCCAGGTCCACACCATTGTCTCCTGGTTGCACTCCTAGTTCAAAGTCCACTCTTGCTATGACTTTTTAAAGAGGCTCTTGTCAGTTTAAATTTCTTAACTGTCAGGTACAATGGTGATGTGTTTCATCTGCCTGTGTCAAGCACATCACTTTATTTCTGTTCACAGTGAACAAAAAATGTCAGTCGGAAAGGCAAGCTTTGGGGGAAGACTTCAAACCAACTAAAAGCCAGACTTACCTTGTAAAAAGATTCAAATGAAGTTTGACATGAAGTATGGCATCCTGGACCATTCAGATTGCAGCTAATCTTGACAATGTGCAATTAATTACACCTTTCATTATGATTATACAGAGACTATTTCACATATTATAATTTTCAGGATGTTAGCAATTCAAAATTTAGGTCTCTTTTATCTCCAACTGCAGAAGTGCATAATTTGACATTTGTCATAAAAAATTGTTCCTCACATAAAAAAAATCATATATCCAAAATGCTTAGAGGACAAAGACCAAAACTTCAGTAAATTCACAATTATTAATTTTTTCAGCTCAAATGTTTCTCCCTAGCCTTATTTCCTCCCAAACCACCACAGAGACAGACCCTTACCCTTCTTAATTTCAACTAAACTTACTTAACTCATGGTAACATTGTAACCTATCATTCAGTAGGAAAACATCTCCTCCAAAAGGAAATAATCTTACATTAGACAAATATCCAAATAACATACTTAGTTTATTTTACTTAAACAAAATCACATGTTTATTTATTAACCATTTGCTGTGATTGTGACTGTGTTTGGCTATATCTAATTAGTCACTCTCAGGAACAGAGAATGGGGATGATTGGGGTCAATTTCACCATAAAGTCATGACTTGAATGGAGCCCAGGTTTCACAAAGGTGATTCGACTACAGGGACTACATATTAGTCATTTTTACATCTCACTAACTGGTATTCATAGATACTCAACAAAAATATGAAAGACAGAAGAATTGTGTGGTCCTTTACCTTTAATAGTATAGTAGCAGGTTTAAAATATAGGAGAAATAAAAAAGATAATAACCATTACCACTGAGATTATACTAATAAAACTGAGAACTTGTATTCAACAAATTTTTCTGTTTTGTTTTTCTGAATGCCACTTCCCTATTTTTTGGTGCAGGGCTTTGTGTGCAACTTTCTATTTCTTCATAATTTCCCTATTTTCACTAAAGCTTTCTTCCGGGTACATGGTGACTATTGGCTCATGAGGCGATTTGTATGAATTAGAAAATATTTCCATTCCACTAGGGTAATCCAGCCCCACTCTGAATATTTTCTAAGCTTCATGGATCAGGAACCACAGCACTCGCCAGATTTTAGCCTCACTACACCTCTTCCAGGCCCCTTGTACAACCAGCACTCCACACAGAAATCATGTTTTAGAAAAGTAACTAGAGTACCTTATTTCTGCCATGATATTTCCATTTTGGAAAACAAGGTGATATCAGATTAAAACCCATTATATATTTTATAATTACAGACAAAAGAAATAAAATGCTTTTATACCCAGATCTTGTAGGTAGAACTCCTAAGGATTCTATCAATACACTATTAGAAAGTATAAGCAATTTTATCATTTGCAAAGCATAAGGTTAATACACAAAAGTCAATTGCATCTTCATTTTTTTTGTTTCTTTTCTTAACAGCTTTACCCAGGTATATTTACTGCACATATTTAATGCACATAATTGAATGAGTCTGGACATATAAAACATCTATAAAAGTATCATACTAATCAAAATAATAGCCATATCCATCATACCCAAAAAAATGCCTTTTTTTTTCCTTTTTGTAGTAAGAACACTTATTATGAGATCCACTGTTTTAAAGATGTTTAAGTGCTTGACAATGTCTTGTTGAATGAAGCTCTGGAACTAATTTATCTAGCATAAATGAAACTTTATATCAATTGAACAATGACTCACCATTTCTCAGATACTCTACACCCTGGCAACTACTCACTATTCTATTCTTTGTTAAGATGAATAGTTGTAACTTTATAAACGAGCAACAAATAATTGGAAAATTAAAGTATAAATATGTCATTTGAAGTTTCATCAAAATATTATGGATAAACAGAAATATACAAGGCCTCACCTCCAAAAATATTGTTGAAAGAAATGATAAAAACAAAAACCACATAAATGGTAAGTCAACTTGTTCTTAGATGGAGAAGATTTGATATGTTATGATGTTCTTTCTTCAAAATATAGTTCTATATTTTCTCTGTGGTCCCAGCAGACTGTATTTGACAAGGAGAAAACTGAAAAACTGATTATGAAGTTTCTAAATAAGTACAAAGGATCTAAAGCAGCTAAAACAACCCTGAAAAAGAGTGGAGTTTGAGAACTTATACCAAGTCATTTCCAGACCTGTTCTAATTGGTGAAAGTAGTGCAAAAATAGACAATATGATAGAAAAACCTAGAAATAACCATGCCTGTACTAGCAATTGATTCTCATCAAAGTAGCCCAATTAATAAAAGGGAAAGTAAAAGATTTTCAATAGAAGTTGTTACCAGTTAACCATATGAAAAAATTGACCTTTGGCCCCTATTTCGAACCATCTCAAATTGTAAATTCTCTATGGAAAATAGATCTAATCTTCAATGCTCAATTGTAAGCTTCTAGAATGATAAGGAGAAGAAATATTAGGCATTATCTTCACAACATTGGAGTAGCACTGGATTTCTGGGAGAGTTAAAAGAAAAATGCTAACTATAAAAAGAGTGAATATGCTGAACTTGATTGGATTTAAATTTCTAAAGACAGACAGGGCTATCTTGACTGTGTATGAATGGGGTTATCTCATAGCTAGACAGGGCACTTCTATGCTTCTATCTAGTATGTCTAAAAGTATGGTAGTGACATGTGGTCAAGGTAAGGATGAGGTACTAGTGACTGAGTTATGATATGCTATTCAAACTTGGAAACACCTCTGGAGACACCAGGTACTAGCTTGTCTGTTGTTCACAGATATCTGGTGACATTCCCCTGGTTTAATCAGTGACCTCGCCTAGCTTTAGTTACTTGTCAGGTTAACTCTATGACTCTAAAAGAAGCTTAGGCCTGGACTTTCCTGACACTGAGCTACCTTATGCATATCTTGGTGGTTCACGACACAAAGAAACAAAGCACCTAAGGGGTTGCACCTGTGGGTTTTCAGATTTCTATGTGGTTGTCTGTGTTTTCTCCCTATTGTGCTTTATTGGATAGTATGAAATAGTGCTAAGACGTTATTTCTTCCCACATGATTACCTAGCTATGACCCCATAGTTGGTTGAAATACTTTCTTTTCCCATCCTTTTATTACTGCATTCCATGAGGACAAACTATAATGTCTTGTGAGTCCTTTTTATTTGTTTGATTCTGAGTCAGGTACTCTGTCTTATTGAACAACTGAAGAATGCTGTGACTTAGGCCACAATTTCTAATTTTTAAATCTTCATTATTCCACAACTAGATGGGCATTTGAAAGTCAGTTATTTAAAACTATGAGCTTCATTTTCCTCATCAATTTAATGAGAGCAATTATAATGTCAATCTCATGAGGTTGTCACAAGGACTAAATGAGTAATAAGATGTAAGGAGCATATAGTTATAGTCAATAAGTCTTATTATTTATCACAACCATCATCACCAACCTAACTACCACTGTTACTGGTATTTCTATCAATACTATTATGACTATTATCATAACCATTATACTTAATAGAATACAGTAGAATTTGTAGAAGTTGATATATATGCTAATTCTCCACTCTGACACCAACTTGTATTTAAGAAATAATTTGCCACTCGCTCTAAATGCAAATAAAGTTCCATTTTAAGAAGAAATTACCCTAGGTAGTAAAATGTATCTCAGCTTTTATCTCCTTACAGTGACATATCAAAGTTTTTATTCAGTATACACACAATTTATTTTAGACTATCCATATCTTTATTTCCACCATAGTTTAGAACACAGCTCCATTTATAGAAGGACAAACTCTGGTACCTTAAAATGGAGAAGATTTCAATATGCACAAAACTAAACTTAAAAAGGAAAAGATAAAATATCTTAAACTGAATTTTAATTATTAATGGTTCAAAGGGCATTTTCCCCCATAGATGCTGATAGAAAATGCTTTTTTTATTTTGAAAATCTAGTAAGAACACTTTGTATTCCAAAATTAAAGGTTTGATTCAAAGTTCACTTTATTAAATAATAGTTTTTAATAACCGTCATAAGTGAAAAAAACATCTCATGATGATATTATGTCCAAACAAAAATACTGTCAACTATACTTATTAGATTCTGATGCTAATATTTCAGTCACATTAAAAAATTCCCTGAAAGATTTTATTGAAATGATCTGGCAAAATTCCACTTTTCTGAATGCCTATTACTTCTTTAAACTAATCAGATGATGCCGCTTTTTAATAGTTTTAACAAAGAGATTTAACTACCATAGAAATATTATTCATAAAGAAGATTAATAAATATGTTAGAAAGGTTGTTTCCTATTTTTGAAAATGTGAATTATTTTTAGGTGGAATGCATTTTTGTTTAGCCACCAAAATTATTGTAAAATAGTGAAACATTGCTGAGAAGTCATCAAAAATTTTCATTCAATAGTTCAAGTTTCTTTCAAAAACTCAGTAACTTCTCCAATTACTGTTAATGTGCTATTCTACTTTGAAGGGTCAGATTGTTCACCTCAACACTTGCCTGAAACCATATGAGAAAATTTTCTTTTATTTAGATTTTTTTCTTCTAAAATAAAAAGTGTGTTGATCATATTTAAATCCAACTTTTAAGACTTTCACTGATAATTGGAGGCATAGTTCTAAATAATACATCCTCAAAGTCATATCTCTTTATTGTAATGCATTTTAAATATTATTTATAAAGATTTTAATTTTTAACTTATTTGTATCATAGAGTAAAGCATTTTGTGCACTGTTAGCTTAATTTGTCTTGCTATAATAGCTTTCCTAAAAATAATGCAAAAAGTGCAGCCCACATTTAATGTTATTTTCTGAAACTTATAAAATGGAGTATAAGTTTGAAAAAATGGAATCAAGGTAATTCACTGTGGTTACATTTACATAATCTTTTAAAGCTTTGTTTTTTTTTAATTAAAAGAATCCTGCTTTCATAATTGAATCCAGTGCCTCTTATTTTGAGTGGTTCATTGAGAATCAACTTGAGTATTTAATCATTTATCAAATTGCTTAAGGCAAAATTTTTTTAAAATTATTTTCATCCAACAGTATTCACACTAAGTAAATTCATCTATTAGCTGGTATTTCAAATCTTCAGCAATATTTTCCATGTATACTTTGCTAATAGCAGTAATTTCTGATAAGAATAAATTTTGGCTTGTGGTAGTATTATTGTTTTTCCTCTATTACCTTAGCAAGTTTTACTGTGGAAGGATTAATAAGTATTTCTCCAATAATATCTGATTGTTGCCTTTAAGACTAATATTCTCCAAAAAAAAGCCTTCTTAGTAATTGCCATTGTATTTGAATTAGGTGACATTTTATAATGTAATATACTGAGCATTATTCTCAAAAAAACTAAAAACACTGAAACTATTGTCATTTTTCCTCTTGTTTTGGATGATTATTTTAAAATGTATGTTGTAATAGTTAATATCTAAAGTTAAAATAGTTGCTCCAGGTGCTGGTTATTTTAAGAATTACAAATGCAAATCCATGTTACAAATGTTTTCAATATTTTCAAAAATTCAGGAGAAATGTACTATCATATCAAACAAGTTTATGATTATTTTAGCCTGGTATTATGAATAATGAATGTACATATAAGAAGCAGAAATTCCAGGTCTGCCATTTTCATTTTTGCTTATTCTTATAATATTAATTTTAAAGGATATATTTTCTTTTTAGGGATCTTTTAGGTCACATTTCTATTTTTTGATAATGACTTTGTTAAAACTATATAATGCTATCTGCAAGTTTTATTGTGCACTGGAAATTAATACTGTCAACCTTTTCACAATCTCTTATTCTATTCTTTCACTCAAATCACTGTAATTCTTTCTTATTATATTCTTAAATCACCTTAAGAATTAATGAATTATCATCTATATTTCAACAAGATCCTCAGGTGATTGTTATGCACATTAAAATTTGAGAAACAGATAAAAACTAACATTTCCTTTGTGGTTAAGGAAAATTTACATTCAATTTTTCTTGTAAGAGCTTCAAACCATGGTGTGTCTTTGTTCTCAATTCTTTTATTCTCAAAGATTTGTCAGAGAATGTATGGTTTGGATAAGAAGTGCCTCTACCCCAAGCTCTTGTGCTAATGTAGGAATGTTTAGAAGTAAAACAATTGGATTGTGAGAGCTGTAATGGAATCAATCATCCTACTTTGAATGAAGTAAGTGGTAACTACAAACAGGTGGGGCATGGCCACAGGTTGGTCACTGAAAGCATGCCTTGAAAAGATTAATCTTCCCTGTGGCCCTCTTCCCTTTCTCTATCTGTTCCTGGGCACTGTAAATGGAATACCACATCTTTCTGCCATGATGTTCTACCTCACCTTAGACCCAGAGCAATGGAGTGAGCTCACTTTGGACTGAACCTCTGAAACCATGAGCCAAAATAAGCTTTTCTTCCTATAAGTTGCCTCATCAGATATTTTGATCACAGCAATGAAAAGCTGACTAACACATGGGGTATAGGAAGCAAGCTAAAGCTTTTTAATATTTAACATGTATTTATACATAACTTCACTGAAGAGACCCTGGATTGCCACAGGGCAGAACAGAACAATAAAAGATTTCTAATCAAAAACAATCAAGAGTGAGATGAAATAAAATGAAAGAGTTAAGATTCTTCAGAAGTCTATCTCTTCATAAAATTAAACACTGGCAAATGTGGTCAGAAAGAACTTCTTCACAACTAAGGAAACTAACCAAAAGCTTGCAGCAACCCGGGGAACATTCATTTAGGAAAAACAACTGAATCTCAGTAACAACAGCAAGTTTTGTGTTATTTCATTCCCCCACCTGCAGCACATTGGCAGTCTTGAAAATAGTAGCCCTTATTCTTAGTTGAGTTACTACAGGGAGGTAAAAAGATCTTACTTACTAAAAATTGCAATGATTTGTTTTGATCTCTAGGGTGGTACTTAGAAGACCCACTAAAAAGGCTTGCTTTATCTTATGTAGCTCAGAATTCACCCAGAACTAACCCACTACCCAGGCGGCATTTGTTACAAACATTTACAGGCAAGTATTTTAGTACTGATGCCTGAAGCAAAGGATAACAGCTGGGAAAACACTAGACTAACCAAAATCCTTACATGAAAGTTTGAGGAAGTGGATGGTTTGAAAATAAGGACTCTGAAAACCTTTGCCCTGCCCTGGGAATTTAGAAAGCAAACGCACTGAACTGTTTAGATGCTCAGGAAAGACATGAGATGATACTAAACTGATTTTAAATTTCTGAAAGAAGCTAAGAAAGGTGATATTTAAAGAGTTAAATTATAGCACATTAATGATGTCTCACAATTAAGCAGAGTATTAATAAAGAGATAGAAATTATGAAAAAAAACTAATTTTAATTCTGGAGTTGAAACTAAAGTAAGAAAAGAAAAATATTTATTAGAAAGTGTCAATCACAAATATATCATGTGGAAAAAAATATACAACAACTTGAAGATAGGCCAATTTTTATGATCTAGTATGAAAAATAGAAAGTAAAAAGAATAAAATTGAACAGAACCTGAGAGATCTGTAGAACACCATCAGGCATAGACATAATGGAAGGAAAGGAAGTTCCAAAAGGAAGGAAGAACCAGAACCCATCAGAAATAATAATTGAAAAAAATGGCCAGATTTTATGAACATTCATCAATATGTATAACCAAGAAACTCAATGAATTTCAAGCAGGATAAACTTAAAGACATCTACACACATGACGATAAAACTGATGAAACTCAAAAACAATCTTGAAAAATACCAAGGGAGAAGTAGAGGGGATCCATGATAAAGAACAACAGTTGCTTTCTCATTAGAAACAACAAAGGACTGAAGGCAGTGGGTTGGCATAAATAAAATTGTCAATGGAGAATTCTATATCCAGCACAACTACCCTTTAAACATTCAAGAATTAGTCCTAGGTCCTTCACATGAGACTTGGATGTTTTCAGATAAAAACAATAAGAGAGTCAAAAAACAAACAAAAGAAATCCTGTAGGAATATTAGACATACCCTGCAGGGAATGCAAAAGGGACTTCTATAGACTAAAGTGAAAGGACACTAATCACTAAGGTAGATACACAAGCTACCTATAAACAGTTATTTACACTACTGAAATCAAGGTGAAACTGATCCAAATTTTTAAGGTTAAGGCAGTGACTATAATTTCCAAGACAATCAATAAGAAATTAACACAAAATATGCAATATTAAAGAAGAAATGGAGAATTTTAAATTGATAAATGATAAATATCTGTTTACCACAATAAGGCAGCAGTGGAAGGATGAAATGCAATAATGGATTTGATGGAGAACAAATATTAAAGTGGCAAAAGTAAATTCAGCCTTATCAGTAATTACTTCAAATGTAAATGAATTAACATCTCAAATGAAAAGGCAGATTGTTCAAAAAGAAACAAACAGAAGTAAGTTAATCATCTTGTCATGTGTTGACTACAAGTGACTTACTCTAAATTTAGAGATACAAGTCGATTGAAAGTAAAAGGAACCGAAAATTTTGTTCTATGTAAACAGTTGTCAAGAGGTGGGGTTCTACTCAAAAATCTTAACACCAAAACAAACAAACAAACAAACAAACAAACAAAAAAACACACACACACAAATAATTCAAGAAATAAATGGGCCAAGGAACTAAACAGACAATCCTCAGAAGATGATATATAATCAATCAACAAATATATGGAAAAAAATGTTCAGTATCTCTAGCAATCAGAGAAATGCAAATCAAAAGTACTCTAAGATTTCCTCTCATTCCAGTCAGAATGGCAGCTATTAAGAATACAAACAACAATGAATGTTGGAGAGGATGTGGGGATAAGGGCACACTCTTACAATGCTGGTGAGACTGCAAATTAGTGCAACTAATCTGGAAAGCAGTGTGAAGATTCCTTGGAAAATTAGGAATAGAACCATCATTTGACCCCGGTATCCCACTCCTTGGTTTATACCCAATGGACTTAAAAACAGCATACTACAGGGACACAGCCACACAATGTTTATAGCATCACAATTCACAATAGCTAAATTGTGGATCCAACCTAGATACCCTTCAGTAGATGAATGGATAAAAAAAATGTGGTATATATACACAATGAAATATTACTCAGCATTAAAAGAAAATAAAATCATGGAATTTGCAGATAAATGGATGGAGTTGGAGAATATAATGTTAAGTGAAATAAGCCAATCCCCCGCCTCCCCAAAAAAACAACTGCCAAATGTCTTCTCTGATATAAGGATGCTGATTCATAATGGGGATAGGGGAGCATGGGAGGAATGGAAGAACTTTAGATAGGGCAAAGTTGAGAGAAGGGAAGGGGGCAGGTATCTGGGTAGGAAAGATGGTAGAATGAGATGGACATCATTACTCTAAGTACATGTATGGAAACATGAATGGTGTACTCTACTTTGTGTTAAACCAGAAACATGAAAAATTCTGCTTTATTTGTGTAATATGAATTGAGCTGCATTCTGCTGTCATATATAACTAATTAGAATAAATAAAATTTTAAAAAAGAGTTGGGGTACTACACAATTATAAAATAATACAGGCTTCAGAACTAAAAAAAAATGTTACCAGAGACCAAAAAATTATATAATGATAAATGTATCAATTCATGAAGAATATACCAGAAGAAAATATGAAAAATTCACACTGATGTGCAATTTAAATAATAAAAAACAATAACTCAAAGAAGATACCATGACATTTTTAAAAGTAACTTGAGATGAATGATAATAGAATATCCCAAAATTTTATGGAGTGCAGCAACAGTTATGCTCAAAGGAAAATTTATAGATTTAATTACCTATATTAGAAAAGAAGAAAGACTATATATCTACAATTTAATTTTTCACTTTTAGAAACCAAGCAAAGAATAGCAGATGTAACCCAAAGCAAGAAGAAAGATAGAAATAACAAAGATAACTGGAAAAATAAATGAAATAGAGAATAGAAAAAAAAAAGAATTTGAACAAATCAAAAGTTAGTCCTTGGAAAGATTTAAAACATTAGCAATTCTTTGGCTAAGGAAAGTAAAAATACTAAAGTTACTAAAATCAAAAATGAGGACGTTATTATCAACCATAGTGAAATTGAAAGAATAATAAAATGATACAATGTACAACAGAATCCTAACAAATTATGTAATTTACAAAGTGAATGAATTCCTGAAACATAGAAATTACTGACACTCACTAAAAAGAAAAAAACAAAAGAAACCCTAAGCAAATCTATAGCAAATAAAGAAATTGAGTTAATAAGATTTTTGGTTTTTGTTTTTAAAAAGCAAATAATAACAAAAGCCATGCAGAATGAGAAGTATAGGTCTGGAGGGCTTCACTGGTGAATTTAAAATTGTAAAGTTTAAAGATAACTTAACACCAATCTTTCTCAAATAATTCCAAAATATAGAAGAGTATCAAACACTTCCAACAAAATACTAGAGAAGTTAATCTAGAATACTATTAACAGAGTTACCCTCTATGATGAAGTGGATTTTATACAAGGAATGAGAATGATTCAACAGATGAAAATCAATCAATGTATTGATAGAAAAAAGGGGAATACAGAATCTTCTCAATGGACTCAGAAATAACTTCCTGACAAAAATCCAACATGAATTCATGATGGAAAATAAATAAACAAAACTAAAAATAGATGAGAACTTCCTCGATGTAATGAAGGGCACTTAAGAAAAGTCCATAACTAATATCATACCTAATGTGAATGACTAAGATGTTCCTCTTAAGATGAGGAAAGTCAAATGTCTGTGGTCAGCACTTCTATTCAACATTGTATTGGAAGTCTAGCTATAAAACATATACAAGGAAAATAAAATAAAGACATCCATATTGGAAAGTAATAACAAACAATTTCCAGAAGACATTATTTTATGTAAAGAAAATTCTGAAGAATTCACTAAAAGAAATGTATTGTTAATGGAAAAAAATTTATCAAAATTGGAGGATACAGGTTAATATAGAAAATGAGTTATATTTCCATATAGTAAAAGTAAATGGCCCCAAATCAAAATTAATAAAACTGTAGTATTTTTAATAGCATCAAAAAGAATTTAATAAATTCAACTAAGGAAGTGAAAGATTAATGAAATGGAAACTATAAAACATTATTGAAAAAAAAAACATGAAAGAACTAAATAAATAGAAAGATATCCCCATGTTTATGGATTGAGAAGCTTAAAATTGCCAAGAAGCCAGTGTTCTCTATATTGGTCTGTCTTTTTTATTCCTAATGGGGGAAGTTGGTTCTAAACTTCATATGGAAATATAAGGGAAGCAAAATACCTTAAATCATCTTGAAATAGAACAAAGTTAGAAGACTCATATTTCAAACATAACACAATAGTAGTAAAAACATCAAAGTACTGACCTAAGCACAGACATTTGGATCAATGGAATAGAATTAAAATATCAGAAATAACCCAGCTATACTCAATTGATTTTATACCTTGAAAAGCCACTTCAATGGAAAAAGAATAGTCATTTTTTAACAAATGAGTCAACTGGAAAAATCAAAAAAATTATAGATTTGGACCCCTACCTCACACTACATATAAAAATTAACTCATAATGAATTAAAGACTTCAATATAAGATTCAAATCTATTTGTTTAATCCTTTTCATTGCTGTGACCAAATGACTTGACAAGAATAATTTTAGAGGAGGAAAAGTTAATTTGGTTCTCATGGTTTCAGTCCATAGACAGCCAACTACATTGCTATGCCCTAGGCATGTTAGATTATTATGACACAAGAGTGTGGTAGAGGAAAGTGTCTCAAGACATGGCTTCAGGGAAATAAAGACAGCTCCATTCTCCAGGGACAAAATATATACCACAAAGGCATAGCCTCAATTACCTACTCTTCCAGTCATACCCTACGGGCCTACAGTTACCACCCAGTTAATCCCTACCAGGGGATAAATGCACTCATTAGATTAAAGCTCTCATAACTCAATCATTTCACCTCTAAACTTTCTTGCATTGTCTCACAAGTGAGTTTTTGGCATACACCTAATATCTAAACCATAACGGCTATAAAACATTAGAAGGAAACATTAAATAGATCATCATAAATTTGGATCAGGCAACCATTTTTAAATATACCATCAAAAATTTGTTAAATTGATTAGTAAAATGTGGTATATCCATATAGTAAAATATTATTAATACATAAAAAAGGAATGAAGGAAGAACTGATATACGTATGCTGTCAGGGATGAAACATGAAGAAACCTATTATAAACAAAAGATACTAGACACAAAAGACCACATATTATATGATTCCACTTATGTGAACTATACACAATAGATATATATGAACAGACAGAAAGTAGATTAGTCAACATCAGAAAAGGGGGTGAGAGATTGATTGGGAGGGTCAGTATTTGGGGGAATGTATCAGAAAGATTCTGAATTTAGATACCAGTGAGGATTTCACAATATTGCAAATTGAACACTTTAAAATGTTTGTGTTTTAAAGTCCTATCTACTCAATTAGAATCTCATCCCCTGAAATGCATTCTCATGGTCTTTGGAAGGTATACCTCTCTAAAAGAACACTATCAGCATGAAGGTTCCTGATGTATAATAAATAGTCTATTCAATTAGTCCATTGCAAATAGCAATTAGTCAATTGCCTAGAGTTAGACAGCCTATGACAGTTGCTATGAGAGTGCAGAAATGTAGACGTAGTTAGCTTCAGACATGTAATCAGTTAACCTCTGCACATAGAAACAAAATAATTCCAGGCACTGAGACAAAACCAAAGAGCTGCAGAAAGAAGGCTGTATACTAAAAGCAGCATTTAAATGGACCTTAACATTTAAGAGAACTTTGTATGCAAAGAGAAGAGAAGGATGATGAAAGTGGAACCAACAACATGAACAAACATGGAAGAATGACACAGTATGACAAAAGGGATCTGATACCAAGGGTATATACTAAGATGAAGCAGGAAGGGTATGGCTTCTCAGGATGGACAATGGGCATGAGAAAAGTACAAACTCATAATAAATTTATATTAAGCTATTATTTTTACTATCTTAAGTTTTATATTAAGCAAAGAATAGAGACTATCTTGACAGTAGCTCTATTTCCCTCCTGACATGTCACTTATTGTCTCTGAGGTGTGACGGGGGTGGGGGGGGTGATATTCAACAGCTCACGATCTGTCCAAGAAAGCTAGTATCTTTTTGGATTGCAGAATTATTTTCTGTTGTATTCTAGGACTTTGATAATTAGGATTCTCATCAGTTTCAGGAGAAATGCATTCAATTATACTTTCAAGAGAAAAAATTGCAGACAGCTGGGCTTTCTTACCTCATGCTCAACCTAACATCAACAAGACCATATTCTTTTCTTTGGAAAAAGCAAATTCAGTGCTTGCCTTGCATCACTATTTTTTTTCATTTTCTACTACCCAGATGTCCAAACTTCCAGAAAACTATTTATCTTCAAAATCAGAATGAAGCCAAATGTCTGAACACCTTGAGTTGTTTTCCTTATATAACAATATTCAAGGAGATTCCAGAAGATAGAAATTGTTATGATTCCGCATGTGATAAGAATAACTTAATGTTGTGATAACTAATTGGATGCTTCCGACTGTTTCTGTTCCTCAAGAGAACCTGGCTAATACTCTGTGGTTTGTTGTTTGGGAAATGATTTAGGAACATGGTTTTAAATTTAAGAAAATTCATTATAGACTCAATATTAAAGTCTATGATAGTAGATGAGAACTTTTAGGACAATAATCCAATAAAAAAAGTAAAAGAGTATATCATTCCTGATACTATTTCCAAACCAACTTTCTATAAGTGTTTCGTAAACCTTTCAAACAATGAATGTGAGTCCCAGAACTATAGAAATATTTCAATCAAAAACCCTAAATGACTTCTTGATTGATTAGATCTTACTCTCATTTCTATCCTCTTTCCCTATAGATCTAGTCTAGATGTTCCAAACATAATCTACAAAGGTTTGGTGGAGGTTTACCTTACTGCATCAGCAGCATGGACTGCCTCCCTGATTTCCTTCAAGAATTTAGCTCCATCTTCCCCTAACAGCAGCTCCTTCTTCAGTGTAATATTTACACCTCATTTCTCTCCTTTATACTGTCATTCATTCCGCACTGATTATTGTCTCTTGAAACCACACCGAGCAAGCTTTGCTTTTGTTTCCAACATTTAATCAAAACTATTCTTGTCAAGGTCACGAATGACTGCATATTGCCAAATTCAAAGGTGAATTATAAGTGTTCATCTTTTTTACCTTCTGAAGCACTTCATACCATTCACTGGCATACTTTCTTTGCCTGGCCTCTAGCAGGGACTCTTTTATTGTTCTGTTGTTTTTATCCTCTATTAACCTCTGTTTTCAATAGCTTTTGCTATATTCTCCTTTTTCCAAACAGTATTTAGTTTAGATAACTCTTTTCTCTCTTCTTTATTTATCCTCAGTCTCTGGTTGTTCGCTCCAGACCTTAAAATATTTTTTATAAACTGAATACTCCCACAGTTACAATTACAGACCTGAATCTTCCCATAATGCAACACTTTTATTCAACATCCCATTTCATATCTCCACTTGTCATTCAAAACAACTCAAATGTATCTGAAACTAAGTTCTTTATTCTCCCCCACTCTATACACAAAGCCAATCCTGTTGCTAACTCACTTTTTATATGTAAGCAGATGTCACCCACATTTATCAAGTTGCTCAGGGCAAAGGCATTGAAATAACATTGTTGCCTCTTTTTCACATTCTTCATTTACTCCATTAAAGCATATTCTTAAATCTGATCTTCCTAACCACACCTGTTGCACCTGTCCTAGTCTAGGCCACCACAGTAACTAATATGGATTAGTGATATCATATTCTACCTGCTTTTCCAGCTTCTAGTCTTGCTACATTAACTGCACACACACACAAACACACACACAGACACATACACAGACACATACACATACACATACACACTCTTACATGCAGATGCACATAGCAGCCAATGACATTTCTCTAAATGTTTCTTCTGAAAACCATAACTCTTCCTAGATTAAAAAAGCTTCCCATAGGTTTTCATATAGAAATAAAAACTTACTATGGCCTCATGGTCTTTGATCCACTGATATGGATTAACTGGTGATAACTGTAGGCAGGTGGGGAATGGCTGGCAGAAGTAGGTCACTAGGGGCATTCCTTTGGGTTTATATTTTGTCTTTGAAAACAGAACTGTCTCTGCTTCCTGTTGACATGTCCTGAGCTGCTTTCGTCCATCCAGCCCTTCCACCATGATGTTCTGCTTCATCTTGGACCCAGAGCTATGGAGTCTGCCAGTCATGGACTAAACCATTAAAACCATGAGCAAAATAAACTTTACCTCCTCTCAGTGGTTGCTGTCAGGGATTTTGGTCACAGAGATGAAAAGCTAATGCAAACAGCCCTATAAAATCCAAATCTAATTTTCAACTGCTCTCTCAGACTTGTATAACTAGCTTCCCAAAATATACATTCCTATTACTATTGTTGGTACTGTTGCCTAAAAATATCTTCCTCCAAGTATTCATACTACTCAATTCCAAACAATTCATGTCCTTGATCAGAATAATCTAGAATCCTCCCCTCAGAATACCATCTGTAGCCTCTCCCTTTGTTTTGCATGATTTTTTCCCAGAGCACTTATTAATATCTGATATTTTATTATGAAGGGTTTTTTCCCCTTGTCTTCTTAGTCTTTAAGCATTCTGAGGGCTGATAATTTTTTTGTTTGGTCTATACTTTTTCAATCATGCCCAGAATCACATTTGTCACAGGAGGGCACTAAAAAAATTGTTGAAAAAATGAATTTAACAAGAGAAGATTATTAACAGTGTGAATTTGTTATCAGCAGAGAGTCCAGTTGAGATCCACGTCTCTTGTAATCAAGTCTCTAGGACCCTCCCATATCACCAAAACTAAGTCATAACCCCCAATCACCTCAATAGCCAAACCATCTAGACCTTCACAAAGAAAACTTGATGGGGGCATTCAAAGTGTAACAAATTATTATGGTGTAGATGTGAGGAGTTCCCCAAAAGCTCATGTTTTAGGAGTCCCCCAAAAGCTCATGTGTTAGGAGTCCCCCAAAAGCTCATGCAAGAAGGTTTAGAGGTTGGTAAAATGATTGGGTTATAAGAGCTCTAATCCAACCAGTGAATTAATACCCAGATAGGAATTAATCAGGGGGTAACTGAAGGCAGATATGGTGTGACTAGAGGATGTGTCCACTGGGGGCATGTCTTCAGGGTGTATATTTTGTATCTGGCAGATGGAGTCTCTCTCTCTCTCTCTCTCTCTCTCTCTCTCTCTCTCTCTCTCCTTCCTCTTTCATGACCCAAGCTACTTTCTTCCACCACACCTTTCCAATATGCTGTCCTGACTAACCTCAGACCCGAGCTATGGAATCAGCCATCTATCGACTAAGAACTTCAAAACTATCATCCCCAAATAAACTGTTATTCCCCTAATTGTTCTTGTCATGTCTTTCAGTCACAGTCACAAAACAAAACAAAATAAAACGAAACTGACTAAAACATAAATCTACTAAGGGGGCAGGAAAACTTGATAACAAACCCATTAAAGGAACCATAAATTGAAACAAAAACAGAAAGGACTCAATTTCCTTAAAAAACTCCAACTCTGAACACTACCCCATTCTCTCTTAGAGATGATCCATGCAGCTCCTAGGATATGAATCAAAAGTCAGAAAGTCCCAGTCTACGTTCTGACTCGGGAATGGAATTCTGGAAGCTTCCCTAAGACTCCCAATAAAACTGGAGGCCAGTTGGGAGCACAGTCTCTCTCTCTGCTCTCTGACAGGACCCATTTTTCTCCCTTGAAAGTGTCCCCTTTCCCCATTTCCTACCCTTTCTAATAAATTCATGTCTGTAACTCTGAGACACATCTGAAATCTTTCTAACCTGATCCCAAGAATCTGGTTGGTGTTAGGGGCAGGGGAGGACTTCACACTGCCTTAGTTTCCCCAAAAAGCCCCTGTAACACATCTTTCTTTTCCTACACATGCACCTACCACTAATATTACCAAGAAAAATCTTTAGTGTTATAGTTGCATTGAGGTAAACAAATAGTGACTTAAAAATACTTTACCAAAGCATGTTTCAAGTGAAGTCCAAAGTACCTGGTGACTTTGTTTGAATTTTGCTTCTTGTAAAAACATTATCATGGTTAGTACTGACTTAGGGGATCTTTATTTCTCACTATCACCAACTGTTTTAATCTGGAACTATAAATGTAGGTATATCTAAGGCAACTTTGTCAGCTAAAAGATATTTTGAGTCTTCTTCCATGACAAGAGTATTGCTGTACTATTTTTGTATGTTAATCAGGAACTTCAGATCACAATATTAAGAGATCATGCTATAGCAAAAACTTGTCATTTGGGGACAGGGGAAGCAAATAACATTGTAATTCAATGCAGCCTGACAGGTTTTAGATCAAAGACTGGTTCCTGGCAATTTTTGTAATTAAGAAAGTATCTATAAACATGAGGCTTGCAGTACTTCATTTGAATTCAACATGGACTACTTTCTCCTAGTGCATGTAGAAATGTGTCACTTACTCTTAAATGAATAAACATGACTTTGGCAACTTAGTTCTTGCATTAAAGAAAACATAGTGATTATTCTTCTAAAAGTTGTTTGTATTTCAATAAGTTCAGTTGGCTGGATGATGGTGTGCTTCAGAGTCAGGTACCAAATATGAACCAGTTCCTCCTTACTCTGTGGTCTCAGTAAACATGCCTAACTCCAGCTTTTTATTACAAATAATTATCACTGGTCCCAAAGAGAACCAGACAAAACTTTACATCCTTTAGTTTACTCTCACCTCCATGAAAGGGAGAAAGAATAAAAGTCTCCATGAAAAGCCAATTCATAACCCTAACCCAAATAAAGTTCTTATCTTGTCCTCTCTTGGTCTTCATTTTTGCTTTTCGTGTTTTATTGGAATGGAACTTTAATCGAGCTCAGCCATATGACTTGCTTTGACTAAGAAGAGAAAAGCAAATGGGACTCAAGCAGAGACTTAATGAATACCTGCCCATAGAGACTTGCCATATCTTGTTGCTCTTTGGAATGTTCTAACCACTCTGATGATATCTGGGCCAGTCTGCCGGAGATGATAGACCCCTGAGTCAGTCCTTGATATCACCCCAGTCAATGCACCAAGAGCCAGATGCATAAATGACACTCCCACTAGCCTCCTATGGGGTAATTTGAATTCTAATAAAGATAATGATAGCAAGAGATTGAAATCCATCAAGCATGTTTAAATCCATTTGTTCAGAATGCTGCAAAAAAGAAAAGAACTGATTGGTGACTCAGAAGATGACTGGGGACAAATTTATTATTGTGAGAAGTATAAAAGAATGAAATGTTTATATTACCTTGCCAATATTATTGGGTATCGAATTTCTATTTGGAGGAGTGCCATTTTTATAAAATTATTGTAGCCAATAAATGAAAAACAATTGACAGCAGTACAGAACCAGCATTTTAGAGCACCCTCTGAATCCATGGATCTTGTCACAGCGTCCACAGTGACCAATACCATGAAGAGAAGGACAACCAAGCAATACAAACCTACAAATACAATAACACAATACAATTTGCAATGTTGCCAAAGGGGCTGCGATTGAGTCTCCTCAAATTTCTGCTTGAGCTGCTAAATTGTGGGAATCACAGAAGACAGAGAAATAATCAAAATTTCAGGTCAAATAAACCCACTTCTTCAATGAATAAATTATAATAAAAACTAACGGATGGAGAAATACACTGTAATAGTGACCTAAGAGACACATCCAAAATTCACCAAAAAATAAGAAATGTTTGAAAGCCACAAATGAGCAAAATTGAATATAAACTAGAATGCATTATTAATGACAACCCATGTCAGAGGTTAATTGAGTCACTGCTGTTTTCAAGACTCTATTCTAGCTAAGTGGACTACTTATAAAGAAATGGGGAAAGGTGATTACTAAAAGAAAGTAGTTACTTATATAGAGAGAAGGAATACAAGATAGGCAGATGCCTGGTACAGTGATATACAATCCTAGGAATTTGACAGGCTGAGGCAGGAGGATCACAAGTTCAAGGACAGTCTCAGCAACTTAGTGAGACCCTGTCTCAAAATCCAGGTGTGGTGGTGTATGCCTGTAATCCCAGCAGCTCAGGAGGCTGAGGCAGAGGATCAGGAGTTCAAAGCTAGCCTGAGCAATTTAGTGAGGCCCTAAGCAACTTTGTGAGACCCTGGTCTCAAAAAAAAAAAAAGACTGGGAATGTGTGTGGCCCAGTGGTTGAACACATCTGGTTTCAATCCCTGGTACCAAAAAAGAAATAAAATTAAAAGTAGGGCCTGGGAGCTGGGGATATAGCTCAGTGGTAGCATGTCCCTGGATTCAGTTCCCAGCACCACACACACACAAAGGAAATAAAAACAAATGGCATAAAATATGAAATATATACACTGATAAATATAAACTTTATTCCTTTAGTTGCCCACACTGAAACCTAGACTCAGAAAAAAATGATAAGAGATTTCAAATGAAGTATGTGCACTCACTAGTAGCTTCTATCATATACAAAGTTTCAATTTCCCACTTTTTACAAATAATGAAACAAGGGCATAAATGAAAGTTATGAAAAAAAAAGTGAATGTCAAAAAACATCTTGTCTTAAAAGATTAGGGAAAAAAAGGGAACAACAAAACAAGAAGTTACAGGCAAGGTTTTTAAAATCACTAGAGCTGTTCAAAAAACAATTATGGTAGATGATATCCTGAGGGGAAGAAAGGATCTGAGGAGTAAAGAAAGTAAACCTCTAGAGTCTGAGTGATCCTCACGAGTTAAGCTTTCTCTTATTCTTCCAAAGGTTTATTTGTATTTAGATATAGGCTACAGTGTTAGTCCACATATCAGGTACATAAATTTTACTCTCTACAGTGAAGAACACACAGCACAAGAAAATAATTAAAACATACATAAAAAGCCTTAAAGTGAGGTGGATGACTTATAGTTGCCCCAAAATAAAAATAAATATAAAAAAAGTCCTGCAAAAGCTGAGGATAAGACTGTGACCTTAAATAGTTGCTAGACTTTGATTTTAAGTGAATTTTTCTTGCAATAGTAATGTAAAAATGATAGACTCACAGATGGAACTGTGAAGAACCATTCACATTCCCCTAGATGACTGATCCATTTAGGAATTTTCAGCTGACTGTATCAGATTGTGCATCTTATGGGACAGAAAGCTGCTCCTCAACCTCCCCGGGTGCCTAACCTATGTTTCAAATCTATTAGAATCTCAATTTGGGGGCTTCAGTTTCAAATATATTAGAATCTCAATTTGGGGGCTTCAGTAAAAGCACTTGCCTAGTATGTGTGAGGCCCTGGGTTTGATTCTCAGCACCTCATATAAATAAATTAATAAAATAAAGGTCCGTCAAAATCTAAAAAAAAAAAAAAAACTTAAAGAAAAAGAATCTCACTTTTTCTGATGTCTGATACCCATAAGTCTAGAGGCAAAGCATTTGAGGTGCAAGTGCATCCTCAGTGAGGATACTGTAACTTCTGATTGATGGCTTTTAGTGCATGACTCTTGTAATTTAGTAATGATGAGCAAGGTGGCATGACATATTGACCTCTCCTTGTTGATTTCTTCCTGGATTATTTGCTACTTATGAAATAATGTGACCAGAAATCTATTTTGAAAATTGTTAATGTGTTTTATTTACTATGTCCCTATTTGAGGGGACTTCCTTATGTTTCCCTAAGAATGCTTGAAGTAAGAAATGAAGTAATATTTTGCCCTGGACATTCAAAATAGGATTTTGCAGTGAGACAATGGACCTGAAGAAAGAACCATGCTCTGGGGATAAACTTGTGTTTAATATATTAAGGGTTAAGTCTGTTCACAGAATCCTCTAGTAATGAAGATGTGGGTTGGGACCATGAAGTCAGGTGGCCTGCTGATCAAATGGAAGAGGAGCCTAATGGGTATGTAAAAGGCAGGAAAATAAAAGATAAAGCAGCCTATCATTTCCCTGGCCCTCAGACACAGTACAGAGGGGATTGAAGAGGAAGAGGGGAGAATATAGGCCTGTCACATGCATCAGGGCATCTGGCTTTGGCTTGGATAGGCAGATGTAATGATTAAGTAACTCGGGAAAGAAGAGGACACGTGACCTATTCCCGTATCTGGTACCTTAACAAGATGCAGTCTTCATCAGTTTAAGACCAGAGGGTCAGGTTTTGGTATAAGATAATGGTACATTCTATCTCAGTCTTCCTTGTCTTTCTCACTGAATCTCAAGTGAGGCAAACACCCTACAACTTGTTGTACTATGAATCAATATCTTGGGGCAAATACTTGAATATATCAGTTTCTACTCTGGTAAAATAAGAGCATGGGTGAATCCTCGTTAATATCTTCTGCAACTTTAAAGTCTGATAATGTCTTTACATTAAAAAATATTCTGAGTTGAGCAACTAATTTTGTTGGAGTCTCTCTTGATGCAAATGGAAAGAAATCAAGAGTCACTCAAGTTGCAGACAGCCAAGCACCATGTCTCTTGCCCTAAGTTCAGGTGTAAGGAGTAAAGGATCCAGAGTTAAAGGAAGCTGTATCATAGTGAGAGAACCAACAGGTGGTTCCAAATGAGCCTCCAGTCCTGGAAAGATCTGAAATGGAGGGAATCCAAACAAAAAGAGAATCGAGTTCAGAAAGGAAGAAAGGTAGAGACAAGGCCTCAAGGAATTAAAAATCTATGATGGTCAACCCATCACTTCTGAAGTCCCTACTATTTGACATCTGTTGTTAACTGGAGGACAGTCATTCAATTCCTCTCTTCAAATGTCCTCCACTTGTTAATCTATTGACTGCATATCCTCATCTGTAAAATGGATTAGCATTTACTATTCCTCCTAACCCATAGAGTTGTAATAAGGAGCAAATAAAATCATGACTATGAAGTTGAAAAAAAAATATTCTGTGGCCTTAGAATGCTATTCAAAGAAATATTTCTGCTACACCCATGTTTCTTTTTCTGCCGTCCCCTTGTACATACCTTTTAACAAACAATGGAAGTTAGCTGCATATACTGAACTGTAGTTTCATTTTGTAATAAAGGAAAGATTTATGAAACTTACAGAATCACATAGTAAAAAAGCAAACAACATTTCTTCAAGAGTCTTATAAAGTATAAAAGTAGAGATGGGTCAACAAATCATATAGGTTGCAGAGAAATAAAATAGGATCTGAGCAAAAATTATATAGATTAAGAAAAATGTGCATGTCTAAACATGTTTATGTCTTACCATCAGTAATGGTTTTCCACTATAAACTACATCTTCTTTCCATTTTGGGGAAAATTTATTTCACAAGAGCTTTATGACCATAGGAAAGAAATGGGTTTCTACCTTTTCTTAAAATTACTCTATTTCCATGAAAACAAGAGAAATCGGAAAATCAAATACTATTCAGTATTGGGTTGTTTTCCCCTAGTCTAATACATTTTCTTAGCTAGAGCAGCAACTCTCATTTTTCTTAAATTTCCACATGATTGGATTGTCATAAGTCTGCCTCCTCATCTATACAAAGTAAGTGACATATTTCACAAAATCTAAAGGATTCTTCTGCAAATATATGATTTTCATTTAATGTTATATAAATATTTGACTTAGCCACAACAAAGTATGGTTTCTTGATGGCCATTCAAATGAGAAACAACTCTAAATCTTGCCTCTACCAGGAAGCATGGTTTTCATTCTAATAATTCTATTTGTCCTTCTTTTGGTCCTTGGACTTTCAAGGAGAATAAAAAGACAAAAGCTTTCCCGGGGCCACAGTTATCTGACTCATACTTACTTAAAATAGCACTGTTATCCACCACTTGTCCTGGTCACAGCAAACATTGATAGAGATATATTTAATTGAAGAAACTGCAGGCTAATTAAGATAAATGTATCCACAAAGTAAATGAAAATTTTATGGACAAGATAAAGTGGGATTTAAACAGGAAAATCAAGGTCACAATCTATGTGTGGTGATCAAAATTATTTATACTAATAAGATGAAGAAAGTAAAAACATCAGATAATTGAAATGATAAATATTTTATGGGGGGAAAAAATCACATCACAGGGACAATTTTTGGATGACCACAAACAAAGGCAGATCACATGATAAAAATTTTTCAGAAATGAAATCCTTAACTTATGGAGACAAATAAGTCAAGAAAATTGATTCACACAAGCAGAGTACAACAGTTAATTAAATTATTTGAATGATCAAAAATAATTACATACAAAAATATTTGCTATTGAGGAAAATTAAAATATTTCCCCCAGATTATCCAGGTTGACTGGTTACATTAATCTAATTCATTAGATTGATGAATCTCTTAGCTTTGTTTTTATCAGCATTGCTTTGATGTCCTAAAGCCTTAAGCCCTGTGGGGCATATTTTATTCTCATCCTTTTTAAACTGAATCTTTGAATCAATTAATCATACAATGCTTATTAATGTGCTCCATGTAGCTCTGTCTCACAGATAGTATCATTTGTGATCAAAATGCATTTTTTGCATAAATAAGTTTACTAAAACTTAAGATTATTATTTTTCAAAAATAGCTTGATACAAAATGACATGTTTATTAAGCACCTACTATGTATTAGTTCTTGACCTTTTTCAGAAATTAATAGTTTAGTTCAATGTAAATAATTTGTCTGTTTAACCAGATATTCCTGAATAACCCATACTCAAGTTCTCTAGCCTTTAGGAATCATCTTTTCATATCCAAGTTGTCCGTCATATTTAGTCAGAGGGAGCCAAGTTTTGCTCTTTCCTATTTTTGAGAAGCCTCAATAATCTGCGATCATTACACCTGGTGACCACTTGGTCCCCTGCTCTCCTATAGCCCTCTCCTCAACTCTCAAGTCTAGTTTATCTACTGCCTCTTTCTCGTACTGCTACATCCTAAAAGCCAACACAAATCCTTCTCTTAGTTGTCCACAGATATTCTCAGACCTGGATATTACTTCTAGCAAAAAATCATCAAAAGCTTGTAGATAACAGAATTTTTTTTAAAAAATGCAGATAGAACAGTAGATTAACAAGAAAAGAAAAATGAATCCTCCCAGTCATGTACTGCCACAGGATCTCCTTACTGGATAGCAGTGGCTACAACTCTTGCCTTCTAGCTCACCAACCACATAGGAGACACCCCCCTCCCATCAGATTGCCCTATCTAAAGGTCAGACCCTCACCCTTTCTGAAGTTTCTAGCAAAGAGTCAAAAGCTGTCTCCTACTGTTTTGTGTTCTACTATTGTTTATTGTCCTAAAAGTAAACCACCTCACAGATGCAACTAAAAGCAAGCAAACCTTTCATTATTATGTACCAATATTTGGCTTCTCATAACCTCCAAATGTTTCCTTTTGGACTAGGATATTGTCCTTTACATTAGAAAATTAAAAACAAAATCCATTCTGCATCTCTCCAAAGTTAAGGTGCAATCTGCTCTCAAATTGATTTCAAATGTCATATTATAAAGGACATGGAAGAACAATCAACAACCCTAAAACTGTGTTTTCTCCCTTAATACTGATGATTTATGCTTCAATAACTTCTTGGATCTTGTCTAGCTAGTTACCTAGTTATTCCTAAACTTACTAATTGTGCAAATGAAATTAGCAGATAATTTCTAAACCAATTTGCATGTGGAATTTAGTACTTATGAGCTTATTGATGTTTGAGAGTGCCCTTTCTTAGCTGCTACAATTTTGAAATCTGAAAAACACAGGTTACCTGAATTGGTTTTAGTTCAATGTTGCTGGACTCTATGGAGCTATGTCAAATTATCTATTATCTCACCTGTAAAATACCAGGTTGGAATTATGTAGAAGATCTTAATTATTTGAAAGAAGCAAAAACATCACTATACACACATGGTATTGTTTATTTAATCCATACTTTCCCCTAAAAAGGAAAAAGTCATCCATAACTCTTCATATAAGATAGAAGAGCACAATTCTTCTAAAACCTTGAATATTTTTGGAAAAAAAGCCCAATATATTGTCTTGTTTCCTGGAAATAACACCCATCCCATACAATTCAAAATTTCTAATTTGCATGAAAATGAAGTATGGGTTATTCATTGGGCAAAAACTACAATGTAATTAGGTTCTAATCCTAAATTTGGAAGTAATATTTGGTTCAAAATTCCTTTACAATTAGCAGATGATATGATGGTCAAGCCACTAAAACTATGAAAATACTCATGATTCCTAAGAGACCTAAATAGGTCTTGTGCAAAAATAATAGAACAGTTTATAAAGCACTTGTTCTCACCATCATTATTAAAAGGTATTTCTTATAAATCAGATTGGGAAATGAAGAGACTAAGATACTAATAACAAGAGAGAAATTGTACAAAGAGCAATTTATTTCAATAGTGAAGAGTTAAAAACTACTTTCTTATTTGCTAAATACAAATGGATTTTTTCTAAATATCTAGTAGTTTGTTTTAATTGATTCTCCCCCATAAACTAGTTTGTTTTTAGACATAGCCTAACTCCAACTTTTCTCCTTTAACTACCTGTGATAAACTGATGACAAATTTACAATGGATGACTAATTTACAATGGTTTTCTCTATGGAGAGTCCTTTTATCTCCTTAAATCCCAATTTCCCTGGAAAATAATTATCCAACCCTGCACCACAATAAAGGGTTTATTCTATTATAAAACACACTGTAATTGCAATATGCTTGGTAATAGAGAGGGAGTTTCTGTCTCTGCCATTCACTTTCATGATGTATACATTTATTTATTCAGTCAACAAAAGTTCAATGAATGGAAACAATAACACTGTTTAGCTTGTTTTCTGCACTCAGAAAATGAACATGAAAAGAACACACCCAAATCTACTAGATAGTGGTCATCATTTACTGAAGGATTATTATGGGCCTCAATTTTTAAATTATTATGTATTAATTAGACAGAGAATATTGAAAACCTATCATTAGAGGTCCTAACAATATAAAACCTTAAGTTAGGAGACATATCTATTTCTAATTAGAAGAGTGAAATGTTAAAATAGAGGTTGAGGTGTAAGTCTTGTCATGAAATGATCAAAATCACAAATGAGGAATATTTGTCACAGATGAAAAAGATAGTGTGGGTCACTCGGATGAGGATGCTATAGGGAAGTTTTCCAGGGACCAGTAGCACTTGCTGATATTGGCCACCTTGTTTGAAAGACAGACACTGAGCAATTTATCCTAAATGCCATCATGGAGATATGATATTCTTTGGAATGAGGTCAGTTGTCTTAATTACATTCTACTAAAAAAAATGATTGAGTACCTATTTTAAAATGATAAAATATTGCTGGTGCAGTTGCACATGCCTATAATTCTAGAGGCTCTGGAGGCTAGGGTAGGAGGATCACAAATTCAAAGCCAGCCTCAGCAAATTAGTGAGGTCCTAAGCAACTTTGTAAGACTCTGTCTCAAAATATAAAAATAAATAAATAAAATATTAAAAAGGACTGGGGATGTAGCTTGGTGGTTAAGTGCCCCTAGTTCAATTCCTGGTACCAAAAAAAAGTGAGAAAATAGTAAACTTATTAAATGTATGAAAGATGATGTTCTGGGTCTGGGTGCATTAACATATATGTCATAAAATATTGCCTTCTTCTAGAGCCAAGTAGTTACTCAGCCTCAAGTGGAGTTAGATTCACATAGGGTAAGAATCTATGAGGTCTTGGTCTTCAATGCCATAGAAGTTTCAGTGGTGGTGCTATATGTTCAGAAGAAAGGAAGACCAAAAGTGAAAGCCCAAAGCAAATAAATATGTAAAACCAAATCCTACGTATGGTTGTTTAATTCAGCATAGCCTTGACCATAAATGTTATTTATTTTATTAATCTGTTAATAAAATTATATTTGATATAATATTACATATCACACATAATTGCATTTCATTTTTTTCTTACATATTAACAAACAATTAATATTTGTTATTTTTAGATTGGTTAAGATTAAGTTCAAAATAAATATGATACCAGCAAGATGTGTATGAAGAAGATCACTTGTACACACACAGGACCCCAGGGGCTACTATGATGGCCCCACAATTATCAGAGACACACGCTTTCTGTCTTGTCACTTCCTATGAAGGAAGCTTTTAACTTCTAGTCCAAGAAACCATGTCTAACTCTAGCATTACATCTGGATTTTGCCTGTTTTTTTTCCTTTTGAAATGAATTTCTATTTTATTAATAATATCATCTGCATAATTGAAGACAGTAGCATCACAAGTACTTGTGTGATAAGGGAATTAATATAATTGTGTGTTTGACTATTTCCAATCCTTTTAATAAAAGTGTCTTACTTAAACTTTTTATTTTGAAATAAATATAGACTCAGATTCAGAGAAGTTGCAAAAATAGTATCTAATGACTTTTAATGTCTTTAGAGCACTATCAAATTCAGGGAATGAATTGTAACAGCACAATTATGTAGACAGCAGATTATTAGTCAGAATTGTTTTTTTTTGCATTCACTTGTTTTGCATAGGGTTTTGTGGTTGATTCTCTTGACAATTATCACATTCCAGAACCATCATTAAAAGCTGTTATAGATTTGTTCCATCATCACAAGGTTCTTCTTTCATGTTACACCAGTATATTTACACCCTGCTTCCTCTTCTGTAACTCGTGGTAACCACTAATATATTCTCTATATCTGGAGTTCTGCCATTTTAAGAATGCTAGATTAATGGAATCATACAGTATAGAATCTTTTGATTCTGGATATTTTTCTCAAAGCACAATACCCTTCAGATTAAACCAAGTCACCACATTTACCAATCATTTATTCCTTTCTATTACCCATAGTATTTCATTGTCTGGATGCAACACTGTTGGTTTACCCATTCATGTAGAAGGATGCTTGGGTCATTTCCAAATTTTTGCTGCATAAATAAAGCTTCTATGAATATTCATGTACAGATTTTTGTATAAACAAAAGTTTTTCTTTCTCTAGGACAAATGCCAGGATTCTTAAATGCTGGGTCATATAGGAAGTAAAAGTTCAGCGGTGGAAACTGCCAGACTCATTTCCCAAGTGGTCATATCATTTACATTTTCACCAGCAATATATGACAGGTACAGTTTTTTTTTTTGTTGTTGTTGTTGTTGTTGTTTGCTTTTACAGTTTTCCCAGCACTAAACAGTATTGATTTTATTTTCATCCACTTTAATAGATAATAGTTGTATTTCTTATGGAGGTGTTAATTTGGATTTCCTAATAGCTAATATTGTTAAATATCCTTTCTATGTTTATTTATCAGTTGTATGTTTTCTTGGATGAAATTGCTAATTTTCTGATTGGATTGTCAGTTTGCTTACATTATAGTCTAGAGTTCTATATGTATTCTGCATATGAGTACAGAATTTTGAATATGAATAAGATGTCTGATAAGTGATTTCCAATAGTTCCATAAATGAATATCTTCTCATTTTTTAACATAGTCTTTCACAGAGGAAAGTATTTAATTCTGATGGAGGCCAATAATTGAATTTTTCTCATAAAATTCAACTTTGGTGTCTTATCTAAAAACCTGTTGCCTAAACCTAGGTAGTGAATGTTTTCTATTTTTTAAGTTTCATAGTTTTATTTTAAAATATATGTTTATTATCCATTTTGAGATATTTTGTGTAAAATTTGGTTTGTTTTTTGTGTTGGAAATTGATAGAAATTATTCCAGCACCGTTTTTAAAAAGACTCTCATTGAATTAGATTTGTTCCTTTTTCAGAAATCAGCTAGGCATTTATGTGTACTTTTGTGTATTAACCAGCATAAAAATGAAAAAAAAGATAAATTTTATGTCATACCAGTCAAATGAAAAAGATAAAATTCTTTAAATTTGTTCTTAACCGATAGATAAAAGCTTGAGTATTACACACATTAATGGGACACCTTGTAGTGATTATATACACTGTATAATACTTAAATCAGGTTAAACATTCCTATTTCTTCAAAAATGTATTATTTAATTTTGGCAAAAACTTTCAAACTCCTTGCTTTTAGCTTTTGGAAATGTATATTATTGTTATTTATGATCACCCAACTCAATACTTCACCAGAACTTCTTGCTCCTATCTGATTAATCTTACCCATATCTTCCTCCTCCTACTGCCCCAAGCTCTGACAGCCATCATTTTACTCTCAACTTCTACCAGATCAACTTTTCAGATTCCACTTATGAGTGAGATCATGGGTACCTGGCTTATTTCCCTTAACATAATGATCTCTAGTTCCTCCAAGTTGTTATGAATGATAGAATTTAATTAATTTTTCTGGCCAAGTCATACTCTGTAGTGTATATATGTGTATATATATGTGAATACAGACAATGTGATATATATCCATTCACAAGTTGATGGGCACTTTGGTCATCTCCACCTCTTGGCTGTTGTGACTAGTGCTGTGATAAACATATGAGTACAAATTTACAGATTCTTCTCCACATTCTGATTTCAAGGAAAAAAAAATTGATTTTTGTTTGGTACTACAGATTGAACCCAGAGACACTTTACCACTGAGCTACATCCCCAGTTCTTTTTATCTTTTGAGACAGGATCTCACAAAGTTGCTGTGGGTCTCTGTAAATTGCTGAGGCCAGCCTTGAACTTTCTTTTCCTGCCTCAGCCTTTTGAGTGGCTAGGATTACAGGTGTTCACCACAGCATCTGACTTGGAAACAGGATCTTTATTACAGGTAAGCAAGCATTCAGCTAAACAACTGAATTTTCTATTATACATAAGAAGAGAATAATGAGTATTCAGGGACAATTGGAAGTCTTCACAAACAGCTAGCATTACAAAATCAAAAAGCATGAGTCAGCAGTTTGGCAAATTTTCCTTTCCATCAAAATCTGGCAGAGAAGTGCCATAGCTAATGTGTCTGGGTGCTGAAGGTCCCCAAGCCCTTTCTGCATGCTTTAATATTTAATGCCAACCCTTTGTCTGCCTCCCTCTTAATTAGATGCTTACTGCAATAGTCTACATTTGAGTTTGGTAAATCACCCTTGACTTCTTGTGGATGCCTCTGCTGTGTGCATGGTTTGGGATCAATTTCTGACTCAACTCTGGTAAATTTCAGGTGATATATTAGCTATTGATTCAAATAAAATGCAATAAAGCTACTCAAGTGGAAGAGCACAGTCCCTTTCCCCAAACGTTGAAAGTTATGGAAGAGAAATGAATGACAGAATTGGAAAGTGGAGCTGGATTGAATTTTTGGGCAAGTACACGTTTGCACTAAAAAACCTCAGGCCAAAGTTATTAGGACATTGGAGAGAAAGAGTAGGAAATTGCCTTATCTCATCATTATTGGTACTGGTTGCGTATCGCTTGGTGCTTAAATAGTGCCCAAGGGATTGCTGACATTTTTCACTCAGACGAGGAACTAAATTTGCCCTGTTTAATCATATGCTGAGCTCTTTCTAGTTCCAGGGGAGGATTAGGCTGGTTGGCATCCAGTAGACTTGGCCTCAGGTTGCAGCTGGAATGGGAGCTTGGCTAGAAAAGGGAATGAATGTCATCAAAAGATGAAGCAGATTGCCTGAAACCCACTATGTGAGAAACTGTCATTCCCGTTACTTTACTATGTTTGTTTCTTCTAAAACTGTTGAATTTTGTAAGTATAAACAAGGCTTTCACTTGAGTGACAAATAGAAAGGTGGATCAACACTTAGAATTCTCAAGGCTGCCCTAGAAAGATGATTACACTTCTTTTTTTCAGAATTGCAAATATAATATTTAAGGTCCCAAATCTTTTTTAAAGTGAAGAAAACCGAGAAATTAGATCAACCAATAATAACCATATCAGCTTCAATGCTGGTTTGTATGAATGTCAGGAAACTTACACAGCTACCAGCAGCAGGAATTAAGCCTAATCATTAATGGCAGATGATGGTGACACATTCATCATTGAGCTTTGACATATGTACAGAGAGGATTTTTAACAATCAAATGACTTACATTTAATTGTTCTGAAAAAGGAGTTTTAGGTAAACGGAAGTAACATAAACACTATGGGGTGGTTAATCGTTCAGAGAGTGACCTTTAAGTTAGAGGACTGTTCTAACCTTAGCAACATTATTTAATAGGAGGTTATCTCAGGTGAATTACTTAAACTCTCTGTGCCTCAGTTTCTTCACATCTAAATGAAGATGTTATAGGATTAGTATATAAATGGAGATAATCCATATAAATTGTTATGATAATTTTGAATGTTTTATTCCTGTCACATTCTCTATTCTTCCTTAAGTATTTATTCACTTATTCACTCATATTTAAGTACATAATTACCTACCATGCATTTACTATTCTAATCCTTCATAATTTATCTGTGTCTAAAACGAATGAAAATCTTTGCCTTGAAAAAATATTTTTGTGCCTAAAATTATATTGCACATCCAAAATTGTTGCCTGATTATTGTAAAATGGTTCATTTTTATTGCATCTGAAACATTTGAACTTTAACTTCTGTGTTACTAATCATAATCACAGTTTTGGCTTTTTAGAGATAGTCCAGAGAAGTTAGTCTCAATTCTATTACTTATTTTATTTAGTAGAAGAACACCCATTTTACCAAAGAATGCTTATATATTATATAATTGAAAATTTCTAAGAAGATAGTTGTTCTAATCATAAAATTATGCATATGCCCAGTGAGGTGGCGCATGCCTGTAATACCAGCAGCTCAGGAAAGCTGAGACACAAGGACCACAAGTTCAAAACAATTCAGTGAGATCCTGTCTCGAAATAAAATCCAAAATAGGGACGGGAATGTGGGTCAGTGGTTAATTTTCCCTGAGTTCAATCCCCAGTACAAAAAAAAAAAGTGAGTATATGAAGTAATGTGTTTATTAATTAGCTTGACAGCCCCTTTATAATATATACATCATTAAAACATTATGGTGTACACCATAAATATGTACATTTTAATTATGAATTAAAATAAATTTAAAAACCAATGTAAGAACTTCAAAGGCCTTCGGAATGCTGCTTTTCTCTGTGCATTTTGATAGACACAGGTAGTAATACTAAATCTCATTTCTTAGCCTTCAGCTCTGCAATAACTCTTTTCTTCTTTCAACAAGTTTTTAAAGAAAATAGGACAACATGTCTCTAGCTACATTCCCTGCTGCCATTTATCTCATGTTGGGTGGGAGTAAACAAACTTGCAACTTTTCTTTAAAAAATTAAGAACAAAAAGTTTTCTGTAGAATAAGAACTATTCAAATGCACAGTGTTTGCTACATCTAACTCTTTGTATTCAAGTGACTTTTTTCGACAAAATATTACATATATTGTTCCATTTTGATAAAAACAAGTTCTTCTAAGATTATTATACTGACAAAATTTAGCAACTTTATACAGCACTGACATCTATAGTAATAGCTTTCTTTTCCTTTTAACATTGATAATTTTTTTCTTTCTTTTGTTTTTGTTTGTTTGTTTGTTTTCCTTTTATTTGCTGTGCTGGAGATTGAACCCAGGGTATCCCACATGATAGCAAGGACACACTTAGGTCTAGGTCACTTTTTAAATAAAGAGTAAAAAAAAAAAAAAATCATTTCATCACCATAGCTCTAACAAACTTTAGAACACCTTTAAATCATTGTTACTTTTCATGAAGTTTCAATGTGTCATTGAAATAATCAAAATATTTGACAGGACACCTTTCTTGATTGTTGTTTCTGAGCTGCATATGTATTTTAAGATAGGGTTAAAAAATGGAGAGTACTCCTTACTGTAAAGTTTTAATTTCTTCAGGTTGAATAAAATCATTCACAGGTGCCCCACACTTTGGCTTATCCTCTTGTCTGATCTATTTTTCTCATATCAATTGTTCTTTCTTTCCCTTTCCCTTGCCTTCCAGCTGGTTACCCTCCACATAGAATATAAAATAAAGAGTCAGGTACGCTTAAAGGTTAATCAGAGGAGAAATTTTCCTTTTTCTCTTATCTAACTCCCCACAAAGCAGTCATGTCTGTGACTGCCTATCAATTTTAGAATTGCTTTGTAAACTACTCATTTATCTGTTTATATCTTAATGATATGCTACCCAATACAGGGACCACGTACTATCCAACATTCATTCATAATTAATTTGCACAGCAACCTCTTCTTTGGTGACGGCTTAAGGAATTATATTACTGTTCTGAAAAGCAATGTAAGGTTTTGCCTTTCACTAGCAAAGCAAAATGGAATCTATCAAATTCACAATAATTCAATTCATTAATTTATGTATCTTTGATCCAAGACTTCTTTTTGTTTTTTCCTGGGCCATCTAGATTGGCTGTATCCATAGCTTGGGAGTGGCTAAAAAATTGGACTGCTTTCTATTTTGACAGAGTAATATTGACAAATGTTAGTATTGCTGATAGTCTTAAGATGTTTTAATTTGGCAGGGGGCAAGAGGACTGGGAGATCAGTGGAGTCTGTAGTTATATGCTCATTCAGATTGCCAAATCATTTTCTGTGAAATAAAGATTTAGTCTGCACTCAGCCACACCAATTTCCTTGGATGTCTTCCTCTAGCATAGACCAACAGGGAATAAAGTAACACAGGTGGTTGACCTTATTAGATCAGATTTTATGGGTTATGGAGACAGAGCTGGCTTCAACCTTCCAGGCTCCTTTCTTAATCTACAAACTCACTTAGGAAAAGGGTCAGATAACCCACTGCTACCTTTTTAACAGAAAAATGATTCAGCAAGTAGTGTTTTCATTTGCATTTGAAGATGTTCTGCTGTGAGAGCCAAAGAGGAATTTGGACAAAAATACTGGAGTCACTGTGACCATCTATTACCAAAACTGTCTCCTGTTGTCACTGTTCCATTCGACCTCAAGCCCGAGAAGCAGGTATCTTGTCTGGTGAGATCATAAGCAGAGCAGCCGGAACTCAACTTTGTTAGCATCTTCCACACAGTTACACTTTGAAAAAAATAAGTATTTAATATTGTCATGAACCTGCAGTTAGAAGTTGAAAATAAATACATGTTGAATGTATTAGATTTATGTCATTGTGTTTAGATTTGTATTCCTTGAAAAACTGAAGCTAAAATGGGCTTTAGAAATTCTTTTTCCTCTTTGAAAACTAGGTATTATAGCTTTGAAAAGTATTATTGGCATTTGCTACTAATGTGAAGAGAAATATACAGTCAATTTTACTTGAATTTGTTTTGACCTTGCCGTGTGTTTTGTGGGGTTTCTCTCTCTCTCTCTCTCTCTCTCTCTCTCTCTCTCTCTCTCTCTCTCTTCCTTCTTCTTTGGCCTTCTGCCATTTTCAAGAAACAGTTAATTTTCTTAAATGAAGAAAGAGATTCAGAGAAGCAGTCATTCCAAACAATCTCCAAAACACAATTTCCAGCTTCTGGCCTAAAGTATTTGGCACTTTTAGGCAATAATTTATAATCCCTCCATCAGACCCTGCCATTTGAAATAATCACAGTTTTGTTATTTTATCTTGAAAATTGTGTTCTCTGGGACTGCCATTCAAAGAAAAATATACCCAAATATAGATAAAACCAATCATTCTGTCATCCCCTGTTCTGCATCTTAGTGGAGATGATGGTGACAGATGAAAATTCCTTGGAAGAAGGATTGCCTCTGTATATCAACCCAAATGTAACTTGTTTTGCATTGTCAGATAACAATGCTGACTGGAGCAATGGAAAAATAAACATGGACAGGAGCATCAGTGGAAAAGTCCATCACTCAATTTCCACCAATAATAAATAAATGGAGAAAAAATATATATTCATTACATGGTTGAAAGACTCGAAGCCCATAACATTTAGAAATGCAATTTCCAAACATCCTGTGAGCATTTTCAGAAGCCATAGCTGAATTTCAATAGGATATATTTGTTCATCCTCAAAGCCATGTTGTCATTTTTTTCTTCCCTGTGTTTCAATGTGGCAAGCTTCCTTTACTGATCCAGTTACACATACACCTTGACAAGGTCGAGGGTCAGACCTACTATAAAAAGGATAAGCACATCAGAGAAGAGACACCCTAGTGAAACAAGTTATTGATCATGGGGGGACTCCCTGCACATAGTTGATACCATTTTCAAACTTTCCAAATAAAACAAGTTTTACATTTCTCAGCTGAAATTAAGTCGAGATTCCCAAAGTTTTTCAGTCATGATAATAGGATGCCCTCAAGTGTCCTAGAATGATGAATGTCAAATAAAGGGTCATAAAATCACTGAAAATAGTAGCTTGCATTTTGAGGATCATATCCTGGATCTAAAAATATAATTTAAGTGGATTTTTGACTAATCTGACAGGACTGACCAGCTGGTATTCAGTTACCCTTTGTGAATTGGATCCAGTTGTCTTCCAAATCTGGCAGGTAAGTGACACATGGTTGCAGAAAAATTAGCAGACAATGGATATGCTTTATATTTTTACCTAAAACGAATTTATTTACTCTTCTTCCTGTTTCTTTGTCCTCAAAAAAGCAATCACCTGACTTTTAGGATATACATGGGATAAATAACTCTTTCAATCTTAGTATTTAAAGTATCATTCTAAGAATATATTTAGGATTTTTGTTTGTTTTGTGATATGGAGCAAAAGAAAAAAATCTTAAGCATTCTTATTCTCTAGAGAAGTCAACTGGATTTAGGCAATAGCCAAGATGCTATATTTTGTTATATGATTTTGTGAGTTTTTTCTTTTTTATTGAGCACCACAAATATTCTATTTAATTTGGATGTAATTGTGTTTCCCTTAATTCATATGTTGAGCCCTAATCCCCTATGTGATGGTATTTGGAAATGGGACCTTTAGAAATAAATAAGTTTAGATGTGATTACAATGCCAGGGTTCTCATATTGGAATTAGTGTCTTTATGAGAAGAAACCAGATTACTGAAGTTTTCTTTCTCCCCCAATGGTATGAGTGTACATCAAGAATAAAGACAGCATTCCCTAGGAGCCAAATCAGCCAACATCTTGATCTTGGAATTTCTAAATCCAGACCTAAGAAATAAACGCTGATTAAGCCCTGTTTTCTGGTACTGGTTATAGCATCCAGAGCCAACTAAGACAACCTCCCACTGATGCTGAAAAGCTCAACATTAGGACAGGTATGACAAGGGCCACCAAATCTGTCATTAGGTTTTCCCAGGAAATGTACATTTAGCATTCATCTCTCCAGTGGCCTGCTGAAAGATCCTTGGCTTCTGGTTTTGTTCTTGCCACACACTGTGTCTGGTCAATTAGCAATGAGAGCATCCCAGAGTCTTTTTGTGTGCTATTTTCATGAAGTACACAATTGAAAGACCAAAATGGAAGCACTTTTCAGAGTAGATAAAAAAAAAAATCAGATTTCAGTCACTACAATGATAGGGAAAAAAAAAAAAAAGCTCAAGAATTTTGCAGACAAGTTTTCTGTCTTTGGGGTCTAAAGCAAAAGCAGCTCAATTTAATAAAAAAATAAATAAACTCCGATCCCTAAATTCCTTTGGATTAAAGTCATGTGTCATAGAGATTGTGAGTAAACTAAAACAGTAAATTGAACAACTGAAGGCAGACAAAGAAGGATGCTAAGATACAACAGGCTTTAAGCTTACTGGGGTCAGAGAGGTTTTTAAGCAGTCCCTGGAAGCTGGGACTCAACCATGTCTTTGTTCTCAAGGATCCAAATAGAAGTGATTCTTCAGACAAGATTGTTATTAATTCAGATTCCATTATGGCGACATGTGACATCATTTGGCCTGCTCTGTATGTAGTTCAGTGTTATGTTCTCTCTCTAAAAGCAAACTGTAAAGAATGGTATAGAAAATATGTGTAAGGTATTTGAAAGAAATGTGTTTAACTGCTTTATCACATTAATTAGTTTTATATAACTAGGTGCTGCTACTTAGAGACCTTAAAATCACAGGTCATGCTCTGGGAAGATTCTGAAAATTTATCTGATTTAGCTCCCTGACTCCTAACCAATGAAATTCTCCTCTATTCATTTTGCAATAAAATATGTTGATTAAAAAAGGTCAGCCAGTAGCTGGAAATATTTTGTGAGCAATTAGTTCTGCTGCCGTCATTGTTGTTTCTCTAGCTACAGCAAGATTGCCTTCTTACCATAACATATTCTAGAATTTGGATTTCCTCCCAGATTTGATTATCCCATCTCCCAATTAGTTAAATTTGGAGGTCTTTCTATATATGTACCTGATTTTACTCAATTTTTGCATACACAATTAGACTTTAACTGGTATAATTCATCACTGCTATACTTTGTCTATTGCGTTAAAAATTGCACAAATGTTGGCTTTATAAATGATCAAGGTATTTTAATTTTCATCTCATATATTCCTAGACCATGCAGTTAAAATACTTTATACTCCATATGAATGACAAGTAATATAATTCTGACAAGGAATATATCTGTTATTTATAAGATACAACTATTTTTAATAAGAATTGGGTGTGTAACTTGGGAACTCAGTTTTATGATTTTATAACCACCCTTGAAATGATTATACATTTACTTTTTCTCAAGGAAGTTAATATTTACAAGGAAAACCATCCTTCAATGTTTTCAAAAACAGAGTTTCTGACAAATAAATTCAGAAATATAGCACTGCATAATGCTTCACTACCATCCTATTCCAGAAGAAAATACTGTAAATTGAGCTGAATTTGTAGAACTCACAGAAGTCCATCAAGAGGCCCTGGCAGAGGGTAAAAACAAATCACACAACTCCCCAGGGGAGCTAAGGGCACTTTCCAAATACTATGTCACTTGCTATTTTACATATAAAATCGGTCCCATTACTCAGTCACTTCTCCTCTACTGTGCTCATTGGATAGTTAGAGAAAACAACCATCATCTATCCCTCAATCATAGAAAACACAAAGTCTAGTTATACATCAAAGGGGAATTCACTGTGATACAGTCATATGTATACATAGCATAATTTGGTCAATTTCATTCATGTCCCCTCCTTTTCCTGTCCTTTCCTCCCTCTCCCTCTATCCCATTTCTCTTCTCCTCCGATCACCCCTCCATTTTCACAGAATTTCCCCCCAGCCTTCCCCCTACTTCCTTTGGCCCAGCTTTCACATATGAGAGAAAACATTCAACCCTTGATTTTCTGAGTTTGACTTATGTCACTTAGCATGATGTTCTCTAGTGCCATCCTTTTACCAGAAAATGCCATAATTTTATTCTTCTTTATGACTACATAAAGCTCCATTGTGTGTGAATGCATATATATATATACATATCACATATATATGACATATAAATATCACATTTCTTTATTCATTCATCTGTTGACTTTAAAGTACCAATTAAAAAAATAACTCTAAATTAAAGAAGAAAGGCCAGTAGAGTAGAAGAAGGAGAGTGTGGGCAGGGAAGAAAGAAAAGGAAAGAGGAAGCATCAAAGACTGAAGTGAAGCAAATTATATTCCATATAGGATGATATAAAAATAAAACCCCAATATTATGTGTAACTATATAATACACTAATAAGGACATTTAAAAAATACAATGACAAGTAGGAATTTAGAAATGCACATTTTTATGCTTATCCTCTTTTTATAATTTATTACCTTGAAACAATGGTTACTGAAAAAATGGCAATTGTTTTAGATGATAAACATTACTCTCACATAAAAGTAGGAAGTAGGGTTGGGGGAGGACGCTGCTGCTGGCACCATTAGTCCTATTGTCCACTGTGATCTAATCACTCTGACCCCAAAGAGATTTGTGAAAGAAACTTGTAAGAAATGCTGTACAGTTTGGATCTAGAATATTCCCTACAGGTTTATGTGTTGAAGAGTTGGTCCCCAGTACAGCAGTGTTCAGAGATGGGGATTATGGAAGTGAATGGATCATGGGGCTCTGACTTCATCAACAGATTAATCCATCCATGCTTTATCGTACCACAGGCCCATAGGGATCTCTGAAACCATGAACCAAAATACACCTTTACTCCTTTATGTTTCTCAAGTATTTTGTCACAGTGATGAAAAGCTGACTAGCACACATGTCAATCAAGCACAAGGCTCTTGCTGTACAAAACAATTTGGAGTGATGTTTGGGAAAACAAAGAACACCATAAATACAACCAAGGTGGAGTAAATAGGGATTTCAGGCTGTTGCTTAGTTGTATTGGTTTATTTGAGTTTGTAAAGAAGAGAATAACTACAGATAGTTGCATGAGGAGTAGGTTGGTGGGGAAAGAGAGTCAATGGTTCTCTTGTGTGATGATAGGACAGAACATGGGGAAAGACTTGGTCATAGAGAGACTATATACAAAGCTGGTGTCCAGCATACTCAATGGCCTAGTATGCGGTATAGTATTTCCTTCTAAGTGGCTTTCTCCTAAGAAGCACTTACTCTGTGTTCTGAGACATTAATTGGAATCCCTTTCAGTGTTGCTTTCCTAGTCTGTGACTTATTCTTGTTAATATTAAGTCACCATTACATCCTTATCTGTTTTAGTCAGTTTTTTTGTTTGTTTGTTTGTTTTTTCTTTTTGCTGCTAGGACTAAAAGGGCCTGATCAAAACAACCGTAGAGGAGGAAAAGTTTGTTTGAGGCTCACAGTTTCAGAAGTCTCAGTCCACAGAAGGCTGGCTTCATTCCTCAGAGCTGGAAGTGAGGCAGAACAACGTGGCAGAAGGGTGTGGCAGAGGAAAGCAGCTCAAGTGGTGATCAGAGAAAGAAAGAAACTCCACTCTCCAGAAACAAAATATATACCCCATAGCCACGCCCACAAGAACCACTTCCTCCAGCCACACCACACCTGCCTCCATTACCTCCCAGTTAATCCCATTAGGGATTAATTCACTGATTGGTTTAAAGGTGTAACCCAATCATTTCTCCTCCAAACCTTCTTGCATTGTCTCACATGTGAACTTTTGGGGGACACCTCACATCCAAACCATAACATCAGATTTAGTAGGTCTAGGGTGGGGCAAGAGACTGAGTGTTTCTAACAAGTTTCCAGGTGACACTTAGGGTGCTGGTTTTATGACTATACATTGAGAATGAATATTTTATGTCTTGCTTTGGAATTTTGGCTCTGAATTATATCTGGCAATGATTATAATTCCTCCTTTGCAACTCATGTGTGTGTGTGTGTGTGTGTGTGTGTGTGTGTGTGTGTTTACACAGAATTCAGAGAAGCAGTGGCAGCTGAGGGCAAGATTCAGCACTTTGAATTCCCCTGAACAAATTTCACCTTTAAAATACTCTGAATGCTACCCAAAAGCTAGACCCAAATATTGCTTCTAGTTTCTGCTCTCTACTCCTTTCTGTGTTGCCATTTTTCATTCACCCCACTCTATCTTGGTGATCCTCTCATTTTTCCTTATTTGTATTTCAAAGTCAAGGATATTTTCCTAAATAGGAACTGGCTAACTAATGGCTTCCATCACTATTTTTTTATGCCATTCTGTGCCCATGGGAAAGGCAGAGCATGAGATGGGGGTTGTTATGTCCACGATACGTCTTTACAACCATACTTCCTTTTTTTGGCACGGAGGAGTTAAGTTTGAAGTGAAGATATTAAGAGGTTTTAGAGAAAGGATGTGTGACTGTGTGGTACCATTTGATAAGCAGAATAATTTATGAAATTATTCTGTGAGCTTCACTTGCTCTGATAGAGCTCTTCTATGAATGGACTTCTCATCAGAGTCCCCTATGGGGCTTTTTCAGCATATACCAGGGTCTGGTTCAGTGGATCTCATTTCATAAATGAAGGATCTGGGAAGATGTATTTGCTATCATTACATTCTACATAGTTGGGTTTGAAATTCAGTTGCCTGAAACAACCTGTGTTGGTTCCACTTCAAAGGTTTTGTTGATGATTCTCCCAATAAACAGAAAAATACTTCAACTTTTCACTTAAAAGTAGCAGCATGAAGCTGAGTATGGTGGTGCACTCCTGTAATCCAAGCTACTCAGAAGACTGAGGCAGGACAGTAGAAAATCCATGGCCACACTGGGGAAATGAATAAGAAGATCCCATTGCAAAATAAAGAGTTTATGAGGGGGTGGGATATAGCTCAGAACCAGAATACACCTGGGTTCAATCCCAGTACCATACAGGCACAAAAATGCAAAGCAAAACAAAATAAAAACATGGCAACTTGTGGCTAAAACTGCAGGGAAAATGGAATTTTATCCCATGCTGCCCCTACCACAATGCTAAAAAGTTCAAAAACAGAAGGGTGTATTATGCTTACCTGTTCTCCGAGAAACAGTCTACTTCTCCAAATAGTCCACGTATCTTGGGGCACCAAAGACACACTTTATAAAAGTCCAGATGTTCACAGACACTCTGCAATCAATTTTAACCTTGGATGATTACATTCTTCCTATCCAAGGGCAGTTTCAACAGGATATGATATATTTTGTTTTTGGTTGCTGTAAGTACCAATAGCTCAAGAAGTGCTGTTATAATAATCCACTTTATCCTGGCTAGTAGCTGACCTCCAGGGAGCTCAAGACATTTTATTATTAGTTTCTTATTAGTTATCAAAATTGAGGTCTTCTGCAGGAAATAGAAAGTCTTATTACTTCCATTTTACAGATAAAGCAGTCAAGGCCCAAAGGCTAAATGATTGTTTTCTAGCCTCACAGACTCCAAAACGCTTGTTTCTGGGGTCAGGGACCTAAGATCCAGAAATAAAAACAAAAACAAAATCCTGCTGTGTGAAATATCTGCCTTGTCATCTCTTACCTAAAAGGGAGAAGAGTTCTCTTTCTGGTAAATTCTTCAAACATACACTTTATTTATGAAGCAACAAAGGATTTTTTTTCTTTCTCACCTCATATTTTTTGCTATTGAATTTTAGCAGTTTAGTCGTAATAATATTAAACATCAACTTTTTAAAAGTTTAACCAATATTTTTATTTTGCATAAATAATTATCAGTGTTCAGACAAATCTTTCTATATCTGGAGCTTTGTCAAAACAGAGACAGATCTTAGAAACTCCATACTACTCCATTTACTTCATCTTTATCCTGTAGTGTCTTTGTGGCCACTTGGTTTATATAAATACAGAGAGTCCATAGGAGAGGAAGCAGCCACAGGTAGGTTCCCTCTAGAACTTCCCATGCTGACTTCTAGCGTTATGCTCGTCAGATAATTCTGAAGTTAACTATTCACTTGTCTGAGTTTCTGGAAGGAGGAAATGTCTCTCTTTTATTTATTTAATTATTTTTTCTTTTTCAGAGCTGGGAATTGAACCCAAAGTCTTATGCATGCTGGGCAAGCAATCTGTCACTGAGTTGCTTCCCCACAACGAAAAGTATCCTCTTTATCACTGTACTCCAAATACATAGAAGGCAGCCGTACATGTAATAAGTGTGTGTGCCTAATATATCCCATTTGCCTCTCTAGAAGTACTCCCTGTCTTTGTAAGGTATGCTCTGTGCCAAGTAGACTGACAAATGGAAGCCATCAAGGTGCGTCCTTGAGTTCAGCTAGGAGAAGGCATTCTAGGGGATTTGAGGGCAGAGGCAGATTACAATTGGGATAGGTATTCCTCTAAGTATTTCCTTGGGTTTGCCATGGTTAGTGTTACCATGTATCAGAAATCTCATAACAGTGTTCAAAAGCATTTCATGAAATTGGGTACAGAAATGAAAACCATGAATTTAAGAAAAGGAAAAGAGAAGAAAACAAATAAATTTTAAAAATCATTTAAATGACATTTTCAGACAACTAAAATATTTATTAGGCTGAATATGAGAAAGCTATTTAAAGTGATTAATTGGTTTTGCTGTTAAAATAAAGATAGGTGAGACTATAGTTTTTAAAATAAATTCTAATATGCTCATGTTTTTATTTTCACAATGTTTATTTGTATTCATTGATAAATATTGATTATACAGATACATACCTGAAAGACCTGTTTCATGTTGCTATGTGATTAGACATTCTTAGCAATTTTTAAAAAATTGTTCTTTAGAAACACCCTATAGTCAACCACATACACCCATTGTCACCTCTGTGTCATAATTTGTTAGAGTCACAGGGACTTCTCTACAATCTAAGATGATTTAGGTTTCATTCAGAAGGTTTTGAATGTTAGTGCAACGTTAATAACTGCATGATGAAACTCAAAAGGCACACACAAATCAGATAGTCCTAGAGATGAAATATATCCCTACTTTGAAAGCCCAGAGCAGTTTTTAGATTTTCTTCTAATGTCTATCACAGTTGAAAACACAGATGGTGTCTTTGCTCCTCTGTGCTCCTTGCAGTCCACAGCAGGGTGATTGGCATATTGTAGGTACTCAGCACAAAATTTCTGGAAAAAGACTAAGAGGTCATCTAGTCCTACCTTAGGTTTAAAGCAAGACACTTCTGCACATTTCTGAGAGATGCTCACATACTGTCCATTTGAAACCTTGCTACAATGCAAAGTAGTTTAATTCTGCCTTATAACTTGACCAAATGCAATCCTTCTTCTAAGTAGCCCATCTGTCCCCTGTCTGGATTCAAAGACCCGGCCTTTGCTCTTAAGTCTTCTCTTCTATCTTAATACCCTTAGTGATTTTTCCCCATAAAACTTTAACACAGCCCATTCATCCTGATCTGGAATCAGTTATCATGATTTTGTTACTTGAGTTTTCTATTTTATTGCACTTAATTATTTTTTTCAATAAAACTTCCTACTGTATAATCATTGCAGTTTATGCTCATCTGATTATATTCCAATTTGTCATTGTCTCTCTTCAAATATGATGCCAAGTATAAAAAGCACAGATTTAGCTGGATTACTATAGAAGGTGACACATTATTGCTCTTGTGTCTATGCACTATACTTATTTTAATGCTGAACGAGTTCCATTATCTTCAAAGTGTATTATTCCATCATGCCATCCTAAATTAAAAGAGGGTTTATTGAGTCTCACTTCCCAACAGATATTATGTTGCCTCAATAACCTTCACTCCATGGCACAGAGAGGCAAAGTGCTGAAAAAAACATATCATGAATACATAAGTATTTTTTTATTTGTGCAAAAATGCATTCCATAGACTATTTTAAAAAGAAAAAAAAAGAAGAAATAGAAAAAAATATTAGTAACAGGAGTAAAGAATATGGACCAATAAGAGACATGACATTAAACCTAGGTGTGCATGCAAGTCAACATTTGAAGAATTCTTGAAGAATAATGTGTATTTTTCATGAAGTAGACTTACTATATATTACTGTTATCACTGATAAAATTTCACAGATTTTGCATGCTAACCTTACTCCTGAGGAACCATGACATGGTAAATGATGTTTACTTCATTTTTGTCCCTTGTTTCAATGGCATGACCAACATATTGGTGGAGGATGATCCATGTTATTCATGTGTGCATATTTAAATCAAATTCTACTGATAGGGAGTGAGGGAAGGAAGGAGGACAGTAGCAATAGAGGAAGTCTTTACAAGTTTACCAAAATGTGGAGTAGTAATGTTCACCTTACAATTTATTAAATAAAGAAAGACAAATTCTTAATACATAGTAAAGACTTTTCATTTAGATTAAGGGAAAAGCAACATAGAGTCTTCATATAGGAACTATAAATGGTGTTAGCCATTTAAAACTCTTTAATTTCAATCAGATAAAGTATTCACATACTTTCACAATTTGACACACAGATGCTCAAATCATGAATACTGAGCATGGATACTCAATATCATGGGTGCTCAATTTCATGGAACATATTTTTAGGATCAAGTTTCTCCAACTCATTCTTCCAAAACAGCTGTTCTTAAATTTCTGGAGTACCAAAGACTCACACAGGAACTAACAAAGAATGCAGATTCCCAAACCCTACACCATGAAATTCTAATTCATTAGATCAAACTTAGTAGGACTTCATGATCTACACTTAAAACCTATATGCTCATTGTTCCTGATATTGTTCCTGATGTTCAGATGACTCTTGGACAAATACAGAATGAAAAACATCTTTAAAGTGTTCCATTTTATGTGGTTTATGACATATGTGTGTCCTATTTTATGCTCATGGCAACTTGTTGGGATCAGAGTGTACTAATCATACAAGACAAGAAGTAAATTTACAGATTGTTTTAAAGACTTTTTATTTTGAACTAATTTCAGACTTAACGGATTTATAAATTATTGAAATGGGCTAATTGTTGTGGTCCTTCTATGACAGTGAGCAAGGTGAAATGAAAACGTATTTGTGTATTGGAGAAGCAAGAGAACTAAGCTGCCTACTTTTTACCTGTCTTGTAAATTGACTTGCTCTCTTATATTTACGTTGGTTTCTCATACTTCAGATAATCATCACCACATATTGATATTTATTGACTGCGTATTTTATGCTTCAAAATATGGTGCTAGTCAGCTAAGTAGGTGAAGAGGCTATACCATACTTGTGGCAAAATTAAACCTTAAAAATTGGACAATTATAGAACATACCATGAATATTTGCTGCTAAGTGTTCCATTGAAAAGAAGTATCTGTAATCTCTGCAATTGTAAATGAATATTATCCACATATGAAAAGTTTTACAAAATTAGTATGTAGGGGTGCAAGTGACCTGTGCACAACCTTAAAACAAAATGCCTCCATTAAATATTCCAATTCCATGGTATGGCTGAACTTTGTCATTACTGCATGTTCAAAAGTGATTTTAAATATTTATTTAGCTTAATTCAGCATGAGTCATTTCATCCTTGATTTTAATGCTAACCTCAGAACATATAATGACTGAAAGAAGGAATCATTATTATGTATTAATGGGGAAAATTAAGTTAAAATATATTTTAACATACTTGCAAATTTCTAAAGCTGACAGCAATAAGGAATACACTAAGAGGACATTTTCTCTTTATTATTCATATTAAATGTACTGCTTTTATGTTATGTATGCAGAATGAAACCCATAAATATGGTAATTGTATTTGAATGCTATGAAATAAATATATTTAGAAATTAAATACATTGAAGCAGCCAAATTCTTTGCTTATTGGTAAACTCCTCAATGGGAGACAGCTACTGCTGTTAGTTAAAAATCCCTACTGTGTAAATTAGTATTCAGGTATTTTCTGAAAAGTGGTTTTTGCTGCAATTGGTTATTATATCTTCTTCATAATTGTTAAGGCCTAACACATAAACCCTTCTGTGTTCTGGTTCACTAACCCAGTCCATAAAATTATTATGGACTATTATGATTGTCCGGTAGCCTCAGGGGCCCATTAAACATCTATTTCAGATTCACAATCTTTGCTGATGCATGTTCTAAAATCCCAACTACAAGATGTTAATGACTTATAACAAAATGAGAAACTGAGTCTAGTTTTTGCTCCTTAAAAATCTTGTGTGTGTGTGTGTGTGTGTGTATGTAGAGGGGAGATGACTGGATAGGACCCAGACTTACACAACTTTAAAGTATCTTGAAAATCTTTTCACCAGTTGATAGCTGGATCCAGTATAGTTGCAGTAAAGGTGAGTGTCAGTAGAATATATCTAAACACCTTTCCCTCCCTTGTAGCCTTGAAGATTTTTAAGTGCCAGAAAAATGCCACAAGATCACTGCCAATTCTTCTTGTTTTTATTTTCTTTTTACTCTCTTCCACGTGTTTACATTGTGATATACTTCAGCAATGCAGACAGCTTTTATTAAGAACAATATTAAGGTTGTGAGTCCAACAAATATTCATTAGGGAATAACTGTTCAAGACTAAAGGGCAATGGATGAAGTCAATGTGATCTAGAAGAAGGGTATTAGCCTTGCCTGGTGGATTGTAGGTTCTATTCTTGGCCATATCTAATGGATGATTTGATATTGAGCTTAATAATCATTGGGCCTGATCTTTCTGTGTGGAAAACATAATAATAATGAGCTGTATCTCATGAAAGAGTTCATGCAAAAGTTGCATGCCAAAAAACTCTTGTGTAAAATAATCATAGCTTGCTATCCTATGGCATGGTAATAGCACATTTACAAATAAGTTGGTTGAACTTCTGAATAAAGTTACCCTAAATATAGCAAACAATATAACAAGCTTAACTTTTGTGTACTTAAGACTAAGTTGTAAATATGACCCTCAGGTCCTTCAAGTAAACTTGTCAGTTTTTCTGATTTCTTTCATTACTTGGAAAATTTCAAATGTGGTATAAAAACAATTATGACCATAAGAGAAAAGGTCTGCATGTGATCTCATCTTGCGATGTGCTTGGCACCTCTTATAACCTTCACATTAGGGACAATGGAATAAAAATTAAAATATTTCCCAAAGCTAAGAAAAGTTGAATTACTCTTCTAGAAACAGATTGTAATGTGTGGCACATGGGTATCAAAAATCAAATCAAAGAATTCCAGGAACTTCTTTCACATATTTGTGCATAATTTTCCTAGCTGAGTGTGATCCGGTTTTCAAAACATTTTGTCCTGACTCTTGGTTGACACATTCTGTCTCATACTGCAGCTCTGCACCTATATGTTTTCTGAACTCCAATCAAGTTAGCTAATCAATCTTTGCCTCCATCTCATCATCTATGAAAAAGGTAAAGAACAGCACCTTCTCCACAAGGGTCCTGTAAGATTTACTCCACTATAGTACTTAACAAGGTGTCTGAATATAATAAGTATCTTATGATCTTAGCTATCATACTGGTCTATATCATTAATATGCAAATGTTATTATCAGGTGTCTTATCATCCTTCCCAGTTAGTAAGCTCTTTGTATCCTTATTCAAATGAAAGAATTAGTACATAATCTTTCACATTGCTCTTTTTGTAAGAAAGAAAAAGTGAATGATTAAATGAATGAAATATAGATTTAAAAAAAGTAAGCCCTTGAAATATAGAAAACTTTTATACAAGAAGACAACATAGTAACTAAAATAGTATATTCCTGTTGCCTCTGAATATTTGGGACCTCAGTCAATCTCCCCTTTACTTATTTATTCTATGTTACAAGCAGAGCTGCTCCTTGAAAAACAGTTGACCTTTCCGGTAGATGATAAAGAAAGAATCTTGATTAGAATAAAAGATTGAGGATAAGGGATAATTTTCCCAGGGTAGATTCTGAGGAGCACCATTCACTTTTGAACAACTCAGAAGTTAAGAAAATAGAAATTTTGAAATTAAATTTGATCCAAAGACTCAGGCACTTCAGAAAAAACAATGGCACAATGATAATAACAATTACAACAGTAATAAAACAAGTATGTGGATAATCACAAAAGAATGGAGATAGGAATCAGGAGGTAGATAATGTTACAGATAGGAGTTAAGATGAAAGAAAAAAATCAGCTCAGAATTTAGCCTGGGAGAGAGTGAGGGTTGAGCATACTGGGAATGGTCTAGTCACGTAGGAATATGATCCAAGATCCTGATAAAAATCTCTCAGAGGGAACAAATGCTTGCCCTCGTGTTGTTTTGTATTTTTTTTTGTTTGTTTTTTGGGGTTTTTTTGCCCCAAAATTGGTCCCAGGATTTCAGAATAAATTCAAATGAATAATTTATCTTAAAAAAAATACAAATGAAAGAGCATAAGTGGGAAAAGATATTAGACATTCATCCTTTAGTATGAATTCTATTGCCCTGAATTCATTCTGCTTATAGTCCACCCCGGTTACTCAGATCAAAAGTCCTGAAATCATCCTTCTCTCTCAGTGCATTTCTAATCCATCAGCAAATCAGTAGGGTCTTTGGCCAAAATTTACACAGTTCAACCACTTCACTCATTGCCACTGGTTTACTTAGTTCAAGTCAGAATCATTTCCAACCTAGACCACTGAAGAGTTTTTGACTGGAAGCCTGTGCTTCTGCCATTGCCTCATAGAGGATAAACTCATCTTGTTGTAGAAATCAGAAAGAAAATTCAAGAATCATCACATCATTTCTTGGCTTAAATTCTTGTAACAGGTCTTCATCCCTAAGGGTAAAAGTTAAAGGTCTTTCAATGACCTAAGAGCCCCTACAAAATCTTATTATCCTCTCCCAATCCCCTTTCCCTGGTCTAGACAAGCTCTTGTCTCAGTACATGTCTCCTTTCTTTTCTCCCTGCCTGAAATTCTCTTCCTCTGGCATGACACAAATCAACCCTCATATTTTTAAAGCTTTACTCACATATCATCTTCCCTGGCCATCTTGACCAAAATTTCAACTCTGCCCTTCATGTCACAATTTTTTAACATATTTCCTATCCACTTTCCCTATTTTTTTCCTCAGCACTTTTTACCATCTACCACCTCTTATAGGTGTATATTTATCTAATTTGCTTTTCTCTTCTACAGAAATATAAATACTACATGGCAGAGACTCTTTATTTGCCTATTGTTAAGTCTCAGCACCTATATAATGTCTGCAACAGAGCAGGAACTCAATGGTTTCTGAATAAAATGATGATGAAACTAGTTAAATTATTTGGTTTATCACTTAAAATCCAGCTGCAGCAGCTTCCCTAGGGGCCTTTGATATGCCTCTTCATGATATATGTGTATCTTGGGAAGAAAAAATGTTTGGCAGAGGAAAGTTATTTGTGGTTGAGTTAATGGAACAGAGGAAAGTACTAGTGAGTCAGAAGATGGAAGGTAGGAAAGGGGATCTCTGAGTACACTGAGAATATTGGTCACTTGGGTGACATAGGCAAGAGGTATGATGAAGTTGGAGAGCATCATGAGAAAAAAAAACAGAAATAAGTTAAAAACCAAATTTTATCTTCTTTATACTTTTGTCACATTAGGCTTCCTCTCATTCCTTCTTCCAGGACAATAGTAAAGATCCTCCAAGGGACCATTGAGCTCCAGAGTTGCTAGTGCTCCATTTAAAATATGGGTTCCATGTAAGAAGAGAGCACATAAGCCTACACTCACAATTCCCCTGCTCTGCAGGGCCAAAGTTACCAGACAGAAGTGAGGGATATAAGGGCTTATTAAATTCCAGAATGTTTGTGGAAAAGCTGAGCCTTCTTACCATACCTGTTTCTCCTCCCACCTTTGCTTTGGAAGGCTTCCTTCATTCTCTCTTCCTCTGCCTGCAAGGTGCCAAGAGGCAAGATCCAAGAGAAGGCTTTGTGGGAAGGGGAGGGTTAACAGTAAATAGAAAGAACTCATGGGCACAGGATAAAACATCCAGTGTTCATCATCTTCAGGAACACTCTTGAAAAGCTGATTCCCCCTTTAGGGAAACAGACTACAAAAAGGGAGAGGAAAACTGCCCCTATAAATGATAGTACTCTGGGGACAAAAGAAAGAAGTCACATTTTCTTCCACAGATTATTTGTCAAACTGCCAGATAGCAATCTGTAATCTGAAGGCAACTATGCATTTTACTCTTCACATCATCTTACACAATTCTGCTTTTGACATGGAAATGGAGTTGAGTTGGAAAAGAATAATTAAAATAGTCACATCCCAGATCCCTTCCATTATTAACTTGGGATATCTTCATAGAATTTTCAGGTGTGTTTATGATCTTTATTTCAGATATTGCTAATTAATGCTTATAATTATGAGAGAAAAATAATGAAATTTCACTTTTTTAAATAATTTTATTTATTTTTATGTGGTGCTAAGGATTGAACCCAGGGTCTTCCACGTGCAAGGCAAGCACTCTACTGCTGAGCTACAACCCTAGTCCCTGAAATATCACTGTTATCAGAGAAATTAGCCAAAATGTGAAAACAGGCAAATTACATCAATGGTGTTCTTTTAGGATATGGCTGAATATGAATTTCTGTCAGTGCAGCTACTGTGTAACTCAAAAAATATGGGTTAATTCATGGAGTTTTATCTAGTAGATATTTGAATAAGGTCTGTCCAGTGGGATAACCTTAATGGTTATGATTTTTCATATTGCAAGACAGAAAAGCAATCTTGAATCTAATCCTATGATTTATCTCAATATTTATTTATATACAATGCATATAAATTACTACTTCTCGAATGTTCTTCAAACTAGTTCTAACATATTTTAGTTCCCTCATTAGGTACTGAGTTGAGTGAAATCCTCAAATTGTTCATTTTACCTTTGTTATGAAAGTTATTTTTATCATTTTTGAAATTATACTTTAATACTCTAGTATTTTTCATTGACCCTCAAAACCATGCCATGGTCTGGTGAATTTACTTAATGGGACTTAATTCATTAGCTACTTACGCCTTCACAACCTGAATCCTTACACTGATCACTAGCTCTCCAGTTGTTGAAAATCACATCATCTCCACCTCCCTTCTGTGTCTTTTCATGCTTCATTCTTAGCTTTTCATAGGTCTCAGTTCACACTTGGCATATTATAACTTTGTAACAAGTTATTTCAAAGTTAGCTATATCAAATTCACTTAAATAGTAGGCAAATAGGGAAAAAAAATTAATAGGCAAAATTTGTTTTTCTCCATCCTTTATCAGTTTGAATGCAGATACTCATGCCTAAATGTGATATGGGACTTTACACTGATAAACTGAGTTTAACAGAGAGAAAAGGGCACTATGAAAATCCTGCGAAGGTTAGTTAAAGAGAAAATAATGGGCCTGAAAGTTACAATACCATTAGGGATTATGCTATGAAAACTTTTTTAGAACACCATAGAAAATTAAATTAGATACTATTTTTCTCATTACTCCTGAAATATGACACTATCTAAGTAGCAGTCAGTAAGTTTCTGAGAATTCATTGACATAATAATTTCTCCTTAAGAAAAATCTTTTCTAAGAACTGTGGTCCATTTTTTCTTCATTAGTCTTATATTCATTAAATGAGAACCATAAAATCAAAAAGAAACATTTCTAGTGATTATGAGGTGTGCTTTTACAAAATTTGGTATTTTTTCACTCTTTTCATGCAGTTGATCCTTTTGACTACTTCTTTTTTAAAGACGGATGAATATATTGATAATAAAAACAACAAAATGATACAAATTAGTGTGATTACATAATTGTAAAAGTACCATTTCTTCTACTTGCTGGCTGAATTAAATATCAATGCTGATTAATACAGTTTAGAAAATTAGCAATATTATTTCTAGATTGTTAAGAAGTATTGGTAAATAATGTAGAATATTGATTTAAAAGGGAAAGAAATAAATGACAATACTTTTGTTCCTAGATTCTTTTTAATATGATTATTTAAATTTTAAAAGTAAGATAATGTTTCAAATTCTCCATAAAAAAATCCTGATAAGTACGAAAAATGATTTAATTAATCTTTCAGTTTCTATTCATATTCCAATGGTCATCCTCAAGTTTAAATTTATGAGTAGTTTTGCTTAAAATTAAAAAAAATAGTATTTTAAAGATCAACAATCATCAAGGTAGACAACTTTAAGTATTAACAATTATCAGCTAATTTTTTTTTTTAAACACTGAGATCCAATTTGGCCCAAGGTCACACTAATACATCTCTCATTGTCTACAAGTGACATTTGCTGAATATTACCTTAGGCTACATTTTTAGCATTCCCTCTGGCATGCTGAGATTAGATGTGACATTTCTTGTCCAGAATAAAACACAAGGTCAATTCTACAGAATATAATATTATATTTTTTGTGCAACTTTGCATTTGCTTATCTATACAACACAGGCAGTTCATTTTAAAGCACAGGACTTATGAACAACCATCCAGCATTTGCTAAAATCCTTCTCACAGGATGCCACCATTGTCCCAGCCTATCTGACTACCTCCCTGAGCCCTCAGCAAAATCCCTGAGAAAATAGCCACAGTGGAGGAGAGAATTCTTCAGCTCCTGCTATAAAGAGGTTGAGGAAGATTCCTCCCACTTCCTGGGGAGGGTGATGGTTTCATCAGCAGAGTTTCCCTCTGAGACAATATTATAAAGGATGATTGACTTACGCAAATCCACAAGAGCTATCATTCAATTCTGTTATATGAGTTAAATAAGATTTTGCATAACACCAAACAAGTTGAATTATTTATAAAAAATATTTGGGAAAAACAACCCATTGGTAAGTTTGTAATAGGAAGAACAAGTTTGAAATATCACAAATCATGCTTGGTATTTTATTCTTCTTCCTAAAATCTTAAATTTTAAAAAAATTAATAATAATAATAATAATCCACAATTGGCCTGAGAGCTAGCTTTGCTCTCATATTAACCCTGTCACACCTACTTACCCTGATTAGAGTCAATTAATACATAAAAATATACTTGAGTTTTGTTTTCAGAATGTAATGCAAGGCTTGTAAAATTCAAACAGTTTTATAACCTAAACACGTGGATACTTAAAATCAGGTCAAAATATTTTATAAACTACCAATAATCTCTAAAAAGAAGAAAACTGTCAATTTAAAAGTTAAAATTATGATTTTAATTATTTCTTGGTATGGCTATTGGTACTGAACTACATGGTACAATAAATATGCAGTTTATTTTGCTTAGTCTAGGTATTTTTTAGAAAGGCACACCTAGAGGTGGGTTTAGGATTCTGATTACAAGATTGTATTATCAGTATTGTATTATCAGTAATTCAGATTATCTGAGGATGTGAAAATGACACCTCTACTCTTTGATTTAAATATTATCTAAAAGAATAAATACTATTAGAAGAAACTCAATAAAAGGTCAATTAATACTCATTTCCTTCTACCTGTTGCAGTATGTCTTCCTAGGTATCTAGGACATGTGGTTATATTTGGAAGGAGCCTGTGCTATGCTATTTCAACCATCTCTATTAAATAAAGTGACTGTTAATATCTGGGTTGAAGCTACAGAGCACAGATAGCTCTTTATATCTATAAGAGGTGCAATGAGCCATCCAAGCTAACTCAGCAGAGAGAACATTTACTAACAAAATGATTGTAGAGACCCATTGATTTGATGGATGACTGGGATTGTATGGAATAGAGGAGCCCATGACAAAAATGGTAACAGATTTGAGAGCCATTAACAGGCTCCTTTTATCTATCCTGGCACGGTTTATTAGTATGAGACAGGCTCCCTGTTTTCTCTCTCTTTAATGATACTGTTCTATGAACCAATGAATGTTTTCATTTGGAAAATAAGAAAGCATTGACATGTTACTTGAACTGTGGTTTCTTTAGTGATGCCAAGGGAATAAATATGCTAATTCTGTGCTTCAGAAAATGCACTGGGTAAGGCCCATTACTTCACTGATTTCAGCAACTACCAAGCCCAGGTGAGAAAAGGTTAACACCACATACCAGGAAGCATTTCACTATGCAGAAGCTTTGAATTAGAAATGTAATGTAGAATTTCAGTGATGCTTTGATATTCTTCTACGTGGGAATTTTTCATATCAGATTCTATGAAGGAAAGTTTAACTCATCATTTGTTAATTATAATAACTTGAAGCAATTTACCTCAAGCTATTACTTGATTCTTCATAAAAGAAGCAGTTACTATGAAAAGCTATCACAGAAATGTGGAAATATTCACAAAATCTTACACAAGCAATGTCTTTTCATCTAGAAATAAAAGACAATTTTCCCTATATATATGTACAAACATACAAAAACACATTCCTTCAGGAAATGGCAATTCCTTGGACACCAGGAAGGGGCTAAATACCAATAGAAGTGCCAACTGGAAAGAAGAGCTTGCCTTAGCTTTAAAACTGGAACGAAACAACTCTCAACATTTGCAAAACATTCCTTTATTATTAGAAATAAATTATTTGTATAAAAAATTGCATGCGTCAATCATTGCATTTATTTTTTAGCACAACCCAGGGCTTCAATCCGGTCAGCCATTACAAGAAACAGACTCATCTTATACAAGTTGAACAATGAGGGACAGGAACGGGAGTTCTCACAATCACAGAAAAATACTTACAAGAATAACATCAGACATGGTTTATTTCAACAGCATTTTTTTTTTCACAAGCTAACATTAGTTTTCCTTTTGTGATTTTTTTTTTTAACTTCTCATGAGGAAGCAATACTTTAGTTTGACACTCATTGGTTGTGTTTTATAAAGCGGGGTTCTTCATTCCCCGTTATTGATACTTTTGGCTCATGGCTAATTTTTGTTCCTTACGAGACTGAATATTGATTTGATTGGTTGTAGTCTATGGAGATCTCCAGGAGTTAGTTTTTGTGGTCTCATGTTCATTGTTTAAGATCACATACCATATTTCTTCAGATTGTCATTTCCCTGTTTCAGATTGAATGATTGCTGTAGCTGATATATGTTGTCTTGGTAGAGGAAGCTGTTGGGATAAATTAGGACAAATTAATAGCATACTAATAAATTATTTTATTGATATAATTTTAAAATGCAAATCTATGATGATAGTTTTGTGATATCCAGTTCTTAAATCATATTATTCATTATTTTTAAACTACCTACTAGGAATTCAATTATCATCGAGATAAAAAGACAAAGAGAAATTTCAGTCTGTAAAAACTACTAGTTTCATTTCTCCTTTCCTGGAGAATTAGCAGAAAAGTAAAAATGTAAAATGGTAATTTTTAATAAGTTTAGGTAAAATTATATTTAACTATAAATTTTGACTAACAAAGATTCACATGTATGTAAAATAAAAGTACAGATAACTTATCTGTCCTACCAAATAAAAAAAAAAAGTTTTTATAGTCTACACCAAAGACCTCAATTCCTTGGGTCTGATCTGATAACCAAGTAAAGGTTAAATAAAAATAACCCATTATGAAATTCCTAACATATCCTATTCCCCACTACTCATTCTTTTTTAATTTTAAAATACTTTTTTAGTTGTAGATGGACATAATACCTTTATTTTATTTTTTTTATTTTTATGTAGTACTGAGGATCGAAACCAATGCCTCACACAGGCTAGGCAAACATTCTAACACTGAGCTATAACCACAACCCCACCAACAATTCACTCTTTTATTAAATAACAGAAGCTCATTCCTATTGAACACAAATATAGTACGATATGGAATGTTAGAGGAAAAGCCTTTTTATCCTGCTTTTCTGCTTGGAATACACATTCGATCACAATTATTTGTAAAGAACATCTTTCCTACATTTTTAATTTTAACAAATACAAATTTAGTTCCTTAAAACTTGAAAACAAACAAAAAAAGAGAAATCAGTTTGTGAAATTGTACCTCATTTCTGGAAAATACTTTATATCTGCCCATCTGTTCTACGGAAATACAATTTCTAGCAGTTCAAAGTTTAAGTTTTAATAGAGTATCAGATTATGTAAAATTAAATTTGTGAAGGATGTATAGAATCTCTAACACAGATCACAAATAAGCTGCTTTGTTGTAACACACACACACACACACACACACACACACAGATTAACTAACTGTGCCTTGATCATGAATATATCTTCCATTTAAAAATAAACAATAATTTTATATTCTAGAGGTGAATGTGATAAAATGACAAGTACATACAGTATTTGTAAACTTTGAAATAAGGATGTGCTTTGGCAGTACATATTTTTGGTTTGTTTTGGTTTTATCCAAAGTATACAAATGGAGATGTTTAGAAAATAAATAGACTCAAAGAAGGACATTAATATTTAATTGTTCTATTACTGACTTTCTCTGAAGTAAAACTCATTATTGTAAGACTATTAGATATTGATAACAAAATATCCTGTATCAAATTTGTACTCATGTTTAAATCACCAGTGAAAATAAATCTACATACATAAATTCTTTTGAATTTTTGAATGCTATAATGAAATGAAATCTGGATCCTAAAACTCAAACATGATGACCTATTTTTTTTCACTGAAATTTAGGAATGAATAATTGTATAAAAAAGTAAAACATGTTTGTATTTCAATATATAAATCCAATCCAGGGGGAAACAGACTTTTAGAAAATAATTTAGTTCCTGAACAATGAAAATGATTAGAAATCACATAGCTAATCCTCTGAAATAATGGATAATCACTCCTCATTTCTTCACCAGTGATTGACCTGACAAGTTCTTATAGACATCAAGGTCCTACAATGTCCACAGTCACTGAAATTAACACAGAGAGCCCAAGGAGTGCAAATCGTAGACATTCTCACTGATTTTTGTCATTGAATATTGTGAGTTATACAACAAAAACAGCCATAATTATCTACATTGCTCATGCCTCAAGGTTGTTATTGCGATGCTATAGAAATGAAGTAGACATAAACCTGATTTTATGTTATCTTCTATTTTCTGCAAAATGAATAATGCATTGGGTGTTTGTGAGTAGGCAGGAAAATGGTATCTAAAGGGGAACAGAAGTAGTTTAGAAGAACCAATGTGGAGTCCTATTTTTCAACTCACCCTGCCCAAAAGGTAGGATCTATTAGACTTGTTTGACATGAAGGGAAGCAAAATGATTTTTATATTTGTTGACTTTTTAATTTTTTTTAATTTATATAATGCTCTCATGTGCTTCCAAATTTCCTTGAGCTCTGTTTTGAAGGACTTTCATATAACCTTTGTAGACAAAGTAGAAAATAATGATCATATATTAGAAAAAAAACCATTAAAAGTATTCTTCATCTTCTCTACTATTCAATATTATCAACAATATCTGAAAATGAAGAACACATAATTATACAATTTGTAGAAGACAGAAAGGAAAAATCATGATTAATGCAGAGGAACAAGAACAAGAAAGACCTTGAAAAGGATGATATTTGAAGATGTCATTCAACCTATGATATTGTGGGTCACACCATCTTTAAGGATAATTCTAATTTGGAAGTTCTGTAGCTAATCATTGATTCGTTCTTTATTTTTTGAACATCAAAGTAATTTTAAAAAAGAAACATGGTATAATTCTATTGAGAATGAGATGATAATTCATAGGAAATTGGTGTTAATTTTTCCATTGGCTCTAAAAATTAAGTTCTGGAAAAATTTTTGTCAAATTTTTGTCAACATGAAAGCAATGACAAGGAACCAACTATGATTAGCAAATTCCTGCATGCATCTTTATTTCAGATGTTTTAAAAAACAAAATGGATTAAAGATGCACAGATGAATTAATAAGGAGACTTTTTACAGTGGCAACAAATACGCGTATGTGAAAATCAATTTCTCAGTACAGCAATGATAACTCTCCTTGTGTGTACCACACTGTGTTCAAATGCTAGAGAAAGCAAAATCTACCTCCAGTAGCAGCTGTTTTCATAACTTATTCATGAACACAGCTTAAGGAATACCACATAGAGCATTGGTTAATTGGGTAGAATTAGCAAAATTCATATTTACCAACTTGGTTTCTAACTCCCTTCACACCCTGTACTGAAACAACATGTCCTTTTTTTTTTTTTCCATAAAGTGTAGTAGATTGCAAATTCAGCAAATTGATTTTCTTTCCAGTTTCATATTACTTATGTTTATTCCATGAATTTTGAAAACTTAAATCTTGAACATGTGACCAGAATTTCGGACATGAACAAGTCACATTTAAGATGAGTTTTTGAAATTTGAGGACTCATATGGCTCTGTGACCATGAAAGAAAAGTATTTTTTATATGTCTAAAAACACAACTATTTGGTGAGAAAGAAAAAAAAAATCCCAACAATGGAATTGTAGCCATAATCATAAAAATCTTCCACATATTTACAAAAGAAAAAGGGCTGTCAAAAAATAGTTATTGAGTTCCAAGATACTCTTTCCTATTAAGTGCAGAACAATGTACAGTTTTAAGGCAGCAGTGATACCATTACATTTATCCTCTGGTTGCTTTATAGTTTACAAAACCATTTTTTGTGTGTTGTGATTTCATTGTAGTATTGATGACTTAACAGAAGTTTGGCAGCAGAAAGTGTGAGGACACGGCAACATGGATACGGTTCTGCGGATCATTGAGAACAGACTCTACTTCTTTTGAGAGGAAGTATTCTAAATGTGAGGAGGTGAGGGGCTTGTTACCCATAATCCAATTTCTCATGTAGATTCCCATATACTGAATTACAAGCTTGGTTTTAAAACACACTAATCTACCCTTTTATCATAGGATGGTCATGTAAGTACACAAAGGCAGACCATGATGACCTGAGGTGGGACTATGGGAAGATGAGAAGGTTTCATACACTGTATCTCCTGAATGTTCAAATTATTATCACTTTAACCCAATTTACTTCAACCTAAACCACTCCCATAAAAAAAAAAGACCATGCTAAAGTCTCCAAAATACCATTTGCCTTTGTCCAGTAAGTCACTGACTATGTCTTGATCTATCCTTTCCACTTTTTCTTACCATACAGCTCATTACAGGCTTACCCTCCAAACAGACCTCATGTTTGAAATCTTTCACATTTATTTTAGAGAAAGTAGAGAAATGATTGCAGGCTATGTAATTTCCATTTCAACATAAAGAGAAAATAACACAAAGAAAACAGGAAATGTTGGAGATTTATTTTTCTTTTTAAGAATCTATTTATTCTTTTTTTTCTTCACCATTTTCCATAGGTGAGTCTGGGATGATTGGTATTTACTTCACTGGAAGTTTGATCGTACCTATTTAAAACTATGTTGCATCAGTCTCTGGGTAGTTACTGAAATACAGGTACAATGGACTCTGAGAAGTCCCACTGAGAGGTGCCAGTGTTCTAGTGTGTCTTTGCCAACAGCAGTTTATTGGCATCCTGCAATAGGTTTTAACTTCCTATACTGTTGCTTTCCAGGTAGAAAAACAGATAAAATTCTGCCCTCAAATCACAAGCATTCTACTCTGATGCCTTTAATAGTAGTCATAATAGTAGTTATAATACATTTTTGCTAAGAGCCAAAAGAAGCCCATTATTAGCAAATTGCCTAGCTCTAATGAGAGATGATTATAACAATTTGTCACTAAAATCCATCCTCATTGCACCTTCTCTCCCAGTTTCTCAAGGTTGCATGTTGACAAGGGAGTACTGGGGGAGTATTTGTGGAATTCTTATAAGTTTCCTTTCTCTAAAAGTGACTGAATTTGGTATTAGTGATCCATAGGTAATCTTCCTAGAGCCAATCTGGCCAATACTTCCAGGTCAATGAGTTTAATTAAGCAATACTAATAATCTGATGCTAGTTTTATGTATGGGACATTGAAGTGAGCAATGCTCACCTGCAAATCTTAATACAAGGGGAGGAAACCATTGAAGATCATGAGTTGCTAGAGTAATTAAGCCAAATAAAACCAACTCTTAGTCTTCTATATTCAGTGTCAACAGTACAGTGAGCACGGGATACAGCCTGCTGAATGACACTGAGAGGAACAGAGTATTTTTGCATATTAAATACTGATGTTGTATTCTCAAAAGACTGGAGGCCACTCTAATGTAAAGACCTCAGCTTTCCTTTTTTGATGGGGTGGACATCTATAGAACCTAGTAATATAAAGTTTACAATTTTTACTATACTTTTTGCAATACAGATCTTCAATCTATATGCTACTCTCCCACAGATATGAAGATGGACTTTCATGGATGAGTTAAATCCTACTAGATCAGCCTGAAAATCAGTATATTGTCATCACGTGCTCCTTCTAGGGTGGTAGAAGGAAGGAGAAGCAGAAGGTAGGTGAGGAAAGGAGAACAGGGTGTGGTTGTAGCAAGGATTCATTTTTCATGGTCATTGACTTTCAGAGAAGAGCTCTAATTCTCAAAACCTATCCAAGAAAGGAAATTGAGGGATGCTAAAAGAAGAGGCAAGACAAGTACTAACTGTGATTTAATTAAACATATTGACTAACTAGTTTTCTCATATCCCTAAGGATCCAGATGACATCATTTATTTGTGGAAGGTCTGCTGGAGTATGTTCCTTTCAAAATGTAAAGAGCAGCCAATATTGAACCCCCCCAAAAAGAGTAAAATATTCCTAAATGTCAAAAGATCATTTAAAAATGGAAGATAGTTCCAAACATCAGGCTCTGTAACTCCTCAAAAGAAACATCTGAGTACCATGCTTTGCATTCTAGTGATAGCCAATCTGCTGGCAATCATTCGTTTCTCAAATGGTTCTGACCATTGTGGTGGTCTCATGGTGTGTGGCTACCTCCATGCCCCCAGAACCATGTAGCACAGTCCCCAAGACTAGTAAAAGAATATTCAACGTACATCTATCAAGGAGTGCTCCCGCTCTTGACCATCTGAAAGTCTACGGATGACTTACTGTTGGTTTCAAGACTCTCACAGAGTTCGCTTTTCACCTCGCCATTTGGTCTGTCATTTCCTTTTTGGATCAGTTTGCTTTGCATGGTGGCAGCTGTCACCACGGCCTTGAAGCTCCTCTTGCGTTTTTGAACATTCTGCTCTGGATGAAAAATTATAATATAAACCTTGGGCATATAGAGCATCCCCAGAGACACAGAAGCACTTAAGCTCATGGAAACAGTAAGTGTTGTTGTCTGGATGTACATCTGAGGGGAGAAAAAGAAAAAGAGAGAGAGAGAATCACTGTAGTTAAGCTTGACTAATAGGAGATAAAGCCAATAGCATACCATTTTCTAAAAATTACTCCAGCTTCTCTGTTAAAGGTGCTTAGAAACTACTTATTGAAATTGCATATCTATATGCCATCCTGCAAGTGTGTGAGTAAGTATGTGTGTAAAGTTTATTAAAACAAATAGACCAACAACCAAGACCCTGGAGCTTTATTTCCTTTTGGGATCATAAATAAGCTACCTAAGGAAAGGGACAAAATCAGTCTGACATAACACTAGCACTTTATTTCACATGGTCTTACTCAGGAGATACCAGTGAGTCAAATCCTATTCTTGCAGCAGTACTTACCCCAAAGGGTAAATTGCATAGAATGAAAACAGAGACTGGGAGTAGAGAGTTCTAGAATATCATCACTGTACACCCTTGCTTAAAAAAACATTCGTGTTTCATTTTCACATCATTACTTAATTCCAACCAGCAAACCTGATAAATCACAGGTAAGCTGTTAGGACCTGACACTGTAACAGCCCCTCTAAAGAACACAGAACTTCAGAGGTTTCTCAATGATCACATCATATCAAAATAAATGCAGGTGTTTTTACAAAGTATATAAGACCGTCTTTCTCTAAGATTTGACATGTACTCTGGGGATAGGGTCCTGGTTACGGTGTTTGAAAATTCTCTCTCTGTGTTCATTCCCACTGAAATCACCTGCTCTCATGCCCACAAGAAGTCTCTGGAAATTTTTTCTTTGTATAGCCTGGAGGTTAAGAAGCTGAAACAAGCTTAAAATCACTGCTTTGGGTTTTTCTCTCTGGTGTGGAAAGAAACATGACAATATTTTAATCTTTAAAAACCAAAACAGAAAATCTTTATTCCGCATTCATTTTTTCATGTCCTGAGCTCAAAATGTAAATTACCCCCCAAAACTTAGGACATTGAGTCAACAGAGAAACCAGGTCCTAAGTCAGTGAAAAAGACCTCCTTTTCTCATGTCTTCAATCCTCATTAATAGATTCACTCACTTGAATACCTTAAAAAATGAAAAGTAGCCAATTTTCATCTGGCCATCCTGAAAGCCAACCTAATTGTTTCCTTTTCAATAAAGTATTTTAAAAATTTACTCCTAAAGATAGCTATCTGAATCAATATTAGTGGTTCCTTTTTTCCTAGAGGTGATGGTTTCTTTTAACAGATGTGGCCTTGAGGTCAAAACTATCTAAAATATGAGGAAAAATTCCTGCAATAGTAAAAATACTATCCTTGTCTGTGAAATTATACTATGCATATCTTTGAGTTTGCTCATCAATTATCTACCAGCAATGCTCTCCTCTGTGAGGATGGGAATACCTTACTGTAAGGTGATTCTGATTGAACTGTTTCAAAATTCACCTACTCCAGGAAATACTCCAAGATAAGTTGTATCTCAATCATAATATTTCATTTTATTCCTAAGCACTAATGCATTAAAGTAAAAATAATGGAACACTTGCTAATTATAATTATATCTGTTTATATGAACTTCATTATTAATTTATATGAAATGTATAATCAAAATATAAAATTCTTTAATACAGGTAGCCTGTATTTCTTCCTTCTATATCCCCAAGAAACTATGCAAGATTCTAGAATAAGTAGTTGTTCAGAAATTTCTCGCTAATTTTAGGTATATGAAAATCTTTAAGAGTCCCTTGATATACACAAATTATAGAAAATAGGCTTCCTATAATGTCCCTCTCTATCATATGTCCATCAGTAATGGTTACCACAGAGAGTTGTGACATTTTGAGGAAGAAACAAAGTTATAAGGTGTAAATCCCAGACTCTATGGTAGGCTCACAGATACCAGCCCCAGTAGAGACCTAATTCAAATACATCCCTCACCAAGTAGAAAATTACTAGTTATGACATCCCATGCTACCTGCCAATAAGTGAAATCCCATATCAAATTCGTGTCAATTAAGAAGGTCAAATGGAATGCAGATGTGTTCCTTTAAAGCACATCAGTCTCCCTAAGGTTTGCTGTATACTATTAAGTAACCTATTAAAATGAGTATTCCTAAGCTTCTCGTGTGCTCGTTAATCTTTGAACTTCAAGGCAGCAGTGCTGTAAAAAAAATCTATGCAGAGGGAGGGCATGAAAATAAGGAAAGAGTGCTGAACCCACACACATAAATATCCCAAAGCCCCTTGAATGGGTAGACATCAGTTTTGTCCCATCAGACCCCGCCACATCAATTTAGCCTAAAAACAACAACAAACAAAATTTACAGGTGAAATGGTGATGAAATGATGGGAAAAGTCATACTGAATTTTTTATATCTTAATTGGTTAGTCTTCCTAAAAAATATGTAATACTAGTGCAAATAGTGCATAAATATTTTTATATTTTTAAAATCTAATAAATTTTCCATATTCAGAATAATTTTGGGAATATATGGTAAACTTTAATCTTGCTAAGTATTAGGAATGAAAAAGATTCCAGAATGCTAGCTTCCTCATTAAATGCATTACTACAGTCTACTTTTTTGGCAAGCCAACTCTGTTAAAACAAAAGCAATAAACATTGACATGAGAATCAAGCAGTACTATGCTAACTATACCAAGCTCTGCATTAAACACTATACTTATAAATTACACCAAAATGCTGATCTTAATTATGTGATTAAACTCTAAAACTTTTTAATGTAAGTTTAATACAAGGAAGTCATCTATGCAAAATCATACCTTAAACTCTAAAACATTATGGTGTCCTAGCCTTTGTCATAAGGCCTTGAACCATTAACAGAGTGAGTTTTTGAACTTCATCTTTAAATACTTAATGAAATGAAAAACTCACATATGTTGTAAACCCCAGTGAAAGCAACAACATCAAAACTAACAACACAATAAAAGTGCCTCCTATCACCATTCTAGACAGACTAAATCCTTCCTAGCATGAATGATAGGATTCTGATGGTCTTCCATATTAAAGAATGGAGGAATTATATTAAAAAAATTGAAAATGAGCACTGACAAAAAAAAAAAAAACTCCCAGAAAACTGTATACCTTTAAAAAAATTCTAATTACTTGAATCATGAAGTGAAATAGCATTTTACAACAGACTTGCCTAGGTTTAAATCCCAGCACCATCCCTTACAAAAATTTTAAAGAAGTTTACAGATATATTGTAAACTTGCAGGTGATAAAAGCCTAAGCTGACCAACCAAGCTATCATACAAACTCTAATAAAGCTTTCCAGGTAATTGGACAAATCTGTGATTTTATTTTTCTCTCTGGCGCTTAATTTAATATCTATACAATGGGGTAGGGTAATACTTTATTTTTAGAGGATTTACATGGTGGGATGACAGAATCTTTCTAAAATCTCTTGTAAGTACAAAATAGTAGCTCAACAAAGACTACTTACCCTTTAACTTTGAATCTGAAAACACAGTAACAAAACAGTCTTCCAGGTATGTAGGCAAAAAGAGGGACCAATTAGCCAATGGTTTGTTTAATGTAGAGCTGATAGCTAATTTCTAACTGATGTCTAGGAAAGGCCTTTGTAATCTCACTTCAAAGTAGACAGAATAAAATTTTGTCCAAGTGCCAACTCCATTTGCTGATGACAATGCCATAGTCAGTAGAGGCTATATTCCTAGAATTATACAACAGCTCTCTGTCTCAGAATAACAGGCCAGCAGGATGCAGAGGAGGGGATCATATCAACTCTTCTAACTCACATAAATTCATCAAGACACACTGAGGAAGGAATCTTCTCTTTTTTTTAAATATATATTTTATTTTTTTATATATGACAGTGGAATGCATTACAATTCTTATTATACAGATAGAAAACAAGTTTTCATATCTCTGATTGTATACACAGTATATTCACACCAATTCATGTCTTTATACCTGTACTTTGGATAATAATTATCATCGCATTCTACCCTCATTAATAACCCCATGCCACCTTCCTTCCCCTCCACCCACTCTGCCCTATCTAGAGTTCCTCTATTCCATTCTTCTTTATGAGCCTCCTCCTGCCCTATAACTCCAAAACACTCATATGCAGAGAAAGAGGAATATCTGTTCTATCACATCCTTTGTGGCCTGTCATTTCTTCTGCCTTCATGCCCCATGGACATTTTGAAGCAGTCAAATGCACTGAAGCAGATTTAAGAAATCTTTAGATAAGACAGAGAGGAGTTGGCACAATGGAGCATACAAACCTGACATCTTTTCTGGGACCTATTACAGCTCCCTCTTCATTCCATAAACGGGTCATTTGCACACATCCAGGGTATACTGAATATGGGTCGTGACCTGAAATCATTAAAGGCTCCCAGAAGAGTAAGGAGTGAAGAGATGCTATTTCTCTAGGATAAAGGTCAGTCTTTACTTTCTCTGAGCCGCATGAACGCATAGACTCCATAGACTCTGATATTTTACCTGGTACAATGTCAACATGTCAGTAGCTATAGTAGCCTATTATGAATCCTGAGACACAAAGCAGCTTCGTGCCATGTGATAAACACATCCATTACTTATTCCAGAGCATTTCTGCCTTGCCCTAGACGGTTTAATCTCGCTTCTTTACTACAGTCAGCCAGGTTCTATTTGGCTGCTTTGCACACAGACTGAGCAGTTAGAAATCTACATTAACACAGCCTGACTTTCTCTGTCTCTGTTATCTATTTCCTCATCTGTTTACCAAAGTGACACTTGCCTAGAAAAATGGATTTTCTTCTACTTTTTAGCAAGACTTTGCCAGTGAACTTCAAAATCTCATTTATTATTAGAACTGACTCCAGTGTTCATGCCAAATTTCCAGAAACACTCAAGTTATGCCTTGTGGGTGGTAAAGCCATATAGGAACCCATTGTGCCACAAGCCAGACTAACCAAACTGCTGTGGAAAATGAGAAGCTGCAAAAAGAGAGGTAAACACTCAAATTTTCTGGCTGAGCTGGACACCAAAGATCTGTCAACAAGCCCATATCAAATCTTTTACCATTGTTTCTGATTTGTTTAGTTAAAATTCCTTCCTGGCTTCTTCCTTTCAGTCAATTCTAAGATATTCTTCTTGTATGTTTGAACATGTTCGCCTCGATGTACCCAGATCTCAGTATTTGAACATTTGTCCAACCATTCTCCATCTCATCTATCCACCCATCCCCTCCATCCATCTACCTAACTCCATCTGCATTCACCATATTCATTCTCATCCCGCCCTCCACCCCAATCCCCTGATCCCAAGAATCAGCTTCTTGGGTGAGCACTATACACAGGGTCTCATACTCAAGAAAGGCCCTATTTCTGGACTTATGCTCTATTGTCCATGTTTTAAATTTTAACTAATTTCTGAATGGAAAGGCCTACATTTTCATTTTTCACTAGACCACACAAATTATATAGTTTGTCCTTTGGAAAAAAAATCATTTCTATGTCCACATGTTCCAGTCTTCTTTCAGGAAATTCCATTGCCCTGGATGTCCGACAGCCTCTAACAATTAACAAGCTCTGATTCTCACCTTCCACCCTTAAACTCACTTTTTCAATGATCTCCCCCATATTGTTAATTCTACCTTTCTACTGCTTGGGACCAAAAAAATTGAAACTGTTCTCAACTCTACTTTCAAACCTCCACTCTGTGACCAAATTCTATTGATTCTGTTTTTAAAACTTTCCCAGACAGGTCATTGTCTGTTATTTCCACAAATTTTACATTGTTTGAGTCATGGTCATCTCTCATTGGATCATCAGTACTGCTGTTCTTGGGATTTCTTCTGCCTGTGCTCTCTTCCAGCGGTTCTAGCTGATTAAGAAGTTAGAATAATCCCATTATTCATAAATCAGGTTAGGTCACTCTTACTCTAAAACTCTGCAATGACTTCCCATTGATGGTGTCCTTGCAGTGACCACAGGAGCTCTGAACTCATCTGGCTTTTACTCTGTCCTTTACTTGTCCTCTTTCAGTCACATTGGCCTGTGGCTGGTTCTGGAACAGACCAAACATGCTTCTGCTTTCAGGCTTTTATATTTATTCATAATTGATGGCTTGCTCTTTCACTTCCTTCAGGTCTTTACTAGAATGTTCTTTCTCCAAGAGAGCTTTTCTGAATGTACCATAAAATTGCCACCATCGCCTCTCCACTAGCATTTCTTACCTTTATTTTACTTCTTAGCATTTAACATTTTTATCAAAAGTCTGTATATTTTTCTTATTTAATTTCTATATTATCTACTTTCCCTAACTGGAATAAAGTTTCCACACATACAAATATTTTTCCCTGTGCTTTTTAGTGCTCCAAACTCAGCACCTCAAACACTGTCTGGATCACATAAATTTTCTATTTTCTTTGAGCTGCTATGGGTTCTTGCTCTTAAGTTAGGCATTTAAAGGAAATAACCCATGCAGTTCCAAAAAGGAAACAATAAATCAGAGACAGACTAAAGCTAGAAAATTGGGGGCCCTATTTCCTCTCAAATCAATCTCTAGGCTAGCAAAGAAGAATAGAAAAACATGATGCTCTTTTATACTGTAAATTTGACAATGGACCATTCTGCTTCCAGTGTAGCAAAGGTCAGTATTATTTTTTTTTTTATTGTTGGTTGTTCAAAACATTACATAGTTCTTGATATATCATCTTTCACACTTTGCTTCAAGTGGGTTATGAACTCCCATTTTTAGCCCATATACAGATTGCAGAATCACATCAATTACACATCCATTGATTTACATATTGCCATACTAGTGACTGTCGTGTTCTGCTACCTTTCCTATCCTCTACTATCCCCCCTCCCCTCCCCTCCCCTCCCCTCTTCTCTCTCTACCCCCTCTACTGACCTTCATTTCTCCCCCTTGTATTATTTTTCCCTTTCCCCTCATTTCCTCTTGTATGTTCTTTTGTATAACCCTGAGGGTCTCCTTCCATTTCCATGCAATTTCCCTTTTCTCTCCCTTTCACTCCCACCTCTCATCTCTGTTTAATGTTAATCTTCTTCTCATGCTCTTCGTCCCTATTCTGTTCTTAGTTACTCTCCTTATATCAAAGAAGACATTTGGCATTTGTTTTTTAGGGATTGGCTAGCTTCACTTAGCATAATCTGCTCTAGTGCCATCCATTTCCCTGCAAATTCTATGATTTTGTCATTTTTTAATGCAGAGTAATACTCCATTGTGTATAAATGCCACATTTTTTTAATCCATTCGTCTATTGAAGGGCATCTGGGTTGGTTCCACAGTCTTGCTATTGTGAATTGAGCTGCTATGAACATCGATGTAGCAGTGTCCCTGTAGCATGCTCTCTTTAGGTCTTTAGGGAATAGACCAAGAAGGGTATGCTGGGTCAAATGGTGGCTCCATTCCCAGCTTTCCAAGAAATCTCCATACTGCTTTCAAATTGGCTGCACCAATTTGCAGTCCCACCAGCAATGTACAAGTGTACCCTTTTCCCCACATCCTCGCCAGCACTTGTTGTTGTTTGACTTCATAATGGCTGCCAATCTAACTGGAGTGAGATGGTATCCTGGGTGGTTTTGATTTGCATTTCTCTGACTGCTAGAGATGGTGAGCATTTTTTCATGTACTTGTTGATTGATTGTATGTCCTCCTCTGAGAAGTGTCTGTTCAGGTCCTTGGCCCATTTGTTGATTGGGTTGTTTGTTCTCTTATTGTCTAATTTTTGGAGTTCTTTGTATACTCTGGATATTAGGGCTCTATCTGAAGTGTGAGGAGTAAAGATTTGTTCCCAGGATGTAGGCTCTCTATTTACCTCTCTTATTGTTTCTTTAGCTGAGAAAAAAACTTTTCAGTTTGAGTAAGTCCCATTTGTTGATTCTAGTTATTAACTTTTGTGCTATGGGTGTTCTATTGAGGAATTTGGAGTCCGACCCCACAGTATGTAGATCGTAGCCAACTTTTTCTTCTATCAGACGGCGGGTCTCTGATTTGATATCAAGCTCCTTGATCCATTTTGAATTACCTTTTGTGCATGGCGAGAGAAAGGGATTCAGTTTCATTTTGTTGCATATGGATTTCCAGTTTTCCCAGCACCATTTGTTGAAGATGCTATCCTTCCTCCATTACATGCTTTTAGCCCCTTTATCAAATATAAGATAGTTGTAGTTTTGTGGATTGGTTTCTGTGTCCTCTATTCTGTACCATTGGTCCACCCGCCTATTTTGGTACCAGTACCATGCTGTTTTTGTTACTATTGATCTGTAGTATAGTTTGAAGTCTGGTATTGCTATACCGCCTGATTCACACTTCCTGCTTAGCATTGTTTTTGCTATTCTGGGTCGTTTATTTTTCCATATGAATTTCATGATTGCTTTCTCTATTTCTACAAGAAATGCCATTGGGATTTTGATTGGCATTGCATTAAACCTATAGAGAACTTTTGGTAATATCGCCATTTTGATGATGTTAGTTCTGCCTATCTATGAACAGGGTATATTTTTCCATCTTCTAAGATCTTCTTCTATTTCTCTCTTTAGGGTTCTGTAGTTTTCATTGTATAAGTCTTTCACCTCTTTTGTTAGGTTGATTCCCAAGTATTTTATTTTTTTTGAAGATATTGTGAATGGAGTGGTTGCCCTCATTTCCATTTCAGAGGATTTGTCGTTGATATACAGGAATGCCTTTGATTTATGCGTGTTGATTTTATATCCTGCCACTTTGCTGAATTCATTTATTAGCTCTAATAGTTTCTTTGTAGACCCTTTTGGGTCTGCTAGGTATAGAATCATATCATCTGCAAATAGTGATAATTTAAGTTCTTCTTTTCCTATTTTTATGCCTTTAATTTCTTTCGTCTGTCTAATTGCTCTGGCCAGCGTTTCGAGAACTATGTTGAACAGAAGTGGTGAGAGAGGGCATCCCTGTCTTGTTCCAGATTTTAGAGGGAATGCCTTCAATTTTTCTCCATTCAGAATGATGCTAGCCTGAGGCTTAGCATAGACTGCTTTTACAATATTGAGGTATGTTCCTGTTATCCCTAGTTTTTCTAGAGTTTTGAACATAAAGGGATGCTGTACTTTGTCGAATGCTTTTCCCGCATCTATCGAGATGATCATATGGTTCTTATTTTTAAGTCTATTGATGTGGTGAATAACATTTATTGATTTCCGTATATTGAACCAGCCTTGCATCCCAGGGATGAATACTACTTGATCATGGTGCACAATTTTTTTGATATGTTTTTGTATCCGATTCGCCAGAATTTTATTGAGGATTTTTGCATCTAGGTTCATTAGAGATATTGGTCTGTAGTTTTCTTTCTTTGAAGTGTCTTTGTCTGGTTTAGGTATCAGGGTGATGTTGGCCTCGTAGAATGAATTTGGAAGTTCTCCCTCTTTTTCTATTTCCTGAAGTAGCTTGAAAAGTATTGGTGTTAGTTCCTCTTTAAAGGTTTTGTAAAATTCTGCTGTATACCCATCCGGTCCTGGGCTTTTCTTAGTTGGTAGTCTTTTGATGGTTTCTTCTATTTCCTCGATTGATATTGGTCTGTTTAGGTTGTCTATATCCTCCTGACTCAATCAGGGCAGATCATATGACTTAAGAAATTTATCGATGCCTTCACTATCTTCTAATTTATTGGAGTATAAAGATTCAAAATAATTTTTGATTATCTTCTGAATTTCTGAAGTGTCTATTGTGATATTGCCTTTTTCATCCCGTATGCTAGTAATTTGAGTTCTCTTTCTTCTCTTCGCTAGCATGGCTAAGGGTCTGTCGATTTTGTTTATTTTTTCAAAGAACCAACTTTTAGTTTTGTCAATTTTTTCAATTGTTTCTTTTGTTTCGATTTCATTAATTTCAGCTCTGATTTTAATTATTTCTTGCCTTCTACTTCTTTTGCTGTTGTTTTGCTCTTCTTTTTCTAGGATTTTGAGATGAAGTATGAGATCATTTAATTGTTGGTTTTTTCTTTTTTTAAGGAATGAACTCCAAGCAATGAATTTTCCTCTTAGAACTGCTTTCAATGTGTCCCATAGATTCCAATATGTTGTGTCTGTGTTTTCATTAATCTCTAAGAATTTTTTAATTTCCTCCTTGATGTCTTCTATAACCCATTGATCATTCAGTAACCTATTGTTCATTCTCCAAGTGATGTATGCTTTTTCCTTCCTTCTTTTATCATTGATTTTCAGTTCCATTCCATTATGATCAGATAGGATGCATGGTATTATCTCTACTCCTTTATATTGTCTAAGAGTTGCCCTGTGACATAATATATGATCTATTTTTGAGAAGGATCCATGTGCTGCTGAGAAAAAAAGTGTAACTGCTTGATGTTGGGTGGTATATTCTATATATGTCAATTAAGTCTAGGTTATTAATTGTGTTATTGAGTTCTATAGTTTCCTTATTCAACTTTTGTTTGGAAGATCTGTCCAGTGGTGAGAGAGGTGTGTTGAAGTCTCCCATGATTATTGTATGGTGGTCTATTAGACTCTTGAACTTGAGAAGAGTTTGTTTGATGAACATAGCTGCACCATTGTTTGGGGCATAAATATTTATGATTGTTATGTCTTGTTGGTGTATGGTTCCCTTAAGCAGTATGTAGTGTCCCTCTTTATCCTTTTTGATTAACTTTGGCTTGAAATCTATTTTATTTGATATGAGTATGGACACTCCTACTTGTTTCCGAAGTCCATATGAGTGATATGATTTTTCCGAACCTTTCACCTTCAGCCTATGTATGTCTTTTCCTATCAAATGCATCTCCTGTAGGCAGCATATTGTTGGGTCTTGTTTTGTGATCCATTCTACTAGCCTGTGTCTCTTGGTTGGTGAGTTTAAGCCATTAACATTTAGGGTTATTATTGAGATATGGGTTGTTGTTCCAGCCATATTTGTTTATTTATGTTACTAAACATGGTTTGTTTTCCTCTTTGATTATCCCCCCCCCTTTATTGTCCTACCTCCCACTGTTGGTTTTCATTGTTATTTTCCATTTCCTCTTCCTGTAATGTTTTGCCGAGGATGTTTTGAAGAGATGGTTTTCTAGCTGCATATTCTTTTAACTTTTGTTTGTCGTGGAAGGTTTTAATTTCATCTTCCATCCTGAAGCTTAATTTCGCTGGATACACAATTCTTGGTTGGAACCCATTTTCTTTCAGTGTTTGAAATATGTTATTCCAGGATCTTCTAGCTTTCAGAGTCTGTGTTGAAAGATCAGCTGTTATCCTGATTGGCTTACCCCTAAATGTAATCTGCTTCCTTTCTCTTGTAGCTTTTAAAATTCTCTCTTTATTCTGTATGTTGGGCATCTTCATTATAATGTGTCTAGGTGTGGATCTCTTATAATTTTGCACATTCGGCATCCTGTAGGCTTCTAGAATTTGGGATTCTGTCTCATTCTTCAAGTGTGGGAAGTTTTCTCGAATTATTTCATTGAATAAATTGCTCATTCCTTTGGTATGGAGTTCTATACCTTCCTGTATCCCAATGACTCTTAAGTTTGGTCTCTTAATGTTATCCCATATTTCTTGGATGTTCTGCTCATGGTTTCTTAACAGTCTTGCTGAGCTGTCTATGTTCTTTTCAAGTTGAAATACTTTGTCTTCGTTGTCTGATGTTCTATCTTCTAAGTGTTCTACTCTGCTGGTAGTATTCTCAATTGAGTTTTTAAGTTGGTTTATTGCTTCCTGCATTTCTAGGATTTCTGTTTGTTTGTTTTTTATCCTCTATCTCCCTGTATAGTTGATCCTTTGCTTCCTGGATTTGTTTGTGTAATTCATTGTCGAAGTGATCTTTCATTGTCTGATTTTGCTGTCTAATGTCTTCCTTGATACTCCAGATCATGAAGCATATATATCCTGAATTCTTTATCTGACATTCCATCTGCTGCAGCTGTTACCTCTTCTAAAGTTGAGTTGACCTGCATTGCTTGTAGTCCTTTCTTTCCTTGTCTTTTCATACTGCTTGCGTTTCTTTCTTCTTGGTGAAACTGTTGTGTTTTTGAAATTCCCCCCCCCCTATATATTTATATTGCTCTTGTATAGTTGAAAAGTCTCCCTTGCAGGTGCGGGCGGGGGCTCTGCTCTGCCCCTCCTCCAATTGTTGTGAGGTGTCTACCATGCCCGCGGACCCCTGGGCCTGATCTGCCTTTCTGTCGCAGGTCTGCCTACCTTGCAGGTGGGGGTGAAGGCTCTGCCCTGCCCCTCCTACCACGCCCGGGGACCGCTGGGCCTGATCTGCAGGTTGGTCGCCGGTCTGCCCACCTTGCTGGCACGGGTGGCAGTTCCGCTCCACCCCCACTCCAATTGGGGTCACTTGACCACCACACAGGCGGGCCGCTGGGCCTGATCTGGGCGCGGGCGAAGGCTCTGCTCTGCCCCTACTCCAGTTGGGGTGAAGTGTGTACCACGCTGGCAGGCCGCTGGGCCTGATCCGCCAGTCTGTCGCAGGTCTGCTTACCTTGCCGGCGCGGGCGGCGGCTTTGCCCTGCCCCTCCTACCACGCCCGCAGACCGCTGGGCCTGATCTGCAGGTTGGTCGCAGGTCTGCCTACCTTGCGGGCGCGGGCGGCGGCCCCGCTCCTCCCCTCTGGCTCGACGACAAAGCAAGAGAGACTCGGGTATCTGTGACTCACCCTCCCTACCAGGAGACCAACTGTTTCCGTCGCCGCTGGCACCGATGAAGTTCTCTCCTCGGCCACTCTCCGATGACATCAGATCTCTGCCATGCTGGCATCCCCTGTTCTATGGCTGAATCCCATTTTCTTCTCTTCCAATAGGCGGAGCTGTGCCCTCTGAGCCGAGCTTCTGCCCTCTATGTGCTGACAGAAATCCCTGTACGGTGGCTCCTGGGAGTCTCTCAATCCTGTTAGTCTAGAGCCCTTTCACTTATCCGGCCCCTCCCCCTGTTCCTCTTCCAAGCCAGCCAGCCAGGTCCTGTTCACTGGAGGCGGTTCCCCAAGGATCTGATTACACTTGCAGCCCCACCGCGTGTCCTATATCCCGAACGATGAACACCCTCTCTGTCATTCATCTAAGCCCCAGTGATGTGGTGGGGTGATCTGGGAACCAACAGTTTAATTTTTCCGGTCCCCTTTGGTGGGCACGCCCCCAGAAACTGGCGGCTAAGATCTTTGGTGTCGCCGCTGGTGTTAAGGGGAGGTGGGGATCTGGAATCCCCTCTGCTTCCCTACAGACACGCCCCCGGAGAGATTCCCGAGGTTTCCTGGCTGCTTGTATCTGGAGGGGGTGGGAGTCACACACCTGTTAACGTGGATTCCGCTGGGAAGGAATTCTGTTGGCGGAACTCTGGTGATGTCACCTCTCTGCTATGGCGGGCCCCAGGCTCCTTGCCAGAGTGTCCGAAGGGAGGGGTGAGACTGGTCTGTCTCTGGTTGGTTTCAGCTCCCGGTTCGCTATTTCATGAAGGCTTGGCGAGAGACCTCTTCCTAGAGTCCCTGCACCGCTCCTGCTGCGCTGCGCCTCGGAGGCTATCCGCCCTGACGCGGGGGCCGCGTGCAGGCAGCCGACAGTCGCCGAGTCGTGCGGGCAGCGGCTGGCGGGTCTGGACCTCTGCGCTGCGTGGTGGAGATTCACTCGTCTAGGGCAAACTGTCACCTCCAAAAATCCTTCCAATTCCTGGCCGGTCTCTCTTTAGTGGAATTTTGCTAGGAGTTTCTCAGCAGGTCGAATCTAAGTGTATCCATGCGTCTCTCTGACCCCGTTGTTGAGGAGGTACTGAAAGTGCTGCCTCCCCACTCGCCGCCATGTTGGATCGGGCCAAAGGTCAGTATTAATTAAAAGTCATTGGTCTCCACTTCGGGAAAACGAGAGCTTTGGGCGCTCCACTTTGGGAGATCCCTTCCCCACTTAACTTATAACTGAGGGTAATGCACTCAACACTGTTCTTAAGCTTCTGCAGCCCTAACTCAAAGCATGTAATGAGACAACCTACATAACACATTGTCACAGAACCTGGCCTATAGTGACCAATAAGCGGTGACTCTTATTGTCATTTAAACTTGATCCTGTTCTTTATTCATCTTCCTTCATTCTTCATGCCATAAATCCTGAACAGCGCTACCCTCTCAAAACCAGCTTCAACAGTTTAGCCTTATTCATAAGAATACACAGACAAAAATATGTATTTGTAAAGAAATAAACTTTATGTTTGTGGGAAACTCTAGGTTCATCACATTTATAAAATCATAGTTGCCTGGAAAGAATCACTAGCCTGAGTATTGTTTTTCTTCTATCAGGGAAATCGTAGTGTTGAAGACCCATCAACAGGTTAGAGAAAGTACGTTGTGTTCTCATTAGTGACTATGAAGATCAGTTTGCTCTGATGTTTTTGCTGACTCTCATCACATCCCCTTTCACACTGACCACATGTTTGCAAAATGAAGGGTTAAATCAAAGATTACAACTGCAAAATTATGAATGAAGACTGTGTCTTCAGCACTGGGCTGGTTCACACATGAACTCTGAATCCTTGACCTCGGGTTATTGGTAATGGTGGTAACAGCTGCAGAGACATAGTAGCATCAAACAACAAGTAGAAAAGCAACTTTTCTAAGGATAAGAAGGAACATTTTTAAGGAAACCCAAGATCTTCTAGAGGAATAAAAACAGATTTTAGATTTACAATGGCAATTTATAATTAAATGTGATAGTTAATATCTGCATTACTAATTTATTTTTATTAAAGCCTGAAAGGAATGTTATAAACAAAGTGCTTTAAAGCATAGCATTATTAAATAAAATGTAGTATTTAACTTTCAATTATTCTATATGAGAATTTTTTTATAGAAACATAATAAAAATAATTTATTGAACAATTGTGTTGCATTTTCTACTGGAGTATATGCAAATAATATGAAGCATCTAGTTTTCAAGTGTTTATTCATTTCTCCTTTACAGGTGTTTTTCTCCATGTTTCTCTCAATGGATTCATGCTTCCCTATCAACTTCTAGCTCTTTGTCATGTTGCAGCAGCATGGTGAGTACTGAGAATAAAAATAATGGAAATATTTATCATGTTTTGAACAGATATAAAAACATGAGAGAATATTCACAACAACAGAACAAATAAAAGTTTAATTTGCTTTAGCAATAAGCAAGGGAAAGAAAATTATCACAAGTAAAAAATTTATCTTGTAATTAAATTATATATAACGTGTGTGTGTGTGTGTGTGTATATATATAGAAATAGAAAGAGTGTATGTTCTGGCAACAAGGGAAAAAGAAAACATTTGGGGGATTTTATCATTGTTTAGAGATGGAAACTTTGCTGAAATTTAAGTTTTAAGAAAAATTTATTATTTAGATTTTATTATTTAAAGAAATGTAACATTTTGAAAATGGATTCAATGATAACTTTATAATAGGCTCTAAATCACTGTTCAAACAGATGCTACTTTCTAAAAGGCAAAAGAATTACATCAGTAACTTAGTGCAGGTACTTGTGTGGCGCTGAATTGTTCTATAAACTGTCAAACTTTATTGCATATCACATCGATAGAGATGTGAGACATCAGGATCAGCGTGATGTGAGGCATCCACAAAACAGAAGATCATCCTCTTTCAAGTAGAGTTGGGCCAACTGTCTTAAAAATAACACAGACTCAGATAAAGCACTGAAACTTTAAGAATTTAGAGAGGTTTTGCTATTAATAATCAGCTCTTTTCTTCATTACAAACTTCCCTATAGGTCCCAGAGCAGTTCTAACTTTCTTTCTTTCATTTGAACTTTGCAGGATAATCATGGTGAAAACACGGGCCCAAAGAGCTAAATAAGGTAAACTTTCGAGTGAAGGAGTTCATCACAAAGTTTACACAGGGTTGGGGCAGTAAAGTACCTGAGGGAACCACTGAAAGCAAAAGGACAAATACTGTCTACACTGGGAAGACAAATAGCCAGCAGCACATGGTTTCCGCATGGGCACCATTCCATCTCCTCAGATGCTAGAGACAAGAAGAGGCAGCATAGACAGCAGCTACACTGGGATTCACAAATACAGGTGAATGAACCACCAGGACTTAGCATCATGAAACCATTTCAAATACAATACAAAAAATAAAAATTAAAAAACCTGAGTAGATACAATACAGCTAATTGAAAAAAATCCTTACAGTAGATGATAGATAGATAGATAGATAGATCAAACTATATATAAATATTCTGAAAGAATAATGCATTATAAAAAATAGCAAAAATTATCATGGAAACCATTATTTTTGTCATTAAATTTAAAATCTCAATAGATAAAGGACTTGCAATTCTGAGTCTGAAAGACTAGTCCTAAGCAACCCTTAAGAATAACCAAGAAAAACATAAAGCTTTTTTCTAATTTTTTAAAAAAATTATTTAAAGGAGACCATTTTAGAAGTCTCGGAGAAGAATAAGACAGCCAGGATTCAGGGGGGCCAAGATCCTAGGAAAGAAAAAATATATGCATAGATATAAGCCAGGTATTCTCTACTGCTATAATTTCACAGGAATTGTGCTGATTCTGTATATGAAAATTAGAATGTAGAAATCTGTAGACAGAATGTTATGGATTGAATCTGGAACATCCCCCAAAAGGCTCCTATGTTGAAAGTGTGGTGCCCAATGAAGCAAGGTTCACAGGTGGTGCTTTCAGGCAATGACTAGATCCTGAGGGCTCTGGCTTTAAAAGCAAATAATCCTCTTGGAAACTGAATGAACTACTGGGAAGTGAGTCCTAATTGGAGGAAGTAGGTCACTGGGACACACCATGGAAGGCTTTATCTTCTCCCTGCCTGGATACCAGTCATGGCTGAAGTATTCAGGGAAGTTAAAACTTCATCTGTAAACATGGTGACCTCTGTAAGTCATTGTACCTATCCATGGTGAAGCCATGCTGCTCCTATCAGACCAACAATCTGCTCCAGTATATATTTATCACACAAAGGTCACTAATATCCATATGTTGGAGATCTAGTCATTATGGTAATTGCAACTTCTTTTAAGAAAAGACAAAATTATTATGGGTCCAAACATCTGGAAAGACCCAGATATCTCAGCCTATAGAAGTTGTAGATCTCAAATAGCAACCAGTGAAAGGTACAGACTGCCTTGCCCAGTGCTCATACTTCTAGACCTCAGTTAAGAGTCCTCTTCTGACACATTCTTCTGTAAACTCAATGACATGAAAGAGGGCCTGGTTCCTCCATTTAAATAAATCCTATTTAAATCTGAAGAGTCTCATCCATCTTTCACAGGGGAATATACTCTGAACAGAGCACCTAGAAGGACTTGAAGATTGCTATGACGGGGCAACTGAAAGAGCCAACTACAAGAGGGAAAAAGAGGAGCCTTCTGTAAAATCTTCAATGAGAAGTTGGCCCAAAGTCCTTCCCACAAAAGTTCAAGTCAGTCACAAAAGTCATTTAATAACCTTCATATTATCCTACATGTGTTTCATATTATAAGACTTCTGAAATATGAGCTAGAACCAAGAAACTCATAAAGAATAATCTAGGACCATATTAATCAGAAATTACAAGCAACTAAATCTGGGAGAGTGAGCCCAGACTTCCCTCCTTTCAATGAGAATAGTACCATGATAGGCTTCACCAATATCCCAGTTGCCAATGATTCAGGCATCCACACACAGTAGCACCATGCTTAGGCCCTGAAGGTGTTACCCATTGGCTATTCAAGTAAGTCTTTCCTCGCTGATGCTGTCATTCTGTTCAGAGCAAACGCAGAGGATTACTGCTGTGGTCATCAATGAACTCCCAAAATTACCCTGGTAGTCTGTTGAGCCATGGATCAGAGTTATCTGAATTTTCTTGAAACTCACCTGGCTCCTTACACTTCCCTCACCTATAAATCTTCTTTTACAACAAACTCCTCCATATCCCCAGCCTATTCTCCCTGCCTCTGCCCTGTGATCTGAACTGAAACTCTGCTTTTCTCAAGAGTATTATTTCCCCTGCAGCCTTTCAAGTGATGGTTGTTTTTATTCTTTTAATCCATATCCTTCAGGGAAGATGATACAGTAGAGCATTTCTTATGATCTTTTGCTGTCTCTGGATCATTAACTCAGGGTTTTTCTTAAATATTTTGCCTTTTAAATTATCATATCATATACTGTATATCCCCTTTCAAGCTTCTTTCTGAACCTGCAATCATTTGTCCTCATTCATTTGAGATCCTGGCTCTGGCCCACCGTCTTGTTCTCTGTCCTTCATGATGTAGATGAACTTCACATCCATGTACATGGGAGTTCTAGCCGTCTGACCTCTCAATTCCTCAGCCTCCTCATTTCCGGTGATGTTGTCTTTTACCTCATGTCAGTCCTTACTCTCATGATCATGGTCTGTATTTTAACACATGTTCATTATCTAGTTATAAATTCTGTAAAATATGCCTTTTTAACATATTATTTTTGTAAGAGATTATTTACATTATATTGTATTTTCCATAAGTCATTCTATATTTCACTTCAAATAAATATAAAGAGTTATGTTCACTGACTTCAATGATCTGAGCACCGTTGCCCAGGAATGATAAGTAGCTCATGCATAGGAGGGATGGGCACTCCTCATGTCTCATAATGCATATTCTATGTAGAAATGCCTTGTAGACAGTCTACTAGGGTACCAGAATTAATATATATGTTTATAGGGATCTTTTTTTTCAATAAAACTTGTGCAAGTATTTGAAAATTGGGGCTGCTGGACCAAACTTTTTTATGATAGGATCAGAATTTTTTTAAAGTGTGAAACTACAAGTATTAAATGGTATTACTTGTGTTTTTCCAGATAATAAAAAGTAAACTCAGCTATTATTGGATAATGTTCAATTATCATAGCTGGCTTATACATAATAGTGTCAAATTTATCTAAATGTTTTATATTCAAAACCAGACTTTTCATCTCTAGGATTTTTATGGTGTAACCAACATCCCAACAGTGTTTATGAAGTTTTCATTGCAAAAGTCCAGTATTTCAGTAAAAGTCATTAGTTAAATAGACTTTTACAGATGGCATAAAGACAACCATCACATGCAATATATATAAAATAACACACAAATTCCACAAACCAATTCTATTTAAATAAATAGAATTTTGAAACATAAACTATTTTTAAGCTGGAGGACAAACTGGGCATTTCTGATGGTGTAATGCTAATAAAACTGTATTCCAAGGAGTTGGGAAAAAGAATTATGTGGATAAGTTAATCCATTGGTAAATATGATAGACTGAGAACTACGTTCAAAGTACTGATGCTTCTTTCATTTACAGAATAACTGCAATCAAGTGAAATCTTTAATCGCTACACAGGGAATATTGAGTATTCTTTCTTTCAATATTATAGAAAAAATGGTTGTATACTTTTCACCCTTTTATTACTTTTATTCAGAATTTTTAAAATGTAGCAGCTGATCAAGGAAAAAATTGTGAGATAAAGTCAGACATTCTTAGTAGGAAAAAGGAGTGTGGCACAGGAAGCTAGCAGTCCACCAAAATGTGTGTAGATTTAATTCTGGGGAGGACCTGATCAGTGGTGGAGTACTCTGACCACTTGTAACATGGTCTCATTGATAAATTTTAAACCAATATAAACAAAATAGAACAAAATGATAAATGTCACCAGTGTTTTATAGAATTCAAAGCAATACACCAAGAATGTGTGAACTTTCACTATATTCTTTGCTCTTTTTTCACTAACTCTATATTTAAGAAAATTAGGCATTAGAAGATACCAAAGCAAAGGGAGGAAGAAATGGTCCTGAATGCATATTAAATTGTTTTTCTACAAGTGGAAGAATGCATCAAATAAATGGTTAGTCAGCCCCTCTGACTAGTGTGAGATGAATGAGCAGGATAAAGAATTGTTTCTATGGCTGTGGTAGAAAAATGAAGTTCCAGTATTCTCAGATGCATTGTAATGATTGACCTTGTTCACATTATTACCATGTTCTAACAAAGTGTCCATTCTATCAAACATAATCCCAGGCCATTAAGTTTATTCCTAGGTTCAGTGACCTTAGTCTTTGGTTAGGGAAAGTACTGAGATATATTTCCTATTAAATTTTCAAGGAAGAATCACTTCAAATTTTTGAATAGCTAAGAAAAAAGAAAACTATTGCTTGATCTTCTCTTTGCATTAAACTTTTTTCAAACTCTGGAACTACTTATTTCCTTTCTTTGAATGTTAATACTTCCTTGGTATCCTGTGATGTTTTAGAAAATGAGTTGAGAGCAAATATAACTTACACAGCATGGGGAGGAATCTTTAAGCATCTCTGAATGACTGATTGGTCCTTACTTTTTACTTTTGTCTAAAGAAGGTACAGTTTAGATGAGAACTGTCCTTTAGCAGTCAAATTTTAAGCCCTGACATGCAATGCAGATGACAAATGATACATTGTTCTTTTGCAAACTACTGATTATCAGGTTATTTATTAAACAGCACACACTAGCAAAAGCTGATTAATATATTCTAGAGAATCCATTTGGTGCAGTTGAAAGATCATTCTACTGAGAGAACCAGAAACCAAAGTTACATGCTAAATTTTGCCATCCCTGAATATGGCAAACCCAGGCCAAAAAGTTAACTTCTGTGAGTCTTGTCCTTCATATGTAAAACAGGAAAAATTATTCCTGACCTGATAAATTCACAGGGTTAGGTGTGAATAATGAATAAAAATGTGTTTTGAATGTACTGAAATAACACACAACTGTTGGTGTTAATGTTATTCAGTATCAATATCTACCCTTAAGCATTTCTGCCTTTAGCTTTTATGTCAAATATAAAGGATTCAGGAACTCCTTGATTTCACTCTATGTTGATCAGGGGTAAGAAGGCTGTAACAGACACAACCAAGCTAGATAAGGCAATAATAAGGTCATCTGGCTAAGTTCAGGATCCAGTTAGAAACTCAGAAAACCCTAATTAGGGTAGTAAAAATGAGACTTTTCTGCTTTATCCACTATAGCAAAACCCAAGATACAGAATATCAGAAAGGAGGACAACACTTAAAAACCAGGATAATAAGAACCTATATTTGCAATAATTTATTATATAACAGGCCCTTTATAAGCATTTTACATGCATTTCTACTTTATGCAAATTCACACAACTCTTTGAGGGATGTTCTCTGCTTATAACATTTTGAAGAAGAAATTGAGGCACAGAAATATTAGGCTGCTTGTTTAAGGTCATAAGGCAAGGAAGGAACAGAATTGGGCTTCCAGCCCAAATAATATGGCTAGAGTCTGTAGTCTTTTGACTGGAACAGTAAGTGCATGGCCCTACTGTTTATTGTAGCATTATTCATAGTAACCAAGGTATGGAATCAAGCTGAATGTTCCCAAATGGAAGAATAGGTCAAGAATATGTGGTAATATACACAATAGAATTCTCTACAGCTGTAAAAATAGGGAAATCCCATCATTTGCAACAACATAGATGGAAATGAAAAACATTAAGTGAAATAAGCCAGGCATAGAAAGGCAAGTACTCCATGATCTCACTCATATGTAGACTCTAAAACACTGATCACGTAATAGAAGCAAAAAGTGGAAAAGAGTTTATCAGGGACACAGGTAGTTAAATGTGGAAGGTAAGGAAGGTTTTGATCAAGGGGTACAAAATTTTAGTTAAATAGGAGGAATAAGTTCAGAGATCAGATTTACAACATGGTGACTACACTTAATAGCAACATATTGTATTCTTGATTAATGAAAAAAAATTACACATAAGCATTGTCCTGAGAATAATTTGCAAAGATTTCATTTTTCATAATATAAATATTTAAATGCAATCAGCAGGAAATACCATTATTTGTAACTGCATGAATAAAACTAGAGGACATTATGTTAAGAGAAATGGGCCAGGGACAGAAAGACAAATGCTTTAGGAGCTCACTTGGTTGTGCAATCTAAAAAAGTTAACCTCATAGAAGCAGAGAATAGAATGGTGGTTACTAGGGTCTTGGATAGAATAGGGTAGGTTGGGGGGATTATTAGTCAAGAATACAAAATTTCAATTCAAGAGATGTAATGTATAACACAGTGACTTATAGTTAAAAATGTATATATAGCATTCTTGAAAAATGCTAAGTAGATGTCAAATTGTAAAACCTCTTGACTTCATAATAATAAAAGAAAATTGATAATAAATTAATGTAAAACTGTCTATTTCTTGTTAAGAAAACTTACTGGTGCACACCTGTAATCCCAGCGACTCAAGGTCAGCTTCAGCAATTTAGTGAGACCCTGTCTTAAAATAAAAAATAAAAATGGCTGGGGGTGTGGCTCAGTGACTCAGTGGCTCAAAGCACCCCCTTAGTTTCAATCCTAATACAAAAAAAAGAAAGAAAAAAAAAACTTTTTATTGACCCTCATAAAAGATGAAGGGAAACGGAAAATGTTAACCTGATAAATTATTGTTATTTGAGCCAGTAATTTCCTATTGGTAATTTATTCTACTTGAAATACATACAAATCAGATATGTAAGCAATATTTACGAATATGTTTACTAGAAATTGTTTGTAAAAAACTTAAAAATGGCAAAATCCAGTTTCAAAAATTAAAAAAGCAGGTAAATAATGGCATATCAATGATTTGCATATGTGAAAAGATTTTAGCAACATGGGGAACAATACAATTTTTTAAAATAGACCAGAACTTCATCTACAGTATAATCCTAAAACAGGTATTTATTTCTAAAATCAAAATTGGAAGGAAATAAACTGAATTATTATCCCTGGCTGTTTATGTATGGTAGAATCATGGGCCATGTTTAATTGTTTTTGATCTAATTTTCTATAAGTACAAAAATAGTTGAATCTAAACAAAGAGATGTTTTATTTGTTTTTCAGATACACGTATATGTGTGCTTAAGTTTAAATATAGCAACAACAACTAGTTATAGAATATAAATGAGATCACCTTTTAGTAGCTCCCTCTACCATGGATCAAGTCAACTAAGCAAGCCATAGTCGTTCTTCAGCCCTCACTGGGCTAAGGGTGTTGCTTAGCATACAAGAGACCCTGGGCTCAATTCTTCAAAAAAAAACAAGAAAAATTCTTCATCATTTTGCCAAATCAAGAGGAATATTATTGTGGGAGGGTTGAGGTGATTCTTTAAACATTACTGAGATTAAAACTAACTGCCTATGTTAGGAATTACTTCTGCTTTTAATATAGACATTATCCTACAAAGTTATAAAACAAAATTTAAAATAGTTGTGGGTTTCCACAAAGGGGTGCACTAATTGAATAACTCTTTGCAAATACATACCTATGGACATACATTTATTTGTTGTTAATTTTTCAATCCTTTTGAATACTAGTTTACCTCTGCCAATAGGTTTCCACAAGTTAATAGAATAATTCTTCATGAAAATGTATCTTATTTCAACAAAAGCAATACACATTACATTCATTCTGTCCATTAATATGTATGTGACCTATTTTTATGCTTATTTACATTTATTGCAAGACTGGGCAACATGAATTCAGAGTTTTATCATGCTCACTCTTTGATGATTTTTTGTGTGCCAAAAGATACAGAACATGTTGCCATATATTTTCTTTTTATTTTGAAGAAATTATGATCCTTTCATGAGAAAAATTTTCTTTTGGGAACATTGGCTAACTATTTGCAAAATTTTTCAGTTGGTTTATTTTATATGATAAATGTTGTACGTTAACATGTTGTATTGGAAAGATCACATATTTTACATAATGAGGATAGTGTGAACATTAAGTATTTGATCATAGACTTTTAAAGGTACATATTAGATGTCTTCCATGTTTATTAATCTACTTTTTTAAATCTGAAAAAGTAAAATTTACTTCTGTGTTCTCTTATTAAAATTGCTTTTAGATTTTATATATATAATATATTTAATTATTAAAAACATAAAAATTATGCTTAAATTGAGGATCAGATTAGTCTCCATAAATACATTATCACTAAAGGGTCTTGATAAACTTGATATATTTTCTGGACATTACAATCACAGAATTTTATAAAATAACCTAGTCAGTGAACTCAAAATCAAAACCAAAGAGAAGTTATTTTCAATATTTGCATAATTTCAATCCAATTAATAACATATATTAAAATAACATGCTGATATTATAATTTAGCTTTTTGTTTCTAATCTGAGGCCACATTATCTAAAATTACATCCTTCATTATTCTCCATTCTCCTTTTCTTCTTTACTTTTCTCATCACTCATAACTATCATATTTTTAAATTTCTATCTATTTTTTTATTATGAGGTTTGTAAAGACAAGTCTTTTTCTACTTTCCTCACTGTTGTCTGTCTAGTGCCTATAATGATATCTTCATATACTATACACTCAACAATTCTCTCTGGTTATTAAAAAATGAGAGCAACAATGTATCATAATTAACACTTATTGAGTCCATTAAATGCCAAGAACTGTTTAAACAACTTATATTCATTACCTCATTTATTCTTCCCATCATCGCTATACAGTTGGAATCAGGCACAGGGTAAATAAATCTCACATTAATACCCAAACTTTCATTCTCTCCTTCTTATATACCTTATACTTCCCTTCATAGTCCATGAATATCTTTTTCCCAGATATTTTTTTAGCAAATATTTATTCACAACTATTCCCAGGAATGGATTTATTTGGCCAAAAATATTTATAAATTATATTAGATTCAACCAGAAATCAGAACCATTTCCTAGGTATATGCATATATCTTCATGTATCCTAATTTTATCTAATGACCTTTTTGTCTGCATATCCTCTGCCTATAACTCTTTAATTTCTTACTCTGATTCTGAAATTGGTCATGTGACTTCTCCAGTGAGATGGTAGCAAATCTTTATACAAGCAGAACCCCCATGTACATGTACGCATCTCTATTTTCTCTTTATTCCATGTTAGTTTTAATTTGCAACCATTATAAATACCCTGTTTTTAATATCATTTGAGTCAAAAGTACACATCTTTATAAATGACCACAAACTGAGCACACTTATATGACTAGCCCACAAATTAAGAAATATAATATTTCTGATACTTCAAAATACAACCTCATCCTCCTTTCTAGTTACTTATCCCAAAACAAACTAAACAGTTTTCCCTAGTTTGTACAAAGAAACCGAATGATATGAACTTTTATTGTGTATGCTTCTTTTGTTCATCATTTTGTTTCTAAAATTCATCTCTATCATTGCATATAGTTGTAGTTTACTTGTTCTCATTTCTTTATCATCTTATTGAAAAACAAAACAAAACAATTTCTGTACCCATAGCACTACCATGAACATTACAGTATGTTTTTTTGGTGGGGGAGGGGGAAGAAGTTGACCCAATTGAAATTGCTGGAATACAGAGAATACTTATGCTTAACTTTAGTAGATATTCCCAAAGAGTTTTCTAAAGTAGTTAACTTACACTCCCTTCAGCAGACTAAGATAATTCTAAATACAGCACATCCTCACTTCCTCACTAACAGATTCTCTAGACTTTTTCATTTTAGCTCTTCTGATACATTTGTAGTGTTGTCTAGTTATAGTAGTAATTTGAAGTTTTTTATAATCAATGATGTTGAACACCTTTTCATATTTATTTACTGTTTGAGTATGAGTGTCCTCTTCTGTAAAGTTATAAATTTTTTTCCCATTTTCTTTGGAGTAGTTGGTGTCTGTCTTAATAACTTTTACTACTCCTTAACATATTCTGCATACAAGTTCCTTGCATGTGTGCTGTAAGTATCTACTACTGTGTGGCTTGCCTCATTGCTCCCCTATCAGTAATTTTTGAATTGCAATATGTTAGTCAGCTTTTTATTACTATGACCCAAATACCTGACAAGAACATTTTAGAGAAGGAAATGTTTATTTTAGCTCACAGTTCCAGAGGTTTTGTCCATGGTCAGGCAAGTCCATTGCTTTGGGACTAAGGTAAGACAGCATATCATGGCAGAAGGATGTGGTGAAGAAGGACAGCTCCATTCATGGGGTCAGGAAGCAGAGGCACCATAGGGAAGATGAACTCTTCTAGGACCTGCCTGTGGTCAGTCTCCTTCAGCTGTGCCCCATCTACTTACAGTTACCACTCAGTTCATCCAAACTAGGATAGCCTTATTAGGTTACAGCTGTCATAATCAAATCACTTCACATCCAAACATTTCTGCATTAACATAGGATCTTTTGAGGGACACCTCATCAAAACCAGAACAATGAGAGATTCTCTGTTATAATTTTTTAATTGCTATAAGATTCATGCGTGTGCTTATGTATGTAATATGTTATGTTTAAGAAACTTATGCCTAACCCCTGCCTACAGAACTTTTTTATGGTTTCTTTTGAAAATATTTATTACTTGACATTTTATCTTAGATCTATGGTCAAAAAGGAATGTTTTTTTCTATGTCATAAAAGGGATGAATCAATATTTTATTTGCGTATAAAATTGACTCCATATGATTTGTTTAAATAGTCTACAACTCACAGTTAATAACTTTTACTACTTAATAACTTTTACTTAACTTTAGTAGATATTCCCAAAGAGTTTCCAAAGTAATTTACTGTCTCCTTTATCATGCATCAAATGTGTATAGGTCTGTTCTAGACTCTGTCGTGTTCCAATGGCCTATTTTTCCATCTTGTAATATAATTATACACACACACACACACACACACACTGGACTGGGATGGAGCTCAGAGGTAAAGCAAACCTATGTTCAATCACCAATACCCACCCCCCAAAAAGAATACATATTGAAAGTTTTTATGCTTTTTCCACCTAATCCATTGATAGTATCTTAACCCTTTTGTGATTAGATAAATTAATTTGGAATCTTGCATATTTATTACCTTCCCATTATTATAGGACTTCAATGTTGTGTTGAATTATTATTGTTCCCAATATTTTATTTACACTTTCATATTTATATTCTTAATTATGGTTTTCAAGCTCCCTATAAATATAGCGTATAATGTTAATGATATATTGTCTTGCAATAACTAAGGTATGTTCTGAATTATTATTTATGCTTCTTTGAAGTATTTAGTGCTTAAGGCAGAGTGTTTGATACTTAGGGCAGAATGCTTAATGCTGAGGGCAGAAAAATATTATGTATTCTGAAACCAATATAAAACATGTTTCAGAGGTGCCTAGCTAGCTCAGTTGATAGAACATAAATCTCTTAAAATGCATCTCAGAATTTTAAAATATTATGTTTTCTTTATATAAATTTCTATTGCATAAAAAATGTTCAACTAAAGATAAGGCTTTTATAAAAACTTCACAAATTAGGACAATAGATATGGATGTGATACTTTACAAATGTCTTTTATTTACCATTCTCAAAATTCTATACATGTGGAATTTGTTCCCATGGAAGAAAGTTATCATTTCTTAGTCATAGATTGGCAACTGATTTAATATGATCAAGCTTCAATTTCCTCATCTATAAACCTTTTATAACAATACTATCTCTAATTGTTTCACTAGATAACTATGAAAATGAAATAAGATAATGCATGTGAAATTGCTTCATAAACCACTAAGACCATAAAGTGCTGCAAGATGCTTTGGATATCTGGTATTGACCATAAAATTTCAATATATGCCTTTGTGATTTGCCTACAATCTAAGAGATGAAAAATGATAGAGAAATAAAATGCTGTAATGTAGTGTTGACATATTATTGAAGGCTTAATGTCTGGATAAATATAGCTCTCTTCCCTCCACTCTTCTTCCTGATATCAACATCTACATTGATGAGCTATTTCTTAGACCTCTCAATTCATTGCATTTCTCACTTAAAATACTCATGTCATGAATCCCATTTATTTTAATAATAACTATACACTTTCCAAAGTCTCAGATTCAAGCATCCTAAACTCTTGACTAACACTCCACCTTTCAAATTTATTCCTTCTGGCACAACAACAATCCTTCAACTTTACAATGTCCTCTAACAAACCAAGACACAAATCTTTTCCTATTCATCCACTCCATTCTTCTTTGTCTTAGATTCCATTGCCTATCATTAAAAGCATTGCTCTGCAAATACCTGGCACTTTCTTGTCCCTATTTCCTGCTATTACCTTTGTTCAGAAAATAGGATTTCATCCCTATTTCAATCTCACTCACTACTGCTTCTATGGATGTACTTATCAGAAAGCTAAAATAGCTCATTGTAGTTAGTCCCATTTTCAATTGTTTAATGATAAACCTCACCACAGCATGAAAGAGCCTCCTACATACTTAGAGTGTCCTTGTCAATTTACTATCATATTCTAAAAGAGCATGACTAAAGCTACAGTACCCACTTTTCTTCTTACTTCTATTTAATAACTAATTTTTACTTCACTAAGTAAACAGAAAAGACAGGAACTTCTACTAACTTCTATACCATTGTTAGTAATGTACCAGCTTCCATAATCATTATTTCAGTCTTTGCTCTTGTTCCTATATAAGGCCAACCTACCATTTGTGCATAAAATCCTATCTCCTTTTCCTATGAAAGTACAATATTTGTGACATGTTCTTCTTTCACACTACATTTTAAGCTTTTCCATTTATACTGAATTATTCTAATCATAATAGGAACAACTTATCACATCCCATCTTATAAAAAAATTTCCATGACCTAATTTGCAAAATATTTTAAAAATTCATTTGCATTATTTTACAGTACAATTCAGTGAAATTTTGCCCATATTTTCTGAATCCACTTGCCTTGCTCCTATTCTCTTCTGAATCCACTCCCATTAGTCTTTTTCCTCCATCCCTCTTTTAAAATTTATATTGTCAAGTTATCCTTCATGTTACCAAAACAAAATGAGCACTTTTCAGTCTTTATTTTCACTTATCTTTTAGTACATTTGACACATTTAATCAACTCAATTAGTTTCAGTTTGTGTTCTAAGACAATTAGAAACATTTTATTTTCCACATTTCAAAGTAAAGCAACAAACTTTCAACTAAGAAGTTTTTGCAAAGGAGATGTTCAATATATATATATATATATATATATATATATATATATATATATATATATATATGTTTTTTTCAATTCTTATGTGAGTGCCCATCTTCAACCTCAGAAGGATTTGTTTAAAAGGGGCTAAAGAGAGGCCAGATATTGAGTACAGAATTTTCTTGCACAAAACTCCTGCAGTACTACAGGTTTCTACAGGTTGGACCTTGTAGAGGAGGGTTTCCCTTCATGTGAGACTGGTACATAAGAATCCAATAGCCCATTAAAAGAACCATGCAACATAACCAAGCAGTAATTATCCTCAATGCAAGGATAGTTCCACATCCACAAATCAGTGAATGTGATACACTGAATTAACAGAATGAAGGATTAAAATACTATGAGCATCTCAGTGGATGCAGAAAAAAGTATCTGACAAAATTCAAAATCATGAATGCCTAATTTGATATAATTATATACCTACTTTGATATTACTTATCAAAGTAGGTATATAAAGCTACTTAAATTAATAAAGGACATGTAAAAAGTCGATAGCATCATACTCAATGGTGAAAAGCTAAAAGTTCAGGAAAAAGACAGAATGTCAACTATAGATAGTTCTGTTCAACAGAGAATATTTTCATCCCCCTGTACCAATTAGCAATAAATCTCCATGACCCTTCCTTTAGCCCTGGGTGACCACTAATCTATTTGTTTCTGTGTATTTGCCTAATCTGGACATTTCATAAAACTACAGTCATGCAATATGCAATCTTTTGGATTTCCTCTTTCATGTAGTATAATGTTTTCAAGATTTACTGATGTAATAGCATGTATCAGTACTTATTCCTTTTTTGTTGCCAAATAATACTTCATCGTATGGATAAGCTAAATTTGTTATCCATTTGTCAGATGATGTTCATTGGATTGCTTCTACTTTTTACCAATTATTAATAATGGCACCATGAACATTCATGTAAAAGTTTGTCTGAACTTAAATTTTATTTCGTATATAGATATAAAACATCTATCTATATGAATATATTTATATACATACATATCTGTGTGTGCATGAATATATATATATATATAATTCTTGGGTTACATAGTAACTGTATGTTTAACATTTTGAGAAACTTCCTACAAAGTAAGAAGTTTCCTTTTTTTATCCTTGTCAAAATTTGTTTTGTGTCATTTTCATGTCATTCATATTAGTAACAGTGGTACCCCAGTAGTAATGAACACACTTAGCATCCAGATTGTGATTTCTATACATTATTCTCCAAAAAAAGGAAATGGTCTCCTTACAGAAGTTATTGATTCTGGGGTTCTAGCAGAAAAAGTATGAAATTAGCTTAGAAAATCTTGGATTACAAAATTATAAGGGAATATTAAAAAATAAAATATAAGTAATATCAAATCTGAACAGTATCCATCTTGAAAGAGCTCCCACTGGCCAAATGAGAAAATTTTGAGCAGCAAAATAAATGTTGATGAGGCTGGATTATAATCTAATTTTTTAAATATTCAAATTGTTACTATTATCCTGTGTCCAAACTGAATAAGTATCTGAGTTAAAAAAAAAGGGAGGAGAAAAGATAACTCTACCTTGAAGAAAAATTCCAGTTAATGAAAGGAGAAGGAATGAGGAAAGTAGGAAATCACTACTAGAACAGCACAGTAATAATTATTTCAGACAATATTCTGTTATTGATGCTAAAATTAATGGATAAATGTTAAGAAGAAACTTCTATCTGCACACTGTCACAGTTTCTTTCTCTCAAAATTATTTATCAGTTTTATGTGCACAATTTCCAAGTATCTCTTGCTAAGTGAATATGGATCAGTTACAAAGGGAGCAATCATAACTTTACAGTGGAGAAAACTAGAAGAAACCATATCAACCAAAGGAGCAAGGTTAACTCACAAGTACTAAGACATATTTCTGCATATCACTACATACATATAAGACACATATTCCTGGTATGGTGCAATGATACTAGCATATTATTGGGGGCATGATCTTTCCAAAATTGCATAATTCAATTTATCAAGAGAAAAGTGAAGAATACTTCACAAAATAACTGACCATCACCATTCAAATCTTTAAAGTGGTAAAAGTTGAAGAAAGTGTGAGGAAATGTCTCAGATTAAAGAAACTATGGGGAACATGAGAACTAAAGGCAATGTGGGATCTGGAATTGACACTGGGGTGCAGAAAGGACACAAGAGGGAAAGCTGTGGAAGTCTGAAGGTCAGTTGTTAACTTGATGCTAATTTACTAGTTTTGATCATTTTACTCACAATGGTTATATAAGATATGAACATTAGAGGAAGATGGGGGAAGGCCTCTGGGAGTTTTCTGTGCTGTTTTTACAATGTTTCTGTATGTCTAAAATTATCTCAAATTAAAAACACATTAGAGGAAACAACAAAAGAACAAACAACTGCATTCAAAACTACCCAAGAATTGAAATAGTCATTTCTCCAAAGAAAATATGTGAATAGCTAATGAGCACATGAAAAATGACTGTTAGGAATACACAAATCCAAACTACAATGAGATACACCCTATACCCATCCACATGGGTACTCCTGCGGTTGGAATGTCTGCACCAACCTGGTCTTGAAATTCAATATCATTATGAGATATTAAATGGTGGGACCAGGGAGGCCCATTAGAAGATGATTGGGTCATGAGGGGGGGCTCTTATTTCCTGAATGAACTAACCCAATCTAGCACTAACAGATTAGCAGATCAATGGTTTTCTATCACAGGAGAGGCTTTGATGTCAAAGCAAGTTCTCTTTGGCTTGCCTGTGACATGTTAAGCCCCTCATGGCCCAGCAGTAGAGCCTCAACAGATGTCAAGCAGATGCTGGTTCCATGATCTTGGACTTCCAAAACTATGAGTTAAATAAACATATTTTCTTTATAAATCATATCACAAAAAGTGTTATTTTATAGCAACAGAAACCAAAGATAGCTACTATTTTAAAACAACAACAACAAAAAACAAACAAACAAACAAACAAAAAAATCAGTGGGGCTGGAGATGAGGCTTAGTGGTAGAAAACTTGCCTAGCATGTATGAGCCCCGGAGCTCAATTCTCAGTGCCCCCAACCACAGCTCAAAAATGAAAAAATCAAAAACAAAAACAGAAAATAAGACATGTTGGCAAGGATGTGGAGAAACAGTGAACATTAGGCACACTATGGTTGGGAATGTAGAATAGTAAAGTTGCTGTGGAAAATAGGGTGGATTTAAAAAAATTAAAATAGAATTACTATATTATCCAGAAATTCCACTCATAGCTATGCACTCAAAACACTGAAAGATAGCTGGTCATGGTGTTGTACACCTGTAATCCCAATGGCTTTAGGAGGCTAAGCAGGAGGAATGTAAGTTCAAAGCGAGCCTCAGCAAGTTAGTGAAGCCTTAAGCAACTTGGTGAAAACTTTTCTCAAAATAAAAAATGAAAAGAGCTATATATATATATGTGTGTGTGTGTGTGTGTGTGTGTATATATATATATATATATATATATATATATATACACACACACACACCTATATATGTATATATACACTATATATATACACATAATACATATATATTCAATATATATAATATTTTCTCTATACACACACACACACACACATATATATATACACACACACACACACACACATATATATACACACACACACACACACACATATATATGTGTGTGTGTTCATCGGTAGATGAATGGATAAGCAAAATATGGTAATAAATACCATGGGGTATTTTTCAGCCTTAACTAGAAGGGGAATTCTAGCATTTGCAACACCATGAACAAACCTAGAGAACATTATGCTAAGTGAAATAAGCAATCCACAAAAAGAATAAACATGATTTCACTTATCTGAGGTTCTTAGAGGAGACAAAATCATAGAGAAAGTGGAATAGTGGTTGACAGGGTGGGGAGCAGATGGAATGAGGAGAGATGTTTAATCGGCATTGAGGAGTTTCAGTTTTGCAGGAAGAAGAGCTCTGGAGATGGAAGATAGTGCAAATTGCACTACAATATGAATGTGCTTAGTACAACTGAAATGTATTGCTTAAAATTATTAAGATTAAAATTTTGATATTATGTGCATTTTAGCACTATAAAAGTAATTGGAAAAGAATGTTAAGGGAAAAATTATGAAGAAGGGTAGATATTTGTGAATGAGATTACAGGTGTATTTAGACGTTTAAACTGTTAACTTCCATAAAATATTTATATAGTTGTGTGGTTAACTGGTTTCCAAACTTTCTGACAGAGGTTCTATAGTAGGAAAAACATTTATATTTGATCCAAGATGTACATGTATGTGTGTATGTGTGTGTAAAACTAAAATTAAAATTTCATAAAACAAAACTTGTCCTTCTTACCCACTTTTTAAATTATCATTTTTCTTTCCTCTGTTTCCTCCCTGCTTTTCTCTTCCATGTGTCCTATTTCTCTTAATTTCTCCCATCCTCCCTTCCTCCTTTTCTTCCAATGCTATTAATGACCCAATGAAAAGATTTCATGATCTACTGAAGGGCTTCCTAAAACCACTAATGTATCTCTATCCAAAAATTGAAAGACAAAATTTGACTCATTCAGAGGGTCAACAACTACAACTTGTGACCTGTTTTATCAAATTTTCATTTCCTCAAAACCCTTCTATCCAGACTTGAACATCAGATACCACAATTTTTATTACAGGTACTTTAGAGTAGAGCTCTGCTTCAATAATAATTACCCCATCAGAAAGCTTCAATTTATAAAGCATTTAGTTACTTAGTGCTCATGACGTAAATGTCACAGTTCAAGTACTTGATGGAGAAAAATATTAAATGAAGTGCACTTGTTTTGAAGATAATTTCATTTAACATCTCTAAAGTAGGGCATAATTAAGTTACTCTGTCATACAAAATGATGGAGGCTTTAAATAAGTAACAGCTGGTTACCCCAATGATGGAGCAACTGCAGGGAAGCCCTTGGCAAGGACAGCTGTGCAAACTCAGCCCATGCGGTATGCTAATAGACTTCCATTATGACTAAGGAAATAGCTGCAATGGAATGACATCTAAGGATGTAAACAATCAAACAAGTGCTTATAGCCCTTAGCATGAATTTCAACAAATTAATATGAACAAATATTAAAAATAAGTGCTTATTTTTCATTCCTGTGGTCAAATGCATTTCTTATGTCCAGATAAAGTTAGTATCACTATGGGGCAATGAGCACATTAGTAAGAAAGTGCCCTTACTCTTCAGTGTAGCTATTACTTATAGGCCAAACAAGAAATTAAGCTCAACTTATTCAACTTATTCATTCAAGTTATTCATTCGGTTAACATAGTGATTTTTTAAAAAGTTAGGCGAAATAATTATTCCAAAAAAATGTGTTTTTTTTTTTCCTTAAAATCTCTTGCACAGATTTCATGACATCCAATTTGAAGGAATGACTTTAAGATGCTAAATTGAGCCTTTTTGAAACAAATATGCAGTAAAAAACATTAAATAATCTGTTCGTTTTGGGAAAACTAAGGCTGTGATTACATGGATCTATTGTTAAATGCTATTGTTGAAAATGTTATTGTGATTTGATCTTCATGTCAATAAAGAGAAAAAGTAAATTTGATTTATACAGAGCTTTGTTTGTCAAAAATTATTTTAAAGTTGTCTTGATGATCTTTTCAACTTGAAATCATTTTGAAGGTGGTTACCTAATTCTTCTAATTTGTATTTTTGTTACATTAGGTATTAAGAAAGCAAAATTAAATAAGCATTTTTTAGAGAGAGAGAGAGAGGATTTTAATATTTATTTATTTTTATTTTAGTTTTCAGCGGACACAACATCTTTGTATGTGGTGCTGAGGATCGCCGGGCCGCAAACATGCCAGGTGAGCATGTTACCACTTGAGCCACATCCCCAGCCCAAATAAGCATTTTTAAATAACAACTGTATATTAGGTAAGTCTCTGTCCTCAGAAGGTATAATAACCACTAGCAGATATAGTTTCTGAGGCAGAAAATGTCATACTATACTAAATGCTAATTGGGGTACAGAAGTACAAAGAATTGAGCTATGACCAGAAGGGAGTTCAGCTAGTTTCCTAAGACAGATAAACCCAAGCTAAGTCTCAATAGACAAGAAAGACAAAAACAAGTGGAAAAAGGCAGGAGGGCTTTCCAGATAAGTAAAACTGTGGAAGCCAAGGCATGATGACACGGAAGAGCATTGCAGGGTGTGCTCTGGGCCTCCAAGAGTAACTCTGATATGTGAGAGGATGAGAGCTATCTGGGGAAGAAAGCCAGGGAAACTACATAGGGCTGTGTGTGAACTGTCGAAGAATGTTAAAGTGCTTTGTTTTCAAGGGAATTCAAGCAGAAATTAAAACCTAGCCGATAACAGTACAGAGTGGGTAAAAGGGATTTAACATTGAAGACTCAGAAATGCTCAGTGGTTATACCCTTGGCCAGATCTACAGTTACATTTTGGCCTCAAGAACACTTTGCCATCTGACAAATTTTTGTTCATGTGAGTGAGGTCTGCTGATACTTCTCATATTTGAAATTAAACCTGAAGAATTTAAATGAAACTTATTAATGAATTCATTTAAAATAATATTATTAAGAAGAGGTGTTTTTTTTTACATTTTTGGAAATAGTTTTCCATTCCTGGTTTAATAGAAGATAACTGGATTAACTGGATTCTTTCTTCCAGATTCAATGTGCAATTCATTTTGGTTGAAGTATATAATGAAAACCAAGCTTCACATAATTAATATGGTTGGAATATGGGAGAGTATTTTAATAACCTTTTCAGATAATTGTATTCTTGATACTATCCCATTATTGTCCGGTAATAGTCCTTAAAGGTTAGATGCAATACTGAATTCAAAACAATATAAATGACCTTTCTATACACTGTTAGATTACAAGCCGGGACAGATATCATCTAGGCATCTATGTATTCATGATGATTTTGCAACATCATGCATTTATCATCTGGTAAATACTGATTCACTGAGCTATATGTTTTTATTTTAACATATTTCATTATATAATACCAAAAATATTACATTTGTTAATATCTTCACTGATCTCATCAGATAAACCTTTAACAAATGAAAAGCTATCATGGGCAGGGTAGTGATGTAAGTTTTCCAAAAATCTACTTTTTACTTGAAAGCTCAAGTTTCATCATTGGCAACAAATGCCATCAATTATTTTCCTGAAAGTGACTAGCTTACTCCATTCATTTCCAAGGAAATATCTGCCATATACTCAAGACAGATAAATAACCTTAATTTATCTGTCAGTCATTCCTAAAAATGTCATCCAGAAAAAAAGCAACTGGTTTACAGCTCACACTCAAGAGATTTCCCTTGAAACAACCATCACGTTTGGGTAAGTAGGAAAAGTGCTTCTTTTTCACGTAGAAATCTGATAAATTAGACTTAGTAAAGTTAATAATTCTGACTGCTTTATCAATAGCACTCAAGTGAAACTGGATTGTTTAAAACACTCTAATTGCATGGTGGTGAAAAATACAATGACTAACAGCACAATTTTGGTGTTAAGTGTTTCGATTCATGTTAACATACCAGCAATTTTCCAAAACAACATTTATACCAATAGTGTAAACGTCAATTCAGTGGAAAAGACAAATGATATTTTAGTATAATTAGAAAAATAGTTTTTACTTTACAGCTCCCTAAAATGTCTTTGAGTATCCCTAGATATCCAGTTTTATCACCATTCCACATCTCTGAAATTTTTTTCTATATTATTGATTTAGGCAACTGATTATATACTATTTATGATTTTACTTTGGAAATTAGAATTGTTTCTAAAAACTAGATTATCAGGACTTCATGGAAAAGGATTGTCTTATAGTTCTTCTGGTCTTACTGTAATGTTTTTTAGAGTTTAGCATCTAATAATGATGATATTAATACTAACTTGAATTTTATAAATCTTAGTATTTTTAGAGTAGATTACATCATACACCATGCTTCTATGTATATAAATACCTTTATAGAGAAAACATTTTAATCTAACAAATCATTTTGTAATATTGATATTTATATAGAAATGGCTCACACAATTGTGAAGGCTGAGAATACCCACTATGTGCCATCTGAAAACTGGGGAATGCAGAAAGCCATGGACAATGGAGGAACTCTCAGTCTGAGGCCAAAGACCTGAGAATTGGGTGCTGGGGTGAAACATATTGATGGGTGAGACTAGCATATACCAAAGTCCCTTGAGTCAGGAGAGGCCATGTGTGAGGGCAGGAGAAAAGGTTGTTCTAGATCAAGAAGAAACAAAGAGAGAATTTGCCCTTTGTTTGCCAAATTGGTGAGGGCAATGGACTTTATTCCATCTAAGGATTCAAATGTTGGCTGTTTTAGAGCACCTTCACAGAAACACTCAGAAGTCATGTTTTCCCAGCCATGCAGGCATCTCTTAGTCCAGTCAAGTTGACACATATTTAACTTTTAGAAAATGAAGGAGGCACTGTTTGAAGATAAAACTTTAAAAAGGAGAAAGAGAAGTCTTCAGATTTTTAGAGGACTTTCAGTGTGGTGCTCTTATAAATTCATAGCATCTCTGCAGAGTCATATTATTTGCTAGGTTTTCAGAGTCAGACTGCTAATTCTGGATCATAATGTCTCTTTGTGTAAAATGGTTACATATGAAATACATGCACAGGATATTTACCTATATGCAAGTCATTCTCTAAGTGGTGTGTTCTGGTTATTTGAATTGAATTCTCAAAGATGCCACAACAGTGTGTCTAAAGTCCCCCTAAGTGTTGTACTGCTGTTGTCATCTTAAAACTGATGTTGGTTTATAATTAGTGTATAAAGTCTCAAGGCAATAGTTATACTAAAATACTGCATTTGAGCATTGTTTTTTGTAAAAGGCTGATTTTTAATTTTTTTAAAAAAAATTCTTGTAAGATTCCTTATTTGAATATCACAGCAAGGGAGCATTTTGCTCTTATAGGTAGGAAGTCTCAGATTAGTTTTGTGGCTTGTTTAAATCCATTTGGTTCTCTAAGCACACACTATGTGGAGACTTGAATGTAGATTTTGTATCTCCTAGTTTTCCTTCCATTATACATAACTGTAGTTTGCATATGCTGAAAATTGTACATTGCTTTATAAATTGATATTCTTTATCAAATCTAAGCACATCTTTGATATGTACTGATATTCAAATAGATACATGTAGACATAGATATATTGATATTGATACAGATATGTCCTATTATATCTGTTTCTGTGGGAAGCTAATATATCACCCTTACCAATATGTGCATCCTTTTTAATTCCTCTTTCTCCCCCTGTTCAAGTTCCCTAACATGACCACCATCTTTACTTCAGCCAAATTCCTATGTAATGGCACTGTCCCACATGTTAACCATGATTCTCTTGAAAATAGTAGCAGGATTCTGTTGAATAAAGTCTGAGAGATCTTTGGCAGTCAAAAATTACAACATCTTTACAAAAAAAAGAAATAAATATATATTCCTTAAAATATATATATTTATATATATATATATGTTCTTAAAAATAAATTAGAAGAAAGAAATCTTTACAGAATACTAGATATGCTGTGGACAAATGCTCTAGCCTCCTGTTATTCAACATATGAATAATAGGGGAAGTAGTCTGTACATTTTCAGATGCCTTAGAAGAGTGAAGTCTCTGAGGACTATAGTCTACCCTTACATTCTTCCTGTCCTTACTCAGTTATGCTCCTCCCTCCTCCTTCTAGAATCCTCCCCCAAATACACAACTGGCACTCAAGTCTTCATCTCAGACTTCTAAATTTCAGAAAAACTCAAACTCAGACAATTACCACTTTTTATGGAGCACTCACTACATAATGTAGACTCTTTGAATAGATAATCTCTAATTCTAGAATAATCCTGCTGGATCTCCATTTTAAAAATAAGGGAAGGGTAATTTAGAGAAGTAACTAATATGTCCAAGACCACATACCTAGTTTAAGATGAGTCAATTTTGAACTACTCACCTCAAACATTATACTACGATAATGCCACGATAATTATTTCAATAATTGCAAACAAGAATTGAATATCTCCTCTATGCTTTGTCTTTGGAAATAATAATCAAATCATTTGAGGAGGTTCCTGAGAAACTTCTGAGGTTGAAGTTTCTCACCAAACTGGCTTATCTTGAGATTTCAAAAGCAAGCATTATTCCACAAAAACTAGTATCATCTTAAGAATTTCACAAAGTTATACTATTTCACAGAAACACAATCTCCCTCTCATAGACCCTAGACAATTTACACAATGTGGCCCTAGACAATTTACTCAATGTAGCCCATCTTCTTTTATTATAATGAAATTTAGTCCAACATTGTTACAAATCTTCAAAAACTTAAACTGTGTGTTTCTATTATCTTCATTTTACTGGCATTTACAATGAAATGGATATTGTTGTTTGTCATTTACATTTTCATAAAAAGTTTATGTGCTTCTTCAAGTAACTTCAGTTTAAGAAAAGGATTACTCACAAATTTAGAGTGCTTTTCATTTTATAAGTATGTAAATATAAGTGTACAGAACTTAACTTCATCAAAGTTTCATCCTGTTAGAAGTCATGGTGCTTTGTATAATCAATGATGAACTAAAAAGAAAAGCATATGAATTTTCCTTTACTCCTTTCCTATAACTTCTATGAACCTTTAACCAAATTATGTTTTCTTAGCCACCTTAGCCAGGTTTCTTATTTGTAAAATAAGGTTAACAATGGAAAAGCTTTTGAAAGAATAAAATGAGATCATAGTTGGAAATAACTTTAACAATATAAGAAAATAATAAATTTGTAGGTGTGGACAGGATCTCACTATTTCCAGTCTAGCCTTCAATAAATTTCAGAAGACATTAATAATTCCTATAGATTTTATAGGTTTCTGCAAGATTTGTTCTTTATTAGTTTGTTTGTCTTTTAGTACCAATGTCTAAATTGGGAATTTGACTTCAGAGAAGAATAATGAAAGGAGCAAACATTCCTTTCATTGTATAGTATTAATTATACTGAGTTTCCACAAGTCTTAACAATCCCATAATTATATATTTAGCATTTATGAAGAATTTTTTATGTACTAGGAACTGTGCTAAAAACCAAATATTCATTATCTTATTTTAATTTCATCCTAGACAATTGTGAGTTGGGTCTTATTATTCACATAATTTATTAGTGAAGAAATTTGAGATATAAAGGGGGTATCTAACTTGCTGAAGGCCAAAGTCACACAGCCAATGTTACAGCTGGTCCCTATCCTAGGATTTCTGCCCCCTGAAGCACTGTTCCTGATCCTCCATCTCATACCTGTTCTTTATTGATATGATTTGGTCACATCAACTATATTGTAACATAGAAATAAATAGATTTATTTTTATAAAATTAGACAACACATAATTATATTTTATTATGTTGCAAACACTGCCTTGATAAATAAAGGTATAGATAGCTTTATTTAAAAAGGTATTCTTTACACATAAAGTTCAAAATTAATCCTTTCCAGTGGACCTGTTTTTCTTGGTAAAGCTGATATACAATCAAAGAAGTAATATAAGCAGAGTTCACAAATGAATACATGATAAACCCATTTGAATATTTCCTGGAGAGCTTCTCCAAGTTCATTAAATTATTATTGCTAAGATAACTGTCAAACAGAGAATGGGCACCACCATGTGTGGAAAGAAAAATGGCATTGGGGTGGTGGGTTGTTTATTGAATTTCCTGGAAATGATTATTGAAGACATTTTGTTTGTTCAGTTTCATTTATCTTTCTTTTGGTAGGTGGGGTGAGGTGCTGGAGTCAAAGTCAGGCCTCCTTTATGCCATGCAAGCACTTGACCACCAAGCTATAACCCAGTCCCTGTTGTAGTTTTATTTTGAGACAGGGTCTTGCTAAGTTGCTCTAGGTGGCCTTGAACTTGCAAGCTTCTTATTCCAGCCTGCTGAGTAGTGGATGTTAGTTTTTATTAGAGAGTAGAGTAGATAAAATATTCTCATAGTAAAACTGTTCTAGGAAATTTCCTTTCCCTCTTTTTGGGTTAATGATCTTAATTAATTTTAATATGCTTCAGGAAGAAAATGGAGGTTAAAAAGGATCTAACCTTAAGCCACCAGGAATGATGTTCAAAGTGCAGATGCAGCGCCCCCTCCCCATGCGCCGGCAAGGTAGAAGGAACTGTGACCACCCACAGAGCAGGCCCAGCGGCCTGCTGAGGGGCAGAGCCGCCCCCCACCCCCCGCGCCTGCCAGGTAGGTGGAACTGTGACCACCGACAGAAAAGGCCCAGTGGCCCGCGGAGGGGCAGAGCTTCCAATCACTCCTGTAAGGTAGGCGGGCCTGCGACCAACCGGCAGAAGAGGAGCAACAGCCTGCTGAGAGGCAGAGCCACCCCCTCCCCCTGCGCCAGCAAGGTAGACGGAACTGTGACCACCCACAGAACAGGGCCAGCGGCCTGCTGAGGGGCAGAGCCGCCCCCCACCCCCCGCGCCTGCCAGGTAGGCGTAACTGTGACCACCAAGAGAAAAGGCCCAGTGGCCCGCGGAGGGGCACAGCTTCCAATCACTCCTGCAAGGTAGGCAGGCCTGCGACCCACTGGCAGAAGAGGAGCAGTGGCCTGCTGAGAGGCAGAGCCGCCCCCTCCCCCCGCGCCAGCAAGGTAGATGGAACTGTGACCACCCACAGAGCAGGCCCAGCGGCCTGCTGAGGGGCAGAACCACCCCCCACCCCCCGCGCCTGCCAGGTAGGCGTAACTGTGACCACCAACAGAAATGGCCCAGTGGCCCACAGAGGGGCAGAGCTTCCAATCACTCCTTCAAGGTAGGCGGGGCTGCGACCCACCTGAAGAAGAGGAGCAGCGGCCTGCTGAGAGGCAGAGCCACCCCCTCCCCCCGCGCCTGCAAGGTAGACGGAACTGTGACCACCAACAGAACAGGCCAGATCTGCAACCGACAGACAGAACAGGCCCAGAGGCCTGAGGAAGGGTAGAGCCGCCCCCCCCCCCCCGCGCCTGCAAGGTAGGCGGACCTGCGACCCACTGGCAGAACAGCCCCAGAGGCCTGCAGAGGGGCAGTGCCGCTGCCTGCACCTGCAAAGTAGGCAGAACTGCGACCACCGAGAGAACAAGCCTAGCGGCCCGCAGAGGGACAGAGCCGCCGCCCGCGCCTGCAAGGTAGGCGGACCTGCTACCGACCAGCAGAGCAGGCCCAGTGGCCTGCCGGCGTGGTAGGCACATTGCCCCAATTGGAGGAGGGGCAGAGCCGCCGCCCGCGCCTGCGAGGGAGACTTTGCAACTATACAAGACCAATATAAATATATAGGGGGAAAATTCAATAGCACAACAGTTTCACCAAGTAGAAAGGAACGCGAACAGTATGAAGAGACAAGGTAAGAAAGGACCACAAGCAATGCAGGTCAACTCAACGTAAGAAGAGGTAATAGCTGCAGCAGATGGAATGTCAGATAAAGAATTCAGGATATACATGCTTCAGATGATCTGGAGTCTCAAGGAAGACATCAGACAGCAAAATCAGACAAGGAAAGATCACTTCAACAATGAATTACATAAACAAATCCAAGAAGCAAAAGATCAACTATACAGGGAGATAGAGGTTATAAAAAACAAACAAACAGAAATCCTAGAAATGCAGGAAGCAATAAACCAACTTAAAAACTCAATTGAGAATACTACCAGCAGAGTAGAACACTTAGAAGATAGAACATCAGACAATGAAGATAAAGTATTTCAACTTGAAAAGAACATAGACAGCTCAGCAAGACTGTTAAGAAACCATGAGCAGAACATCCAAGAAATATGGGATAACATCAAGAGACCAAATTTAAGAGTCATTGGGATACAGGAAGGGACAGAGTTTCAAACCAAAGGAATGAGCAATCTATTCAATGAAATAATACGAGAAAACTTCCCAGACTTGAAGAATGAGACAGAATCCCAAATCCTAGAAGCCTACAGGACGCCGAATATGCAAAATCATAAGAGACCCACACCTAGACACATTATAATGAAGATGCCCAACATACAGAATAAGGAGAGAATTTTAAAAGCTACAAGAGAACGGAAGCAGATTACATTTAGGGGTAAGCCAATCAGGATAACAGCTGATCTTTCAACACAGACTCTGAAAGCTAGAAGATCCTGGAATAACATATTTCAAACACTGAAAGAAAATGGGTTCCAACCAAGAATTGTGTTTCCAGCGAAATTAAGCTTCAGGATGGAAGACGAACTTAAAACCTTCCACGATAAACAAAAGTTAAAAGAATTTGCAGATAGAAAACCATCTCTTCAAAACATCCTTGGCAAAACATTACAGGAAGAGGAAATGGAAAATAACAATGAAAACCAACAGTGGGAGGTAGGACAGTAAAGGGGGGAAAATAATCAAAGAGGAAAACAAACCATGTTTAGTAACATAAATAAACAAATATGGCTGGAACAACAACCCATATCTCAATAATAACCCTAAATGTTAATGGCTTAAACTCACCAATCAAGATACACAGGCTAGTAGAATGGATCACAAAACAAGACCCAACAATATGCTGCCTACAGGAGACGCAATTGATAGGAAAAGACATACATAGGCTGAAGGTGAAAGGTTGGGAAAAATCATATCACTCATATGGACTTCGGAAACAAGCAGGAGTGTCCATACTCATATCAAATAAAATAGATTTCAAGCCAAAGTTAACCAAAAGGGATAAAGAGGGACACTTCATACTGCTTAAGGGAACCATACACCAACAAGACATAACAATCATAAATATATATGCCCCAAACAATGGTGCAGCTATGTTCATCAAACAAACTCTTCTCAAGTTCAAGAGTCTAATAGACCACCATACAATAATCATGGGAGACTTCAACACACCTCTCTCACCACTGGACAGATCTTCCAAACAAAAGTTGAATAAGGAAACTATAGAACTCAATAACACAATTAATAACCTAGACTTAATTGACATATATAGAATATACCACCCAACATCAAGCAGTTACACTTTTTTCTCAGCAGCACATGGATCCTTCTCAAAAATAGATCATATATTATGTCACAGGGCAACTCTTAGACAATATAAAGGAGTAGAGATAATACCATGCATCCTATCTGATCATATTGGAATGGAACTGAAAATCAACGATAAAAGAAGGAAGGAAAAAGAATACATCACTTGGAGAATGAACAATAGGTTACTGAATGATCAATGGGTTATAGAAGACTTCAAGGAGGAAATTAAAAAATTCTTAGAGATTAATGAAAACACAGACACAACATATCGGAATCTATGGGACACATTGAAAGCAGTTCTAAGAGGAAAATTCATTGTTTGGAGTTCATTCCTTAAAAAAAGAAAAAACCAACAAATAAATGATCTCATACTTCATCTCAAAATCCTAGAAAAAGAAGAGCAAAACAACAGCAAAAGAAGTAGAAGGCAAGAAATAATTAAAATCAGAGCTGAAATTAATGAAATCGAAACAAAAGAAACAATTGAAAAAATTGACAAAACTAAAAGTTGGTTCTTTGAAAAAATAAACAAAATCGACAGACCCTTAGCCATGCTAGCGAAGAGCAGAAGAGAGAGAACTCAAATTACTAGCATACGGGATGAAAAAGGCAATATCACAACAGACACTTCAGATATACAGAAGATAATCAAAAATTATTTTGAATCCTTATACTCCAATAAATTAGAAGATAGTGAAGGCATCGATAAATTTCTTAAGTCATATGATCTGCCCAGATTGAGTCAGTAGGATATAGACAACCTAAACAGACCAATATCAATTGAGGAAATAGAAGAAACCATCAAAAGACTACCAACTAAGAAAAGCCCAGGACTGGATGGGTATACAGCAGAGTTTTACAAAACCTTTAAAGAGGAAATATTACCAATACTTTTCAAGCTACTTCAGGAAATAGAAAAAGAGGGAGAACTCCCAAATTCATTCTACGAGGCCAACATCACCCTGATACCTAAACCAGACAAAGACACTTCAAAGAAAGAAAACTACAGACCAATATCTCTAATGAACCTAGATGCAAAAATCCTCAATAAAATTCTGGCGAATCGGATACAAAAACATATCAAAAAAATTGTGCACCATGATCAAGTAGGATTCATCCCTGGGATGCAAGGCTGGTTCAATATACGGAAATCAATAAATGTTATTCACCACATCAATAGACTTAAAAATAAGAACCATATGATCATCTCGATAGATGCGGAAAAAGCATTCGACAAAGTACAGCATCCCTTTATGTTCAAAACTCTAGAAAAACTAGGGACAACAGGAACATACCTCAATATTGTAAAAGCAATCTATGCTAAGCCTCAGGCTAGCATCATTCTGAATGGAGAAAAATTGAAGGCATTCCCTCTAAAATCTGGAACAAGACAGGGATGCCCTCTCTCACCACTTCTGTTCAACATAGTTCTCGAAACGCTGGCCAGAGCAATTAGACAGACGAAAGAAATTAAAGGCATCAAAATAGGAAAAGAAGAACTTAAATTATCACTATTTGCAGATGACATGATTCTATACCTAGCAGACCCAAAAGGGTCTACAAAGAAACTATTAGAGCTAATAAATGAATTCAGCAAAGTGGCAGGATATAAAATCAACACGCATAAATCAAAGGCATTCCTGTATATCAGCGACAAATCCTCTGAAATGGAAATGAGGACAACCACTCCATTCACAATATCTTCAAAAAAAATAAAATACTTGGGAATCAACCTAACAAAAGAGGTGAAAGACTTATACAATGAAAACTACAGAACCCTAAAGAGAGAAATAGAAGAAGATCTTAGAAGATGGAAAAATATACCCTGTTCATGGATAGGCAGAACTAACATCATCAAAATGGCGATATTACCAAAAGTTCTCTATAGGTTTAATGCAATGCCAATCAAAATCCCAATGGCATTTCTTGTAGAAATAGAGAAAGCAATCATGAAATTCATATGGAAAAATAAAAGACCCAGAATAGCAAAAACAATGCTAAGCAGGAAGTGTGAATCAGGCGGTATAGCGATACCAGACTTCAAACTATACTACAGAGCAATAGTAACAAAAACAGCATGGTACTGGTACCAAAACAGGCGGGTGGACCAATGGTACAGAATAGAGGACACAGAAACCAATCCACAAAACTACAACTACCTTATATTTGATAAAGGGGCTAAAAGCATGCAATGGAGGAAGGATAGCATCTTCAACAAATGGTGCTGGGAAAACTGGAAATCCATATGCAACAAAATGAAACTGAATCCCTTTCTCTCGCCATGCACAAAAGTTAATTCAAAATGGATCAAGGAGCTTGATATCAAATCAGAGACCCACCGTCTGATAGAAGAAAAAGTTGGCTACGATCTACATACTGTGGGGTCGGGCTCCAAATTCCTCAATAGGACACCCATAGCACAAAAGTTAATAACTAGAATCAACAAATGGGACTTACTCAAACTAAAAAGTTTTTTTCTCAGCTAAAGAAACAATAAGAGAGGTAAATAGAGAGCCTACATCCTGGGAACAAATCTTTACTCCTCACACTTCAGATAGAGCCCTAATATCCAGAGTATACAAAGAACTCCAAAAATTAGACAATAAGAGAACAAACAACCCAATCAACAAATGGGCCAAGGACCTGAACAGACACTTCTCAGAGGAGGACATACAATCAATCAACAAGTACATGAAAAAATGCTCACCATCTCTAGCAGTCAGAGAAATGCAAATCAAAACCACCCTAAGATACCATCTCACTCCAGTTAGATTGGCAGCCATTATGAAGTCAAACAACAACAAGTGCTGGCGAGGATGTGGGGAAAAGGGTACACTTGTACATTGCTGGTGGGACTGCAAATTGGTGCAGCCAATTTGGAAAGCAGTATGGAGATTTCTTGGAAAGCTGGGAATGGAGCCACCATTTGACCCAGCTATTCCCCTTCTTGGTCTATTCCCTAAAGACCTAAAAAGAGCATGCTACAGGGACACTGCTACATCGATGTTCATAGCAGCACAATTCACAATAGCAAGACTGTGGAACCAACCTAGATGCCCTTCAATAGATGAATGGATAAAAAAAATGTGGCATTTATACACAATGGAGTATTACTCTGCATTAAAAAATGACAAAATCATAGAATTTACAGGGAAATGGATGGCATTAGAGCAGATTATGCTAAGTGAAGCTAGCCAATCCCTAAAAAACAAATGCCAAATGTCTTCTTTGATATAAGGAGAGCAACTTAGAACAGAGTAGGGCCGAAGAGCATGAGAAGAAGATTAACATTAAACAGGGATGAGAGGTGGGAGGGAAAGGGAGAGAGAAGGGAAATTGCATGGAAATGGAAGGAGACCCTCAGAGTTATACAAAAGTACATAAAAGAGGAAGTGAGGGGAAAGGGAAAAATAATACAAGGGGGACAAATGAATGTCAGTAGAGGGGGCAGAGAGAGAAGAGGGGAGGGGAGGGGAGGGGAGGGGGGATAGTAGAGGATAGGAAAGGCAGCAGAACACAACAGACACTAGTATGGCAATATGTAAATCAATGGATGTGTAACTGATGTGATTCTGCAATCTGTATATGGGGTAAAAATGGGAGCTCATAACCCACTTGAATCAAAGTGTGAAATATGATATATCAAGAACTATGTAATGTTTTGAACAGCCAACAATAAAAAATTAAAAAAAAAGACTTATAAGGAAAAATTCACATGAAAGAATAAGATGAACACATCAGTAATTTCACACCAGATTATCCTTCATTCCTACCAGAGAGAAAATACAATTTCTGAATACACTCCACATCTTTTCAACTCAGATAATAATATACACTTATGGAAAATTTGTTTCATATTAACTTAACATTAAATATTCCTAACAAGTGGTGACACATACAAATGCAGAAGCCACTTCCAACATGTGGAGGAATACGGACTTATCTTTTCCTTATCCATACACTGATAAACTGACTCCTTCAAACTGACAGTTTTCCAGACATTCAAAAGAACAAAAAGGAAAATGCAAATAGATCATCTGTCTAGTATCTATCCAGGGAGTAGTCAATTGTTTATTCAAGATCCCTGAGGGTCTAAATAACTAATGTTCCTTGCAATAAAGAATCATTAAAACAAATGCCAATTTTTAATCCCTAAAAAAAAAAAAATGCAGATGCAGAGCTCACAGCAGGAGAGACAGAGAGAAATGTCCAGATAAAGAGCAGAGAGTCCCACAGTGTGAGAGAAAACAGAACTAGAGGGGGGAAGCAGAGCTGAGGAAGGGGCAGGGTGGGGTAGGAGTGCAGGGATGGGAGGATCATGAGGCAAAGAATATCTGGGCTCAAAGAAATTGAGTAAAGTTTCTCCCAAAGAAAGTAGCACATACCAAAGGTTAGCAGGAATGTGCTAAGAGAGTAATTATCATCTTTCCCTAAAGAACAGACTTTAGCACAAGATGGGCCCTAGCTGTTGGAAACTCCTGTGGCAGACTCTCTGTGAGAAGTAAATGAGCAGATGTGCAGTTGCACAGGCTCACAGCCTGCTGCTGCCTTTGACTGAGGCAGCTTTACTGGGTAGGACATCTGAGGATTTGCTCCATCAGTTACCAGACCTGCGACCTTGACTGACTCCCTGACCTCTACCAGGTTGCTTTTTCTTTTTCTAAGTTGGAAAAATGAATGGCTGCCTTAGAGTTTTCTACTACCAACTCTATACAGATGTTCACCTAATCTATTTCCTGCCCAGACATCTCTTATATGTTTGTTTCCCAATGGAAGAGGGAGTGATTTAGCTGATCACTAAAATGAGATGAAGACACAAAGGGAGTACCACTCAGCTCCTTCTAGGCTCTCTGTTTGGAACCAGCTGCTGTAGGAGACATGTTCTTCTCCCTGCTGCTGTTGTCATATGAAATGGCTTCTGATGGCATGACTGGCAGGGGAAGTTTCAGCTCTGCAGAGCTGTATCCCCTACCCCCTACTCATAATGAGTCTCAAGAACTAGACTCTGGTTATTAGGGAAGGGTGATGCATTGGGAAGCCAAAGTTTAGTTCTCAAATCCAAATTGGTTTTTCCAACACACATTTACTAGTAATGAAGATGGTGATTTTCTTTTTTATTTATAACCCTATTAATTTTGTAATCAGTTTAGAATCTACAGGGAGAGAAGAGATTACTGTGATTCCCATGCACTAACAAATCTTTTGATATAAGTAGTATAAGATGTCATCATTTTTAAAGAGGCAGTCTCACCATTAGTTCAAATAGAAAGACACACTACTTGTAATTATGTAAACTAAGCCACATCTCAAACAATCTTAGGGAACATTTGCAAACCACATGCAGCTAGCTTAATAGTCAGTGTCAAACACTTGATTTCAATGACTTTTTATGCCAACATTAATAGCCTCGTCATTGATCACATCATAAAATCTCAAGTCTTTGCATTTGTGATTATATTTTTAAACAAATAAAATCAGTAAAATATAAACCCATGGTACAGGAAAGCAGCGTGGTAATTGCTGCCAGGGCTTACTTAGATGAACACTCGGAAAGCCAATGCATTCATGATACTCTACATTGTTTTCTTTTAATTTCAAAAAAAGTAAAAAAAAAAAATACTCCAAGTCGTTCAACATAAAACTTTTCACATTTGAATGCCACTATCATTGATAATAATACAGAATTTTGAATCATGCTTTTATTGAAAACATATTGTTATTCTGCTGACTCAGGTTACTAAAATCATAAAACAAAATCTTTGAAGATATCCAAAATGCATTTCTTTTGAAGAAACTGAATATTGGGAAATATTATATATTTGGTTAAAGTAGATGACTGTTGATGAAAAATATGCCCAAGTTCACAGCATAAATAACTTTCTTATGAGCATTTACAGCTGGGCTTTTTATAATAAAAAACATTGAAAGTCAACTACATAAACAAGAAATGCAAACTTTATGTTATTAACTTTAATTTTTCAAGTGGATATGACTTGAAAAGTTAAAGTTAAAAATAAATACACTAATAAAATAAAATAAATAATATTAATAAAAACACTTGCAAATTTTGCTACAGTGCTGCAGCAGAGGTTGTGGCCCAAGGCCAAGAAGTCAAGAGAGAAGTAAGAATATGACTATCCCATTGCAGGACTCTCAGCATGGTATCTGAAAACACAGGTGCTCCAAAACAGGCCAGGCCACGGAGGGCTCTAGAATACAAAGTTGGATTAGTGTCTGTTTAGCAAACCTGAGTCAGTTCTACCAGTCAAAGTCAAGGATTTGGGAGGAGGAACAAGGAAGACTCAGAACCTGTATCTTCTATTTTATACTTGAGGTCTAATTAGAGATATTATTTTGAAAAGAAATTTTTTGTTACTAAAAAGAAAGGGAAAGGAAGGAAGGAAGGAAGGAACTAAAGGTGGAAGGAAGGAAGGAGGCAGAATACACAGATTTTACAGATTAGGCAAATGACTTCTAGACATGTTAACTGGTATTTCATACTTTCCTAACACAGTCAGAACTAAATCTCAGGCTTCACAATTCTTTTGAGCAAGAACTATCCATAGTTACATCAGTACTTTTAAAAAGAAGAATTCTAGGGTTTTTGATCTGAAGATGTCAATGGTTCTCCAACTGTGAAACCAAAGTACTTCTGTTTTGTTCAATCAGAGATTGGCAGACTTTTGTGAATTAAGGAAGGTTTGGTGGGACTAATTATCTTGCAATGGCGTTTTACTATATTATGTATAATTTTCCCACTTCTCCTGCTAAAATTAAAACCACCCAGAGGTCTGTTTTATTTATATAATGTGATTATCACTCACTACCTCTGCAGCTGTGGAGGATTCATTCACCACTAACCTTTCTGTGGTATGCTTAGTAGGATAGTGGCAGGAGCAATTTGGGTACTGCAATTAAATAGACCAGAATTTATCAACTGCTTTTCCACACCCTGCCCCCTAAAAAGTCTTTTTAGGCATGTTTTCCTAATCTCCACCCCAATGAAATTTCAATACCATAGATATTATGTGAATCTCCTTATATACTAAATGCACACCTATGCACCTATGCATTATTCATAGAGTGAGATTTTCCCCCACTGGCCCCATAATCAATTTCATCCCCCTAGAGGAAGTATACCTCCATTGAGAAGCATTAAATTGGGTCCTAATTAGTACTATATACATAGTAGAATTAAGAAGTATTGGGCACAGTGGTTGCAGGCCAATTTCAGTATATGGAAAGAACAGGAACATCGATAGGATCCACATCCCTCCCAATATAAAATATATAGCAGCATATAGAAGGAAGGTAGAGGCCCATTTTGGGAGATGTGACTAATTATTACATAATTACATGCTATGTTTTTAACTTTGCATCTGCTATTTTGTTTATTTTTCAAAGAACCTTAAAAAGATGAAATGAAGAAATTTGGGTGCTGCAAGTTTAAACAAGATGATTAAAGTAAAATAGTGCATATAGGAGTTGTCCTTCAAACCTGGGTATATCTGTCTCCCAAATCCAGGCTCCTTTCATTAGCATGCTGACATCTAAGTTGGCATTTTATGCTGTATCTGCCTGAATTTACTCATTTATAAACAGGGATTAAGCAGCTATTCTCACCAAATGACCAGCTGTGTGTGTAGATATTAGACAGTCCCAGTAGGAATTGTCTAGCCTGGGCATTCTCTTTGGCCTGTTGATGCTATTGCCCCATTTTTATTATTTTAACAACTCAGGAGTTGGTTTGACCTTTTTATTTATTTGTTTGTTTTTCTGGGTGAAATGCTTTTTATTATCTCTGAATGGATCATAATCTTTCTATAATTGGTAGGTCTGAAACTGAAGGATTTCCTCCACAGTGTTGGGCTAAAGCCATATGCACTGACAGATCAATAGGAGTCTGAAATGATAGACAACTTTAACCTATGAACCTGAGATTTTGCTGATGGAGGGAAGAAGGGACAATCAATGGAGCAGATATGAAAGTAAAGCATCCAGGGCGTTCTTCAGTATAGTGTAGGTGAGGGCTTCCTTTTCCTGGGTAGAATGCAAAGGTCAAGTCAATGGTCACAGTGCAAAAGCAACAGATTTCCAGATAAGAACCAGGAAATCAAGGATAAGACAAGGAAATCCCTTGACCCTGAAAGGTTTGCCAAAGAGGTCAGGAGATAGATTCCGGAAATTTAAGTAAGTCAGGCACAGGTCTCCAAGGGTTAGAGGAGTTCATGATGAGAATTGGGTTCTGAGGCCATAAAGATTCTCAGAATTTACCCCAGGAGAGAGCTGGGCTATTCTTCATTTGACCCCAGAGCACTGGTGGGGCCTCAGGAGATTTGACTTCCAGCAGGACTGCCTGGTGTCCAAGGCCCCATTCTCACTGACCTTGGTGTGGGGAGCCCCTTTCTGGCACAGAGGATAACTGAGAAGAGCTCTGCTGAAAACACTGATCCAACCCAACAGACATTGTGTCTCCAGAGAAGCCAGGGAAATGGCACTGTTGGCTGTCTCTGATGTTTTTGTCTGATTAATGAGCTGGAAATTGGTATTAAATATTTTATAGCATAATTTACTTCACTTTTTTCACCTTCTTCTGTGCCCTGTTCTATACCAATGTGCAGGAGCTTTATTGGCACTACCTGTAAAAAAACCCAGCTTTTATGGACACAAGGTAGGCACAGTGTCAAATTAGGTCTTTTGTTATATGATGTCTGATTATGGATCATAAATTATGTATTTATTTTACATTAACTGATGAAAGTAACATGTTAATTAGAAAAAAAAAATCAAAGTTATTGACCTAAAATGAATCTCTTCACTGTTGACATAAAGTAGAATATCATGACATGAATACGAATGCATTTCTATCTTGTGACTAGACATACATCATCTTTTGAAAGTCCCTGGGAAAACAAATGTAGATTTTTCCTTCTTGGGAAAATTCATAAGAGATTTATTCAGAATTGAGACTTGTTATCTTTTCAGGTTATGAAGCTATTTTCTCTCAACCACCCTGTACAAATTTGGATCTCTTGAAATCCACCCTTCTATGTGCTCTGGTTTGTGATGATGGGGCAGGGTCCCTACAAGCAATGTTTCTTCTTTAAAATTTTTCTTTCATGTTTTATTTTATTTTTAATTGAATGGTGATATTTTTTTTGTTTTTTTTTTTTTAATTTTTTATTGTTGGTTGTTCAAAACATTACAAATTTCTTGACATATCATATTCCACACTTTGATTCAATTGGGTTATGAACTCCCACCTTCCCCCCATACACAGATTGCATAATCACATCAGTTACACATCCATTGATTTACATATTGCCATACTAGTGTCTGTTGTGCTCCGCTGCCTTTCCCATCCTCCCCCCTCCCCCCTCCCCACCTCTCCCCTCCCCTCCCCTCCTCTCTCTCTACCCCCTCCACTGTATAACCCTGAGGGTCTCCTTCCATTTCCATGCAATTCCCCTTCTCTCTCCCTTTCCCTCCCACCTCTCATCCCTGTTAAATGTTAATCTTATTCTCCTGCTCTTCGTCCCTACTCTGATCTTAGTTACTCTCCTTATATCAAAGAAGACATTTGGCATTTGTTTTTTAGGGATTGGCTAGCTTCACTTAGCATAATCTGCTCTAATGCCATCCATTTCCCTGCAAATTCTATGATTTTGTCATTTTTTAATGCAGAGTAATACTCCATTCTGTATAAATGCCACATTTTTTTTATCCATTCGTCTATTGAAGGGCATCTAGGTTGGTTCCACAGTCTTGCTATTGTGAATTGTGCTGCTATGAACATCGATGTAGCAGTGTCCCTGTAGCATGCTCTTTTTAGGTCTTTAGGGAATAGACCAAGAAGGGGAATAGCTGGGTCAAATGGTGGCTTCATTCCCAGCTTTCCAAGAAATCTCCATACTGCTTTCCAAATTGGCTGCACCAATCTGCAGTCCCACCAGCAATGTACAAGTGTACCCTTTTCCCCACATCCTCGCCAGCACTTGTTGTTGTTTGACTTCGTGTACTAGGTGATCTATACAAGTATGATCAAATCGGGCTAATTAGCATGTTTATCACCTCAAATCTATATTTTTTTCTGATGAGAACATTTAAAATCCACTCATCTATTTTGAAACATATAGTACCATATTATTAAGTATAGTCACCTTGTTCAATAGAACACCAGAACCTACTCTTCTAATCTGGCTGAAACCTTGTAGCCTTTGACCTATACCTTCCCTCTGTCTATCCACTCACTACTCCCATCTTTTCATAATTGCCATTCTATTAATTCCACTACCAGTTCCACTTTTTCAGATTCTACAAATATAATTCTTGTTTAGCTGGATTTCTAATTTGTTCTATGAATAGAACCTACTACAGGGAGGTGGAGGACAAGAAGAGAAGAAAAGGGACACCCTTTCCTGAAAGTCGCCCAGCAATGACACTTACCCCAACCACAACACGTGGTTTTGGTCCCCCCATCCTGTTGTTACTTTTAGAGGAGCATCATGTAGCCCATGATAAATACAAGACATCATTAGTCCTCTTCAGAGGACTGAGCTCTCAGGCCAGTACACCCTTCTCCAAGTTCCTCAAGTACCACCAGCAGCTAGATCCCCTAGCTCCTAATAGCCCTGAGTCCCAGTATTAACAAGAATCCCACAGCACAGCAAAACCTTTCCACCCCTGCACATGGAGTCTCATCCTAAATCCTCAGGGCCTCTTCTCCCATCTTCAAGGTTCTGATAGGCCCAGTGTTTCCCCTTAATTTCCCCTGCCCCTGTGAATAGACTCTGCTTCATGAATTTACTGCTGCAGTACTTCCCTTTTACTTTTTATTGTTGCAACACTTTCTTATCCCATTCTCATTTTAAAATTTTATCTAATATCTACTGCAAAAATTTAATATCTACTATTTTCCTGAATCAAACTGAACACAGTATGCATGCATAAAAAGCCCTTTGTATAATAATCTGACAAAACAATGGGACAAATTAACTTTGCCTTATTCCATATCTACGAGTATTTTTGGTTTGTTTCTTTAAATAGAATGGAATCTATCCCTAAAGTTGCTATCTTTAAAAACAGGCTTCTTTACATCTAGGAACTCTGGCATCTGAATTTCATGTCTTTCATTTATCATTTTGAACTTTTTTTATTGAAGCGGAAAATAAATACCAAAACATGTATTAATCTTGGGTTTATAGCACATTCTTATATATGTACACATGCAGATCAAGATATAGCTCATTTTCATCACTAGAACCTTCATATTTCATAAGAATCCTCAACAGCAGATGGTTCTTTGGAGGCAAAGAAGAGAAGAAATTCATGTTAATGTCCATGAAAGAGCATCTGATATTTGGTGATGTCAATATAAGGTTAATATTTGCATCATTTTATATTAAAATTAACAGACATCACTGATTTTCTATCCCCTCATTAAGTTAAACAATTTTGTTCCTTTTTTATAGCCCTGGCATTTAATTAGGTACACTAAAATGTATTATTAGGGGAAAGCATGAAATAACGCACATTCATTTATTTAGGAAAGACATAAAATTCCTCTTTTGAGCCAAGTATCATGCTAAATATTAAGTATATCAAGATGAATCAAGCAGAATCCTTGAACTGAATATGACTTCAGTGGAGTGGAAAATACATACACATAAAGGGCAGTGGAAATTAACTTTGGTCAGGATAAGAAGAAGAAAAGGAACAAAGAATTTCTGAGGATACAGGTACAGTGTTTTCCAGGTAAAAATAATAGAGAATATGTCTTTCAGAGAAAGCACACTGAAAAGCAGTAAAAGTTTAGGTTGTCTGAAGCCTAAGGAGGTTGTGTCTGAAGAGAAATGGTATGTTTTAAGAATTTGGGCTCTTCAGAAATCCATGAAGGTTTTTAATCTAAAAGATCTCCTTTTCTTCTTCTCCTTCTTCCTTTACTACTTTTTAAAATTTTTCTATTTATATATGACAGTGGAATGCATTACAATTCTTATTACACATATAGAGCACAATGTTTCATATCACTAGTTGTATACCAGGTATATTTACACCAATTCATGTCTTCATACATGTACTTTGGATAATAATGTTCATCACATTCCACTATTATTTATAACCCCATGTCCCCTCCCTTCCCCTGCAACCCCTCTAGCTCAGTTGGTAGAGTGCTTGCCTTGCATATATAAGGCCCTAAGTTCAATCCCTAGCACCACAGAAAAAATAAATTAAATTAAATTAAATGAAAAAATTACCTTTCCTACTTTTCTTCTATCTATCTACCTATCTACCTACCTACCTACTTATCTCCTTCCCTTTTATCTTTAGGAAGAATCACTGAATGGAAAAACTGACAGACTTTAGAGGCAGAGGTAGTTAGCAGTTAGGAGACTGATACAAAATTTTCGCCAATTTAAGTGAGAGAAAACGAACCCTTGAACTACTTGGAGGTGATTGCATTGAAGAAATAAGGGCAGTTTGACGAGAATTCTGGAGAAATTTGGAACTCAGAGATTTTGGTGACAGAACACACATGGGAAATGAGAGGAATCAAAACCCCGTTGGGGGCATGGTTATCAGGGACTAGAATCTGAAGGAAAAGCCATGGTTTCCATTTCTGACTTGTTCTCCTTGAAATACCCTCCAGATAAAAGAGCCGAATGTTCAGTACCAACTAGAGCCTTGTGCTGAAAGGTCAAAGGCCAGCCTGGGCAACATAGTGAGACCCTCCCCATCTCAAAAAACAAGGAAGGAAAGGAGGAAGGAAGGAAATGAATAAATGATAGGTTTGAGAAACAACAGTAAGAAGAAATATAATTAATGAAAAACACGCAGTTCAAATACTCAGCAAGTTAATGTGTAAAAGAATAGAATAGTTTTTGGCACAAAATAAGTGTAAATAAACATAACCAATTATTATAAGCATACACATAGCCTCTGCTGGTCATATGATATCTTACTTATATAGCTATTAAGGCATTATAAATATGACTCATGAACTACTGTATCAACCCAAAAGGGATTCAACTTAATTTTATTTGCTCTGCAGCAAATTACCATTGTATAAATGATGGCATATTTTGTAAACCATTCAGCTCTGTTTTGTCTGTTATGCTCTGCTAGTCTTTGTTGGTCAAATCATAATATTTAATTTTTCTGGCCCTTTAAAAATAAATCACATATGGGCTGGAGATATAGTTCAGTTGGTAGAGTGCTTGCCTCAAAAACACAAGGCCCTGGGTTAAATCCCCAGCACCACAAAAATGAATGAATGAATAATAAATCATATAGTACCATACTTTATTCTTATAATTCATTTTAAGTGCCTTCTATTGTGTTTATACCTAACTAGTAATAATATACTTTTTTTGAATAGCAGTGAGACTTTGTACTTATATCACATACTTTATGAATGACTATCCAAAAGTTCTACATGGATCAATTATTTTTAAGTGAAGGGACAGTTACAAAACCAAATGCTAGCATTTCCCTTCTGCAGATTTTTTGAAATGGTTCTGTGAGTATAGCCCAGAGATAGGACATATGTCTTGCATTCATTCAATACCCAGCAACACCAAAAACATTGAAAAGTAAAAATAAATAAAAATGAGTACAGAGTTGGAAAATGGTTTTTGAAAACTCATAGAAGAGCTGAAGGAGCATGGCTTCATTATGGAAGAGTGTTGAAACATTAGCTATCCAGGAATCTACTTTCCATAGCCATCATATTTCCAGAATATTCAGACAATAGTTGGTGGAGGAAGTAAAAGTATCCGTCACATATCAGACTACCCATATGATCGCAGTGGAGAAGAACTGAAACTCCAAAAGTGACACTTGCTGCACTAGCATTCGTTAAACATGTGGAGCCTAATAAGTGTGGGGGAGTGGCAGTCAGATGGTGGGGGGTGCAACCATAAGGAAAAGGGGGGAATGCTGATAAAGAAACAGCAGTGGTAGAGAAGACATTTGTTAGAAACAACAAGAAATAAAGATTAAATAAAAGAGTAAGTGCTTGTCATCCGAGGACTTGGATAACTTTGGACCAGGTTAAATCAGGTTGGACAAGTTCAAAAGATCTAGTAAACTCATCAGGAGACCCAAATCCCAAGTCAGAGAGCAGGTTCAGGCAAGCTGCAGTTGGTGTCTGAGAATATGACAATCAATGAAAGGAGAATGTGTGTCAGTGGTGTACAGAAGAACTGATAGCAGGCTTGAGCAGGCCAACTGTCAGAAGTATGGATTTTAATTAGCCAGGAGGACTTGGGTGCAGCAGCAGGGTGCCTGTTACAGGAAGGATCAATGCCTGGCAAATCCAGGTGCTCATAAAGTGTTTACAGGGGTTGATGACTAGATTTGATTTACTTTTAGAGCAAGACCAGCAGCCAGGCTGGATTGATTACAGTTACCATTTGACCTGTTGGGATTAGTTATGAACTCTTTGTCTTAATGGAGAAGAACCTGCTATTAGAAGAGTGCCTGTACATATTTTGGCAGCAGGGGCTAGGACTGTTTCTTCCAAGAATGAAAAAATAAAATGTATTTATAATTTGATGATTACTTGGGAATGGGAGAAAATGGAAAACAGCTACCTGTCCTTATGCTATTGCAGTGAGAGGCATAGGCTATCCCTACAGCAACAAACCAAATAATGACCAAGTTCTGTTGCCTATGTGAAAGTTTGCCAAGGAAGTGCAATCAAACCCAGTGGAGTTTAGAAGCCTTCTTACAAGATCTGTTTGCAGAGGGGGAGGGGAGAGAAGTATCCAAAAGTATCTGCTGAAAGCATGAGAGATAGCCCAAATGTTTCTGTTTAATACACAAATGAACATAATAGCATATGCAAAAAAATAGCAATTTTTAAAAGTAAATATTTGTTCTTGCCTTGAAAAGAAAATTTGGTGAAATACTGACGGAAAAAGAAAACATTGATTTGGGTACTAAGACTGCTTTAGTAAAACTCTTTGCAATTCCTTGTGTTTTAAAATGATGATAGTAATCCAAAATAGAGCTTTGGATTCTTATGCTTTATGAGTTACTCTTTGTAAATGATTTGAGAGTGCTTTTATCTCCAGCTTACTACTTAGTTAATACATTTTAAATATTAGAGACATAAAAATGCTGCTGACTGACTGCATATAAAAGATAATTTGGACTATCTAACATGGGCATAGAGTTAGAAGGGTAGGTGTAATTGCTAAACACAACACAGAGAACATATGGATGGGATCTCTCTATCTGTTGCTCTGGGAACAGTCTCTGGCCTCACATTCTGGATATTTCCAGTGGTGCTGTCAAGCAAAAACCTTTCCAATCATTAAACACAGCAATGATCTTAGATTCCATACCTTGCCTTCTTGTGTGTATGTTGTTTATTGATTTGGTACCAGGGGTTGAACTCAGGGCCAAAACCCTCTGAGCCACATCCCCAGCCCTATTTTTGTATTTTTATTAGAGACAGGGTCTCACTGAGTCATTTAGTGTTTCACTAAGTTGCTAAGGGTTGCTTTGAACTCGCGATCCTTCTGCCTCAACTTCCCAAGCAGCTGGGATTACAGACATGAACCAATGTGCAAAGCTTTCATAACTTGCATTCATTTTTGTTTGTTTTTAGTTGTAAATGGAGTAGCTTCTGACTTTCGTTCTTCTGAGTTCACTTTACTTATTTATTTATTTATTTATTTATTTATATGCAGTGCTGAGGATCCAACCCAGGGCCTCATGCATGCCAGGCAAGTGCTCTACCACTGAGCCACAACTCCAGCCCCATAACTTGCATTCTTATGGAAATTAGGATTGGTTAAAATTTAGGGAAGGAAACTGAAGTAGGATGAATCAGAGTAATTCCCAAAAATGGAGGCATAATTTAATTTCTCTTTCTGCTGGGGTTGCTAAACTGAGTAATGACAAAGTTCTGTTGCCTATGTGAAAGTCTGCCAAGAAAGTGCAATCAAACCCAGTGGAGTTTCGAAGTGTGGGATTATAAACCTTCATCCTCCCCTTTCACAAAGAAGCACATCTGTATCTGAAGGAAGGTGAATGAGGATAAAGAAAGTCAGAATTCAAGAAAGAGAATGAGTCAGAGCCCACAAGGGAAGATGAAAGTGTGCATCTCTGGAAAAGCCTGAATAGAAACTAAAATTTAAGAAAGCAAAGATAATTATGAATGTAATGCATTCCACTATTGTCATATATGCAATAAATTTCAAAAATAAATAAAGATATAAAATTTTAAAAAAGAAAGAAAGCAAAGATGTCAACCAAATTACATGTATTTTACAAGTGGTAGTTTAGAATATGAACATGGGCATAGGGAACGGTTAACAAATCATGATATTTAGCATTTTGGGTTGGAGAAGAATTTTTTTAGCAAGTAGATATGGTGATAATTTGTCAATAAATATTCAAATTCTGGCATATTTTCACACTAGGGTTTAAAATATTTTACCTTAATGGGTATTTCAGAAATATGTAATATATACTCTATTGGGAAAATTTTTAAAAGAGCATAAGTATTTAGAAACTGTTGTAAAGTTAACCATCATAGTAGAGTTCCACTCAACATACAGTGTGTGTGATAGGGCCACTATCCCCAGGCCCAATGTAGGAGGGAGACATGTGACCAGATCAGACAAGGGACATGTGCACATGAGTGGCATATGTCACCACTAGACTGAAGCATTCAGGAGCTAGTGCTTGATGCTCCAGCTCTAAGCTGTCATCTTCCAGGTGGAAACATTTTTGGTTGCTGTGTGACCACATAAATGACAGTGGCTCTGGAGGGCACCTAACTCACGGAAAGCTTTGCATGAATGGAAAATAATCATCTGGTCTCATGAGACACAAGAGATTAAAGGGTTATTTTGTCAACACAATATCATAGTCTCTGCCTTCACTAGTATTTATTTTTCTTTTCATTTTTTTTTTACAAAGTTTAGTTTGGTGACATTTGTGTAAGCAATTTTCAAAAAATAAAGTCCCTAAACTTTTCATATGAGTAACATTTTGGATATACAAATGTGATTTGTGAGAATTCTATTTTCAAGGAATCATATAGCTCCTTATAATTATCAAATGTTTCACAATTAATTAATCATCAAACTATGAATATTATATTAATGAGATACAGCTTTATTAAATTTAAATAAAACATTTTAACATTCTAAGTTTCTGACTCTCACATTAATTTGGTCGTATAAATCAAGATTCTTCTTCCTTCACTTTTTAACTACTTATTTTTTCCTATTCACTACATTTGTAATGATGATATATATGTATAGTATCAGTGTACTGATGAATTTGCAGTTGACTGTCTTAGATTTTTATGTCTCAATAAACACACAAAACATTACATATGTAATCAATTTGTCAATTATTTTCCAATTATTATGTTGAAATCACATGTTAGTAATAAAAATAATCTATGGAGTCAATTGATTGTCCCTGATTTAATTTTATCCAAATATTTTATAATGTTATTCAAGAGAAATGGTTGTGTGATAGAAATTTCACAGACAAAAAAAAGGGATGTCATGCAAATAGAAGGGATAGCAATGGAGTAGAGGATGGGGCTTGAGGGGGACAAGGAAGGATGCAACAGGAGAGAAGCTGCAGAAGGAAATTGACCAGATTATGCCACGTGTGTGTGAACATATCGCAATGAACTTTATTTTTATGTGTAGGTATAAGGTACCCAATGACAAAAAAATAATAATAAAAGAAAAACCTATAAAATATAGGACGTTATCAAGGAGAGGGAAGAGTGAGAGGAAGAGGAAGTACTGTGGGTTGAAATGGAGCAAATTATGTTATATGCATTTAAGAATATATGAAAATGAACTCCACTGTTAGGTGTGACTATAATACACTTATACAAATATCTTTTAAAAGGAATCTGGAAAAGTCTTCTTGCCCACTAATTTCTAAATAATCAAGTCTTTATTACAAACTATAGTGCAAAATAAATATCAAATTCACAAGCTACCAAGCAGTGATAACAGGTAGTGGAGTCAATTATAAGGTTGTTTCATACCAAGAAGAAAAAATGAAGGTCTTCAGTTGTGCAGGTGGAATCATTTTTCAGTTTCAGTGTCCACAATGGAGTAATGAACGGGAGAAGCAACTCGTCACCAATTAGGCTGTGGGTTGATGGATGCAAGCAAACCTGTTCCAGGACTGAAATGATGTGTTGTGTGAGCAGACTGCACAGATGTATGAACCCACGACCATTCTGCTCTCCTCCTATACTCACCAAACTTCCCTTAGTGTACTCCTTATTAATTGTGGAAGGTTAATAATTAATCTACATGTCAGTTAACAAGAACATTGATAAGAGTGGTTCAAATTTAATACCTTCAGCATCTGCTTGAATACACAGTCAGACCTCAGGTCTTTCATGGGAGTTGCACAGAATGTATAGATAGATAGTTTTTCCTAATCATACAACCCCCCAGCCTAAACATGTCCAGTTCAGACAGGTGATAGCCTGGAAACCCCACTGTATGTGGGAGAGGAAAAAGTGTTGCCCAAACTATTGAGCAGGAAAAGGCTAACTCCTATCTCTGCAAACTGATTGTATCCATACATAAATGAAATTAATAAAGTCAAACAAGGAAAAATTAAGAAAGCAAAGCTAAGACTTCATCTATGTGTCACCTGCTTCACTTCATTTTTTCTTTAGATTTTAATCTGTCATGTTAAACAACTTACTGGTGTTTAGTTGACAAATAAAAATTTTACATATTTTATATGGGCAATTGATGCTTTGATATATACTGACATTATAAAATGATCACCATAATCAAGTTAATTAATAAATCCATCACCTCACACAGTTACTGTTTTCATGGTGAAAACATTTACGATCTACACTTAGTACATTCTAAGATCAAGGTGCCAATATTTTATGAAGACCCTCTTGCAACATCACAGAAGGCAGAAGGCAGAAGAGGAGAGAAAACCATGTCCCAAATACTTTTGCATAATAATATTAACCCATTAATGAGAATGGAGACATCATGACCTCTACATCTTCCATTTGGCCCCACCTCTCAATACCATTATGTTGGCAATTAAATTTTGACATGAGTTTTCGAGGAGATAAGCATTCAACTCATAGCAATTAAAAATGAATGAGATTAGTTTTACTGCAATTAAATTACTTTAATTACAGTTTTCAGTAATGTTTAGGCAGAAGTTTGTTTCAATGGATGCAATAAATGTGTTATTAATGATCCTTCTGAACAATTTAGACTCATGATTATCAAGTGCAGCCATTAACTAAGAGTTGACAGGTAAGTTGGTTAAGTCAAGTGGATTGCCTCTCAAACAAATGATCCAATATGTGTTCTGAAGAATGGATGATGTATATAAAGAATAGCTTAAAAGATATTTACAACCCTAGAATGACATGAAATATATGAAGCTCTGTCCCTCTGCACAAATCTAGACAGTTGGCAAATACACATCAGACAATAATTGTATTGGCCAGAACCAACATGATAATATAAGGAGGACATCAATGAAGGGGCCCTACACAGACCTGACCAAGTGTGGGATATCTCTCTGTAACACACCAGGATGTGATATCTTAAACCTATTAAATACTACTGAATTCCTAACTATTTTAGGGGACTAGGGGACAAATGAGGATCATAGATTACAGAAACATTCAGAACTCTTAAGACAGTGATGGGAAAATTCATATTTTGGAATAAAAGTTTTTCAAGATCTTTTGTTTGAATGTATGCTTAAATATTGGAATAGGTAATCCCTGTAAGGGAATAGTTGTATGCATAGATAATGTCATATAATGGCATTTTGATTTTGGCAATGTGGCTTATGATACCAGAAAGATGGACCCTTGAGGGGACAAAGTACATTATTCCGTGGGATTCAGAAAGTATATACTTATTCAAAGAATAGTTGATGTGCTTACATTAATTTAAACTGACATGGGAAGATGGAAAAAACCCCACATCAAGTTGTGAAATCAATTGCAAATTGCATATATTATGAAGATGAATTCAGTGTAGAAACTACAATATAACAAATTAATAATAAAATAAGTATTATTACCATTCATTGAATGCTGACTATTTCTCTGGCACTTGAAAGATGTGTGATTCCATGCTTCAATATCCCTTTGATGTAGGTAATTATTATGTCTATTACACAGATTTTAAAAAATGGGATTTCATTGATTTAAACCTTAGTATAAATCTCAGGGCTAGCAACTAGTAGAGATCTCATGTGAAATCAGGATCATATAACTACACAGTTCCCCATGGTCTCTAAAGATTTAAGGAGAAAACAGTGGGGGAAAAAAGGAGACATAAATTCTACATGACTTCAGACACTTCTATTCATAGGACACAGGTACTAAACATAATGAAATTGTGATGATGATACAGGTGAGAAATAGAACATCACAGGAACAAAAACGACTTGGAAAAATGGAACAATTATTCACACTTTGCCAGTAGGGTAATATTAGGACAGAAACCTTTAAAACAAATGCACAGGGTTGGAAATGTGACTCAGTGGCTCAGAAACTTGCCTAGCATGATAGGGGCTTGGGTTCCATCACCAGGACTGTAATGAAAACAATCTCTCTCTCTCTCTCTCTCTCTCTCTCTCTCTCTCTCTCTCTCTCTCTCTCTCTCTCTTGCACACACCCTGTCAGAAGAAAGAAAGGTGGAATCATCTCTATGTGACCATATGCACCTACAGCAATACTGAATTCTCCAGAGACAGAAGGACCCATACAAAGTGCTCCTGGTACAATCTGAAGCTGGCACAGAAACACATATTTACTTATTTATTGTTGCATGTCTCATTCAGCAGAAGGCAGGTACTCTTCTTTCCTAAGCCCTGCAGCAGCCTTTGTAAGCTCCAATGGGGTATGCAAATGGCATTTTGTGACTCATAAAATAAATGCCTTAAAAAGATATGAGTTTTTGTTGAAAATACACTGAATATGATTCAAGAGTGGATTTGGCTTGCAAACAAAAGGTGATGTGATCTTAGTATTCATTAGCTATAGAATCTGATTCTTTCCTAGAACTGACCTCAGTTATTCCAATCCCTTGTGGGCACACTCTGCTCCTTCATTCTTACCCAAGACCTCAAGAGGGAAACACTGAACATTTAAGAATTGAACAAACAAAATATTTTAATGAATTATGAAAGAAATTAAAATATTTAAAAACAAAATTAAAAAGACCATGGTGGCTGTACCCATGTATATAAAGGATTGAATGCTTGTAGGGTAGAAGGTTAGCCATGCCTGCCTCCCCATCCCTTTATAGTCCCATCAGTATAAGTTTTTTAATAAGATAAATATTAACTGTAGGAACAACTTAGACTTAATGCTGGCAACTATTCCATGGGTTAGCTTGAGAGACAAGAGCTCCTAATTACTGCAGGTGCTCAGGCATCATCTGGACATACAGGGTTTAGCATCAATTGTTGGGGTAACTGGAGGGTCCTTTAAGGTACAACTGAATGCTGAAACTGTGATCTGTACAGATTGCTTTATAGTCCCTCTTCTCACACTGGTACATAATTGTAAAATATTTTGACAAACAATAAGAAAACAGTCTTTAGTTATACCTCAAGGGTATGTCTTGAAGGTTTGCTTTAGAGTCTACATGGAGTTGTAACCTGTGATTCTGGGCTCTGTAGCCCCACATCCTTCAAATCTGGCTTTTACAGAGTCCTGATCAGGATGTTGGTAAAGAAGAAAAGAAATATGCTAACACCAAACCAGGTAGGGTGAGGAGGGGAATAATACAAGTCGATTGGAACAGACACAGGGAAACAAAGGGAAGGAAGCAGGGAGGGGAATAGGAAAGATAGCAAAATTAATCAGAAATAACTTTCTTAGCCTTGTATTTGAATACGCAACCACATCATGTGTAACCACAAGAGTGGGATCCTAAATAGAATCAGTTATATTCTACGTATGTATAATTTGCCAAAAATACATCTACTGTCATGTATAACTAAAAAGAACAAATTTTTTAAAAAGCCATATGGAGATAGAATTCACACTCATTAATATATTGAGGAAACAGATTTTCCTTCGTAAGGAGATACCTACAAATGGGGTGCAGGGAGTAATGAGGTAAAAAAGCAGTAGAAGCTGCCTCATGGTCTCCATATACAAAGGAGTCTGAGGAAGCTCAGGGAAGTGCTGAGTACTTCAGGGCTGTGCTGTCTGCTCAATTCTGCTATGGCATGTTCCCCTGCCATTTCCCAGTTTATATTTGTCACATTCTAATAGCTGAGGATGCCAACTGATGAATATCATAAACTTAGGCATGACTGAGGGAAAGTTAATTTTTATTCTGTCATCTCCACCAACACATGTCCTTAACAATCTTAGAGTGGAAACATCTTGGACAAAACTATGGACTACTAGGCAATTTTACATACCTCCTGTGTTTTTGAATCATTGACCCCCAAATGAGATTGTGATGAGAATGAAGCTATGAGTTCTGTCTTATCCTATTGAGGGAAGTTCTCACAAGGGCACCACAAAGATCATCAAGAAGATGTGCCTCAGTAAATGACTATGGTAACTGTGTGTTTATAGGATCAAATTCTGGGAAGAGTTGAAAATTTAAATGTGGGGCAAAGGACAAGGAATGCACTAATGTGAATTTAGAAAACTGTAAGGAAAATGGATACGATTAAAGCTAGAAAGAAATTTTCAGTCAATTTGTAGAACTCTAAGTGTTAATATTAGAATATAAGGCTAAGAAAGGTATTTCTGATATTCCAGTGGGATTATCCACTATAGCCCCTTGCTATACCCCATGAGCATGAGCAGATACTGTCAGATTTAAGTTCTACACAGTAGTGGGAATGATGAATACAAGCAATCACAGGAGACCACAGAGACTGGAGTGGCCTGTGGTAAGGCCAGCTGTTAATATGGCCCAGATGGGCATGGGGACACTTTGTTAATCTTGCCCTCTTACATTGCTGTCATTTGAACCAACCTGTTAAGAGAATCCTATAGAGTCTGTACTAAGCCCATAGGGCCACCTGCAGTGGGATGTTCCAGGGGGAACATTCCAGGCTTTGGCTATGAGTTATAAAATACCTAAGAATGTCAGAAAGGCCAAGAAACAAAGGTAAAAGAATTCAGTGGCAAAATCATATTTAGGATGGGTGCAGCAGAAAGTTGAATGCACAGAAGAAAAATGGAGTTAAAATAAAAATTTAAGGTCTTAAGAAAGAAGAGAATTAGCCAACAGAAGAAGCCAAATCTTTTTTAAAAAATTCTTTATAATTCCACAGAAATTAGAAGTTAAGGAAGGGATTTTCTTCATATTGGTTGATAATGTGTATTGGAGGATGAGAAGTGCAAAGGATTCACATCCATCTGTTCCTCTTCTTCCATAGCAGAGAGAAAAAGAATGGACTCATTTGATCTCTACAGCACTGTACTTCTCAGAGGAAGTTAGAGAGCAGGAATAAACAGATTGACACAGAAATCAAGTACTGCATGATCTCACTTATGTGTGGAGTATAAAACCTTGATCTCATGGAAATTGAAAGGAGAGATAGTAGTTACCAGAGCCTAGGAAAGCAGTGAGGGAAGGAGGGAAAGGGAAAGGTTGGTCAATGGCTACTAATTTGTAGGTAGGTAGGAAAAAATTCTGCTGTTATTGCATAACAACATAACTAGAAATAGTGATGTTTGTACTATATATCTCAAAAAAAAAAAAAAACAGAAGAAAAGATTTAGAATGTTTTTACAATAAAGAAGTGATAAATGTTCAATATGATCACACAGTGTATGTATGTACTGAAACATCACATGGTACCCCATTGATATGTACAATTTTGTGTTTTTTGTATATCAGCTAAAATAAATTTAATTCAAAAAATTTAAAGATAAATTCATACACAGCTGGCTCCCACTTAACTCAATTGTCATCTATTTGTGCCTGCTTTATGCAGGTGGCCCTATGGGCTTAGTACAGACTCTATAGTATCCTCTTAACAGGTTGATTCAAATGAGAACTCATAGCCACTGACAGCAACGTAAGAGGGCAAGATTAACAAAGTGTCCCCATGCTCATCTGGGCCATATTAACAGCTGGCCTTACCACAGGCCACTCCAGTCTCTGTGGTCTCCTATGATTGCTTGTATTCATCATTCTCACTACTGTGTAGAACTTAATCTGACAGTATCTGCTCATGCTCATGGGTTATAGCAAGGGGCTATGGTAGATATTTAAAATGCTTTGACAATTGGAATATTAAAAAAAAACTTTAGATTTCAAAGCCAAATTGGAGTTTAAATCCAATCTGTCTGATGCCCACAGCTTGTGACACTATGCTGACACCATAATCTACAGTTGAGATTCAGGTATAGGAGGTTTTGGGCAACTCCATGCTGATTCAGCATTCCTTAGGAGCATAATAAAAGAATTTGAAAATGTGTATTCTGGTCAACCAAATTGTTTATTTGAACTTGACTGAAAGTATTAGGGAATAATGCAGAAATGGCCAACTCCGAAGTGCTATACTCATTGGAGGCTCTTCCACTACAAGGTGTTTTATCACACCAAGAAGGAAACTGCCCAGGATATAGGGACCATTGCATCTGCCATCTCTTAAGCAGTAAAAAACAAACAAACAAACAAACAAACAAAAAAAAACACCATTATTCCTATGCACAACAACTCCTCCAAAAGTTACAAATGGAAGAGCTAATATGCCATTTTGTTTCAAAAGGTCAATTATAAAGAGCTTAGTGTTTTCCTATAGTTACCAGTTTTCTGTTTCTTATGTGTTTTAGACAATGAAATGATCTTTTCTCCTTCTTTTTAGGCTTTTAAAAGCTGGTATAATTTGATATAACCATGTCTAAGTTTTTCAATAAATAAATAAGCTTCTCATTTAAAAAGGCAGTCTTAGGCTTCAAAACCCATGTTGGTCACTATAAGATCAAATTGTTTAGAATGTCAAACAATGGGTAAATTTCTATTTTAACAACCCCAGCACCAGTCTGTGCACCAGCTGATAAAACTCAGGGTAGCCAAACTCAATATCTCTAAGTTCTGTCACTGGTTCCACCGACTTAGAAGCTAGTATCAATATTACTTGATCCAGGGCTTCCTAGGGAAGTTCATTGGGGTACTAACAAACCGGAATCACATGAATCAGGAGCGGCTTGCTACCAGGCCACAGTCCCACCTGACCTAACACTGTCCACACACTGTGCTTTTTATTCTCCACCCCAAGTTCTTCTACTGACTGTTCCTGTCACCTTGTCACACCCTGATTTTCCCTTCACTGTAACCTCTCTTTTCCTCACCTTACTTTTATCTTTAGATAAATGGAGCTGAATTCGGGTGAAGCTGATTTGAGGGGTTATAAAAGAAAGATAAAGGGTAGGAATGCTGAGAACATGGGTGTGAGAGGAGGGAGGGAGGATGAGATAGAGAGAGAGACCTGTTGGCTCACCTTTACTCTCCGTCAACCTGAATAGATGAAGTATGGATCCCAGATTGGTTGCACTCAAAGCTGCATGATATAAAGCATTCATATACTCTTATAAATTTAAACTGTCCTCATACAGTTTTTTCCAGATTTCTCTTTGAGTGTTGAAAGAACACAGTTTCAACCAAAAGGTTCTAAAGGGAAACACTGTGGGAGAGAAGAGTTGGCCTTTTTCCTGCTCTCATGCATTGGTTCATTCCTGCAAAAACCCTTCTTGGATGCCCATTATATATGAAGCGCTGTGCTGGGTACAGTAAACAAAGCTGAAGAAAACAAGTATCCCAAGCCTCTGAAAGCTCAGCATCAGTGACTTAGTCCCAGCCAGCACAGCAGATGCTAGAGTTGTGGCCCATCTGTTTTCCTTTCTTCCAGTGACTTGCAATTGGGATACCAGCAAGCAATCTGATGTCAACCCACATGGATGAAAGCGTGTTTCAATTCTATGTGATATTATATTAGCCCAGTTCTATAAAGCTATAGTGGATGTTTAAAATGCTTTGATGATTTGAATATTAAAAAAAAAAAAAAAAAACTTTAGACTTCAAAGTCAAATTGGAGTTTAAATCCAAGTTTCAAACTCACAAAGTCCTATGAAACCAAGTTTGGCTGTAGGGAAAATGGGGTAACATTTATGAACTGACCTTTGCAGAACTGTGGTCAATTAAACTATGTAGGGCGCTGAGTCCTCAGCTCAGCAAAATAGGAACTCACTCAATAAATGTTAGCACAATTATTCTTCTCCATTCTAGGCTTCTACTCAAAACCTTTAAAATGGAAAATGCAAAGTTATATGAAACCAGGGCCCTGAAACAATGACATATGACAAAAAGAATGCTTTAGACCTGAGCAAAGATCAATTCCTATAAAATTAAATCTTAAAAAATAAAGACATGAATGAGATTTGTATTTAGATGATAAATTCTAAAGAAATTTGTATGTTTACCCATTGTATCTTATAATTTTCACTGAAATGGTAAAAATTCTACATATTATTTGGAAAGGATAATAATATTTCTGTTTCAACCAGGTTCTAAAAATTGGTTTAGTATGACATTAAATATTTGCTAGTGAATCCATTTTAAAATAGGTTTAGAAACAAGCAAGCAAACTCAATTTATACTGCATTGGTAAAATTAAATTATTATAACTACAATTACATTATAATTTTACTTGCCTTTTCTTAATTATTACATGGATGTCTCCCTTGATAATTCTCTAAACGCAATGCACACACACATTCATTTTATTTGTATTTGAATTTGTTCTTTTGTTTTTATAATAACTCTGTCTTATTTCACCATATATCACAATTAAAATTTCCCCTCAATGTTCTGTAGTTTGATTTAATATGCACATATGATTAAAAGTGAATTAAGATGCTTAGTATATTGCATATTAGCTTAGTACATTGTTTGAAATCTGCATACATATTTTTTGAAAAAAAAGTATTTTTAATGTTAAATATATTTACAAGGAACAAGATTTAAAGGAATTGCATGCCATATCTAAAAATGGTAGAAAATTATATAGGGAATCACCCAAAGCAATAATGTTATGATACTTATCTAATCTAAAAGATATCTATTCCATTTGACATCTCAACTCAGTATATATTACCAATATTTTTAAAACTTACTTTAAAAAAATACTAGGTGAAAGTTGTCTTTGCTGTTGTTAAAAAAAAAAAATCACCACAATCTCAGTCATTGAAAATAAAGCAAATGTGTTACCTTGTAATTCTAGAGGTCAAAAATTATAAATGGGTCTCACTAGGCAAAACTCAAGGTCCACGACAGAGCCGCATTCCTTTTGGAGGCTCAGGAACCACTCAGATCCTTATTTCAAGGTCAGGTGATTAGCAATCCTGATTCCACCCTGCTACCTTGATTCTCCTTTGCCAGGTAACATAACACATTCGCAGGTTTTAGTGACTAGAATATTCACATCTTTGGGAGGTCTTTAATCTGCTCACTACAACTACTAACCACTGAATTTTATGCCATCTAGTAATGAAATATTGAACTAGTTTACATTTTTCTAGTTTAAATTTTTCTTATAATATGAGCTTATTTATATTTGCACTGTTAATGTTTTTGTTCCCTAGACATATACATAAAGCATTATTAAATTCTTATAGCAAGTAATTTGAGGATTTACAACTTTTGTTATTAAATTCATCTCAGTTTTGTATCATCAATTTAGTATAGCATTGTATAATAAAATATAGGCACCCTGTTACAATTTCGTTTCAGATCAATAGCAAATATTTTTGGATGTGGTAAATAGTATACAGAACATACTTGCACAAAATAATTATCTGTAGTTTATCTGAAATTAAAATTTAATTGGCCATCTGTATTTTTATTCAATAAATAAGGCAACTTTCACCTAGTATTGTTTTAAAGTAAGTTTTTAAAATATTGATAATATATACTGAGTTGAGATGTCAAATGGAATAGATATCTTTTAATGGTACATAATACTGAAATAGAATATTTTATTATTATAAATATTTATAATTTTTCTTCTATGCATATTAACAATTTGCAATTTGCTTTAATATTTAAGGGCACTAAATATTAAATATTTTAAGATGCTATGAAGTCATTTCATTTTAAGATACAGCTATATACCTCATCTTTTGACCTTATGATGCATGTTGTATTACATTTCAATGAGATATAACTTGAAACAGACCAACTGTTCCTAAGTAGAGATACTGCAATTGAGGTATAAGACATTAAAAAAGGCATTTTAAGCAATTAAGAAAAATGAGGAATTAAGTTCCTTTGCTAATCTTCACTAAAACATGCACAAGTACAGAAAACTTTGAACATTGCTCCTTTGGAGAACTGGAAGAGAATTTGCAGGATCAGTTGGAGGGTTTCATGTTATTTGGGCATTGGAAATTGAAAGACCACCAGCTCACCATCATTGTCATCACCAACACTGGGATAAGAAGGGTCAGTAGTCTTACTCAATGCTCAAGCCAGTTCTGTGTGTTGAACAGGGATTTCACCCCAATTTTACAGATGAAAGCTGAGGCTTAGAGTCATCCCAGGCAGCATCACTGAGCACAGGATGAAAGCAGGGTTTCTACCAAGTATCCAGCCCCTTTATCCATTTCTGTAACTGCTGTACCATGCTGCCTCCATGCAATTAAACCGAATGCAATTTAATTGCTTGGGGTGTTATTTAAAATACTGTAGTTTTAACTTTTACACACTGTATTCAATTAGAATTGACTCTAAACTATTCTGTGTTAAAAATATGGCCATTATTTTTTAAATGAATGAAAATGCATATACAACTTCCCTAACATCTGCATAGAACATTTGTATAAGAAAAAACTTTTGAGGAATTACCATTTTGGAAAAAGCACTGCTTTTGAAAGGTTTCAAGTCTAAGGGGAAAAAAAAAAAACTCTGTGTGTGTGTGTGTGTGTGTGTGTGTAGACGCAGACACATAATTTTGTATGTCTCTATATGTAGACATAAAATTATATATATGTGTGCATATATACACATACACACACAAAAGTATATCCACACAAGACATGTACACTTGGATTAAACCTTAAATTACAATAATAGTTTTTCAAGAAAATAATAGCTTTCTTGTTCCCAGTTACAAAGAGACTTTCAAACATCAGCTTTTCCCAGTGTCTATAGGTTGAGTAACATCTGAAAGGAAAAAAAAAAAATCAAATAAGAGAAAAATCAAAGGTGTACAAGAAACTTTAACTGGTTCTTGTTACCAACACACTATAATTTGTCATGAGAGGATTGGTTAGTAGACATAATTCCCTCAGTCTTCCTTAGGCATTGTGGTGGAGCGATTTATGATACTGCATTAACTGGAAGTACAAGGAAAATGTGGTAGAAGGGGATAAGAAACTCACTAATGTGAAGTGAAATAAAAATCAATTTCTAGCAAGAGATTACTTTAGACATTAACTTCTCTGGGGTCACATCAAAGTCTTCTAGCCAGTGGTTCATGTATTCCTAGCAGAGAAAAAGTGATTTGAATGATAAACAAGGAAAATGATGAGTAAAATGTGTCAAAAGAAAGTTAGGTAATGTTAAACTAGCAAAATCTGATGAACTGGGGAATATCTGCTGTTAGCTATACCATTTTCTATCTTCCATCCTTCTTTCCTTCCTTTTTTAACTAGAAAGCGAGAAAGCTTATAAATTAATGTACTGAGTACCTTTTGCACTTTTCTGCCTAAGATAGCTCATAAAATGAAGGAAACATATGGTGTAAGGAGATACCCCATAGGACTCTTTGGAAAAGTAATTCAGACTCTGGATTCCATGTCTGCATCATGCTATGTTGATGTGAATGCCTTGATTAGGGTTTATGAGACTGATAATCTGCCTTAAGTACATTCATCTTCTAAAATGCTTTGTGCCCTCATTTGCATTCTTCACTGCATATGCACAGTAATCTCCAGGCACATTTGCTTAAAAATTAGGTCATGTCTGTGAGTGGTTGACCATTTCTTATGTAACTGGTAAATTTTCTTTATAATAAGAGCATTTGGAATTAGAGCCTTCGAGACTATAAGTCCTCATTTTACCTGAGGTGAGCAGACTAAGATTCAGGGAAGATAACTTGCTGATCAAAGCCACAGGGATGTTAATGAGACAAGAACCTCAATTTCTTGCCTCTCAGTTCAACTATTTTCTCCACTTTTGTCTTTAACTTAATACATTGGCTCAATTGGCTTGAAAATGTTGACCACTTTCCTTTATATCCACTTCAACAACAATAACAATAAAATACTGTCACCTGAAACTATCTGCAAAGCACATTGAGAGTCATTTTGTGACTAAGAAGTGAGAGTTCAGTTGGGAATAAATACAAAGGAATTATAATTATCATCTTTTCCTGAAGAGTTACTGAAACAAACCACACAGAAACAAATCTCAAAATGCAAAATAATAGACATCCACAGAAAGCATCTATCTGTTCTGAATTGGTAATATTCAATAAGTTAGAAGATGTCATGGATTAGTTCTTTTGGTAGGAAAACTGATTTCATGAAAATGAAAGATGATCATGGAAAGACAGTTTGGAAAGTTTAGGTTTCGACTAATGCTAATAGAAAATAATTTTAGTTTTAAAAAAAGCCTTCATAGGACCACTGGTAGCACTTAGAACAATTTTTACTGATACCTGATTCTACAATTATCTACTGAAATCAGTCTCATCCTCTATTATAATTTAAGTTCCATGAAGACAAGCCATCTTTGGTTCAAACAATGCCATCAGTATTCAACAGAGCAAAGGTGTTAACTAAAAAGTGGTTCATTAAGTAGAACTATTTTAAAAAGTGCCAAAGTAGAAGTGCTGTAGAATAACTTTATAACAGAAATCTTGAAATCATTGTCAAACAGCAAGTCTAAGAAACTAGTTCTTGTATCCAAATAGTAGTAGCCTGGGTTATAAAAATTGGGAGTGGACTAGGGATTTGACCATGGATGTTGGGGGGTGGGGGAGTATGGATATAGAAAAAATTTGAAATGAACACTATAATTTGTTGACAAAAGTTAAACAGGGGTACAAGGGAAAGAGAAGTTAATGCCAACATGCAAATTTAGATCTTAGTAAAATAGAGATTTAACATAATGGAGAAATATGAAGTTGAAGTTAAAAGTCTGAGTCTGTGCACAACTGGAGTAAGTTAAACCTGAGGTCTATTAACAGTAGAAGGCAAAAATTCTCAACTTTCCAGCATCTGTAAAAGTTTCTTCAGAGGCTTAATCTCTAAGGATTCATCTCTTAGAGATGGAAGAAGATGGTTTAAATATGAAGAATTTAGCTGTTTTTCAGTACATCTAATAAGAAACAACCATTTAAAATTTGATAGATTTTGTTTCTTAGGTAGCTTAATTTTGCAATCTGGGTTTTGGATTGCTTTCAGATTTCAGTTTTGGATTGTTACAGTCTACATCTTTGAGCATGTGAAAGGGCAGAGATTAAGAACACAGCTAGAAAAGCATGAATTGCAGCCTTTCTAGCAGAAACTGTGTGAATGATGAGCACTTCAAGGGAATGGCGTCTGGGAGAAATGCCAAAATCAGGGGCAACTTGAGCAGAAGGAAGATGAGATGAAAGAGACAAGAAACAAAAACAGATTCAAGGCAATGTGGTTTCCCAGAGCATAGAGGAAGGGACCATATAAAATGGAGGGCATCATTAGCAACCATAAATGTATGCATGTACTGTATATAAAAACACTATAAATGATAAGCAAGGTGGAAAAAAGAAATTGAAGAGCCTTATTGGAAGACAAGTCCTTTATAGTCCTGTAGAACTGACTGCCTCTGCTTATTGCTATTTTTGTTGCCACCTTCTATACATATGTGTTTGCATTCAGAATTTAATTATTTCATGCTTAACATTGTCAGTTCTTAGCCATAAGTATGCAGTATAACAAAGTGTGCAATAAATTGTGGTTTGATTGGACATTTCAGCATGGGGAAAGTGCTTTGTTGAAGAAAGGGCAGTGCTACAATGATAAGCTGCCTGCTGATAGAAACACTTGAAGGTTTTATGGCAGGTTTACAATCTACCAAAAATATTTTCAATTCAATTCAATTTGAGTAAAATAAGAATTTTAGAGGAAACAGCTGGCAGGAGAAATGCATGACATTTAATCTTGGCTAGGAACCTGAAATCTACAGAAGCTATATGCATAGATGTGTGATCAATGTGAGTGATTTTGCATACACTCACAAAGACTGCATAGGGATCTGTCCTCTATAGGGTTTGGACCAACAGACAGCAGAAAACATTACATTTATTGGTACTCTCCCAAAATACACATAACTGAACAAATAACTCAGTGAATCCAAAATTCCAAGATGAAAATGTTAAATTAATTGAAACTTTTTTGGGGGGTGTGGTACTGAACTCTACACCCTCAATCTTTATTTTTTTTTAACAGGTCCTCACTAAATTGCACAGGCTGGCTCCCAATTTGCAATTCTCCTGCCTCAGCCTCCGAAGTCACTGGGATTTTCAATGTGTGCTACCACGTCCAGCCACAATTTTTTAATTAAACATTGTTTTTTCAAATTGGGATAATCTAACTCATCTTTAAACAAACAAAACTCAAAATTTACAATTAGTGTTAACATTATTGATTATTCACAGGATTCAGAACATGGCCAAAATGCAGAATCTTGTGGTTTACCTTACGACTTTCAAACAGTGATCATAATGGGAAAGAATTTTTTGGTTTTATATGCAGGCACACAAAATTACACAAAAATGAGATAAAATGAAGAAAAAAACTGAGTAAATTTATCCCTACATAGCAATTAGAGAAAATTGAGATTATTCTAAACTTTGCCCAAATTCATTAGAGACTAAAATCCATTTAATTTTTAAATTTACACAGTAAAATGGTGATTATATAGTTAAATGTAATGCATCATTTAGAAGTTACTTTAATCTTATTTCTAAAGTGTTTGCTTTATTTCAACTATCAAAATGGATTTAAATATTATTCAGCAGATTTCTTTACTCAAAATCATAATCCACCAGGTATTCTTGGTTTCATCCACAGACACATTGACTTTTTTTCCTACTGTGGGCCTGAGTATGCTTCTTCATTCTTGGCTAGTTTTAGTCATCAATTAAAAAGACTTGCTTCTCAGCAACACACACACACACACACACACACACACACACAAACACACACACATGCTTGGAATGTAGCTCAGTGGTAGAGCACTTGCCCAGCATATGAGAGGCCCTGGGTTTTACCTCTACACAAAAAGAATTTCTTTCTCTTCCTTAGCTCAGATCAGAGAGAAAAGTGGGGCTCTTGATGTTTTTGTTCATACATTACAGTTATACATAATATGATTCATTTTGACATATTTATAGATGTAGATAACATAATTTGCTTCATTTCATTCACGAGTGCTTCCTCTTTCCCTTCCCTCCTCCCTTTCCCAGTTCTCTTTCTTCTACACTACTGGACTTCCTTCAATTATTTATTGCTTTTTAAATTGTGCCTTATAGTTACACATAAAAGTGGAATTCATTGCAATTATTTATACATAACAATAGCATAGTTTTGTCACTTTCCTTCTGTAGCTCCTCCCATTCACCATCCCTCCTCTCACCCCCTCAGTCCCCTCCTTATACTCCATTGTTCTCTTTTCTATTTTCATGAGATACCACCTTTTAAAAATTCCTTATTACTCTCTAGTTTCCATATATGAGAACAAAAAATTCAACCATTGACTTTCTGCATCTGGCTTATTTCACTTAAAATGATATTCTCTAGTTCCACCCATTCATCAGCAAATGACATAATTTTGTTCTTTTCATGGCTGAATAAAACTCCACTCTGCAAATAAATCATTTTTTTTTATCCATTAACAGGCACCTAGACTGATTCCATTACTTGGCTATTGAGAATTGTGCTGCCATAAACAAAATTTCTCAAAAGAAGAAATACAAATGGCCAACAAATATATGAAAAATATTCAACATCCTTAGTAATCATGGAAAAGCAAATCAAAACTACATCAAGATTTCATCTCACTCCAGTTAGAATGGCAGTCATCAAGAATACAAGCAATATCGGGAGGCTGAGACAGGAAGATCATGAGTTCAAAGACAACCTCAGCAATGACAAGGTACTAAGCAACTCAGTGAGACCCTGTCTCTAAATAAAATACAAAATAGGGCTGGGGATGTGGTTCAGTGGTCAAGTGCCCCTGAGTTCAATCCCCAGTAACAAACAAACAAACAAACAAACAAAGAATACAAGCAATAATAACTGTTGGGGAATATGTGGGGAAAATGTACACTCATACATTGCTGGTGGGACTGCAAGACAGACATTATTAGCTGATATACAAATATGATTACACTATTTATGTGACTTTGCACCATGTACAGCCAGAGGAATGAAAAGCTTTGCTCCATTTGTGTACAATGTGTCAAAATATGTACTACTGTCCTGTATAACTACTTAGAACAAATTAAAAAAAAAAAATAGAAGGGACACCAGTAGACTAGAGGAAGGGGATCAGGAGGAAGGAAAGGGAGGTACTGGGGAATAAAATTAATCAAATTATACTGTTTTATTGCATGCATGTATAAACTTATCATAACTAATCCCACAGTTATGTATAATTATAATGTACCAAGAAAAAAGAAAAAAAAAACAAGAATACAAAAAACAACTGTGAAGATGTGGGTAAAGATCACTAATACATTACTGGTAGGATTGCAAGTTGGTATAACCACTATGGACAGCAGTATGAAGATTTCTCAAAAGACTTGGATAGGAACCACTGTATTACCAAGCAATCCCACTCCTTGGTTTTTGGCAAAAAAAACTATTGGTATTTATCCAAAGTCAGCAAACTATACTGATACATGCACAACAATTTTTATGGTGGACCTCTTTTTGAAGCTCAACTGAGTGAAACCCCCACAGCAAACAAAGAAAAATTTTGCCATCACAAGAAAAATTACAGAATATAAAATGCAATCACTTCACTTCCTGTTTTATCTTCTGCTCCCAATTCAATTTAAAATGAGTCCCCAATATTTCTTGCCTACATTTCTTAAATAAACTTGATTTTCTCCTTTTTGTTTTCATTGTGCACAACAATTTGTCCAACTCACCACTGGCAAAGAAATCTCACAAAGAGTAATTTTATTGAGAACACATCCATGCTTAGAATGACTCAAATACACTCAAATTCCTAGCAAAAGAAGTACAAACTTGGCATCAGTCCCTCCATAGAATGCTTCCCAATTATCTGCCCAGCCATATTTTATGGGTAATAATGCAATTTACTGCCCACATTGGGAAACAGTTTTCACAGTAAAAAAAGGTCCTATTAGTAGAAGAAATAGGGATATATGATCACCCTACTCTCTATGGTTATCTTTAAGTTAAAACAGTTTTTAACTCACAGGTTTTTCAAATAATACCTGATCCCCCCTTTTTGGACTATTTAAACCCATTATTCCTATTTTTCAGAAGGCAAAATAGGAATATTTTCTATTCTGTCTTCTAGACCTATTTTGATTTCTGCCTCCTTCATGGAGACTTTCTTTATCCCCCCAAAAGACATGGTATTATTTTCCTTTCAGTAATCCCTTGCCCCAAGATTTCCACTATCTTACTCTGCCTTGTACTAGCCAATTTTATGCTTGGTATAGTCACTACTTAATGCTAATAAAAAAAATTCCTGATTAAAACTTCTTATTCACTTATGCATTTTAAAAAACACTCATCAAAGGTCTTTGTTTATAGAAAATATTTAATAAATATTTTTATGTAATGCCATTACCAGATATAAACTGATACTTAAATTATGGTCTCTGAAAAGTACTTATTTAAGCAATTGAATTAATCCTAAAGTTGAGGAAATTTATAGATCATTTGTAACCACAAAATATGTTGAGTCATTTTTACAAATTCAAAATCATTCATCCACTTTGCATCTGAAAGAATCTCTCAAAATATTATACACTAAAAGTCTATGAGAATGTACATTCATATTGGAGATCTTCATTTAAATCCTTCAGTATGCAATTATTCACATTTGTATCATATAGATATATTTATTAAATAAAATTTAAGTATTTATTAGATAAAACTGTCCTTTATTTACCTATACATTCTCAATATTAATATTAATATTAATAATTAATATTAATATTCTCAATATTAAGACTTTTGTTCTGTTTCATCTTTGCTGTTCAAATAATGTAATAGTATCTCTTGACTCAACAACTTTAGATCGTAACTGTTGTCTACTCACAGGAGAAGGTGAGTGATTTGGTGTTCTGGGACAACTCCCTTCTCCTGCATGTCCTCACAGACCTTCTAATTTTTTAAAGTTACATTAATGTTTTTAAAGTACAGGGTTAATAACATTTACATTCATGTTAGCAGATAAATTATTATTTCTGTGTTTTTCCCCCAGGTTCTTTCTAAAAATGTAAAACGAATACAAAAAGCAATTTCTATGTATGGCTGGTAAATATTTAAGCAGCATAACTGGACTGGCATAGGAATAAGAATAATTATTAAAATTCTGGAGTTTTGTATGTATGTATGTATGGTTACCAGGGATTGAACTCTAGGGCATTTAACCACTGAAACATATCTCCAGCCCCCTTTTTATTTATTTATTTTTTTTGAAACAAGTTCTCACTAGGTTGCTTACAGCCTCACTAGGTTGCTGAGGATGGCTTTGTACATGCAATCCTCCTGTCACAGCTTCCTGAGCTGCTGGGATTGCAAATATGCACCAATACACCTGTCACAATTCTGGATTTTAAAAAATAATTAGCCCTGATGATCTAATAGATCCGTTTGTAATTCCTTTTCCAATTTCCTTATTACTTTTAGATCATGTGCAGTTGTCACTGTTATCCATCTCATATCTGATAATGTCTCTTTTAATAGCTGAGTTACATCAAGAATAATCCATATATAAGATATGTAAGGCACAGACTTTCTAAGCCATTTATGTCTTTAGCCTCACATTGACTGATAGTTTGGCTGGCTATACAATTTTAAGCTTAAAATACTTTTCCCTCAAGAAAGTCTTTGCTCATTGCCATGCAGAATTCTGGGAGGAAGATGAGGTCTGATTTTCATTCCTTGTAGATAACTTTTTTTAACTCTAAAAGTTATTAAAATTTTTTATCTCTTAATGAAGTTTTACTAAAGTAAAACATTAAATCAAAAATTCTTTTTATTGTAAAGAATTAGCTTTCTTAAGTTTTTGGAAACTTTTCTTCTTTTTAAAGACTATTTCTTCACCTTCTTTGTCATTTCCTCTTCTTGGCCGTTTATTAGATACACCTTGGGATCTATCTCAGCATGTTTTAACTTTTCTTCATATTATCCTTATTTTTTTTAACATTTTTCTCTTTGCTTCTGCCTTTTATTTTACCCTCCACATCTCCATGCTGGTTCCCTGTTTCTATCTGTTCAGCTTTTTATTTTCACATTCATAATTTTAATTTCCAGTCATTTTCTTATTCCCTGGTTGATCTTTTCCATAGCAATAATAATTCACATTATGTATGTTTGTTCTCTTGGTTCTTAGAATGCTGATTTTTAATTTTTTTCATATTTTTTTAGGATTTTTTTCTTTGAGTCAGTTATTTTGTTTTGTTTTTTAGACTTTTAAATTTATATTCTCAATTTTCTTCATCCTAGCATCTATGACTGCTAATGAAAATTATGATTTGCAGACAAGGCTGACTGGTAAAGATTACTGGTTGAGCCCATTTTCTCTGTTTGACAGGACTGACTGTGTACTTGGAGTTAATGATCATTTAACCTGACTGGCCTCTCTTTAAAATATCTTCATATTGGCAAGTTATGGACCCACTCCAGAAGGAATAGAGTTGAGAAATTTATCTATCCTGAACAGAGTTGTATTTCCTATCCCCTCACCATCCATGTTTAAAATAAAATTACTTCAAATTCTTGTCCTTCTCTTTCAGTGGCACATATCCACATTAGAAGTCCTCCATCAGATTATTCTCATTCTTCAGACTTCATAATTTTAATATTCACTCTTCCTATGTGAAGTTGGGGCTAAAAGGGGAAGTGAGGGGTCTAACAGGCACAGCTATTCTACAGTGTGATTCTTCAAGTAATTCCTTGATGCTCACAGCAATGTTTACTTAGGATTTTTGTTGAGCTTTCATTTGGGAATTATTTGGAAATTCCATAGTAAGACCCACTAGTGCCTCTTGGAGTGTGCTTCCATTCTTTGAATTTTTCCATAAATTAAACCCAATTGACTAATTTTTTCAATATTTTTTCCAAAATGTTTTTCATCTAATTTAGTGCTAACAATATTATGTCTCCCAACCACCTACCTCTCTCTTTCTCTCTCTCTCTCTCTCTTCCCCCCGCTCCATCCCCACTGACTCTCTTCCTCCTCTCTGCCTTATTTCTTTTCATTCCATTATTAGGGGGAGGAGATTTTTTTAATCAGCATTTATTTTGAGCCAGAAACAAGATTGTTTCCATTTTTATGGTATTTTAACATTCAAATACATCTGTTTTGCAGTTATTTTAGCTAGCCTGGTATTTATATAAATACTTAGTTAAATATTTTTTATACTTTAAGGTAGTTGGGACTAACCCATATGATACTACATTTAGATATATATATTTTTAATTTCCCAATATAAAAATGTATATATGGTTTCAGCCAAAAAAAAAAAAAAAAAAAAAAAAAAACTATTTGCTTGCAATCTGCTCTTTCTGGCACCCTGTGTGCATAAGATATTAGAATCTAGCGAATCATGGAAAATGCAATTTGAAGTTACAATAAGTAAATTAGTCACTACATTCTATATTATCCAGCCTGGATGTCATTAAGATTTTGCCTGTATAGAAATAAGTCTATTTATATGACATCTCTCTAAACATTTTGAAATAAAACCATGGTCACTGTGGCTTTAAAAATAAATTTCAGTCTTAATGAAATCTAGTATCACAGCATTTTCAGTCATACAAAGTAAACAAAACTGTTTTCATGAGATGCACTAGCTTTAGAACCAAGTTCCCAGGTTGACTAACTAATGGTCTAGCTAATTAAATTAGTGTAATTTGGGCATAGGAAATTCAACTTTATGGAAATGCAATTTCAGTTTAAAAAACATGAGAAAATACTAGAATCTCACTAATAAATAAATGCTTACATTAAGTAGACCTAGTCCCCACAGTTCCCTCAGAGCCCACAAACATAGGATCTTGGAATCTAAATAAAGTTCATTGAGCAAAAATTATTTGTGCTGTCAAATCAAATGAGCATCCCCAAAAGAATTGCCTTTAATGTATAAAGATAAAAATTTTCTCTAGCAATAATACATAGCACAGTCAGAAAAACAAACAAAAAAAAAATATGGATAAGGCAGAATTCCCAAGGAAAGATACTTACCAGCCCTGCCTATGTGTGTTCCAGAATCTATCTCAACTTTCTCTTCTAAAAGTTTACAAGCACTTCATTTTAAAGTAACTATACAAAAGAGATCATACAGTTTCTTTTGTATTTTTATTGAATTTACTTTTCACATTCCAGAGTGAATTGCAATATTCTGGTATAACTGGCACCTTTCAGAAACAGCATAACACAACCTGAAACATAATCTTCAACTTGGGACATCACTGAAGTCTTCAAAAGGATGTAAGATGATGAATGAAAATGCTTACAGTTCACCAACAAATGGCATGACACAGTCATAAGCATCGATGACAAACATGCAAAGTGGACACTGATCATTGCTGCTTCTTCCCTCCTTCCTAAGGAAAGGAGAAATACTGGAAAAAAGGTGTGGCTGGAGAATGACCTCTAGTCTGATCTATCCTGCAAATTTCTTCTGTGGTTTTCCATGTCATATGGACTTTTTACCCCAGGTTTTTCTTGTCTCAACTGGGCTACACCTACAGCAGGAGTTTTATGACTAATCTCTAATCTCAGACCTACCTTTCCTAATTCGATAAGGCTACTCACTCACATTTCAAACTGTTACATCAAGATTTCAGCAACTGCTTTCTGAGGACACTTGCCGCTAAATATTTGAAGGCACTTACATATTGCCTCAAGAACACCTCTCTTTCTTCTGATCCTTCAGATGGCTATCTCCCTCACGGCCCTCTTTCACTGCTGTGATCTCATGATCTATACTCTCAGGCAAGCTTCCCAGAACACACTTCCAGTTGGGAAGCTGCACAGCCATGGAACAAATGGCTGGAGAAATTGAGACAATTACCTGAATAAATCAAATATCTGATCTCACAATTCATTTAAATATATTCCAAGTCATTTAATCTCTTTTTAAGAACCTATTTCAGACCTGGTATTCTGCTAGGTGAGCAAAACCAATTAAGGTTCTCGTCCTCATGGCTAACAGCCTAACATTAAGTAATAATCCACAACATTAATTCCTGCTTATTATGTGCTAAGCATCTTTCTTGACTCATAGGTTGTGTAAGTTTCTGCCAACTAGTATGAGGTATCTATTAGTATAAGAATCATATCATAATGATACAAAAGGAGTTTTTGCTTTTAACTCCACCATCTTCCTGCCTTTTTCCAGAATATGTAAACTTAAGTTTGCTCTAGATTGCAAAAAGGCCTGGGCACACGCAGCAGGTAACGTCTTTGCAGGGCTTGGGAGTCTAATTTGCATCCTCTGGGGGATCTTAACTTCTATCTGCCAAAGTATAGCCTCTTGCCTACGTGTTCTCAGCTAGCTTTGCAGATCCAGGAATCAAACCCAAGTCCTCATGCCACAGAGCTCAATGCTCTTCCTCACTGGACCCACTCCTTTTCCACACCTGCACTCTGCCTCTGCACAGAAAGAGACAGTGGAAGCAGCAGGGAGGGCAGGCAGGGGGAAAATATCAGTCACATCAATTCTCCTGTGCTTTGAGAATTGTAGATGCTTTCTTGTGCTTCTCCGTAAATGTTTAGTAGCCATATTTCAGAATCAGTGATAGTGTCAATGTTTTTTTAAGAACTGAATGTGGTGCATCGTGGAATGGGAAAAATTAAAAAAATATATATATAGTTGTTGTAATGAGGATCATAGTAAGATATATATAGAAGATTCCTATTATGTCATATTCTCACCTAAATAAGCATTTATGCTATCACATTATGCCATTGTTGTGCAAGGCACTCCACTCATTCCATAGGCATTTATTGAAGCTGTAGTGTGTGAAGGGGTTTGTGTTGCAATGGATGCGTTCAGATATACATCAGATAGACACAGATTTACACAGAAAACACTGAAAGGAGAGAGGAGGAAATAATGGGGTGGGAATAAGAAAAGGGAGGAGTTGAAAATGAACCCTGGGTTTCTTACTTGAGCTACTAGATAGATGCTACACTGTAGAACCAGAGGGCAAAGAAAAATAAGCTGGTTCAGGATTTATTGTTTTCTTTCTTAAGCTTTAATTTTTCTCTTCCATTTTGAGGTTGTTTTTATTTGGTTTCCATTTGATGCTCTGGTCAGAGCTCTGTGCTCCCTGGAGCTTGGCCGTGTCATAACCTTTCTCTGCTTATTTCCATTTTATGAGCCCAATTAGGGAGGATAAAATAGGTCTTTAAGAGACTGCTGCCATCCTAACAGCCCCTAAACATCCCTAAAGACTTTTTTCCTGACTATAAAGTTAATTACTTTTTAATTTTTTTGTCTTTTCCTGACAATCACATGCATTTCTATTCATCTATGGCTATGCCTCTATGTGTCCACCCTTCCTTTACACTACTTCTCTACAAAGAGAAAATACATTTGCACGCGATTTAGTAAAATCCAGCAGTAGACACATATGATGTGATGAAAATTTACTGGAAAAGAACATGATTGATCTTCATTTAAAAAATCTGAAAAAAAATTAAAATAAATTAAATGATGTTTCATTGATGAATGAAGGCACACTTCAGAGAACTGTCATTCTTCATGACTCTGTGACAAGTGTTATGATGTTATTCATGTTTTCCAAAATATCTGTCTAAATTATTCAACTAATTTTACTTTTTCTCACACTTCTTGTAATTTCAAAGCGACTGCGTAGATGAATTTTCTGCTACAGACATTACTCTGGTACAGCATAATCAAATACGTACAGGAAGAAATTTTGTTCTTCTGCTATTTCCCATGTTATAAATTCTGAATCACTAATGTAAAGTTGGAGGATGAACAGCTCTTTGCTTTCTCATCTCAGATCTGACCTCTCACCATCTTCCCCTGCCCTTGAGCCTGGCACCTCATAGGGGCTGGCAAGCGTTAGGAAGGCATGGGCTGGGAGCCAGACTGAGCCTTACAGTGAAGGCTCAGGGAAGCAGACTGACATGGATTCAATAACTAGCACAATGTTGGACACAGTGCTCAATAAGAATCTGCTGACTTAATAGATGTGCGTGCTGCCTCGCTGTTGTAAAGGCTTCAGGTTGATAATGTGGGGCTAATTGGCTGAGCATTATAAATGAAAACGGAGGGCTGCCTAGCTCTTTGCTTCTCCAAAGTCAATACAACTGATTTAAAGACTTCTTCCAGAGATACAAAACTTTTATTCATTTTTAATATTCATGTCAGTAGTTTTGGCAATGTGGAAAAATAAATATACTCAAGCATTTTATGTATGGTTTCAAATATAAAATATATATTGACAGGAAGGAGCAGGAAGCAAATTTGAAGATAAGTTTTAGAATAACACATACTTCTATTATATAAAGTACCTTAGAAGCCAGATCTTAGTTATTTATAATATAATAGTTCTTCATACAGAGCTGGTCTAAATTCAACAACTCCAAGGCTAAATAATTGGAGGACTCTACAATTAACTGAAAATTCCAAGAGTTAGTGTTCCCCACCAAATTCTTCTCTTGAATGCAAGTTTCATATTCAATAATAAATAAAATATGAAATGAATTCCAACAAACTTATATTATTATTTGTTTGTAAATTGCCTCTTAGACTTTCTTTATTCCACAAAGTTTAGATGGAAAAATAAATTTTGCTAACCACATTCTATCTCTAAAGGTGTGGATATTCCACACTCATAAATAAACAGAATGCACACATTTTCAGGGGATGTGCATCTCTCAGGATATCAGCACAAAGCACCCTCCACCCTCTGGCATATTGGGGTGTCCTTTTCACCCCCAAATTTTTGTCTCCATCACTATTCTCAGCAGGCAGCTACAGCTCTGAAACATTAATGCTCTGAGAGAAAATAAGTAGTTATTCTTTTACTACCTTAAAAAAACTGCTAATAGGATTTATACTTGAACTACTATGATGATGTCCAACATCTTGTTGTAGGATCATGTTTTTATTTAGTCTAAAAAAACTGAGACACTGAAAGAATTGTCTGAATAGAGAAAAACATCTTATTTGCAATGGTGTTTGCCCTGTTCCATCTGTGGATATCATTATATGAAAATAAGAATAGGTTATACTTCATAAAATATAAAGGAAGAAAAAATAGAAAAAAAAGTGAGATGTCATCTCAGGAGATTTTGTTTAGTTCTAATATTTATTGTCCACCAGAAAGCAGAGTGAACTTATCATGGCCCTCTCCAGGTAAATCAATCTACAAAGAAACAGTTAAAATACAAATATAAGAACTGCTTAAGTTTTCTTTACTAATAATTCATACAGCTTAGACATTTCCAAATGCTGAAAAACATTATTTTTCTTTGACTAGTCCAATAAATCATATTAAAAAATAGACTTTGAGAGATTTGTTTCCACATTCTTTCATAATTTAGATTTACAAGTTTTATCCTAATAAATTCCCATTGACATATACCAAAATATGTGTTCTGACTCTTAGGCACTGGTCTTTGTTCAACAGATTGGTTTATTACTATCCCACTACCCAAATCTTATAATTTGGGGTTAACCTTACTTTTCTGTCTTACTGTATATAGAACTACATTCATCTAGTTCAACACATGTTCACTCTCATATGCAGATGTTCTTTATTAGCAATGTTTTATGTAGGAAAAGTTAATGGGAGATTAGTGACAAAGGAAATTACTTAAAGTTATAAACTGTTTTATATAATTTTCCATTGCTGTCTTCTTTATTCTTCACTATCATCTTTCACATATGGAAAGGTAATGAGAATAGGGGCTCAGAAATAATAAGAGGTTCAGATTGTACTTAACCATTTCAGTTTCTCTTTGTTTTAGTTGTTTTATTAAACTCTACTTCCATGACTAAAATCATCATAACGATGAAGGGATGGCTTCCCTCCCCTGAAACCCCCCAGAGTTACAGTAGAACAGGGAAGGAGGCATTTGTCATGCAGTAGGATATTCTGGGACAGCTCACTCCTGTGAGCCACATCTGCCCTTTTTTCCTCCCACTTTTAATTAACATTTGGAAAAAGAACTTTGATGTTAGTAGATAACAAAGCTGTTAAAAGAGACCAGGAAAGTGATGTGAGTTCTGTCAATCTTCTCCCTTGCCAAGGAGGATACAAGAGAGTGTTTTTCTTGGAAAATCAGCTCTAGTCAACACATACTCAAAGCAATGTGACCTTGAGCTATATATGTCTAAATAAGAATAGCACAGACTGAAGCATCTTGAGAGAATGTAAATGAACCAGGAAGAGGAAAAGCATCCTAAATGAAGAAGTTAAATCCAGAAAAAGGGTTGTCAAATGCATTTCCTGCCACTTACCTTTTCTGCTGACTGAGCTGTACCAAAAAAGATGGGAATGAAAGCTAACCAAATGATGCAGGTGGTATACATGGTAAATCCGATTGGTTTGGCTTCATTGAAAGTCTCTGGAACACCTCTCGTCTTAATGGCATAAACAGTACAAGTGACCATCAAGAGGATACTGTATCCAAGTGAACAAATGAGCGAGAGATCAGAAATGTCACACTTGAGCACTCCTCGGGCGTTTTCCGGATCCAGTGTCCGTTGTTCTCCATAGTCGATGATGGTGTGTGGTGGGTCCACAACAAACCAGACAAACACCCCAAGGAGCTGTATGGAGATGAGGCTGAAGGTGATCACCAGCTGGGATGCTGGACTAATAAACTTGGGTGCTGTGACAGATTTCTTCCCCTGCTCAAATATTCGGTGGATACGGTTTGTTTTGGTCAGAAGTGCTGCATAGCTGAAACACATACCAAGTCCCAAGAAGATCCGTCGGAAGGAGCATATAATTGTATCTGGTGCTGCAATCATTAAAAAGGTGATGGAATAACAGAGAAAAATCCCTGTTAGGAGCACATAACTAAGTTCCCGTCCTGAAGCCCTCACAATAGGTGTGTCATTATAGCGGACAAAGGTCACAATCACAAAGGTGGTGGCGATGATCCCCAGTATTGCAACAAACACAGGCACCACGGCCCAGGGAGAATGCCACTCCAGTTTGATGATGGGGATACGCTGGCAGCCTGTACGGTTGATGTTTGGTCTCTGATCCAAAGGGCAAAGTTCACAGGAGAGCTCATCTACCTGGTAGTTGTAACCTTCACAGCGCTCACAGTGCCAGCAGCAAGGGACCCCTTTCACGGTTTTCTTCCTTTCCCCAGGCTTGCAGGGCAGGCTGCAGACAGATGCTGGCTGAGTGTGTTCTCTATTAGCCCACTGCATGTCTTCCACCTGTGGGTATAAAAAATTAATGAGCCTTCCATTTTTCCCCCATTTATAATATCCTAATCCTAGCCACAGGTTTGTAATAAATCACTGAATGCTGACAGTACAAATACAGTTTACCATAATAAGAGCCCAATCTCTTTCCCCGATATTGACTTTATGAAAGTGTTAAATGATTGGGTCCAATAAATCATTCACATCATCAACTTGATAAGTGTCATTAGTTTCCATTTACCTCTTCATTGCTGACCAATCTGACATTTGCAGAAAGATTTATTGGCCCAAACAGTTTTAACACGAAAAGAAAAAATAAATAAAAAGGTCCATAGGATATTTTAGAGCTAATCACAAGTATAAATGCCAAATTCTCTGAAACACTGGATTATGATGTAAACATATTTAAAAGATGATATATGTCTTTCTACTATACTGGGGGAAATTCAGTTCACACTGTAGCAATTTTGAAAGGAAATGGCAAAACAAGTTAACTTTAATCTTTGTCTCCTTATGTGTTCATGGAGATAAGAACACTTATGTGCTTTGTTCCTGTTTAGGTTTGAATCCACTTTTTCTTCAGGCGTGCATTTCCACATTATGCAAAAGACCATGCTGATTGAGATAGCTTAATGGTAATGTTTTCCACTGAACAAAAGTCATCCAACAGGTGATTTAAAACAGTGACATTAACTACAAATGAGGGAGTTTCCCTACTGTGCAGAATATTTGCCTTACAGCTTTAAAGTTCTACCTTATAAATCACAGAATATTTTATTGAAATAAAAATATTTTTGAAGGGGACAGTGGCAATTGTAGTTCCAGTTCCTTACCTTGAATTTGTTCCTTATTAGATATACAATAATTTTAACAGAATGCTAGCAGTTAAAAACTCCTATAGATAAGAGGCCATTTGTTATGAAAACCAGCTGCTATGTAATAGGTCAGGGCTATGAAAGGAATGATCTGCTTACTGGTGTGAACCAACAGTGACTGACACACAATCTTGTCTTCAACAGATATTTGCTTAATTCTTAAGGAAGAAAGGGTAGAAAAGGTAGCACACAGAGACCTCAGGAATAAAGGCCAATTTGAGAGGCATGGAAAAGGGAAATGAAGGAATGTATGAAAGGGAGAAACCCCTTATTTTCCCAAGACACAGCTTTATTAACAATCCTTAAGAATTATGATACTCTGTGCTGGTCACTTTCCAAGATTGGTCCCTGATAACCTCTCCTGAAATGCATCCACTCACCTGGTCCTCTCTCACTTTGAATAAGAGATAATCTACATAAACAAGAGTATATTCCAAAAATGATGGTATGTGATTTCTGAAGCTAGGTCATAAAAGACATTTTGGCCTATGCTTTGCTTTTTCTTGGATCTTTCACTCCAGGGGAAGCACCATAGTGTCAATTCCCTATGGAAAGGAAGAGAGGCCTGGGCCAATCACAATCACCAACTTGTGGTGCCTGCGATGGAGCCACCCACAAAAGCATCATCTGGTCCAAGTCAAACCTTTGAATGATGCATCTCTGATTGACATCTTGGCTACAAACTCAGGAGAGTCCTGAGGTGAAGCAGCCCAGCTAAGTTCTCCTGAATTTCTCATTTACAGAAAGCATGTGAAATTAGAAATGTTTGTTGTTTTAAAATGCTAAATTTTGGATTTTATTTTTATAGCAAAAGAAAATTAATGCAGCTTGGAAACTTACTCATTCTGGGTCCACTATCATTTTAATATTAGTAATGTATTGAGAAGCCACACCCAGGCACAGCTACAATACATCTTTAAAATATCAAGCATGCAGTCTCAGAAATATTCCTTCATCACTTTTAAGGCTGCCCCCTCCCTTTGGCAACCAGGTGACTGAGATTGTTCTTATGCTTTTATTACTTAAAATGCTTTTCTTTCTTGAAAACTTCTTCGAATAGCTGAAGGCAGAGAATCATAATTCTTAAACTCAATTTTTGCAGAGGGCTATCTAACCCCCTCCAAGGTAGAGTAAAGAATTCATTTCAAACATCCTCCCTTGGGAAAGGACATGCTACTTCATATGTCATAAGTTCATACAAGACTATTAAATCTATTCTATGAGCATAACACAAAGGTAAATTAATCTATCATAACTACTAATTCTCCATTAAGTTTTAATAACTTTAAGATTTCATTTACTTACAAGATTATGATAAGAAAGAAAATAATGTTAAATCAGAAGCACATAGTAGCTTTTCTAAAAAAAAATTGAGAAAAAAATGAAATGTTCTACTGAGTAGCTGAAATATTGATTTTATACCATAATGGACTCATAAGATAATAAAATACTTTCTGAAGGTAAATTTTATGGTTCAAAACTAATTATTGTAAAACCAAAATTGCATTTTTTTTCCTGGGACTTTTTTGGATTTATAATATTATAGTCCAAAAGAGTTAGCAAAAAAAAATCTCAGAAATGTTAAACATCAAACTTTATGGAAATTTAAAGGATACTATTATGGTTTGAATATGAGGTGCCCCCACAGTGCCCCTGTGTTAATGCACAAATATTCAGAGATGAAATGATCAGATTATGAGAACCGTAACATAATCAGTCTATCCTAGTTTGAATGAACTAACTAGGTGGTAACTGTAGGTAGGTGGAGCTTGGCTGGAGGAAGTGGTTCATTGGGGGTGTGCCCTGGAAGGGTGCATTTCTCTATGGCCCCTCACCCTCCTTTTTCTGCTTCTTGGCTGCCATGAACAGAAAAGCAGTCTTCCACCATGCCCTTCTGCCATGTTCTGCCTTGTCTTGGGCCCAGAGAAATGGGCCCACCATGTGCTGAATCTCTAAAATCATGAGCCAAAATAATTTTTTCCTCCTCTAAGTTGTCAGGTATTTTTGTCACAAGGACAAAAAGCTGAGTAACACAGTTATCTCTGGTGACATGTCAGATGTTTTAAATCTCCACATGCCTTATTTTGTGAAAGGAAATATGATGCATTAACAAAGAAATATAACCATGTTGGATAAGTCTTAATACATAGGATGAATATGTGCCATTATAACCTAAATATGAAATTTTCCTTGATAAGTTTTCTGTGTATAGAATTAATGGATAAATGTTTTTTGTAAATGTAAAATAAAGTTATGAAACTGTGGAAAATGCAACATTTCAATAGCTGTGAGGGTTTCTTTTAAATAAAAATATATTTAAATCATACATGCAATACTTTTTAATAAATGGAGATTAAGTTTGTTTTAGAAAACAAGCTTAGTATATGTGTCTCCATTTTCATCAAGAAATCTATTAATATATGACTATATTATGAATTGGTATTATAATTAAGGTCTGGAGACCAACTACTCACTATCCATCTCGAGGAAAGATAAATGACCTATGCTTGAATGAGGATCTTATAAATACATTGATATTTGAAACTAATGACATATTTTATATAGTTTCTAAATGATGATTTTAAACAATACTACTTGAATATAAATTAAACTGCCTCATTTCTATAACTTCCTTATTAAAAAATTAACAAGGATCATTGAATCAGTTTGATTGCTATATTAACAAATTATTCCATCTTTCATAATAAGTATGAAGAGAAGGCTTATCCAAGTATTTTTAAAATTGATCTCCCTACCATTGGTATTATTCAGATATTGCAATGTTTCTGTCTAAAACATGTAGTCTAACAAATGGATGATTGTTATATAGATAGACTTTCCACAGACAAAATGATAGCCCATTCCTATCTTGACATTATTTACCAACAATGATTCATTCAGTAGGTTTCAATCCAGTGCATTTCAGAACATGTAAGCCACCGGCTTGTTTCTGCTGCAAAATCCTGTTATTTCTACAGAAAACTACACCAGCAATCATACATTTAAAAAAATTTCTGGGTGACTATGCTTGCATTTTAAAATTTTTAATCTTTCCAGAACAGTCATATCAGAGTAATGTTACATATACTCTTTAAAGAGAACATCATTTTTAGAGAATAATTTTGTTCTGTAACAAAGAACTTCTGAAAAAAACATTACAAGAATGTTTCACAATTAAAAGCCCCATTGTAATTAATAATTTCTAGTATTTATTACAAATTTACTCAAAATTTACCTTTGTTAGAGATGATTCAAATATATTAAATGTTATCTTCATTAATATGATTATCATAAAGTGAGTATATTTTAAACATACAATACAAAAGACTGATATCTAATCATAACACTGGTAACTTTTTTCACCCTTTGAAAATTGAATATGGTTGAGGTGATTACCAGATTGATGTCCTGGTTTTATGTGATGTTCCAAATCTATATAACCTTTTTTTTTTTTTAGAGAGAGAGAGAGAGAGAATCTTTTTTGTATATGGACACAACACAATGACTTTATTTTTATGTGGTACTGAGGATCGAACCCGCTACCCGTGCTAGGCGAGCGCTCTACTGCTGAGCCACAATCCCAGCCCAATATAACCTTTAAAAACACAAATTTCCTATTTTAAAGGACAATTTAAGATGAAATTGAGTAAAACAATTTCATTTATAATAGCATTGAAAAATAAGATATTTAAGAAAAAGCTTAGTAAAAGAAGTACAAGATTTAACTGGAAATTATGAAACATTATTGAGAAAAATAAAACAAGGCTCAAATAAATGAGAAGAAATCCCATGTTCACAGATCAGAAGAGGTACTATTGTTAAGATAGTAATATTCCCCAAACTTATCTACCGATTCAACACAATCCCTATCAAAATCAAGCTGGCTTCTTTACAAAAATTGACAAGGTCATCCTAAAATTTATTTGGAAAAATTAAGGGATCCAGAACTATACTACTGGCATAGAGATGAGTTAATAAAATAAAATTGAGAATGCCAAAACCTTTACATATGTGGCCATTGATTATTGACAAGTATAGCAAGAAAATTCAATGAGACTGAACAGTCTTCTTAAATGGTGCTAAGACAATTGGAGATTATATATATATATATATATATATATATATATATATATATGAATGAAGTGAGATTCCTACTTCACATTCACATTACACAAAAATTAACTCAAAATTAATCAAAGACTTAATGTGAAAGCTGAAACCGAAAATAAAACAAAAAACTCTTAGAAGAAAACAAGGAAAACGAAATCACTGTGACCTGGAGTGCACTAATGGTTTGTCAGATATAACAACAAGAGTAGAAGCAACAAAAAGACAAACAAATAAATTGGACTATCAATGTTAAATACCTTTATGTTTCAACAGATAACATAAATGTGAAAAGATAGCCCCCAGAATGGGCAAAGAATTTTCAAATCATAGATCTGATAAGGTCTTTGTATCTAGAATATATACTTTAAAGAAAACTTCTAAAATTCAGCAGCTAAAACATAAATATTACAATTTAAAATAAGTTAACAAATTGAATAGCTTTTACTCCAGGAAGATACAGAAATTGCCAGTCGCACATGCAAACATATCCAACATCATTAACCATCAGAGAAATACAAATCTAAATACCAGCACCCACTAGGATGATTATAATAAAAATTAAGATAATTACAAATATCAAAGAGGATGTGGAGAAACTGGAACCCTTCACATGGCTGATGGCAATGTAAAATGATACTGTAGCTTTGTAAAATTATTTGAAAGTTCCTTGAAAACTCCGAGTTGCAGTATGATTTAGCAAATTGACTCCTAGGTGTATATCAGAAATAACTTAAAATATATATCAACAGAAAAATTCATGCATAAATGTTCATAGAATACTATTTATAATACAAAAAAAGAAACCCAGAAACAATCCAAATGTCCATTAACTGATAGATGGATAAACAAAATGTGGTATATACATACAATGAAACATTATTCAGCAATAAAAAAGGGACAAAGTACTGATGTATACAACAAAATGGATGAACCTTAGAAACATTATACTAAGCCAAAGAAGTCTATCACAAAAGATTTTATGTTGTATGTTTTTATTTTATAAGCAATGTCCAGTGCAGGCAAATCCATAGAGACAGGAAGTAGCTTAGTGACTATTGGGTTAGGGAAAAAGAAAATAGAGAATGGTAGCTAAAAGAAATGGGCTTTCTTGGATAGTGATGAAAATGGCCTAAAGGCGGATATTAGTAACAGATAAATAACACTGAATATATGAAAAAACCACTGAATTGTATACTTTACAAGGGAGAATTTCATGGTACAAATTGTCTTAAGTCTGTTATCTGTTGCTAAAACAAATAGTTGAAACTAGATAATGCATGAATAATAGAGGTTTGTTAATCCCACAATTCTAAGTCTGGGGAGCCCAAAACCATGGCTCTGGCATCCAGTGAGGGCCTTCTTTCTGCATCATAACATGGCAGAGGGCATTTTACAATGAAACAAAGCAAGTATATTACCTTGGGTCTCTTCCTCTTCTTACAAAGCCACCCTTGCCATCACGGGGACTTAAACTTCATGACCTCATCTAAATCTAACTCCTAAAGGCCCACCTCCAAGTACCATTAACATGATTTTAAGATTAAATTTCTAATGCATAAATTGGGGTGGTACATATTCAAAGCATAGCATGATTTATCCCAATTAAACTGTTATCTTTAAAATACAGAGACTATTTGACATGATACATTCAGGCAGTTTTAACACTCAGTTCTTTATTATTATACAAAAAAATATACTCCATGCTCATTTTGCTATTTGGATCAAGCCACAAAGTTCAGTGTGAGCATTCAACAGTGATCAAGACATGGTTTCTACTCTCCAGACATGGTGTGAGTGAAGACAGAGATAAACAAAAGAGCCACAGCTTAGCTTTAGGCTCCTGGGTGAGTGTTAAAAAATGGTACTGGCCTGGGGGTGTCACTCAGTGGTGAAGCACTTGCCTGACATGTGCAAGGCCCTGGGTTTTATCCCAGTAATGTGAAAAGGAGAAGGAGAAGAACAGGAAGAAGAAGAAGGAAAAGGAAGAGGAAGAGAGGGAGGAGGAAAAGAAGGAAGAGGAAGAGAAGCAGGAGGGAGGAAATAAATAGACAATATTGCTGCCAGAAGAGCATATGGCAGGACCACCTAGTCCAAGTTCAGGGTTCATGGATGTAGTTTGAAGAATGTGTAGAAGACATGAAAGAAGTCTCAAGAGCTCACCAAGCAAATACAAAGATATTGTCAGCAACATCCATGAAAAACTGGAGAAACTAAAGGTAGTAAGTAAGAACATTAGGAGTGTGGTAGAAGGCAGTGGGTAGAGTGGCAAGAGAGGGTAGGGAAGAGTGTGGGCATTAGGTCATGAAGGGCCCTGGAAGACACAAAAAGGGATTAGGATATCACCTTTTAGTTAGGGTTCTAGCCAGAACAATTATTGCTTTAGAAAGACTCTCTGGACTGCAGGGTAGAAGGAAAACAAGCCCAAGACTGGATAAAGATAAATATCAGATAATTTGAGGCTGATGCAGAATTCCAGCTGAGAGGTAATGACAATGGGAACCTGAAAAATGGCTGCGGCCATGGGGGTGGAGTAGTGAGGATTCCGCCAGCTGCTGCTTTAAGAGCCATCACCAGATTTGATAGATAGCAAGTTTCAGGCCCAAGGTTAGTTAGTAGGAAGGAATTCTTGAAGCCAAGAGGCACTTGGGATCAAGAAACTCCCATCACTAAATACCTCAGTGTGCTAAGAGGCTCTGTCCTGAGCTGAGTCTTGATGCCCCCATATGTCTATCCTTCAATGCCACAGAATGCAACTATTTGTAGAAAGCATCTTTACAGATATCATTAATGTAAATGAAGTCACCAGGGTAGACCACTAGTCCAGTCACCCACTAGGATGACATAATAATGTTGTTGTTTTTTGTTTTTTTTTATATATATAAAAACAGGGAATTAGTATACAAATATGAATGGAGGGAAGACCATAAGAAGACACAGGGAGAAAACCACATCCATGAATGAAGGAAGGCCTCAGAAAAACAACTCCACCATCACCATGATCTTGAATTTCATGACTCGAGAACTGTGAGAATATCCATTTCTGCTGTTGAAGTGGCTCAGTCTGTGGCACTTTCTTCTGGCAGCCCTACAAAACTAGCATAGACCCTAGGTGGGGCCTTCTCATGATGAGGCATGGTCATAAGGTCCCTCATCCATCAGCTTTATTAGCCCATCGATATATTACATGGCTTTGTACTTGGGATTCCACATGCAGAGAAGAATCAGATAGATTTTTCACATCATAAAGCTACAGTCAATGTGATCCTAAGACTATTAACCACCAACGATGATGAAATTATAAGTAATATCAAAGAGGCAGGCAAAAGACACCAGGGAAATGCAGGGCTAGGGTACTGCAGCATTGACACAGAGGGCAGAAGGAGGGTTCTTGGGAAAGGTGAGGGCTGTCATGGAAGATACAAAGTTGCTGGGAAGACGGGGAAATGCATTTTAGGTAGGACAGATCCCATGAGCAAAGACAGAGGGTAATGACTGTAAGCAACCTGGCATGATTGGAATGTGGTGTGTACACACAGAGGGAAGAAGGACAGCCAGGGACCAAATGAGGAAAGGGTTCATAAGGAGTGTGAGGTTCTCAGGCATTATTCTCAAGGTTATGGGAAGGGATTGAAAGATTTTAAGCAAATATGTGACATGATAATGTTGTATTTTTTTTTTTAAAGGTTTTGGTGAGTCACTGGGGTGACAGATCAGAGAAGACAGCGATACAGCAGCTAGAGTAAGAATTAGGGGAATGCTACCATGATACCAAGCAAGACAAGGGCCAGTGGGCATGTGAGAGGGGTGGTGACGAGGAAGATGAGATGAATTTAGATATAATAAAGATAACAGAAGTGAGGGCAGGAGAGGAACCAAAAGATGGCTTTGAGATTTCTGATCGGTCATTCATCCTTAGCATTCACTAACTTCCACTTCTCCTGATTCATCACTAACCTATCTGGTCATATATAATCTTATTCCTGTGTAACTCCCAGATACTGGATGACATTTGTTTATTGAAACTTCTTAGTTCTTGTAGTGTACTTCCATGGCACTTTTATAATATGTACTTATGTATTTGTTTGCTTTTTTTAACTTAAAGAAATATTTGCTTAAAATTTTAGTTTATGTTTCTAAGAATCACTTATAGGGTTTACTTAAAATACATATTCCTGATTTTCTTAGAGCTTACAGCTCAGTAGGTTCTTGGAAAGAACACTAAGTTGAAATTTCAAAAAGAACTCCTCCTCATTCTAGTGATTCTTACACAGTAATTCTGAGCCATATTTTAGTAAGCAATAATTTAGTTAGTTTATTTCTTCATAGTAGGGGCCAGATCTAATTTTCCACCATTGCATCAGACAGCCTAATAGTGACTAAGACCTAATAGGTATCAATAAATATTTGTTGAACAAATAGAGAAGGAAAGAAAGCGAGTAAGTAGAAAAGAATGACTGGTTTTGAAAAGCAGATCATGACTCGGTTCATGCCTCTGAGTCAGAATCGCCTGGAGGAAGATAATAAAAACACAGTTATACACAAGGCAGTTGAGGCCACAAATCTTCTTAAGGGAATATTCACTCATGGAAATGAAAGAAAGTACAAAAGGAAGATGCTACAAGAAGAACCTTGGACATTTAAGAATGTGAGAAGCAGATTTAGGAAGATCACTGAGGATGGATAATAAATAAATAAAGCCAGATGGAAAGTAGGGAAGAATCCAGATCAAAGTCCAAGAAATAATTGCACTGAAATAGTTAATTTCATAAATGAGGTAGTGGCTAGCAATGTCTAGAACAGCCACATTTCATGAGGAAAAGATGTGAACATCTAGAGTCCTGGTTACCTTTATGAAATAAAATGTACCTTTTTCTGTGAATTCCTCTCTGATCTACATTACTTCCCACAGGTAGATCTGTTCTTCCACAATGTTTCAACAGCCTCCAATACATACTTTTATTGTAGCTCTGGTATACTCTGATTATCTACTGATGTATTTATTTTCCCTTCAGATGGGGAATACATTCATCTCAGGGACATCTTATTTACTTTTACCCTCCATCACCTATATTAATAAAGAGGACTTGGCAGGAATTTCATATTTGACAAATATATAAATTGATTAGAAAATAGAATACACTGGAGACATGTCTACAATGATACATTTACTACTGCTCTCCTCTTGGTGTTTGAGGAGCCTGGCTTCAGGCAATAGGCAGATCTGAGTACTAAACTTGTTCTTTCTTAAATATCTAAGGTTTCTAGGTTATTTCATCCATAGTGTCAGAGAAACTGATTTTGAGGAGACAAAGCATCCCGACACATACCTTTGGGGGATGTTGGAAAGATCCAACACGTTAAGATCTTTGAAAGTGGTATGACAACAGAAAATGTAAATGACAGGCAGAAACTCTTCATATCTCTTGATTTGGGACTGACAGGCAGCACTAGAAAGAAGGTACTCATCTCTGCCTATAATTAAATACAGCTGGTCTATCTGAACATTGTCAGCAGCAACAAGTAAAAAGCCACTGTCTCTGGATTTCATCCAGATCTGCTTTTTTTTGCTTTTGTTTTCCCAGAATCTCAGCTCTTAATACTGGTTTTGGTAATTGCCACACCAGATGTGCCATCTTTCACTCTAGTTATATGCAGAGAAAGCCATGTAGCAATGTGCCCTTGCACCTTGACCAGAGTCAAGTTTGGGGATGGAGACATTAAAGTGTGAGTGGTGGAATGAGTGGCCTAAGGGAAGAGTGCAGAATGTCTGTCCTGTAGTATTTTTGATTCATGGGATACAATAATCCTAAAACAAAGTTTCCTCCCAACATAGCGGATATGCAAATGTGTGGTATTTATTGTGGGACTATTAACGCAGAATCATTACCTGACTTTATAAATTTATGGTCATTCTAATTTGAATACTATAGGATGATAATTTTAAATCATTAGCCATTGAGGTACGGTTGCATTACTATGTTCACGATTATTGTATTTTAGATGGCAAAAATTAGTTTCAAATAATTTTCTTCAATAAACTTTTCATGTAGGAATAATTCATCTAAATGTATTTGATGTAAACAACTACTTTAATTTCTTAGTGTGTGACTGTTTTTTTCTGAATATTATTTAAACATTCACAATATTTATATTTTGAACTTAAAATTCAGCTAAATCTTAAAATATAACTTACATGTCATATATAAATAGCTATATTAAGTAAGTGATACCAACGCTTTATGGTAGCTAAATTTAATTAAATGGATTCTTCATTGCTAAAGGTAAGTAGAAGTTAATAGTATAAAAGTCATTTCAGGACTAAAATTCTCCAATGGCAATTGTGAAAACTTTCAGATTATTCCACTTAATTATTCATATTTCTTATTTTTCCTGCACTAATCTATTAATGCATGCAGAGACTGAGTTAGTTCATTATAGAAGATATTTTGAACAACATGATACATGTTTTGCTCAGTGAAAAACACTTCTCCATTTCAATCTTAGTCCATATGACTCAATGGACTTTATTCATAGAAGATTGCAGGAAGCAAATGCCTTCAGAGTGCTATAAGGGTTCTGGAAAGAATATTTTCAGATGCAAGTCACAAATATTGCTAAACAAACACTGTAAACATAAACTAACATTTATTGATGGCATAATGTGTGTCAGAAAGTGTTCTAAAAACTTAACTTTAAATGCTATAGCAACCCAGTAAGTTAGGAATCTGTTCCCCCACTTCTCAGGGAATTTTATTTAAGGTGTCACAGGGAGTTAGGTAACATGCCTCACATCACACAGCTGTTTAATAGTTTAACACATACCAGTTCACATTTTATTGTGAGATCCACTTGCTCCCAGGGTAGTGCATGACACATAGTAGTTATGTCGCTAACTATTTTTGAAAATTGTATAAGGAACATCCATAATAGGGAACAGGAAGATAGGAAGCAGTGCAGGAGGCATAAGGACTTAAAATAGTAGTCTAGGTGAAGGAAAAGTGGCCCCAGAGGAGAAACTCTAGACAGTAACATACAGTAACAGACAAACTCTAGACAGTCATATCAGGAGGGTCAGTTCATTGGGAATGAAAAAGTAGGGTGAATCTAAAACAGATGAAGGGAGAAGAATCAATATGTTGATCATTTATTTTAAAAGTTCATTCACATGGGACATGCAATAGTTTGGATCTTGTGTATCACTCACACAAGGTTGGTCCCCTGCATGGCACTATTAGGAAGTGGTAGAAATTTTAAGAGGTGGAGTGGCAGGTCTCTAGATAATGGGAGGGTGTACCTTGGAAGGGGATTAGAAGGACCTGGGCCCTTCCTCTCTTTTACTTCCTGGCCATGAGGTGAGCAGATTTGCTCTGCCATGTCCTTTCCACCATTGCCATCTGGCACCCCCACCAGAGGTCTAAAACCAAAGAGTTCACCTGATCATGGGCTGGAACCTCTAAAAACCATGGGCCAAAATGAGTCTTCTCCATTATAGGTTAATTATCTCAGGTATTTCACGTAACAGAACTGACTAACCTAAGACACTCACAATAAAATACAATTATGTTTTATGGTTTGAAAATATTGTATCCTTGTTATAATCCAGATCTGGAATGTCCTCATAAGCTCCTGTGTTGAAGTATTTGTCCCCAAAGCAGCAATGTCAAGGGGTAGTGCTTTTGGAAAGTGACTGGATCATGAAGACTTTAACCTCATCAGTGGATTAATCTATTTGAGGGGTTAAAATTTGAAAGAGCTACTGGCAGGAGGTGAAAACTAGTCAGGTGGGACATGGATGGAGTAAGTAGGTCACTGAAGGCATGCTCTGGGGGACCTTATCTTGTCTTTGTCCCCTTCATATCTCTCTATCTCTATCTCTATCTTTCTGTTTCCACACTGCCATGACTGAAACAGTTTTCCTTTACCCTTTGCCATATACTTCTGCCATGATGTTTCTGTCATGAAGCCAACTGACCATGAACTGAAACATGAGCCAAAATAAAACTTTCCTCCTCTAAGTTTTTTTTTATGTCAGGTATTTTGGTCACACTGACAAAAAGCTCACTAATAGAACCCTTGTGATTCCACAACACTGTTTCTGGCTACGACAGTTCTAGCTATATCATTCCATGTAAGAGAATCATAAAGGTTACTGCATACATTTATCATGTCTTATTTAAAAATGCACTAAATGATACTCTTTCTGAAGGTAAACAATGGGTTTCTTGGATACAGAACAATGGGCACTCTTGGAATTGGAGTGTTGCACTGAAATTAGTTGTACCAAGTGAAAACAACATACTGTATTTTGAGTTTTTCAACCCTCTTATCCTGTTGGGTCATAGAATATTATCAGCTGGGTATTTGAAAATTCAACTTTGGAAATGCTTAGATTCAGCAACCTAAAAGACATTGGACATTAAATGATTTCTCAGGGAAGCTCACTGTCAAGAAACAAATCCATGTTTAGAGAATTTTAAATGAGTTAAAAAAATCTTATCATTAAACATGAGTAGAAGTCAAGCATCTTTACTTGAAGAAATTTTCTACCATGAAAACAAATGTTAAATCATACAAATACAAACAATAAAAAAAAAGCAATTTAGAGAAACAGAGGTGATGTGTGGCGAGGAAAGTATCTAAAAATTGTTCAAAACTTCAGAGATATTTTTAAATACAAAGCATGAATCAAGAAAAGTTGTAAAAAGAATACTCAGAGAGCATAAAAAGCTTGAAAGTTAATTATAATTGTAATTATTATTGTTAGTAATGTGTTTAGTTATATTATTAATAGTAATTATTAGTTATAATTCTAGATATCATAATTATAATTCCAGAAACTCAACAAATTAGAATGTAAATTTGAAATAATCTCTCAGATATTAGAGCAAAAAAAAGAGAAAAATAATAATTAAAGGGTGAGTCCAAAAGACTCAAGAGCTATAATAAGCATTCAGAAAATAGAAATTAGGAACATTGGGATTATCAAACAAAAATTTCCATAATGAAAGCATGAAAATCTAGATTAAAAGCTCATACTAAAGATACATAAAAATGTACAAACATCAGGATATATAGTCTAAGATTTCAGAATACCTGGAATAAATAGAAGACCTTTACATATTTTGGGGCACTTCCCCCATTCCCAAATAAGGTTTTGAAGAACAGAGTACATGAAAGCTGAGAATCAGGATGCAATTAGAGAGACCCTTTCCATCTGGAAATAAAATGATTTCCAATCTCGATATCAGCAACCTATTTCTTAAGCAAAATAATAATAAGATGAGATTAAAATGAAGTGTTTTTTTATATGTTCAGTTCTAAAAGAAAAAAATATTTAAAAAACAATATCCTCCATTCTTCAGTCTCAGCAAGCCTAAATAAGAGAAAGTAAAAGAAAGTGACAGGGGTTGGCTATAGAAAACAGGAGGCTCACCACAAGAGAAAAGTGAAAAACATCCCCAGAATGATGAAAAGGAAGATCTTGAGAGGCAAGCTGCACTGGGGAAAGAGTTTCTGGAAACATAATCTTGCTAGTTAACCAGCTGTCGTCTGGGAAAATTTGGGAGTTAATTGTTATATATATATATATATATATATATATATATATATATATATATATATATATATATATATATTAAATCCACTGAGCAACCAAACAAATTACTTTTAAAGTAATGATTATTAGGTACAGGGAAAAAAATTCCAGAAAAAGCAAAAATAAAGTATACTCAACGGCACATTTTTGAACAGCATCTTCCTGATCATAATTATGTAATTTATGGTGTAACTTCATTGGGAATATAATAGGATAGGAAGTATAAATGGCCATAGAGAATGGGTATAGGAAATAATTCCTGATATTTCATAGTATGAAGTCAATATAAACTGACATCACAGAAAAATAAGTAAAAAGAAAGTGTAAGCCAGTTATTTAGAAACAAGGATAAACACATAAAGAAATAAATAATTGAATGTAATTGCCTTGGACATTTGGAAAGAAAAGCAGAAATTTGGGGGGCTCAGATTTTCCAGATAAGCCTTGTGGGACCAATGAATTTTAAATCATATTTACAAAAAGTTTAACATTTTTTTAAAAACAAGAATGAGTTGAAACAAAGGATAAAAAGCCAATGGAAAAACAAAACAAACAAAAAAACAGAAAAGTTCAGGGAGCTGGACATGAAATGTCAAATAAAAATCCACACAACAAATATTGTAGTACAGAATAGAATTTGCATAAAATCAAATTACTGATGTAGAGGACAACTATTTCATGAATCTCAAACAATGGAGGAAGAAAAGCATAGAGAGAAAAAAGTTAGAAAATATGAAAAAAAATAAGACAGAGACTATTGAGAAAATTTTAAAAAAAGATAATTAACATTTCTCAAGGAGAAACCAACACAATTGTTAAGGAAAATAAGGTATGAAGAAAGAACACTTAAGCAATAGGAGACATTTGCAAAAACATAAGCTGTTTTGGGTAGGAGTTTATAAGTCAGAGAAGATCCTTATACAATTCAAACTTGACCAAAAATGGTTATCTAGGGGAAAACAATTAAATGATACCCTCAAAATCTCAACACAAATGCAGACTAAAGAGAAGCAAAACTATATTTTAGAAGAAACTCTTATGATCGCATAATTAACATGTCAAGCTACTTTACACATTTGAGGACAAGAAGAAAAACATATGCAATCACTAAGAAAACATAAGATATAAAAAAACATTTTATTGTTAAAGTTTGCTTGAATATGTAATGCAGTCTGCCAAAAATTAAGGCAAACTTGAAAAATTCAGACACGAGCCATAATAAGACTGTGATCACTGAAGCATGTGAGAAATCTATGATACTGTGAGCAAACCTAATTACAAAACTGGACTCAACTATTCTTTTAGTCAGCTTTTTTGCTGCTGTGACCAAAAGACTTGACAAAAACAAGTTTAGAGGAGGAAAAGTTTACTTTGGGGCTCCTGGTTTCAGAAGTCTCAGTCCACAAATGGACAATTTCATTCCTTGGGTCTTTGAGGTAAGGCAGAAAATTGTGGTGGAAGAATGTGGTGGAGGAAAGCAGCTCAAGGCATTATACCAGGAAGGAGAGACTCCACTGGCCAGACACAAGCAGGAGTCCCCACTGCTCATCTCCTCCTGCCATACCACTCAGTTACCACTCAGTTAATCCCAAGGAGGGTATTAATTCACTGAGTGGGTTAAGACTCCCTTAGCCCAATCATTTCACATCTGAATGTTCTTGCATTGTCTCACACATAAGCTCTTGTGGGACACCTAATATCCAAACCATAAAAACTAACAAAAATAATTTTATAGGATCTATAAATCCAAAGGACAAAATTATAATGTGGATCCCAAACCTCAGACCTCAATGAAAATTTAATTTGCATGTCCTTTGGGGGTAATCAAACAAATAAGGAAAAAATGTCAGAAAAATAATAAATCAATAAATTCCAGAGCTCTGTGGAAATGTATCAAAAAGATGGATCATAAGGAAATGCTTTACAGTTTTTTTTTTAAATAAATTGTTTAGGCCACATTTTCTGATGACAGCTTTTAGTAAAACTAGAAATAAATTAAGATCACATACATAAAACACAATGACTTGGAAATTAAACAGTTACTTTCTTCAATAAGTCAGTTCAAAACACAATTACAACCATTTAGAAATAAAATACAATGAGGAGACTACATACAAAACTTAAGTGATAAGGACAAATCTTACTTAAAAAATATTTGTGTCCTTCAATGTATTTAGAATGCAATATGAAGTGATGAAAACAAATTAATTTACTTTTCAATTCTAGAAGCAAGGCAAAAATAATGCATAAAGCTAATAAAAGTAGAAGAAAAATTAATAATATAAGACATAGAAGAGAGAATAATAATGAATTAGTAAGTAGTCATTAAAATTGCACATAGCTAGCAAATCTAATTGAGGAAAAAAGGGAAAAAAAAAGAGACATGCACCCTCAGTTCTGAGATATTATAACCATAGATATAAAAAGGGGAAAATAGTAAGTATATATAAAAATAGTAATAAATAGTATGTTTGCTATGTAACATAATAATATGAAATAATATTGCTATATTGCTCTTTAAATATATCCTAAATATATAAATATTTAAATATATCCTGAACTCCTAGACCTAAAAAATACTTTCTCCTCATTTTTACTTGACCTATCACTTGGAAACCATCATATAAACCCTCTGCACCATCATGCCCATGCAAACTAGCTTTTGCTGTCTATTCATCTTCAACACTCAGGAGAAAGGCATCAGTATCCAAATGAAATGACCTATTCTCCATCCACCTCATTTTTGAAGTCCTACTTTCTTGACATCTGAACACCATCACTACTGTTTCCTCTCCTCTTGTCATGGATGCTGCTTCTCACTTTTCTTTCTTGGTTCCCTAGTTCTGCCCATGATTTTTCCCTTAATATTTTCTGACTTGTCTTTCTCTATCATAGATCCCAACAAGTCCCTGGCTTAAAACATCACTGCTGGACTTCAATCCTGATCTAGTAACTTACAAACTAGAACATTTCCAGTGGCCCTCTGACCAGGCACTGTGAAGCAGACATAATATGTGACATAAAGCTTAACGTTTGTGAATGATTCATCATCTGACCTATAGCATTTTCTTCTTGATTTTGTTAGTTGTTTTTTTTTTAAATCAATTTCATACTCTATATCAGCTACCACATATATATTTTCTTTTATCCATCCACAATTCTGCCCGGGCTTCCTAGAATCACTCATCATATTGCCATTCCTTGAATACCATAAAGAAATGGCACCAGCCATTCTTTCTCTTTCACTCCATCCTGCACATGTAAGTCAGAGTCAGATAAAAACAATACTCTGAGTTAGCATAATGCAGCCATCTTCATTTTCCCCACCTCCACTTGATGAATACTGTTCTTATTCCCAAGAAATAGAAACTAGCCCAAGATAAAACCTACTGGCCTGGAGATATGCCCATCTCTCCCTGTTCTCTCATTGAGAGATAGGAGACAATTTACTGGCCCCTGAGATGGAGATCTACTGGTTTCCTTGTTCACTCTTTGGGAAAATAAAGGGACATGCCAGTTTCCCTGTTCCCCCTTCTGAGAGATAGCAAAACTGCCTGTCTCAGTTCCCAAGAAACAAACTTGCCTTGCACAAGATCAGGGGATGCTTACTATGTCAGTCAAGACTAATCCCGCCCCTAGGGCATGACCATGATTCTAGCCTATAAAAGGTAAATTTCAAGGGGGAGTTGCTGCTGCTCTCCCTGCTTTCTGCTGCTGTCCCTCTTTTTGTGCAGAAAAGCCTTGTCAGGCTCCTGACAATAAACCAACTTCCTATCCCAGGTGTGTGTGTGGTCAGTCCTGCCTCACTTTTCTTTTGCTCTACACAGCTCCTTTTGCTTCTATACTTCTGTGATAGAGAAGTACAATGACTTCTCACTGATTCTCACTTATTCTCAAAATAAAATTTAAAATTTATAACATGATTTCAAGCCCTCAGTTTGTCCCAATATATATCTTGAACATCATATAAAATGCCCCTACATGAATTATATGGTTCAAAAATATTTGTATTAATATCTTCTTACAGAGATATCTGCTTTATTTCTATGGCTATTTAAACCTATTTCATCTCTGTCTTGAAAATCATTCTTTCATTCTCTTTCTCCCTCCATTTTTCCCTTCTTTCCTTCCTTCTTTCTTTTCTTGAATCAGAGGCACTCTGCCAGTAAGTTATACCTCTAGCCCTTTTTATTTTGAGATAGGGTCTCTCTAAATTACTGAGGTTGGCTTTGAACTTGCTAATCTATTGCCTCAGCTCTGGAGGTACTGGGATTATAGGCAAGCACCACCACATCCAGCTCTTCCAATCCTATCAAAACAATACTATTTCCTCAAGAGTTATTTCAAATGCTTCTTCCATTAATTGAGTCTGATTACTTAAACTATAAGTGCCCCATTTCTCCTCTAGCCTCATGCAATTTTGTTTGTATCATTTATATGATAATTTCATTATGCTCCCACATTATAATTAACTATTTTATTAGCTTTTAATCTCTTTCAAGTCAGGGACGGTGTCTAATATGTGCCTTAAAAATGCCTTATACTTGAGATCTATATCAGGTTACTTAACCTAGCATTCCATAAAAAAAGGTGTTAATGTACAATCTTGAGATAATCTAACTCACAATTTTATAGGCATTAGGAAATATAGTAAAGTGTCCTCAAGTAAATATGCACTATCACCCTTTGTGCATTTTTGAGAATTATATAATAAAAAATAATACTCCAAATCCATTTCTGTACACTTTCTCTTCATTATACATGATTTCCAGGCTTGAATCTCCAGTTAACCTCACTCTAAAATATAAAACAAAATGTAAAATGACAGGATTTATGAGTTTTATTATGTCAGGTGTTATTCAAAGCATTTTAGCTGATTGCATATATTTAAAAATGGTTGTTTATGTTGTTAGTTTGGTTTATCTTTAAATATAAAAATCTGTTCAGTCTTTTGACATCATTTTAATTTTCTAGCTTCCAATAAAAAAAATCATACTTCATAACTTAAAAGTCATTTTAACTTAGGCATTTTGAAAATCTCTGTTTTCATCAGGATTTGATATCAGATCAGGATTTAAGTCTCTGTAATACAACTAACTATATGTGTTTCTCTGATAACAGCCCTGGTGCATCATTGGTATAGTTTCACTACTATGTGACTGACATTTCCTTTGTGTTGTATTCTTTTTTGTTATTTTAATTAGATATGTACAGTGATGCACCACTGAAATTATCTTTTTCACTTTAAAGATGGAAACAGAACATTAAAATGTCAGTTTTGTTAACTTGAGTTCACTGAGACAATATTTTGTTTGACCAAGAGTTCTGAAAAGTAAATTTATCACATGGATAAATAAAATCATGAAATATGTTGCTTTCCATCGATTGTAATGTGTTTTTATCTCCAATGCATGACTTGAAGTCTAATACATCTGGTCCAACCTAGTAATCTGAACTCAGACTCAGACATTAAGCTCTTAGAGGTTATTCTAATTGTATTGATTGTTTATAAAATATGACTCCATTGTATTTAAGTATATGAGCTCTTTTTCCTATCTCCAGAGAATGTTTGTGAAAATTGCACACATGTAACTATGGATATAGCTGGAAAGCAAATCAATGACAGCTTATCAATCAAACTAAAAGAATACACGTACAATCAAGATGAAAGTTGAATGCATTTTGGATTTCCAGTGGCAGGACAGTTAGATTCATTACTCACCAAACCACAAATGATGTGAAATAATTTCTTCTCTCTCCCAGTGCGTGTGGTACTCTTTTGTGCTTGATTTTTTCCCTTTAATTCCAAAGCTTATCTTCTGTATGATCACATATAATAACCTGACTATGCTTTATATCTGTGGAAATATTCTATATATTCAATCATTTCTCAAAGAAATAAGATTTAAATGATTTTAATTAGAGAGCTCAAAAATGGTAAAAATTTATGGTTTTAGTTGGGAAAAAATGAAAAGTCACATAATTATAATCAATAAATGGGTGAATGCAGACATAACAATATAAGAAATTTTAGATAAAAATCAAAACATAAAGATAAGTTTGGACTAGTAAACAAGAAAATAAGTCAACCAAAGAGAGCTATGTGAAATGAAAGCACATTATAAAACAAACCCTAGAAATAGTTTTCTGTTTTTAAGGAGTCAGGATAGAAAGCACAGTTAAATACAATTATTTGTCTAAAAGTTTTTAGAAGTAGTTTTTAAATTCAGCCTTCCTTTTTATTGTTATTTTCTACAACTCTTAATTATAATAACTGATTTGAATACCTTAAAGAACATGACATGGCTAATGTTTATCATTGTTAAAGTCCTTATTTTCCATTTGGCAATTAATAGAATAGATACAAGATTGAATTTGAGCTTCCAATTGGTGGTACAGAGAATCCTTATTTTCAGAACATCATGGAAATGATTAATGTGTTCCCTACAATGCAAAATGAAGGGGGAAGAGCACTTAGAATAAATTATGATGTCAGAACCAAGGAAAACACTTTAACACAAAACAAATACAAAGAACACAAATTATATTATTTAGAACAGAAACACTAATAGAACAAAACAGATGCAATTTATCCTTTTGAAAGATTCATGGGAAGCTTAATCTGATCTATGTGAATACAGGAGAGTAAGGTACAAATTACAGCCTGATCCCATGACACAGTGCCAAACTAGGCTACAAAAAGCGCCCATAGCTGAATGTGAAGAGACAAGGTAGCAAAGGATGAAAGGAGCTTCTGATGAATCACTCAGGCTGAGGCATTATCTTCACATCCTCGGCTAAGAGCTAGGCAGACTCCAACAGGAGCTGGTGAAATTTATATGGCTCATCACTACCAGTCCAGATAAGGTTGGAAATAGCCATTAGCTAGAATCCCTACCTGGCCACACATAAATCAGGCTGTAGGCCCATCTATTAATTATCAGAAATGAACAATTACCACAAATACCTACTACATTCACTGTATTTGTTGTATTCTATATTCTTAGTTGCTCAAATTATAACAATAAATTCATTTATTGTTTGTAATTATAATTGCTTTTGATTTAAAACTATAATTAATTATTATGTCAATTTGAAGGCAAAATAATTTATTCAGAGAACTTCTGATATTTGTCCCCTGAATATTCAGTGATGGTCCTATGAGCATTTAGTGACTATTGTTCAGTTTTATAGTTTTTTGTGCATGGTATTAGAGATTGAACCTAGGACCTCATACAGGCTAGGCAAGTGCTGTACCACTGAGCTACATCCCTAGATCAGATGCTCAGTTTTTATATCTTTGTTTGGTTTTATATTTGGTGATTGTTTACTTGTATAGATGTAAATGCCCAGATATTTTGTTCTTCTTAGAATAAAGTAAGTATACAATGAATGCTCTTAGAATAAAGTAATTATACAATGAATGCTCTTAGAATAAATTCCACTTCAAACATTATATTTGAATCCTCTCTACTTAAAATTTGGTAATGCCCATGAAAAGCAATTGATTCACTGTGAAAAGACTATGCCAAGGAAAACTCATATCTCAGCATACAAAATGAAGTGCAGTATATATAAAGCACCAAAAACCTGGGTTGAAAAGTAAACATAGGAGTACGATGTCTCTGAAATGTCAAACACCTAGCTTGAGTTCCTTCTTACTCTTACTTCTCCAAATAATTGTTTTGGAGTATGATACCTGCAGTTGGAGAGTTAGTCCTTTGTTTCTAGTTACTTGAATGAGAGACAAAATACTTTGCATTCATAAATGAAATGGCTCATGAGAGCAGATGCAGGTTTGAATAATTTTAAATTCAAAGCAAGGCAAGCAGTTAAGCCAATTATTGTTTTGTGTTTTTCAGATTGGCACCTATATGGGAAAGCCTCAAACCAGGCCAGGGTAATAGTGTAGCTACAGTTAAAACGGAGAAGACTTCCTCTTTCGAAAATAAAAATTAAAAATGAACATGCTTTTACAAGTTAGAAACCTGTCTTCTTTTATAGAGGGAACCTCCAGCATTGCAAATGTCACCCCTTGTTGAGATTACTAAAAAAATAATAATGTAAACAAAAGAATATTTTATGTATTTCTGATAAAAAAAAAAACACTATTTTTCCTCTAGAGAATGTTGTTCTCTTCCATTGTCCTCAGTTTCTTTCCCTAATCAAATACAGATGTTAAGGTTTCTTCATTGGTGTTTTTAGGTTTATTTAGGATCCATAAACTACTTGAAAAAAAATATAGACATAGTAACAAGTATTGTTTTAACTGGATGGAACAGAGGACAGAGGAAGAAACACAAAGGAAAACACAAGATGGAACTCTATTCTTACTCTGAAAAGTAAGCATCCTATCAGAGGATTTCTCCCCTAAAGAAGAGTTTGGGGGCCTTTTCCTAAGATGTTCATAGGGATACTGTCTCCCAACACTGCAGAACTCACTGGGAATCAAGAATTAAAATGTGAAATTCTAGCTAGCACTAGTATAATGAGTTGATTTAAATAAAGTTCTAGGAGTTTTCTCAGTAAGAATCCCTGATTGACTCATTGCCATATCTGATGCATGCCTAAAATTATGGAAAAGTATATAAGCAGAAAATTCATAGGAAATGACAAAATGGCAAAGCTGAGTTTAAAGCCCAGTAGCTTAATCATAAAGCTACCCTCTCACCTCTGAATGTTGTTTTCCAAGCAGCATCTTTCAAATAAGTGTTGTTGAAAGAACCTCAAGGATCTTAACACAGAGCAGCCAATCATTTTCAATATGGAAAAATGGTAAGAAATCAACAAAACAGAGAGAGATGCTATAAAGTTCAAAGTTATGAACACAGAAACTAGGAGTAGTTTAGGAATAAGGAAGTCAAGAACTGAGGCAAGTAGAGAGAAAGCATCAACAATTTGTAAAGAGGGACAGATACTGAGGCAAGGCGCCTTTCCATGTATTTTGCCAGACAAGATCACAGCCAGTAAATGGTGCAAGTAATCTACACAAGGAAATAAGCTGCAGATAGCAGCAAAGTCACAACAAGTCCAGTACTGATATTGAAGGAAGTGTCAGCTCTTGGTAATTTCAGCACCAGGTAAAGAGCTGCAGGAGCTCAGCAACTTGAACAAGGTTCAGACCCCATCTCAATTACTGTCACACTGGATAATTCTTGAACGGATCACATTATCTTGTGGTGCCCCAGTGCCTTCTAAAATGCCATTGAAATGGCTTAACAACTTACACTGAGACAAGAGTAGGGTAAAATGTGTTTAAAATCAGAAAGAAAAATTCTCAGTTGATTCAGTGAGTCTTCCGAACTGTATAGGAACATATGAGTATAAATTGGAACTTCCCAAACCCCACATGGTCTGAATGTAAACCATTATTTTAAATTGGAAGTGAAATTTTCAATCTTATTGTTCTGCTGTGTAGGCTCAGAGTAACAGTAGTGAGTTTACTGCCTGTGAAGGGACATGTGTCTCTCCTTGCAACTAGGTATATTATATTTTCTCTTTGAAATTCTCTTCAATCACTCTCCAGTCTTGAATAGCAGCATCTGTAATTGTGTCAACAGACATGATCAGTTTATGATCTGAGAAAGTTGAAGCAACAAATGCTTTGCCACTTGAAATCTAGCCCAAAGATAGAAAGTTGCATTGTTAGAGGGAAGGCTAATCTGTACTTACAAACCAGCAGCAATGAATGCTTCCATCCTGTGCTGACTTAGTTGCATCTTTAAAAGGCATGACTGAATTCCTACTTCAGCTGAAAGAACTTAAAAATGTAGAGCAGTAAGTTTTTTAAACCCACACAATTTTTAGTCTATATTAGTGATTATATGAAGTCATTGATTTTTTAACTGAAAGTTGAGTTAGTAGCAAGGCTTCTGAATGTAACTAATTATCAGTATTTCATCTTTTTTTTTTTTTTAAAGAACAACATTGAACTATTTCATGGAAAGACAGAATGGGATAAAGAAAAATCCATAAAATTACTGTTTCCTGAATTCAGAAATTCTAGAAAAATATTTGTTTACCTTTTGAGATTTTAAACAGCCAGAGAAGTTAAGTCAGCTTTCTATTGTTACTTATAAATGAGTCTATAAATAAGTGGGAATCTCTGCATAGAGATGAAATGAGCCAGCAAAATACCAATGAGTACAATATAAAAAAGCAAAATAACACCATAGATAAGATTCATTGGTCAAAATATGTCTTTTTTGGATAAGAACACAGTGTGATAAGTTGTTAGGCCTGATACAATAAATAGATTACTTTCCATAATGGGTTTCTCCATGACCCAAAATGCTATAAAGGAGCATGGCAAACATTCACAAGACACCATTATGGAATATTCACATTCCAGTTTCAAAATAGGATTAAGCAATTTTGCCATTGAAGAAATGGAATAGGGATAATATTGCTATTTAATAAAAATGAATCAAATGTATATTTACCAAGTTGGTTAACTAGGAATGCTAATAAAATACACATGTAACTACAAGTCCTATAATTAATGTTATTATAGCAGCCTAAGAAACCATATGAGTTTTTTTCATATCTTCTTAATTTGATCCAATTGTAAGAAAATGGAAGTTCAATAGTAGGAATCAGCTCTTTTATGTAAGATTTTATTAGTTGACTCTTCCTCCCTGTGACAGACATGCTACATGATCTATGACTCTCCTATGTCCATACACTGAAATATACATTCCTACCAATTCTTTAGTACCCTATACCTATCATAATTATTATTGGCACCTTCCATCTTGTACCTTTTTAGAAGGAAAAAAAATCTACAAAAGTAAGAAAACAAAAGACAATTTAAGATGTTACATATAATGTTACCAAAATGATAATAGTCTGAACAATAGCAATGTCTATAGATGGATTCTTCCTCATCTATCCACGAATTATCTTTTACTTTATTCACTTCAAAATTCATTAACTCATTTCTTTAATTTTAAAATCGGTGTGTGATGTATAAAGAAGTTTCTTTTGAGCTTTATAAATAATATCTGATTGATTCAGCTTTACAAGTTTTGTATTTCCAAATCAGAGGGAAAATATAGAAAAGAGATAATAAAATAGCAAACTGTCAATCTGGATAGATTGTTAAAAAGAGTGAACCAGCCAGGCATGGTAGCATACATTTTGTAATCCCTGTGACTCAGGCTGAGGCAGGAGGATCCTGAGTTCAAACCCAGCCTCAGCAAAGTCGAGACACTAAGCAACTCAGTGAGACCCTGTCTCTAAATAAAATACAAAATAGGGCTGGGGATGTGGCTCAGTGGTCAAGTGCCCCTGAATTCAATCCCCAAGACCAAAAATAAATAAATAAAGTGTGGACCAACATTGAGAGGTAAATTATCTTGCTAAGATGATTTTCCTCTTTCTCAAGGAAAATTTGAGGAAAACTCTGGAAAAATAGAAGTGAGAATAGATTCCATTGGTGTGAAAGGCATCACCATGATTTTATAACTTCTTTGTGGTAAAAGGAATATGCACTCCAAATTTACCCCTAGCTTAACTGAGGAAGGAGTCCTGGTATTAGGAATGTTTATTATGTTAAATTTCATTCTTTCAGAGAAATACAATCTTAAGTATTTATTGTTGAAGAAATGCTCAGTTATTGTTGAAGAAATGCTCAGTTAATGTAAATTAAATAAGAATTTTTGATGTGGTATATAAACTTAAAAATTAAAATTAAGAAATAAAACTCAAGTGTAACATCTTAAAAATAAGCAAAAGCCTTAAATAAGTGATCTGTAAATATAAAAAAATGACTAAACAAAGAATTACTAAAATAATGTATGGTTAACTAAGTAGCTCATAAATGTTACTGAAGTGTTTCACTATTTCCTATTGCTCAGTATGTGGATATGATGTTTTAAAAGTGTAAACGCCATTATAATGGACATGGTCATTGTGTGGTCACCATGCCACTCAGGTGCACTTCTCTGTGTCATCTTGCATTCAGTGGGGCCTTTGGCCTTGTAGAATACATAGACATTGCATTCAACATTCAGTTAATAATTACAATGATTGTATTTTAAATACTTCTCTGTTCATAATATTTAACTTTTGCTTCCTCTGTGAAGTTAAAAGACGCGTACTTAACCAACAATGTTCGTTACATCTCATGCCACCAGTGAAAATACTAAGAAACCATTGTGTAACAGATTGTTTAGTGAGTATTTTCCTTTATCCAGAAGCCCAAGTAAGCCCTAAAGTGAAAGGTATGAGAAAAGCTGCCCAAAAGCTACCTTTAATTCCTTGCTAAAGAGGAGCCAAAGAACTATCCTGAAGCCACTCTCCTTCTCTGATTTCCCACTCTACCCTTCCTCTCACTTTACAGGGAGAGCATTGGTGGGGAAAGTGCTCAGAGGATAACAATCTAGGATTAGCCTCAAGGGAAGGGGTATTTCATGGCAGAGATAATTGTCTCCTTCCACAGGAGGGTTTTCCACCGAACCTCTTGTGGAGACTGCTAGTACCTGTATAAAATGAAGTTCTAGATAAATATTTTCTGAGCAATAGAATCCACAGGTATACCTGAGGCTACCACTACAGAGAAATTTGGTGAGAAAGCTTTTCAGAATCTCTTGAATTATGTCCATGTGAGAAAGCTTATTGCCAAGGAATCCTGGACATGGTGGAAATAAAATATAACAGAGTGTCTCATCCAATAAAATGTAAAAAGTTAGAATAAAGGCTATCGCTATTTTTAGGTATAGCATATGGCTTCTAGGACTTTGGAGATGGGGAAGAAGACTAGCAGTTTGAGTACCTCTACCACCATGTGAAGCCAAACATAATTCAGATAACAGGTATCCCCAATAGGCTTTCTCAGCATCACTGAGATAAGAAATAAGACCTCTCTCCTAGTGAGAGATTTCACTGGTGACTTGTTCAATAGCATGGGCCAAGGAATTATATGGCTGCTGTTATCTGAAGGGATCCTCATCTAAGAAGACGTGGATTGAGACCAAATTTTATTCTAAGAAACCATGCATACAACTGATTTAGAAACCATGTTAGCCCGAGGTCAGCAGCAGATGGAACCAGAATGAAGACAAAGAAATGTCTCCATTACAATTTATGCCACAAATAGGATCGTAAGAGACCATTTATGAATGATTATAGATTAGTAAACTGGATAATCTAAAAGAAATGGAAAAATCATGAGAAACATATAACCTACAAAGATGGAATCAGGAAGAAATATAAGTTCTGAGCAGTCCCATAATTAGTAGGGAGGTGAACCAGTCATCAAAAATCTCCCAGAAAAGAAAAGCACAGTTCAAGATAGTTCCACTGGTGAATTCTACCAAAAAAAAAAAAAAAAACTTTAAAGAGAATTAAAGCCAATCCTTCTCAAACTCTTCTAAACATTGAATAAGAGACGGTACTTCCAAACTCATTTTACAAGGCCAATATTACTCTGTACTAAAGCCAGATAAATGTGACATAAGAAAAAAAGGAGGGGAAAAGTATTACCCAATCTGTCATAAACAAAGGAGGAACATTCCTAACAAAATACTAGCAAACCAAATACAACAGCACATTAAAAGGATCATACACTGTGATCATGTGGAATTTATCCTTTGAATGCAATGAGGGCTCAAGATATGACAATCAATTAATATAATGTATCTCATTAACAGAATTAAAAAAAAAAAAAAACAGCTAACAAGCATCATACTGGATGGTAAAATGTTGAAAGACCAGGAGAAATAAGGGCACCCACTCCTGCCATTTCTATTCAACAGGTATCCTAGCCAGAACAATTAGTCAAGAGAAAAAAATTAAAATTTGTCCAGGAAAAGAAGTATAACTGTTTGTTAACAGACAACATGATTCCTACAGAATATCCTCAAGACTCCCTAGAAGAAATGTTAAATTAATATTAAAAATGAAATAAAGTTACAGGATACAGAGTCAACATACAAAAATAAATTGATATTTATTTCCAAGTCTAAAATAAATATTTCTACACATTCACAAAAAGGTAGCTGAAAAGTAAGAAAAGAAATTCCATTTACAATAGCACAAAAAAGAATTAAATACCTAGGAATAGACTTGACTAAGAAGGTAAATGACATATATTGACAACTACAAAACATATATGAAAGAAATAAGACACAAACAAATTGAAAAGACATCTGTGTCATTGAAAGTTGAACAGAAAAGAAAATATGGAACATAGATGCTATGAATATCATTTATCTTTTTAAATTTATTTTTTACATACATGACAATAGTGGAATGCATTACACTTATTATTACCCATTTACAGCACAAGTTTTTGTAACTCTGTATATAAAGTATGTTCATGCCAAATTATGCCATTATACATGTACTCTCTCTTTTTTAAAACTTTTAATAAAAAGACTTTCTGTAATATGTAACAATATGCATGAACCTTGCTTTACATTATGCTAAAGGAAATAAGCCAGTCACAAAAAGATAAATATTATTATTCCACTTTTAGAAGTTATCTAAAAGAGTCAAAATTAGATAATCAATAGTAGAATGGTTGCTGTAGGGGCAGGGGGTGGGCAGGGAAATGGGAGATGCTTAATCAGTGGGCATAGAGCTTCAGTTAAACAAGACAAATAGGCTCTAGAGATCTACCACACAACTATAGTCAACAATATGCATTGACTGAGGGTAGATCTCATGTTAAAAGGAAGCAATGAGTATTCTTACCACCAGAAGAAAAAAATACATTAAAAAAAAAACTATGTAGATTTCTAAATGTCAATAAGTTAGCACTCTAGTGGGGAAAAAAATGACAAAATCATAGAATTTACAGGGAAATGGATGGCATTAGAGCAGATTATGCTAAGTGAAGCTAGCCAATCCCTAAAAAAACAAATGCCAAATGTCTTCTTTGATATAAGGAGAGTAACTAAGAACAGAGTAGGGTCGAAGAGCATGAGAAGAAGATTAACATTAAACAGGGATGAGAGGTGGGAGGGAAAGGGAGAGAGAAGGGAAAATGCATGGAAACGGAAGGAGACCCTCAGAGTTATACAAAAGTACATACAAGAGGAAGTGAGGGGAAGGGGAAAAATAATACAAGGGGGACAAACGAATGTCAGTAGAGGGGGCAGAGAGAGAAGAGGGGAGGGGAGGGGAGGGGTGATAGTAGAGGATAGGAAAGGCAGCAGAATACAACAGACACTAGTATGGCAATATGTAAATCAATGGATGTGTAACTGATGTGATTCTGCAATCTGTATATGGGGTAAAAATGGGAGCTCATAACCCACTTGAATCAAATTGTGAAATATGATATATCAAGAACTATGTAATGTTTTGAACAGCCAACAATAAAAAATGAAAAAAAAAAAAAAAGTGAGAGAGAAATATTTCCCCACTACAGGCAAGCCTCCACTTAGGTAAGAAGAACTGGGTCTCACAATGGCTCCTCCCTACCCCCTATCAGCTATTGAGAAGGGACTAAATGAGAACTCCACAGGGTGGACCTAGTACCATCATTGCTCAAAAGCCTTCACTTGTACTTTCACAGGCCAAAATAATAGGTCTAGACTTTATTAGGGGATGTACAGGGTAAGTTTTAGATATGAAATGAGATTGCATTCCTAAGTGTTGTGTATTATTTGTAATTGTCAAAAATTATCAGAAAATTGTAATCTGTACTCAGCTTTTCTTAAAGGCAGGAAAAAGGAAATAAACAATTTCTTGTAGTATCCCAAAAGATCAAAATTGAGTAAACCAGTTACAGTAACAATAAAGGAAGAAATATAGTTGCTGTTTTATATCAATTTGAGGCTTTCAAAATTGGAATGAAGACTGGAGCAGGGGTGAATAAAATGGCAAAATAGGAGGGAAGCTTCAAAACTGCACATTTCCTCTTCACTTAGAACTTTCTGACATAAATCATTATTTTTAAGTATATTTTCAAAGCACAAATACATTTATTTTAACAGGAAAAAATATATTTCCAAAAATATAATGTTTCTAAATGACAAATTATTTTTATTTTAAATAATTTTTTTTCTATTAACATTGGTAAATCAGTATTGATGTAAATCTTTAAATAACTTAAATTATCTGTTTAGCATACAAAACAACTATCTATGTATTTCCTAAGAAAACTGTTTAGTGCTCAGTGCTCTCTCCCTCCTTCTCCTTCCCTTCTTTCCTCCCTCCCTCTCTAATCCTTTCTCCTCCCCTCTCTCACTCTCCTTGGTATACTATTATTTTAACTTTAATCTGTTGTCTGCTAAAAAAAAAAAAGTACTATAAACATTTATGACACCTTCCTTCATTTTAGTTATAAATGGCTGTACTGAAGTTAAAAATGGCATCAGGTTAGAAAATAAATGGAACTCTTTGTCCATAAGATTTTTATAATATTAAAATTAAAGAAATCTGGTAGAACCTATTTGGCAGCTTCAGAATTGTGACAATTGTTTGCAGCTCTCTGATGAGTTGGAAATCATTACAAAGGGATTTGAGATCCAGCTAGGAAGAAACACACTAAGCAAATGTAAAATCACCATTAAGGTTTACAGTATTCTAAGGGAGATCAAAGAGAAGAAAGACCAAATTGGGACATGTAATCCCTGAAAAATAAACCAGAGAAGAACAATGCCTTTGTAAATTAATTGCTAAATAGCAATGATTCAATCTAATATTCTGATGATTCTTCAAAATTCCCTTCTATTGTCCCTCTTAAAATTATTATTTTTAAAATATATGCCCTAAAGTTTAGTTGCTCCAAATGAACACACAAAAGATCCACAATTAACTAACAAGGAACATTTTATTTCTCTTCTCAAAACAGTGGGCCATCTAAAGACTGGGTAGTTTCTCAATCTGGCTTTGTTTTGTGTTTTACATAATGTAGCCACAAGCCAACATTTCTCTAATTTGCCTCATACAATGAAGTTGGCAAAAGTGCCAAGTAACTATTGTTCTCAAAAAGGTACTTTTCAACCTGGGTATTTAACAGTCACCATAGGCTCCATGTACTCGAATTTTTGTTCTCCAAAGAAATACTGAAATTTTTAAAAAAGAAACAAAAATGCTGAAACTGAATTTTATTTTTAATTTAATTCTGACACAGGAAGACTAGGACACTTTGTATTCAGATCAGAGCTGCCAGTCAAAGACTGACAGTCCGGTACTTTTCAGGCAGTGTTGGCATGCTGTCACTAAAATTGGAATGAAATTGCGTGAAGAACTCTCAGGGAAGTCTTCTGCAGCCACTGTCACCAGTTTTGCTGTGATGATGAATGGGGACGGGGGCTTCTCCCAGTAATATGTGGTAATATTGTGGCTTCTCCCATATCATCTGACAACATAAATCATGCAAAATGCAGTCTCATCTACTTAGGAAAATCTACTCTATCATCAGCTGCAAGGTGTTAGCATACCAAGTTGAACACAGGAAGGCAAATTACAGGCACCTAAGTCCAACTTAGGTCTGTCAGTTTTTCAAATCAAAGAATATCAGTCTTAGAAATTTTCCTTTTAAAATCCTGGTCCTTAAAAATGCTTGGAGTTATCTATGAGGGCTTAAAGAACAATTTGCCCATGTAAGAAAAAATTTTGCCCTCAAAAGTCACCTGAAATAAGAATTCATTGTTTATTCACGTGTATTTAATAACCCCAGGACATTTTGATCTCCCTTTTAGCTCTTCTCTGGACTACATCACCTCATCCCAATCTCCTTGATTCCTAAGGCTAACTTGGTAGTTTCTTTTTGTGTCTACTGCATTTTCTTTTCCCTAGCTTTTTCTTTCTTATCTCATTTTTTCTCCATCAGTACTTTGCCACAAGCCTCTCTCAACATCACATATTCATATTTTTTGGCCCTCAGTTACTTTATATTTGATTTCAGTTCACCTGCACTCCCCCACTGGGAGACAGTATAGAATAGCATTGGATGAAAGATCTTTGCATCAGTGAGCTTGAAGTACAATATGGGTCCTAGACATCTGTCAGGCAGGATATTTCTTAAATTATAATTTTAGAGTTCCAAGCATTAAGCCTCTCCAGCTGCAATAGCCAAAGATATTGTATGAATATAATAAAAATTAGAAATTTGAAGTATCTCCTGTACTCCTTAGTAGAAGCTCTCCCACTCATAAGGGCTAGAAATATCTAAAGAAATTTTGAGAAGTGTAAAGATGAATTTAGTTTAACACTATTCCTATTATCCATTTATTGGAAAGTTGAAGAACTCTTGAAAAACACCTTTCTTTACCTGAATGCTGCTGACACTAAATTATAAAACTATTAATAAGTTCAGGAATATTCACTCATTCTCTTCAGTGCCCCCTCCCATAAGTTACCATGACAACACCTCCTCTGACTACCCCATTCTAGGAAAGTTAGACATGGGGAAGAGGAAAGCCCATTCTAGAACTGTTTCTAGAAAATAGATGTCCAGTTAATTTACATGTTCTTTCATAAATATCCCAACATTCTGGGATCTCCAGATCTTGGCTTTGAATAACATATTCAGATTTTCAATAACATCAGTTGTGACCAGATTCAAATGTCATTTTTATGATGCTTGTCAATTTTTCCTAAATCTATCTGCAACAGGCAACCACCCTCTTCATAAGTGAAACACTTCATGAGATTGCTTTTAAATGCACATTCATATGGCCAGGCCAAAATTATACTCTGGCTCATGAATTTGCTATCCATTACCCCAAGACCCCTCCACAATAAAAGTTGTGAGGTGCAGGAGAGAATAAAGTGCTTACAGTCTATCGAATTACACAAAACATAGGGGAAATATTACCAACATAGAGTAGATTTTTAATAAATGCCCTGAATATGAGAAGTAGTTCTTAATTTGATAGATAAGAATAAGTAGAAAATCCACAATCTAAACTATAGTATAAGAAGGTTTCAAAAGAATGTGTTTTTCCCAAAGGAAACCCCATAGAGACAGAGCACATGGAGGCAGTAGTTAATTTGAATTTTATGAGATTAACAACTATACTGAAAACAGTCTACATACAGAACCATTGTAGTCTATTTCTAAGACCAGGATGGACACCCATCTTTTTCAACTGGCATTCACCCCTAGATACAAAAGCACAGGACTTCTCTTAAAAGAATCCAAACAAAATTCTGGAAATACTAAGATTTCTAATATGTATACTATTCCTTCATATTAGGAAAAACTTCTCTTCGCCTGTCATCAGGTGTGTCCCACCCTCTCTTCACCTGCACAGCATTCCTGGCCTGGTTTCCCTTTCTGATCAGGAATCCAGTGAGGAAAATGTCCATTATCTTTCATAACAGCAGAGGCAAACTACTTCAACTCTCCAGAAATGTCTAAAACCAAGTAGGACCAATCAGCAGGAAAGAGAGACCATAAGAAAACAAACCAAAAACTCATGTCTTGGAGGAAACTGAGGTATTCCACAGAACAAAAATACTCCACTTTTTAAAAATGGTAAATACTATAGAGATTCAAGAGGAAAATACACCTACAGATATAAGATATTGTTAAAAGTCAACATGAGGGATTGGAGTGCTACTGAGTGAGATTAATGATATAGCTGGCGAAGTTGAAAAGATTGTAAAATAAAATTGGAATATGTAGAATGCATACAGCTAAAAGATGAATATGAGGAAAAAATGTAAGTAAGATAAAGAATCAGCCCACATAGCATAGCTGTTAATAGAATTTCAAAAAGATTAGAGAAGACTGAGGAGTGGCATAATATCTAATAAATAATACAAAGACATTTTCCAGGGCTAAAGAACATGAATCTTCACATTGACAGGGACCACTGGGTCCTCTGTATAAGGAACAACAAAATGATGATGAGTCACCCATGTGTAATTTCTTTCAAAGCTATTTGATTTCTTATCAAAAGCACTGGATATTAAAAACAACAAAGTAATTTCTTTTAAATTCTGCTAGAACATTTTCTATCAATGTTTCCATATCCAACCAAACTATCCATGCAATTGTAAGTCAGGTGAAAGGTATTTTTCAGATATTTTCTGAAATGGTTTTCCTCTCTTCTATCCTATCATAGGAACTTATTTGAGGATGCCTTCCAAACTGTAGTAAGGAAACTAGGACGGAGGAAAACATGAATCCATGAGATGAAATTCCATCCCAGCAGGATAGCAAAGGGAATTCAAGGGGCAGTTTTTGTGCAGCAAACTCAGAGAGCAATCAGCCAAGCTTGGAGCAGGGAGATAGAGAATCTCCATAGGGGGTTGAAGGAAGACTCCTGAGGGCAATGAAGACAGAGGAGAGATGACAGGACACCACAGATATGCAAGGAAACACAAGCTGAACGATGACTGGAAACATCAGGATAAAATGGGTGGGGTGGGGGGCAGGTTTCATCTAAATATAAAGAAAGAAATAGGCACGGGAATGTTAACCAACAGACTGAGAATAAGAAAAAAGAATACATCTGATCTTGATGCCAGCAATATTTTCCTCTGGGTGGCCCCAGGTTTGTGGCATCAGATCCTTTGGAGTAAAAAAATGGAGTCAGCCCAGAAATTAATGTTTATATAATCAGAACAATGTAAATGTCTGTTTGCTTTCCATTTTGAGAGTCCACCAGGGACAAAGAAAGGAAAGGCTTGGTTTTCCTTCTAGGATACAATGTCAATGTTAACCTAACATTGTAGAAGTGAAAGTGTGGATCAAAAAGAAAAAAAAAATGGAGGTGTGTGTACACCTGGGATGAAAGAACAAAGATAGTATGTTTTCATATATTTTTCTTAAAATATATAGTTGAGATATATATCATAGGGTATATGTTGAAAGGTTGGGATCAGAAATAAAGGTCTATTTTTCAGGGGGTCATAAAATTTACCGGAAGAAAACCCAGAATCTCAAAACAATCTCAAAGCAAGCACTGGGAAGAGATGAGAATGGGAAGGATAGCAAAAGCAAACGAATTCTTAGCTTTCGTCTCAAGTGAAAAATTTGAAATATAAAAATAATATCTGGAGTTAAAACAGAAATAATTATTTAAAAAATTAAAGGATGTTACTTCTCTGGAGTCTGGAAAGGAGATCAGAGAGTCTTGATTTCTATTTCAATTTTATTTTTTGATTTCTATTTCAATTTTATTTATATTTCTATTTTATTTTCTAAAATAAAAAACTTTCTAAAATAAAAACTTCAAGAAAAATTAAAAGTGTTCAAGTGACATTGATATCATCATTAAGCACTGTAGGGACTCAATACCTTTTTCTAGACTCATCAAATGCCTTGTTCCGTGTGCCAGCTACTGGTATAATAAACTATTACCTTAAAAACATTACTATTGTTACTGGCAGAACACTGAACATAAACAAACCCACTAATTTTGGCAATGTGTTGATTTCTGGAATATATCAGCTCTTTAGCTTGATGGACAGAAGGCATGATACACAGTCAGGTCAGTCTGTGAATACAGACTGAAGGACAAATAAGAAAAAGATGTGAGGGACGTGGAAAATCACCTATTCAGGAACACATTCCAAACCTGGATGTGAAAGTGTCTTTTTACAGAAGCCAGCGATTTTCCCCACGTATTACACTGTCAGAGGTGAGGCTCCTCTGACAGGACAGACCTTTGTTTGAAATCACAACTACCTGAATCTTTGGATGTGTTTTCCAGCTCTGTTTTCACTTTCCTTTTTTTTTCTACAAAGCTGTCTTTTAAGTGCTTCATGATCTAAAATCCCCCAAGGCAACCTGAGTTCCATTTCTTTCCTTTCTTTCTTTCTTTTTTAATTAGATACTCACAAAGTGCAGTGTCCTTTTCTTTTTCTTTTTTTAACACTCTATTTTTTTTTTTTTTTTTTTACTTTTTGGGGGAGGGGAGACTGTTCTGCAAACTGACACAGAGACTACATCTATTGTCTGATGCTATTGATCCACCTGGATGTCAGGGTGTGGAACCAACACTTCCTGTGAAGAGGATCCCTGATGAATTCTGACTGTATTAGGCAAGGATAGCATAACATGACTCACAATCTTCTGTCAGCCCTATTGAATTCCAAGCTCTGTCACAAACCTGGCTGGCTAACCCCTTAAATTCTCAGGTGGTTCCTATTCCCCAGTTAACTTTGTTCTGCTAAACCCTGTAAAGGTAGGTAACAGAGGCTTTAGGAAATGAGCTAAAAATCTGCTACTTGACCCATGAATTTTGTCTTCAAGCCTGAGGAAAGAAAGAAAATATTAAGCAAATCACCACAACTGAATAATCAGCTATCAATACAGGACTCAGGAAATTACACTTGTTTATAGACAACATATTTCTTGATAGTGTAAGCCTATGGTACTCACATTAATGAAGCACCAACTCCTTAAAACAACATTCTCTTTCCTCTTACTCAGGTAACTTAATTTCCAAGTGTGATTTTAAGGAATTTTTTTACATCTTTATTTTATTTATTTATTTTTTTATGTGGTGCTGAGCATCAAACTCAGTGCAATACACATGGTAAGCAAGCACTCTACTACTGAACCACACCCCCAGCCCCAGATTTTAGGGGTTTTGCCCAAATATCTGTCATCACCCAACAAATGACCCTCTCTACTATCCTCCCAGCATAGTATATATTTAAGAAATATGACAGAAGCTGATAGGAGGCAGCCACTGTAGAATGCTACATGCTCTGAGCCTTTCCCAAGAACTGTAGCTGGAAACCCAGGGAGAACTACTTCTTTGTTATGAAGTAGTTCAGTCTCTTCATCTGTAATTATGCTTAACATTCGCAAAGCCAATATGTCATGTGGACCTGGCCCAAAATAGTGTAATATTTACAAAAAACAAATTTCTATGCTATGTCAATATTTTGTGACATGAATATTTCTTGACATTATTCACAAATACCAAAAAAGATTCAATTCATAGCATAAAGCAAAAATTATGAAAGTCATTCCCCCATCTTTTAATATTTCTGATACTTAAAACTATACCCAAGTCTCTTCCTTCCTTTAAAACTCTACAGAAATTTCTCCAAAATCATCCCAAATTCTCCTGTTACTTTTTCTGCCCCTCCCCGACCATATTTTTAAGAATTTCCTTTTTTATCCCTTCATAACTCAACAAGGATTCCAACCTTACATGCCCAGGGTGTGAATTCCCTCCAGTCTGAATGCAGAAGTGGATACTCCTTCCTTTATTATCAAAGACTAATTATAGATTAAACATACATAAACTCCCAGCCTCCCTCGATTCTGCTGTTTCCTTTCTAGATCAGGGTCTCTCCTTTCCAGGAGCACAGAATGAGCAGTCCTTGACTCCAGGAAAATATCCTAGAGCCAAACCCTGCGATCATTCACTCAACTGCTGAAAGTAAGGCCTCCACATCTTTGCACAGCTGTCCTCTTCCAGCAGATAACTCTATTCAAAACTCAGAACCCTGTGTCTTAGCCCTTCTCCATCAATTCCTTAACTTCCTGCAGCACTGGTTTCCCAGTTTAACATGTAGAAGTAGAATTTCAACTCAGAGCTCATCCAGCCACGGAAGCCATTCATCCCTCTCATTTCATAAGATACTTGATATCTTGGGAGGTAAAGTTAAAAAGCTATTTACTGATATGCAGTTACCAAGAGAATTTCCTATGCAGTCTGATTTACTGTGTTAAACTGAGTGTCAATTTTCTGAATTTTTAAAAGTAATCCAAATGAAGTAAAAGAAACCAAATAATAGATTAAGACATTATTCTAATCTCAGGGGAGAGGCAACGTTTCCCTCCAAATTTAGGATAGTATTCCAGGGACAATACTGATAACAATCTTCTAAATTTCTATGAAATTTCCAAACCATGAAGTACTGTGAAATTCTACTCTATGTTCTAGATGATGATCTACTCCAAAAGACGCTAGATATGACATTTTACATTCTACTACTACAACAACAGAAAACTTCAGCTACCTCATGGAACTTAGTATATAAAGCCTATATAACAACAACAAAAAAAAATTGTAAGAAACTTAAATATTCATCAAAATTTCTCAGCAATGTCAAAACATGAATCCTTGTGAAACCCATGTAAGCCAGTACAATTATCGAATCCTTTTCCCATTCCTTTTGAGCATGCTTACTCTCATGGAAGGTCTTTCAATTTCAAACACTGATTTTTCTCTCCCTTTCTTCTCCCTCTCTGTACATGTATCTTTTCCATTCTGTAGCTGCCCCAAAGCCTGTCTCTTATAACTCTCAAAGCCTCCCCCCAAACCCAACCCATGCTCCTTTCCCTATTTCCTGCTTTCTCTTGTCCTAGACACATTGCTTCTTGCTCTGCTCTTTTCACTGTAAATCAGTCAAAATAATTTCAATGATGCCTGATTTTTTTCTCATTCATCAACCTGATTCCCTTGAGAGTTTGATATTCAGATTTCTCCTATTACATATGAATAATAATACTCATCATAAAAGATTGGTTGTAAACTACAGGAAAAGATATATTTATGCATATCCTGGACACAGGTTTTTAAGAGTTTTTGCTTAAAGAAATAATAGTAGTGAGATGGGAAGCACGATACCATTAGGCAAGAATCCTGCACCCTTCTGGGTGCAACCTCTCAATCTCCCTATTGCATTCCCACTTAACACCTTGAAGTCAGAAGGGAGTAGGGGAAAGGAGAAGGCTAAGGATGACAGGAAAGAAATTAGCAGTTTGGGAGAGGAGTAAGGGTACAGAGAGAAACAGCGGGGCTTAGTGTGTCTGCTTGCTTCATGAGCTGAACTGTGTATTTGCCAGGTGGTGAGGAGGGCAGAGGCGGCCACTGAGCTCCAGAACAGCTGCTCCATTCTCTCCTTCCACTCAACATTTGAGAGTCTGGGCAGTTTGGGGGCAGCCACGAGGGAGCAGCAGCAGATGGCTGCCATGCTCTGGAGGTGTACTCTTGAATGGTGAGGGCTCCAGTTACAAAACGCAGCGATATTTATATGCCTTAAGTATAATCTATGAGAAGGCTGCAAAGAGACACATTCATGGAAAATTATCATTTTTAATTGGAATTTTTAATTTAGCTCTCTAATTTTAGTAGCAATTTTATATTATATATCAGCCATAGTACAGTTATTAATATTAAAGAAAAATAAAACTTTAAAAATATATTTTTGACTTCTCATCCAGGTCTTATGTATTTGAAGCAGGGGTAAATAATCAAGTGACAAAGTTTATGAGGGAATTTTTCAGATTCAATCCACAATGACTGTGAACTTAGACCATGTGCCAGTGAGAAGACCAGAATTTTCCATGGGCATTATCTTATGTGAAGCAGATGAAAGTCTTTTTTTCCAAGTAAGGGTGAAAGATCTCATTAAAAAAAAAAAAAAAGACCCAGGAAACAAAACTCTAGACGTTCATTTCTGTTTAAATGGATGCCAATCCAATTCTGACCAAATTTTTACTCATTTCAAAATATGTCAGAAATTCTCCCAAAGAAAGGGACAGAATTGAGTTTTGGACTTTTTGTTTGTTTTTAATGTGGTTTTGTGTGGCTGGTATTTTCTATTCAAAATTATTACAGCCCTTACAAATAATAGCTTATAATTCCATGGCATTTTAAAGTTCACTAACTATTTTCACACACAAAACTCTTGACCTTTACATTTTTTTTTTATAAAATAAGAATCACTATATAATAGAAAACTTCAATTCATAGATGAGGAAAGATTTCAGAGCAGTAGTGTACTGGCTGGAGTTGGCTTCCATACTAGAGAAGCAACATGTTCATAATCCTACAGCTGGCAATAGACATTACAACTAGGCTTTGCTCTAATGCTGGCAGGACCACTGTCCAACTGTTTTATGGAAAGGGAAGAGTAGTCATTACTCCAGGAAAAAAAAATCCCATTGCCTGTCTTACAGAGTGCCTGAGAGTACCCACCATCCATCAACCAAACTGAAGCTCAGGCTCTGTCTCCTGAATTCACCCACTAAATCATTCACTTATGAATTTTAAACTGTGGCATTGAAAGGATTAGTGAAGATTATTAACTTAAACAATGAGATAATTATTTGGTACTCTGCTATGAATCATTGTTACAGAACTAATTACTAAATAAAATTTTAATGTTGCTATCCCTGCCTCAAAGGTCCCTAAATTTCTTAAAATAAGATCAGCTCAATATTAAGTTCAAGAAAATACCACAACACAAATTAAGGTGTTTTATAAAATGAATACTAGCTTATTCCAAATAAAAAAAACTAAAGAAAAGACTATGGTTAGGATAAAAGATGAGGGTTTTTTGTTTATTTGTTTGTTTTCTTTTCTTTTTTTTTCCAGTAAATAAGCTATAAGTTAAGGCATGCCTGTTCACTCATATTTTGAATGATCCAATAGTACTGGTAAATTGTGATTGTCTCTGAGGGTCATCTTTTCTAATAGACTGATACACTTAGTCTTCTTAATGTGCAGTTTTCATTAGGTCATTTCTTTACAGTGACTGAGACCAGTTACAATGTAAAATCCACATTTAAAATTGAGATCAAATTCTAAAATTTGCTTCTTATAGAAACCTTCTAAGATTTTGGTTCCTGTGCTCTCTATTCCTCAGGGAAATTCTGACATTCCCTCGTTCTGCCTTGGTGCAATCTACTCCCTACCCCTGGTATGTCCTGCCTTCCTATACCTTATCCAGAACATTCTAGAGCCATCAAAACAAATCTGACTTCCTTGAACCTTTCCTTTCTTCTAAACCCCATTCCTCTTGTATTCTTACCTATTTGAAATTCATTGTATTCACCATCTTCTACTGTCCAAACAGTCATGAACTTTTCCTTGATTCTAATTCTCTGATATTCCTAAAAGCATGCACACAGGAGTCATATACATATTTATATATATTCTTGAATTTCACCTGTGTTTCCGCCAGTCAAGTGAAACACAATAAGTAACTTATTGGTAATTTTAGTTTTCTATAAAATGGCCATTCTGAGAGTCCTTAACTCCCAGGGTTATGATTAGGATCAAATGAGTTAATAAGTTTATAAGTCAAGGTAGGTGGAAACTTCAACTTAAGCCAGCATCTCTCAAAGTAGATTTCAAGGAATATGAGTTCTGCAAAACATTGCTTGAATAAAAGGGAGTTTGAGGTTAATACATTAAATTGAATCCAGTACATCTAATGCACCCATCTCAGTCAGTTGCAATGTACATTAGCACTTTTCAGGCTCTAAACTGTCTCACAGGAAAACAAAGCAAAAAAAAAAAAAAATTGTCCTACCATCCCCTCACACAGTTTCTGTGTGCATATATAATAGCTATTTAAAAGCCAGCCGAATTGGTGTTCTAAGGAAAGTTTTGAGAAAATGCTGACTTGGACAAGAACTATAGTTTCATCTTGGAAAATATTTCAGACTCAGGTTTCTAACAGTTTTAGTTTTGTTTTTTTTTTTTTTTTTGTTTTTTTGTTTGTTAAAGAGACCATCTCCAAATGTTCAGAGTCATCACAAACCCTGAAAATGAACAAAATTTCATCTCTTGGGTGGCTATGCTACGAGGTTAGCAGAATAGTACTGACTTTCCAAGGCTCATTATTTCTTAACAATAACTCAATAACTTTAAAGTTATGAAAATGTTCTGTTTTTCATGTGATATTCAACAATTGCTTGTCCAGCCAGTAGCAGATGTAAAAAAAACATCTCAGGAGACAAGTTCAACATAGAAATATGTGAAAATGTATAAAGAGTGGGTAGAAATTCTAAAGAGTCTCTAGAAATGGGTATGCATAGCTGGTAGTTCATGAAGGAGGCAGAACTGGGATGTGGTCACTAAACCTGTGTTCTACTACATCCATCTCCAAAAATCAAATTCTTTACTTCTTTACAGTATTCCAGGTAAAAGGGCAATAAACACTTGTGCACTGATTGTCTCAATGTCATAAGCTGAATGCAACCAAATCTGTGAAGGTACAGTGGGAATTCTGAATTCACTTTATTTTATTTTATTTTTTATGGGAACAAAAATAAGCTGAGCTCACCTTTATTGCCCACTCGTGGCTGGCTCTTCTCTAAGCTATCACATCCCCTAATTCCTCACAAATATAGACCTTAACTCTCCTTTTATTTTCACGGAATAGTGTTTTTCCAATAAATTAGTATTTCACAAATCACATTAGTCATTTCTACTTATCCTCATTTGAATTCAATATACCTAATAGGAAATCAAGCTTTCCTATGACAGAGCCCTATTTAAAAAAAAAAAAAAATGTGTTACGAAATCATGCTTTTGTGAGAGCAAAAGTAATGTCAAAGTCCTTGCAACAATTTTTATATTTTTTAAAAACAACTGTCAGCTAAATTATTAAGTCATTATTATTTTCTTCCATTTTATTCTAGTTTTCTTAGGCTGGAAGTAGTCATATTTCTTTATAATAAATACCCCAAATTTTATCAACCATAAATGGAAGACCTCTGAATCCTTAAACACCATGAGGTGTAGCACCATCTACATAGATAAATGAGGTCATAAACATATTAGGATCCCTTTTAATTCTGAACAAAAAAATAAGCAGAGAATTACATTCTAACCTAAATCTTGATATCTAAAATATCCAATTAGGAAAAAAATAGATCTGGAAGAAATTTTAGTGAATAACTATAGCAAATTCCTGATTTTATAAACATGAAAATTGAAGCTCTAAATATTGAGTTACAGAGTATGAACCCATCTGAGGCTTAGTCTTCTAATTCTCAATTTTACCTTCCACATTTATCACAGAGCTCCCAAGGGTCTCTCTCTGAAGAGTGAGGTCTTGATTCCAAACTAAACAAAGCTTTCAGAAGTGATGTTTAACCCTTATATTTAATGTAGAATATGTTTTAGAAAATAGAAAGGGTTGCAAATTTCTGCAACTTCACCTGGAGCCAAGGGATCTCGAACCTCAGTGAAATGGTATAGGGAACTGAAGAATTCCAGCTTCTGGCTGTTTCCCTTCCCTCAGTCTTGAGGAAAGATGTCACATGTCACATTAGAGTTTTGGCTCAGTGGAGAGGTAGAGCAACTTTGTTTTGTGTAATTTCATGCTCTAACTAGTAGTAAAGGACTTCAACCTACAGCTGGGGGCTATATGCTTTATTCATATAATATTTCAGTTCTTAGTTATAATTCTTTTGTATTTTGTATATTTTATATAACACCGAAGAGCCCTCTGAGCTTTTAAAAGTACCCTAGGATATAGAGCTCACATATATTTTAGTAAATCTGCCATTTAAAAAAAATTATTCTTTACCCATTATTTTTCCATTCTAGAGTATCATTTTATGTTTTTGACCTTATTTAACCTACTTAGTCTACTCATCATGGCACAATTGTACTCACTTTGCTCCTCACAAGGTTAAAATTAGGATTAACATACCATTTATGCTTATTTTTATTCTTTATTATTCTCATAAAAGTCTAGAAGGACCATCTTCCTTTATCCTTCTTTGAAACTCATTTAAAGAGACATTTTCTAATTTATATTATTTTCTTCTTTAAGATACCTTATATTCTTTCATTTGTCTTTTCCAATTTGACCTCTATCATCTTTTTTTTCAGGTTTCTTTTTCTTTCTGAGTTATTTTTATTATTACTTAGCCAATTAAGCTCTTTTCCCATTTTTGTACTACTAACAATTTTTAATATCCCATTTTTTCCTTAATAAACCATCAAAGTCCCTCAATACTAGTAGATTACCCCAGGAAACTACCTCCATCTGGATCTAGATAACCAAATTTAGCTTCTCAATTACTAATTGGATTCAGATCTGATGTGACATAATTATGTATGTTTTTAAAATAGTGAAGCAATTATTTTACTTACTCTAATGAACAGTCTGGAAGAATCTATTGGTCATTATTCTTGATGAGAAAAATCAAATCTATTAACTGAAATTCACTAAATCTATTTCTTTTCCCCACTTTCTCACTTGTTTATTCACTTTTTTTTCCTATTATGATAAATGTTCCATAGTAAATCCCTTTAAATAAGTTATGGAAGAAGTCTAGAACAAAGAAAATGACTAGATGAAGGAGAAAGAATCAGACAATTAGATAAAATAGAAATGAAGTTAATTCTTAATTACAGTCTAATTCTTAATTATAGCTAATTCTTAGTTACCAAATTCATGGATCCACTTTTTCTCCAGCCAATATTAACTATGCTGCCAGAAACATACTCCTAAAGTTTGAAGATAGGGCTATCTCTTGAAAAACTCATTGTATCTTAAAACATACTAAACATGTTTTCCTGGTTTTTGAGACCCTGTAAAATTTAACTTGGAGTCATTTCCCTTCATGTCCCACATGTTCTCTGATCAGATTATCCTCTGCTCTAGAGCATCTCAGGATCCCTTAGTTCACTAAAGAAATGGCATCTTTTTCACCTCCCTATGGAAAGCATAGACAACAGTGTTCAACCACATCATCGCACTTACATTTGCATTATGAAGTCCTTGAATAGGCAGGATAGTTCTGCCCATCCAATGGTACTGTTCCTCAATGATAAGAGGCTACTCAGAAACTCTAAGGCCCTCTGGAGAACAGAAAGTTCTGCAAATGGTGTGGACAGGAAGAAGAACCAGTGGTTACAGTACACCAACTCCTATAGAATTTTGCCTGGCTCCATAGATCCATTCCCTTGCTCCCATGTATGATTTTGAACTTCCCTGAGTTTTTCGTCTGGCTAGATTACATAGGCCTGGTCCTTGGATATCTTGATAATGTAACCATCATGTCACAGAGGACCTCCAATGGGTAGATCAATATTAAATCAAGTGGAAGCAGTATTTGAAAAGTTTGGTCTGTACTCTGATGTTCGGAATAGAGAATAGCTGTAAAAAGAGATGACTACACCAGGATAACTCTTCTGTGCCCATTCAGTAAACTCAAAATGTGTTTTTATATTTTAAAATGTTTGCTCTATGACTTATATGCTTTGGAAAAAAAAACAGAAATTTGAGCAAATTTTCCAGCAGCATTTCACTTCATTAAATCAGTCTTTACCCCATACCTGTAATATAGTATCTATCACATGGAATTCTGATTACACATTTGGCTTTTGTAGTAAAGGATCAATCAAATACACATATATTATATTGGGACTTCCTCAACTTGCTTGGAATGCAGAAAGAAATAATTCCCCAGGTTTCCCTTTTTTTTTTTTTTTAGGAATTTCTATTCTGGATAAATGTCAACCGTTTTAAGCCAAAATCATTAGATTCACTAATTTAATAAAGGAACAGCTTTTATATGATGAAAGATAACAACATAGTTCTGAAGTAGTGATTGATTGAATGGAGTTGAAACTGTTTGAGGGAAGACCTGTTTACTTAGGAGTCATGCACTTTCTTTTTGCCTCTGTGTCCCTGTTTGCAGATTTGCTTGCATTTGAAAATACTTTCTTATATTATCTATCTATCTATCTATCTATCTATCTATCTCTATCTCTATCTCTATCTCTAAATCTATATTTATATCTATATCTATCTGTATATATATTTATCATCTATCTGTGTATAAAAGTCCACTGTGTGAAATAATAATTATAAAAATGACTCCCTTTCCTACAAGTATGAAAGTCGGTTCCCTGAGCTCTTTCTCTACATTCTGTTAGAACTTTAAATACTAAGTTAGCCTGCCTTTGTACTCTATCCTGAAAATCTTTTGTTTGCCTTCCTTTCCTGTAAGAAGACGATTAATCTTCAAAGCTGTATTTTTGTTTATTAGATGCTAATTTATTCTTTTCAAAAAGTCATTTTGGTGTCATTATTTATATTTCTGTTTATGAGCTAGCAGACATTTTGAATAAACATTAAGATGATTAAATTTTAACCACATTCTTGCCAAGTCCTAAGTAGACCCTTGGTAAGCACTAACTGAGCATATCGTGAATAATATCCTGATTCGAACCAAATTATGATTGTCATACTCATTTTACACTTAATATGTGTCAGGCTATGTTATAGGACCTTTATAGATGCAATTGATTTATATCAAGAACACTATGAAGCAGATATGACAGTTTCTATGCAGATGAAGAATTTGAGACCAATAAAGGTAAAAACAACATGACTGGGGCCACACAACGCAAGAAAGGAAGGTCAGAATTCATCTTTTGGACTTTGAGATCTTGTTCTTGGGTATTATATTATGATGCATTTAATATTTATAATAAGCCTATTATTTTACTTAGCAGATGGGAAAACTGAGGCTTAGCATTCTAGACTTCATCAAAAGTTACTTTTCTATGGAATGATCCAAGAAAAAGTTAAATCAAGTTCAAGGAAGCCCCTTTCCTACTTATCACTCTTCCAATTAACATTGTGCCAACTAATTGTGGTTGAGACACAATTGTGAAATTATTCTTCTTCACTATTTTTATTTATCTCAAAATTATTTGCTAAAGAAAAAGAAAAAAATATAACTAATAACATTTAATGCGTGTCTCATTCCTACAATAATCCAGAAAAATCGGCTCTGGTTGAAAAGTATAAAAAGTGAGCCCTGAGTTATTTTCGGCCCATCCAGTAACCTCAATACACCTTCTCCCTGTGGACTCAGCAGCATATGGCTGTGCTTCTCATGGTTCAGACTCTGCTGTTTATTCTGAACCTCTAGGTTACAATATGTTTTGTAATCACTAATAAGGACCACCTGTCTCTTGAGAGATTACACCATATAAAAATAGAGACCTAATTGTTCAAATTCACTCTCAGGTAGACAATACGTACTTTGTGTGTGGACCAAGATTACTGAATAGAATACCTAAATGAAAATAAATTATACTAACTGATTATAATTGCTAAATTAAAAACATATGTCCTTTATATAAAAAGAAAAAAGAGACAATAATATTTGGAACAATAAAGGCTATGCTTTGGAGGATATGAAATGCCTTACACATTTTCTAGAGAAAAAGAATAATCTGCTGGTTTTAAAAATTTATTCAGTTTACTAAAATATATTCAGTCCAAATTTGCTGCATTCAAGTATGCTTAACCATATAGTCTCTTGTGTAAAATCATGTTTAAATTCAGCGTCACCTCCCAAAAAAAACAAACAAACAAACAACAACAACAACAACAAAAAAACCCTGGCTTTAAAAACAAGCAGAATTCAGTTCAGTAAATACAGCCATTTACTGAAATTAAATAATAATTTTAAATAATTTTATAATAAATATATTATACACAAAAAGTTTTATAATAAATAAATTAACACAAAATGTTAGCAAATGCTAACATTGAGAGTATAAAACCAATTGTAATTCTGGTTTAATAGAATAAGAAGAAATAATGTATATGGAGAATAAATTCTCCTTTCAGTACCTCGCTTTGCTCCCTACCACAATTCCCATCAGGCCACATAGGAACTTGTCCCTAGGCTGCCACTGCAAAACTATGTCCACACCTTCATCAGTACACCTTTCTTGCTACAGGAGAACTGTTGGTCTGAGGGTCTGTCTCCCCTTCTAATCTGGGACTGCCCTGTGAGCAGAGACCCACAGCCTCTAGTCTCAATCCCTAGCAACTTGTACAAGCACAGAATGAACTTAACAAGCCTGTTAAAAATAGCTGCCTGTGCCTCTTGTCTGCTTGAAACGTTATACTCTTTGATCACAGACTGGTGACTGCAATAAATAATGCTTCAGTGTGTACTTCAAAATTGCTGAAAGAGTAGATTTTAAGTGTTTTCACCACACACACACACAAATGACTAGTATGAGAGAGGATGGATTTGTTCATTAGCCTGCTTTAAAATCATTCCACATTGTAAACATACATCAAAATACCACATTGTACTATATATAATATTAGTCAAATAAAAATAAAATTGTAAATGTGTTTTAAGAAAGTATTGCATGGTTTAAACATAAAAACTTGAAAAATAACACACACACACACATAACTGCCTAAGTGATAATTTCTATTCACAAAATACTATAGAAAAATAAACAATGTGTTTACATTATGTAAAGTTTACTTTTTAAGGTAAATATCAAATATCAAAGATAGGCAGAAACAACTAACTGTGGGGACAAAAGATTAGCATTTAAATGGGAGATTCTTGGAACTTTATAAAGCAAACTCAAGTACTTCTTCTAAAAGGACCTTCACTTCCCTACTCAACACACTTACTGTCACATCTCTCACTGATCCCATAGAATCATGAGATACGGAGTAATTGTGTGCCAGGCCCTTATTGTGTTATTTGTTTTAATTCTTGTTATAACCATATAAGGTAGTTGCAATTACTATTTCCATTTTACTGATGATGCAACTCAGGTAAAGAAATTGGTGCCTCGCCTAAGATCTAAGCATGACTTTTAAAAACCAGTAGCTTTCCAGGCAGGTATCTGATCCATCTTCCAAGGATAGTTTGTTTGCAACGATAGTCCCCAAAATTCAATCCATGGTTTATAACTCTCTCCACAGCCTCATTCACTGTTCTCTTCTGAGAGTTGCATTTTCACAGTTTCAGTGAAAGTAGCACTACGGTATAGTTACAAACGATCATAATCATGCACGAGAAATAATTCTTACAAATTGTTTTGATATATTTTATGAACGATAACATGATGGTAAACATAAAACTTTCATGCATCATTAAATGTACATAAAAGAGCAGCTTGAGATTCAATATGAAGTTTTATAATAAATACATTATACCCATATAGATGTGTGTGTGGGCACTTTGTGAATAACTATTTTAGGTGTCTTATTACTATATACTAGTTCATGTATTTCTTAAACACTGAATTTTGTTATGGGAATCCTTAATCGTAAGAATGTAATAGGCAATTTTGGCTTTGATAAAAGTCAGAGAAACGTAGCTTCCCTCTTTAAACCCTTGTCAAATTTTGTCATGTTGAATAATTTTACTTCACATAAATCTACTTCCAAATGAACATTTGACAAAAAGTTAATGATTTTCATGTAATTAACAACTTATGGAATTTTCTATGCATGTTTCAGTAAATCTGTTTGGATTCAGAACAATGTATGTTTCATGAAGCACTTACATGCAGTAAATTGTAGACACATTGTCTTACATGCTCCAATAGTTGGAAACATGAGCTGTCTCTGCATGGCTGCATGCAGAGCTATGATAATTATCAAGAAGTCATTTCAAAGAAACTATAAATCATACTCTAGTTTTATTTTTTCTCATTATCTACTTCTTTGCTGAGAATACCATGACAGATGCTGCCAAAATGTATTACTTCAGGAAACATATTTGGACCTACAGAAATAGAAATTTGTAAAATACTAACTGATGTCTTTTGAATGGGTTCAAACACTAGAAAGCCTATGCACCTCCCAACAGGATTACCATAGCTTAGAGAACCAAGAAGAGGAGACACATTTCATTAGAAGAAAGGGTGAATTATTTACACATTTGAACAACAGAACAATGGAAGATGTTCCTAGTTTAGTAGAAGCATTTTAAAAGCATCTTAATGTCTACAGAGGAAGCATTGCTGCTGTTGTAGTGATTCCTTGGCCACTTAAATGTCTGAAAACAGTCCTATGTTTCTGAGGAAGAGAGGCTGTATGAATGAGTTCCCATTCTTAGCCAACACATCTGGGCACACTCTCTATACCCAAAGAAGCCACCTGCCCTGATATAGCAAGACCTGTTAAAATGTGAAATAACTCTTAACACATTGGTAAACAGATGCTGCTCCAATATTTCCCTCCACCTTAAACCCTCCCTACCCTGCCATGCCCAATCCAGTGCTCTGCTCCCTGCGATTTCCGGAGCCTCCCTTATCCATCAAGTTCTTTATCCAATGCACTTTAGAATTGGTTGGCACAAGTACCCGATGGTTCTCGCCCAAGTCCCTAAAGACAAATGCCCTCTAGGAGTACTTTTGGGCTGCCCACTAGACAGGCACACCTGCTGAAACTCCTCCCTGCTGCCATCCACTTGTGTCAACCACACTGGGTCCCTGCCAGACACCTGCAGAAAGAGCTGGAGCCTCAGGAGGAGCATGGTTCTGTAGCACGCAAATGTCCAGCTACCTTTCACAACACCCAAAGGCCCTGGGATCCTGCTTAGGAAGCTTAGGCCAGGGTTCTCCAAGTTATCCTCGTATGGCTACTTACAGAGCTATAAAATCTGTGGAGCTTGGACTGAGATGTCTAAGGTACACAAAGGTACCAGGCAGCAGTAAGGGATGCATAATAATCTGAAGATCACCCTGTACACATCAATTTCCCCTAGTGTTGTAACTCAAAGAGGTAATATAAATATTGAGTATGATTTACTTCCATCCATCAGGTATAGCCATTAGGTGTCACCTTATGATGTGGCAAAGGTAATGTACACTTTTGTTGAAGTCCAGACTTGACAAATTCGCTACACATTTTGCCACTCCCACCCTCTCTCTCTCTCTCTCTCTCTCTCTCTCTCTCTCTCTCACACACACACACACACACATACACACATACTCTTTCTCTCTCTCTCTCTCTCTCTCTCACACACACACACACACACACACAAACACAAACACACACACAAAGTGTGCAAAAGACATGAACTAGCAAGTTCAGAAAAGGGAAAATTTCTCTAAGCGTATAGCCAAAGAAAAGATTCACTAAATCTTTATAGATATTAGAAGATTTTTTTCTACAGAGGTTGAAGTTATGTATTTTAAAAGAAAGCATCTCTCTTTGAGAACCATATGTATTAATGCACGTTTACATTGATACTTGCTTTTAGATGAAGCTGATTGGTCCAGTGCCCGATGACTTTGTACTCTGTACTTTTGTTGGTTATTTGATACTGGAAGATATCATAACGTCCGGGAGCATCTCCGTTTTCATTAAAAGTGACAGGCGTACCAGCACTGCCTATAAACGTTTAGAAAACAGTGTTAATAAAGTTTGAATAATATAGACCATTGGGATTATATTTTCTCTAAAGAAGAATGGTAGATAAAATATATTATGTGTTTTAAGTGATACGAAGATTGTAATCCATACAAGGTCATTCTTGATAGCAATAATATCTTTTAAATGAAAATAAGCCAGATGTACGAATAGGAATCATATGTGCTTTATTATGCACATTAGAAAGTAAATGATGAGCATCCAAGTTAGGCAATGTACAGAGAAGCTAAATAAATATAAGATGATAGACTGAATATTCATTGCTTGCTACACAGAACAGTAGTTAATAGAGAAAAATGTAAATGTCTTGAAGCGTGACAGCTATTGTACAATACGAACTTCAAACAGCAATTCCAAATTGGCAGGAGAAGATTCCAGCCAGAATCCTTGGAGTTTGATTTCATCTCAACTTCAAATCCACACTCAAGCTGTTGCCCTTTCTAATTCCTCTGCCTCTGCTACCTCTGCCCAAGAGAATATCAGCGTGGGCTGCTGCTGGGAACCTCTCAATGGGTGAGGCAGCAAGCCTTGGGAAATTCCATCTCTGTTCAGATCATAAAAGTCCCTTGATTCACAGGGATGAGTGTGACAGTATTAGAGCAGCACAGGATGCAAAAAATGCAATCTTTCCTAAACTCCATTTCTCTCTGAAGCTTTCATCTTTCCTCTTAATAGCTTCGGCTCACTTTTACTTTCCATCTTATTGACTCTTCTATAATTACGGGTGTCTGAGTGGAAAGGGATCACCACCCCAGTGTTGTCTTGCTCCATCCAGCCTCACTCTACACAGACTTTCTGTTCCTTTAACAGCCTTTAGATCCCTTCATCTTCATGAATTATTCTTTCCTATCTCAACAAATTCACCTGACACCCATCCCTCTTCTTGCTGCCTATCTTCTCTCTACCGGCCCCTTCCCTGAATTTCTCCTTTGAAGATATTGGATTTAATTTCTCTTTTGTACTAGAAAGAAAGTTTCCTCTCCTTGCTATCTCTTTTTCATATTATATTCTCCAAAATCATATATTATTCTAAATACACCAACTTATATATTTCCATCTGATAATGAGTTTATTTTATATGTACAGTTGTTTACCTAATAATCAATAATTACAAAATTCTGAAACATTTATCAGGCTAAATAGGTAAAATTATCAAAAAAGATAGTAACTTTGCAAATAATTACCATCACAACAGCAATTAGAGTACTTAGTATTTAATGAAAATATTTAATATCTGTTTTCTTGATTTTTTCTAAAATTAGAAGATGAAGTCTCTAATGAAACCACAGATCCCTGATATTCTTAAATACTGCTGAGCCGACAAGAGGTAGCACAGCCTAGAGGAAAGGTCACTGATCTGAGGGCTAACTCCATTCCCCATTTACATTCACAATCTGTGTATGTCTCTTTTTTCATTTATAGTAGGAACTTAACAATGAATATAATATATTTTTGGAGTTGCTAGAGAACAGTACCCATGCACATCATCATTCTTTTTATTAATTCATGGAGGAGTTGACTTTATGAATCAATGGAAGACTGAGGAATTAGGGGGGAAGCAGGAGCTCTCTAATCAACCAGTATCATCTTACCACTTCTAGATATTCAAGTGGAAACCCATTTGCTTTTCTTAACCAACACCTTTCCTAACTTCTAATGTGACATTGAGGTGTTAACCTCTTAAATCCTCAGTTTCTTCATCTACAAAGTGGGAGTAATAGCACTTTTCTCATAGAAATGTTGTGAGAATTAAAAGAATCAATTCTTATGAAGTGTTTAAACCAATGAATGAGATAATTAAATATTTTTATTCAGTAAATATTTAGATTTAGATTCAGTAAACACCAGTGCGTGTGGATAAAAAGAACAGAGGCATCTTTAAGCGATGCCTCAACAAAAAATTATTGAAATTCCAATGGTGAAGATCTGACTAGAAAAACACACATTATGAATTTCACAGTATCATCAATTCCTGACATTTATATATCACTTTGAAATTTTTGAATGTCACATTCTCCACTGAATAAAATGATATTTAATTTTCTCTAAGTAGAATTCCCAATGTTGTCACCTCCTTGACCAAATGATTCCTCATCTCCTATAATAGCAGTTTCTGATTATTGTGCCACAATGATACTCAAGATGGAAGAAAGTTGCTTGTGTTATACACTCCCATGAATGTACTCTGGGTTCTACAAAATTTCTAGTGTGACAGCTGTTTCTATATCTCTTTTCTCCAATTCAAGAAAGCCTATTGGACAGCAAGTGAACAAAGACTACATTATCACAAAAATATAACACCCAACTTTGATACTTTACATATTATTTGTAGCATCAAGTTACACTAAATTTGACATGGAATTTAGGGGAAATATAGGATTAGGAGTATGAGTTCTGGAATCATATTGTGGGGTACAAAGCCCCAGTTCTGCCACTTATTAGATGTTACTATTTTAAATTCTTAATTTCATTATATTGCACTTCAAAATGGGTTAATAGTAATTTCCACCTCAGAGGGATATGTAAGTATTAAATGAACAAATCTATGTAAAGAGTATTATATAAATATTTTATATAAATATTTATATAAATATTATATGAATATTATATAAATATAAATATTATATAAATATTATGTAATTTTTAACTGTATCTTTTCATTTTGTTGGTACATTATAATTATACATAATAGTAGAATTCACTGTTACATATTCAGACATGCAAATAATACACTTTGTTTAATTTCATTGCCTAGTACTACCCCTATAGTAAATAATTTTTTTTTCCCACACCAATGCTATTTGAACCCCCACACCCTTATTGATGTAAGAATACTTGAACTTCTCAGGGAGCAAATATGGTTTTCACGACATCTCTCTTACTAATCTTTATACTGTTTTAACAAAATGCCACATAACCTAAAATCCCATTCCCTGCATCACAATGCTCTACTTGCCATCCTGCCTTTGCATGTGCAGTTCTAAATCCCCTTCCTGCTTCTTCCTAATCATCTTGTTCATTCCATTCCTCTGAGATGTGGCTCAAGGGTCAAGCTCTTGTAGAGCATGATCTTCCAGACCTGAAGCCAAGACCCAAGTACCACTTCCATTCACTTTACTTTGTATATTTTTATTATTGATCACATACATAACTAACATCCATTCAACAGATATTTCTTGAGAGCCTACCTGGTGCTCAACACTGAGTTGATTCTGCCTTCCTCACAAAGCCATGGTCTCCTTAGTAAAGGTGGAATGTATCTGTTATCTTTGTAAGCACTGCACCAAAGACAGTGCTCAATATTGAGCAATCAATCAATAAATTACAGGCAAGCATAAAAGGGGCACTCCCTCATGCTCTCAATCAAAGCCATGCTCAACCTCTTCATGATATTATGAACTTCAAAATAATAAATATATAAATAGGGCTGGGGATATGGCTCAGTGCTTAAGTGTCCCTGCATTTAATCTTTGGTACCATAAATAAATAAATAATAGTGTGAGCTTCATTTGTATCACCTCTCTTCTTTTATATTCACAAATGAAGAGATCAAATCAGTCCTTTACTCATTGTTATCAATGTGACATTAGAAACCAAAGCAAAACTTTGGCATATCTCTAAATGAGCCCTGAATTAATTTCTGGTAGCTGAAGAAGTTTTCATTGCTTATTGCTTTAGCATCTTGTTTTTATAATATGTTTTTTGGTCATGGGCTAGACTTGCAGTTGAATTACATCAAGCCTCTCACATAGAGAACTGACTCTGTTGCATATTGATGTATCTCAAACTATTGCCCTGGTACTCTGGTCTATGTAACAAAGACATGCAAATAATATACTTTGTTCACCCTTGAATAGACATGAAGGACTCATTGATGGTTTACTACTTTATACATGTTTGTTATCTTTTAAAAAGATGATCTTTTGTACTGAAATTAGTCACTCTGTGAAAAATAATTAAGGAAGATTTTGTCTAGGACAAGATCAAATGGTAAATGACTCTGAGTATATTTATTAATTTATCATAACTAAATTACATAAGTAAATATAAAAAATAAATTTGAACAGGGAATAATCATATAGATATAGTATATCATATATAGAGTTATATACATATAATATTATAAATCATGCTCCATCAAATTTTCTTGTTTTACTCCTTTCCATTCTATACTTTAAGAATCTCATTTTTAAGTGCATTAAATTTTTAAAATACTTTTTCATCCATGTATGCTAGCAAGAAATGGAAACAAACTCATGAAGTTGTGAAGTAATTTTTACTAGTCAGGTACTGCCCTCAGGGTTCACACATCTCCTGGAATATTTTCTGTACAATAAGAAATGTATGGGAAAATTATATTTTTATTACTAGGCATCTCAAGAACTTGTAATGTGGTTGTATAGGAAAAATTATACATCCAGTGAAGATTTTATTTGAAAATGCTGGGTCTTTTGAGTTTTTTGTGAGGAGAGATTATGGGCTTGGGATTCAGGTACTAAAGTTTGATTTTTGGATCTGCCAATTACCTATGTGATCTTGGCAAGTTACCCTCATTAGGCCTCATTTTTCATCTGTCAAGTTTGCAAAATGACCCCAACCTCTCTGGGCTATTTCAAGGAATACATGAGATGACACATGTAAAGCATTTAATGTGGGCTTGCATGCAATAAGTCGCAATGAATGAAAACTATCATCATCGTTATCCTTTCCTTTGCCATTACATGTATGTTCCCTTGGTCTACATTTTCTTCCTTCCACAATGCAAAAAGCAATACAAGAATAATTCATTCACCTCCCTGTGCAAAAATTACACTTTTATATATTTATAAGTGTAAGCTTCTCTATTTAATTTCAAATTTACTACTTTCCTCCCCACCCTTCTCTTTGCTACCCAAACTTCATCCATTAGCCCATCACCACCTCCAACATTAGACAAGCAGGAAAATGTAAGAAAATATAAGAAATGTGAGATCATTAATTTAGCATTTTTAGCAACCTTAGATAAAGAATGACTGTATGAAATTTAAGGCATTGACTAAAATGCAATGGAAAAGAGCAATTTTCAACAGAACCTCAGTTATTCATGTTCTTCTTTTCCTTATCGTCTCCATTTTGTCAACAATAATCATTACTGTGTATTTGAAAAACACTTCCTAGTTTACTTATTTAGGAATCAGTCTGATTACTCTGACTCACATCCAGGACACAGCCCTATTCATTGAAGACTTGAGTTTCTGACTCACCGTATTCTTCATCCACATTCCTGCTGTTCTTTCTGGAATTCTTACTACTCACCTGGGTGACTCAACATCCTGGCCTCTGCATTAACTGACTTCACTTAGAATTTTCTTTTCTTTTTTTTTAATGTCTTATAATCTATGATCATGATCACTCTTAAAATTGCCCCATACAATAATGATGTCATTTACAAACTTTTCCTTCTGGACAACACTTTTTACCTCTACTACAAAAATTCTATGTGCCCCTATACTTACCAATTCACAGATCACCCTTTTTGTCACTATACCTCACTACCTCACCCCCCATTATACTTTCTCTCCTCTTCTTTTACTACATGAGTTCCATGATCTTCCTTGTGTATACCTTTTGTTTTTATGTACTTCTCTCTATTCAATTTTGTTCTTCTACCAATCACAGTCATGGTTAAACTAAATTGTACTCAAGCAGCTGAATGTTGTTAAAGAAACAAAAACCCTACTGTCTGGAAGGACAAGACTCTGCTGAGGCAAGTGTTGTACCCAGGGCATGACAGAGGGTGTCTGTCTCCCTAAATTTTACATGCAGGTAACTGTATGCTTTAGCTAATGAGGAACCTACTATCTGATCTTACCTTAAATTTGCAACATCAGATTTCACATGTGCAATCAACATTGCTTTGTAGTCCTATCATACTTTGCCATTCAGACCCCTTCTTTCTGGATATTTGACTATTTAGCATCTTATTCTCACTCCTTACATGTTCAATACATTCCATTCCCTGTCATTTTAGCTTGTCTCACAAATTCTTACTGAGAAAAAACAGCAATAAGACAGAAATTCCCCTGTCACTCCACTAGAAAACCTGCATCCACACTGGTACCCTGTTTTCCCTGCTGTTGCAACACACCTTCCAGATCCAATCAAAGGCACATTCCTTCCCTGGTGTCCGGCTTCATCCACTCTCACCCTCTGCACCCTTAGGTCCATAGCTAGCTCTTTATTTTACATCAACAAATTTAGAATTTCTGTAGAAGTATACCCTTAAATTTGGAAATGAGTTCTAATAGTTCTCCTCTTATTATGAATGCAAGCAAACAAATCCCATTACTCTAATCCCAGTCCCAGCTAGATACTGCCTTCATTTCCACCTCCTTCACAACAAAATGGTGCTTACTCTCCAGTTTCTTATTTCTAACTCTTCAACCCATTTTGATTCCAAATTTAACCTCCTACCTCCATTGATGAGTTTTGAATTGGAATGTCCATTTCTGAGTGCACTATTCCAACTATCTGCATTTCCACTGTGTTGTTTTATAATTATCTTAAACTTCACATTGCAATCTTCTTACTCAGATACCATACTTGATATTTACACATTCCCAAACATGAAGAGTCATGTAATCTGTCTCCTCTTAGTCAGCACCTATTGGCCATTCATTCAATCAAGTCAGAACATAAATCTATACCCCACGACTTACAGTACCACGTTTGGGGTGAAGTGTTGTGAACTCTGGACTTCAGTTTGTAACAATATATCCAAATTGGTTCTTTACCACACTCATGCAAAATGTTAACTGGAGAAACTATGTAAGAGGGTATACATTTACTGTATATTTTATCCACTCAGTTTTTCTATAAATTTAATTTCTCTTAAAATGTCTTAAAAAGTAAAAGAAAAAAGGAGAAATCAATTATTACAGTATATTTTTTATGAAAACCAATATATGCAAAATATCATGTCAAACTATAAATAATATATGAGTTTTAATGAGGTAGCTTTCACCTTTTCTCCTAAGTCTCCAAAATCCTAAGCATATTTTATGCTTACAGCATATCACAATTTGAATGAGCCTCATTTCAAGTGCTCAGTTGCCACCCATGGCTACTGGTGACCATATTAAAACAGCACTTTAATACTGTCTACAGGGCAATTCAATTGGCCCCTACTCCAATAGTACCGAACCCTCTTCACTAGTTTTTCCCCTAAAAGTATATGGGTTCACCCAAGTCTGACCTAGGACTCAGAGGATGCAAGATCGCAGGAGTGAAAATTTTAAAAAGGCAAACAAACACATGCCATATCTGGTATAAACAGATTCTGTCTCAAAAACATCCACAGTTTTCCCATTCCATTTCCTTTGCCACTAGCTCAGTCCAGACTACCATGCCATCTCTCCCTGCTCTAGCCAGTACCCAGCATTCATACTTATCAACAGCAAGGTAGTTACTCTCTACCCTGGAGCCCAAGTGATACTATGAAACAAATCAAATCATGTCACTCCTCTTCTTAAAAACCATTTGCCGATTGCCATTTCACTTATAATAAAATACAAAAGACTTATGATGGCCTTTAAGGCCCTCTCATTCTTTTATCTTTTGTATTGTATCCATCCCTGTTCTGCAAACATGTAAAGCTTGCTCTGTCTCAGGGAATTTGCATTTTCTGTTCTCTGTTCCAGTGTTCCTCCCCCTTGGATCACCTCACTGGCTTCTTCTCATGATTATATTCCAACTCAAATATCACAAAGAGAGGGCCTGTCAAATAATTATAAGTAATAAAGCCTGTCACTCACTATTACCCACATTATCTATTTCTTTCATAGTATTTGTGGGTATCCAAAATATATCATGGATTTAACTGATTATTAAGTATTGTTCAATTATATGCTTATGATTGTGGAGACATGTTGACCATCATATGTGTACCAAAGGCTATTGGATGAGCATCTCAATCTACAGTCTCTCCTGGGAACAGAGTTAGGCTATATGGCCACTCATTGTACTTAGATATGGCCAAATGATTAGTTATAGTCAATCAAATATGAGAGGTGATATGTACTACTTAGAAGGATCTTTAAAAGCCCCATAAGTGGTCCTCTGTGTTCATTTCTCCATCTGGGTGGCTAGAATAGAAATGGCATGCAGGATAACCTAGGGATCTGGTCTACCTGATAAAATGGCAGAGCTTGGCATTAGCCTGCATCCCAGTGTGTGTGCAGAAGATCTGTGCTACTAGTTCATCCCCATTTACCCAGTGCTATTATGTGAGTTCAAAACAAACTTCTGATTGAGTCATTATAGGTCATGAATCTTCTTACAGCAGACAGCCATAACCTCTGAGTATCTAGTAAAGTAGAACCTCAATTAATAACTACTAAGTAAATCAATATAATTATACTAAGTCTGGAAATGAATGCTTCACTTATGGACACATTATAAAGTTTTAAGAACTCTGCAGAGTTTTATAACTGGCTAAAAAAACACAGGAATGGATGAGTAATTAGCTTCCGATTCTTCTTAAGAGTTAAGACTGATTACTGCAATGTAGACACACACACACACACACACACACACACACACACACAACAAGGTGGAATGAAGAATTTGCAGTCATATTCCACAATTGCAGGGAAAAAGTATCCATGTTTATTAACCATGGCTAAGGCACTCACACAATTGAATGTTTTCATAAAAACTACATATACAGATATTTAAAATATGTGTCAAATTTTAGTTTAAAATGACTTTATTTGACAATTTGGGTATGTAATGAAAGAAAAACAGAATGAGGTATATACTTGAATGGCATTTCTAATTCTCTGAGCTAACACTTCTTGATTTTTTTTCCATTCATAAATTGAGCTGAAAGCACTATTTCCTCTTGTGGAAGTCTCTTTATGATTTGGGGATTAAAGGTGCTTTATGATTGCCAAGAGTCATCATCATTAATGAATAGCACCAGTTAGAAATAGAAATACAATCTATAATTGCATTTATAGTACTCACATAAGCTGATTGAACTTTCAAAATAAGAAAAAAAATCCATTACATAGTGATACACATCTCAAGGAAGCAGATGAATTAAGAAGCTTAAATAAAATCTCTTGTAAGAATAGTGACCAAAGAGACTATTAAAATATCAAATGATTGAATAAAGAAAAGAATTGGGAAAGAACATATTGCAATTAGGCAAATTTTAGTAATACATTTTATCTTAAAAGGAATTGGGGAACAAACCAAAGTATCTTACAATTCCCTGAATTCAATATATCTTTATTTCCTAACAGAAATCCTTCCTTTATCTCATGCAACTGAAGCCCTTTATTATTACTTTTGAGGGCATTAAACACTTTCTACATGAGAATTTTAATACATTACTTCCATTATAAGAAGGACTATGCTTCATGAATCACTGTATTTCTAATAGTGGTGAGTACATACATAAGAGGTGTGCGTGTGTATGTGTGTGTGTGCGCTCGTGCGTGAATGAGCATGCATGACCATACACAAATGCACATACACACATATATTCCAGCCTTTCAAATTTGCTATATTAGGAGGAGTGTCCACTGTGATGCTTGAAAACAGTTCACTGTTTTGCTAGCAAAAGATGTTCTTGCTATTTAAAAATATTCAAATTTATCAATTTTTACAATGAATGCTTTCAGGTGTGTGTAAGAATCATTTTATTCAAATGTCTAAAAATTGAAAGTTTATACTTTTTACTAAGAATTTTAAAATGTTTGCTTTTGATAAATGCATTTTTAGTTCACCTGCAGTTGATGTATGGTGCAATTCCACTTTTTTATAAACTGATAATCATTTTTCACTTTTTTATTAAATAATTTCCCTTTCAGTACTGACTGCATAGATGCTCTTGCTTTATACTTAAGATCTGTAGAGAAGTGAGACTACCTGTTTTTTCCTGTTCCAATAGCTCGTTTGTACCCTTGACCCAATGTCCTATTGTAGAAATTACTAAAATTCATAAGAAGACTGAAACTGGTATGACAAATCCCCTATTCTTTAACCTAAGTGTTCTGCCTTCTCTTTGGTTTATTCTTTCCTACATGAAATTTAGAGCCATTTTATTAAGTTCTGTCAACAATCTTGTTTGGATGATGATTGGAAAAATAATAAAGTCTTCAAATTAATTGGGAAAATTGTGTTATCTTCGTGTTATCTTCCTATCCAGTAGCACAGTTTGCTTCTCAGTGATTTAGATTTTCATTCAGAGGTCTTAAACTATTTTATAATTTTATTTTATTTTATTTCTTCTGTTTTTGCAGGGGAAGGAGAGAGTTCTTGTTGTTTGATGCTGGGGATTGGACCAGGGGACACACATATGCTAAGCACACTCATTCACTAAGCTACACTCCAGGCTCCAGTTTTAAAATCTTTTTTCCACAGCACTTCATCATTTTTTATGTGTATTTATTCCTAGGTTCTCAGTATTATCTTATTATTATTATCTGATTATCTGATATCATTATATATAGTTATAAGTACATAACTCTTAAGTATATATATATATATGTGTGTGTGTGTGTGTGTGTGTGTGTGTGTGTGTGTGTGTGTCTTAAATTGCACTATCTACTACTTTTCTGCTATTATTTAAAATGCAGCTGACTCATTTCTGTGAGTCTTATATCTAACCCACTGGTTTTCTACTAGAGGTGATTCTTGTCCCCCAGAAGATATCTGGCAATACCTGGAGATATTTCTAATAGTTACAAGTGGTGAAGTGATGCTACTGGCAAATAGTGGAAGAGCCCAGGAGTGCTATTGAGCATCCTACAAAATACAGGACAGCTCCCTACAACAAGAATTCATTCAGTACAAACATCAATAACTTCAAGATTGATAAACCCCTGTATAGCTGTCCTAATACACTTAGTAATTTATAATACTCAAAAGTAATAGGACTGGGCATGGTGGCACATGTCTGTAGTCCCAGCAACTTAGGAGGCTGAGGCAGGAGGATCGAGAGTTCAAAGCCAGCCTCAGCAGATTAGAAACTCAGCAAGTCTCTATCTCTAAATAAAATATTTAAAAGGGCTGGGGATGTGGTTCAATGTTTAAGCATCCCTGGGTTCAATCCCTGGCACCAAAAAAAAAAAAAAAAAAAAAAGAGTATTATCGATCTATACTATTTTTTCTTATAATGGACTTTTTTAGGGTTATATTTACCTCAAATAATGATTTAGAAAATAGCTCCTCTTTTCTATTTTCTGCAGAATTCTACATAAAATTATGAAAACATATTCCCTGAAAGTTTTATAGAATACATCCGGGATCCTATCAAATGCCCAGAGGAGAGTGAATAAATCAATTTTGGCATATGGCATATTCATACAATGAAGTATTACATTATAATCAAAATGAATGAACTGCTTTCCATAGTGTTTGCACCAATTTGCAGTTCCACCAGCAATGTATGGGTGTACCTTTTTCCCCATATCCTTACCAACAGTTATTATTACATGTAGTCATGATAATTGCCATTCTGACTGGAGTGTGATGAAATCTTAGAGTAGTCTTGCTTTAATTGCTAAAGATGATGAACATTTTTTAATGTTTATTGATTGTATTTTTTCTGTGAAGTATCTGTTCAGTTTCGTAACCCACTTATTGATTGGGTTATTTGTTTTTCTGGTGTTGAGCTTTATGAGTTCTTTATATATCCTGAAGATTAGTAATCTATCTGAGCTGTGTGGGGAAAAGATTCTCTCCCATTCTGTAGGCTCTCTCTTCATGTTATCGTTTCCTTTGCTGAGAAGAAGCTTTTTAGTTTGCATCCATTTCATTTATTGATTCTTAAGTTTACTTCTTCTGCTTTAGGAGTCTTGTTAAGGAAGTTAGTTCCTAAAACAAGATGATGAATATGTGGGCCTACTTTTTCTTCTATTAGGCGTAGGATTTCTGGGACTGCAAATTGATGCAACCACTGTGGAAAGCAGTATGGATAATCCTCAGAAAACTTGGAATGGAACCACCATTTGACCCATTTATCTCACTCTCTTTGGTTTATATCCAAAGGACTTAAAAATCAGCATACTACAATGATGTAGCCACATCAATGTTTATAGAAGTTCAATTCACAATAGCTAAACATGGAACTAGCCTAGATGTCCTTCCACAGATGAATGGGTAAAGAGAACATGGTACATATATACAATGGGATATTACTCAGTCCTAAAGAAGAATGAAATTATAGCATTTTCAGGTAAATGAATGGAGCTTGAGAAAATCATGCTAAGTGAAATAAGCCAAACTCAAAAAACCAAAGGATGAATGTTTTCTCTGATAAGCGGTTGTTGATCCATAATGAGGGGAATGGGGGCAGGGAGAATGAAAAAACTTTAGATTGTGCAGAGGGAAGTGAGGGGAGAGGAGGGGGTGTAGAGATGGGAAAGACGATGGAATGAGATGGACATTTTTACCCTATATACATGAATGATTATCCTACTGGTTTGACTCTGCACATGTACTGCCAGAGGAATGAGAAGTTGTGCTTCATTTGTGTACAATGTGTACACAAGATGCATTCTACTGTCATGTGTAACTAATTAGAACAAATTTTAAAAAATTTTAAAAATAATGAACCACAGAGATAGCCACAAATGTAGATGAACCTTAGCATTGCAGTATTGAGCGAGAAAATCTTAGCATTGCAGTATTGAGAAAAGGAAGTACACAAAATATAATTTACAAAAGTATAAGCAAACATTTTTTATTTTATTCTTAGGGAAATATATACATATGAAACACAATGTGTTCTAAAAGGTGAAATAATGTTGTTGCTTGTTCAGCAGGAACAAGGATGGGCTGGTGATGGATATAGCTTTTCAAAATTCTAGATTTGGGGGCTGATATTGTGGCTGGGTGATAGAGTGCTTGCCTAGCATGTGTGAGGTACTTGGTTCAATCCTCAGGACAAACAAACAAACAAATAAAAAAATAAATAAATAAAGTTATAAAATATCTATATTTTGGCATTAGGAATATTTTCATTTTGTTCCTTAAAATAACCAAATAACTAAATAAAGTGAAGTTTGCATGGATGAATGATGAGTATGTATGATAAGCCAAGAAGGGGCAGGGGAGAGAGAGAAAGATAAAGTAGAAAATAAAGAAGGAGGAGGAGGAAGAGGCAGAGAAGGAGAAAAGAGGGAGGGTTTTAAAATGGGGGGGCGGGGAAAAGTGGAATAAGTTAGAGAAAGGGAAGAAAGGTAGAAATAATGAATAAAAAAGAAATAAAAAAATTGAAAAGAGAGAAATCCACTATGGAAAAGAAAAGGGATATTAGAGACAGTGCTTTAACATTTGTATAATTCCATGAATTAACTGAATGCTAGCCTTATAGGCCTGTTATTATGGCATTGGAGAATGTGAATCCTCCCTGTAGGTCTATGAACCCAAACAAAATAGGTCACATACAGAATTTCCTTCACCCAGTTCTCCAAAGCAGCTATTTTATATATTTTTAGATTTTACATTTGTCAAACCTTTTGTCAGAATATCTAGTTTATTTATAACTGTCTGGGATTAAAATCACAATATAATTTTAAGCTACAAAGCCCATTTTTTTCATTATGAAGATTTTTAAATGAGTATAATAAGGCTAAAATTTACTTCTTCCCAGTTGATTCATTATTTCACTCCTGCTGAGTTTCAAATTGTTCTTTTATCACGGGTTAGGAATGACTCTGTAATAATTCATTGTTTGAAATATCACCAATGTACAGTCTTTTAGCATATTTCAGAATTAATATTTTGTTAATATTTGCAGAATTACTGTAAAGTTATCAAATACAAAGAATCTTAAGGAATAGATGCCAAAGTGTCTAAAGAAATGAATAAAATATCAAACTAGCAGAGGATGACCCATCTCTGACAATAATTTATGGATTGAATTTTTAAAAGATATAAATCATTTTCTTATAATAGACTTGATTTTCTGTAATTATATGAACTGTCAATGCATATTAGGCCACTGTGATAAATGTAAATTATCTATGTTACTATGGTGATTTTAGATTCAACAGTAAATGCCTAATAATAAGGAGCATAATTAAAGGAAACAGAAAATATGAAGTTACTATACATTAAAAAATAAAAATATAGTGTGACTTTCACATATGCATTTCAGAAGATGACCTGTCAAGTGACAATAATAATTATTGAATAACATTTTATTTTCAAATGTACATGAAGAATTTACCAATTATTTTTAATTTAATCATTTAATATGACTGTTTTCTGCCAAAAATAAAATGTTGGCCAACATCATAAATTAGACATCTAATTCATATTTTCCAAGCACTAGGACTCACAACTTGAAATTTTTAACAAAAACCTTAGAAATATTAAAAATTTTTATTTTAAAATGCTTAAAAAATCAACAATGTCTGAGAATTTTTTAAAAAATAAACATTTATTTAAGTTAATTATTTAATCAAAGGGAAAATTTAAAACTACAATTATTATAGATTACTACTTAACAGTATATTTCAAAACCTAAAGGATGGGGGGCTGGGGCTGAAGCTCAGTGGCAGAGTGCTTGCCTGGTTTGTGCAAGACTCTGGGTTCGATCCTTCACACCACATGAAAAAACTAAACAAATAAAATAAAGGCCAAAAACAAAAACAAAAAAAAAAAAACCTAAAGGACTGGGCCAGTGCTATTCTCAGAGAAAAATTTAAGGATATAAATGTTTTTTTTTTATGGTTAAACAAATGTGTATACACATACCTGGACTCACAAAAAATATTGAAATAAAAAAAAATGTTTTTAAAGCATGACACCAAATCAAAGATATGAGGGAAATAATAAGTGAATGACATAAATATGTAAAATTTCAGAATTTTATAAAATCAGTTGAAATAAGAATTGATTTCTAAAAAAATGCATCAAGGAATCAATATTCCTAACATACACGGAGCTCTTCTAAATCTTAAAAATTCAAACCTCCAACATATTTGGTGAACATGAAGAGAAAATTCTATGAAGATAATATAAGAATTTACAGTAAGTATACAGAAAATATTTACAATAAATAATAATATAACATCAATGAGTTGAGAATGTTCAAATTCAATCCAGGATTAAATGTTATAAGAGAAAGGGGGTAAAATGACACTTCCATTCTCTGCTGTTATAATTTAAATTCATACCACCATTCTTGAGGCAAATTTTCAATATGTATCAATGCTCATTTAAAAACATGCTTATTCTTTGATTTAATAATGAACATTTATGTTCTAAAAAATGGGCAGAGGACTATGACAGGTACAAAGATGTATACACAACCACTGTAATAAAAAAAAATGGTTGAAAATCTATGTGGGATACAAACATAATCCCATTTTGCTGAAAATGAGAAAATAGAAACAATATAAAAGTATCAATGGGTGCATGGATCAACTGTGAAATATCATACAATAGAATGCAATGGAGCCATTAAATTATGCTATAAATATATATTATTAATATGGAATACTTCATGGAACAGTTTTACTTTCCAAAGGATCATATACACCCACAAGGGTGGCTATATTTTAAACTTGGAGCCCATATACATTGCTAGTGAGAGTATAAAATTGTAGAGTCACTGTGGCAAAAGGTTTGCCTTTTCCACAAAACGTAAAATATAGCCATCTGTGCAGATGTTTTTGTGTGAACATGTGTTTTCAGTTCTCCTGGGCATACGCCTGGGATCTATGGTAAACAATACATATCATATCGATGGCTACTATACACAGATTTAGCAGATAGAAGAAGTAGCTCTTAAAGCTGCTAACTGCAATATCAGCAGGGAGAGCCTACCTCCCTTACTCTGCTTCTGTAAAAAAAATTTCAATTCATCAATGAGGTCTGTTCAGGCCAAACAGGTAGCTCATCTTTGATAAATCCTCCAAAAGCATGCCTGTATTTTTGTCTAAAAGATCCTAGCATCTAGAAAAGAGAGAAAGATGTGTGTTCAGTTATTGTTGCTAGCTAGTACTGATATTTCTGAAGATTGGTCTAGATATTATGCAATCTGAGTTTGTATCTACAAATATAAACTAATTGGAACATCTGGATGAGATAAACTTTTGATTAAATTAAAATAACTTTTGTAATAAAACAAGTGATTGAAATAGTTTTCATTTCAAAATATTCTTGTATAATTTAATATTATATTTTGAAGACTTTTAAATGGTTAAAAATATATCAGTCTTTTGGAAAAGCATCAGTAATTTTTAAATCCATATTCAAAAATAAAAATTCTTTGTGTGTAAAAATGCCCTCTTCTTTTCAATAACTATATGGTATACAGAAGTGTTCATGCAACCAATTAGTTCAGTTTAACTTTTGTGTTATTTAAAACAGAACAAATATTTTGTCATATTTTCTAGTATGTTTATCACAGTATAGAAGAGAATGTGTATTTTATGTTAAACAGTTCTATTTTAAATCTACATTTATAAGAGTTTTCAGACTTTTATTATTATTTACTTTGTAATACTATATAGAAATTAAATTCAATTAGAAATAAAGTTACTGGTTTCTTTTAGAAAGAGAAGGGGGTATTTTGCCCATGATTATTAAAGTAAATAACTTGTGATTTTAAAATTATGAAAACATTGAGTCTTAAAACCAAGAAATTGGGAGTAATGAGAAGTAGTTTTAAAGCAGTTTATAAATGTATCTGGAAAAAGAAATTTTTTTAAAAGCTCTATGCCTAAGCTATCATCAGGCATCCACTGGTGATTTTTCCTAGCATTCTCATATACCAGTCCACAGCACAACAAAGTCACAAGGAATATCTACCTCCCATGTGGAAATGTATGTAGGCCATGGCTAGTCAGTTCTTCTCATTCATCAACAGAATGGGTTTCTTGACTCCCCAGGTTGTGAATCCTGGTTTCTCATTTTCCTTGTTTCCTTTGCATTTAACAATTTACTTTTAGACTGTTTAATCTCAGTGTTGATTTAAACCCCTCTAGGGATCTACTTCTCCTATTTGCTACTGGCTGAAAACTCAAAATCAGTACTAGCATTGGCCTCTTGAACCCCTAGAATTAGCCCCTAGTCAGCCTTCTCCACCAGACTTCCTGTCTTAGAGTTGTACATTATCATCACCTCCATTAATATTATCACCAATATTACCAAACCATTATTGAGCCCCTGTTATTTGCTGAACATTGTGGATATACAGAGATATAAGTGCATCTTATACTTAAGATCATCCATGAGATGTTAGTGACTTTATCTTTAAGCAGTGATGTTAAAGCAAATGAATGTTAAAGGATGCCCTGAAGGTTATGACCAGACAACCCCCAGAAGGGTAAAGGGGTTAGCAATAGAGAGAGCAGAGGCTTCAGAGTCAAACCTGCCATAGTTGTGAGAGCTCTGAGAGGCTCCCATTGTGCCATTTCTCTCTTCTGATTGGGGAAAATAACCACCATATCATAAAGTGACTGATGGATTAAATAATAATAATTATAAAGTGGTATGCTGTCAATGGTTGTTATCGTCTTCATTCTTCAGTGCTATCTATGTCCATGAAAATAGAATAAATCAATAAATTTTAAATCAATAATTTTGTTCAGCTGAATAATTAACTCAAAAAGCCAATTTTATCTTTTTTATGTCCATTGATTTGATCAAGGGTGTAAAAAAATTCAACCAAGTTGATATTTCATTTTTGTCAACATGAATTCCCATTTGAAAAGTGTTAATGCCCTATAGCTATTTATGTTCATATTTGGTGATTAATGTCAACTACCAATATTCTCTCTTTAGCTAATTGAGAAATTGATCTGCTGAATTCAAACAAATTTCTGAAAACATAATAATCAAAAGCATTAAGCCCTCATGACCCTCTACTTTGAGCTTTGTTGACTTCTGCTGAGGCCCAAGTTTAATGAAGTTTCAATGTAATTATTTGCTCCTGTGAATTAAACTAAAGTTTGGGCATACCATGGAATATATTCTTTCAAATAGAAATAATTTTTAAAAACCAGATCCTCAGGGCTTTTTTTTCTGTTAAATGTCTCACAATTTTTAATCTACCTCTACCAAAGAACTCTGGCACTTTGTAGGCAAAGTAGCATAGCATGCATGAATGGCCTGCCTGTTTGTTATCCTATAGAGAGGAAATCTTGCCTCTTGCGTTGCTTAACAGTCACTTGGCTCACAGATTCCTGTTAGAGCCCTAGACAAATGTGATTCAGTTTAACCAGTTGATCACTCACTATAATAGTAAGATGGTAAAATAATGACTAATAATCACCTGAATACACACAAGCATTTACATGTCATAAATACACTAATGAAACCAGAAACCTTCCTCTTAGAAAGTTAACTCAGGTTAATGAAGACAGTTAACTCAGATTAATGAAGGTGATACTCCAAACACTTTCATTTTTTTTTAATTCAGAAGGTGATATCCTATATGTCCCAAAACAACTGTCTGAAAAGAATAACAAAATTATTCTTGGGAATGTTTATCAAGCTCTCTCTCCTTTTCTTCCTTTGAAATAGCTAAATGTTTTATGGTTTCTGATTTAAACACCTTCTAAAATTGAGTTATTGGAAGTTGACTGATGCTTTATTTTTATGACTAAAACACCCTTAGAATCTCATGTAAAAGATATTTTGTGTGTTTTTAAATCCTGATAATAGCCTAGGAGAAAGGTATATTTAAATAATTGCTAAAGAACAACATCCTGCATGGCCCTTTAACCAGAAGCCAAAACAAAATCAAAAGCCAAAATTGTGTGTTTGTTTTACTTTCATATAAAGCTTATAGGAATTATATTTATTATATTATTAATTAATTTGTTCTTATACTTTAAATTCAAACACAAGATGGGAAATTAGAGAAAAAAAACAGAAGTGAAATACTGAAAGCAACTTTAATAAGTGGGAGGCCTTATGGCTTTTTAATCTTTTGGTTACATGATACTTTTATAACTATATTTCTGTTCATTCATTTTTCATTACCTTTAACTTTGATAGCACTAGTTTCTAAAGTTCATCATCTCAATAGTAATGATGTTATTGAAATAGTCATATCATATCTAAAGAGTAGGTTGCAATGTTACCTTGCAACAACCAATAATCAGATTATCTCATTAGGAAAGAAGGAAACATTAATCTTTCTCAATCCATCTAGTCCACTATGTATCAGGAGAAGAAAACTATATCCAAGGACATCCAATTAAGACATGTTCTATCTGTCTGTTGCCCTTTAAAGCCAAACTGATTTAATGCCCATCTTTATCATTGAAAATTGGAGGAAAGATAATATCATCAGATAATAGAAGAAAGGAGTTGAATTTTTTAGATTTAGAGCACAATGCTGTTCTTATTTTAACTTAAAATATCATTAGAGATATTCATATTATAAAGTAAATTTAAATGTAGAGATAAGCAAAAGAAAGTAGAATAAAAGGATAAAGAAAATACTTGTCTACCATCTTATTATTTTTAAATGCTTGAATCTTTTTATTTGTATTTGTTCATTATACATTTCAATGGCTATTTCTCCTATCATTGTTTAACGATAACCATTTTTATTGTTTGATCTACATTCTTTCTCATTGTATCTAGAGCTATGTAGTTTCTTTTACTTAGTCATGATTTTTTCCTTTATTTAAACAAATTATAATGTAGAAGTATATAAAAGTGTATAGTAGGTAAAATACACTTTTAGTCCTCCCCTCTAGTAACATCTTCCATATTCTCCAGAGGTATTCAGCTAACTATTTGGTGTGTACACTTTTGGACCAATTCACAAGCCTACAAATGACATATATTTACATACCTGTATAACTGAATAAATTTTCCTAATAAGTTCCTACCTGTTATCCATTAGAAACCTCCTTTCCCAAAAACTTACTCTGGTGTAGAGTAAATATAGTTTTTAAAAACAGGATCATATAGTTTATGCAATTTTAAATCCTTCCATTTTCAATTAACAGTGTAACTCTATATAGAAAACTCTATATGTCAATACATGAAGATTATTACTGTAACTTAATTGGCTACACATTATTTCTTGTATATATCATAATTTACTATACCAATCTCATAATGGTGGATACTTATGAGATTGCTAATTATTATATAAAAATAATGCCACAAAATCATAGCAATTTTTAAACACAATTTTTAATACTCCAAAAAATTAAGTGCTTTGATATATATCTAACAAAACATGCATAGATCTGTATATGTACGTGTTTATATACAAAATACTGATGAAAAAAAATCAAGAAGGTCCAAGTAAATATTGGACATGTAATGTTCATTTCATGTCTATTCCTTTATCTAGTAGTCTGGTTTATTTTTATTTCTTCAGCTGGATTTGTTGACTGTGAGGGCAAATCCTGATGTAGATAATTTACTTTTGGGAATTCTATATCTAAATAGTAGCATCTATGTGAAAGTACAAATATTAAAATAATGTGAAAAAGATTTAAGAATTATTTCAGGATGTAAATTAAACACACACAACACACACACACACACACACACACACACACACACACTTTGCTTTATGGCCTATATGGGTATAGTTGATAACATGCATACAAATCATTGGGAACTTTTTTGTACATTTCAGAATAATAGTAAATTTGGAGTTTCTTTGATGTTTGTTACCTATTGAATTGAGATTATGCATTTAAAAAAATTCAATCCACATTTTAATTTTTTATTGATGCATTATAAATACAGATAACACTGGGATTCATTGTGACACTCATACATGCACATGACATACTATGGTAAATTTCATTCTCCAGTACTTCCTGTTCTACTATACTCCTCGCCCTTCCTCTGCCTCTTTCCTTACTCTAATGATCTTCCATCTATTTTCATTTTTTCCTTTCATATTTTTCTTTTTTGTAACCTCCACATATGAGAGAAAACACATGACCCATGACTTTCTGAGTCTGGCTTTTTTTGCCTAACACAATTCTCTTAAGTTCCATCCTTTTCCTATAAATGACATCAATTTTTTTCTTCTTTATGACTAAGTAAAACTCTCATTGTGGATCTTAATTTTTTTTTCTGTACTAGCCATTGAACCCAGGGTCACTCTACCACTGAGCTATATTCCAAGCCCTTCTTATTTTGAGACAGGGTCTCTTTAAGTTATGGAGGCTGACCTTGAACTTGTGGTCCTCCTACTGCAGCCTCCCAGGTAGCTAGGATTACAGACATGTGCCACTGTGTCTGACAAATCTGAAAATTTTTTAAAGGGCTAATTCTGTCTAGTGGGATCATCATGAAGCCCAAGTATGTGCATTTCTAATAAACTCCCAGGTAATGAAAATGTTGCTTATCTGCAGAGCATTATTTGAACAAGAACATACAAGTCTGAAATTATATCATTACAAGACCACTGAAAAAACTGATAGAGAACATACATTCTATTGACTCCTGGAGGATTCATAAATGAGTTTTATGAAATTTGTACACCACCTCTAACAGAAAACAGTGTACACATTGAGAACAGGATCTATAATCATGATAGGCAGACAGTCAGGACCTGGATTGCAACAATTCTGTATACAAAGTGTCTGATGTGCCAGACCCCTCCTGGTCAATCATGGGAACAAACACATGAATAGCACATCATCAATATCCTGATGGGGGGAGTCATGATCACCCAATGTATCATTCTGATTGGATAAAGAAACTCTCTTCCCCCAAAGTCTTCAGCCAATAGCTTTAAAGGTCACTGCCAGCTACATCGGAGAAACACCTAGACAGTACTATTAGGGGGCTCCTCCCTTTGTGGTATTTGCTCTTCCTCTCTAAGAAAAGAAATAAATTCTGTCACTTTACCCTCCATTGTCCGTGGGTCTCTTTTGGATTTGTGAGACAAAAATCTACACCTAAGTTGCTGTGCATCTTAATATGAGAACTTATTATTCTAGAGACCACAATTACTTTAATTCAAAACTCAAAGGGATCAAGATACTGAAAAGCTCATTGATTACTATTTTAATTTCCTCTGTGGAATGAATAGCAAAACTGACCAAGTTGAGCTCCATTTTCCCATCTACATTCTTCCCTCTCCTCCAAAAGTCTTTCCCAGAGAACACCTTCTCCCTTTATTCACTGCTGGAGATCTGGCTCACATAGGTAAGCATGTTACGTTTTTCTAAGTGCATTTGTGTGGAAGGACACAGGTAATCTAAAGGGAGGTATTTATGTATTCGCCTAATAAAGGATTAAAATTGGAAGTCATGGTTTTACTTCTCCAGTAAGGAAGAATATCAATGATTTTAATGCAGCCCTACTGACACTGCTGGAAAGCAAGAGTTCCTGGACTCAATGCTGTTAACTAGGAATTGCCTTGGGCATAAGAGACTCACAACTGAAGCAGCAGCCACTCAGTTCTGGAGAAGCCAGGAATTCCCCAACCCCTTTCATTTTTAAATTGGGATGCCATTCTGATTAGTGGAATGTGTGATTTATCTTCCTGAGAGAAAACACACTATAAATTGAAAACCTATTTTGGAAATAGTCATAAAATATGGGTGAGAGGAGAAGGTTGTGATAGTCACAAAAGGATAAAAATAAAATAAAAATAAAACCATGTTTCTTTGAGTATACAGAATCATATAAATAAGAGTGACTAGGAAACAAAAATAAGGACACTTGCTCTGGAGATGAGTGGTGTGGACGACCTTTAAAAATGATTAAAATGATACCTTTTGTAAGGTCTATTTTACCAAAATGTAAAAAGAAATAAATAAATTCAGTACCAAAACAAATTCATATGTAAGCAAGGACTCCAGACATCTCCAGATAGCAAACAACTAAGGGGCAAATGCAAAAATGGTTTATAAACTGTTGCTGTGCTCAAAAATGCCTGTTTCTCCTTGCACAGAAAATTACAATGTAGAACATTAATGTGTCCCCAAAACATGTGGCTAGAAAAGAAGCATTAGCCTGTTGTTTAGGCCAAATTTAATTTGGGTAATTATGTTCTAGCTGCCTGGAAGTCCCTGGAAGTCTCTGATAATCTGTGTCACTTCTAAACTTAATCTGTTTACAGCAGTCTATGCTCTTTCAAGTGGTCATTACCATCTGCCCCTGAGGTGGCTGCATTTCAGCAGGAGGGAACACAATTCCTGTATTGCACAAGTTTTCAACATGAACAATTTTACCCCTGAAGTTTGATGATGTGAATCTACCTGATAACATCAGTGGAAGGAACTGGAATCTTTATAAAAGCAGGTTATTGTTAGCAGTGATGACCTCCTGTTTCTTCTATCTCTTGAAGTTTGTTTTCATCGACAGTTTTTCAGGAAGGAAGTTGATTTTTTTTAAAGTAAAATAAATCAAAGCACTATATAACATACTTTCCTTTAACTTGAGAATATATCATATGACATTTTTTAAGAAAGCATGCATCTACATTCTGAAACTAAACTTTTGTCATGTATTAAAATATATTCCTTTTGTTTTGTAATCCTATGTTGCTTGAGTATCACTAACTGACCTTTAAAATATGTTCCTTTCCTGTTAGATCTCTAAAAAAAAGAGAATTCCTTTCATAAACAGAAGGAAGGTACCTTGTATGACATAAAAGCCATCAGATATCTTCCTACTTCTCTGGATGAAGCAGAAGTCCCAGTATTCATGTGACCATTGGGATCAAGTGGGATTTTAGGTATAACGTGCAACAGAATTGCTCCTAGAGGTTTTCCTGGAACACACTAATATAGTAACATAGACAATCTTATCTGTTCATCAACCTAGCACAGAATTCTGGTGGTGTGGGGTAAATAGACAAATAGGTATTTTAGAAAGGAAGCTCAGAGTATTGGAAGAGAATCCTGGGTAGGCAGTTTTAAGACAGCCAGCATATAACAGAAAGAATGACAAGAGACACCATACCTGTTGTCAAGGTCAGAGAGCAATAGCCAAGTGCGGATGACTGCTGTGTGCCTAAGATAGCATTTTCCTGCCTCATCACTGAGCCCATTTTGCTTTTCTGCTGTATAGGTGCTAGAACACTGTAGAAAAAGTCAGCAGAATGCCAGTCTAGACCCCAGGATCACTCTTTTATATCAGATTCTTCACCATGTACAGCCTTCAACTTCTGAATGATTTCCCATAGAATATTTCCTTTATTCCATGACTTTAGTTCTTGTAACCTGATATAATATACAATCTTTGGAATCAAAATCTGTGGTCCTCCACCAACCCTAGTGATGGTTCTGAAGCACTCATGAAATTATATTGCTGAAAACCTCTGTTACCTCCCTGTGCCAATAGGGTAAAAGCCAGTCTTCTTCAGCTGGCATCCAGATATAGTCATCCCCTGTCCTATGCTGTACTCTGGCCTCAACGTCTGTTTGCCTCACTTGCTACTGACTGTGCAGTCTCATTTAGCCACACATTCCACTTGAGCTACACACAAGATTCCCCAGGTCCACTAGCCAAAACTCCTAAAGCTCTTCAAACAACCCCAAAAGCATGTCCATCTTTTCTCCTGCTAACAAACTTTCAAATTCCTGTTCAGAGGCCAACTCTGGGGTTCATTTTCTTTTCCTGCCATTTGGAAATAACTTTAACACTTTGCTGTGTCTCTCTTACGGCGACATCTATCTCATTTTGCATGAAAGTGCATATACCAATCGTGTAGTCCATTATCTTTCACTATGAACTGCATGAGGTAATGTATTTTCCCATCATGTGGCACACTGCCTTAGCCAAAGCAGATGCTCAATGACCACTTATTGAATTTATTTCCAACATTAGAGACTCCAAAATTCCAGAGAGAAGTACCTTGAGTGTGTAAAAGGGGAAAAGAAGGGCCATAGAGATGATGTGTCTCAGGTATTCTGTAGATTTAGCTCTCACTTCTTTGTACCCCTCATGATAATTTTCTGAATATTCTCACTATATAAGTAAGGGGTTCAAAAAACTTCTAGAAGTCAGTATCCAGCAGAATCGAGTCATCCTGAAGTCATCCAAAGCAAGAGGGGCACAGTCAAGGAAAGATTCCTTTCCTTTCTAGCATAGAAAGTTGTTATGTGTTGTTCAAAAAGCAAAAGGTCAAATTAGGCTAAGCTAAAACAGTATGACAAGAGTGCAGACAGGTCACACTACAGGGATTAATACCAATCATGATAAAATGAACTATGCAGCAATGTCTAAATTGTCATTAGCCGATTCCCATGGTAATAACTTTGTGTTCGGTAGCTCAGAAACTGGGGTGTGAATGAAGCCTTCCACCAGGAACTAAGCGCTCTCTGGGCTGGATGATGTGAAGGATCATTAACCACATCTTGCTGAAGAACATTACAGGTTATAAAAATGTCATCTAGACCATGCCGACAAGCCCATCTGTATTTAAGGCTGAATCCCTTTGAGATAAAAGCACTCCATGTGGCTCAAATGGGGCTGTTATTTCAGATGTCAGAAAACTATTAACACATAACCAGAGCACAGGAGCCATAATAGAGCAGTTGAAGAATGTGGGATATGAAATCTTTCCAACAGTCACACTTAGAGCCCAACTCATCAGAAGAACACATTTTAGAGAGAGAGAGAGAGAGAAAACACTCTTTCATAACACATCAATACAATTAATAGGAATCTATGCAGGTATTTTGCAACTGATGGGTTTTACTTGGCAGAATGTTGGAGAGGCCAATATATTTATGATTGGCGTTGGATTCATTCTACCACATGTTGGGGTAGGAAGGCAGTATTTTGTGAGGATAAATGAGAGTAACTGAAGAGAAAATATTATTTAAACTGGGAGGAAAAACAAGCTTGTTTGATTTTTAGAATACTATCAATGGAATAGACTGATGTTTGAGAGGAAACAACTTGAATAATCATACACACACACACACACACACACACAAATATATCCTAAGGTATATGTACACATATATTCTGCACTTTGGGAATCTAGAGGAATTCAGGAATTCTGACTTGATTTCTCACCAATAGGTGTCTCCTGGAACTGCTTCTATCCCTGTCATTTTCTGAAAGTGGAGAAACTGTTCTGGGCTACCCTTCTATACACTTTCCCCTTTCTCTTTCCTCCCCCCTCCCTCCTGTTCCCATCCTGCTGACTTCAGGTATACACAGGTGCGAAAAGCTCATGAGAAAGGAGGCTCTGTTTGAATTATTATTTAGATCCTTCTTTCCACATGCTGTTGTTTTAATAGGGTTGTCCTCTCTAATTATGTGGGAATGTCATTGTCATTGTGTTGATGTTGGGTGGTGAGTCTTTTAAGAAGAGTTCATTGGATTTACATATTGCAAATCAATGGATGTGTAACTGATGTGATTCTGCAATCTGTATATGGGGTAAAAATGGGAGTTCATAACCCACTTGAATCAAAGTGTGAAATATGATATATCAAGAACTATGCAATGTTTTGAACAACCAACAATAAAAAATTTAAAAAAAAGAAGAGTTCATTGGATGGTTAGAGGGATTGATGTCTTCCTCAAGGAAAGAGAGAGATCCTATTGCAAAAAAAAAAAAAAAAATTTAAACAAAAATAGGGCTGGAGATGTTTCTCAGTGGTTAAGCCTCCTGGGTTCCTGGGTACCTGTGTGAATCCCAGGTACCAAAAAAATAAATGAATGAATAAATCAATAAGAAAGAAAGGTCTATCAACTGCTTCATTCTCTATATCATTGGTTTTGCCAAAAGACTATTATTAACTGGGTTAATTCAGTAGGTAGTTAGTGGGTTCTCTCTCACACAGGATTGGATTAGCCACTGCAAGAGCAGATTGTTATAAAGGAGGTCACTCCTCTGTTTGTTAGGTCTCCATCATGCTGGGTCTCAGGATGAGGCCCTGCTAGATGCAGCTGCTTGAGTTTGGACTTCCGGTCTCCTGAATCATGAGCAAAATACAGCTCTGTTATTCATAAATCACCTGGCCTCAGGTATATGGTAATATGGCAATTTCAAGTGTAATTACTTCTAACCAAGAGGGTTTTTCATTCTTGAGTGCAGATCAACATATTCTAATTCTGTTTTTTTTTAGCAATTCTTATAGAACCAGTATGAATGTCCCTTAAAATATCTATCAAGCCCAGTGTGGTAGCACATGCCTGTAATCCCAGTGGTTCAAGAGGCTAAGGCAGGAGGATCACAAGTTCAAAACCAGCCTCAACAACTTAGCAAGGCCCTAAGCAACTTAGTGAGATCCTGTCACAAAATAACTTTTTTCTAAATGGGCTCAGTGGTTAAGCCCCCTGGGTCCCTGCATACCTGTGTGAATCCCAGGTACAGAAGGAAGGAAGGAAGGAAGGAAGGAAGGAAGGAGGGAGGGAGGGAGGGAGGGAGGGAGGGAAGGAAGGAAGGAAGGAAGGAAGGAAGGAAGGAAGGAAGGAAGGAAGGAAGGAAGGAAGGAAAAAAGGTCTATCAACTGCTTCTTTCTCTATATCTTTTGGTCTCTGCCAAAAGACTCTACTATCAATATCAACTTATATTTCATTTTTGCATCATACCCTTCAAGTATTCTGTTAGAATGGAAATACTTCACTTTTTTATATTTCATTTTGCAACATACCCTTCAAGTGTTCTGTTAGAATGGAAATACTTTACTTTTTCAGAGTTTCTCTAGCATAGACTATTTACTTGCTCTCTTTGTCCCTGGTGCAATGACCTGTAACTATTCAATAAAACCTTTTAAACTGACAGTCTACTGTTCTGAACCTAAAACAAAGAAAAAGTCTGCAAACCTGTAGAATTAATTCAGGTTGGCTTAAGCTATAGATATATTTCTGGTCCAATTTTTATTATTAACTATTTTATTACTAACTACAAATACTAACTATGAGGAAGGTCAGTGGCCTCAAGGAGCTTTCCTTTCTTTGGTAAGAAAGATACAGATATTATTAATCAAAGAAAAAAATAGTATGTGACATGGGTAAGCATGGTACAGAGTTTCTCAGGGGAGGAAGGGCAAGACTATTTCTGCTGAGCATGTAACAAACCTCTTTGAGGAGCTACGCTTTTTTCCCAGTACCAGATAAGGCAACTTTCACATTCTTGTCCTTAACCCTCGTACCCCTAATAAGTAGGTAGTTTTGTTATTTTGCAGTGATAAAAATTAAGCTCAGCAAGATTCACTAATTTAACTAAAAAATAAAAAGTACCCAGGTCCATTAATCCACAGGCTGCTCTCTACTACTACATAAGATACTGCAGCCAGACTGGAAGGTGGCAGGGGGTGTGCAGAGGTGAACTGCATGGACTGCAGAGCATTAGCTGAGCATAAGCTGAGGCTTAAAAGAAAGAGAATCCATGGCACCTTCAAGGAACTAGGATCTGTCCCTCTCATGGCAAAACTGACCTCCTTCCAGTTACACTTCATTGGCCAGAACTATAACAGAGAGGGCCATCTCTACCTGGAAGTTGAGTAACCACATTGCTACCCCAAAGGTAGATGGGATTGATTGAAACTGAACATATTGGGTGTATATGAGTGGGCACTTGCATCATCTGTCATACTTCACTAGTCACATAGGAGACATTGAAAAAGGTAACTCTAAATATTCTGAATTATTGCTACTGCATATCATTGAGTCTTAGAAACACATTTTCACATACTAACATTTCTTCAATCAGTGTAACTTTAAAATGAAGGTTAGGGCAACCTTGCACAATTTGGCTTCCCAGTGAAGGTATTTGATGCTACATTGCGTCTCACCACAGTGTTGTCACTGGTAGTACCACACGTGCTTGGACTTTACATTTTTAATTCTACTTGTAATTGAAAATGGCATTTAAAAAGTTGGTGCAATGATGCAACTATCAAGCAAAGGATTGTATACAAAACAAAACAGAGAAAGGTAAAGGAAGCAAACATTTACTAAGAGGTAGTATTGCTAGTGGTCAAGAATACTGTTGGAATCAGAATGCTTCTTCTGGTTCTACCACTTAAGAGTTGTGTGACCATAGGGATGTCACTTTAACTCCTGTGGCTCATTTGTAAAATGAAGGTGACAATAGGGTCAGTGGGAGCTAATAGTAATAGTCATACGAATTCCTGAAACAGGAAGCATTTCATGTATGTTAGATATCATGATTATCAATCTTTTTGAAACAATGTGTCACTATAAGAGAATAAATGCACTTCATAGTATCTTTTAAGGAAAAAATCATCCAATTTTTAAGAAAGAATATGTGCATATGCAATTAAAATTCTATGTATGTTTATGTGTGTTTTTGGAATATCTATGTACATGTGTAGTTATTCAAATAATAAAATCACCTAAAACACATGTGAAAGGATCATTAAAGGCAATAGAAATTGTCAACTACCTTGGAATAGATTATAGGATTTTAAAAAGCAAAGAGAAGTTCCAGAGTTATATGAGACTAAAACTCAGTCACTGTCAAATAATTCTGGCCAATATTCAGGAGGAGTTTAATATCCAGCAAAAGATACTTCTATTGTGGAAAAATTGAAACTGAGAATTCAACCAAACAGCAAATGCAAACAAAACCTGGTGCTCTTTGATATGTTTCAAAAATTATTCTGTCAAACCTAAGGCAAGTGAAGAGGTCAAGATCATGAACACAGGCTTCGGGAGGTGGCACATTATTGTGCAGGCAAAGGCCAAAGGTGATATCAAATGTGCAGCCTGTGAAAACGATGAAGGCTCAGAACTTTTGATTGTGATCTACACAAGTCAAGTGAAATAAAATCATTGGAACAGATATACAGAAAGATGTGTTTGTTTGAAAAAAAAATGTAAATTCAATATATTGTCTCTTCTTTTCCAGAAATGTGTTTATTAATAGTGAATCTTACATTAGATGGTATCTTGGAACAATGTTACAATTCCAAAATTTTTCCATAAAAGCTAACTGCAAATGGACAAATTCAAACTTTACCTTTAGAATGAAATTCAATGTTAACATATTTTATGTGTGAATTGAAAGTTCTAATCCTAAGTCCCTCACATCAACAGCAGCTCATACTTGACCAATAAATGTTACCCCTCTTTTTAAAAAATGTTTGTTTAGTTGTAGACAGACACAATACCTTTATTTGTTTATTTTAATGTGGTGCTGAGGATCTAACCCAGTGCCTCACACATGTTAGGCAAGCGCTCTACCACTGAGCCACAACCCCAGCCCTAAATCTTCCCTTTATCATCATAATTTGGTTGGTTTTTGAAAGGAACATAGCCAGTGTGAGAATTTGCATCCTCCCATGGATTTTCTACTTTAAGATCTAATTTTCAAGGATTAAAAATGTCTGATATCATGGCCATATGGCAGTGTTTTCCACGGACAGAAACGATATCTCCCCAAGCACCTATGTCATGCTGCAAAAGATGTTTTTTTCACCCTTTTGAAAATTAGTCTATTCAATCAAAATCCCATGAAAACAGTGGTTAGTTTCCTCTGTGTAGCTCACACTTCAGTTGGAGCAAGCTGTTACCTGAGTCTTCCCTATTCTAGGAGGCCAAACCTACCACCAAGTATTACATGCTATGACCAATATCAAAATGATTTCTAACTCCTACAGCAGGGAAAGAACAATTGACAATCTAGTCTATGATTTCAGTTTAATATTCAGTCTCAGGACAAACAACTGGTTGTTAAAGGCAAACCTTCTAGATTGATACCAATCCTTAATAAATAAAAATTCACACCTATTGTTATTTTCATAGATACTTTATAGACAGTGAACAGTGATACTTCCTGACAGTGGACAGTTAAACCAGAATGTCTTGCTTAATTATCTCCACAAAAGGAAAAAATGTAACGTAATGGAAATATGTACTTATTTTTTGCATTTTTTTCTCCTGTATCAGCAGTCACTCTTTATTTGCCATAATGTTTGCATTATATTGAGTACTGGCTACTCAATCTATGTTTAAATACACCTGTATACACTCGACATAAATTAATTTCTCAAAGTGATGAAGAAATTAGATTGGTATACGGGTATATATTGGAAAATAGATAATGAGATAAACAAGGGGAGAATTTCAGAAAAAAAACAAAAAGCTCACTGGGCTCACTGGGCCTTTCTTAGCAAGACACACCTAGTTTATTGCATTATAAATGCCTCTGTATGTTTTTGTCTTTAGTTATCTCAGTGCCTAGGACATAAATTCTCTGGAATGTTAGCCATGACCAGTTTCCACATGATCACAGCCCTGTAGCCATTATCCCAAAGGGAAAGACCATTCTCAATGAGGATGCTAATGTCTCTCTGCTTTGAGCCTTATTCATTCTCCAATCTGTTCTCTACACTCCACCCAATATTAAGGTTTGAACGTGTTTTTCTTGTGGAGAGAGAGAAGGAGAAATAAACCACAGGACTTGCCCTGTTAGTATCACTTCTATTTCATGATCATTAACATCGGAAATACTTAAACACGGCTTGGAAATCTCACTATGTTTCTCAATAAGCTGGCTTTCTCTCATTCTGATCAACAAATATTGCCCAGCATCCTTCTACTAAATCTCCAGCTATCCCCACCTTCCTCTTGCCACAGCAGATATTCTTATCTCTACAATTCACTGGAAAAAAAAAAAATAGAAGTGATGAAGCATAGCCCCTAATGTATTCCTCAGCTGAATTTCAAAACCATTTGCTTATCCCTCCCTGCCTGTCTTCCCAGCTAAAACAGAGAAAGTAGCCCTTGAAAAGTCAGCCTCCCCCATGCACCTTGGCCATCCCTCCATCCACATGCTCAGGGCCTGTCACATCACTCCCTTCACCTCTTCTTCACCACTAATGCTTGGCTAGCTGTATTCAAATGTATGTTCAAATGTATACTAGCTTATTTTAGGACTAGCAGAAGAAAGAGATGAGTACAGAGAGGGAGAATGAGAGGAGCGAAGTGAAAACGTCCTTGTTACTTGATACTTCTTTAAGGACCACCTTATCTTTTGTGGCTTTTCTCAAAAAATCTTGAAAAAGTTACCTTAAAAAAGTCTCTCTCCACTCACCAACCTAGCTTCCTTTAGTCTGCAACTGCCCATAATCTCTGATCTCCCTCAGTGCTGAAGCTCACTTTGTGCTACAGTTTGGACCCTGAATGTCCCCCAAAGGCCCATGAGTTAAAGGCTTGGTGCAATTGGGAGGTGGTGGGATCTTTAAGAGGTGGAGCCTATGAAAAGGAAGTTAGGTGACTGGAGGCAAGCCCTTGAAGGTATTTAGGGAGGGGTTCCCTTTATCTATCTTTGCTTCCCTGTCTCTATAAGATTAACATCCTCCTCCACCACATGTTCTTGCCATCATGTACTGCTTCACCATAGGTCTAAAAGCATTGGCACTGACACACTATGTTCTGAAATTTCAAAATCCATGAGGAAAAAAAAAATCAATCTTTTCCCGTTTTAAAGCGAATTAACCCAGGCATTTTGTCCCAGTGAATGCAAAGCTGATTTCCAAACTTGCAAAGATTGTAATTGTATCGATGTTGCCAAGTCAAGAGATACATCTCATTTTCATGGACCTTCAGCTGGATGATAACTACCCATATGCTTAAAAAAATGAATATTTGAACCTTAAATACAAGGCCCATAACATTTATTGATATCCTTTAATAAATCTCATTTTAGGGTGAATTAGCCATATTTGGCTTTTAATACTTGCAACTAAAATTCCTGAGAATGCATCCTAATAAATCAGTTTATATCTCTTCACAGTTCAGATTCACATATTCAATTCTGTCCTTGACATCCCCATTCAGATATTTCGTAGCCATTCTAAATTTAACTCATATGGACACAAACTACAGATCTACTCCTCCCCCAATCCCAATCTGGTAACTCCGCCTACATTGCTTACATGAAGAAACTGGAACCATTACTGGATGCTCTCTTTAATATTTTCTAACTGACAGTTTTTGTCTTCACAATTTACCTTGAATTTGTCAACTTGTTTTATCTCCATTTGTTACCACTAAACAAAATCACAATTATCTCACAAATGGAAGCAAAACAACTACTTCTATAATTCCTCAATTTTTTTCCACTTTGATCCCTTCCAATGCTTTCCCATGGCAAAATAAACTTCTAGAAATAAAAATGTTATTATCACTCCACTCAAAATTTCTTAGTGGTGTCTTATTGCACACCGGAAAAATTTAAAAGCCTTACTATCACTTCCAGAAGAAAGAACAATTTGGATTCTGGCTACCTCTCCAGCTGCATCCCATGCCTGTTTTCCCCTTGAGTTCACCAGTACCCTGCTTCGTTTCACCCCCTTAAAAGATGGGCTTTTCTGTTTCAGAACCTGCACACATGCTATCTCTCTGCAAGGAAGGCTCTGCCCAATATGACCTCAGCTTGAATTTCAAAGAGAGCTTTTCATCCTGCCAGTACAGTGTTCTTAAACTCTCTTGAGCCATGCTATCACACTTATCATAGTTGGAAATGACCTATTCTTGATGGGATTATTTATTAACTATCTTCCCTGATTGTGTGATTTTGATAAGGATGACAAGTGATGTCTTTTGTTTATTTCTGATATTCTATGCCTAATGTAGGGTCAGGCACTCTGAATCGCTGTTCAAAAATGTCTGCCCAGTGTTTGAATTAAACATTTTCCATGGTAACCCCCTTGATTGCTCTGCAGTCTGTGGTGATAGGTTTGGTTTGGTTCCTGTCTTAGTTCTAAATAGAAGAGTAGGAAAGCTAGCACTGTCCCACAGGAGAAGTTCCAGAGCTGAACACCCCATACCAAAAGCCAAATCTGGCTGTTTTCTCATATGACTAGATGTAATTATGACTCTGGTTCAGGAATAAATATTTCTGCTTTTTACCAATAAGTTGGGAATGCAGAAATTCTATTACCTCAAACATACATATAATCTCAAACAGAAAAATGTAATATGATTAAAAGTCATCTTTAAGTTAACCAATGCTGAACAGTGACCCTGTTGTTTAAGATCTAACAGAAGCAGGCGATCCTCAGAAGGAGAGCATAGGGAGACACCATATACTCTCAAGAGTTAGAGAAGTGTTGTAGAGACACCATGATTGGTGGATTTCAATTGCAAATCACTGAGGAGAAGGCTATGGGAAGACACCCTTGAGCTCAGAGACTCTGGATTATAGAAGTCATGTTAGCTCAGCACATTTCTTTCAAGTAAATCATATTGTGTTCATCTATGTCTAAAAATATGATCCCAAATGTGAATATCCATATGTGATGGCAGAGAGGAAGGAGGAGACAAAGCTTAAGCAGGCTTACATTCTCTGTGTGCCACCTTTTCCCCAAGATCAAGAATCCCTGTAGCTTAGAAGGACAGTTTTCCTAAGTGATACATGCATCTCAGTTAATGACCAAGACCAGGAATACTGACCTGATTCTTACAGACTTCCTGAAGATGAAACTATTTCCAATTGTGTCAAAACATCTAGTTTTTCCTCAAATCATATTAAATAAGGGAAATCCAGCAGAAATAAGGAGACAATGACATTGATTCTACAGACAAGAGTGACAGCTTCTGAAAGCACATAAACCTCACCAATCACAAACTGGTTCACTTTTCAGCTGCCTCTATGGCTTACAATTGAAAAAGCGATTACATCACATATGGAAATCTCAAAAGAAACAAAACACAAGTAAAAATGGTAGCCCAGAGAAAATCATTTGTAACAAGGACATTCATGAATATTCTATTTATTTTAATACCGTTCGATTCAAAAGCGTTGTTTTCTTTATAATTGAAGAGCATCTACTATTCTATTTATTTCCCTCAAAAGTAGCAAAAGAGACAATTCTGATAATATATATTGTAGTAAGAAGAGGAAATAATTGGACCCAGGGCGAGCTCAGACAATGCAATCGTATCCTTTGATAATCGGTGATAGATCCTACCACACAGATTGTAAACAACTGCAGTTTAAAATTCAGAAAGGGTAGTCCTAGAGTTCATAACTGAGCATAAGAGGGTAGAACTTTCCCTCGAGCCAGGAGAAAATGTCATCCATTAGAATTAAAGTGAATTCTCTCCAGGATCATTTCTAGAAAGAACCAGAGCCCTCAGCAGGTGATAGCAGGTGATGTTTTTTGTTGGTGGTGTTTTTTTTTTTTTTTTTTTTTTTTTTGTGTGTGTGTGTGTGTGTGTTTTATCCTTCCTGCACATCTCAACCTATGTTGGGGGGAGAATAATAAGACTGGTTTTCTAGATGACCTGGCAGGGTCACATGGCTTATGGTCAGAGTGAATACCTCTGGTGACCAGAGTGTGGACAGATCCCAAACCAGCCAGGTTTCTGGGTTTTCCTCAGGTTCTGCTGGTATCCAGCTCTGCAAACTTCACCTGTCTGGGCTTCAGTTCCTTTCTCTGTACACTGAATGGAAATAGGATACTTCATCTTTAAGATCAAATTTCATTTCCAAATTCTTAATCAGAAAAATTATGACAGGTTTAAGAAGATAATTAATGGTCTACAGAACTGAAATCAAAGAGACTTGCTGAAATAAGCAACAAAATGTGCAAAGAACAATGTAAGGTACATTTTTTTCTAGACTGGGTAAATTGTACTGAGTATTTACGTGGACTTGAAAATCATATATGCTTTCAATAAATATAAAATGAAGGCATTTAAAATTATTAGCTGCTTATCAGCATGAAACACAACGAACCCTGAAGTGTGGAAGTTTTGCAGCAAAATTCACCATTAACATCACGAACAACACCATCATTTCTTTTCCCCTATGTAATCACACCATCTCCAAGGCACAATTTTAGGTTTAGCGATCTTAAAACTGGGTAAGACTAGGGAAGCTGAGCAGGCAAATCAAATGATTAAGTTTAAAAAGTTTTACAGGTATTTAAGCCTTGGGAAAGCTTAATTAAAGTTAATGAAGAATTTAAAACAAGAGTGAAAATTAAAGCAGTAGGATATGTTAAAGAAAAAAATAGTAAACCATTGAAAAAAATCCCGGGAAAGCCACAGGGAATGGATGCTAATTGTCATTGATTGGAGGCACTGGCTCTGGCAAATGCAGGGAGTGACCTGAAGAAACATTACTGAGGAAATGTAGCCAGAAACATAAAGGAGATAAATAAAATGGAAGGTGAAACACATATTTGATTTTTCACACAGATTAGTAACCCTATTAAATCTGCTTTTTGTAACTTTCATATCACCGTAAAAATAATCATGATATCCTTAGCTCTTCATGTTCACTCACTATTCCACCCTTCAATCATTCATTCAACATCAGATTCAGAACTCAGTCTATCAGATCCTCTTAAGTTCTATATCACCATCTTCTCTATCTTCCTATCCTACGAGAATGAGAATAGGTCCCAATTGAATCATAATCTTATGAAGTAAAATAGAAAATTTAAAATATCTCCTTCTTCTTCATCACAAATACTGGTTATTCAACTTGAACCAGGCTCATCCCTGACTGAGAGAGACTACTACAAATGAACACAAGATGACATTTTCTTGGATATTTTATTGCAAACATATATTGGACATTTGATTTAGTGTTATGGTATCAATTTATCAGATAATGTCCATAATGTATAAATGATAGAAACCAAATAGTAATGTCCAGAATGTATAAATGATAGAAACCAAATAGCTGGTCCAAATCTAATGGTTATTTATCTTGCTTAATTACAAAAGGAATTATTCACCCATCCACATGTAATGTAACCAATTCCCAAGATAGATATGTTTCCAAGATAGATATGTGGGAAAAAATAAAGCATTAAAATAAATTTTCAGGGTAACAGTATTTATAGAAATAAATACACAGAAAAATTGTCTAACTTTGGCACTCTCTCCTACTGGGAAATAGGTAATGTGATTAGCCATTTCCTTGCAGTTGACAATGAAACATCAATAACAAAATCCATCTTAAAGAATCTACCAATTCTCAAATTCAAAGAACTTCCCACTGAACTTTTCGTATTGCTTTTGGAAAATCATAAGAAATTATGCAAATTATAAAAAAAAAATAATGGGGCATTAAATGCCAGAGCTTTGGGATTTGGAAAGAAGGATCAGTGAGTTACTAAGGGACTGTGGCACCATCCTGTCCTTTTCTGATGATCAGAACAGTGACAATATGAAAGAGGAATGTTGCCTAAGGCCCTCTTAGATTGACTGACATGGGAACTGGTGAGAGCCCCTCCTCTTGTCATCATTTTGGAAGCAACACTTAAGAAGCAGAACACAACTGCAACTACTAGAAGGGGATTAGAGTTAACAGCTGGCACAGGGGTAGATAACTCTGTATTTTGGAGATGTTTGCTTTCACAAAAAAATCATGTTCATTATTAATAAAAAAAATTTAAATGTGCTGCCTCTCATTGGAAGGAGCATTGTCTTTGAAGGCTCTGAGTACCCAGGGAAACAAATTCATCTGCTTCTGTCATGGGTTTCAGAGTCTAACCTATGGCAACAAATTAATGCATTAACCAGGAACCCAAATGCAAAGTACTTTTAAGCACACAGCATGGTGGCTATGATTTAGTAATGTTCACACAGAATTTATAGTTACTGAGTGCTACAATGGTTCCTATGATTTATTCTTGGAGGAAAATCCATGAGATATTACATCCATTTTATGGTTTTTTAGGTGAGAAAAGCAAGGCACAAGGGGTTAATACAGAGTCATAGAAATTGAGACAGGCTATAACATGCAAAAAAAAACACCTTTTGGAAAAGAAAACTGAGCCTAAGATGCTGTTTGACATTAAATAGAAAAGGGGCACTGAAATATTTTCTTAAAGTAAGTGTTTATACTCCTAAAAAATATTTCAATTCCAATTCATAAAGAAGATAAATTATATTGGTAGAAATTATAAATGTAAATGTGTGATATTTACTTAGGGCAATTAATGTGTTTGTGGATATAAACATTTGAATCAGAGAGTGGGCATGGATAATAGTTCCAGGTGTGTGTCACTCAGAATCTGTGAATTTCTTGGTCCATTTATTAATTTGGTTATTTGGGGGTTTTTGGTGTTAAAATTTTTGAGTTCTTTATATACCCTAGAGATTAGTGCTCTATCTGATGTGCATGTGGTAAAAATTTGCTATCAAAATGTAGGCTCTCTATTCACCTCACGGATTGTTTCTTTTGCTGAAAAGAAGTTTTTTAGTTTGAATCCATCCCATTTATTGATTCTTGATTTTAATTCTTGTACCACAGGAGTCTTATTAAGGAAGCTGGGGGCTAACCTGACATGATGGAGATTTAGGCCTACTTTTTCTTCTATTAGGCGCAGTGTCTCTGGTTTAATTCTTAAGTCCTTGATCCACTTTGAGTTAAAATTTGTGCATGGTAAGGGATAGGGGTTTAATTTCATTTTATTACATATGCATTTCCAGTTTTCTCAGCACCATTCGTTGAAGAGACTATCTTTTCTCCATGTTTTTGGCACCTTTGTCTATTATAAGATGACTGTAGTTATATGGGTTTGTCTCTGTGTCCTTTATTCTGAACCATTGATCTACAAGTCTATTTTGGGGCCAATACCATTCTGTTTTTGTTACTATTGTTCTGTAATATAGTTTAAGATCTGGTATACTGATGCCACCTACTTCACTCTTCTTCCTAAGGATTGCTTTAGCTATTCTGGGTCTCTTATTTTTCCAGATGAATTTCATGAATTCTTTTTCTATTTCTATGAGGAATGTCATTGGGATTTTGATTGAAATTGCATTAAATCTGCTAAGAAACTGAACAAACACTTCTCAGAAGGTGATATACAATTAATCGACAAATATATGAACAAAATGTTCAACATCTCTAGCAATTAGAGAAATGCAAATCAAAACTACTCTAAGATTTCATCTCACTCCAGTCAGAATTGCAGCTTTCAAGAATACAAACAATAGTAAGTGTTGGTGAGGATGTGGGGAAAAAGGCACACTCATACATTGCTGGTGGGACTGCAAGTTGGTGCAGTCAATATGGAAAGCAGTATGGAGATTCCTTGGAAAACTAGGAATGGAACCACCATTTGACCCAGCTATCCTACTCCTCGGTCCATACCCAAAGGACTTAAAAACAGCATACTACAGGGACACAGTCACATCAATGTTTATAGCAACACAATTCACAATAGCTAAACTGTAGAACCAACCCAGATGCCCTTCAGTAGATTATTGGATAAAGAAAATGTGGCATATATACACAATGGAATATTACTCAGCAATAAAAGAGAATAAAATCAGCGCATTTGCAGGTAAATGGTGCCAAATGTTTTCTCTGATATAAGGATGCTGATTAATAAGGGGGTTGGGGCAGGGGAGCATGGTGGATTAGACGAACTGTAGGTAGAGCAAAAGGGAAGGAAGGGGAATGGAGGGATCATGCAGGTAGGAAAGACGGTGGAATGAGATGGACATTATTACCCTAAGTACTCGTATAAAGACATGAATGGTGTGTCTTTTGTATGATCAGAGATATAAAAACTATTGTGCTCTGTTTGTGTAATATTAATTGTAATGCATTCTGCTGTCATACATAACAAATTAGAATTAAAAAAAAAGAATCTGTCCACAAACTGCTGGAAAACTAGCTATAGGGGAAACATTTACCTCAACTTAACAGTTAAAAAATACAAATGCAGTAAAATTGATCCGTGTTGCAAACATCATGTCACAGTGTGTGAGCTGGGAGTGTACCTGAATCCTTAAATTCAGTCCTTTATTCAGTGGATTGTCCAGTTGGGGTTGGGGGAACCTAGAGAACCATCAGAGGAGGTACCTTCACCAGTAATTTATAGGTGCTTGTAGGGAAGGCTTGTAGCCTATGGGAAAGGAGTTCTTGGTCTTCATTATAGTTCTTTCACCTCTGAAGCCAGAAGCAAACTGAAATTAAGTGAAGAGATGCGAATGTTATATTATTTTTTAAAGAAAACCAATAGCTTGAAACAAATGACCTGGAGGCTAGAATAGTCTGCATTGTCTGAGAACAAATGTAAGGAAGTAAAGTTTTAAGAGATTTAGGAGCTCTAAGCAAAACCAGGAGAAAATTAAATAAGGAGAAGCACACAGAAAGAACAGGTGAGATTACACTGAGTGAGGCTTGTGGCATTATGTGTGCTGAGATCACAGAATCCCTGAGCCCAGTCCAAGAGCCATGGGCTGAGCTATGATGACTCAGGAGGTTACAGGAGGCTGGTCCCCACAGAAGCTAAACTTAAACTCAGATTCCAGAAAGGATAAGAGCAAGCTCCTTCAGGGACCTAAGAGAACATAAAGAAAGTGTCCTGTTTGTTAGACTGGAGGGAGGTAGTAAAATGAATTGCAAGGGACAGGAACTAGTGACTGGAACCAACGAGCAGGACCAAGTGAGCAGAGAACAAGACCAAAACTGTCAGACTTGGAAGGGACCTGAGAGAGTATCCAGTCCCAAAAGTAGAGGTGATCACTGGGGCACTACCACCTGTTAGTCCTGCCCAGTCCACACCACACTGCAAACCTGGGCCAAGGCAAATAATGTGGCACTGGGTTGCTGAGCTTCTTTGTATGAAGGCTGAATTGCAGATTCCCTGGGGGGTTGATCGATGAGTTCCAGGGGGAACTATGGATGGCATGCTCTGTGGAACTGGAACAAAGGAACACCAGAATCCCCAAAATAGATTCTTTGGAAAAGGCATCTCTAATATCCAAATTCGTGAAATATAAAATCAAGCTGTTTCATGTTTTTATATGTACCAGTTAAAATTAAATTGAAATTGAAAAAGGAAAATTAGTTTACAACAAGTGGCAGCAGAAACCTACCTGAGATTGTGATTCTGCTAAGAGGAAGTGTATAAGATTGAGCTTTGTAAACTAAAAATAACTAGAAAAGGTAAATAATACTCTGAAGTGGCTTTCATTTGGAGGCTTATTTTACCTACATACTTATATTTTTTTACTGATAACCTGGGCATTATAGAATATTTGGAAAAGAGGGAGGAAAGATTTAAAAAAATTAGAACTATCCAACCTTAAACTTTCCACTTAGAAATGATCATTGTCATGGTTTGGTATATTACACAACAGTTTTTATTCATCTGCACATCTATGCCTTGTTTATAAATCGAATTGGAACCCAGGTAGTTTCATTTTACTTGGTAATACATTGTATAATTTGCAATTTCATTATATTCTGAAAATGTCCTTTTAAAATCGATATTAAATTCTACTGCTTTTAATCAATTCCCTAAAGTTAAAAACTTAGGTCTCTAATTTCCACTATTTAAAATAAAATTGTGAATTATTTGTTTTCTTTTTGTTATTGTTGTTGTTGTTTTGCACTTACTTGGTTACTAGTGAGACTGTCTTTTTTGTTGTTTTTGTTTTGTTTTGTAGTACTGGGATGGAACTCAAGGGCACTTGGTAACTGAGCTACATCCCCAGTCCTTTTAACTTTTTATTTTTAAGAAAGGGCCTTGTTAAGTTGCTGAAGGAGGCCTGAAACCTGTGATCATCCTGCCTCAGCCTCCCAGGTCACTGAAATTACAGGTGTGTACCACAGCACCTGGCAAGACTGGTCATTTTTCATGTTTTGAGTCATCTATACTCTTTTTGTGAATAGCCCTCATTTCTGTCTACTTTTCTTCCAAGCTATTAAGCTTTTCTAATACCCCTCAATATGTTAAGTACATTAATCCATCCTCTGCCATACATATTTAAAATGACATTGATTTGTCTTATTTCCTTTATGACATTTTTCTTCAATCAAAAAAGCTTTAAATTTTTATATAGTTGAATATTTTCCTTCATACCTTTTTGCTTCATGACTTTTAACCTATTTGGTGCTTTAATTTCTTCATCGTAAAATGTGATTAATATTAGTATCTACCTTATGGGACAGTTAAAAAGTAATAAATGTAATAATCCATTGAAAGCATAGGGCATAATGTCTAGCACATAATAAATACTTGGTAAACATTAGTGATTATTTAACCCCTCACTACATAAAAATAATCTAAATTTAGACTTCTTCCAAATTCATTCTAACACTATATTTTGAATAATACTATTGTATCCCAGTAATTTAAAATGCCAGCTCCATTACATACTAAATGATTACAGGTGTTTGGATATGTTTCTAGACTTTTTATTGATCTGCCTGGCTAGTAGTGTAACACCGCTACAATATTAAAATCAGTATGGCTGAATAATGTTTTAATTACTTTTAGTGCAATTATCCTTCCATAATTATTCTTTTTTTTTTTTTTCAGAAAATACCCTTGACTAATCAGGCTGCCAAAACTACTGGTTAAAGTTCCAAGAGGGAATTAACAAAAGTATGTGAAAACATCACTCCTCTACAGAGCACTCCCAAATCTATTTTAGGGAAAGTCTAAGGTGAAATTTTCTGCCAGAATCCTGCCGCACCCCTAATCCCTCCCTAAATTCTGTCCACTAGATTGTAAATGTACTATGTAGAGTATAATGTTGGCCCTTGCTATCAAAAAATCTTGAAAATCAGGTTTTAAAATGCATCCTTGTAAAGCAATTAAAGATCAAATTGGAGAATATATTGAACCTCCTAACCTGCTCCCTGAACCCAGCACTGAGAACTCTCAGGACCTTGACTTATCAGGATAGTGCTCAGGCTGAGCAGACTCGGAACAGACCCAGTTACCATAAGGAGGAAGAAACCAAACACCTACAAAGTCTGAGAATAGAGAGCCCAAGGTTCTACCATGCGACCTGCGCAATGGTTTCATTAATGAGGTTCTTGGCATAAAGTTAGTTAGAAGAGATCGAAATAAAACACACAGACTCAGTTACCTTATTTCTATTGCCAGGTCCGAGACGGCTCCCCTCTCTGGCTCCAACCTCTAACCGCCCAGCAGGGCAGCAAGGATTACTCAGGGCTAGCAGGAGAGAGAGAGAGTGAACACGCCAGGGAGTAGCCTTTTATTGGGGAACAAGAAATTCAGGGGATAATTCCATCCAATGAAGGTTGAGGGGGGACTGCACTCCAAGGTCAGGGTCAGTGATTGGGCCCTGGGGGTCAGTGGTCAGTCACACCCCCACACGGACGGGTTCTCTCATCAGGAAAGGGCCGGGAAAATTCCGACACAGCCAGAAGCCTCAGACCCTTAATGGGAGTCGCCCAGTCACGTGTCAGGATGGCTTCCTACACAAGGTCTAACTCTTCCTGCAGTGTCTCTGCCCCACAGAAATGGGCTGTGGGGCTTTTACCTCTCAGTCAGTGCTCCCTCCTTCTGTTGAGTAGGAAGATAAAATAGAAAGACAGAGGTACCATACGTGTACTGCTGTACTGCTCCTTCCAGGAGAGTAGATTTGAAATCCCCTCACAAAAATAAAAGCAAAAAGAAGCTCCTTAGCAACTTGTTTCAGATCAATATATGCCATTTTAATGAGAGATGGTTCCCATGTCTTCACAGTGGCCTGATTTCTGTCCTGTCTTATATTTAATGATTCTAAGACTCTGTGTGCAAAGCAGGCTTTGTTAGATTCCTGGAAAGGCATTGAAATTAACCGTTAAAATGCCATGCCCACATTCCTATACTGCTCAGTTCTTATTTCATAATAAATATCTTCAGATTTTCTGAATTGCTCTAAATTTCCACTTGGTAACAGGTTTTTTGGGGGTTTTATTTTTACTTTCTCCAGGGATTGGGAAGCTTAAAGGAAAATAAAACTGGAAAGGGACCTCTTAATAGAAACTTGTAAATTATGAAGACGATAATAGAGTAAGTAATGAGAAAAATGTCTGTTTTTCAAATTAATTCTAACCGTCAGGTATATTGGAAGTGAGAAAATTACAGAAACCACAGGAAAAAGTGTCTCTGACATCTCAAGCCTCTTGAGAGTTGGTGAGAGGAATGTTAAAGTTGCATCAGATGTGGGGAAGCCAGGAAGGGAAACTTCAAAAAGTCCCCATAAAGGGAAGAAAGAACCCACAGCTGAGATTCTGAAATGGAAGAAAGCTCTGGAGGGTTATTACAGTAGGCAGAATGAAATTTCCATTTTTTCTCTGCAAATAATTCAGAAAACAAAGAAAAGGGTGGGAAGGCATATCTAAAGAGATCAATAGAAATCTCTGATGACCTCAAATATCATGAGGATTTGTGCAAATGATAGAAGGACAAATAGTAAAGAGGAGAATGTTAGTAAAATATAGTCAAGAAAGCTAAAGCCATAGTGAGCTAAGGCTTGAAAAAAATATACACAGAAGGAAAAACATTCCCCCTTGCCTACCCCTCCTATTTTTTAAAGTGCCACTCAATGCAAGAAGAACACAGAGGCAAGCATCTTCTGATCACCATGGAAGAGTCAATGAATCTGGTGATTGGTGAATGAATGTAGTGCTCATTTTCATTCTCTTCTGTCACAGAGGACAGCTATCAATTAAAGATGGCTGGGGACAATGCTGGCATAAAGCTGGCAGGTGAGGCAACTCTTCAATTCTGTTTTGTTTTGTTTTGGTACCAGGGATTGAACTCAGGGGCATTGGACCACTGAGTCACATCCCATCCCTATTTTGTATTAATTTAGAGACAGGGTCTCACTCTGTGGCTTAGCACCTCACTGTTGCTGAAGCTGGCTTTGAACTCTGGATCCAACTGCCTCAGCCTCCCAAGCTGCAGTGAAGCAATTCTAAAAGGGACTCTGAATGAATTGACGACTGCAGGCCAGTTCATTTGTAGGTAACCATATGCCCTGGTTTGCCCAAGACAGTTCTGTTTTATGCCTGCCTTTTTAGTATAATTATTAACAGACCTCCTTTCCCTTTTAAAACTATCTTTATTTGGATAATAAAATATATGCTCATCTTTAACATTATATCTGCCTACTAAAATATAGCACATTATATTGTTTGCAACCATCTTTGAGACTACATAGAAAATAAAAGTGGTGCTGTAATAGGAAATGAATAGGACTTCTAATTTTCCTAAATGGAAAGAAGAACTATGTTGGTATATCTAGACTAAAAGATAAAGTCTTGATAATCTGAGGAACAGACAGTCATATGGGTTTCTGTGATGATTTTGAGACGAAGCAAGCACGAGAAGGAAACATGGGTTTATAAAACGAAATTAGGTGATGTCTATCTTAATTCCTTCTACAGTAGGGCTACTACAGTGCATGCCATCGGATTTCTATACATAATCAAAAGTGGATTTTAATAAGACCCCAGGCAAAGATACTCTATATATTCTTATAGACAAAGATGGATACATGTGTTGGCATACACTTTGATGTATTTTAATAAATTGAATGACCATTTCAAATAGTGTTGACTAATGTTTGTCAATGGGCAATGTTATTTCTGCCCTTGGCACTGTCCTTTTCAATATTTTTCTCACCAAATTGGATTAAGATATGCTGATCAAAGTTACGTCTGATGCATGGCAATAGCAAATAGATGACAGTCAGGATCCAAAATTATCTCATCAGATTGGAAAAATATGCCAAGCCTAAAAAATTAAATTTCATGGGGAAAAACAATTTCATAGGGACAAACTTATTTCCCTGAAAGAAGCAGCACAACAATAAAAGATATGATATTAAACATTAAGTAGTACATATGAAAAAGAAATAAAGATTTTGTTGATGGAAAAATCATAATGTGGTAAGCTGGCCACAAAATCATTAATATCAACAGTAAGAGGTTGACAGATAAATTCTACTGAACTCAGCAAGTTATACGCAAAATAACATGTTTCATTCTGGGAATCTCAACATTAAGCAAGACAGTGGCAAACTGGAGCCATGTAGAGAATAATCAGAAGAGCAAATTGTTATGTCATTTTTTTAAAAAAAAATAAACAATAATGCTGATTTGCCATCTTTTATGTGCAGTTCTGAAATTCAAAATGTTTGAATACCAGAAGATTTTTAATTCAATTGTTGCTGAATTCAGACCTAAACTAAGAGAAGAGAAGGTGTCCATAGTTTATCTATTCCAATTTATTCATAGGGCTGTTTGTAGAAATATTAAATTACTTGATTATGGAATTCTGCCCTGTGCATTAAAAAGACACTAAAAGGAATTTCAAAACAAATAGGATGTCAAGTGTTTGGAGGAAAGTATTGTTACCTAAATGTAATGGTAATAATAACAATAATGATAAAAATTAACACAAAAGCACTATGTGCCTATCACTAACCTTGGACATATGTATCACTATTATTATCCACACTTCAAAATGAAGTAGTCTGAAGCAGAGATTTTTTTCCCAAAACCACATAGTGATAAGTGCAAATCTTCATCTTGGGAATATGAGATTTAATGGGAATATGACAGTTGATAGTTAATATTCAGGGTGAAAGATAATTAGTTAATCCCTATTAATTATTAATAGGGAATCCCACAAAGGTAGAGCTTGATTGGGATACCAGTATAGAATGTTCTTAAAATTTTTTCCAGCTTTCAGAAATATATCTTGAAGTAGATATTTTTAACTTGAATGATTTCTCTTTGCAATTTTGGGCAAAAAGAAAAAAAAGTGGCTGCCAATTGTTCAGGGAGAAGAGAAATTTATTATTTTCTGTTTTGATCAAACCACAACTTCCGATAGCTGCTATAATGCAAAACTGGAGCTTCAAGAGGAGAATGACAACTGACCTCCAGGAACCAAAGTAAAGAGATAATGGAAAGAAAGTACACCCTAATCCTAATTATAAAGGAAAGAGCTGGTATAAGCTGGTGACTCAGACAGGAATCTAAGGTCAAGGTTCTTAGGCGCAGCTTCTGATTCATGCTAACAGGTATTCTGGATGAATGATACTGTGGGGATATTTTGTGGCACAACAGAGGAGCCTGTCTGAGGGAGGCTAGGGTCCACTGTAGTGTCACAGCATACCGGACCACCAAGGGCATCATTATATCAGAGGATAGAAGAGGAGAGCAGTATGTGGCCATGAGAAGCAGCAAGAGTAGACTGTGAGACTTCAGCATCCTCTTCACCTGTTGTTGGAAGAAAAACCCACACTCTGTACATACCAGAGTACATCCCCAACATTCTTGGACAATTTAGGGAAAAGACTTCAAGTAGGAGATTTATGGACTTATGGGATACACAGAGATGTCCTACTAGGTGGGTCCCCTAAAGGTAGCTATGTTATATACCAGGGTATGCGACAAATTCTATGCTATCACACAAGAAGTGGACTTCATTGGAGAAAGGGGAAAGGTACAAAGACAGGTTCAGCAAGGAGAGCATGCAGGTTGCCATTCTCCCACATCATCATAGAGAGATGGGTGGGGCCTGAAGAAGCTACTAGATACAGTGTGGGTTGCTATACATATTTTTTTTTCTTTTTAAGCAAGTTTGTGCTTATCAAATTTGTCATGGTGGATGGAGAGTTTTAATAACCATTAATTTACTAGTTATTATTTTGAGTATCATAATCCCTCTAATTATGCAGCTCCAAATTCTAACATTCAGAAGTATGTCTTCAACATAAAAGTTTAAGAAGACATTACAGGAAAAAGTAGACTGTATGACCTCTAAGAGACTTTCCAAATCAGAGACTTTGGTTTATGAAACACTTTGGAAAAATATTAGATATTATTAATATTTCCCCTAATTTTAGTTGGCATTCTATTAGCCTTCTTCACTGATACTGCAAAGTGAATAGAGACCTTAAATGTATCAATATAGACCTTTGTCCTCAATTCTATTAACTGATTCAGAGCAATATAAACTGCACTCCAGTTGCACATCATTTCTACCTAACTCAAACACTACAATTCAATCTCTTCTGATTCTTATTCCATCTCTCAACCTGCTGGCCTCTTACCATTTATTTCCTTTTCTTCCTATGCAGCAGACCCAACAAAAATCCATACTCCAGCTCTTCTGCACTGTTTGCCAGAGATTTAATAATCCCCAAGTAGCAACAGAATAGATTTATAGCTGTCTGTATCATTCGACTAAGGAATATAAAAGGCATCGTGTTTTTCCCTAGTCATAATCTTTAATGCAGGTGACAACATTTTCTGTGATCTGTTTAGGATTCTTTATCCCCTAAATAAGATGGCACATGTCTTCCTGAAGTGGGCACTCATATCCCCAAATCTGTATCTAAAGAAATGCTAAGTTTGTATCTATACTCTAGACACCTCCATAATGACAGGTTCATGTGAGTTGTTATGTTCAGTCAGACTGTTGAATGGATCAAACGTAAGGTTTCTAGGAAACTTACCATTTCCAATGAGCTATGAAAGATACTGGAGAAATAATCATATAAAATTCCTGACCTCCAAGAACTCAAAATGTGAAACTAAAGAATAGCTGTAATATAATGCCATAAGTATAATAAAGGAGAAAAAGTACAACTGGCTAATCCATAAGAACCATGTGGCCCTAGACAAGTGGGGAAAAAAATTTGTGTAGAGTAAGTGACTATTGCAACAAGAAAGGATGCTGCCCGTTTAGCCTGATACATAGGTGAAAGCCATCTAGCAATTGCCACTGGGTTTGTACAAAACAAAAACTAAGCACACAATCCTAAGTATGGAAAAGTAATTGCAAATAAATAAGTAAATTAGAATTATGGTCACATTTCTAGGTGGAGAGCTAAAGTACATACATATGTCATAAATGCAAGAATTAATATGGGCCAAGTTATTGATCCTTCAGTCTTTAGGGAGTGAAGTGAGACAAGGCCTGAAATAGTTTGTTATGTAATGAGTATTTGTGTTCTCCCCAAATTCATATGTTGGAATCTTAAGCCTAAATGAATGGTATGAGAAGGAAGGACATTTGAAAAGTACATAAATCAAGATATTAGTGACTGTCTTTTTTTTTAATTTTTTATTGTTGGTTGTTCAAAACATTACAAATTTCTTGATATATCATATTTCACACTTTGATTCAAGTGGGTTATGAACTCCCATTTTTACCCCATATACAGATTGCAGAATTACATCAGTTACACATCCATTGATTTACATATTGCCATACTAGTGTCTGTTGTGTTCTGCTGCCTTTCCTATCCTCTACTATCCCCCCTCCCCTCCCCTCCCCTCCCCTCTTCTCTCTCTACCCCCTCTACTGTCATTCATTTCTCCCCCTTGTATTATCCTCAATAAAATTCTGGCGAATCGGATACAAAAACATATCAAAAAAATTGTGCACCATGATCAAGTAGTGACTGTCTTTTGTTTGAAGCAACAGTATTAACGGAACCCAAACATTAGCAACATCAGGATTTAATACTTTGGGACCAAAAACAATACGGTGATTTGATCATTATCTTTAGAAGCTGCTTCTAAGGATTAGGATTTATATTGATCTAAAAATAGATACTGATTTCTTTATGTTTTATTTTTGATTATTAAGGGTATGCATGTTATATGTTTAATATCTGATAAGTGGATACAGACTATTGTTCTGAGTTCAAGAGAAATAATCAAATAATGCCATGGAGCAATCTGATTCTGAAGTGTCTGGTTTATGTTGCAGCTGCTAAGTAGCTCAAGTTTTCTATCCATTAAGAGCCACAGAGTGTTATCTTTATATAAAGTTGGAAGGAAAAATGTGTTGGTTTTAAGTTTTAAGATTCTTTGGGCAAGAGGAGAAAAATGACAATAAAAAGGACACATCTTTATCTGAGCTACTTAAAGCATTTTCAAAGCATCAGCTCTCTCTGATAAACTAAAAGCACTCCTTAGAAGTCCTCCATCCAAAAAGAATAAGTTTATTGTGTAAAGGATCTTTCATTAAGAGGGACTCAGCTGTCTGGAGAACTTGATGCATCTGAGAGTGCTGCTGCCTCCCTTTTAATGAATGCCCAGGTCATAGAGATGGTTGCAGATCAAGAATGCATATCTCACTTTCAGGAAGAGACAGTTTTTCAAAATTGATTAAAACAGGGACCTGGGGAGGCAAGGGTCCAATCCAGCACTAGCTTCTCTCCATTGTTTAAAGTTTACATTATAAAAAGCGCTATTCTAACTAGTCATTTGAAAACTGTTTTCAAATTCAGAAATATATTTATCTGAGACTCTGTAAGTCATTAATAAGAAATAAAAACTTCCCATCTAAATACCTGTATCTATTCCTAGTTTTCCTTCAAATTCCTAAAGTGTCTGCTGGCAGAGCTTTCCTTGACAATGTTTCTTCCTGTTTTATTCATTTAATCTCTCTTATTAATTCAGTAAAGAGCATGTGCCATCTTCTGAGGTCTGGGGTAGAACTAGAATTAAAAACAAGAGTCAGCATGGTCCTTCCCATCAAGGGGCTTCTAGTCTATTAGCTCATTTTAAAATAAGTTCAATAGCTCATTTTTATACCACAAAAATTATTACATAAAATGTATATACTGCAGGAAATCTTTCCCAAATGGATATTTTACATTCTATTATTTTTTAGATGCATGAATGAACAATCTATGATTAAAAGCTAGAATTTCCTGTGACATGCAATTTTAAAAGAGGGATACATTAAAAGGAAATTAATACTGAATTTTAGGGAGGGAAGGACTCTGTAGAGATCTGTTAGCGGAATGTTCTCATCTTACTGATGGTAACTGACACCAAGAGAGTGAAATAACTTTTTTCATCAAAGATGATTGGAGCATCAACCATATCCCAGGCTGTAAGGTAGAAGCTGGAATCACAGTGATGAATGGGACCTATACTACTCTGCTGTAATTAACAAATAATTAAATTATAATTGTGGAATCTGGGGACATGAGAAGCATGGGTTGCTGAAAGAGTATAATAGACTGGTGAAACCCAATTCGTACATTCAAAAACAACTTCTCTCAGAGGGTCTCACATAAGGCCGACTTAATGAATAAGAGGCTTGTCCCAGACTGCATTAACTCGTGAGATGCACAACAGCAGTGAGCCAAGGTTTCTTTTTCTTTTATTTTAAATTGGTTTTTAGTTATACATGACAGTAGAATCCATTCTGATATGATATACAAGCATGGAATTTATCTTATTCTAGTTAAAACCCCATTCTTGTGGATGTATATTGCCAGGACCATCCATGAAATGTGCATGAACCCAATGGGCATGAAAGCCACTGGGTAGGAAAATAGGGTATCTAGGAACTCCCAGCCACACTCCTGCTGGTTTGAGACAGCCCAATACATGAGATATCCTACCTAGTTCTGCCAGGTTCAGCACTGCACTGGAGTTGGGGTGACCTGCTGGAGCCACCTAGCTGCACAACCTCTCAGAGATGCGTGTGGCTTGCCAAGATGCCAATCAACCTGTTGACTGCCAGACACCCTGAACCAAGACTCCACCCACTGAAACCCTATCCCTGCCTTTGATGTACTACTCTCCCTTAAATAAAGGACCTGAGCCATTTTCTAGTAGTTCTGTTCCAACTTCTATGTGAACTGGAGAAACTATTAGGCGCTCCTCTTTGAACCTAATTTCTGGCTCTAGCTCTTATTTCTTTACTAATTATCTCAGACTTTCATTTTCTCTGGTGGCTCACAACCTTCTAAGCAGAAAACTACCTTGGCCGGGTGCTGGCCGCCAAAGGATAGTGTACGACGGTATCAGATTCATTCCACTGTCTTTCCTTTTCTTATCCCCTCAATTCACAATAGTTAAGCTAAGGAGCCAACCAAGGAGCCAAGGTTTCTTAAAGCACGATGGGTATGCTCTCTGCTAGGGCAAGTTCCCAACTGGTGGTTATTTATGGTGCATCAGCAATGAGATTGTCAGTAGAAGACTGTCTACTTAGTTTATAAGCTCACCTCTTGTGCCGCCTGCCCAGTTTACTTGTCATTCAATAAAAGTGTTGACAATATATACAACTCATGTTTCTTTGATCAGGAACATGTATTATACTTGTTGAAGTTTCCAAATAACTAGGATTTGCTTTTTTAGCTTTCATATATCTTTAACGTATTTTAGGTCCAAGGCAAATTATTTTTAAAAATTTTTGTTTTATAATTGATGATATTAGAATTGAGAAAATGCAGTATATTAATATATATTAACTGTGTGTATGTGTTCTAATTATTTCTTTCTGATAGTTAAATTTTGCCCCTCAGTGCCATAGTATACATTCTACTTAATAATGCAAAGTAAAAAAGAAGAGTTTTAGATTTATAACTCTTGTAAGTAACCTATTTATCACTAATAGACACATTTTATCATTGTCTTTCTGCCCTGGTATACTGTTGGCTAACATTATCAGCAGTTGCTTTGCTTAGGAGGATGTAAGGATAACTAACTCTGTACTGTTTTCCCAGAAATATTTGTTACTTCCAACTTTTTTGCAATATCCAGGTACCATCTGTGTTAATATGCAAATCCCTCAGTATTAATACCCCCCCACACACACACACGTGTGTGTGTGTGTGTGTGTGTGTTCATACTGGGTTACACTACAGATTTTCCTTCTTTCTTTCTACTGCATGGCTGCTTAAGATAAGGAAAAAAAAAACATTTATTTTTAGAGTTTAATGAGAAGTTATTCTGGAACTTCAAATTTTTAGAAATATTGAGAAACAGAAAGTAGGTAGAGAAAATAAATGGCTTGGCAGTCAGTTCTTTGACTCCTTAATCCCAGTATTCATTATGTCTCATTTTCTATAGGGTCTTGTCTTCTGTACGAATGTAGAACATCTAGGACCCCCTATTATTTTAGGATTCTCCACAAATATCTCATTATTTAACAAAAGTTTCTATTGCTCTGTGTCAGCAGCATCTTCTCACCACCTCAGGTCCCCTTTAGAACGCAGTCCATCCCCTGCCCCCAACTCCCTCACAGCTGGTTCCCTCTGCCAGGCACTGGTGCTCATCAGAGAGCTGCACCTATTGAGGGTGCTGCTGGAGGACCTCCTCTGACAGCGATATGTTCACTGTTAATATAAGATGGCAAACCAGCCAGAAAGTGCTGCACATACCTTCACCCCAGTACCTATTCCTTATCAAGGAAAAGTTAAGGTGAAACTTAAGGTTTCGAGATGTGATGGGTTTCTCCAAACTGGGTCAATCGCCTGTGGCAGAGCAGGAAATTTGTATTGTTCTAGTTTTACAGACATCCAAGCATCACACTGATACATATTTACCTTCAATTGCTAGGTACCTATTTTTAAAGGCAGATATATGAAGGAGCCTGTGTTAGTCACATTTCTATTACTATAATAAATACCTGACATAATTAATTTATGAGGAGGAAAGGCTTATTTTGGCTCACAGTTTTACAGGCTTTGGTCCATGGTCAGTTGGCCCCATTGCTTTGGGCCTGAGGCAGCAGCACATCATGGTGGATCTCAAGATGGAGCAAAACCACTCACCTCATAGCCAGGAAGCAAAAACGAGAGGTGGAGGAAAGGACCAGGGCCCCCAATTCCCTCCAATGGCAGCAGCCCCAGTGACCCAAAGACCTCCTACTGGACCCCCTTCCCAGCAGCATTACACCAGGGACCAAGCCTTTACCATATGAACCTTTGGAGAAGGTTTAAGGCCCAAACTCTAGCAGTTCCTTCTTAGTGAGTATGTTCAAGGGTCTAGTAGCTTGAATGGTCTCCCCTTCTCCAAATCTATATTTTTAATTGAAAATGAATATGTATCAGATAAGTATTCAACACAGGAAAATTCATTTTTCTAACACTGGACATCATTTTTACCTTCCTAATTTATTCACTGTATTTATTATTTCTGACTAACGCTCATGGTAATCCTCTCCCCTTTTATGAACGTGTTTTACTTGTTTTTAAGAAGGACCCCAACCCAATATAATAAATTAACAACTGTTCTAAATATAAAGAGCATTATTCAAAGCCAGGAAACTTCAAAACCAAAATGGATATTTGTAAAGCACAATATCTTTCTTAGACTAACCCTTTTTCCCTATAAATGCTTATACATATGTTCATTTTTCACCTTCCTTCACTATGTTTTCCCTTAAATTAGGAGTAAATATTATACAGCATTTCATCTCCACCCTACCAAATGTCTGATGCACAATTAGCATTTATTAAATGTTGTTTGAATGAGTGAATGAATGAATGAATGGAAAATTAGAGATCAATGATAGCTGTATTTTATTAAAAACATAATTCATAACAGGGGCTATATAGGGCAATTTTCATGAATGATTTAATTTTCATGCTATTGTAAGGCAAGCATTATAATCCCAAATTTACAGATGAGAAAACAACTACTTAGAGAGGTTAAGTGGCTTGGAAAAGGTTATAAATCTTGTAAATGACAGCTTTAATCTAAACCCAGTGCTGTCCTCTTTAACACCTGCACTCTTATTCACTAAGACAAGAGTCAACAAAGTATGGTATGTACTGCTTTTGCCTGCCACTGTTTTAGCAAACAGTTTAATGGTAACACAAACTCACTTTGTGTTTACAGATTGTCTATGGCTGCTTCGGGGCTACAAAGAAAAGTTGAATAGATGCAACCAAGGTAATCTGTTCTACAAAGCTTAAAATATTTATTATATGGTGCTTTACAGAAAAAGCATGTGATCCTTGCCCTTGGATATACTGAAGGAGCAGAGGGGAGGGGAGCAATGAAGAAGCAGGAAATCTCCCCTGAGTACCTTGGGCTCCATGTTTCCTGAATCCAAAATTTTCTCATACATTGCACTCAAACAAGATGATGTTATTATGCGAAAAAACACCCAGGCAAGTCCCTAATTTAAAATCTGACCAGTCTTAGATTAACATTGGTCTTGTCTGTGCTGCCGCCTTATTTAATTTTTTCCCCTGTTTGGTGCCATGGCTAACTCATTCCTAGTGAGTCCTTTGATAGTTCAATCTGGGAGCAGCTAAAGAGATGAACCTCTTATTACATGATTAATTAGCCTTTCAAAGGGCAGACATAAGGTGATCACATTATTCTGCTCCCAGTATGACTAAAAAGCTAGTAAGTCTTTATCCTTTCCTGACTCCTCTTATTTCTTAGGTGTTTCTTCTCCCTTCCCTTCCTCCCCTCATATCTCCACCTAACTGCTCATATATAGACCTTATTGGATGTCAAGTATTGGTAGTATTAATTAAGTAGAATCCAATGCTCCCCTCAATCAAGTATTGAAATATGTCATATATGATACATGTTACCTAAACAAGATGTTTTTCCCAGACAGGTGCCTGGAGATAAGTTGCTTTTGTTGCAAAGGCATGGTCTCTATGATGGGCAGGACTTTCTAACCCACTGCTCTCTTCATCCATGAGGAATGAGTAAATATTAGATTAAAGGCCTCCTGGGAGAAAATAAATTTGGACTGCATTCCCTTTCTGTGAAATAGTTATTAAAACATTTCTGAGGTTCTTAGATAAGGCAAACTAAAGCCAGAAGACAGGAAATTATGACCTCCACCAGAAAAAAAAAGAACAAGTCAAATTTTGTAATACTTCATTCTATATTGCCTAATGGTCCTGGCATGTACATATTATATTTGTGGACTAAAAAAGGTAATAAGAGGGAGGGAAGGTAGGAGAATGAGAGGAGAAAGAATAGGTGGATGGAAGGAAGATCAGAAAGGAAATTGTTTTAGTCAGCTTTTTTTTGCTGCTGTGACTCAACAACCCAACCAGAACAATTGTAGAAGAGGAAAAATTTATTTGAAGGCTCACAGTTTCAGGGGTCTTAGTCCACAGAAGGTTGGCTCCATTCTTTGGGGCTTGACATGAGGATGAATATCATGGCAACAGAATGTGGTAGAGTAAAGCAGTTCATGTCACGATCAGGAAATAGAGTGAAAAAGACTCCACTTGCCAGATACAAATATACACCCCAAAGCCACACCTCCAATGCCCCACCTCCTCTAGTCACAGCCCACCTGCTTTCAGTTACCACTCAATTAATCCCATTTGGTGATTGATTCACTGATTGATTGGATTAAGGCTCTTGTAACCCAATCATTTCTTCTTTGAACCTTCTTGCATTGTCTCACATGAACTTTTGGGGGACATCTCAAATCCAAACCATAACAGAAACCAATAGGAGTTCTTTGGACACACTCACCATAATGGAGTGGGTGATACAGCTGACTTTCTGAACTAAGCACCTAGTTGTTGGCAGGGAAGGCTGAAGTTGAAATCCAAGAGCTCAGCTTGGGGAAATAGCCTCCTTGTGTATTATTATACTTGGTTCCTAGTGACTTTGGAGATAACTTGTTTCTTTCTGAAAATTTCATAAGAGAATATCCTTCCTTGTACCTTGATGGGCTAAGTGTTAGGGAGAGTATCAGAACTCTGCACTTGGTACATCAGTGTCCAGAAGTGCCTGAAATTAGCAGCGGGGCAGGGTGGGGGGAGAGGTTATTTGTCCACCATATTGTAGGCCTTCCAAACTCACACAGCAGTGGGACACCATCAGTGGCAGTAAGTGGCCTGCCTCAGGACAGTTTCTGTACAGTATAGCTTGAAGGGGTACATTGGGGCCTCTGCTTGACAGCACAGGGAAACAGATGTAGGGCAAGAGGGATAGGTTCATGGTTAAATGTGACCAACAAAATTACAGATTCTCAGGTTTATGTTGGTAAGGAAATCCCAGTAAAGCCTGGGTTTTCTACTATTTCAGGAATGAGAATCCATGTACCTTCTTTTCAGTATATTTTGTTATCCATGTTTTTTTAGTTACAGATTATTAAAGACTGACAGTTTTGTACCCTTGGTTGTCTTTCCATACTGATTCATCTCAGAGGAAAATACTGTACCAACATCTGGATTACCATTTCCTTCCACTCAGAGATATGTTCAAAAACAGGCAGGGAATTATTGACCTATCTTATCCCTCTCAGGGTGCCTGTCACCTCCCAATTCTAGTACTCACTTCCACTTGTTTTTTTTAATTGTTTTATATATTTTTTTAAAAATGTGACATGAGATATACATAGAGAAAACTGAACAAAACTAAAGTATATACCTTAATGAATTACCATAAATTGACATCTGGGTAGATACCAAGCACAAAGATGACGCGCTGCTGGCACTTTCAGATGGCCCCTCTTGCCCATGTGCCTGCCCTGCTCTACCTGTCCCAATCATGGAGGCTGCCTCTTGTCTAAAGATGGCTACTCTGACTTTTAAGGTAATTGCTTTCTTGATTTAGTTTGGTTATCATTTTGGCCCAACTGTGCATCCCTCAGCTTTTAGTTTACTTTTACTAGTTTTTTTTTTTTTAATTTACATAAAAGAAATCAAAATTTTTCTGCTTGAACACTATATAATAGAATATTATAGAATCTGTTCATCTGTATGGCTATTTTTGACTTTGCTTGTGAGAATTATCTTCATTGTTAGAGTTCTCTGTAATTCACTTATCTTCATTGCTGAATAGGATTCCATTGTACAGATATACTATAATTTATGCACCTATTTGTGCTGATGTACATATGGATTGCTTCTAGTGCTTACTATTATTTACATTAGTGTTATCAAAATTCTTTTATATATCCTTTTGTTCAGATTAATGTGTATTTCCATCAAATATATAACTAAGAATGTAATTAGTGGATCAGCTGGTACCCATCATCAAGTATTGCCAGTTGTACTCCTCCTAGCATGTTAGGGTCTGTAAACAAGTCAAGATGGCGCCTGGCATTTTGCCAGGGGGAGTGGTTTGTGAGCCATTAAGTGTGGAGATTCCTTATTGGTTGACTGCTGTACCTAGTTTATGTTAATTAAGATAAGCTGTGTGGAATGTATATATACACCCCTCCTGTCCTACAATAAACGGCTCCCACTCCTGCTGTATCAATGTACACAAGTTGTTCGTCGCCCCCCAGTTATTTTGCTGTAGCCGGACTGCGGCACTAGCAGAGTCTAAAAATCCTCATAACTTCAGATCTTTATTGAGACCTGTTATTCTAGTTTTCTTTAAATTTAACTATTGTTTAAGTTAGATATTGCTATCTTATTGTGGTTTAAAATTGCATTTCCTAGATATTAATGGGGTTTAGAACCATTTTAAATTTTCTTTTTTGTATTAGTGAAGTACATGTTCAAATCAATCAATACTCATATTTTCTTTTGGGTTGTCTTCCTCCTTCTCACCATTTTGTAGGTATGTCATTATCAGATAGGTTTTCCACAAACACTTCAATCTTATATATATTATAAATATCCTGTCCCATACTAGGGCTTCCCTTTCCACTCTCTGAACATTTCCATTTACAAGAAGATGCATTTTAAATAGAATAATTGTGGCAAGTTCTCTGATAAACATATTTTCAAGGCATTGTAAAGTACACAAAAGGAATTTCCAATTAAACCCAAAAAGGATGGGAACTCAAAAAATGTCTTAGAAAGGTAAGCTGACTTGCAAACATATTCATATTTTCCAGGAAATTAAGGGAGCAGAATCTCAATGCAAAGAGCCTCTGACTCCTCTTGCCTTATTCATGCAACTCAGTGGGAGAGCAGTACTCTTGGCTAGAGAAAGTTTCAAGGAACTTCAGTGATAAATAGAGCCCTAAGTATAAATAAGGAGAGATAAAAGATATCTCTAAGATTTAGAAGCATGGTTTTGCTTTACATAAATATTCCCAATGGTCTAAGAAAGTGGATGAACAGAAGGGAAGTGCAGTTGTCTTGGGGTGCAGAGCTGAGCTTGATGGCAGTGAGAGGGAGCATTGGGAGTTGCAGACAGAAGACAACAGTGAGGCAGGCATTGTAGGCGATAGATAATTTTATCAGCCTTGAAGTCCAGGAGATGTGGCTTTAACAACTCTTTCTGTACCCCCACAACCATGTGACTATAGTATATGAAGTAGAACCTTCTAAAAGTGACTGAAAACGCTTCCTTGTAGTTTGCTGGACAATAAATGAGCAGGCGGTAGGAGCTCTCGCTTTGCTAAGAGATGGTGCTACCATGTTCTCCTCACTCTTAGAACAAGAACATCATCCTCTCCCTGAGTTCCAAAGTCCCCAAATTCAGAGCAGCTGACTTCCTCAGAGAATAGGTACAGAATAGCTACTGGAAACCACTGAAAACTCTGCCTATCAACCAAATAACCTGCAGTGTTGTTACAGTGCACTGTCCCTTTAGTAGAACATAAACATGCTGTGTCTCCAGAAATAGCCTGGCCTGGCCCACCTCAGTGTGGGATGGAGAGAGGCATTCCTCCTTCATTGACCCTATCTTGGTAGTTTCACTAATAAACCATCTCCCTTAACCATGTGATCCTGTGGAATTCACCTTGAACCATGCTGCCAAATGGTGGCTTGGGCAGGTAACAACTATTCTTAGCCTTGGTATCCTCTTCCATAAGACAGGAATCACACCAACTACAAAAATGAGTTGTTGTTCAGGGTGATCCAGATTAATGTGTTTTAAGATACTCAACACTAGGTTAAAATAATTAAACCCAGGAAGTCTCAATTTCTCAAATGAATGATAATGTCACAGTGCTGACTTCAACAAAATGACTCTCTAGAGTATGAGGGGAGGTGCTGGGTAGAGCTAGAAAGGAGATCTGCAAAAAGTGAACTAGGTGGAAGTAGATGTACTGGGCAAATGTATCCCATTAACAATCAGAGATTGCATTTTCACTTACAATAATTATCCAGTGGCTATTTTGTTAGTGGAGATATATATATATATATATATATATATATATATATATATATATATATATATATATATAATTTATGTATATACCAAATACATGTCCAAAAGTCTCTGCATGATGGTCAGTGGATTTGTGCTTATGTGACAAGACTCAGAGGGTTGTGAGTGTCTATAACAATTGTTGGATTAAATAAATACTCTTTGGATGGTCTGTTTTCCTTTGTTAGAACTGTGAGGTAGTGCTGCAGTCTGGCTGGGCTCCTCCATGGTGTTGCTGGGATCCTCCATTGCCCCGTATATTTGTGGTCGTGGGTCCTGGAGCATTGGGCCCCCCTGTCCGTTTTTTGGCAATGGAGCCCAATGCCTTTCTCCATGATATCGTGGAGACACCTGGTCCTTGTCCATTTTTTGATAACGGAGTATCCTCTATGGTGGTTTGAGAATGGCATTCATTAGCCCAATGTCTCCCTCTACGGCATCGTGGGCAAATACCCGGTATTCTACTCCTTTGATACCTAGTTTTGTTAAACCCTCCTTATATGAGGCAATTCCTTTTAAAATGTCCTGTTTGTTCACAATTGTAGCATGTTTTCGGCCCGGCATCTAAAGCCTGTTGTACTGCAGCTGCCAAGACTTGCCCTTGTTCATTAATGTCTCTACATAATTTAATATATGTGTTTAAATCTCCATGTTTCCATGGTCTAATGGCCTCTCTGCACCAACGATTTGCTTGCTCATAAGCCAGTTGTTTTATTAATGGCATTGCTTATTCTGTATCCCCAAAAACTCTGGTAGCTGTTTGAATAAGCCTATCTATAAATTCATCGTAAGGTTCATTAGTTCCTTGTATTATCTTAGATAATTGGCCTTCTAAATCTCCATGTCCTTGTAAAGTCTTCCATGCCCTAACTGCATCTGCAGCAATTTGTGAATATATAGCAGGATCATATTCAATTTGTTGCCGTTGACCCTCATAACGTCCTTTTCCTAACAATATATCTAGATTTCTTTGAGGGTAACCGGCTGCTGCATTTTGCCCAGCTGTCTCCATGCAAAATTCCTCATTGGCAACCTTCCATAACAAATATTGCCCTCCATTTAGCACAGCTTTACACATGCTAGCCCAGTCTGCTGGCATCATGTCCAAGTTGGTAATGGATTTAACCATGCTTACAGTGAAGGGTGCTTGAGGACCATAGGTTGTTACAGCCTCCTTTAACTGCTTCACTGTTTTGAAATCTAAAGCATGGTGAATTCGCTGCCCTCCTGCCTGCTCAAGTACAGGGCATGCTAATCTTTGAGGTCCTGTCTCAGGATCCCATCTATCAACTACGGGGGTTGAGGGCCACTCAGCTGTCTCCATAGGTGGAGCTGTTGGTTGAATTACACCCTCTGGTGATAGAACAGAGTTAGTAGCAGCCTCCTGTTGTAGCTTCCCCCCGATAGCTGTTTCTCCTCTAAGCTTTTTTCCTTTTAATTCTCTTCCTCTATCTGACTAGATCGAGAAGGTAGGAAGAGATTCTCTATAGAGCAGGTTTTAAAGAAGCTGGACAGATGAAAACATAAAAGATAAGCTCTAATTGTGCAAATAAAATAGTCAAAGCAATAGGAAATTCTAGTGCTAACCTTCTTGCATTGCAGCTGGGAATTGCTTCTGAATTTATTGTTACCACTTCTCAAGCTAGTGAGAGGACTAAAATTTGAGAAATGAGTTAAGACAATTTTGGAGTAATGATACTCCACTTGGGGCCACCTGAAGAGATAGGACTCAGGCTCAGGAAGGAGAGAAGTTAAACAGAAGTAAGAAAGTAGAAATGGACAGCTCAACATCTACATGAGCTTCCCGCCACTGAGACCAGAGCTGGCTGGATAGGAGGAAGAGGCTCTGACTCCTAAACGCACGGCAGATTTGATAGCTCAAGGAATTCAAATTTTATTCAATCCGAATTTACTTATGTAGAGGACTCAGATCTTTGGGTCCTTTTAAATGTAGGTAGAATCAAGAGTGATAGAAACCTTATAAATTAAGTGACTTTTAGGTCTGACTTTTAGTTTAGCTTTTTTTTTTTTTTTTCTCTCAATGGTAGTTATAGGATAGCATGATAGAGCTCTGGAACACTGAGGGGAAGAGCAACAGGCTATGAGGAAAGAGAATTAGAGAACTAGAAGTGAAAGACAGGCCTGGAAAAGACAAGGTTGTCTAATAGTGAGTTGGCTTTCCCTGTGACAAGGGCTTTGACTAAGGTAGAAGTGACAGAGCTGAGGAACACTGAACTACAATCTTGAAACTATGTCTTCCATAACAGAGGTCATCCTGGGAAGACCAGCAGCACTAACAGAAACATACCAGGGCTCTCAGAAATAAACTGAGAATATAGCAGGATCCCAGAGACTGCATCTGGCATCACCTCTCTTAATGGTAAAATATAGAATTTTATGCTCTTCTGAATGAAAAATAAATAAATAAATAATAAATAAAACCACCCCCCACCCCACCCCACACACTGCAATTTTCTCTTCCCTATTATAAATGAGTTCCTTGCTAACTTTGAATTCTAGAAAGGTTATTTTGACTTTAACTGAACTACTCCTTTAGGAGTTGATTCCTATCAAACTTAATTCCTGAAAAAGTTTTTTTTTAAACACCTTTCAAATATCTGTCTTGTGAAACAAATGCAAAATCAGAAAATTAGTAGGTCATACTTTATGGGAAAATTCTTTCAAAACCTAATGCTTTGTTTATTTAACTATCCATATTAAATCATCTCCTCACCAAGAATGGTGCCAACCCATCCCATTACCCAAACACTCAATAGGTAAGAGAGACATCATAATCACCTGAAACTTGACAAAAATTAATTGGTGATGCCACTTCCCCTAAAGATTGCAGTCCTCATTTACTAGAATAACAAATGACAAGGCAGAAAACCAAACTGTCAACATGGGTAAAAGAAGCTACAAATTTACTGGAGGTTAGTGGATAATAGGCAGTGTTATATTAATATTATTCCCTTGTGAATCATTTCCAGTGGAATTCCTTTTATTAACAATGTTTCCTTCCTGATTATGAAGTAACCAGTTCTCTTTTTGGAAAAGCAAGGAGACAGGGAAAAGTACAAGAAAACAATAATAATAATAAGACTGCCAACCACAGATATTCATTATAGTGGATTAGAATTCCTGTTAGTCTTGTGGTTATATGTAAGTAGCATACATCATACCAAGTATGTGCTTTGAATTTGATATTTATATGTTTTAATTTTGTTAAATTGTGATAATCGTCAATCTTGATGCCCATATTATATTCAGTTTCATTAACATTTATGTATGTTTTTTCTAACATTAAAAATCTTTTAAAAATCCTTAAGCATAAATACTTTTTATTTTAAATATAACATTAGTTCTTAGAGTAAAATTCTTAGAAGTAATGTTTCTGAAGCAAAGGGCATTAAGAGGATGACTGCCAAATGATTTTATATTTTGCTTAATCTTTTGCTAAACACAGAGAAGAATACTCTGATTCTGTCCCTCTTATAAACCCAAAGTACATTTTCTGAAAATATTTTCTGATTCAGAAAGTGAAAAATGTGCCTCAAGTTATAGTGCTTCATTGATTACATTGTTGAAAATGTCTCACTCAAAAGTAGTTACTTTTGTGAATTGTTGGAATATGCTCTTGTAGATTGATATTTTAAGACTTAGGGAGATTAAAGAAAGTTGTTACAAATATATGTCATCATGGTGAATATTCAATATATGAAACATCTCTCTTATATTTGAAATAAATATTTCACCCTTCTACTTTTTTTCTGAATTCAATCATGATGTGTAAGCTTTTTACTTGGTTAAATCCATTTATAGTTCCCTGTGTAATTGTTTTTTAACTTTCCATAATTAAAAATAAATCCTCTCCTCCTACAGATTAGACCACTATCTTTAAAAAAAAAAAATGCTCTTTAATTATTATTGTCAGAATTAAACGAAACTAAAACTTGTTAATGAAATTAGCTAACAAAATTTTCCACTGCTGACCAGATATTTTAAAAAACATGGAACCGTTCATGTTTAATGGTGTATAGATTTTCCCAAGCTGGATAACTGTGAAATAGAGTGTAACCAATGATTTGAATATAACTGTGATTAAACTTTCCAGTGTTGGAAGACACTTTTAATTGAAGCTATTATCTATATTTATAGCAGTTTCATTTTTTTACTTCAGCTGTTACTCAGTTTTTCCTAGGTTTCTTTTTTGTTGTTGTTTTTTTTGCAATTGATTTGCAAAGTATTCCATTAATTGCCTCATAACTGTCATATCTGTGGAAAATTGTTAGCATGCCTTAGAGTAATCAGATAGCTTTTGAGCGTTGAAAGCTTATTTTAGATCTCGTTTCTCATCTGGGTTCTGCTTAGGCAAAACAAGTTAGATTTAATAATGCCTTTGTGTATTGCTTTTAAACTATAATAGTCTGGGTCAGTCACACCTTTGAAATATGTTTGTCCCTCTAGGCTCCTTGAAAAGTCTGGGTAGTTCTTGTCCAGCTCTATATTCTAACCAGAGGCATCTCATCTGGCCAACAATGGCTTCTTGCCTTGATAATACCATGTACTTGGTGGTCTGGGCTTAAGTTTGGAGAAACAGAATTTGTGTGGTCCTTTCCTTGCACCCTCCCTCTTGCCTCATGGGTCTCCTGCTAAAAATGCCGTGAGTTTTCAGAATCTTTGTTCTTACTAGGGTTACCAGAATGGGATGGGCTTTCCAATAAGGATGAACAAGAAGAGGAAAGATTGAGATGTGCATACTCAAGAATAACAGTCTTTAGGCAGATAAGTCATGACACATTTAAATACTAGTTTAGTAATATGTGAAGATGTTTTTAAAGGGAATACTGTTTTCTTTAGAAAGAAAAGGAGAAAAAAAATGTTATCCAGACCAATGTCTTCTATAATTTGAGAAATACCTCTTTTCTGCCCAAAACTATCATGCACTAGCAACACAGGGCTAGAAGATACAATCCCTGCTCCCAAGTAACTCATAGCATGGTGAGCCGGCTGTCTAAGAAATAGTGTCAGAGCTATACAGAGGAAGTCCTAAATGCCAGGGAGCATATCTTATGGATGCTCATCTCAGATATTAACATCTGCAAGAATTGCTAAGGCATGTGCCCTCTAAACTGAGTTCTAAAGGAAGAAAATTTCAAGCAGCATGAATTTAAGATTAGAGGACCAAAGCTGCGAGGAAAATAGCCAATTTACTGTCCTGCAAGTATCTGAGCAAAAGTAATTGGTCAGGAGAAAGAAATGAAAATGAAAGGCTTACCAAGACCCAGTGGTTAAGGTTCTTACGTGGTGTGCTAAAGATTGTGGATTCTGTTCTAAGCCAATAAGTAGGTATTGAAGGATTTAACCAAGTCAGGGGGTATGATCAGATTTGCATTTTTGAAAGATTTCTGTGACTGCAACTGTGTGAATAAAAGATTGGAGAAGGATGGGGGACACATTAGCATAAAACCTGAGTTAAGACATTCAGAAAAGAATTTATGAGGGATGTTAAGTAAAGACAGTGTTTCTGAAGAAAGTTATAAAAGAGGTAAAAGAAGTAAAATATGACAGTTGATTATTTGGTTGGGAAGATAGTGGGGTGTGTCTGAGATGCCCCAGACTTCTGGCTCAGCAACATGGTGAACCAGGAGCAACTTCAGGAGGAAAGATGGGATTGAAGGTAGACACAATTAGCTCCATTTACTATGAAAAGTACAAGAAGATATGCAGGGCCAGGAAAAAGATACAACTAGTGACATGAGTGCTGCATTTCACTGGGTACAAAATTTAAGGAATAAAAGAACCCAAAATGAACAACAGCTAAAATAAATAAGCCAAAAATCTCAGTAGCAAATACTACTGTGATGAACAAATTTTAATAGAGAGATGTATGTATGGAATCAAGACAAAACCTAAATAAACCCTTGTAGTTTCACCTGATTTTAGTTGACTTTAAAACTCACTAATTCTGGAGGTCATGCAAAGGAGCAACACATTATTAGTCTCTCACCAACTGTGCTGTAGATAATATCTCTGACACCATGGGTCATGATGATAATGGCCACCTAGGATATTTTTCAGGGACTTTAATTTGGCTTTTCTGAAAGCACTGATTCTTCACTTGGGCCTCCACATGTCTGATGAGTGAGTAAAAGAGGATGAAGGAGCCTGGCATTTGCATCTCTACCTTCACATCATATCTGTCTCCTTTGTAATCTTAACCCGTAGGTCAGATTTCTGCTCAACCCTGCATGTGGACATATTACTCATTTAAGAAATGACTAGTCTAGAACTATAATACAAGGTTGATTTGACCTAAACTTACCTCATCTCTTTCCTCCCCTTCCAAGGCTGAAGACAACAAGGTAATAGCAACAAAACAGGCCCCTGGAGCAGCACCTAGAAACTTCTAGTCATGGGTTTCCATGTTCATGGCCTCCCTGCTTCTCCACTCCCTTCCTACAAAAGCCCACTAACCCGAGTTCCCTAAGATGGCCTTTGTTGGCAACAGGCATCTCCCCAATCTAATTTGGTTTGCTGGCCTTCTGAATAAATCTTCCTCCTTGTCCAAAAACTTTGTCCTCAAGTCCCTGGCCTGTTCAAGCAACAGGCAGATGAACTTTGCTTAAGCAACATGTATGAAGTTGCAGTAATGTTAGAACAAGTCTAGAGATATACAGCATGAGGAATTACGGTTAATAATATTGTATTATATGCTGGAAACTTGCTGAGAATAAAATTAGGTGCCCTTGCCTCCCCCGCAAAAAGTCTGTGGATATGGAAATGTTAATTTGCTGGACTATAATAATCATTTCATTATATATATATGAAAAAGTGTAGTGTAACACCATTTTGCACAGTTGAAATACAGTGAAAGAGAAGGAAAGAAGTGTTATGGTTTGGATGGGAGGTGCCCCCAAAAAACTCACATGTGGAATGATACAAGAAGGTTCAGAGAAGAAATTATGGGGTTGTGAGAGTCTTAACCAGTGAATTAATTCCCTGATAGGGTTTAACTGAAATGGTAGGGTATGGCTGGAGGAGGTGGGAATTGGGCGTGTGGCTTTGGGGTATATATTTGTACCTGGCAAGTGGAGACCTCTCTTTGTGCTTCCTGATCATGATTTGTGCTGGTTTCCTCTGCCACACTCTTCCTCCATGATGTTCTGCCTCATCTTGAGCCCTGAGGAATGGAACCAGCCTTCTATGGACTGAGACCTCTGAAATGGAGCCCTCAAATAAACTTTTCTTCCCTAAAATTGTTCTGGTCAGATCTTTTAGTCACAGCAGCAAAAGAGCTGTCTAAAACAGGAAAGAAGAAAGGAAGAAAGGAAGGAAGGAGCAAAGAAATCAGAAGAGAAAAGGAAGAAAGTAAGGGAAGGGAAAGAAAATGAGCGAGAGAGAGAGAAGGGCAGGTAGAGAGAGAGAGGCCTTTGTTTTGTGAATAACATCAGCACAGTTCCCTCCTGTGGGTCATTTTTCTATTTCTTCTGAACTTTTTATAACATTTACTCACTTCTTTCCGCATTTCTCCCCATCCCCAAATTTAGAGGAATTAGTATGCAATGCTTATCTTCCTGCAATCCTCTCTTTTGAACATCAGTCAGCATTTACTAATGTGAAACTGTAACAAGGGAAGAACAAAGCAACATTAAAAACACTGTTTGCTGAAAATAAAAGAAGTGGTGCTTAAGTGCTGCTCACATCATTTCAAAAATATTCTTATCCAACTGTCAGGTGGAAATTATACTCCAAGCCCGCCATAGCCGGATATCCAAGTTCACTCAAGTCTACACCTTGGAGCAATTTTTCCATAAAACACTTCTTTTCATTTCAGCAATAAAATACCTACCCAAATGGTGAGAAACAATGCAAACAAATGCAGTGAATGTTTGTTATTCGTGGAAACCTGTTTTCCTTTGTGCTTTGCTATTGTTTGAGTGAAGTTGCAGAGGTCTATAATAATGGAATAGATTGCAGAACTGCCCTTGAGAACTACCTCTCAAACATGCTAAGTAACCAGCCTGTCAAATTAAAGGAGTCTCCGAGGCTGCCGCTTTTTTTGGTCATCTTTAATTAGGCAACCCTCTGGTGAAAACCTTACAATTAAAATAGGAGTTTCTTTTCTCCTAAAGTAAGTGGAAAGCGAATTTTTTAAAGTGTATGTAGTGGCTTGCTATTTTGTTATACTTTATTTAGAGTGTTGTGGAAAGGCTGGAATATAACAAAACCAAATCATAAAATTGCAGCAAAAATAAGAATAATGGAAAGCCGAGAAAAAGAATGTTTTTCTTTGATAATGTAAGGTGTTTTACAAATATTAACTACATTAAAGTTGTTTCTGAGTCACACTTAGATCACAGAACAATCCAGGCACTTCAGTGTGTATGCTCTGTGCTAATCACTGCAATTCCTTGATTCCCTGGGATGTCCTGGGTAGGGAGAGTGTGTCATATTATATTCTATACCTACAAATACCCAGACTTCTGTGCCTGGTAACACTTCATTTATCTGATGCCACCTACACCATAAAAATGTTTCCAATCAAGCTACTTTTCTTTTCAAAAACTTAACAACCATTAGTGACTATCATAAATAAATGAATGAAACAATGAAAAACAACAATGTGGAAAGATTCTATGGGCTTCTTTGCAATCTCAAATAGAGCCTGCTAGAGGACCTGAACTATTATCAGGCCAAATAAATACTCACCAAACTATTAATTACACATGCCTTGCATAGTGGATTATATTTCCTCACGAAATTCTAAATTATGTTAGTTTCGAAGGAGAAAGAACATGGTCTAGCATCCGGTATTTGAAAACTTCATACTTCCTCTTTAAAAGTATTCAAATTTCTTTTGAATGTGGAGGGAGGAATCAGTAGATAAATTTCTGAATGTCTGTTTGTATAATAAGGAGGGTTGCTGTCTAGGTTTAGCAATCACTAGAACCTGAGGGACTTTATCTAATCTTAATCCTGCACCTGACTGCCAAGCAGCGCTCATCACTTAACCTCTCAGGGAATTAATGGGTTCATCTGTAAAACAGGATTGCCATCAAAGGATTCGAAAGGAAAAGACTAATGACGGAATGAGGGTGGATTTAAAGATCTGACAAAGCTATCAGAATTCATGGCAAAGCCACTTCCCATTCTTTCCCTCGATTGTAACTGTACTGCTTTTATGAAGAGTGAATTCAATAAAAATAAGCTTCTAAGAGTTTTGTGGTGCTGGTTCGTACCTGCTGGGCTGATACTAAATGTAAAACCCACTTGCTTTAAAAATGTAGAATGGAAAGCACTTTGAAAATTCATGATGTTTTTATTTGATACCCAAGGAATTTTGACTCTGGTAGACAAAACACATACCCCATAATTTTGATTAGACAGATAAATAAAAAAGCAATTCATACATTTATTTTTATCACCTTCTTCCTTTTTTATTTTCACTTTCATTTTTCTGTTACACTTTGAATTTGACATTTATGTTTCTTTGCTTTTTCCCCCCCAATCCCTGAAGAAATCAAAATATATTTTTCAGGCTCTGAGGTGCCATTTTCAGTCTCTGATGAGGTTTTCCCTTTGGTGTCTGTTGTTTCTGGGTTCCAGACAAAGACCCAGAGTGGTCCAGATATACCTGAAGCCCACTAAGGGTTTGCTGGCCAGAGCCAGCTACATCTCTCTAGTTGCAATACATTTTTTCAGGACAACAATAAAAAGTGCATTTCTCTGTGATATAAGATCTAGGTTTCTATGGTTTGAATACGGTTTGAGTCTGTCCCACAAAGGTCCATATAGTAGGAGTTTAGTCCCTAGTGTGCTGGTGTTGGAACATTACAGAACATTTCAGAGATAGGGCCCAGTGGGAAGTAGCTAGGACACTAGGGAGTGGCACCCTAGAAGGGATTAATGTAGTTGTTATAAAAAATAATAAGCCTGGCCCCAGAATCTCTGTGACTTTCTCTTTCACATGTGATCTCTTTCCACAAGTACACCCACCATTGTTATATCATATCATCTTCCATGAAGCCCTCAGCAGAGGCCAAACAGATGTGAAAGCCTCATCTTGGACTTTTAGTCTCCAGAATTGTGAGCTCAATAAGTTTCTTTCCTTTTTAAAGTATCTATCCTTATGGTATTTTGTTATAAGAACAGAAAGTGAACTAAGACACGGGTCTACTGATAGATAAACTTACATGTTTTTGTTTGTTTTTCTTTTTGCCAGGCACTACCATCTATTCAGGGCAAGGAGGTAAGCACTGCCTTCTGAGGGAATGGAGGATGTTAACTGAACTGCTATCGATGCCACAGTGTTACAGAAGAAATTCAGAACCAGAGCACATATTGTTCAGATCATTAATAGAGTTATCTTAATCATCCAGCTTTGCACAGTGATTGTATTAAGTAGGAGGTTGGCATAGCACAGATGGAACAACTGGAATTTCACAATTTCTAGACAACTAATGAACAGGAAAAGCTGTTTCATGTGCCATTATCTAACAGAGAGCATGCAGGACCTAAAGAAAACCAAGACATCAAGAATTTAGTATAATGGAAAAAAAAAGGCTAAAGACTACCAGAATTGAATATAGCATGCCTCTGCATTCTATTAATAATTGATTTTTAAGAAACCCTCTTTCTGTAAGAATGTCAAATAATCTTTCTTTATATCTCAATTTTAATATTTCCAAGTACTTTCTTATTCATTAGTACATTTGATTCTCATAACAATGATTCACATTCATTAAGTCAGTTGATGCTCATATTCTAATAATGCTAAAATTTTAAAAAGTTACTATAATTTTTATATTAGAATTTAAAAAGTTGAAAGAAATGAAACATATAATTTAATAAGGGTGATGGAGGGGCCTCTCAAACTTCAGTCCTAATTTAGTTCATCCTGCTGAAAGTCTTTCTTACATCAACCTGTATCATCTAATGAAATGAAATTGTCAATTACATTTATTTTTAATGTTCAGTCAAAAATGCAATTACTTTAGCTTTCAGACACCTAAAATCCAGTCTAACAAAATTTCAAAATTTCATTTTTGAACTAGTCATACAAAACAAAGGAGGACATAATGTTGTCATTTCCCCAAGTGGAGACTCAGTTTTCTATGTTCTTAAATCAAAATTGCTTCCTAAGAATAGTTAATTCATTTTTCTGCTATTTTTCCTACAACATCTCATAGCTTGATTCCTCCTTCTCCTTCCCACCCCTTCCTTCCTTTCCTGTGTGTGTGTGTGTGTGTGTGTGTGTGTGTATGTGTGTGTATCCTGGAATTACATTTCCAGCACAGGGGGCAGTGCTGGGCTCTCCATTGCAAATATTTCAAGATATAATAAGAGAACCCAGAAACAATAAAATGAGTCAGCTAGATTTGGAATCAAGTTTGTCACAACTGATCCCAGCCACAAGCCCAGAATGTTGGAGGTGGGCTGCCTTATATTGCGATTACACCCAATGCGGATGGTGGGAATACAGTGGCCTTACTGATTCATACTGCTGGCTCATTTGTAGCTATTATCTTACTTAATGTCAGTAATTATTATATGATAAGTTTATTTATTATTGTACCAAATATGGAAGGGATCTCAGAGCTGTCTAGTCTTATAGCTGTTAAATCTCACCATGCACTAGAATCACTAGTGATTTTTATAAAGAAATGGATTCCTTAGTTCCCCCAACAAAATCAGTATATCCAAGAAGATTTTTTTATTTGTTTCTAGTATACTCTTCCAGTAATTTTGTATAAAATGATATTGGAAGACCTTACAGTATAACCCTGATTTTTATTTTCATTATTATAATATCTAGAATCAAGTCCAAAGAGTCCATATAAGGTTTTGTGAGATTTTATTGCAGTCAGAAATACTATACGAGGTAGAAAATTGCTATCATTGTCCCTGTAACCAAAATCCCTGACCAATCACGGGAAGATAACTAAAAGAATATACCAGGTAGAGACAACTGGATCCCTCTGAGGCAACCTAAGAAGACCAGTCTGGCAGAGAACAGTGATAATAACAAGCAGGCTGACTGTCTCAGTCTGTTTGGACAGTCCTATTCCATGCCTGATGTCTTATTATAATTATTAGTTGTGTTATCTGTTCCTCTCTTAAGTGTCCTTATTTGGGCAATTAGTTATATGGTCTTGCTCACCATACAGAAATCCTGTCAGAGACCAATGAGTATCCTCCAGTGAGCTTGGGGCAGAGCAATAACAGGTAGGCTCTATCTTCCACTCATTCATTCAATACAGCAATGTATTTGTGTCAGTTTTTACAGATGCCACGTCATGCATAAACAAAGAGAGCTTATTTCCTTATAGGGCTTATTAGGCTAGTAGTAGGATATTCATAATATTTAAATTAAAAATAAACAAAAAGATAATTAGAGATTACAATAAAATTTTTTACAGGTAAAACCAGGGTGATATGTATGATACCATTTTATCAGAAGAACAGGTAAGATGGGGGATGACTTCTAGAAGACCATCATCTGCCTCAACCTCTTTTTATAAAACTTCTTGTACTCTATAGAAAACTAAAAGTTGTCTTTCTCACCCTCCTTAACAGAAAGGGTTCCATAATTAGCCCCTGCCAACCAGATATACCTGTGTAAGGCACCAATGAATTGAGGGAGGAAAAGGCATTGGCATATGAACATTTTCACTTTGCTTGTGTAGACACCTGGCCTCCTATCAGGTAGCACATAAGGTATTGCATTCCTGCAGCTAACAACCCTGACCCAACCTCCTAGTCTGCTGCCCATGGTTATGGTGGTACAGCACTGAAGCCAGCAGATGGGATAGTGGTTTCCCAACTTCCCAATTTCTTGGTGAGGCAGATCTGGTGGATCAGTTCAGAGGTTGTTCTTGGAGTCATTCTCAAAGCTCTGATCTGCAGCTATTCTCAAGCCCTTACCAATCATCATCATCATCATCATCATCATCATCATCATCATCACTAATTTGGTAAATATCTATACTAAAAATGGAGCACTTTCTGTTATCTGTCACAAAGTGATAAAGAGCTGAAAAAATGAAGAGGAAAAATGAGATAAATCGGGGAAAAGAATTCTAGGCAGATGCAAAGGTTCTTGAGATTGCGAAAGGTCTTGACATATTCAAGAAATAAAGGAAAGATATTTTTTCTGGAGCAGAGCTAAGATATGGGAATGGGAAGGAAGAGACATTGTAGGAGGCAGATCAAGGTCATGTCCATGACAGACAAATTCAAACTTTATCCTAAGTAAATTGGGAATTCAATTAGGCATGATATGGTTTTAGGAATGATATTCTGGACACCTTGTGAACAAAGAATTGAGGAAAAAAGATTAGTTATACATTGTGTTAGTAACAATGATAGGGTAAAGGAAAAGAGGAATTCAAGATAAGTCCTCAGTTTTCAGCTGGATCAAAAGGTAGATGTGGTATAGTTCACAGAAACGGGATCAATTTTTTGTTTTGTTTTGTTATTTTATTTGTTGTTTTGTATAAATCTTATTTGAGATGCCAACTGGTCATCCAAAGAAATATGCCCAGGAGAAGGTACTGACAAGAGTCTAAAAGAGAATAGATGAGGTTCTAGAGAACATCTTCTATACTAGATCAAGTTATTTTAGGATAAAAGTCAGAAAAAAAATTTTGACTAGGCACCCTGTATCCCAGTCACATTGACACCAAAATTGACCATCAAGTAGTTCAACATTCTTCTTTCAAGTTCAGGATCTTTTGTCTTTACTTAAACTTCATACCAAAGAAAAAAAATGAATATGAATAGTAACAAACACAGAGAGAAGCTGAACCCTTTCAGGGCATGATGCTCAGTGATCCATCTCCTCCAGTCCTGCCCTACCTGCCTAAAGGTACCCTATAGTTACTACCCAGTCAGTCCATTCAAAGTAGGATGGACCAATTAGGCTATTGCTCTCAAAATCTAATCATTTCACCTTTAAATATTCCTGCATTAGCACAGGATCTTTTGGGAGATACCTCATATCCAAACCATAACTCCACATGATCTCTCTTTCTCATACACACTATTGTCATGATTCCATACACCACATGAGACATAGCCAGGGAAGCCCTTGCCAAAAATGGTGCCATACTGTTTTGACTTCCTAAACTCTAAAACTATGAGCCAAATAAACTTCTTTATCAGTTACTAAACCTGGAGCATTTTGTCATAGTAACATAACATGCATATCTTTTACACATTGAACATTTATTTGACAAATATTTTTATTTACTTATTTATTTTTAATTTTATTTATTTATTTATTTGTTTTGGTGCTGCAGATTGAACCCAGGGCCTTATGCATGCAAGCCAAGCACTCTTCCAACTGAGCTACACCCCCAAGCCCTTGACAAATATTTTTAAATTAAATAAATAATGCCCAATCACTCACTTCATGGAGCTCAGAAACTAGCAGAAAGTAACTTAATGAGAGTATCTACTTACAGAGCACTTACTTTATGCCAGTTTTTGTGCTTAACATTTTTCATAGTTGTCATTTAATTTTGACAATCACCCTCCCAAGTAGTTTCTCTTATGGTCTCCAGTTTATGCATGAAAAAACCTAAACAATAGAATACTTGAATAATTTGTAACCAGGCTTTGCAAGCACACTCCGGCTCCAGAGCCTCTAACCATCAAATTCTACTATGAAATGTACTAAAGAAGCTTTGTCCAGAAGTGAATGAGGGTCTAAATGAAGAGTGTTATAGGAATTAATATCATTAAAAGGTAACTCCCCTCTTTTTTATTTATCTGCTTGTCTCTATCCTTAATTCTCCAAGGCCAATATTCAAATACTGCAATAAGTAGACTAGGCTCCTATCCACGTTGCTATATCCTACATTTTTCTCTTCTAGGCTGAAATACCCTTGTTTCTCTCTCAAAATATTTTTCTATCCTTTCCAATGGCTTTTCTTTTCTACTTCCTTTTCAGATAATTCCTGCCAACACTGAACTTCTCTTTTTGAATCACAAGTAATTAACTAAGCATATATTTTCATAGTTGCTTAAAATCCAACTCTATTCTCTAATTTTTTTCACATACATAAATCCCTTCACCTGAAACAAATTTTATATCACCTTGTCAGAAATACATTTGCATCCTCCAGAATATCTAGACTTATAGCAGATGTTTAATAATAAATTATTCCATAGGATTAAATTAAGGAACAGTTAAATTTAGGCATACAAATTGAATAATCACGTGAATTCTTTCTCTCTAAATGCCTAACCTGGATTCTTTTTCAAAATGGTATTTTTTTCCTTCCTTACATACAGTTAGGGTTTAAGACTTCTGACTTTACAGTCTAATTGGCCTAATTTAAAAATCATGTTGGCAGCAACAATTTCTGTAACTATCAAGAGTTATGAAGCAGTTAGCCAGAGAAGTGTATTTGACACCTGAATTATTTCTCTCCAGAAATGCACTGAAATTTGAAAAGGGCTCAGTTAGTCTTGTAATTTTTACTGTTTTTTTTCTAATACCCTTTGCTCCCCATGGTATCTGCCTATATCATTCCCCTGGGATCCCAAACACAGACATTTCTATAAAGTACCTCATGATACATCATACCTAATATTTCAATAATCCTTTGTAAAATGTCTCTATGGAGTGCTGATTCTCACTTCCACCCTATTGTCTCACAGCCCCACTTTATTCAAAAATTTATATCACTGTCTAGTCCATCTGTGCCTGTGTCCAAATCTTCAAAAGCCAAGAACTTTCATCCTCCCTGAGGATGTTTGTAAGGATTACTCTGTTCTCATGCACACCAAGAATTATTTAGAATATTTGCAGAGTGAATTATCAGTGATAATGGAGAGATGCAGAAAATTAGAGTAATTGAAAAAGAGGAGCATGAGAGAGAAGAGGAAGGATCGTGGACATGAGTGGAAGGATCTTATAAAAGAAACCAGAGAATTCTTATGACATGAGTAAGAAGGGATAATTAAGGTATAAAAGAGAGCAGAAACAGGATAATGATTTCTTAAATTTTTTGAGGTGGAGAAAAGAAGCTACATTAAAAATGGCCATAGATAGCCTAACATTTTTCCTTAAAAGAAATTGGGAGTAAGATCACTTCCTTGGCGCGTTTGTCTAATATAAGATAACTGTTATAATGTGGGTTAGTCTCTGTGTCCTCTATTCTGTACCATTGGTCTAACTAGTCTATTTTGGTGCCAATACCATGCTGTTTTTGATAGTATTACTCTGTAGTACAGTTTAAGGCCTGTTATAGTGATGCCACCTGCTTCACTCTTCTTGCTAAGGATTGCTTTAGCTATTCTGGGTCTCTTATTTTTCCAGATGAATTTCATGACAGCTTTTTCTATTTCTATGAGGAATTTCATTGGGATTTTGATTACAATTGCATTAAATCTGTATAGTGTTTTGGTAATATGGTCATTTTGACAATATTAATTCTGCCTATCCAAGAACAAGGGAGATCTTTCCATCTTTAAAGGTCTTCTTTAATATCTTTCTTTAGTATTCTATATTGTTTGTTATAGAGGTCTTTCACCTCTTTTGTTAGGTTAATTCCCAAGTATTTTTTATGCTATTGTAAATGGGATAGTTTTCCTTTCAGAGGATTTGTTCCTGAAATAGAGAAATGTCTTTGATTTACAGGTGTTGATTTTTGTGCCCTACTACTTTGTTGAATTCATTTACTAGTTCTAGAAGTTTTCTGATGGAAATTTTTGGGTCTTCTAGGTATAGAATCATATCATAAGCAAATAGTGCTAATTTGAGTTCTTCTTTTCCTATTTATATCCCTTTAATTTCTTTCGTCTAATTGTTCTGACCAGTGTTTCAAGAACTATTTTAAAAAGAAGTAGTGATCTTAGTTGCTCTCTTTATATCAAAGAAGACATTTGGCATTTGTTTTTTAAGGATTGGCTAGCTTCACTTAGCATAATCTGCTCTAATGCCATCCATTTCCCTGCAAAATCCATGATTTTGTCATTTTTAAGATCAGAACAGGGAAGAAGAGCATGAGGAAAAGATTAACATTAAACAGAGATGAGTGGGGGGAGAGAAAGGGAGAGAGAAGGGAAACTATGGAAATGGAAGGAGACCCTCATTGTTACACAAAATTACATATAAGAGTTTGTGAGGGAAAAGGGGAAAAAAAAACAAGGGAGAGAATTAAACAACAGCAGATGGGGTAGAGAGGGAAGATGAGAGGGAAGGGGAGGGGGGATAGTAGGGGATAGGAAAGGCAGCAGAATACAACAGTCATTAATATGGTATTATGTAAAAATGTGGATGTGTAACCGATGTGATTCTGCAACTTGTATTTGGGGTAAAAAATGGGAGTTCATAACCCACTTGAATCAAATGTATGGAAGATGATATGTCATGAGCTTTGTAATGTTTTGAACAACCAATAAAAAAATAAAAAATAAATAAAATAAAATAAAATACATATGGGATGGCCCATGTAAAAAAAAAAAAAAAAAAAAAAAAGAAGTAGTGAAAGAGGGCATCCCTGTCTTGTTCCAGTTTTTAGAGGAAATGCTTTCAATTTTTCTTCACTTAAAGGCATCAAAAACATACATTGGAGAAAAGATAGCCTCTTCAACAAATGGTTCTGAGAAAACTGGAAATCCATATGCAACAAAATAAAATTAAACCCCTATCTCTCACCATGCACAAAACTCAACTCAAAGTGGATGAAGGATGTAGGAATTAAACTAAGGATCCTGAGTTCAATAGAAGGAAAAGTAGGCTCAAATGTGGGATTAGGCCCCAACTTCCTTACTAAGACTTCTATAGCACAAAAATTAAAATCAAGAATCAATAAATGGGATGAATTCAAACTAAAAAGCTTCTTCTCAACAAAAGAAGTAATCAGTGAGTTGAATAGAGAGCCTATATCCTGGGAGCAAATTTTTACCACTCGCACATCAGAGCACTAATCTCTAGGGTATATAAAGAACTCAAAAAGCTAAATACCAAAAAAAAAAAAAAAACCGATCAATAAGTGGGGCAAGGAACTGAACAGACATTTCTCAGAAGATAATATACAACCTATACAACCAATCAACAAGTATATGAGAAAATGTTCAGCATCTCTAGCAATTAGAGAAATGCAAATCAAAACTACTCTTAAGATTTCATCTAATTCCAGATAGAATGGCAGCTATTAAGAATACCAACAATAATAAGTGTTGGTGAGGATGTGGGAAAAAAAGGCACACTCATACATTGCTGGTGGGACTGCAAATTGGTGCAGCCAATATGGAAAGCAGTATTGAGATTCCTTAGAAAACTGGAAATGGAACCACCATTCGACCCAGCTATCCCACTCCTCAGTCTATACACAAAAAAACTTAAAAACGGCATAATACAGGGCACAGCCATATCAGTGTTTATAGCAGCACAATTCACAAAAGCTAAACTGTAGAACCAACCTAGATGCCCTTCAGTAGATAAATGTATAAAGAAAATGAGGTATATATACACAGTGGAATATTACTCAGCAATAAAAGAGAATAAAATCAGGGCATTTTCAGGTAAATGGATGGAGTTGAAGAATATAATGCTAAGTGAAGTTAGCCAATCCCAAAAAACCAAATGCCAAATGTTTTCTATGATATAAGGAGGCTGATTCATGGTGGGGTAGGAAGGGGAAACATGGGAGGATTAGATGAATTCTAGATAGGGCAGAGGGCTGGGAGAGGAAGGGGGGCATGGGGATAGAAAAGATGGTGGAGTGAGATGGACATCATTATCCTAAGTACATGTATGAAGATACGAATGATGTGAATATACTTTGTATACAACCAGAGATATGAAAAATTGTGCTCTATATTTGTATTATGAATTGTAATGCATTCTGTGGTCATATATAACAAATTAGAATAAAAAATGGCATCCCTGAAGTTTGATGTTTCCAAGGCCAGTATCTACAATGGTTCTCCCACACCTGGAAGCTAATGAGTAATGAGCACTATTCAGGCTTATTTCAAATGTAAAAAACCTTGAGATAATGTACTAAATTGTTCAGAAGGTTGTTTTCTTAGCGCCTGCTGGAATACTACAGGATTTTCTTTAGCCATCCGGAGTTCCTGCCTTCGTCCCAGTGCCAGTGAAGACGAAGGTGGAAGAATTTCCAGTGTTGCTGAAAACCGGACGAGACTTCGGATCAAGCTAGCTGCCTGCAGAACTTACCTGGACTGTGATTTAAGCTAGCTGCCTGCAGAACTTACCTGGACTGTGATTTACCTGGACTGTGAGTTAATCTATCGAGACACTGCTTTACCTGGACTTAGACAACAAACTGTAATCTACAACAAGTTGTAACTCGGTATCTTTGATAACGGTGTCATTGCTGGTATAATTTTTCCAAGGGCTTCTTGCATGGAGCCATCAATTGGCTTGGTATTGTGGCATTTTGTATCCTCCCCTTCTGCTTGTAGCAGATTATTTATGGTGTTTGTGTAAAAATCACTGTGGTCGTTATTTAAATTAAACAAAAGGGGGAAAATGTTAAGGTCTATAAACAAGTCAGGATGGCGCCTGGCAAATGTTAGAGTCTGTAAACAAGTCTGGATGGCGCCTGGCATTTTGCCAGAGGGAGTGGTTTGTGAAGTAATGCCAGTGAGCCATTAAGTGTGGAGATTCCTTATTGGTTGACTGCTGTATCTAGTTTATGTTAATTAGATAAGCTGTGTGGAATGTATAAATACCTCTGTTGTCCTACAATAAATGGCTCCCACTCCTGCTGTATCAATCTACACGAGTTGTTCATCACTCCCTGGTTATTTTGCTGCAGCCGGACTGCGGACTGCGGCAAGAGACAATTAGGAAAAACAGTGGAGGTCAATAACTATGCTTTCTACATACAGTTGAAAGAACTTACATCTCTTAATATAATCTGTGTTTCTCCTTCAAACAACCGTGGGATCTAATATTTGAAAATATGTATTACTTGTGATTACATACTACTATTTTGTAAATAAAATTTACAAAATATTTAAATAAAATTTGCAAAATTATTTATTTAATCAAAATTACAACAGAACTTAAGTGACCAGCTCTTTTGGATAATATCTAAAGAATTTTATGGAAAAAACACAAAGAACATAAATTTAAGATCAAACTATTTACTTTTTCTGGATGTAACTCAAAAGAACATACTTAGGTGGGTTCTTTAGTTGGATCAATGATGCCTGTAATAACCTATTACTCAGTTTTCCACAGGGAAGGGTAAGCTTGTTCCATATTGTGAGGCTAAAAAAATGTATTCTTCAGAGACCAATTGTGTTTATACCTGATTATTTCAGGCTCAAGTTCTAGAACAGGGGAAAATACTTGATTCACAGAAGTTTAAGGTTTGATTCAACCTGGGATGAGTCAGAGTTATAGGATGTACTCATGGGCTTTGCCTCTATGCTGGTGACCTGCTTTTCTGATGTGCGGTAGAGGCCAGCACTTACCTCCACTGGCTACTTTGCAAGGGTGGTGGCCAAGGTAAGAGTCACGGCAGATGTAACCAGAAGTGAGCTTTAGATTCTCCAGTTACTTTCTATGTCCAACACTCCAGGATCATTTGCCTCTGGGGTCAGCTCTGTTACCTATGCTTTCTTTCTCTTTCTTTTTTCAGAATTCCCTGAAGGCCACAGAACTCCAGTGAGTTCATCATTACACATCTGTACAAGTGCATTTCCTTGGCCTCTCACCAAAATCACTAACTCCTTATGGATGCCCCACATATTTCTCATGAAGGTGACCCAAAGTCTTATATAATCTGCCAACCCTTCCAATCAAAAAGCCTCATCCCCTACTTCATTAAGGAAAAATCTTAGGCTCTCTATGGTCATCTTTCACGTACTTTTATCTACTTCAAAAAATCCTTAATGTGTAATCAATATTGTACATTGTGAGAGAATGGAAATGCTTGGGTTGTAAAGTCAATTAGATGTGAGTTCAACCTAAATTAGCTTCCTAAAAGGCAGGAGGATTTAAGAAAGTTATTTTACCTCTGTGAACCCCCAATCCGTGACCCAAAACATGGTAATTATAATAAGATATACTTAACAAAGCTAAGGACAGAATAGATTAATAAATAAGATAATTTATTAAAACATTTTGCAAAATTGTGGGAACATAATAAATTGTCACAATATATTAGTCATTTTTAAAACCTGATGAGTTCTTCAATATGGATATTTTTGAAAGCACTTGTTTTTAACATAAATGCAGATTTCATTTTCTAGCCTATATTAAATAATCAAAATGAAATATTTACTCAATAAAGCTCTGACTGGTATAAATATTTTAAACTCATAGGAATTCTACTATAATCTACTATAACCAGAAAATAAGAAGGAATGTTTCAGGAGTTGAATTAAAAGGAGTCATAAAAGAGGTTGTGGAGGATTTTTGTCAAGTTTTCATCCATTACCATGTATGCTATCATGGCCTGTGACAATCAACCTGTGTGACATGAGAAAATGGGCATTGGAATCACCCAGATACCTTATAGTTGTGTGGTATTAGGAAGCTGAGGTGCACTCAGGCTAAAACATGCTGTAGTTATTAGCTGGGCAATCTTTCTCTTGAAAAATGCCACACAATTCCCCAAGTCTCCAGGGAACTGGGAAATTACAAATAGACAGAGATTTGAGGAGTGGGCGGATTTTTTTTTTCTTCAAAGCAGCAGCTGTTAGGATAAAAGGCAATCTTGAGTCTTAAAGGAAAAAAAATCAAGAAATACAAGATGTTTACTGATTTCTATATCAAGTTCTATTTTTTCTCTTCCCTTCTAATCCCAATGTTGTTTTTTTAAAGCAACAGTCACAATTTTTACCCAGATCTTTGATTTATAATGCCCATAATAAAACTGAGTAGTTGTTATATCAATATATCATAAACATACCCCTTGTTACTTTCTCCTGTCTCTTCTTCTCTCCTGCCTCTTTCCTTCTCTCTCTCCTTTGTTTTCTTTTTTATAAATATTAACTCATGTGACCCTCAAAAGTGACCTTTTAAATGAGTAGGCAGTTATTAAAAGAAGTAATCATTCTTATGACAAGTTATCTTCTTGATATGGGTACTGTATATAAATACAAAGCAAACAAATATTGATGTTTACCCAGAACCATTCCTATACATTCACTTGAAGGAAATGACAGAAAGGATAAATAAATGATTTTTAGTATCCCCACCCCCAACACACATACTGCCTTTAAAATTCCAATATTTCATAATTCTAATTTTAAGAAACATGCTGATAAAAATAAAAGCTTTAGCAGTTATAAATAAATTAGGAGAAGTACATTATGTATCTTTTATGCAAAACTTAATTTAATATAATGCAGCAAATATTCCTTGAACAAAGTTATTCCATGGTTGTTACAAATAAGAAAAAAACAAAGGACATTTTCCCTGGATGGTGTTGGGATTTTTATTAGCATCCCTGAGAGTCTGGGCAATAGCTTTATAGAAAGCTTTTTGTGTGTGTGTGAGTGTTTATTTTGCTGCCTTCCTTTGCTTTTTCCCTCTAGCAAACACAGGGATTAAAGATCAGTGTGTTGGTCATCCACTGTCATCACAACATAAAATGCTTTCTGCTCTCTTGAGCTGCTTCTCATCAGCACTAACAGTTTGACCCCATGCCCCAAACGGTATATAGCATATACCTGTCTTTAAAATGTGTGAACCGAATTTTATCTGCAGTGATTTTTCTTTTTATCCCTTGATCTGTCACTGTTTCCTCACAATGTCAAATGCCTCAGAGCTCGACTTGAATGATGATCAGACTCAAAGGCACACAATTTCGGGTTTGATCTAAATCTACCCAATCAAAAATCTTCTCAGTTCAGACTCAAACCCTGCACTTTGTCCTCAATAGTGAAGAGCAGCCATCACTAAAGCACATTCTCCTTTAAGCATTTTAGAAATGAACATAATGATGTCATAAAGAAAGGAAACAGATATATTTTGCCAGTACTATGATGTATGCATCTAAAGAAATGTTCATCTTTGACCCCTTTGCAGATCAAATACTTTCTTGATGGTATGGCTATAGTATAAAACATTTATGTTTTAATTCCTCTTTGGAAACGAATTCAAAAATAGTTTCCCAGGTTCATCAGAAAATCAACATCATTAATTTATTTTCCTAAGACATTCAATTTGCCTAATCTAGTCTCTTTCTCCCATGTTCTTTCTTCACCTCCCTCTAGTTAGACCTGAACCCTCCTGCACTCTACTGCTAGCTGATTCACTTTCATATAATATCATTCATTGAAAGCCAAGTTCTTTCTATGAACAGTGCTTCCCTGACCACGGAGCCTCTTTTTACCACATTTTGTAAATATCATTGCTATTATTTTGTGGTTGTTGTTGTTATTTGATTTTTGACATCAAGTTAGGACCAGACCTCCTGACCCTAGAATTTGAAGGGTGGAATTGTAGTTATGGGCATTTTAAGAGAAGGATATCAGGAGGTAGCTCACTGACACATGTGTATCTGATACAGTTATGACCCTGACTGGGTATTCTGACAATCAGAAGGCACTATAGCATCAAATCTGTATTTAAACTATATTTCCCTAACTCCTCTTCTAAACTTCATGCTTGTTTATCATATTTTCAACTGGACTTAACCAGAATGGGGAATTCAACACAACATGTCCAAAGCAAAATGCATTTTCTCTCCACTGATCTGCTACTCCTTTTATATTTATTTAATCAATAACCCTTCCATTGCCCAAAGAAAATGGGTTATCCTAAACTCCATTTTGTTTGTCCTTCCATCTAAGTAAGTGTTACAAAGTTGGTAAAGCCTGTCTCCTATATAGCCATGAAATCAGCACCAGCCTCTTCACCTGCCACCCATAATCATCGACACCCACTGGATGTTGGCCACAGCTTTTAGGACCTTTCTGTTTCCAAGATTAACTCATCATCATTCCCTCTTGGGGCTATGAGGATAATCATTCTCAAAGACTAACTGTTCACATCACTCTATTCCCTAAAAGTCTTTGCTCTCTCCTATAGTCTTCGAGATAATTTTCAAATACTTTAGTATTGCTGATCTTTTGATCCCAGCTAATCCTCCTACCTTTTCTCACTGAATCAATCAAGTTCAATCCAAAATGCATCTACAACAACATTTTACCTATTTTAGAAATTCTTTCAATTGATGGTTTCCTTTTGCTATTAAGTGGAGTCTTTGATTGAAAAGTTATTCCTGCATACAGGAGAACACATATGGGAAACAGGGACCCCAAAACTTATCTAGGTTGAAGAGCAAGTCAGCCAAACAATAAAGACTGCCATGATACTAGGAAATTGCATACCATGGAAAAGGAATGATGTCTCAGAAACTTGTGGTTACTAAGGCTTAGGGGTAAACTAAACCAGCCTCACTTTAGGCAAGAGGATAACAACAGACCCTAGAGATCAAGGGAAGCAGAGTTCATATCAATAGCAACACTTGGGACTTGGGGCAGCGTTGGACTCAGATATGTGCAAGTGAAAGTATAGTTATGCTGAAACCAACAGTCTATAGAGGTGCTCTGAATATGTGTAAGTGAGAAGTAAAAATGTTAATGTCAAGGGATATTGCCATTTTGACATTTAGGCACTTTTTACAAATAACTATATTTTAATGTGAATTATCCATCTAAACAAATTAGTATTCTGCTTACCTCTACCTAAATTCATCCACTATGAGCAAAGAGTGAAAAGACAGAGCACTGAAGAATTTGGTGTCATGGTCAAAACAGAAATGATCAGAAATAACAAGAAGAAGAAGATAGAAAAAGGAAATGGTTCATTTTACTAAAGTCAGGGCCTATATATGAGATACCACCCCTAGCCTCCAGGGGCACATTTACATCAAAGGCATGCATGTTTAAACAGCAGCCTTAGGTCATTAAGAGAATATGTTCTCATGTTTTCTCTACATGGAGATACCTTCATTCACTAGAGACCTGTTCTCAAGGCTTAGAGGAGAGAGCTAACTCAACAACTCTGCAGTCAGAAGCTCTGAGGTCTCTGCAGTCAGAGGTATAAGATTAAATAATTGTTCACCAAAATATGTCACCAAAAGGACAGGTAGGTCTTTCCCCAGCATCCCTTGCAGCTAGGTGCAACCCTTACTGGGTTCTGGTCAATGAAATGGGATTGGAAGTGAGCATGACACTTCCACAGGCCTGGCTCTCAAAGACTTCCTGCTGTATCTCACCTGCCTTCACTCTTCCCTCATCAACTAGCCACATGCAAAGATCCAGAACCTTGAAGATCTAGGATCCTGTGAAACAAACCTGAGTTCCCAAAAGGACTGCACTTACAGGAAAGTGCTCTCCCCCAGCCTTACCAACCTGCACTGGACTGTGATGTTTATAAAGAAATCAACCTTTCTCATGTTGATCCATTGAGACTCTGGCACTGCTTAGTACAACAATTGGTTATCCTGAACATAACACAGGTATCATAAAGATGGTTCATGGAGTTCCATTTCTGTTGCCTCCTTTTTGGTTGTGAAAATATATGATGTAAAGAATACTTCAAAAACTTGTCTGTCAAGAGACAGCTGAAAATATTGTATATATGTATAATTAACTTCTATTTCATAAAAAAAATCTATTTGGGATTTTGATAATGTTAATACATGTCTCCTGTAATTCTCTTCAAACCTGATTTTAAGTAGCACTTTTAAAAAGAAATGAAAACATTGGTTTGGGGAAGAGAAAGGAGTGAAACAAAAGAGCTTTGCAAAGTTACTTAAATTGATGCACATTCTTGTGTGTAGAAATGGACAAGACCTCACGTCAGCTTTTACAGTATGTAGGTTCTTTCAGATGAGGTACATGCTGTGAAAGAGAATTGCCAAAGTAAATGACAAGAACACATGTTTGCTCTAGATGACTGAAGATAAGTCTGAAAGCATCAAAACACCGAGTCTACAAGTTATCAACAGGCAGGTTGGCTATGCCAGCCTTCAGATCTGCATCTTCAGGCAAAGCTGGCCTCTCCAAGGGTAATCTTACTACACTCAATAACGAAGGAAAGTGATCTGCTTTCCACTACACCTTTAACTTAGATTCTTGAAGATCATCTGCATAAATACATATGATGCATGTGTATTTCAATCCATGACATTCCTCTTTATGGAACACAAAAATATATGCCCCACCTTGTGATGCTCAGACCTCAGACTGTGTGGCCCAAATTTCCACCAGCAGGAGTTCCTGTCTATCCCTTCTAAGTCTTATTATACACTAGTCAAAGGTCATCAGTGCCTGTCTTGCTTAACAGAGAGACTGGAAGTGGGAAAAATACAGAAATAGCTAACCTGAACCCCTCCGAGCTTAACGCACTGTCTGCAATAGAAGGTCCACTAGTTTCTAATACTGACAGACATGACCTAGAAATGAGCTAATGAGGCACACTCAATCAATTTCCAGGTGGCACAATTAGGGGGACTCACTGTGCCTCATTTTATTCTTCTGTTAAATGGAAATAATAACACTTTCTCATAGCATTTTGTGAGAATATAATTAATACATGTTATACCCCTGTAGTAAACTTTGTAACAGCTATCATCATTATTAATTATAAATCATGGGGAAAATAGGGGAGGCCTGTCCCCTACTTCAGTGACAAGCACAGATACCTTGCTCTATGAGTCTTTGAGCGTAAGCAGGCTCCTGTTGCAGTTGCTTGCTATTGGACTGGCCAAGATATTCAGAGTCAACTTTGATACCCTAATCTAGACCATTTCATAGGCATATGGATCCAGACTCTGAAGGATATGTCACATCTCTGTGCCTATGGGGATGACTGGTTCCCCACTCTGACCTCTGATCTGAGCTACAGGGCTCCACTCAGGCAAGTTGCTCCCAATCCTCCAAGTGCCTACCTATTCCTGTCACTCACGGTCCTGCCCCAGGACAAGGGCAAGTCCTAGTTCTATTGCCCTGACCTTCCTAAAACTCCTTTCAGGAGTTGATGACCTTGTCTTGCTACTGATTCTGAGTCCATTCTAATTTAGAACACAAAAGAGGAGCTGAAAAGTATTTGCCCCTACCTCCCAGAAAAATCTTCAGATTTTTATGTGAGTTTCACAGCAGAGCTCTACAAAAATAAAATAAATTGTTTAAAATATTTGTAAATACAAACCTAACAAAACTCTCATTCCAAGAAAATTCTGATAAAACTATGACAAACCATATAAGATCTGTTCCAAGAGGTTTAGAAGTAACTAGTTTCTAATTAGCATGAGTAATGTGCCACCACTCATAAATATATTATCAAGCACTTAAAAATACAAATACATACACATGTATTCATTATTATTCTCCTCTTTAATAATATCCCAAGTATATCACAGTATTTGATTAGCTATATCACAATTACCATGTAAAATAAACTCCTCATATAACTATATAAAGATATACATATGTACACTAATTAATCATATTTTTTCAATTCAAAGAGTATCTAAATCTATGAAAATAAAATTATTAAATTCAGAATGATATATGTGGAATATATTTATATGTTAATTTTTAGCAATATATAAATTCAATAAGACAGGATTTAGAATATCCTATATACTTCTGTGGGGATGGTATGAGACATGTGAGTGCATTAATAAGAAATTACTTTTAAAAACTCTACTCATTGATATTCACAAATTAATGTATGAGATCTGTGTAAATGTAGAAAAAAATGATTTCAAGTTTTACTGCCTCAGAAAAATATAGATTTTTAAATACAGTGTTGAAATTTGAAGCAATTTAAATTCATTATGCCACTGAATTGATACAATGAGTTCAAAACCCTCAATGAAATAAATCATCATTCAGGTGATGTCTTTTATATAGACTTTTCCAATTTCCCACTAACACAGCTATAAATACTAAGAAAAACAAAGAGAAAAGAAATATATCATCTAAAGCAAATACTAATAGTATTCCAGGATGAAAGAATTTTAAAATGACTTAAAGTGGATTTAAAAGCATACCCAATGGTGCGCCCAGCAGAAAGAACACCTGCTCACCTAAATGATGCAAAACAACAAAACCAAAAACAAAACACCACAGGTTCTCCCATGCTGTTTGCCTCCCCACACTCCATCTCTGACCCCCACCCCACAACCTTTCAGACACAGATTTTTTGACAACAGGCAAAAAATGAGTAGCTGAGTACTGGGGCCAGCTGTGAGGTTTGCAGTATGTAGCTTCTTGGTAATGTGACTGCCATGTACACTTGAGCACAGTTATGTCTAAGATCCCATTTTAGGGCTTGCATTATGATACCATTTACTCATTGGAAAAGAAATGGATGGTATGCTACGTGGCTCTAGTACATCAGGAATTGCACAAACCCCTGTAGACGCAAAGCGCTGGGGTGGGGGAAGCAAGCACGGGAACATCCCTTTAAGAAATGCCAAAGAAGAAAATCGTCATGGAGAACCTATGTATTCCCCAACTGTTGCTCTTTGAGGCAGCACAAGTAATCTATGTCTGCCACTCCCTACCCTGCACTCCCGCCCCCACTGCCATCAGCATGCCTCTTCACAGAGCCAGCCTGGCACTGCAGCATGTGACAGCAAATGAAGGAGGGGAGAAGTGTATGGCCAAAGGCCATTCTCACAGTGCTGTGCCCCTCCTGCCCCTGCCCTTAGCCTGAAGCACTGCTCAGGCTGCTGTCTGTGTATAACCACATTCCCCTCTGCTTCCTGAAGAAAGATGGACCCCAGCTGGCTGGCTGGCAGTGGGAGCAGGACAAAAGATCCCACTGAAGACCAGTGATACTGTGGGAAAGAAAAATCTCCTAGGTACTGGGAACCATGCTGTATGCATTCCCTGTTGCCTTCTCAATCTGTGAAAAGCCAAATAGAGAGAGAAAGAATCACAGAGAAGCAATACACCCACTGACTCAGGAGAGATTGCCCATTCTACACAAATGCACAAAAACTATAACTACAGAGTGCCATTGGAAAACACCCCAAATCAAGGGGAAAGACTCGGTTCTGAAAAGTTATAGGAAGATATTTGGAAAAGTCTCAGTTGGGGAGCTAGGTGAACACCTTAGAAAATCAATAAACTCAACAGGTGACAAGAGGAAACAGCATCAATAATTGAGGGACACAAGAAAGCTCACTGCTGGCTTCTGGACCTGTGTGATGTAGCCCCAGACACCTGTCCTTCCCATTCTTACCCCACTCTAGCTGTACCTTTAACACAGTGGGCACTTTCCTGAGACAATCCCTAGCCTTTCCTTCTTACTTCTTTGGGCCTCTCTTCATACATATCCTCTGCAGAAGGGCCTTTCCCTTTCCACCTGCTTACACAATAACTTCCTTCACTTTTCTTGCCTTAGTCTGCCATAAATCTTCGTAGTGCTTGAGTGCCATGTCTGTCTGTTACAGTGAGGGCCTGATTCTATCCCTCCTGGCTGTGCAACTTTGAGAAGATTATTTACCCACTCTGCTTCACTTTTCTCATTTGGCACCAGCTGTAGCCAACATTATTGATGCCTCCCCATCTCAGCACTCACTATGCCTGTGCCCTCCAATGGCTACACATCATAAGCACCTGCACTCTACAGCTATAAATGGTCCTCTGGCCCTGGGAACATGCTCAACCTCTGTGCAAGGCAGGCCAGAGTGCCAAGTTTACACTCTAGAGAACGGACGGTCTCCACACTCTGATGAGAGTTTGATGCTAAATATCTTCCTCACACCTCGATACAACAACTGAGGCCAATTCTACATCAGAGTCTGCAGCAGTCCCCAGTTGCTCAAAGATTATAAGCTTTATAGGAATGGTAATAATAACCAATGGACGAGTAGGTTTAATATTAAAAAATAAGTTGGGGCCAAGTAGGCAGATCTACATTTCTAAGTATTTGTAAGAAAAAAAATGAGAAAACCTATTAAAGAGTTATTTCTATTTTCTTCAACCTCTTCAGAGCTCTCTAGAGAAAAGCCAACATCATCTGTGTGAACAGAGGACTTTTTCTGTCCATAATTTCCTCATGAGAAGAGAAGATTGTCTCCTGTGCCTTACAAGAAAGGAATCCCAGATTCTTATTTCCTACCTCCATGTAGTATGAGATTCACGGGTCTTGGCCCTCTGGGGCAGCTGCCAACACCTGTGTGGTGAGTGGGTAAACTCCAGCCTCCAGCACAAGGGCACAGTAAACAGGTAAGTTCACTAAGCCCCACGGCATAAGTTGTGTTTTTGAGGTTACAGTCCCACGTTTGGCCGATACGAAATGCCCAGACTATCCCTGAATAAAGTGGAACATCACTTTATTGTGCTGCACATAATCACCATGTTTCTTATATGATGTTTTTCTCTTCCAAGGTCTCACAGAGAAAACCTCAAGCCCTGAAATACCTTGAACCCCTAAAAACAGGCACTGAAAACATCCTGGCAATTATTTTGGATTTATAAAGATGAGAAATGAGAAAGTAAATATCTCTCAAGTTTAGAGGCAACGAAAAAAAAAAAGAAGCCCTTAGTTAAAGAGGATGTAGCTTTCAATGGAAGAGCATTTGCCTACCATATGTGAGGCCCTGGGTTCAATTCCCAGACCACCAAAAATAAATAAAACCCAAATTTTAAAAACCTAACTAATTAATTAAAAAGAGAAATCAAAGGGAAATTTGGAAAAATAAGTTTGAGGTGGACCATGGTGGACCATGGTAGGTGGACACCAGATTTCAATCCAGGAAATTTAGAATTTTGTGTGTTTGTGTGTGTGTGTGTGTGTGTGTGTGTGTGTGTGTGTGTGTGAATGAAACTGAATTGTCAAATATTTTTAACATAAAAGATGGAAGTAGCTAAGAGGTATTAATCTGTGCACTCATGAAAAAAAAGAGGCATAAATATATAAAAGATTTAAAAAGAGAAAGGGTAAAATGGAGAAAATAGTGTGACAGCAAAAATGAAAAATAGTTGGTAATTGCTTAAATGTGACACTCAACATGGAGAAAGACACTCTTCAGAAGGTTTCACTTTGATGAACTAGAATGAGCCCACACAGAGAAGCTGTTACTAAGTCTCATTCTTTGGCCACTCTCAGGAGATAGAAAAGAGTCACTAGATGTTCTGAGAATTATTGTATAACTAAGTTAAGTCAAGACCCAATTTCAACCTAAATACTTACCCTAGTGCTTAAATCATTTCAAAGTTTGAAGAATCATTTTATGGTTTTCTCATTTCCATTTCTACCTGCTCAGTTTATTTCTTTGACCCTTAGTTTTATAATTTTCCATAAGAAGAGATTAAAGAAATATTGACTGAATATTCCCAAAGATAGTAAAAAGAGGAGAAACAAGACCCCTTCAATAAACTGTTCATTCTAACTCATTCTCTGACATTTTATTAATAATAAAGCCCAATTTTAGACATCCCAAATCTTGCACTCGTGACTCCATTGTATAACATATACTAATATTCCACTGCATCACTAGAAGCAAATGCTCAAATTCAGATTAGAATATTTTAATAATATACTCACCATTATTGAAATAAATATTAATAAATGCACATATGTTTTCATATAAATTGTGTATATAAACATTCCCCAAAAGACAATGAGGAAATCTTATTTTATTATTTTCTAGAATGTCTATCTGTAAGTAGAAAAAAACAGATTAAAGTAATCAGGCATATGCTTGTATTATTAAAGTAATCCAGGTATATGACTTGTATTATTAAAGAAATCAGGCATATTACTTGTATTTTTAAAAATAAAGTTTTCTTAGTGTAATGTTGTGAAAGCTTCTGCTAAATAAGAGATGTTATACATTTCATATTTGGGAGATCTAACCTCCTTTGATATTAAAACTGCCATAGGGCATAAAGCAGCTAGGAAAGACCATAATAACTAGTACTCAGTATGAAAGTACCACCAAAACCCTAATTAGTTAAATGTGCCAGCAGCTATTCCTTGTACACAGTCATTAACCAAATTTAGTCCATAGCCAGAACAAATATGATCATATGTTACTTTCCCATATTAGATGTTTAATATAATTTCAAATAAACTAATTTAAACTATGAAACTGAAAAACTGCAGACAGGTTATTAAGGATGATAAAAGACCAGTTATAAAAGAACATCTGTTGTAAAAACTAAAATGCACATTAGGAAATCTAAGAAATTATGTAATTAAGTCTTCTATATCCACTCATAGCAACAGCAAATGTCTCCAAATCATCTAAGAAAAATTCAAATTTTCCAATTAACAAATTCTTTTTATTCTTTTGAATTTTACATCTCATGTGAATGTCCTTTGAGAATTATTAGTAAAATCTATTGCTATCTTAATTTAATGGAAGACATTTTAGTGAAGTCATCCTATTTAGCAATGATCACCTACAGCATGAAAGAAAAAAGAAAATTTTTGTATGTTTCATCAAGAATATTAATATAGCATGCAGAGAACTTCATAAAGCAGATTAAGAATTTCACTTATTTGACATTGAGAGACAGATGAAGGCCTGATAAAATATATTATAGCATATCTACTTAAGGAAAATAGGGATATAAGGAAATATTTTCCTTTTGCTTTATTGTTGTTAATTTTTTAAATGAGTAATACTTTCCATTGAATCACTGTATTCTGAATCAATAACTCATGGGATTAAAGATATGAATTTTTAAAGAATCATCCAGTTTATTTTGAAGGAATATTTAAGCAAAATCCATTATGTTTAGTTCATATAACTGACAATATTTTTCTTTTTCACTAATTCACTTTATAAAGGGCAATGTCCTTTCTAGTAAATGGAAACAAAATCATTAAGAAATATTAAAGGACATTTTTACATCAACTGGAAATTGCAATAAAAGAAAGATTAGCAAAATGTAATTTTTTTGCTTTTACTTCATTATATTTTTACTTTATATATAAAATTGATAACATAATAATGTGTTATGTCTTCTTCTAATTAAAAAAAATTACTTGCTAGGAAAAAGATTAAAAGAAAAAAGGCCTGTAACTAAGTCTCATTTATTAATATGAATGAAAAAATCCTTGATAAAATATTAAATATTAAGGATTATTAAATCTAGCATTATATTAAAAGAACAATATAACATATTAAAGAATCATTTAGTCCACAGATAGAAGAATGTTAAGATATTAAGAAAAGTTAGGACATTAAGAAATAAGTGTATTAATAAATTAAAGAAAAAATATGGCAATAGGTGAAAAAAGAGCAACAGACAAAATTCAGATTGAATCACTTTTTTAGAAGCACTCACAATTAGATGTAGTTTTTAGCATTGTCAACAGTAACTATTAGAAATCAACAACAGCATTATACAAAAATTTTGTCATTAATGTTACATCAAGGGTGTCTGGTATAATCATCGTATTCCATGTCATTTGTGATGTCCCAACCAATGCAAATAAGACAAGTAAAAGAAATAAGAGATGAATATATGAAGGAACAGACAAGATTATCCTTTAAATATGACTGGTTACATAGAAAAAAAATAATTGAATCATCCAAAATTTCATTAGAAGTAGTTAGTAAATAAAAGTGCTATTTAAAATTCTTATTTTAAAATTATTGATAATTTTTCAGCATACCTACAATAATTAACTTAAAATATTATAGGAGAAATTCCATTAATAATAACATTAGCTTGGGCTGGGAATGTGGCTCGAGCAGTAGCGCGCTTGCCTGGCATGGGTGCGGCCTGGGTTGGATCCTCAGCACCACATACAAACAAAGATGTTGTGTCCGCAGAGAACTAAAAAATAAATAAATATTAAAATTCTCTCTCTCTCTCTCTCTCTCTCTCTCTCTTTAAAAAAATAATAATATTAGCTAATATAAAATGCTCATAAATAAACCTAAAGAAAATTTTTCAAAACTATATTAATAATTATAACATATTACTGAGCCATACATGTTGAATAAAGAACATACATGTATCACTGTCCTGTATAGATGCAGTACTCTTTCCAAGTTGATCTGAAAATGGAGATTGTTTCTAAAAACAATAGTCCCAATTCATTGGGGAGGTGGGGGATTTTACAAAATGTTCCTAAATATGCAGGAAATTTTTGAAATACATTCTAAAGGTAGTGACTTATCTTGGTAGATATTAACATGCTGTAGAATTACAACATTTAAAACAGTGCTCTACTAGCACTGTTCAGTAGAAGAGTAAATTCAAAAAACAGATCCAAAAAATATAATAAATAGTACATCATTAAAGTGGCATTTCAAATTAGTAACGAAAAATTAATGGCTTTTCAATAATAACAATAGATGCTGGCTATTTAGAAATTTAAAAGTTAGATATCAATTTCCAATCTTACAAAAAGGTGAAGAGTAATTGTAAAAAATTAAATCATGAAAAAACTACAAGAAAATATATATTTTTAATAATTCTGAAAGCGTATCATATCTGTTTTAGTCTAGTTTAAAACCAATTTCTATTTTAATGATCAAAATGTGAACAGGACATGATGAAGAACATAAATGCATTATATATGATTTTACAAAAGGATTTATTGATACCTGCATCCCTAGAAGCAGGGGTGGGAAATGAGAAGGGACTTCAGGAAATAGAAGCATATGTGGTTTTCAGTTCTCAAGGCAGAATTGTTGTATACCTGCTAGGGAGCGCTTGGGGACATGAAATGGGATGGTCTAGGACCAAAGCTGGGACGGACCACCTCACTTGATCAGAGGAGAAAGAGCATTCCGTCAGCTGAATCCAGATTATAGGAAACAATGCATTTTTGTGTGCTTGCATGCATGCCTGCCTGTGTCTCTGTCCAGAGACAAAAGCAGAGGACTGCTCCCCCATCTGCTAGAGTTAACATAGAGTGGCCACACTTCCTAAGAGGGATCATACATGCACAGTGTGACCCACAAAAGAACAAAGATGCACAAATCCCCTGAATGCATCACTGAAATCTAACTATATTCTTGGAATTCAAATGTAACATTAACCTTAATTGTACTAGAATAAATTGGAATCATTTGACTTTTAAATTCCAAATAATTAAGTGGTGAGTTTGGGATATGAAAAAATAGTGCCTTATTCAAAGGTAATGTTTTTGGCAAATCCAGCCCCTCACAGGGGATTTTCCATGAAACTGTTAACTCATGTTTCTAGGCATAATACATTGACATAAAATACAAAGGAAAAGATGGATGGATGTGCCCTCGTAATTTGTCTAAACTGATCTAGGACAAGTAACACCAAATATGAAAGAATGATTTACAGAAATAATGTGTATAATATTTGAGAGACAAAGGGTTGACATATTCAGTCTATAAGAGTTTCATACAAATCTATAGGCAACAGGAATACCCCACAAGAAAATGAGCAAAGTGATGAACAAGCTATTTACAATATAAAAAATACAGTTGCCTAATTAGTATTTAAATAATTTCAAGATCATTAGAAATAAATAATAATAAAATAAATTTTACTTTTGATATCAATAAAGGTAAAAATAATAAAACCCAGTTTTGATGAATGTATGGAAAAATAGGTAAACTTACCTACCACTACTATGTAACTATGATGGGCTTGATAATATCTCTCAAGAACTTAAAGACAGCAATTATCAACCCAAGAATCTTTACTAAAGAAAATAATTGAACAGCTAAATGGATTGTTATCATCTCCTCCATATACAAAGGATACCATGTTATTACCGAGATTCTGATGAATTATTTATTTTTCCAGAATGAAAAGCTATTTCAGATTTTAAAGACCCTGTCCTCACAGTACATTAAAATCAAGTACACACAAAGATTTTTTAGATGGCACCCACAATTCAAAAGCTCTAATCACAAGAACAAAGAGAGGCACAAGAATAAAAGAGGCAGATGGAGACAATGTGAGTCCCATTTGTGCACCTGCGGGGAAGAAGTTTTCTGGAACATTAAAAAGCCGTAAGCAGAAACAGGGACACCTGGGCACTAACCATCTTTCTTTCCCTAGACGAGAATGAAGCCTTGATAATGCTACATTCGATTCAAGAACTAGAAGAGCCCAGTACTTGTATACAATACCTTAAACAGAAGTGCACAGATTGTTAATGTAAAGTTCTTCCAGAAGGCTGGCATAAACTCTGGGTACAAAAGACTTGTGGCTCCGCACAAATTGAACATTTTCAAATATCAAGCACCTCTCTGCTTAGTATAGATAACATCAACAGCAACTCTGTGATGTATTTGGGAATGAGAGGCCAGGAAATCCTTCAACAAAATGTGCTGTGATAAATCAGAAACAGTCTAGCTTACAACTCGTGTTCATGTGTCAATCTCTTTTCACTAATTGGAAATGGGCAACACCTTTAACGACTATGAACCAATTGAAATTCTAGCCAATTTTCAATATCTTCAACTAAGTGTAAACATAACCCCCCCAAATAGGGATCAAAAATGTCCTAGAAGTTGTAAACATAACCTGCTGAACCAAGCAAAAACATTTCCATTTTTCATACTTGATACATTCAGGTTACCCTGTAATTTGGACAAGGTCATTCGTTAATTAGTTGTGTCAATATTATGAGTCTATAATTGCAATCTAGATTTTTTGTGTGCCTTTTACTATATTTATGGGGTGCTTTAAATATTTCTAACCTTTGCCACTATTTATCCTCTAAGGCTATATAGTGCCAGAATATCTTTAATAGAGATGGGAAAATGCCTTCAATCACTACTCAAAATAGCTATTCTATAAGAGGCCAAATATGCTTGTATTTCTGAATACCCAAAGATTTATCTTATTGGAAAAACTTTCAGTCAATGTTTTCAGCATTAAGGCAATGCTGTCAGGTTTCTTAAAGATTCAGAATTAGGTTTAATTTACTATCTTTTTAATATCATATAGACTTTCTCCTTTCCCCCTAAAAATAACCTCTCAGATGACATTAAATATAACACTAAACAAAAAATTCACAGCATATAATTTTTCCTGTCCATTCCTGACCAATGGCCAAACTTACAGAGTCATTTCAAAAGTCCACTAATTAATTTTTTTATTCAGAAAACATTTATTGAACACTACTTAGCTAAGTACTGCACAAAACCCTGAGAATATACTGTTATATAAGTCATGACTCCTGACCTCAAGAAAATTATAGTCTGGGTAGGAGTATACCAGTAAATTAGCAATTTAATTGCATTACAGTTAGCACTACTTACTGATGAAGGGCCATGCAGGTGGAGGGTGGAAATCAGATTAGCCCTAATGAGGATGATCTCATGTCAGGGAAGACTTTCTAGAGGGGACCCTTGAACTGAGATTTGAAAGATGAGGAAGAAAAGGTGGCATGTCAAAGACAGCAGGGAGAATTAGCCAGGAAAAGAAATAGAATGTGCATTATCAGAAAGGTCTGATGTAGCATGATCTATTTGCAGAATGACAAGTCCAGCATTGCCAGAGAATAAGGCACATGCAATAGAAAGACAGAAAATCAAAGCATTTTCAGGACAGGTGTGATTAAGCCAAGGAGTTGGGTCATGATGACGAAAGCCATAGAAGTAATTTCAGGACTTTAAGCAGAGGAAAATATGATGATACAAGCATTTTGAAAACAAGTCCTCTGATTGTTATTGAAGGGTACATTGAAAAGAAAAGAGCCAACTATAGAAAGGGAAATGGAATATTACTGCAATAATCCAAGCAAGAAATTGTATTAACTTCAGTTGAAATAGGAGCAATATATGGTACAGAACAGATTTGCAATATATTTCATTATTGATGACATACTGTAAATAGAAATACTAGTCTAAACTGGTTTTTACTGCTGACTTGGAGGACCAGGTAGATGCTAATAATGAAGTAAGATAAGACATTCAAGTGAATGAATAGGTGTGGAGTTGGTAAGCTTAGTTTTGAACTTGTTGAGTTCAACATCCAAGTGGATCAGTACAGATTACAGTTGGTATGAGAAGTCTACTTCAGAAGTATGGGAATCATGTGCTATAGAAGTTGTAGCTGAAGTTATGACAGTGGTCAAGATTTCCAGGGTGGATAGAGAAGATGCAGAAAGAAGAATGGAGGAACCAGCATAGAACCCTATTAAACTCTGAACGGAGGGAGAAGAAGAGAGCTTATTGTCATTATCATTTACAGAAGTTAATGAAGAGCTCCAAGAAAGGTAAGAGTCTCAGATGCTACAGAGAAATCACTATGGATGAGCAAGACTGGTGTTCAGAGACTTTAACAATGAGAAAATCAGACCTGAAGGAAATAGTGGTAGAAGAAAGGGAAGGGGAAAGGACCAGATTCCAGAAGGCTAAGTAGGGTAACGGGGTGTGTAGATATAGTGTAGGTCAGTTTTCTTAATAACTTACCAAAGAAAAGGATAAAGATGTGCTCCTGATCAGCTACCAGTTTTACATGAACTATTATCACAACCAGTTTTTCCACAATACATAGTTTGGTAACATCCTTTTCAACTATAAATGAAGTCTTTTGGAAATAGTTTTAATGGAATAGAAAGTAATGTTTTCCTTTGAATTCTGATGCCAAAATCCCAATAAAATGGCAGCAATAGCAGGAGCAGCAGCTGGGAATTAGAATGAATCACCTTGAACTTTCTTCCAAAGGTACTCAAAATTGTGTTTGTATGCACATACATCGTAGCACAAAAACATAATTTATCCTATGAGTACAAATAAACCCTAATGTTCACTTCATTGCATATTATTTTTCTTTTAAGACCTCTCTGTTAATCACCTGATATTTAATGCCAGTGTTTTACATTGAAGGTGACATGCCACCTTTTCTTCCTAGAGATTTCTTCACCAGAGGTTGAAATCATTGCTTTCAATTTTCCTAATGCAATATTCTCTATTATTTCATGGATTTTGGCAATCCTCCCTCTATCCCTCTGTATAGTTATTTTTATTTATTCCATATCTTTGTATCTATATCTAATTGAACATCACCTTTAAATTATTAATAATTGTGATGATTTACATTTCTGCAGCATTGTTCAACCTGAGGGATCCCAAACACCTTCCCAATATCTACATTTATTACCTCAATAAATGCCATGCAGTGTTAAGAACGATGGAAACAACCAGGCCCACAATAAACATGTTGTTTACTTGGTTCCAAAAGATGCTTCACAAGACTCAAATCATCATCTATCACAGGAGATGCTCCACTGAAGAACACCTAATGAATTGATATCACCTCCCATTACTAACATGAGGCCATTTTTATTCTCTAGGATATAACTCCTATCAAGTCAAATTGAATCCGTTTTTTCAAAAAGATCAATGGCCTTTAAAAAAGTCTTTAATAAACACAGGTACTTTATGAATACTTTTTACAAAAGCACAATTCTTTCTTCTACTAACTTTTACTGCTCAACAGGGAATTCTGTACTAATCATTGACATACACACACACATACACACACACACACACACAAAAAAAAAATGGTTCCCAGGTCGCAAACTGAGACTCCAATAAGCACTCCTTCCCTGACCTTGAACAAATCATTTACACTGCCTACTTTAGTTTCACAAGATTGGAAAGAAAATTCTATTATTTCTGACTTGAACTCTACAATTCTTGATTTGAAGGATCATGAAAGTATGTCAAAAGATTCCTCTAGCCACAGATGATTGTGTAGTGAAGTCCTGTTCTAAAGCCTCACATTATTTCAGGAATGTATGTCAAACAATCATAATAATAACTTAGAATTTCAAAAAATATCAAAGGATAGGCATTCACCACCAGAGAAACCCTGGTTAATATCTTTCTTCAGGGATTGAGGATATAGTCAATAGTAGAGCATGTGTTTAGCATAGGTGGGGCCCTGTGTTCAATATTTAGAACTTAGATGTCAAATTAAAAAAATATATAGATAGATAGATAGATAGAGATAGACAGATTTTATATATATTATATTCCATATATTTCTCTCTCTATATATATATATATGTATAAATGTCTACATATGTATGTGTGTATGCACATTTATATATATATATATATATATATATATATATATATATATATATATATATATATTTCCTTCAATAAAACACATAGATGTTATTAACATAATTATCCAAACTTTATCCTCTTATTCAAAACTGATTTTATTGTGAAAATGACAAGTGGTAAAACTTAGGAATCAGCTATAAATAATATTAATAACAGTAACTGACTAATGCTTTACATAGTAAATGATAGCAAGTATAAAACCTATACTCTCTTATATGGTAAACCTTTGTTTATACAGATTAAATAAAGAAATAATAGCTATTAAGGACATCATATGCTAAATGTATTATTGTTTTTATCTCATGATCCTTATAACTATCAAGTGGCTACAGTAGAATCTTGCATTTGTTAGGAATATATATCCCCACTGCTAAATTTTCAAACATGGAAATTTTGGTGAATGTTTCTAGTCTTTAAAACCACATTCATGTTTAAATCAATTATGTCCCATATATCTATATCTATATGAAAGATATGTATCTATATCTATTCATATATATGATATGACATCTACATATATATGGATATATATCTATAACCATATAGAGATTATATATATCATATATATGATTTAGATATATACCTTTGGTGTAATCTACAGTTCAATTTGCATTAAAGCTTGATTTTCTTTGGGTTTTTGTTTGGGGGATATTTTGTTTCACTTGGTTTGGTTTTTTGCATTTACTGAAACAGTCTCAGGAATAACTTTCTCTAGTTTCTACACTTGGAACTTATGAAATAAGTACAAGTTATATCTTGGATCTGAACCAAGTGGAATTTGACATTCTAACTTTCATCCCAACTTCTATTTCCTAAGGACCATCACTTTTATTAGATAGCTAACCATCCCTTTTTTTCCCACCACCATCACCAACAGTTGCATTTCTTTTCAGTCATATATATATATATATATATATATATATATATATATATATATATATATGGAGAGAGAGAGAGAGAGAGAGAGAGAGAGAGATTTTTAATCTTCAAGAGAAAATCTGCATAGTTGATTAAGCCTACTCATAGCTAAGGGAATCAATTACTCTGAAGCACTCACTTTGCTACATACCATAGAACTCTTAAAGTTGTTCTCAAATATACAAACATGTGAATACTAGACCCATGAATGCAAGGGTCAGTGTTATTCTATCTATATTCAAAGGAAAAGGAGACTGAAGCTTAGTAAAACTCAGCAGTCTACTCTAGTTACATATGCAGAGGAGGAGGAAGCCTGTCAACTGAGGTCTAAAGGCTTTAAATCCTGTGTTCTTACTTTTTCAACATAGCATCTCTCAGCCTATATATGGCACAGTAAGTGGTCAGAATTCAGTTTCTTTAATATAAATAATCTTTTCTATATCTTTGATCAAAACAAATAAAAATTAGATCAAATGCCCCTCAGGCAATTAGATTACAAAATTAATGTGCTTAACAAAGCACTAGTGCTATAAATAGTTTAAGAAGAAATGTTTGTTTAGTCCACATCTAAGTCATCCAGATTTCCATTTAATGAGGTCCAAACTAATGCTGTTTTGCTATAAAGTTTGAAAAACACATATTGTGGGAAACATATAAGTAGGACCCACAATTGAATTGTCCTAAATATACAGTTTTCTTTCCTTGCCCCTATGTACAAAAACGGTTCCTTGGATTCACAGGATTTTCTCACTTGTTCCTTAGATTTTCCTAAGTTATTGTTTCCTCTAGTCCAGTAAGTCTCAAGTCAGAATGCATAAGATAGCCATAGTATATGTGGAATTCACAGGAAATTCACATACAGATTGATGATAAATTGATGCACAAAAAGGCTATTGAACTGACCAAGCTAAAATAGTTAAAAATAAAACCAATGAGCTCTGGCTTTATAGGCCATTTCACCATGGCAGCACTATGCTGCCTTAACCACAAAACTTTTAGGAAAGAGACTGCTGGGCATTACATCATCACCACCTGAGCTTTTAAATCAGAATACCAAGAATGTGTGTGTACACATAACAGTGTGTGTGTGTGTGTGTGTGTGTGTGTGTGTGTACACACGCAGATTCAATGTTCCCATGTTGATCCTAATGAGGCTATTTCCAAAGGATGGAAATTATTAACCTAGACCACCTGCTAAAAATATAAATAAAAACTCTATTTACTACTCTAAGAAAGACATCATTTTATGATCCAAATATTTGGCCTTCTGTTGGGAAGATAACATGTAATTGCTTTGCTTAATTCAGAGATGCAGGTAATATGCCCATAAGGATGGCAGAGTTATGTAAGCATCACTTGCTCTCCTTTCTGCTTTCTCTTGGAACAGGACATGATTTTTTTTCTTGCAATTGATTGTGGGAGAAGAAATAAAATGTCCTCAGGAGGACCAGTGCAACATAAACTGACAGCATAGTGTAAAAAGAAGAACAAAAGTTTTCAGGGCCAAAGCAAATGAGGGTTAAAATCCTAGCTTGGCCTTTTTTGAAAAAGGGTAAGGATATAGGAAACTTATTTAATCTTCCTACATCTTAAGTTTCTTACATATAAAATGAAAGAATAGGAGCCACTTACACAAAGTTTAGGAGACAGTACAGCATGCTTCTCAGGAGTAGATTCAAATCAGAGCTCTATACCTACTTCTCAAAGATTAAGTTCTTCCTCCATAAAAAGGAGATTCCAAGAGTGCCCACCTCAGAAATTGATGAGGAGGATTAAGTGAGATAATATATGTGTTACTACTACTATTAGTAGTATTAGTAGTAATGTGATGAAATTGGTCAATAAATTATTTTTAAATCTATTTTTTCATATTTTTAACCTCATATCCAGGGGGAACAGCAGAAAAAAACATCCACACTAGATATGCTCCATGAGAGAGCATCAACCAGCAGAGAAAGTGAAAAATCAGGGAGGGAAAACAGTTCAAGGCCACGTTTTTGGATTGTAAAACTAAAACAGTGTCCTGCTTCTCTTGATTTGGGAGCATTTCAATGATTAACCCCTGCTTATGGTAATGGCCCCTTCCTAACCATACACGCCACTCCTCACAAGAGGAGCCTTCCCAATCCACTGTATCCCATTGCCAACGACCATACTACCATGCTACCATACTGAGCATCTTGTCTTCAGTGCCTGGATCCCGACACTTCCTTCTGCCTGGAGTATAACCCACAGAGTACATCACCACCAGCAAAACCTATCTCACTCCTGTCAGACTGGCCAAATACTACTTCTTTTGTCTCTAAGTTTCTCAGTTGGAATGCACCATTCCTTTTACTGGCCTCCCATAAAACAATCAGATGTATAAACCTCCATTATTAATTCTAGTCAATAATTCATTCTGATAGATTTTAATAATTGCCTTTTATGGCACTGGATTTCCTCTAGATTTCAATTCTCCTGGGGAAAGACAGTCTATCTAACATACCAATATTTTTCCCCACAGAAGGTGGCCTGCTGCATTGAAGATAGCAAATGTTCAACACAAATTTATTGAAATAATATTTGTGCACTGGAGGATGCCATGGCCACAAAAGGAGCCCAAGGAAAAACTCATCTTGACCATTTGGTACACACATGATACCTTTAATTTGGTGTATGGTACATATTAAATCAAAGTGTACTCTGAAAAGTAAAGCATAAAGTCTTTAATATCTGAAAAATAGCCTAGTACATAACTGAACTTTGGACATGTGTTGTTAAGATTTCAGTGAAAGGGTGCAACTAATTGGTGGTTTAAAAAGTAATTCTCCCATATAAAGATATTATAGTTTAATGTACTATGATGCAGATCCAATAAAACCTCCGTTTTTCATTTTTAGATATTTGAAGGCATGCATGCTAATGTCCTAGGACAGATTTTAAGTGTTTGTGCAATTAAAATTATGCACTTTTTATATCTCACCCTACACTAACCCACGTGACATTTAAAAAAAATTATACTAAATTAGATTTCAATCAACTCATAAAAAAAGAAGAGAATATTCACCTGAAATGGAAATGCAGTCATGGCTAATCATATGATTTTGTCTTCATATTCCTTAAAGAAATTATGCCAAATGAGGACACTGAAATTTTCAAATAATATTTAAGCAACTACTTCAACAATATAGTCTACCCACATGTTTTTATAATATAGTTTTATTTTCTTCCTCCTTCATACAAAAGTACTTTGGGAGAGATATTATCTAGAATAGTATTTCTCAATCTATTCCACAAGCCCCAAGAAGCCCCCCAAACCCTTTCAAGTAACCTGCAGGGTGAAAACCATTTTTATGGTAATATTAAAATTAGATTTGCCTCTTCCATTGTGTTGATATTAGCACATTTCACAACAAAGGCAGAGAGTGGTGCCAAACTATACTAGTATTCTTTATATTTCTCACTATTACATACTTTCAGTGGAAAAAAAGCTAGTTTCACTTAAGAATGATTGTGATAAAACGGCAACATGTATTGATTTTAAAAATCCTTAAAATTAAAAACTTCTTAATATCCTGCATGATTAAATGTCAGTACATATAAAACATTTCTGTTACAGACCAAAGGATGACAGTTGACTTGGAGGAGTGGCAGGAGAATTCATGACTGAGTTAAAAGCTGAGCTAGCCACCCTGTTAATGGCACAATACTTTTATTGGAAAAAAAAAAATGACTGATAAACCATGATTACTAAGACTTGAGTGTTTGGAAGATTTTTCTAAAAAATGAACCAAGTGAACCTGTTAGCTCAAGAAAAACTGACAGCATTTTTTTTCTTTTAATCATGATAAAATCTGAACTCCAAGTGAAAGTAAATATTTTGGAAAATTCCTGTTTTCCTCAAGTCCAAGGCTTCTCTGGTCAGACTTTTCTGGTTACATTGGGGGGATATTAAAAAAAAAGAACTGCCTTGTTATTACTAGATAAAATATTCTGACATTTTAAAGAGTTATATAACTCAATGAACCAATTATTTACAAACATTTCAAAAACATCTATGGTTAAAGGATCTATTCAAAGCACATCATAGATAAATGGAATCCAAGTTTATAGAAGAAACAGTCTCATTCTATCTTGGAACTTTATAAAACAATATTTGTAAGGTTTGGATATAGCATTACAGATTATCTGAAAAGGTGTTAAAATATTCTTTTATTTTACAACTGCATATATATTTGAGCCCAGATTTTCTCTGTATTCTTCAGGTAGAAATTAATAGAACAAATTGCATATGTAGAATATATGAGAATAAGCTTTCTCCCACTAATCCAGACTTTAAAAAGATTGTAAAATATGTAATGCAATATCTTTCTTCTCACATTTTTTCTTTTGGAATATTTTTATTACAATGCTATTTGTCTTAACATATAATTGATTTAGAATTATTATTTCAGTCAACTAAATATTTTAAATTTTCCTCAACTTTAATTTGGAATGTAAATAATCAATATATAAAATGCACAAAAACAAAAGCTTTTTTGAGTACTTAATAATTTTTAACTGTAAAAGTCTACTGGGATGAAAATGTTTGAGAACTGCTGACTTAGAAAATATGTTAGGATTTCCCACAATGTAATAGAAAAAAGTCATTCTCTGGCAATGCTATTTTTTATATTGTTGAGTTTGGTTCCTTATCTATACAGGTCCAATTATTTATATAACATTTACTCAACAACCATTTCTCAGTCCTATTTCTTCATAGGCCACAAACAGTGGAAGAAACCAAAAAATAAGATTTAGGTCCTGACAGAGTACTTACACTTCCCACTGTTAATCATATAAGGACATATTCATAAATGTATCCCCATCTCATCTTTCTTCTTCCTGGAAGTATGCCCACTGAGAGCTCTAATAGACCCAAAACAAACCACTGAATTGTACATGTGCTCACTTAATTGGAATTTCCCTCTCTGTGTTCTGAGGAGATCTTTCCTAATGTTAAGACTAGGCATAAAATATGAATACATTTTTCTTTTATAATAAGTCATAACTGTGAACTTCCTTCTTTTTTATTCAGTTCTACAATATGAACTCTGCTTATAAACTTATTCTCCCTAACTCATGATTATTCACTTTATTGTACACTGGATTTTCACAAGATTGTTTCTTTCATTCAGTGTTTCTTTCCTTCCAAATAGCATATGTGATCCTCACAATAAAAAGATTCAGAATCACATTGAGTATGTGTGTGCATTCCACTTAATGCTTCTCTCAGTTACTCAAAACTAACTCAGAAATAGATATATAAGAAATTTACATTTTTAAAATTCTCTTATTGATTAACATATATTAAATTGCCCCAAAGAAGGCTAATGGAGTACTACTTATTAAAATGGAAAAGGGGATTTATCACAGAATACTACAATCAGATTGTAATGAGGTGATTTAAAACATATCATTTTAAAACTCAGTATGGAAAACACTAAAAGAATTGAGACACATTTATTTAAATACCAGACTCCATGTGAATCAGTAAAGAATGACAACAAAACTTGGAAGTATAGCCATAGTCAAGGAAATTCTTACATAATATACCATAATATTCATATTACTGAAATCATGTTAATAAATCATGAGAGTCATTGAATATTCTTCACTATTACGAATCTTTCATAATGAAAAGCTGGAGACTTAGGAGTAACAAGGAAAATTATTCACTGCTATCTAGAATATAAAAATAAAATTTTCTATATTAGACCTTATTATTGTTCTATTAAAACCACCTTCATATACTACCCTAAAATTTAAAAATATATAATTAGTTACAGAAAACTAAATTTAAACTTATGACATCTAAAGTTATTCAAGAAACCCTGGTAAATATCTTGGTCATCATCTTTCCTACAAGGTATCCATAATCTAAATCATCCTTAACTGGAAAAAATGAGACACCAATGCCAATATTTATTGAGTCCTTCTAAATGTGTGAGGTCAATTTCTAAGCACAATTTGTACATTACCTTATTTAGTTTTCAAAATAACATAATGAGGTTGGGATAATTTTTATTCCTGTGTCTACAGATGAGGAAGCTGAAACACATACCTAGTTCACTTACCTGATTAAGTGATGGAGCCAGGATTTGAGGCCTTTAAGAATTACTTAGATTATAGCTGCAGTCCTAATTACTGTGGTGATTATGGTAATTACTACAATAATTAAGGTTTATCACCTCTAATGATAACACTATTGGAGAAGCAGGAGAAACTTGTAGTGAAAAACTATGCGTCTAAAAGAGAAAACAAAGAACCTTTATAATGTAGACAACACTGGGACTAATGGATTCAGATTAGTTCTCTTTGACTATGTAGCTCCTATGAAACAAAGTGGGAATGAGGCTGAGCACCAAAATCCCAGAATTGTTCTCAAGAGAGGGAAGGCAATGGAAAAAACAAATGTGGAGTCAAAGTAAATCCTTTCAAAGCTTATTACAGTCTTATAGGACCCTGAACACTAATATCCATGACCTTCTAAAGGCTGAGGAGGGGACATTAGGTTCCTTTCAGCTCAATCATTTTGTCTTAGTTTTATTAGGGTAAAATTATTGTGTGTGTGATTGTATACAGCAGTGGAATATACAGAGAATAAAATCCACCCATTTTAAGAAGAAAACTTGATGTGTTTTATACCGATATTATGGCCACCATCATAAGCATGACTTTGAACATTTTCTTTATTTTTAAAATTTGTTCTAATTAGTTATACATGACAGTAGAATGCATTTGACACATCATGCATAAATGGAGAGAAGACATAAGTAAAATATTAAAGGAAGAGTAAAAGAGAGAATAATAGAGATTGGGTATTATCAGAAGAGAAAGAATCAAGGGAAAGAGGAGAAATAAATATATATATATAATGTAAAAATTTTTAGATAAAAATGAAAACAAAATTAAAATATACAAATCAAACATCCTAGTTCACAAAAAAAACTAATCCATGAAAAATAACTGGCTTCAAAAGTGCTAGAATTGAAAAAAAAAAACGTGAAAATGTATAAATGTCCATGTACATTCAAAGTCACAATTCAACAGAGAATAATAATTTAAAAAGAAAAGAGAAGAAAAAAATCTTGATAAAAAGTTAAAGAATTCTTTCCTTTGGAGTTCAAATTATTCTCAGCTTCTCTTCTCAGCAACTTTAAGTGGGTTGTCAGGAGCACGATGCTCCACCCTCTAGATTGCTAGAATAAGAGAGGTAATCCCATAGACAACATTGGTAGAGATGGGGTTTAGGCTTAGGTAGGCTCCATGCTCTTCAATGAATGCCAACTGGTCTGGAGATTTTAAATCAGTGCACATCCAGCACCTAGTACTTGCTGGTCCATGCTGGAAGACTCTAACCCAAAGATCTCCCCAGGTTCCACTCATGTGGTATGGGAGCCAATTCTTAGTCCCCTACATCACCTGAGTACCCCATGTTTCCTGGTCTCAGGTTCAGTCTCCAAACAAACTTTCCCACTCTGGCCCTTCTGAGCTCCTGGCCAGATGCATCTCTCTGGTCCTGCAAGTAGCAGATTGGAGGAAGAGGATAGAGCTCGGGTGGGTTTCTGCAACCAATTGTCCCCTGTGTAAACCTCTCTCCACGTTTGATTTTTCTCCTGATCACTTAAGCAAACCTATGTCCTGCAGTGTGTGTCTACTGGGCCTGTATTTCAGGCCAAATTCTGGTTTGCTGGGAATCAGCTTCCTCAGCTGCCAGTCCCCTCACCAAGGCTGCAAAACAGTTCCTTCCTTTGGCTCCCACATGCTGCCTGGAGAGATGACAGCTTCTTTCCCCACACACACAGCACATCTTTCAGGTTTGTTGGGCAACGTCCTTGGTCTCTAAGTACTCTGTATCTAGACACCTTGTTCCTTCCAACGTGGGTTCCTTAATTCTCTTATGCCTCTACGATGCTCACAGAGGGAACTTTCTTGCTGGTGCTTCTGGCCCAGATGTGGCAGTGGCTATGCCACTGATGATTTTTCCCTTATTTTATTATATCCAACCTCTTGTATCCCCAGTCTATTTGAATATCCAGTTTAAAATTCCAATAAAGTCCCCCCACACACCTTTTTGATCACCCAGCTTGCAGAGAAGCTGCCTGTCTGCTTTCTTGGTTTTATGCTATGGAGCAGCCAGGAACACAACCTCCTCTATTCCACCATCTTCCACCAGATCCCTTTCTTGGGAAACACTGAATTTGCCTTCTGTCCACAGATTTTCACTTAAAAAAAAAAAATTTAATATGAATGAAAGCATACATTTTTTGTGTCTGGTTTGTTCTGTTTAGCACAAAATGCATCTGAAATTCATTTGTGTTGTTGGATCTATTAGTTCATTGCCCTTTTATGGTCATTAGTATATAAAAATTAAGCCATTCACTAGTTGATGGACCTTTGGGTTGTTCTGTCTTTTTCCATTATGACTAAGGCATCTGTGAAGATTCAAGTACAATTCTTTGTAAAAACATGCTCTTGTTTTGCTTGGGTAAATACCTGGGAGTAGAATTTCTGGATTATATTGTAAAAATGTATTTAATCTTGTGAGACTCTCTCAAGTTATTTTCCAAAGTAGCTCTATCAGTTTGCATCCCTAACAGAAATATATAATAGTCTGAGTTACTTTACTCCTCTCCACAATTCCCAGAGTACACAGTGATTTGTCATTGTGGCCTTAATTTGCATTTCTCTTATAGATAGTCCTTCTGCATATCTTTCTATATGCTTATTTGCCATTGCTATAGCTTCTTTGTCTCTTCAAAACTTTCACACATTTTTTAAAGATGGAATCATTTATTTCTTATTATTGAATTAAAAAAGATCTTAATTCAAACAAGTCCTTTATTAATTATGTGGATGATTGTATATAATATTTATTTTATACACAAATATGTAATAGTTCTTTTATATATATAGAACAAATAATTACTTTTTTCATAATTATATCTTTTGACAAATACTTTTAACTTTGATGAAGCCAATTCATCAACTTTTTCTTTTAGGAATCTTAATTTTTCTTATTTTTCTTTCATAGCTAACAAATATATGTCTAACCCAATAGTACAAGATTTTATCCAATGTTTTCTACTGAAAGTCTTACGGTTTCAGGTCTTACATTTAAATCTGTGGCCCCAAGAAACGTATTTTTTTTTTTAGTATGGCATAAGGTGAGGGTTGAAGTTCATTTTTAAAATACAGATATCCAATTTTCGACCACCACTTTGTGTAAAGATTACCATTTCTCATTGGATTATTTTTATGTCATTTTATTGGGGAGAATTAGTTAAACACATGTCTATGAGTCTATTTCTGGAGTCACAGTCTTGCGCCAAAGATGTATATGTATATGCTATATTGTCTTTTTTACTATTGTGTTACATTAGGAATTCAAATTACCCAGGATTTTCTCTTTAAAAATTGCTTTGTTATTCTGACTTTTGGTCTAAATATCAATCTTAGAACTATTTAGTCAATTCATAAAAACAACAACAAAGAAAACAAAAACATAAGTATATATTTATATGTGTGTGTATGAATATATGTACACATGCATATATACATGTGTGTTTATGTATGAGTGATATCTATATATGTTTCAATTTGGAGTTAAGATACATTCATTTAAAACATGATAAGAATAGCAAAATAGCATGAAAACATTAACATCTTAATAGTTGATTGTGTCCATAGTTTTTTAATATTCATTCAGTTACTACAAAATGTAGAAATGTAATTTTTAGTTCTGTATGACCTCTTCAATTTTTAATATTTTATATTATGTTATTGTTATATTCTTAAGTTTTTGGTACTGTCACAATAAAGAGAACAAGTAAACATTTTGTCTTGGGAATAGACTTCTTATATCTGTTACAACTTTCTATATCCTGTATATGGGTTTTCATTGTATGTTTGTATATTTTACCTCAGTCTCACTTTATTTGGGGTACCTTTCGAGGATTTACATTCATTTGGGCCCCTATAGAAGACAGCATTATTGGACAGAAAAGCCAGAGACATCTGAGTCCAGTCTTCGGTTAGCCAATGCCCTTCTTATGGTGATCTCCAAGGAAACATACTTCTGGAGGTGGTGGAGAAAGGCATAATTGTACTTTAATCATCTGTGACTTTGGCTTCAAATTCCATGGTGGAAATTCATTAACTAGAGGAGACAATATGGAGGGCTAATTGTCCCTATGTTACATAGAAAAATGAACCAGTAAACACAAGCAAGGGCCTAATTCTGAGTTGAACCAGACAAACCTGTGTCATGGCTTCTCAGGCCAGGACAGCAATGTTTGGTCAGTGGCCAAACAGAAAAAAACACCTCCATGGGAAAAAAAAACTAGTATAGACCAGCCTGCTTCCAGACATCGCAATATTTGATTATTGCTTTTCCTTCTGGGAATCTTCTAATTAAGAGACTTGTTCTTGTGCTTTTAGCCAGAAGATGGTTCCACCAAGAAACAGAAGGGTCAAACCTTGAATGTGACCCAAGCAAACCACTCCCTTCCTCCTTTAGGAGGTGGAGGAGGGAAATCAATGAATAGGAGAGTTTACTTGCCCTAGAAGCCCGTGACAGCCATTAAACACGACTAACTATTACCTGATGTAGTTTGCTGTTCTATACTTACCACCAGCTATAATTATAATAGGGAAAGCATTTGCAAGACAAAACACTTCCTACACTTCCTCAGTCTTCAGTAGTATCATGTTCACAGTGTGAACTTCAACAAAAATGCTTACTTATTAAAATTAGTACTTCCCAAAACAGTAGGATGTAGCACAGGCTCACATGGAAGACATGCCTGGACGCTGACCACTATGACATCAGCTCACAGGTTTCTATGGGTTTCCACTGTGTTTACTAGATGATGTGCCATCTTGACCTTGAAAGAACAAAGTCATATACTGAGAATTTCAGGAAATAACATACATTTTAACAAAAAAGGAATCTGATTGCCTTGACAGAAGAATTTAGCATGATGTTTGAACAAATCTTTTCTATCTATAAAGGTTTTTTCCCGCCCCCACTCCCAATCATTTTGTTATTCCTAGGCTCTTATTGTTCTTGTGATTCAAGAAAAACTGATAGAATATTTTTTGCCATTTTTAAAATTTGATCTTGCAAGTGAAAATCAATATTTTGGAAAACACATATGTTCCCCAAATCTAATTAGGCTTTTCTGTTCTAACTTTTCTAACTACATTGGTGTGGATAGTTGTAACAAAGCAACTGTAGTGTTATTATTTGATAAAATATTACAACATTTTAAAGAAAAACAGAACTCAATTAATTAATTCTAGTGACATTCATACTTACTCAGCCCTACTATCCTCTTCTCATAATCTTCTATATTTAATTATGGTAATACTTCTCATGCTGTTATTTGCTTTTTAACAAACTGCTGGCTTTATTCAACACCATTCTTCTGAGGGCAAGGTCTGTGTTATGCTCTACATCTGTAAGCCCATTCCCTTATGATATCAAATAGGATCACCTAAGCTTACATATGTCAATTAAACACAGGTTTCCTGGTTATCAAGAATGAAATATCTACAATATTTCATTGATAAAATATTACAACATTTTAAAGAAAAACAGGAGGATCGTGAGTTTCAGGCCACCCTGTCTCAAAATAAAAAACTTAAAAAGGCTGAGGGTGGGGGCTGGGGATGTGGCTCAAGCGGTAGCGTGCTCGCCTGGCTTGCGTGTGGCCCGGGTTCGATCCTCAGCACCACATACAAAGAAAGATGTTGTGTCCACCGAAAGCTAAAAAATAAATATTAAAAAAATATTCTCTCTCTCTCTCTCTCTCTCTCTCTTAAAAAAAAAGGCTGAGGATGTAGTGTGGTGATAGAGTGTCCCTGGGTTCACTCCCCAGTACCACAAAAAATAAAAAGAAATAAAACCCTGCATACAGCACTATCATTTTAAAATAATGCATCCCATTGTCCTGCAATCATGTCACACCTATATTATGATTCTCTAAAAATGTACTATAGAAGGCGGATGTTGATTACAACCCTCCAAACATTCATGATTCCTGTTTTTGTTCAATTCTTTAGATTAAGAATGTAATAATATAGGTAGTGACTCTGGAAACATTTTCTGTAAATGCCAACCAAAAGTTAACAGAAGCTCAAATGTCATTTGGTTTATCAAATTGCTATTCAAAGATATGAAGCTTTAAAAATAGACAATATCTCTATAAAGTTAGAAAAATTTATCTTGACACTGTCTTTCTTTCTACATATTATTTTATTCCTCTATTTCTATATAGAGGTGTGTGGATATGTGTGTGTGTGTGTGTGTATCCATATTCACATTCTATTATATAAATATATAAAAGTTCTTATTATTAGAATTTCACTTTCTGCACAGACCTGTTTCAGAAGTTAAAGCTACTCTGCTGAAACCATCTTTGAGAGTGCTGTGTTATTTTATTTTCATAAACATTTTGTGTATGGAGGCTGCTAGAAATTTATGGACCAGTTATTTTCTGCCTCAGTACCAATGAAGCACATTGCTATCATGTTCAAAAACTAAAAGATGGTTTCAAGTAATGCTAAAAAGAAAAAAAATCCATCATGAAATGCTATTTGTTTATTCCTGTATTAGCACATCATTGTCCAAAGTACTGTCATTTAAATTTTGCTTCTGAAGCCCACTTTAAAGGCTCAGATGGTACAAAACTGATGAAGCACTCAACCTGTAAAAGCATATAAAGAGAGCATTATGCAAATATTGCAATAAAAATCTCATTACTTTTTTAACAATATCTGAAAGTTTGTGTCCATGTAGATAGACCATGTTTAAGAAGAAAAGTAAAACTTGCTCATCCAGATCTCCTAGTTCATTACAGGCTTTAGCATTGAAGATACCTTTTGTGTCCCCCACCCTAAGGTAGTTCTATATATATCACTTCTCTTTATGGTTTTGACTGAAGTTTAACAAAAAGATATGCCAAGCCAATTCTATTTAAATACTATCTTGAAAAAAATTCCTGAAGTGTCAATCTGACACTCTTTTACAGATGGAAAACAAATGTCATTTCTGGAGAAAACATGAAAACAGAAAAATGAAACCACACTTAATTTTTTAATGTACGTGGAAATGGGAGCAATTCACAATCAAGAACACCACAGTTTCCTCAAACACTTTTTTAGCACTCTAGAATTTATCGATTCCAGAATTGGTGACAATTCTGACATATTGTCATTAACAGCTAAGTTAAGGAAAGCAAATGTGTTTTCCTCCCTGGTAAAATGAAAATATTACAGACTAGAGAGGAAAAAAAAAAAGAAAAACTGTTGTCAAATCTTACACTGGTGTATTTGTTTGCAAATATCCTAGCAAATTAGCTGGAACAGTCTAATTTCCGTCTCTTCAATGCCTAGAACAAAGACTGATGGAACTAGGCAATCAAGAAGCATTTTTTTATGATGCTGATTAAAACTGAAATAGTCATGAAATGCTGTTTCCTACAAGGTGGAATGTATTTCAATAGTCACAATAAACGTCCATATGCATTAATCAGGTGCCCTTGTTACGGTTTGTGTATGTCCTATAAAGCAGTATTTTCACTGGACAGTTTTTAAGTTCAAATTTATTATTTTTATCTTTTATCACTGTTTATATAATATTGTATGCATGCCCCTTAAGTTCCAACAATCACAAAAACAACCACAATGATGACACACACACTCATATTCACACATGTAATGATATACTGGCTGCAAAGAATGAGTTCACTTCTAGTGACATATGAACAATTGAGTATGATTAAAATATTTTAAGGAGCTATATGAAACTAATTTCTAGACACATTTTTCTCAGATTCATGAAAAATAAGACGAATATTATAGGACCTCAATTTTACTTATGCCAATTCTGAGAGAAAATCACTAACTTTGTCAAGAAATGATGGGTGGCTGGGCAAGGTGGCACATGCCTAATAATCCCAGCAGTTGAGGCAGCTGAGACAGGAGGCTCACAAGTTCAAAGCCAGCCTTAGCAAAAGCAAGACACTAAGCAACTCAGTGAGACCCTGTCTCTAGATAAAATACAAAATAAGGCTGGGGCTGTGGCTCAGTGGTTGAGAGCCCCTGAGTTCAATCCCCAATACCCACCCACCCCAAAAAAGAAATGATGGGCAAATGATAAATTCACAAAGTGGTTGTTCTGGTTTGAATATGAGGTAACCCTGAAAGTTCGCACTTAGATAATGCAGGAATGTTCAAAGGTGGATTAATACAGTTGATAGAGTAATAATTTGAAATGACTATTGTGCTGCCTAATAACTGTGGTCAGGCAGGTATGGCTAAAGAAAGTAGGCTACCGGGGTGTGCCTTTGGGGTTTATATTTTATCCCTGGCTCCTTATGCATTGCATTTCTCTCCCTCTCCCTCCCCCCTCTCTTTCTCTCCCTCCCCCCCCCTCTTTCTCCCATACGCCCTCCTTCACCACAGTCATAATCTGAGCAGCTTTCCTCAGCCTCACCCTTTGCCATGATGTTCCCACTGACCTAGGGCCCAGAGCAATGGAATCAGCCAACCATGGGTTGAGATCTCTGAAACTGTGAACTCCAAATAAACTTTTCCTCCTCTGAATTGCTCTTATCAGGTATTTTGGTCACAGCAGCAAAAAACTGACTAATATAGTGGTGGAACAAGTAAATATTCCAAAGCCAAAAAAAAAAAAAAAGGAATGAATTTGGACATAAACTTTACACCCTTCATACAAATTAACTCTAAATGGAGGGTATGGAGGGTAGGCCTATTGGCTTTATCAATGAAATAACTATATTAAAAATGCTTATCAGATATCACTAGGGAACTACAAGTGAAATGAAAATGACATACTACTTATGAAATACCACACTGTAATGTACTTATTACAATGGCCAGAATCTGAAACACTGGCAACACCAAATCCCATCAAGCACGTAAAGCAACAGAACTCTAATTCATTACTGGAAGAAAGACAAAATGATAAGGCCCCTTTGGAAGACAGTTTGGCAATTTATTACAAAACTCAACATCCTTTTCCTGTATGATCCAGCAATTAAGCTCTTAGTACTTACCCAAAGAAGTTGAAAATTTGTCTCCACACAAAAAACTATCCCTGGATCTTTATAGAGGCTTTAGTCATAATAGCCAAAACTTAGAAGCAATCAAAGTGTCCTTTAGTAGGTTAACTGATGAACTGGAGCACATCCAGAAAACAGAATAATATTCTATGTTAAAAAAAAAAAGAACTACCATGCCATTTCAAGACTTGGAGAATGTCTAAATATACATTACTAAGTGAAAGAAGCCAATCTGAAAAGGCTACATATTGTATAATTTCAACTATATGACAAACTGGAAAAGTCAAACTATGGAGATAGTAAAAAGATCAGTGACTGTCAAAGGTTAATAGAGAGGAAGTGATGAACAAGGGGACAGAGGATGTTTAGGGCAGTGAAACTATTCCGTATTATAGTAGTGCATTTTGGCTTCATGTTATTTTACATTTGCCAAACCCCATAGAAAATACATCCATAATGAACTCTGATGTAAAGTATGGACACTCCTGTACTTTCCACTCGATTTTGCCATTAACCTAAAATTTCTCTAAGAAACAAAGTTTATTATTTTAAAAGATGATGATAGCATGCCCAAGATGAGAAGGTTCTTGACAGTAATATTTTCTTTACTGATTTCACAGAAATTATAGGTATTACACTAAAAATTTAAGTCTGCATATATTCAAACCTCATTAATAGATACCAAATGTTATTATTTCATAAACTAATTTATTGGACTTTAAAACTTTAAATATTGAATATCCAACAAAGTCAATTTGAATAATTGAATCTAACATTAATAGATAGACATAATAATGGAAATGTGATTTACTTCCTCTATAGTAAAAATTGAAGTGAAATGAAGCCAGACATAAAAGCAATTTCATCTATGTAAGTATAAAAGCAGACAACCTCAGTCTATGCTGTTCAAAGTCAGGAGAGTAACTTCCCAAAGAGGGATGTAATGATGGGAAGGGAACACAGAAGAAGTCTGAAGTTTGGGAGTTTGGCTCAGTGTTCTGGATGCTGGTTGGGTGTGTTCTGAATTATGACCTGGAGGTTTTCAGTTTATTATGAAAATGCACTGAGCTGTAGACTCAACATGTGCATTTCTGTATGTAAGGTTTACTCCTTATAAAGTAAAAAAAAAAAAAAAAGGTAGTAAGCATGATTCGTTGTTTTATTAAATGTTGATTAAAGCAAAGAGAAAATAGAGATAAAGGTATATAAAATTTCACACAATCCTCAGGTTTACATAAGAATAGACAGGAACATAAAGACACCAAGAGGGCTTCAAAAAAGTGAAAAGAAAACCCTTTTGAAATTGTTTCCATGAAGGTCAGAATTTCTTGGCATTACTTATGAACTAATATAAACCACAGGGTCATCTGTATAACCACCACAGCCAGCAAAGAAAAACATAAGATCTGGGGAAAAGTAGAGCTTCTTCAGTAGGATAAAGATTAAGTTAGAAATTAATGCCTTGTTGAAAGACTTGCACTACAACACCTTTACCTGCCCCCCCCCCCCTCTCTCTCTCTCTCTCTCTCTCTCTCTCTCTCTATATATATATATATATATATATATATATATATACATATATATATATATATTCATTTCTATTTGAATGATTTTACAAAACAAACAGAGCTTATGACTTTTAACCAATCTTATCACTGGAGTTCAGTTTTCATTGCTCTGTGAGTATAGACACGATCATGCACTGGTGCAAGTTTTCTCTGTTGAAGTGGATGAGATCGAAGACCTCCAGTTACAGAGGTCATTCATTTCTGTTCAGTTCATGAATAGATGAGTTTACAAGGATATTCTGAACACGGGAAATGTGGTTCACTCTAGGACATTCCCTGAGCTCCACTTCAAGCAACAGTTTCTACCTCCTTACCTGCCCAGTTACTGAACTCTAGGAAAAATTGATTAGTATGAGTTTTATGCCTTCTTCTTCCCATATCTCACCTTAAGGTTCTAATAATAAATGAACAGTTCTGACAGCCACTGCAAGAGAAAAGGGAAAGGGAAAACTAAAATGCCTATGTAGTCTTGAGAACAAATGAATGAAACCTTGAAGAAATAATAAGTTAATATTAGACCACAATAATACTGATGAAGGAGATTTATCACATTCTGAAATCTATGTTGAAAAATTTATGCAAATTAGCACATATTTGGGAAGTGTTTATGTGTGTCTGTTTGAAATTCTGTAAATATATTCAGAGGTTTATGCCTCTCAGGGGCAGGAAAAAAAAGTAATCATTACTATTACCATTTATTGATTATTCACTACATACAGGCATTGGGCTAAGCCCTTAAGGAAGAATTAGCTCATTAAATGCTCACGTAACACTATACAGCAGTTATGATTATTATTGCTACCCAATGAAGGGAACACACAGGCTTGTAAAATCTAACTGACTGAACCAAAATGTCATGGCCTAAATGGAAGAGTCAGGATTTGCCCTCATGTCTATCTTTCCCAAGCTCATGGCCACTTGTCACCGTCTCGGTTACTGAAGGATCACAAAGCAAGTGGAGAAATATTGGGAATAAGGAAGAAAAGAGGGGAAAAGAGAAGGTTAAGATATAAAGGATAATAAAGAAAGTAAAAGAAGTGAGAAACAGAAAGGAATACAAAATACCAATGGCATAATTTAGATACATAATGAACACTGATAAATATTTGTTAAATGAACATGTTTGACATATTCATATAAATTCCATAAATATGCACTCATGATTTTTCTACAACAAAATTTGTTAATTGTTCACTTAGTTAGAGACAAAGGTAGTTCAAAAGCAAAGTTATTTTATAGTCATGGTTTTTAAACACATCCAAAAGTCTCTGTTGAAGTCCCCAAACTGTAATGATTTAACCATCAGCATTAACATGATTTTTTTTTATTCATATCCCTCATTTTCAAACTAACTTTGTGATTAAACTTAATGTAATTATAAGAGTTAATAACCTTAAAGAGAAAAATAATCAAGGCTCCATTTTAATTTTCAGGTAGATTCTTTCTGAAGTGAAATATCACCAGAAAATAATTACCCCTAATAACATGGGAGCTATTCCATTAAATACCTTTCTTCATTTCAAAGAAAAGGTATGTAATTTTTGAAGAAAACAGAGGAAATAATGAAAGAATGAGCCTCATTTGGTCTACTCTAGACTCATCACATGCCCATCTCAATGGTAATGCATTTTCTCATTTGCTTTGAAAGTGGAAAAACATTCACACTCCTGTTCCTATATCCAAGAGGCTGGCACTGCTGGGGAAAAAAAAAAACTTGCTGATTGGAGCCATAGCAGAGGCATCCTTTCCAAAGTCTGTCCTGTTTTCACTTCCACTATTGGTCTTTCTATACGGTGCTTTTTAAGTCTGTATCTTTCTTAAGATGTTCAAGTCCTCAATCTCAGACTACCCATCTCATCAAACACTTACTTCATTGTAGATCTATTGATGAAATATTCTCCATGTATTGTACAATTTGTCTATCTCTTTGTTAAGTATTAAGTATTAATCATCTTAAACTTATAGGAACCCTGAATATATATATATTCCTCCCCCAAGGTTACACACACACACACACACACACACACATACACACACACAGTACATATACTATTATCACTATTATTTCCATCAGAGATGAGGAAATAAAGATTTAGGGAGATTTGTTTCCTTGGCCAAGATCATAATATAGTAAGTAGTAAAACTGCATTCAAACTGAATATAAAGCCTGTGTTTCTGATCATTGTGAAAAGTACAAGCCATTACATGTACACTCATTCAGAAATTTTTCCCATCACCTCAGATCCTCTCAGCTCCTTCATGTGTTTCCTCATCCTTTTTTTTTCAGTATAGTTGATTTATTTTTTTTTAAATACATGACAGCGAAATACATTGCAATTCTTATTTCACATATAGAGCACAGTTTTTCATATCTTTGTATATAAAATATGCTCATACCAATTCATGTCTTATACATGTACTTTTTTTGCAATTTTTATTACACATATGTACCACAATTTTTCATATCTCTGTTTGTATATAAAGTATGTTGACACCCAATTCGTGTCTTCATACATGTACTTTGTATAATGATGTCCATCACATTCCACCATTCTTGCTAAACCTCTGCCCCTTCCTTCCCCTCCCACCCCTCTGCCCTATCTAGAATTCATCTATTCTTCCCATGCTCCCCCTCCCTACCCCACTATGAGTCAGCCTCCTTATATTAGAGAAAACATTCCACATTTTTGGGGGGGTGGGGGGATTAGCTAACTTCACTTAGCATTATCTTCTCCAACACTATCCATTTACCTGCAAATGCCATGATTTTATTCTCTTCTATTACTTAGTAAAATTCCATTGTGATATATGCCACATTATTTTATCCATTCATTCATTGAAGGGTCCTCATCCTTCACTCAAGACTCACCACAGCATCTCTATTTAGACCCATGGTTCAGCCCTCAGTTCTTAATACTGTGATCATGGCGTCCCATCTGTCTCTGGGATTTTCTTATCATTTATTCCTTTGTTTTTAGTATATTATGAAGATCATAAATAATAAGAATAAATGATGGGTAAAAGAAATCCAACCTAATGGGTGAAATTGAGCAATTCCAAAAAAACAACCAGAATATATCCATTGATTTGTTTCAAGCTTTTCTTCAAGGCTGGGAAAATCTTGGCATGTGTCTCTATTTTAAGGAAGGAAATGATAAAATAGTGAACTTCATCCTACATGACTATGAAAGATATTAGACTTTAATTCCCCTATAGTCTATCACCCTACTCAGTTAGAAAACAGAAGCAGAAGTATAATTCCACTCCTAACTTTCATGATGACTTAATTTATAAGTTCAATACTTTATAACCAACTTGAAGTTCTTAATCAAAAACTAAAAAACTACTTAATTTCAAATCAGACTGCTTATTTATCTTTATGTATTCATTATTAATATATACTCTGTTAACTTTTCTTAAATGTATAAATATTTCCAGGAAATACATGTAAGCTCTTAGCTTTGAAAAATTAATCATATAAAATACCTTCAAATTATCGTTGACTTCCTCCATTTTATTTCAAATGAGGTGATTATCAAAAAAGATATTATTTTTAGTATCATATAATTTTTAAGATTTTTTTAAGTGATTCAATCGATACTTCAGCAAGTTTAACTTTGCTTTACCTATGTTTGTTAGATAAAAATTAATTATGAGAAAATTATGCATCATAAACTCAAGCAATGACATTTCATCAATTTTTCCACATACTGATCTAATTTTCTACTTACCAGAAGTAGATGAAACAAAGGCAGTGTCAATTTCATCAATGGTATATACACTAAAATAATGAATCAGTAATCACAGTTACAAAGAAAGATCACTTGAGGAAGTTAAGCTATTTCTCAACATCTCTTGGTTTCTGGCAAAGCACAGTGGTAGTACAGAGCCAGCTTTCAAACAGTTCTGAACCCCTTTCTCTGTAATTCACTTATCTCCATTTCATGTGTACTTTCATTTTCCCATTTCAGATGCTATTCTCTCACCAAGACTGTTGGAGCCCACTCTTAACTTATCATCTCCTGCCTTCAATCTCACTCCCTCCCATCTTTCAATTACTGCCATAGTTATTTTTCTAAAACACTTTCTTAGCACCTGCTTAGCACTTCATCATCCTGCTCAAAAAGCCTCCCTGGTTCCTTTTTGCTGGTTGTGTCGCATTCAAACAACAGGGCTTGGCAAGACTTCAAATGGGCCCAAGCTTACCTTCCTAGCTCATCTTCCAGCATGCACCCCTCTCCCCTCATCTCTGCAACCTATTATCATGCATTCTTCCACTATGGAAGCTTTACTTTCTTGCTCAGTGTGTGTTCTTCCCTGTCTTTCAATGATTATTAAACTGCTTTGTCTGCCAAGAATTTCTTATCCTCATCTCATCCACCTGATGAAATGTTACTTTCCATTTGTAACTCAAATCAGATATCATTTACTCTCTGTGTTGTATTCTTTATTCCTCTTTTATATTGTTTCCTAAATCTCAGCATTCTGTTGTTTGTGAAATCCATGTCTCTATCATATCACTGATCACTTGAATTATTGTTAGTGAAATGTTTCTGTACCTCTCTGTTAAGCTATGAAATTTGACAATTCACAGGTCCACATTTTATTAATCTTTGTGCTCTTGATGCTTAGCTCAGAACTCTTTCATTAGGTTCCTTATAAGATTCCCAATAAAATGTATGTGGGATACATGATTCATAAGAGATAAAAGTGAACATAAACAGGAAAGACAATAATAAAAAAATTGATAGACATATATGTTTTTAAAATATGCCTTCACCTTATAAAAATAATCTTTATCATAAAAAAGAAATATGTAGACAATTTAGAGCTAGAAGAGAGCTCTAAGCTCAGATTCAATCATTTTATATAATGCTTCCTTTTAAAAGATGAGCTGAGAGATTAGGATGGGCTCACACCACAAGAAGAGGGTGGCAGAGCTAGGAATTCCAGGATCCCAGTACCCAGTCAAAGTGCTGTGCCACAGTACAACATATCATTTGTAGGTTTTAATTAAACACAAAGCAAAAATATGTTTGGCTTCCTTGTTTCTTCAATAAGCATCTGAAAATACACTTATTTCAAATAATTTCCTTAGAATATATTCCTAGAATTAAGAAAATAAAGATTTAATATGCTATGATCAAATGATCATTGAAAAAAATCACACTAATGCTTACTCTTACCAAGCATATTTAGAATACCCAGGATAATCACCTTTTAATAATTACTATTTATTATTACTACTATTTTTATACTCAAGTCCCATTTATTATAGTAAGATGCCATAACAAAGAGTTAGCACCACCATATGTATTAGAAACACTGTATTATACCTTGCACATGCCTGCTCACCCTTGGAAACTGGAATTCAACTGATAATTAGCATTAAATACCAGCTATCACTTGTTTTATCATTGATGATTGAATAAGACACCTATTGTTCTCTCTGTTAATTAATATCTAGTGATTAAATTTGAAGGCTGGGTGTCAGGCATCTGTGCTCTTGGCTAACTCCAGGGTAATGAACATGTTTCCCTGTTAGTTGACTTGTTTCTTAATCTTTTAAAAATGTTTTTATTAGTGTATTATAGTTATACATAACAGTGTATAACATTTTGACAATAATTGTGCATTCATGGAATATAAATTGCTCCATTTCTATCCCCAGTACTTCCTCTTGCACTCCCCTCCTGCTTCCCCCTGCTCCCATTCCTCTCCTCTATTGACTGGCTTTTAAAATTATTGCTTTATAAGATATACATAAAGACAGAATGCCCTCTACAATGAAAATTATTATTAAGTGTGTGCAAATTTGATATATGGAAAACTGTTTCTTTGTTGATTAATTGGTTTTTCTTTGATTATTCATGAGGCTTAACCTTTTCAAATATTTATTAACATTTATAAGTTTTGACAATTGGTACCTTGGAGATGTCATAATTTATATCAATCTATGCATCTGTTTTCTATTTGATATAGTAATTATTTGACATGCCTTCAATACATCATCCCTACTTTGTTTTAAAACTATGCTTATGATAATTTTTAATACTCATTTAGCACCTCGATATTTTACTAATTTTAAGCTTACCCATTTAAATCAGATAAACTTTTCCATTTTCTTTTTGTTTTTTAACTAAACCTAAAATAAACTCCATCTTATGTGAAGAAATTGTCTCTCTCAATTTCACTGAATTAAATAATAGAGGAAAAAAAATGTCCTTTCCCACTTTTTTCTTTTTTATTTATTGTTTTTAGATATACATGACATTAGGGTATATTTTTACATATTATATATATATGGGTGCAACCCATTACAATTTTGATCCATTCTTGTGGTTGAACAAATGTGAAGTTACACTGGTCATATATTCATATCAGAGCATGGGAAAGTTATGCCTGATTCCTTCTACTATCTTTCCTATTCCCCTCCCCTGCCCCTTCCCTTCATTCCCCTTTGTCTAATACAATGAACTTTTGTACTTCCCCTCTCTGGCTTTTCTCACTTATCTCTTTTTTTGGGGGGTCATGGAAACTTGACCATTAAGCCATATCCCCAGCCCTATTCTGTATTTTATTTAGAGATAGGGTCTCACTGATTTGCTTAGTACCTCACTTTTGCTGGAGTTGGCTTTGTACTCATGATCCTCTTGTCTCAGCCTCCTGAGCCACTGGGAATACAGGAGTACACCACTAGGCCCAGCTTTTCCCACTTACTTCTAAAGCTATAACATGATAAATTCATATGTAGATGCATATGCATGTGTAAAATTATTTATTTAGTGTCATTATATACTTTGGGCTATTTCTTTCTGTTGTTGGGTGTTGTGTGTATCTGTGTGTGTGTGTGTGTGCGCGCACGCTGGGGATTGAACTCAGGGCCTCATGCATGCAAGGAAAGCACTCTACCAAATGAGCTATACCCCCAACCCTCTGGTTTCATTTTTATGTCTATTCTGGTACTAGTTAAATACTAGATTGATTGTTATAATTATTATAACTTAACATGTTGCTTAAATGTTAAATGTTTGGTAGGAATAGTGTTTTCTTCAAATTCATCTTTTTATGCACTTATTCTCATCATTAAAATTTAAAATAATATTTATCTAAAATTCCAGAACATACTCCTTTTTAATTTTTTTAATTGCACTAAGCACAAATACAAATTTACTCAGAAAGGATTAACATTTTTTATATAATTAGCTCTGCATCCATCAACAAGGACTCTCTCTCCATTTTTCAAATGTGTTGCACATCTGTCAACAAAGCTGTCTTCATACAGGTCTTTCACATATTTCATTCAATTTGTTGCAAAATACTTTAAATATTTTCTGCAAAGGAAACAGAGCTCAATTACATATAAGTTAAGTCAATGACTTCTTACTGGTACATAAGAAAGTTCTTAATATTTTCATATTAATTTTAATATGGATTGGATTATCTTTCTAAAATAAGTAATTTTAATTTTTTTAAATTTATTATCCTTAGAGCAGATTATTTGAATATAATAATGATACTATTTTTCCTTTTTAGTGGTAATTTTTGTTATTTTTGTTTCATGCTTTATTATATTGGTTAAAATATATAGAATATTAATAATAGGGTTATAGTTATAATCCACCTATTTAATAGAAACAGCTATAAATATATATTTATAGATGCATATATACTTTATCATATTAAACCATTATTCCCTTCCTAGTTTGTTTTGTACTTATTACAGAAATGAGGGTTATATTTTAATCAAATGACTTTAAATCATATTATGAAATGCTAATTATCTTATTTGACCCATTAGCATGGTTGTAGTACATTTCCCAATATGGAGCTATACTATTTCTTTAGATAGCTTAAGTGTATTTTATGCAAACATACTTCCTTGAGAATCAGACTAAAGTGTTCAGAGGACTCTCAAAATTGTATAACTCAACATTTTGAGCTAAGTTTTTAAAATCAAAAAGGTTTCTTAAGAAACAAAAAAAGCAAATGTTGATAAATGCCATCTTTGTACCAGTCCCTGGGGTCTAGAAGATTGAGCATTGAAATGGTGGGACAGGATTTAGGGGCTACCTCACCTCACTTGGTGTCAGGAAGTTCAACGCATGTGAGGCTGACCTCACATACCCACAAAGATGATTGCTCTCTGGTGTTCTCACAGATATTCTGATTCTTAAAGGGGTTTTCATTAATCTTATGAAGCTCATAGGGCCTCTGACCCTCCTTGCTTCTGGTAGGTAGGTACCAGTCCTCTTAGTTTTCCACCTCTCTGCTCCATCTGTTATAACTTTCCCCATAAATTGCTTAGAGGAACTTCCAAAATAGCCTCTTCATCCTCAAGGCAGGACCCATGACAACCAAATTTGCACTACTTGCTCCTAGCCACTGATAATTTGGAGCAGAACTGATACCCAACCAAAGTTTATTAATGAGATTCAAGCTTCCACCTAGTTGGAATTGAGAGTTTGAAAAAAGTGCTTAGTGTCAGCAGGTGTCCTGAACCAAGAATGGTTAAATTCTAGCAGTGTAGGATGGCTCTGTGCGGCACCAGAGAGCTAAAAGTAGAGAGAATCAGTACAAAGAGAACCAGATGGTGCAGAGACACGTACAGAAAGATGTTTGAGTTTCTGTCAGGTTTACCTTTCCTAGAACCAGTTCTTTTCTTAGACCCTTTTATATTCTGCTATGTTTTTTCTTGACACATACTCATAAATTCTATCAGCATAATTAAGCAAGCTTAAATTGCTTTTTGTTACCTGCAATCAAACAAACCAAATTAATATGCCATTAGGCTTGACTCACTCCTGACATGAGCTCAACTATAGGTAAAAGGAATGGAGAGATATCTCAGGAATTCTGCCCAACACTTTTTCTTTATGATAAATAAGGTTTTCGTAGCAACAGAAGAATCTTTGATTCCATACAAGATGTACAGTATTAATATTTTATTGCCTTGGAACAAGGAGTTGACATAGTTGCTTAAGTTCCTTAAAAAAAAATCTGAACTCCTTTTCTTTATGTTTTTCTTTTGATAGGTCTTAGGATTTAAAAAATTTATAGAAATAGCATTTTGTTCAAATAGTAGCAATAAAAGTAATCCTAAAAAGTCAAGTCGTTGTTTTCCTCTGGCTTCCCAAGTAGAGAAGAGAGGTTGAGAAAACTCGTAAGGAAAACGCGAGTGATTCTAAGCCTGTCATGATTCTGAATGTGCCTGCAATACAGATTCAGGAGATGGGAAAGTAAAATTTTCCAGCAATGATAAAAAAACAGTTTAAGAATTAAAAATCAATCAAACCTCCATTGTAGCTTATGTTTTTGTTGCCAAAAGTAACTTAATTTTTTGGTTTAGTAATCTGACTAAATATTTCACCTTTAGTAATTTCTGAGAGACAAATTTTGAACTGAAATACTAATGTTTTATCATTATAGTTCTCTTACGCTCTTCACATTGTCAAACAATACTCTGGAAGAAACATGATTTTTTAAACTGAGTGTCTTGAAACCACTGCTTAAGTAGGCATACCACATCCCTGCTAATAATCTCAGCAAGACTAAATTTTAAACATGATTCCCTTTTACACCAATGGCCTGTGCAGCATTCAGCAGCTTGTACTGCTTTATCTCCTGCTCTTATAAACTAGAAGTCTTCCTCGAAACATGACATAGTTTTACTATCTTGACTAGAAGGGACCACAAAAAGCAATATATGTCCATATTAATGTCAAAAAGAAACAGTTTAAAGCTCTCATGTTAATGTGAAATAGTTTAACATCATCCACACAGAAATAGCACTTCAGCACAGTCACTATTCAATATTTAACTGGGCACTGCTAAATAATTTCATGCAATGGGTTAAGTTTTTTTGTTTTTGTTTTTTTTCTTTTGAGAGAACATCATGTAGCTCACTGATCCTGAGAGGAACTGGAAGCCACATTGTACAACACTGGAAGTAGCCCTGGGAAGCCCATTGTTTGACAACTGATAACAGTATGCTAAGACCTTTCCAGTGTATAGTATATTTTTTGTATTATGTATGGTAAGCAGCGCTGGGTCTAGCTGAGCACCTCTGGGCTCTTCAGGAAATTAAAACTGGTCCTGAGGAATACGTGGTGTGGCCAAAAGCCCCTGCATTTCCAATTTAGGAAATAGGCTGGCTGTCCCCCAGATGAGAACAATTGTCACCAACACAACCAACTCCACAATGATCCAGTGAACATTGAAACATAGTTGTTTGCTAGATTTCCAAAAACAAATTACAAACATCTACTTACAGTACAATTCCTGCAAAGAGCAATGATATGTAAGTCTGCAGGACAGAAGTAAGTTCCTTATACAGCTACTGGGACCCTTCAAGGTAACACCAAGTCCAGCGAGTAAAACTGAGAAGTGTATTGGCCAGGGTTACACCAATCCCTTCAACCCAGCAGCTCTTACTTCAACTGATCAAAATGTCAGATTTATGAGTAGGAAGTTAAAATTTTTTAAAAAGAGTATAAGGAATATGTTCTTCATTTATTCTTCTCAGAGTATGGTTCATCCCACATCATCAGAGTGCAAAAGAGTTACAAATCTAGATCAAGAAAAGGTCTTCCTCCTCCTTGAAAACACCTTTAATGAAGTAGCTTTGGTTTTCCAAACATTACATTTCTCAGTTTTGATTATGGGTACAGGTGCAAAATAGCTGAAGAGAAGGTTTTGACTTTTGCTGTATGATTTTGTTAAATAGCATTGCTCACTTGACTGTCAAAACCCCATATGATACTTTTTCTTGTAGAAATAATTTCGAAGAAAATTTATTCTCTTTTGAAAAACAGATAGACTTGTTCTTATCACATAATTTTCATTGTAGGTCCCTTTGTGCTTTGACTGCGTAGGAAGCTCAGAACTAACACAGGCCCTTATTTGGGTTACAATATTCATTTCTTCCTCCTGTAATAGTTTTGATGATGGTATACTCCTATTCTCTTTCATTTTTAAATCATAAACAGGCAAAATACTAATGATGAATGAACATTAATAGATAAACCAATAATGAAATAAAATAATGATGAACATCCTGAAAATTGAGGAAAATCAAGAGAATTATATAGTCCATGATAATTTGCCTATGTTCAGGCCTCTCTCCCTTTATCATCAGCTATTGGAATACAGACAAGTCTAAAGCCTTGCAAAATAAATCTCTAAGAAGCTCAAAGAAATTCAAGTTCATACAGTAAAATTCAAGTATTTTCCATGACTCTTCTCCATAGTGTACTTAATATTGCATCAGACAGAGTACTGTTGTACTTCAGTAGGTTCCTATTATTTTTCAGATAAGAGCAAACATTAGGAATTGCCTAAAAGACCTCACATGGTCTCATATCACTCTGTCTATGGCTCCACCTTAGACATGAAGCTCCTTCAGATTTCACCTGTTTATAACTCCCTAGATCAGAGAAATTTCCCTCACTATAAACACTAATTCCAGCACCTCTCCCTTTGCAGCATTCATTGTAGGTAATATAATTATAGTTTGGGGTTGTTTATTTGACTGGTTATCTAAGTTCACAAAAAAACTCTAAATCCCCTTGACTCACCAATAATATATGTTTAGCACCTATCATATTGCTGAGCAAAGTATATGTGTTCAATTAAACATCTTGGCTGAATTAATGAAGTGTTATATTTGCTTCTCTGTCCATAGTGGATTGAAAGAAAGCAGATTATGGAAGGAATCATGCCTAAAGGCAAGAACAGCAGCCAAATTCTGATAATCTAGCAGGGGAAATAAAACCTGTGCAAAGTGGACAGGAGAACTCAGAGATCATTGGTGTCTAGAGGCAAATTCTGTTAATAGCCATTAGACATGCAGACATTCTTTAATAGTCCATAATAGCACAATTATATTATAGTATGGTATAATAATTGGAGTCATCAAGGAAGGGTTAGGTTTTGATCTATGGTTAAGATAAAAGGGAAATTAGTAATTCACCTTTAGAATGCTTTCATCAGTGCTTCTTGAAAAGATTTCCCTTTCTGAAGGTGAGCCTCACTAATTGAGAAAATTTCCTCATTTGCATTCTACTTCCTACTTCCTAACACTAATGGATAAATGAAGTGTTCCCAACCTCACATTAGGGTAAATAACTTTACACTGTAACAATCCTCTTGCTCAGTTTGATAACTGCATGAAAATTATTTTCAAACTTTTCCTTAGTGTTTATATTAACCAAAGAATTAATGCCATGTAATGATTCTCAAATATTTCTGCTAGAAAGGAGAATATTCTGTGTTGAATGGAAACCAAATTCTGCCTTATGTTGCCTGAGAAAAAGCAAAATAAGAAGTTTCCACTTGAATTCTAAATTGAAGATGACCTTGTGCTGTTTTGAGAAAGGCTGGCAGCTGAGGTCACTGGAGTGCATTGTGATAGACAGTGCCGCGCTGTGCGTGGCTCGGAGGCATGTCCATTGTGCGGATTACAGCCAAACTGAAAGAATTAGACAGCTCAGAGCATTCTATCATTTCATTTGAAAATAATGGTCAAAGTCATGGGCAGCAACCATTACAACTCTCATGAAAGAACAGCAGCATTCAATAATTCCATCACTTCAGACAGGGTAGTTTGGCTCTTCTCTACCTAATACTATGAAACCAGGATATTCTATAACAGCTTCTTGTGACAGTCGCAGAAGCAAGATTCCTTCTTCTACAGTAGAAAAATCCTATCTACACAGCATTGTATGCAGCTCTTTGCTTCCAACTGACTAAATCATTGAGAGAAACACAAGGAAAGAAAAGAAGTCACAGAAACTCAACACTCTTAAGAATATAAATATAGAGCCACTCCAGATCATCCATTTTCTTCAAGTCAATTTACTGTTTAAAAACCTTAAAATGAGTTTCAAAACAAAACGTCTATAATCTTTTCTCTAATAATGGCACGAACAAAACATTTTCAAATAAATCTAATCTGTCGTCAATGGTTTTGAATGAGCCTTCTAAGTTGTTTCTGAAATAGCAATATTTAAGTAGAATATTTTGATTGATAGAGGCTTATTTTTAACTTTTGCTTCTTTCAGAAGCAGATTAATGGTAACATAAAAAAATATGTTGAGATTTAAAAGCAGGTGGAAAAACTCACACTTCTGATTAAAAAGGAGAACTGTTTCTAATCCTGTGCTTTCCACTCTGCCTAAGTATCTTCTATATATAGGGGGGACAAAAACATCCTGTCACTTCTAAAGCATTTAGAGACCACAAAAAAAAAAAAAGTTGCAACTTACCATTAAAATTTACAGCCCTAATATAACCAAGTAGCTCCTTCCCATCAATGGTGCTCATCCGTGGGCAAAGGCCAATGTATCCAGGACACAGATCTTTGTGCATATTGTGCAGGGCATAAGCCATGGAATACACCGCATCGATTACAAATTGGACCTTCCCTTCCTGTTCATAAGATGAATCCCGAGCAATTCGCTCTAGCCCTGCAAAATAAAAGGAAAACCATCACTTGACATTGACAGATTTCAATAAAAGATGGCATTAGCACAAACATTTCAATTGTCTGAGGTACTTAGTATATTTAACGAAATACAAACTATTAGATTTTACTTCTGATTAATTCCACATTATTGAGTTTTGTTTGTTTTGTTTTGTTTCAGTGCTGGGGATCAAATCCAGGGACCTGCACATGCTAAACAAGCACTCTACCATGGAGTTGTATCCCCAGCCTCCCAGCCAGGTGGTTTGTTTTCTTTTATTGGTTTTGGTGCCAGGGATTGAACCCAATGGCCCTTAACCACTGAACCAAATCCCCAGTACTTTTTATTTTGAGACAGGGTCTCCCTAAGTTGCTAAGGCTGACTTTGAACTTTGCAGTCCACCTGCCTCAGTCTCCTAACCCACTGGGATTATATATAGGTGGGCACCACTGCACCCAGCATCACATTCAGGTTTTTAAATTGGGTATTGAATTTGTTTCTTTAGAAAGAGCAGAAATTATTGCATTAGCAACAAAAAGATAAAATATAAGAGAAGTATAGTTTCATTATCTGTATTTCCACCTTATTAAATTCCATTATGTCATACATTGTAGTAATTATATAACATTTTGATAGTGACTAGATCTTTTAAGTAAAAGGTAGAGAATGTCATTCTTTTCATCTCTCTGAGCTCCAAGAGCATCATTTGATTAGCGGCTGAAACTAAGTTCTGGGGGGGGAAGGGCTGGGGTTGTAGCTCAGCATTTGCTTCACGCATGTGAGGCACTGGGTTCAATCCTCAGCACCACATAAAAATAAGTAAACAAAATAAAAATATTGTGTCCACCCATAACTAATTTTTTTTTAAAAAAGTAAGTTCTTCCCCCTTCAGATCTGTTCTTGTTTTGAATATGCTGTATTTGGGAGCTTTTTATAACTATTATATGACAATGTATTGTTAAGTGACTCCAGTTATCTTTAAAAGAATCATTCAATTTATTTTCTCTTTGATCTCAATTTTCTATTTAAATTTTCTATTAAAAAGATGTAGATCTCTCAAAATGAATGTCAAAGTAATTGTGCCTACGTTTAGGCAAATTTAGGGCTGAGAATTGTCATTGGATAATACTTTTAGGCTGGTCTGGAAGCAGAGATTTTTTTTTTAAATGGAAGATAAATTAGAGCTCAACTATGGTTCAATGTTCTTATTTTGAAGATGAGGAAACTAAGACACATGGAGATTATACTTATAGTTCTATGGGTTACATAAAAATTTGTGAAACATCCCCAGGTATCAGACTGAAAACATAATATTCTCCCCTTCCCGAGGGGAAAAAACATTAGTGGGTGAGAAGAATCGGGGGGCATTCAAGAAAGAATTACAATAAGACCTAAAGGGTTCTTTAAGAGAACAAAAACAGAGCTTCTTCCACATCCTTCCCAAAACTTATGCATCAGTAACATTTGGAGAAAGAAAAATCAACTTTCCCATGGATGTTAGTTCCTAATCTATAATATATCCAACAAATATTTGTCATTTTAATAATGCAAAGATCTGCTAAATTTAGAGTTGAATTCAAATGGCTGTTTTATATTTGGTATTTATATTCTCATAAAACCAGTTACTTTCTTTAGTTATTCATTTTTATTCATCCAGCCAATCATTGGTATACCCCCCACCACACCCATGATGCCCCATCTCAATCAATCACCTTTGACACTCTGTTCCTTTCAGTGCTGCTGACTGTGTTCTAGTCTCCACAGTCCATCATGATACTCTTCCCCTTTAACATGGATTTTCTGATTTTTCTCATGTCTCAACTACCCATTCTGCAAGGCTATTTCTAACCTTAGAATCTATTCATTTTCAACACTGTCAACTATTCCTATTTCTATGTCCTAGAAATATAAATTGGAATCCAAAATGTTGTTATGAGTCCAAAACAATAGAATCAATTTATGGTAATCAATTTAATTCATTTTGGAAATTAGTTCTTTGGAAGATTAGTTTTCTATGCCTTTCTTAGCACCTAATTGCCAGGCTCACATTTTCAATCACCTATCATATGTCTAGGTAGTCTGATTCTAAGTCACACTCAATGTCCAAACTCAGGCAATCATTGTAGGGAACTGCATTATTATTTCCCTGAAACTTCCTATTGAGACTTTTGTAAGTTTGGAGACAAAGATGATCAGTTCACACAAAAAGCATCTTCAAAGTTTCAAAAGGCATGCTCTCTCCTTCAGTTTGCCCTAGTTGCATAATCTGAGCTCACATCCATGCAGAAATAGGAATGCTGTTCTGACCCTTTCACCCCTTTCAGCTCTTGCCTAAAATTTCTCTCTCACAATTTTAACCTTAAAATAGACTATTCATAAGTAAATATTTAAGAATAGTTACAGACACTAAATAGATCCAGCTATTTTTAATAGACACTTATCAAGTTACCAACTGTTCTGGTAAATTTCAGGACTGAGCAGTTTCTCAGGACATGGCACTGAAACCTAAACAGACCTGAAAAAGCCAGGATGGTTACTTATAAAAAAAAAATTATAAGTACTTGTAAGGTGGATCCCTGAGTCTAGATGGATATCCCTGGGTGTCATTGACATTGCATCACTGAACCCAATGACTAAAAAGGAAGACAGTGAAGCCCAGAGCATTTGTTCCCATGCTCAGTCATCTACATACAGATTCCTGAGTACCACCACCCTAGATTGGCCACATCAGAACTTCCTGACTTGGGCATGAGGAGAATCTGTCATTTCAAACACTGCCCCAGACTAGTCTGAATCCCCAGATTCATCTAAAGATAAACTGGTATCACATATGAATCCATAGCTTTTGGAAACCACTATCCTTCAATAGCCTATACTTTAAAATATCAATATAGATTTACTGTTTAGATATTACTTTTATGGTATTAGAGTATCAAGATGAAAATAATTCTTTCATGGATGTGCAACTAGAAGAAAACCTCATCAAACCCCTCCCCACTTTTAGAAAAAGACCATGCAGCTGTCCCTCAGTTTCTCTGGGAAATTGGTTCCAGGACCCCAGCAGATACATTGTTCAGGGATGCCCAAGAACCTCTTATAAAATGGTGTAGTATTTATAAATACCCATCCTTTATATCATCTGTAGATTATTTGTGATATCTAATACAATATAAATGCTAAATGAACAGATATACTACAGTATTTAGGGGATAAAGACAAGAAAATCTAACCTGTATATTTTCTATATAGATGCATTTTAAAAAAATATTTTTGGGGATGGGGATGTGGCTCAAGCTGTAGTGCACTCGCCTGGCATGTGCAGGGCGCTGGGTTTGATCCTCAGCACCACATAAATGTAAAATAAAAATGTTGTTTCCACCAAAAACTAAAAAATAAATATTAAAAAAATTCTCTCTCTCTCTCTTTAAAAAAATGTATTTTTGATCCATGATTAATTCAATCTCCAGATGTAAAACATGTGGATAAGAAAGGTAATAGTATAATTCCCGGTATCTATATATTTCAAAACTTCTATCATGTCCTTAGACACACATGGAGGCCTGGAGCTGGTTTCAAATAGATGCTAGAAAGATATGAATGATCTATAAATTTAAAAAACTCTAAGGAAAGGAATAGAAAATGAAGAGATGGGTCGGTGGAGAACATAGGGAAAAGCTTAAGCACAAGGAGAAAAAAAAAAAAAAACCAAAAAACTGTGCAGGGACTTTTTTAAACAGAGATGTCTAACATTCCAGGTTAAAGCTAATTATATCACTGCTCTGTCAATCTCTCCACTATACACACACACACACACTCTCTCTCCTCCTTTGTAAATATTGCTGTTTAATCTAATTTTTCTTTCTTCTGTTGGCTTTAAAGAAAAGGGAGGGTGAAGGATGTCTATGTTTCCATTTCTAAAGAGTGAAGTATGGACAACAAGCACAGAACTGGCAGAAAACACCTGAATCAAACTGTTTCAAAGGAAGCAGTGACTGTGAGAACATGAAGGAATTTGGAAATTTCACAACATCCATGGGACACACATCAGAACTAGACAAATACAAATATTTTATATTTTTAAATTTTCTGTATCCCCAAAATGTCCTGGATTTAATATATTATAATTTTATTTTAATGCTATTATAATTTGTCGATCTATAAAGATATTCCTTATCATTTAATAATGAAGATAAATTTATATACAACACTTTCCTGATTAATTGTAATAAAGCAACCTCAACATAATAGACATAATGCTCTTCTTCAGCTCTTCTTTAAAAAAAAAGGTTCAACTTCATATATAATGGATTTATATGCATTCTTAAATTCCACACCACTTTATTAAAGGAAATTATTTAATTTTCCCTATTCAAACCATTTATTTTCTTGGCTAGTTATAAAATCCAACTTGTTTGAGTGAAGATTTACTATTATATCCAAATTGTGCAGTTCCTAAAGTAAAAATTCAGAAGTCTGTCTAGTGACTGGTATCACATATGAATCCATAGACACCATGAATCATTTTATATAAGCCAATGTAAGCACATGGTCACAAATGGAAATGAGGTAGGACAGAAGACAGGACAGGTAGGAAGCAGGAATTCGGGGCAACACTAGAGTGGCCACAATTTAAATTCTAGATTTAAAGTCCACTTTTGTATGGACTTAAAGTCTCGATTTAAAAGTCACTTTTACATACCTTGACCAGAAAAAACACCATTAAATCATTTATTAGATCTTATCCACAGGTGCACTAATATGTCAAAGAAGAAAAGAAACCACAGCCCAGTAATGGTCGACATGTCCAGTTACCTATGAAAGGAGAACTAAAAATACCCTTAGGTGATTTTACACATGTAAGTGTGGCTAACAGGCAGCTGATTCATTCCTCTCCAAAGCCTGTACTCCTCCTGCCTCTCAGATGTGTGCACTTCTTTCTTTCACTTAGTAAATTTAATCTGCACCTCACTTTGACCCATCCTTAAGTTCCTTTCTGCAAGGACATCAAGGACCCTCACTGAGTTGAGGTTCACCACCATTTTGGGAGAACTCCTCAGGTGTGATAAAGACTGAAAGAGACTTTTTAAATTAAAATAGAAATAGTATATTTCTCTTCAGATTCATCTAAAGATAAGGTATTTGTCTGTTCACTAAACATGAGTCTCATGAAAATACTTAAGATTTTACTGCAGCTAGAGGTGGATCTTCACTTCCTATATCTGATTCCCTTATTCATCCAAAAGAGGAGTTTAGGAAGCTGACAGGAACTTATCAACTTAATTTGCTGTAAACTTTCATTATGCCATAGTTTTTAAAGTTAGCATTAATGTATTGCTATAAAGTGCTAAATTTTGTCAAAGGCTGTAGGTCAGCCATCCATTTAAAACATCACTGATTGTAAAGTTGTGGTGTGTTTTAGTGTATAGCTTAAAATTAACAACATATAGCAAAGTATTTGCACCATGGGAGATGGAGTCAGGGAGATGGAGTCAGCCTCATAAATTTTACATCAAGATTGCTTGATGCTTACATTAATGAAATCTCAAACTTCTCACTCTACCTCATGTTCCCAGAAAACATGGGAAATTCTTATTGGTCCAAGAAATACCACATGTACTTCAGTTTAGGTTTTCACCTGCCACAGTGCATCTTCTTGGCTTTTGTTAGGTCTATATAAAGTCAAACCAGCTCAAGATTGCAAAGCTTTGTATACAGTAAAATGTGAGTGCCTAAGAAGAGCTCAACAGGAATTTTAAACTCTTTGATGCACACATTACTGTTGCAGAGCTCTGCTTTCTAAGAATTTCCCATTTCTTGGGCTGGTATTCAGTTTTCTAAACTGAAATGTCAGATGGCTGTTTTCATTTTCCTGAAATTAATCATACAAAATTTCCAATATTAATGTGGTAATGGTCTAATAAACAGCAGTCAATTCAGGGCTGCAAGAGGAGGAGGAGGAAGAGGAGAAAGAGGAGGAGGAGGAGAAATAGTCTTGTCAGTTGCTTAATTCACATGAAATCAAGCATCCAGTTGATTGCATTTTTTATTACTGACTCTGCTTGGGGTAGAAATAATCTCAGACTCTAAGTTGCAATTGTAGGTTAGAAAATTTTTTTTCTTAACTTCTGACTTTTTTCTTGAGTATGGAGCAATTGTTTTAAGCAATTACATCATTTTCTTGGAGTTGCTGTGGGGACAATGGTAAGTGGAAGAAGAGAATTTGTGAACTTTACATGAATAAATACATTAATATGTAGGACTGGATTTAAAAGCCATTCTGAATTCTGCAAGAGTTCTATGACTAACTAGTGATAACCAAGAATAAGGCTTTCATGCTTCATCTGTGCTTTCCCAATACTGCACATACATGTTGTAATTGCACAGCACAGTGACACCTAAATCAGTGAGAGTCTTGCCAAAAAACTGTACTGTGAACTAAAGAGTAATTGCCATCAAGTAAGCAAAGATAGCTCATTTTTTGCTGAATGCAAACTGATTTGAGTTCAAAGATATAATAAATGGAGCTTGGGGAAGGAACTTGAGCAGCATGCTCAATTACACAGGAATGTCTCCTGAGCACTAGGGTACCCACATAAATATGTACCCCACACACACTGCAGGGGCATGAAATCATGGACCCTGAGATAAAGAAGAAAGATAAATTGATGGAAGCAGCTGGCCCTGACAGAGGACTGAACTGACAGTAGACCAGTTGGGGTCCAGTTGGGCCCCCACTGGACAACTTGAAACATGTGTAGCACCAGACACATTCCTGAACCTCACTCTACCCGGTTTCACCTGGGAACATAGCCTACCCAGGCCTCCATGATGGGGTTCTCCCTCTCTCAGCCTTTTCCACTGGTGCCAACCACCTATCTGTGCCACCATAAGGTTATTAACTATATATAGCATGAGGTCTCCAAACCACACGACCTCAATCAGCTGTCCACTCTGTCACTCTCCACACTAGTTCAGATGCTTCCTTCCCAGCTTCCAAGTCTCAAGTCACCAATTTTGTTTTTCAGTTTAACAACTTAGATTAGATCATGGAGTGTCTCTAAATGCTAGACACAAATATTGAAATCACTTGAAACAAGAGCCATCGTCAACACCTAAGATTATTGCTGAGAATGAACTAAACAGTGAATTGAAGTAAGCATAAGCTGAAGGTAGAGATGCAAATCAGGCAGACCACATAAACAATGGAAATAGGATGAGATAGCAGAAATTAAAAGTACAGGAGTAAGAGAAAACATATTTCAGATATACATGTTTGTTAATATTTAAAGAGTGTACTAGCACAAGTATCAAAAGTATAAAAGTATAAAAAAAATGTAAGCTTTTACAGAAATGCTAATAAAAATTAACAAATGACAATATTGGCTTGAAATGTACTGAAATACACTGCAAAAAACTTTTGAGCAATTTTCCAAACTACAAAAAAAATTCATCTTGCTTGTGAATTTTGGCCATGCATTTGAGATAAAATCGGCATAAAAGGGCTGAAATTCACAAGCAAGATGATTGGGTATTTATGATGAAAGACAAAGATAATAAAGTTTATAAATGCATACTTACAAAATGATAATAGGGTATTTTAGCCTTGGAGGTATGTGTGTTTATGTCTCTATAGGATTTCTCTATGAAAATAACAAGTTCAAAGGAGAATTCCACACCTACAGTTTTGCTTTTTGGATTCTATGTAGGCTTTGTCAAGGACCTGTAGAGACAGGTGTTTGGGGCTAATGAATTCATTTGAGCCTCTGCCTTACCTATTTACAAAGGGCAGAGGAAATTGAAAGGTAAGGGTCCTTTGCTGAAAATCACCTGCTCTCTACCTTCTTCTGTAATTTAAATGCAGTAGCAAGAACTGAAGGCTCTCAACTGCTTGAGGACACATCAGGAAACACTTGTAAATCAACCACTGAAGAGCTCTAGATCAGCTCACAATAACTTCTCTCCTTTGTGCTGGCAGGAAGTGGAAAGTACTTTAGGCAGGTGCCAGGTGTCCCCTTCAGGTGTTAAAATATCCATGAAATGCCCTAGGGTTTCTAAAACACTGAGAAACCTAAAGTAAGTGGCAAATAAGATTAAGAGCTTATCTTCAGGCAAAACAACCAGTTTAAAAGAAAGACTTTACAGAAGAGCAAGTTATTTCACAGATAGATCTCTAAGTCCCTAAAGAAAGAAAAGGCTGTTTGATTAAATCCTGTCATTTGCATTTTTCTACATAATCATCTTAGATCGTGCACATAAGAGACAAAGTATGATTCAAACAATGAATAAAACTATTGCTGATGGTGAAGTTTCTCTCTTTAAAGTATATTAAAGACATCCCTCTTGAGTTAGTCAGTTTTGAATCACTGTGACCAAAATACCTAACAAGGACAACTAAGAGGAGGGAAAGTTTATTTGGGGCTCAGGGTTTCAGTAGTCTCAGTCCATAAACAGCACATGCCATTGCTCGGGCCTAAGGTGAGGCAGCCCATCATGCCACAAGGGCATGGCAGAGGAAAGCTCGGGTGACAGAAAGAGAGCAGGAAGGGGCAACAGGAAAGATAAGCCTCCCACCAGGGCATGCCCTCAGTAACCCACCTCCTCAGGCCATGCTCCATCCGCCTACAGCTACCATCCAGTTAGTCCATTCAAACTAGGATGGACACATGAGATTTCAGCTCTCACAGTAATCATTTCACCTCTGAACATTCTTACATTAACACAGGAGCTTTTGAGGGACAGCTCATATCTGTATCATAACACCCTTCTACAGATGAATTCAAATTTTCCTATTAGAATTTCCTGTCAGATGAGACTTGTAATGTTTCCCTATCCAATATGTTACAGTCACTATAGACCCTATGGCTTGGCTTAGGATTTGCCTTTCAAAAATAAATTTCTTTTTTTTTCCTAATTATAAAAGTAACACATGGTTTGACTAGAAAATAAACTTTTATAAAAAAGAAAGTAAAGAACATGCATTAGCTCCCATCTTAGCCACCATATGCACATCACTCTGGTGCCTTTCTACGTTTCTTTCTCTGCCTCTTTAAACATTGTGATATGCTCTTTTTTAAATGTTGTATTCACTTCGCTGATGGTAAGAACTTACCTATATTTTCCTGTAGGAAAACTATAATTTTTAATATTGTCTTTAATCTTTAAGATGCTCATATAACCTTTAGTTATTTAATGGACTTAGATCTTTTCATTTAATTCTTTCTTGATTCTCAATGTGATATTTGGGGCAGGGAAGAGGTCCCAAATATTTTTCCAAATAATAAGCTAATTATCCCACTACTATTTGTTGAATGTATACTTTGTCCCATTAATGTATGTAAAGTCACTTTTAATACATATCAAATTCTTATAAATTCTGGGATATATATCTGGAGTCCCTGCTCTACCCATTTTTCTCTTGGTATGTCAATACTGTGATTTTATGATGTTAGATCACATCATTGGTTCATTGGTTCTATCATACTCTTATTTTAAAATATTTCTTGACTAGTCTTACTACTTCAAGAAATTGTATCTTTCATTAGGATTGTATCCATTTATAAAATTAATTGTAGGAGATTGACAAACTTACAGTATTGAATTCCCATTTGAGAACATGAATTATCTGCTGAATATATTCAAATCTTGGAATCCTCAGTAACAATATATCACCCACATTATTTCTTTTTAAGTTAATGCCTTGATATTTCATATTTTGTAGCTCTACAAAAGAAGAATATTTGATTTGATTTGTAATTGGTTATTCTTGGCATAATTCATAAATTTTGATTCACTTTTAATTATCAAAACTTTATTCTCCTCTTCTTTAAATTCCATGCCTCCTGGAAGGCACAGATTAGGTCGTGTTTCTTCTATATGACAAAGGAAAAATGCAAAAGAGTAAGGGTTGCAGAATGAGACTGATCAAGATTTTAGACCCTGCTTCGGAATCTTATATTCTTCACTCATAAAATGAGAATTTCTACCATTTTTGTGTGTGATGGTTGTGAGAATTAAATGAGATAATATAGGATATCCAGGCCATTATGTAGTAAATAGTAACCATTATAAAGTGTTATATTTAACTTCTATAATGTGCAACATTTTTCCAACCACACAAATGTAAAAAATTGCAACAGAAAGTGAAACCAGGTATTCAGATTTGTATATTCTTCAATAAAGACGAAAAAAAGGTAATTTAGTTTAGTGGTTAGGAACACCCACACTGTATCCCATCTTCCTGGGTTCAGATCCTAGTTTCACCATTTACTAGTTATGGGACTTTGAGTAACCTGCTATGTTTCAGTTTGCTTAACTGTAAAATGGGGATAATAGTGGTATCTCCTCCATAGGGTGGCTGTCATAATTAACTGAGTCAAAGTATATGACAGTCTAAAGAAGATGTGGAAAGCCACAGGCACTATATAAGAGGATGCCATTTTTCTTATAATCATCTTACTATCATCACTCATTAAGCTTTGTGATATACTAAGTACCGAGTGGGATACAATAGTAAACAAAAACTGACCTATCCCTTGGGTCATAGAGTGACACCAGGGCTAAGATCTGGAGGATAAATGGGAGTGAACTAAGTAAGCAAGGTACATAGAAAGAGTACAAAAGCAGGTGACAGCAATGGCAAAAGCCCAGTAATGGGAACCAGAAAAGCACAAAGGGTCAAAACAAGGCCAAGGAGGCTGAGACTGAGGCAGCAGGCTCTCTCAGAGGAGGGCCAAGAGGAGGCCAGACAGAGCCCTGCCAGCTACACAGAGTCAATTTATCTTCTTCCTAAGAACAATGGAAGCCATAGAAAGGTGGCATAACCTGATTCCCTATTCAGAAATAGCACTAGGTCTGGAGACCAGGTAAGAAGGAGGAAAGCATAGATGGGAAGGTCATTCGGGAGGTAATTTCATAGGTTGGACAGGAGTGTCCAGTGGCAATGGGCTCAGGTGGTGATGAAGAAGGAGAAATATGAAAGCACTTGAGACTATTAGAAGATAAAATTAACAGGATTTGGATATGGGAGATAAAGCAAAGAGTGGTGCTAAAAATGACTTCTAGGTTCCTGGTTTCTATATTTGCATCAGTCCTGATGCTGTTCAGTGAGCTGGGCAAAGCTGTCTACCCCAGAAACATGGTGTCCCAGTAAGAACTTCACACTGGCCTAATGGGCAATCAACACAGTGTGTCTCTTCCTATTGAGACAGGACAAAGAACTTCTAATAGCCTTCTCTTCCTAAAACTCTGGGTGCTCTCTTGACACTATGAGACTACTCTGCCTGACTTGCAGCATTTGTATGTTCAGATTTAAGGATCCAACATTGGGTTGTCCTTAGTCAATTATTAACAAACTTCTTGGATGTAGGGTATGGTGCAGGAACTGGGGAAGAAGGTGGCATAGGAGTTGTTTCCATGACAGACATGGTTCCGTGGCTGACTTCAGGGTGGGGAGGCAGCTCAGTGATACAGCACTTGCCTACCATGCATGAGGCCCTGAGTCCAATCCCCAATGACACACACACACACAGAGAGAGAGAGAGAGAGAGAGAGAGAGAGAGAGAGAGAGAGAGAGAGAGAGAAACAAAACAAAACTGACTTCAATCATCTCATTTTCACATTCCTAGTATCATTCTCTTACTAAATATGATAGTCTGCCTTTAATATAAATATAGGAAAATACAACTCTTCTCCTCTCCACTCTAATTCTACCTTCCGACTCCTCTACACTGTTGTTTGTTTTCAAATGTTGTCAACAATGAAGGAATATCACTGCAGAAGACATGTTACCAGAACCTAGAACTGGTAATTCATAAAATAGGAATGCCCGTGAAAAATGACTTAGAAAACCATCCCCGTCTGCTTTCTCTATACTTTGTGACATACTCTATGAGTGTTTCTTGAAATCATTGTATAATACATTTTCAAAATTAAGTGAAATCAAGCACATCACAAATAGTAACAGGAAGCAAGGTTTCTTAAAACCTTTATTTCAGTAATGAGATAGGTATTCTGTGTTGTCATACACCATAAATTATTAACCTAGAAGGTAGTTTTAAAACATTTGAAACTCACTAACTTGTTTAATTCTCTTATTTTACAAATTCTGAAACTTGGACCAAGAGACCAAGTGAGTTTCCCAGTTCCAGCAGATCATGGCAGAGCCAGCTTAATACCATGACTTTCCCTTTATGACATGGTGCTTCTTTTTGGCCACACTTTCTTTCGTGTTTTAATTACATTCCATCAATGATAAGCAAAATTCAAAGGAGTCTCTAAATGAGATTTCCCATGAGGAATTAAAAACCTTGAAGGAATAAGTGAATTATGGAGAGATGAATAACAGGAAGGTATAAGTTGTCTGAAAGTTGTCTCAATCCAATGGTAAACTGTATCAGGGAAAACCAACTGCAGAGAATCATGTTGTTGTTGTTTTTTTTTTGGTTGACATGGCAAAAATCAAAGAATTTTGTAATAAATACTTAAATTTTAAAAGAACACAGACTAAAAATAGATTAACTATAAGACGCATATACTTTAAATAAAAATTTGATAGTATCTGTGTGTAGTACTGGAGCACTCAGATGAAACAGGAAAACAATTGTTGAATGTAGAGCACAGTCAAATTCTCTGGATGACTGACTAGGTCTTTCACTTTTCTTCCCAATTTTAGGGGTCACTGCACAGGCATAGGTATAATGCCAGCGCCTGATTAAAGCAGGTCGCAATCTGTCTGGGAGAGTTTCAGTGCCATCCTTCACAGGGACAGGGACCAGACAAGATGACCTCTCTTGTTGCCTTCCAATTAATTCAGGTGGCCTCTGCTTCTATCAGACATCTTCAGGGAGGATGCAAACTGAACCCTCACTCCAACTCCTCAACAGGGATCAGTCAACGCAGAGGCTGCAGACTATTTAGTGGATAAGCAGGATTCATCTTGCAGTTATAATTTTCTTATTTATAGCTTGTTTCCAAGTATTAGTTCCCTAATCATCAAAACCCCATGGAGGACAGGGGCTGGATCTAACTCCTCTGAGCTCTTGCTGGTCCTGGTACAGCACCCTAATACATCTTAGACTAATGTCAATGTTTGTAAACTGACCTGAACTGAGTTTCTTGATAAAGAAGTATATATAAATAAGATAGCCCTAATTATCTTTCCATAGGCTCTTGTTCACTTCCAATATTCTATGAAGTACCATGCTAGGAAGCTATTATAAGACATATTAAAGTACAACTATAAAACATTGGTTAAATAAACTATATCTATACCTTCTATTTTTATTTTCATAAAAGGTAGTCAGAAGGAGTATTTATTTTTTGTTTGTTCTTTTGCGGGGGGGTGGGGGGGCAAGTGTTCCTCTTCAAATGGACTAGCAGGACAATTTCCATAATAGGGGAAATAGATCATCTGAGACTAACCGCCTTAGACAATGTTGAAACAACAGATCCAAGATGAGGTGAGTGCTCACGTGACAGCTCATTGCAAACGCTCATAAATCATCAACCTGTGGTTGTATTTCAACACTTCCCAAATAATCAATAAAACATCAGTATTCATTAAGCAGAATACATACATAGCATTACCTGTGATCAAAAAGTGAGGCTTTTGACTAAAAATTTAACTAACAATGGAAATGGAGTGAATTAATTTGATGAGTCTTTCCTAAAAGGAAACCTAACTAATATAAAATGTGATATTCTTCCACAGCACATATGAACTAAATTATAGCCCTTGGTTTACCTCTAGGTTCCATAAGGACCTAGAAAACATTCCAAAACAGAAGTAGAATTCTGGCCCAGGAAAAACTGAATGAACAACCCAGAATCTATTCTAACAACAAACTCTGGTTTCACCTTGAGAGATGGAACAAGACCTATGAGACTCTTTCATTATTACCCTTGTATGCAAATATGGAGAAAAAAAATGAAAATATTTTCATCTTTAAAGTTTTATACATGCAAATTCAAAAAAGAATTGAAAATATTTTCATCTTTTAACTTTCATCACATGCTTTGAAAATCAAAACATATTTTGTGAGAAAAAATTTTAAATAGAAATTTGTTAAATTTAGAATTAATGTGAAAATCATAGCCCTAGATACACTTTAAATTTATTTCTAACAAATCTGTTTTCCTCAGTGATTTATTTTTGATACTGAAATTATGTTACTGGCACCAAGGACTAGATAGAAAATAGAGAAGGCTTGATAAAATTACATTTAGATATAAAGGCTCAAGTGTATAAATGTTCTGAAATAGCCTTCTTCTTAGAAGCTGAAAGAAGACCTATGATTTATAGGAATCTGTCATAAGCCAACCACCATACTAGACAAGTTGGAAATGTTGCTGCATAACTTGAAATAAGTCTGGGAGGCAAGATTTATTATTCCCATTTTTGTATAAGAAAACAGTCTCAGAAGAAAAAAAAAAACAACCTGCCCATTACCAAAGACTTAGAAGACACACAATCAAGTGTCCATATTGTGTGTAGCTCTACTTCAATTGTTCTTCTTTTTCTTATTACAACTAATGTCTATGTAAAGAATAAGCCTACAAATAATGTTCTGAATTTAGATGATGATATAACTGTGACCAGATCCTTGGATAGACACATCTCATTTAACACCAGTCCTTTAAGCATCTAGTAAACATTTGCCTTTAACATTCTATTACAGTCTTGTGTATTCAGATTCCATATAAAGTGGTATTTTGTTTTTAATTTGTGAGTTTTCCAATAGTCAAATGCTTTTAGGAATGAGACATCCTCAGGTATTGGAAACACCTGGTAAACCACTCACTGCTTCAGAGCCAGGCTTCTTAGAAGACAATTTGTGACCCTACTACATCATTGCAGTACACATCCTGACTCCTGCAACCTGACTTGAGCCCAATCACACAAACCGTGGCTACCTGGGTGGAGATCATTGGTTGTACCTTGATACCAATCCACCACTTCCTACAATGTATTGGGACACCATATAGCAGGTCTATAGCAGGACACAGTGCTGACCAGATCAAGGACTTCATTTTCCAGCTTCCTTTGCAGCTAATTTTAGCTGCCAATAGCTCATAGGCCAATGTATAATGTGGCAAATTTTGTGAACCTTTCTTGAAAGACACAGTTATATAGCCTTTGCCTCTTTATCCTTTTTCATCCTTTCCTCCATTCTGCCACCTAAAATCATGATGTGATCAATAGAAACTCACCTGATGTCTAGCACCAAGAGCAAAGCACTGGACCCTAGAGATGGCAAAGCAATGAACTAGAAGGAGCTGTGGTCCCTGAGGCCTGTTTAGGGCAGAACCACCTCAACATTCCTGGACGGCTTCCTCTGAATTGTACCAGGCAAAAAAATTAAGTTCTATCTTGTTGAAACAGGTGTCATTTCCACTCTGTTACCTATAGCTGGGCATAACCCTAAATGATGTAAAACCAAGCTCTTTCTTCATTTAAGCCCAAGGACAGTGACATGTTCATCCCCCCCATTTTGACTTTTAATTCTGCTAGTCTCTTGAGGTTGCCTAGTACAGTAGGAAAAACTTTAAATTTATCATAAAAATTCCTCTGATATCTCTGTTATGTCTGACAAATAATGTAACCTCTCATAGTTTCAGTGTCATCTGTGAATGAGGGGATAATGACCCCCTACTTCAAAATGCGAAAACTATGATTTCTACAGTATTCTTGACCTATTTTCATAAAAGTCACTTAAGACATTTAACTTTAAATGCCTTTTAACCTGAGTACCTCTATAATTTTGCCTCCTCACTGAATCAATGAACATTCTGAGTGCCTTCAAATAAACCAATTACTGTTCAACTGATGAATGGATAAAGAAAATGTGGTGCACATACACACTCGAATACTATTCAGCCTTAAAAAGAATAAGATAATGTCATTTGAGGCAACATGGATGGAACTGGAGATCATTACATTAAGGGAAATAAGCCAGGCACAGAAAGACAAGTACGACGTGATCTTACTTATATGTGGAATCTAAAAACATTAATCTCATAGAAGTTGAGAATCAAATGCTGGTTACCAGAATCCAGGGAGAGGAGGAGGAGGGAGGGAGAGATAGGAATTGTTGATTTATGGTACTGAGTTATAGTTAGATGGGAACCAGAAGCTTTGGGGTGCTATTGCACAGTAGAGTGTCTATAGATTACAAAAATGTACTACATATAGCAAAAAGCTAGAAGAAAGTGTTTTGAAATGTTTCATCATAACGAAATGGTAAATGTTTGAGGACATAAATATGCTTAATTTGATTTAAACATTTCACAATGTTACTTGAATTGAAACATGATACCCCATTAAGATGTACTATCTTTATATTTTTGTATATGTTAATAAATAAATATATAAGGAAGAAAGAAAATAAAAACCTTTTGTTGAGAGCCACAGTTTAGTCAGAATGAGGCCTGGCATTTTTGCCAGAGGGAATGGTTGAAAGGTGACCCTGCTCAGGGATTAGGGCAGCTCCTGGATTAGGGCGGATCCTGCTGGGAATAGGGCAGCTCCAGGATTAGGGCGGATCCTGCTGGGATTAGGGCGGATCCTGCTGCCTCAGGCAGTTGAGTTCTCGCGGGGTTCCCTGAGAATCGGGGTTCCCTGAGGATTGGCGCTTGGAGCCTGGTGGAGGGAGTATGTTCCTGGAAAGTGTGTGTAGAGTGCCAGTGAGAATTCGGGAATAAAGAGTTGCTGTTTGAACCTACAAGGCTTTGTGGTGGCTCGGTTATTTGTGCCCAGCCAGACTTTGGCAACCTTTAAAGACACTCTCCCTTTTGTTTGTTTTTTTCAAAAGTTATCTTTGCATCCTATTTAATTCAAAGCAATGCCTTTAATGGTCCACAAGGACAGGGACTATGGTTATTTTAATTTGTTTCATCTTGAGTGCACACAGTAACATCTCACCAAATGTCAGTGCCCCCTCTCCAAACCTCCATGTTAGTCATTCCAGTGGCAAAGGGTCCTTCCCATTGCCACATAATGAAAAGCAACAGGTAGAGTAAGGTCTTACCTTTATAGGCCACCTCATAGCAACCTTTTGTCTTTTATTTTCCAACTATAATCCTAAAGCGACAAGTAGTTATTCTATTTCACACTCTTATAATCTCATAATAAATACAGTAAATAAATAAATAAGACTCAAAGTTCCCCAAAGTGGTTATAGTGGGCATGTATGGAATTTCAGTCGATTTGTTGGTTATGATACCCTAATTTAGAAGTAGATCAGTTGAGTTGACAAAGGTTTCTGAACTGTGTGACTATTTTCCACTCTTTTCTCAATTAACTTCATATGGTAATTTTCAGTGCCATATTTTTTTTCAATTTGTAAATGTTACTTTTTGACACAATATTGGCTCTTCCCTGACCCCATATTTAGTACATGTCTCACCCAGAGGAAACAAAGTTGGTCTTAGTGCCTCTTGCTTTTGCAATTCTAGCTCATTTTTCTCTTCTGAAGAATCATCATTCAGATACTCTCATTCTTGCCCAACAAGTGTCCCACACCAGCAAGGAAGACTGCTTCACATAGAAGTTTGAATGATGGATGCTGCCCCAGGGTACCAACCAGAGAGTATTCTGTTAACACTTATTCACTTCTGGACTCTACACCATCAGGTCCAGAAGTTGTACATATATAGGAAATAACAACCAAATATATATGGGCATGTAATTTAACTATGCTAAAGATGACTCTCTTCCCAGATTACTAGGAGTCAGCAGGAAGAGGAAAGAAAATGATTCTACAGTGTTCTCTTAATAATTGGATACCAGTCATTTTAAGTTAAGTGAGCACATTTAACTTTTAAGCAATTTGTTATGTTCTACTCTGCTAATGGAAAGTATCTTTCTTCAAAAATAAAATTTCACATGAAAAAAATATTATGAAATGAATTACTTTTCCCTCTCAAACTAAGAAAATGTCCCCCAAGATTCCTCTATTCACATTGCACTTATAAAATACTTACAAAATAATAGTTGCTATTCTGGCTGAGAAATTTATTAATTAAATTGGTATTTATTAAGGTTTTGCTCCATTTTAACTTCTTTATAAGCTTTCTTGTTTTGACTTACTGTAACATTGACTTGCATACCTCAATTTAATATTAATCTTTTATTTCTATTTTTGGATACTTGATAGTTTCTTACATATATATATATATATATATATATATATATATATATATCACTGTATCTCAATTATACAACTTGTGCAACTAAGGAAAATTCCACTGGGATTCAATTTTTAGTTAATTTCATTAGTATTCAGAGAAATTTCTAAAATTTTTTGTTTGTGATCAGTTTTATTCTCTTAGACAAAAGATATCACCTGAAAAATTAAACATACCACAAATACCTAATGACAAGGGAAATCCGTCCACCTAATTCTTTCTATCTGAAAGTATCAGCCTTGAAAATGGACTTGCTTCTTACTTTCTGCCATGAAACTTCAGTCAAATCCAACAAAAACAGCAAGTTGCCTGAACATTGTAACATTTAAAAATCTCCTTCAGCCAGGCACGGTGGCGTACACCTCAAATCCTAGTGGCTCAGGAGGATGAGGCAGGAGGATCGCAAATTCAAAACCAGCTTCAGCAAAAACTGAAGTGCTAAGCAACTCAGCGAAATCTTGTCTCTAAATAAATACAAAATAGGGCTAGGTATATGATCAGTGGTCGAGTGTCCCCGAGTTCAATTCCAAGTAACAACAACAACAAAGATAAAACTTCTTTCAAATATTCTTTGCATTTATTTTATTCATTCTCCACCATCTTCTTAGTATTTACATTATTTTAGTCTCATTTGATTAGCTCTTATGTCCTAGAATGTAGACAAAATTCGTTCTCCCCCCTACCTATTACAATGATCAAAAAAGTACTATTACATTAAAAGACATAGAAAATCAATTATCTTTTACCCTACCAAGGGCTTTATCATAACTCTGCAGGTAAACATATAATTACTAGCATACCAAGAAAGCATTTGGACTAATTAGACATATACTGTAGTAGACGATTCACAGATTATGCCTTTGAGAAGGCAATCAGTTTGGTTAGGTCAATTTTTAAAGCATAAATTGAGAGAGAGAGAGAAAAAAAAAACACTCTGCAGCTTTGTTTTGTAAGCAACGTAAATGCAGCCTTAGTGAAAGACAAGCTATTCTTCACACAGAAATAGATTTTTCCTATTGTCCAGAATATATGTGAAACCCGTAATATGTGGCATTCTAACTTTGAAACAGAGTTTTTCTGAGCTATCTACATATTATCAGGGAAGAGAGAAAAGTAGAACAAAGAGAAAACACATTCCGAATGACTACAGATGGAGAAACCAAACATTTTGTTTCAAGTATATGTGTCATGTCCCTACAATGATTTATAGCATGTAGTAGGATAATTGCTATAAACATCTTACATATATTACACTTATTTTGCATTTCTTCCTTGCCAGAAGCCATACTGAAATTTAAAATAGCCTAATAATATTTAAAAGACCAAAAAAAAAAAAAATCACAATGATCCACAAAAACAGAATAATTACTCTTCAGTGGGGAGAACAACAGAGGGATTTTCTCCAGCTGTAATCAGTTTATAATTATGGCCCTGCAAACAAGGCAACATATAAAGAAACAGCAAGAAACTCCTAGTCAGCTTCAATGTTATAAATTTATGGCAGCTTCGAGCTTTTTATCTTCACGGCCCTGACAGATGATGGAAACTCTGCAGTTCTTAGGCGGCTGCTCTCTTCATCAGGACCAACATCCAGTCGTACAGGTTAATGTTCCACAGAAGTTAATTTATTTTTTAAAAACATTGAAACCCCATAGAGCATGACAAATAACACAGGTTTAAAATATAAATAACTAAAACTGAGCATTAGGAGAAAGTAGTTCCTTATTTGTTGGTGACAAATAACAAGCTTGAATAAATATGAAAAATGCTCTCCCTAAAATAGATGGATATTATCCGATATCATGACTTGTTAAAGTTATGTCATTCTAGTGGAACAGGAACTACAGGTCGCCTCTGCTATTCCAGCCAGTTACTTCTTCTACCCTGTGAGTGACTTTGGGGACCAAGTTTGCTATGTGAGTTACATCATATAGATCAGATCAATATCTCTGCAAAAGGAAGAAGATGAAGTGATTCAAAGACTTGGATCACTAAACTGCTTCCCAGCTGGCACTTTGTAATAGGAAATCCAAATATTTTATTTGTTTAATTCCAAAACTGGTCTGTATGAGAACATACACTGAAAGTCATTATAATGATAGACTACATTTTTTTAAAAAAAGCAAACAAAAATGGATATTACTAGCATGGTAAGTATATATTAAGACCTCTTACTTAAGATATATTCTTAAGTGGATGTATTCTATTTCCTAAGGAGAAATTTATGTTTATGTCACTTCATAAGGATATGAAGTGACATAAACATAAATGATATGTTTATGATAGACAACACAGCCATTCACACCAAAAATTTAAATTATATGTTGGAAATACAGTTTTGCATTAGTAATTATTCATATTGTTGTATTAGCCATTGTTTTAAACTATTACATTAGCATTTTATTTAAAAGTTTACTGTTTCCTTAAGGACTAAGTCCTAGAGGTAAATCAGCTACTTTCATATGACTGTGCTAAAAAAGTCAGAGAAGAGGTATTTTCCAAATCCAAGACCATCCTTGGATTCAGGACTGCACTAATGGTGGCAGGAACATATGGTGAGAACAGTCTAGATTCCAAACAGGTGGAGGTGAATGAGAAAGAGCAGCAGCAAGGTCCCATAAAGTGTGTATACAGACACGAATGCCTGGTGGCTCAGTTGGTGAGAATCTGGGGCTTGGAGTAGAATAACTTGCCATGTATGTCAGGGGGTGCCCGCTGCTTTGCTAGATTACAATTGTATCAGATGCCTTTCCTGTGAGGGAGGAAATGTGAGATTCTCATTAACTCATTAACTCTGAGACCTCTAGGGTGCGATTTGATAAACAACAGTGCTGGACTTCTACGTGGGATCTAAGCATCTGTTGAAATGAACATTCATGCTAAAGTGCTCATCTTACTAATATAGACTGTTACCCACCTGAACAATGTGAAACAATGACTTCTACATCTGATATATGCAGTTAGTGCACTAAATGGACAGAAAGCAAGAAAAAGACCTATTCAGATATGGCACATGGTTCTTCAGAAATATTACATGACTACATTTTTACTTTAAAAAAAAACAACAATAACCTTACATGGAGATGGCATGCTTAGATAATTAAACATCTTGGCTTGCCACCACCTTTCTTTGCCCACATGTACTTTATGACTTCTTTCAGAGTTACTATTATCTTTCTACCTTCTGCACTGTATTCAGTCTTGAAATGCAAAGCATTGTCTGTATTGTTTCACATGAGGCAGCTTTCCCAGATTGGTTTTTTTTTAAGTCCTGGGAGGTTGCCAACTTGAGGTGGTGACTCACCCTTTGAGCTCTACATACATTCAGGCACAGAAGAAGCAGAGCTCTCCTTTCTCCTTGCTCAGGAGTTCAGAGTGGTAATACAGTGTGCAGGCCTAGGCTCAACAGCACAAGCCTTTAATGATATTCCCAAGTGTTTTGCCCATGATTATAATTTGTCTCCAACAAGTGAAAAATCGTCTTTTGGGCACAGCTTTTGGGTAAAAGAACGATAGGGTTGGTTAACTGAATTCCATGGAAATAAAAATGCAACTCTAAAACAGATAAGCATCTGTTTTAATCAGGCTATTAATCACTATCCTGAAATTAACATGTAATTGCAAATAAACAGGGTTCTTCTGGAAAGATGGAGAGATAGAAACAGAGGCTGAATAGGTACACCTGTGTATTCTCTGCTCCTTCTCATCGAGGGTGTAAGCTTGCTGATGCCGAGTTTGCCTCAGAAAACAGGAGTGTCTGGTATTTGTGAATATTCTTTCAATGAAAACCCATAGATTTTTTTAAGTAAAAATTTCCAGAGGGGTGATTTAAAAGATTCATGGTACATGCAAAATGCTGTTCTTATTCCAGTATCTGGCAGACAGTACTCTAGAGAGTAAAGTTCATAGCCTCAGGAACAAAGACTAAGTTCATGCCCCTAAGGAACAAAGACTATGGGAGGTCAGCAGGAGGATTATACTTTGTGCTGGTTCTGGGTCAGCATCTGTTTTCTTGATGGGAATTCAAAGAGCTTCAGAGTGAATGGTTGTGTTTCTTTTAACCAATATGCATTGCTCCTGGAAATCCAGTCATCAAAGCTATATTTAAACAGTAGTCAGCAATGTGTGGTCCTTGTACCAGAACAGTGGCAGCATCCTGACAGGGAACTTTAGGAAATTCTCAGGTCTTACACCAGCTCTACTAAATTAGAAGCTCTTGGCTAAAGTCCAGCAATCTGGATTCTTAGCAAAGTGATTCTGATGCACCCTTAAGTTTGAAGGCCAGTGGTTTCAAGGTAAACAATTAGGTGCAGTTATTCTAAATGACTCTCAGCTTTAATCATTGATTCATCTGAACCTGATTGTCTTCCCTGATGTTACTACCACAGCCCCTTCAATTCAAGTAGTTTCAGTCTGCAATACATCTACAGTTCTGGAAAACAGCCATTTTTCCAATTGAAACCAAAAAGTCTTCTACATAGGTTATCAGGTGCTTTTGTCTAAACTGTCTCAGTGGTCATGGGGAATCAAATGACCTTGACTTTCTACTGCTTTGGACAAGATTTGCGCCCCACCCATCAGCAGGAAGACAGGCTACAGCGAATGCCCATTCTGCACTGCCCTTCCACAATAAGAGATACAATATCCTTCCTAATCCTTCTCTCATATTCCCTACTGAAGTCCATACTATAGAATTCACATCTTCTTCTAAAATATAATTTAAACCACCGAACACACTTTCACATCTGTGCCAATCCCTTTGTACCTTCTTTTCCCTCCCAGAAACAGAAGTTGGAAGAATATATTGAATATGATTGTGCTGCTATGTGACCTTTTTTTCATGAGTTTTCCCATCAGCTTGCTTTCCAATCTTATTTTTTTTTCTGATTGACATAAAAAGTGTCCGCTTTTACTACTTTCTTTCTGATCAATACTTTTAAAAAATAAAGTAATAGTTTTCTCCGTAAGAGTAACCCACCCACTGTGCTTTTATATTATTTTGCCTGGTTTGGTCTGTTCTAATAAGAGCTGGTTAGGATGGTGTGAGAAGGGTGTGAGTCAGTGGGTTTGTAGTCAAGGGACAGTTCCAGTACTTACAAATTCATCAGCACATGCCACTTTGAACACTGAGCCAAAACTCCTGAGCTAGAAAATGGGGTTGATAATTACCCCTGCCCTGCATACCCCATAACAACTCTTGAAATCAAACTTAAAAACTATGTAAAGCCATTGGTACTGCAGTAAAGATCTGCATAAACCTGACCTACTCATGTAGGTGAGAGAGTTTACTAGACTCAGAATTACATAAATAGAACTTAAGACCTGAAAGGGATCACAAGTTTTGTGATAGTAGCCATTTGGTTTACAGGTACAATGCCACAATTTAGACCAGTTGATCCAATTCACTAGCTAGTAAATGTTAGTAATAAAAGCAAATAGTAATTGTTCTGTTTTGCTAAAACAAAATTCTAAACAGAGATACTTAGAAAATATGGCCTAAATTATTTCCAGATTGAAGAAAAATTGAAACAAAAGGAGTAAATATGCCAAAGACCACACTACCAAAAAGAACCATGAAAGGGGTTCTTGGGGGATCAATGATCATGTATGAAAATGCTTACTCATAAAAAATGGGCTTTGGGGCTAATCAACAATGCCATGATAAATTATGAGAAACAGTTGTACCCACAAGGAATTACTTTGGATCATTAATAGCAGTATAGATTTCCATCAATTTAAATGACCCTTGAAAATAAAGCACAATATTTACTTCCCTGGCTTTTTTTTAAGTCTTAGGAAAAATATCAATTTGGAACTCAGAAACCACCAAAACTAAAAGGCTAAAATAAGACAGAATGTCTTTGCTCTCTTTATTACCAAAACCACATAAGAAATGGGGGAAAAAAAAAAAAACAGCCCTCGGCACCAGCAGTGTTAATTATCTACATTCTTTTTCCTGGTGTACAAACTTGAAAAAAAAATCAGACTATTAACCTTGTAGAGTGTGTTTTCATAGACATTTTGCTCAGCATGAGTTCACAACCAGTCCCAAATTGTGTCAATTCCCCAGGCTCTGTGTCTTCAAAGGCCACTTCCTTCAGTTACTGAAGATTAGAGTCCTTAAAAAAGTGTAGCCTTTAAAGTTAACATTGTCACCACAAAGATCCAACTTTCCAATTCAGAAGATATACTCCTTTTATTCACTACATGAGAAATGATAGCAAACTACAGAACACAATCCATATTGATTTTTAATATTCTTCTGAAAAATATTTTACCAATCCATATCATTTGTTCTAGTATATGAAAATAAATGTTTATTCCTAACCAGTGTATTAGGCTATGTTCTGGGATTTTACTATTCTGTGATATTTTTTAAAATAATAACATAAAAGCAGCATAAGGCTAATGAGAGAGAGAGAGAGAGAGAGAGAGAGAGAGAGAGAGATATGCTTGCTAATTTGCCCTGAAACAGTGGTTGTCAAAGTGTGCTCCACAGACCTCCTGCAACCAGAATTAACTATGATGTTTGCCAAAGTTCTTCAACTTCATCCTAGTGAATTAGATGGGAGGGATGCTGGAAGCTGCACTTCACAGACTGCTGGGGACTTCTATGTACAGTGCACCATTGTATCAACCTAGCCTGGGGTTCCCAAATCCATTGTACTCACTTGGGGAATTTATGAAAACACCAGTGGCCAGACCACACCCTAGACCAATTACATCAGAAGCAAGATTACAAAAAAAACCACAGGTCATACTTTTTTTTTTTAACTTACTGACACTAAAATATTATTTGTCTGAAGTTTAAATTTAATCGGACATCTACATTTTTATTTATTAAATCTGCCAACCCAAGAACTGGGGCCTAGGCACAAGACTTTTATAAAGCTTCCATCTTTGCATCAACTGAGCATTTGGGATTGAGAATTATTGATTCTAAACCCAGGCTCTAAGGAGGTGGGAACATATCCCTCTTCAGAAACACTCAGGTAGTGCAGGTTGAGTTGAGATAATCTAGTTCAGAAGAAGGCAAAGGCAAATATAGTGAAGTTCCCATCCCTCCTTGACGATTTCATGATTTGTTTTCAAAAAAAAAAAAAAAATCATAGGAGTGGACTGATTTTAAATTAAGTATTTAATAACTGAGCAACATCAACATAAGACTTAAGCTTTATTTGTGGGATAATATATTTTTTTAAATTGAAACATAATACTTGTATGTATTTATGGAGGACAGTATGATAATTCATCTATGTGCTATGTAATGACCCAATCAGGGCAACCAGCATTTCTATCTCCTATACATATATCATTGCTATATGTTTGGAACCTTTGTGCTCTTCTAGTCATTTTGAAATACATCGTAAATTGTTGTAGGCTATTGTTATCCTATTATTGCACAGAAGGTTAATTAGAATAAACTTTTTAAAATAAAATATCCTCTTAGAAAACACTGAGAAAATGCTAACTGAAATGAGGACCTCCAAAAGATTTGTTCCATAATCAGCTAATTTTTTTTTCATAATTTATATATTGGCTTCTACATTCACAAACCCCTCTCTGAATTTCTGGGATTTCCAGCAGGAGAGGAGCAAAGTCAAAGCCTTCTCTCTCAGTGACATTCATTCTTTGCCTTTGAGAATTCATTATATTGGTGTTTTTATCTCAGTGGGTTCTTCAAAAGTGTCTCTGGGAATGATGATGGTTATTTGCTAATAATGAATATAGTATTCAGTGTGAGAGTGTTGTTCTCATGGAAGAGTGCTTTAAACGGAGAGTGGATGACTTGCATTCACAAAGGGTCTGTGCCCTCCTGGACCTGCAGGGAGAAATAGGAACACTGAACCTAAAGTAAGGTAGCCACTTTTTACATAGTTTATTTTCTACTAATAGGAATTTGGGAATTGTCCAATGAATAGGGATTCAGTTAGAATAATCATGGACACACAAAAAAAATCATTCACAGGTTTACACAACAAGGGAGAAGATTCAGGTTACTAAATATATGTTGCTATAGCCACTGAGTTAGAACAGTAAGATTAACAAATAACAATCCAAACATTATATATATATATATATTAGTTTTAGTTGGACGTAATACCTTTATCTTATTTATTTATTTTTATGTGGTGCTGAGGATTGAACCTAGCACCTAGTGCTAAGTGAGCACTCTACCATTGAGCCACAACCGCAGCCCCACCCTAAAATTTCTTGAAATGGTCAACTTCCCCCACTACTATATCACCCTATATTTGCATATCAACCTAATCAATAGATGATAATAATTTACAAGAAAATAAAAATCAATATAGCCTTTAGGTAATATTTTCTTTAAAAGAATGTCAGCTTGCAAGAGTCCTCAACATGAATCCGTTAGGATTTTGAAGTCCAGAATTTAAACAAAGCTGAATTCTAAACAGATAACTGATTGAGAATTAAATTTAAATTTAAATTTAATTTAAATTTAAGTTTATTGCTAAATAAATTTTATCAAGGTGTACTTTTGTAATGCAACTTTGTAAATGAAGAAAGAGCACAAATTGATCAGAATGGAAAGGCGCAAACCCATTTGCAGCTTTCTTTCTCATAATTCATCTCTGTCTCCATGCTCTCACTATCCTATCAACACACTAGATCATATAAAACACATTGGGAAGCCATATTCCTGTTTCACAAAACAAAAATGGGATTTTAAAGTTATCCTGATATCTATTAGTATAGCTACAGATTTGGGGATAAATAACCCACTTCTTCAAGATATGGCATTTTCCTAAAGGGGGAAAGATAAATGATCAGTGAATGATTTAAATGATCTTCACTGAGTTGGGTCCATGATGATATTGATACAACTGGTAAGTAAGCTATCATAGTGACTCACACATCGCACAGGATTTGGTAGAACTTAACAAGGCAATCCTAATGACCAATTATCATGGCCCCAGTAAGTTATTTCCTGACTAGATGAAGCAACCTACTGATTTACTCTTTGTACCCCAAATTCCTATTACTTGAAAATAAACCATGTAAAAAGAGGCTACCTTACTTTAGGTTCAGTGTGCCCATTTCTCCCTGCAGGTCCAGGAGGGCACAGACCCTCTATGAATGCAAGTCATTGACTCTCCTGTTAAAGCACCCTTCCATGAGAACAGCACTCTCACCAGGAATACTATATTTATTATTAGAAAATAAACACCATCATTCCCAGAGACACTTTTGAAGGACCCACCGGGGTTTACCTCTACTCTAGGCATTATAAAACCAAGTCTTCTTATCTCACCATCTTGTCTCTCTTCAGGTCAATTAAATCTGAATTGACAGATTTCACAAATAAAAATACAAGAATCCCAGTTACAATTAAATTTCAGGAACCATACAGAGGTGCTTCATTCTCTCCTAAACAGAAAAACCTAATTGGACATTTTTAAATTATAATTCATTGGCTGAAAATAAAGAGTTCTACTGTACTATAGACTACATAAATGGTCATTAAAACTCTAGTTTCGTACCCCCACCCTGTGAGTTATTATCAGATTTGCAGTTCATTAATTCTTGAGATATCCACAGTTTATAATTCTCTTTTCTGTCAGTATAAAGATTTAATCACTTAGATCTCTTAATTTTTACAAATACTTCATCTGCATTTTGATTAGCATTAGTTTGAATAGCCTAACAACATCATTTGTGGTTTATCATCAATGATTTACATTGTTTATAGATAATCTAGAACTAAAAGTATAATGTCACATATTCTTAATTTTAAGTTATTTTTAAAAAATATTTGACCACCAGTAACATTTCCAACTCTATTTAAATTTTTATAAAAATCACATTTGGATTCCTCTAAATATCAAGCCATGCTCCATGGTCCATGAATATATTCATCAGGACCACAGCCCGTGGTGTGCAAATTTATCAATAACTTGCAAGTAACAGAACTGAAAGATCGCCCCAATTTGAAGTCTACTGACAACTCTCTGAAGCTAAAACCTTTCAGTCTATCAAGCATGGATTTATTCATGATTTTTGACCTTAAGAGATTTAGGGGGAAAACACTAAAAATTGAAAGGTCTAATTATTGGATAAAAACTACTCATAGAACTTAAATTATTATTCTAAAATCCATAGCCAGCACTGATGGTATAAAACAATAAAGACATTCAAAAGTTGCTGTCCCCTTCCTTTTCCTTTAAATAGCAACATGGACTTTTTTCTGGCTAGACCTAATACTATCTAAAGGTATGTTTTTATGTCCCCATTAAAAGTAGGATTAAGGAGACCACAAATATTGGACAAGTCTATTATAGAAATATATCTAACCACCAAAGCACTTGGAAAAGATTCAAGATTATCTCCTTTGGGGATAAATTTATATTCCCAGAAACAGTACATGAAGAAAATGCCTCTGAGAAGAAGTAGATGACATCATGGTACCCTAAATTCTTCATTAAACAAAATCTCAGATTTTTTTTCAGATTTATATAGAAACAAGTCCAGAGTTTTCAAATTGTCATACATTATATTGAGATTAATATTTTAGAACATTTTTCCCATTGTGCAGTGTGTTATCACCTTCATATCAGCAAAGAAAATGACCCAGGCAGATTCAAAACATATGACTAAGTATTAAGGGAAAGGGCTTTGGTGTTTCCATTTTACCAAGTATAACAAAGACATCAAGGAAAGTCCTGATGGGGAAAATGTGGCTCCTGATAAGTTAGTCTGGAAATTTAAAGCAAAGGAAAGCTGGGTAAAACTATGAACATTTTCCTTTACTTCATGGGAAAAGAAAATACAGTTATTCCCACCTTCATATGTTCCCATGGCTACATCTAGGGTTTTATTCTGCATGATCAGTAAAAGTTAGAGATAACTACAGAGATGGACCCAGACACCACATCCTATGCATAAACAGGGATAGTAAAGCAAACTCTGGCTTTTGAAATAGGGCCATGCAGTCTCCAAGTCAGCCTTGGCTCCTGCCTAATAGAAAATAAAAAAGACAAAAGAAGACAGCTTACTTCAACAAGACTAGTTTTACTTCACTGAACTTGTTACCCTGCATGGTGAAGTTGCAGGGTTTGCTGCCCCTGACATATTACCAAGGGCAGATGATTGGCATTCTTACAGGAAGCCAGAGAGGAGGGAGCTTTAGAAGTCTGGGGCTATGGGAAAAAGGCTCACCTAGGAGGTGACACAGGAATTGGAAGGACTACAATGATGATAACTGGGAGCAAAAGTTTGGAGGAAAGGCCTATGTGGCACTATAGAAGAACACTCCAGAAATTGAACTGCTTCAGAGATGTTATGTAGGGAGCTTAGCAGAGTCAATGGAAAGTTGAAAGAAGCCAGAAACACAGGACTAAAATGCCATAATAACTAGATTAGACACCCTAGACCCTTGCTACTTGAACTCTGATATATGGACCAGCAGCATCAACATCATCTGTATACCTGATTCAACAGACCTCTTGAATCAATTGTCCATTTTGATAAGAAAGCCATAGGAGTCTTACGTACACTGATATTGGAAAAGCACTGCCCCATTGTTTTACTTAGTTTTTTCTCTGCTGTGACTAAAAGACCCAACCAGAACACTATAGAAGAGGAAGTTTATTTGAGAGCTCATAGTTTCAGAGGTCTTAGTCCACAGAAGGCTGGCTCCATTCCTCAGGGCCTAAGGTGAGGCAGAACATTATGGCAGGAGATTGTGGCAGAGGGAACCAGCTCAGATGATGATCAGGAAGCAGAGAGACTCCACTCTCCAGATACAAAATATATACCCCATAGCCATGCACTTCCTCCAGCCACACCCCCTGCATCCAGTTACAACTCAATTAATCCCATCAGGGATCAATTCACTGATTAAGTTAAGGCTACAACTCAATCATTTCTCCACCAAACCTTCTTTCATTTCATATATGTGAGCTTTGGGGAGACACCTCACATCCAAACCATAACACCCAGTATTTGGTTGAATCCCCAGGTACTAAAGCTGAAGGTAAGCTCTGAAATGTCTTTGAAAGAAACATCCCAAATTATACAAAAGAATGGAAAACACCAAGCAATAGTTAATAGACATTAACCTGAAGAAGATGAATAGGATGGATGTAAGAGAAAAGGAATGAACTTCAATCACTTGAAAGATAGTAACAATAAATGTAGACATGACTTTAAACAATCTCTTTGAATCCCAGTTTGATGCGAAGAAACAAAGGATGTATTAAGCATCAAGAATCTCTCCCTAAGGTTCTTCAAAAGACCAGGAATGGAACCACAATATGACCCCAGCTACACCACCCCTCAGCATTTATCCAGAAGAATTAAAATCAGCAAACTATAGAGATATAGGCATTCCCACGATTATAGCAGCACAATTCACAATAGCCAAATTATGGAACCAGCTGAGGTACATATCAGTAGATGAATGGATAAAGAAAAATACACACACACAAACACACACACATGCGCACACACACACACACACAATGGAGTTTTATTCAGCCCTAAGAACAGAATTATATCCTTTGCAGGAAAATATGTAGAACTTGAGAAGTAAGTGAAACAAGGCAAACTCAAAAAGTCAAAGGTCATATGTTTTCTCTCAGATATGGAAGTTTTAAAAAAGTTAGGAAAAAAGTGGGTACAGGAGTCTCATGAAAATACAAGGAAGACCTGTAGAGAAAGTGAACTGGTAAAGGAAGGAGTGAGGGGAATGGGGAGGTCCTGAGGAATGAAATTAACAAATTATGCTTGTGCATGTATGACTATATATATCAATGAATCCTAGTAATATGCATAATTTTAATGCACCAATAAAAAAATTTTAAAAATTAATCAGAAAGCTGGGCACAATGGCGCACATCTGTAATCCCAGCAACTCAGAAGGCTAAGGCAGGAGGATTGAGAGTTCAAAGCCAGCCTCAGCAAAAGCAAGGTACTGAGCAAGTCAGTGAGACCCTGTCTCTAGATAAAATACAAAATAGGGCTCGGGATGTGGTTCAGTGGTCGAGTACCCCCAAGTTCAATCCCCAGTACAAAAAAAAAAAATCAACCAGAAAAAAAACAAACTCTCCTTGTGCAGTCACACACTGCATAATGACATTTTAGTCAACAGCTGACCACACATGGCAGTGATCTCATAAAATTATAATAAAGCTGAAAAAGTCCCTAGTGACATCATCATTAGCAGCAGAGCATCAAATCACATGCATTACTCATGGATTTGTGGATATGTTGGTGTCAAACGTACTGCAGTGCCACTCACATAAAAGTACAGCACATACAACTATGTATAGTACATAAGACTTGATAATATTAATAAGTGACTATGTTAATAGTTTATGTGTCTAATATCACATTAAATCAATATACTAGAATGTATTCCCTATACTCAAAAAGGTACTTAACATAAAACAGCATGTTGCTTTATGCACCAGCCTCATATATCTTGTTTACGTCCTCTCTTGATTATATCAAGAGGCTACCGTGAGTGACTGACCTACACTATCTGGGTTTATGAAAGAACACACAATAACAACATCACCTAACAATGCATTCCTCAAAACATGTTTATGCAAAGTAATGTGTGGCTGCACCTAGGAAATTCATTCCAAAAGTAGCTCCATCCCTTCTTCCTCCATCCCTGGACTACAGGAAGCAGAATCCCTGGCTGGGATATTTGGCCACTAGTAAATAGAGCTCTATATGAGGAATACTCCGAACCCTGGAAGATAGCAGGAATTCCACAAGTGTGGTTACTGTTGTTGTTATAATAAGAACAATTACTATTAAGAATTGTGACTGACTGTGCCTCTGACCTATCCAATCTGCTCCCTCCAGGCTGCGTTTTCTTAGCTCTTTGGGATTTTCAAGAACTTGAGTGAGACAGACCTGGACTTGAGGCAAACCAGCAGCAAACTGCAGAATCCAGCCATCTCCTTCCCCATCCAAGGAAAGTAAAGCCAGAGAAAGGAGCCAATGAGTCTTAATGTCTGTTTAAAAGATGTAGTTCAATCATCTCACTTTACAAAATTAGAAAATACAGGCATCCTCTTTGCTTAAGTTCAATAATACAATTATCATTAAACACAAAAACACATCTCTAACTTTCAAATAAATTGTCTTTTTTTTTTTTAGAAGATGACAATGACGATAATGATGACTAATGCTGCTGAAAATATTCTACCCTGGCAAATTACTCTGTGGTACCTTAAAACCATAAGCTCTACAAATCTCATCCCATCCTAATGCATTGCTCTGTACAACCCAGGAAGGAGACGCGCCTTCATCATTCATCAGGCATCCTTTCTAATGCAGTCTGGGTTCCCTTTTCGAAGTCCCTCATTTGCACACTGGTCAGGCTGCCTTCTCACATTTCTGCCCTTAGTAGATTTTTGCTACTGTTTTTCTCATTTAAATATTTATAAGCCTATGAAGTTATGTTCCAGTTCATCAATAGTAATTCTTCTTATATTTAATAGTGGAGAAATGTGAAACACTACATACTGAGCTAATGTTTCCATCTCTCTTGCTATGTACAAATTTCTTTCTTGTACCAGCCCCTGAGCCTGCAGCCCACATCATCCCCACTCTGACACTGAGTCAATATTTGGAAGGCGTGAAGCTTCTTGGAATGCCCAGCTTCCTGTGATTTTCTATGTGATGTCCCAGCCAAAGGTTTGGGGGGAAAATGTGTTAAATCCTTTTCTCAAATCTACACCAAAATAAACTCTGATGGAGCAACAATTTACATTTTTACAAATAAAGTACTTAAAAGACGACAGAGTGCTGATATTATCCTGACTTTTTAAACCAATCAGAAACCTTAAAGACAATGAATATATAACTGAATAAAAATACAAAACCCATGAAATGAAAAATAGTAATATATTGTTAGTAATGTTAAATGGCAAATAAGTGGGGTAAAAACTTGTAACATGAACATTGAATGTGGATAAAGCTGTTTAAAATAAATAAAGGGTGTGGTAGCACACACCTGTAATCCCAGCAGCTTGGGAGGCTGAGACAGGAGAATCGCAAGTTCAAAACCAGCCTCAGCAACTGTGAGGCACTAAGCAACTCAGTGAGAACCTGTCTCTAGATAAAATACAAAATAGGGCTGGGGGTGTGGCTCAGTGTTTGAGTGCCCTGAGTTCAATCCCCAGTATTAAAAAAAAAAAAAACACGGAGATACACTTGAAAAAACTTTTAAATGTTTAATGATAAAGATTATAAAAGGAATATTTGGGAAAATAAGGAATATAATCGATATGCATATGAAAAGTATTTAATCTTCTTTGAATCAAACAAATACAAATCAAAGTCATGCTTATAGCACTGTATTTTTCACCAATTAACACCCATTTACTGATAGTAGTAGTATTGGTAGACCCACATTTTCTAGATAGCAATTTGCTGACATTTAAAACTGTGTTATGTTTCACTCAGAAATGCCACTTTTAGAAATATATCTTAATTAAATGCAAAGTTATTGGTTATTAAAGCAACCAACAATGGAGGGTATAGATAAAAAGGAATACAACTGCAGCCATGAAAATTAATGATTTAGCTCTGTAATTGTTAACTTAAAGGTTGTTCATGATATATTGCTATCTCAGGGGATGAAACAGGCTTCTGCATGACAGCTTTTCTTATTTACTTTGTGTAAACTGAAATGATGATGTGCATCTGTTTGTGTAGGGAACAAAAATACAAAAGATTTTTTACTACATTTTATATAATTTTCTTATTGTAGAGTACTTATTCTACTATATGCTGATTATAATTAAAAATATATAAATATTTACAATTTGGAACTGAGGAAAGCAGGCGAGAGGCAGTACACAAAATATTCAGAAGAATGGGCTTCCTCTTAGTAAAAAAGTGAAATAGAGCCCCGTTCTTTCACAGTGGCTCATTATAGGGGGAAGAAAGATGAACTGCAGTACTGCTGTCTCCTTTGCTCTGAGGAGGATTCCATTGCTTGGTCCACTTTCTTAACTATTTGAGGAATTTTAAACATCAATATGGGTTATATTGGACTTCAAGCAAGTGAGAGTTTCCTAATGGTTTATTTAGCTAACATTGGCAATGTATGTCAATCTATTATTTATGAAAGATTTGAAAGAACTGTGCTAGTTCTATGTTTCTTTCATTATGTTAGAACTTTTTAATTGACAAATAAAAATTGTACCTATCTACAGTGTACAACATGACGTTTTGACATGTATAGCTATTGTGGAATGGATAAATCAAGCTAACATATGCTTTCATTTCACACACGTTTTAAAGGTTAGAACACTTAAATCCAGTGGATTGGCAATTTTGAAGTATAAAAACAGATTTCTTAAATTTATTTCTCCTAATTTTACATCCTTGGACCAATGTCTCCCTGTTACCCCATCTTCTAGTAGTCACCACTTTGCTTTCTACTTCTCAGTGCAACTTTTGGGATTCCCCAGATGAGAAAGATCAGGCAGTATTCGTCTTTCTGTGCCTGGCTTATTTAACCAACCTAAAGGTGCATCAACAAATGAACAGATTTAAAAAAAAATGTGGTGTATGTACAATGGAATGCTATCAAGCCATAAAAAGGAAAAAGACTCTGTCATTTGGAACCACAAGGAGCCTAGCAGACATTATATAAACAAAATAAGCTAAAAGAACTTTTGAGTGTGCCCCATACTGGTCATTTTTTTCTGGCCATCCTTTACATTGGCCTTTTCAGAATGCCTATCCTAACCATGCCTATTTCGAGCTTAAGTATAATAACAGTATTACCAACATGTGCTACAAACCAGAAAAAAAATGTAAAATTAAAATTTTAAGTTAGAAAATAAAAGCCTTCATCATTTGAAAATCAAAAAGATCAAAATGAGCAGAGACTATACTGAAGACCAGGACTACCTGCTTCAAGGAAGAAGGATGTTCATTTGCATAATTACAACAGCATCATGTGAATAAACTAATAGACTGTGGGCATGGACCTGGACCTGCCATAAATTTTCAGGTAGCTTTTAACAGGGTTTATTGGGGAGGAAGGAGAGTAAGAAGCAGTACACAAAATATTCTGACACTTTTTATAGAGGCATATCAAAGAGACAGGTTTCCAAAGGATCAATTAAATGAAAATCCTCTCTGAATGAATTGGTAGTTTTCTTGGTACTCAAGGGGCTCAATATTATTTTGGCTTTCATTTCAAATGTTTAGAGTGTCATGATTTCTTTGTCTTATTTATTTATTGGTTCTTTTTATTTACACATGACTTTAGAACTGATTTTTACATAAGTATACAAGCTTGGAATACATCTTATTCTAGTTGGGACCCCATTCTTGTGGATGTACATGTCGGTGGGATTCACTGTGATGTTTTCATATTTGTGCAAAGGAAAATTATGTCAAATTCATTCAAATGTCTTTCCTTTTCTTATCCCCACTCCCTTCCCTCCATTCTCCATTGTCTAATTTACTGAACTTCTATTCTTCCCCTGGATCCTTATTGTGTGTGAGTGGGTTAGCTTCCACATATCAGAGAAAACATTCAGCCTTTGGCTTTTGAGGATTGGCTTATTTCACTTAGCATGATAGTCTCTAGACCCATCCCTTTACTTGCAAATGTCACAAAGTCATTCTTATCTATGGCTGAGTAATACTCCATTGTGTATGTATACTACATTTTATTCATTTATTCATCTGTTGAAGGGCACCTAGGTTGGTTCCATAGCTTAGCTATTATGATTTGAGCTGCTATAAATATTGACATAGCTGTGTCACTGTAGCATGCTGATTTTGAATCCTTTGGAATATATACCAAGGAGTGGAATAACTGGGTGGTTTCATTCCTAGTTTTTTTGAAGAATCTCCATACTGCTTTGCAGTGTGTTTGCACCAGTTTGCAGTCCTAACAGCAATGTATGAGTGTGCCTTTTTGCCCATATCCTCACCGACATTTATTGTTACTTGTCTTCTCTATAATTGCCATTCTGACTGAGATGAAATCTCAGTGTAGTTTTGATTCGTATTTCTCTAATTGCTAGAGATGATGAACATTTTTTCATATATTCGTTGACCATTTGTAGTTCTGTGAAGTGTCTGTTCAGTTCCTTTGCCCAGTTTTTGACCAGAAATTCTGCACCTACTAGAAGAAAATGTAGGCCCAACTCTCCACATAATGGCTCAGGAAATTACTTCTTTACCAAGACTCCTAAAGCACAAGAAGTAAAATTAACACTCAATAAATGGCATCAAACTAAAAAGCTTCTTTATTCACAGCAAAGGAAATAATCAAGAGTGTGAAGAGAGAGACTACAGAATAGGAGAAAATCTTTGCCACCTGCATCTCAGATAGAGAATTAATTTCCAGGATATGTAAAGAACTCAGAAAACTTAACACCAAAACAAAACAAAAATTCCCAATTGATTCCTTTGCCTTTAAGTTTCCATCTCTAAGGTACAGGCCCTTAAATAGGAAGGACCCTGGAACCTTGTGCCTGCAGTTTAGAGAAGTAACCAGCAGATGGCAACATTGGCTTATTGAGTTATGTCACAGGACTCAGTCTCCAGGCATGGGCTGTGACCAACCCCCTAGAGATTCTCCCTACTAACTTTTTCTTAAAAAAAAAAAAAAAAAAAAGATAAAGAAAGAAAAGAAAAGAAAAAGAAAAAGAAAAGAAATTATGAAGACTCTGGAATTAGTGGAAATTAAGGACCCCTAATACCACTAAGTTTTTGTAAGTATTTTTAAAAGATTATAAGAAATGCATTTTCTTTTTCAAATTTTGAAATTTTGATCTATAGGTATTTTGAGTTTCACAGCTAATGTTACCAATTGATTTTTTTGTAAATTCTACAATAAGACTATATTTTTCTGCATCCTCACAGGTGGCTTTAGTTGCTTTCTTCGAGTCCTGCATATTCTAGTTATAGTGAGATTTCAGCATTGTTGTATGACCCTCACACTCAAGTAAACTGATATCTTTAATCATCTCTCAGCAAGGATGCTGACCACAGTGGTCAAGAGCTCTTGGTCCTGGTGTCAAAAGAGCTATGGGCTTAAATTGTTCACCCATTACTTGTTAAACCTAAGTAAAATAGTGTTAATAATATACCTATCTCACAGAATTAAATAAGAGAACTTGTATTTAAAGTGCTAAATTTAAAGCACTGGGCCTGTCTCATTCATGCTATTAATCCTTATAACATGTCCTTGATTGGGCACTTTTTCCTCTGTTTATATGGTCAGATTAGGAAAAAATAAATAAAATGGAAGTAGCTAACTCACCATAGCTTCCTACCTTAATCACAAAAGAAGGACAAGGCCAATATATTGGCAGGGTGACTAGGTTTTCCTTTTATACCTGACTTCAATCTCCTCTCATGTCCTCTCAGGTTGCATCTTTGCAGAGAAAGAGCTCATCTGTGTTGTATCCCATAGTCCTACTTACCAGACCTGTAGCTTTTTCTATAGCTGTTTGGAAGCTTGGGTTTTGTTTGTTTGGTTTCTCTCTTTCCTCCATATCTACTATTTTGAAGAAATCTCTTACTTGGCAAGGTCACTTCTTTTAGTTTTCTTTACAAATATGTTCAGCACATGAGAAAGATTTACTAAAATGACGGGGCTTCATCATTTTATTTTCTACAAATTCCCTCCAACTCTACTACATTTCATTTTTCTCTTTCCTTACTTTATTCTCTTGTCATAACTGGCCAAATTAGCAAGCGAGTTGCAGTAAACATTATGCCATTAACCTACTAACCTCAGAACATTCTGCATGATAAACCTAGGTGATGATCTCCCTGCCTCCTCCCTCTTATGCTCTCTCTTTCTCCCTCCCCAGCCTTTATCTCACAGTCACAGCTTACAGGGAACCTAGTTTAAAATTCCACTTCAAAATCCATTCAACAAAGACACCTGCATTTTGTTCTCACTGTGGATGAGTTGTTCAGTTTTATAAGCTGAAAACATTGCAGCATAACTAGGAAGAATGACCCTTTCTTTAGAGCCTCAGTTCAGCAATTCAGCTGTGGGAGCCAAATTGCCTCTATAAGGGAGATGAAATGACACTGCCTGCATCTAGTTTCCATTAAGGTCTACCCTATCTATGCTGAAGCTGGTTAATAATTTGCACGTCTTTTAGAATCCTAACCAGTTCTATTCTATTCTGCTAGGAACCCTGACCCCTTACTTAACAAATAAGTAAATGGTACGAGGGAGTTCCTTGCCCACAAAGTGGTCCCTTCACCACTTGCTATCCAACAAAAACCCATTCCAATATTCAGCTTCCACTTAAGAGCCTGAGTTTCCAAGCAGTAATGGTCACACCATAAATGGCAGTAGAATTCTAGCTCACAATCCTCCCAGTAATCAGCCTAGGAATCCAAACCATAAACTTCTGCAAGAATCAGCAAAGAAAGTTCAGGACTTGACCAAGTCAATGACTGCCAGTTTCACTCTTTTTTTCTCCCTGCTCTCTTTCCAACTCAGGACCAAACAAAGAAAGCCAAATATGTTCCCCAAATGCCCCTCCTGTAATTAGCCTGCCTAGAGCTTCCTCAATGTCCAATCAGAGCATATCTGGATCTATTTATCTCTCTATAAAGTTTTCCCACTCTTCTGCCTTTCAGTCTCTGCAAGTGGTAGCTGCTGAGTGCCTTGCTGTGGTAAGCTCTAAACAAATACCTCTGCTTGATCTCACCTGCATAGTCTTTGTTACTTCCACAGTACTTCTGGAAGTTCCTGAGATAGGATTTGCATTATATATCTCCCCTGCTATTAGGTTTCAATCAGGTGCATTATCCATGCCTTGCTGCTTGTGGCTTGTTGAGTCCACAAAAATGTGGTAAATCAGCAAAGGTCTGAACTCTGCTCTCTTTTGAGTCCCCTGGCTATTTGTTCCTGGTTTGTTAAATAAATATTATTATAAGTTACCATTTGTTTGACCTTGTTGCCTGGCCATTCCTATCATTCCCTTTTGCTTTCTTTTGTGCTTCTGTTTGTATTACACTATTTAAAAGTGTTGTTTATCATGAAGAGGAGAATCACAGGAACACAGGCATGGGCGCTGTAATACTTCATGCCCGCCTCCCAGACTGCTGAGATTTGGGTTCTCACCAGACCAGTTTCCATTTGTACAAACTTTGCTGTGGGCCACTAATAAAACTGAATGACTTCTTGCTTCCAATTCAGTTTTTTGTGCTGAGAGTTTGGTTTTGATGCAGAGAGGGTTCTCTCTGCTTTTCTGCCTACCAAGGGGTACACATTGTCAACTCTGCATTTATAGGAAGCTGACTGTATGGGGACCTGAGACATGAATATCTATATAAACATAACTTTTTTGGGGGGGCGGGGGGCACTGAGGATTTAATCCAGGCCTTGTAACATGCTAGGCAAACCCTCTGCCACTGAGAGTTACATCCACGGCCTTTTTTTTTTTTTTTTTGAGACAGGGTTTCACTAAATTGCTGAGGCTGGCCTCAAACTTGCCATCCTCCTGCCTCAGCTGGGATTATAGGCAGGCACCATCACAACCAGCCAAATGTCACTTTCCACCAATCATTGTCAGGCCTCATGGGTCATTAAGTCTGTCTTCTCCAAGAAAAACTCCTGATTCTTCTATGTACATTCACTAAAATCCCAATTCTTGAGCATATATTTTTAAATAGCACTAGCTGACCAAAATTTGAGTCTTCAAAGGTTACTCTGTGGAAGATTGGACTTGAGCAAAACTGTTCCACTTGAGAGGGGCCTCTGGAAAAAAGGGAATGATTTCTCAGACCCAATGGGCAGTATTTTTCTATTGATGTGCAGAGGGCTCCAAATGAAATTCTCATTAAAAAATTGCTTCACTAAAAGATCCTTTGGCCAAAACTAATGAAAAACTTGACAGACTTAAGCAAGTACAGTTCATTTCCCTAGTAAATTCTCTCCTTCTTTATCCTTCAGTTCTCTGCATACATCCAGATTTTGCTATGTCCTTTCCTCACTCTCTCTTCTCTGTCTTATCCTCTCTCCTCTTGGCCTTGTCTAGACCTTTTCCAAATGACTCTCCTAAAACCCCAGAATGTTATTTGCCTCTAAGGACCCATTTTTCCCAGACTCAGGTATATAGGCAACATGAGAATTTAAACTTCTGATTTGAGCTGAATTACAAGCTACAATCAAAGATTTCCCTAAACCCAGAAAGGAACAGAAGGTACTCAGAAGAATTTATAATCATTTGAGTGAATACTTGACCTATGTTAACTTAGACACGTTGGTGGAATCTCAGATGCTAAATCCTTGATGGCAAATGCTGATTAGACCAACCAGAAAGAGAACTATAGGATTCTTCTTTTCACCATAAACCTAAGGATTGAAATAGGACTAAAAAGTAGTCCTGTACCTGAAACATTTCCAACAAAAATTGATTGGACTATAATTCAATCATGCAAACAGGGAATAGATGAAACTGTACAATGTTTTCAGGAGAGAATAGAAAATTCCTTTTGGCAACATTTGAGAATTAAGAAGGTGTTGATGTAACACCAACCCTTCCATCTAATTTTGTCAATGAAGTTATACCTGAAAATGGAGACTCAATTTAGAGACAGAAATTAGAATGGAAAGTAGCCCCTTTATCTGAGTTACAGCATCCCAGAGAACAAAAGGGCTTTAGAACAAAAACAAGACAGAGCCCAAAATAAACTTATACTTCTGCAGATCAAAAAGCCAGGTATCTCTCTTTCTAACTGATCACAAACCGACAAGAACACTTGTGCACAGTAGCAGAAAAGACACTGAAAAAAAAAACATAAAAAGATCTTACAAAAGAAATACCAATACAAAAAAATCCCTCAATGCATATTGGTGTGTTCGTTCTGAGGAAGAAGAATGCTTCCAATATCCTGCCTTAAATCCTCAAGATGAATTCACTGCAGTATAGGTGGCCAACCTCCAGGCAGGTACAAAAGCTCTTCTCTGCCAACTTTGTCTGGATTCTTCCTTGAAGTAATTATGTACATAAGTAGCAGGTCTTTCAAATAATGCTCAGATTTTCCCTCTCTCAGTAAAACTGTAACTCTTAGCCCTTGAATAAAGAAAGTCCCTACCCTAGGATGCCACCTTGCAAATTGACTAGAAAGAGATTTTGCAAATGAAATTGCAATATTAAATGCAAACCAGTTGGACTATTCTTGAGGTTCCAGAGAACTGCTTTAGTTGTATTTGTGTCCACCCAGGTATCTTTACTCCTTCACTGGGTCTCAAGCACATCCCAGAGAGAGATCTGGACATATGCATCAGTTCCCAAACTGTCACAAATTTAGTGGCTTAAAACAATGCACATCTATTGCTTTACAGTTCTAGAGGCCATAGTACAAAATGGGTCTTACTGGGATAAAATGCAGACTCAAAGGGAGAAGCCACTGGCTCTATTTTTCAGCTTTAGGGGCCATTTAAATTCCTTGGCTCATGGCCTCTTTTTTCCACCTTGAAATTGAACAGTGGGATATCTTGAAATCTCTAACTCTGACCTTCTTCTTATCCCCTTAAGGACCCCTGCAATTACACTGAGCACACCTGGACAATCTTGCATTATCTCCCCTTCTCTAAGTTACCTGATAAGGAACTTTCATTCTACAGATAGACTTAACTCCCCTTCCTACAGAGCACAACACAGCCAGTTTCTGGAGAGTGAGATACAGGCTCTTGGGAAGAGAGAGGGGGAACTATTGATTTTGTTTACCATAACATGATTCCTGACATTCTATGGACTAAAATTTTCACCGACATAGGAAGTCACAGATAAAGAACATAATAAAATTCAGATAGATTTATATACCAAATACTTACCAAATTTCTGTAATATCCCTTGAAGCCAGAAACAAAGGAAGAACTTGATCTTATGAGGAAAGCCTAATATCCAAAGCCCCCTCATATCCTGCACTAGTGTCTACCATATTCCTGACCTTCCAGTAAAGGAATCAAACAAGTAAGGATATTGATTTTTCAAGACTTTGGAGACATCAACAAGATTATTAAACTTCACTCCCCCACAGAACCCAGCCCAAATACCATTGACTCAATCCAAATTAAGCTGCTTGCTGAAATCTAGTGGATCTCTGCTCTGCCTTTTTTAGTGTATCTCTAGACCAGTGAAGTCAACACCTTTGCACCAGGTGAGACCTGGGGAGGACACCAGTACACCTGGACAGTCATGCCTTAGTCACGAAAGCCCTCCCCTGTTTTTCTGAAATGATCATATAAGGCTAAAAAGATGCTTTCCTTCTGATTCAGTTTTGTATACTATGTGAATAATCTGAAATATCTCATTATGAATTGACTAAGGCTCAGGAAGTAATGCTCTCCTCTAAGACACCAATCATGAGCAGCCCTCCTGAACCCAAAGATGACTTCTCCTCCTTCCCCACCTCCACCCCCCAGAGCTGGGAATAACACTCAGGTCCTCTTGCATTCTAGGCAAGACAAGTACTCTATCATTGAGTCACATATCCAGTTCAAGAATGCTCTTTAAAAGCTTCCTTCTCTAGGCATCCTTGATTCTAAAAAGTCTTTTGCTGTGCCTAAGTGATCTGCACATGGTGAGGTTTGAACTCAACTTCAAGAGAAACATCAAAAATCTATTGCTTACTACAGCCTCACCCTTGGCATGGCCGCAAGGAGACATCAAAAGGTTTCTTAACTTACCATCCACTTTAATTGAAGTTTCAGTAGAGGTAAGAAACTCCTTTGGCTGAAGAGCTTTCCAAAGTCATGTACTACTCCAAAAGCAATCTAACATCTGTAATGTACATTTCATCTCTGCTTTTTAGCTAAACAGTAATCACCAGTGTCCTTGTCTCAGGACAGAAGCTACAGCTACAAAATTTATCAGTGTTTCAGAATTAGTTCTCAGCTTCCCACCTGATTTCATGGTTCCTCACACAATGATAGTACTATGGATTGAGAGCAAGCAACACTTTTTTAGTCAGTCAAACTCTTATGAGTCTGTTCCTCTCCTCATATTACTAACTTCCCTCAGTACCCTAAATCCTGCCACTCTCCCACTGCTACCAGAGGAAGGGAAACTTTATAAACATCTTACCTGAGTCAGGGAACCTTCTGTATTTCACTCAGGGTTACTGGATATCCCCAGTGCAAACCTTATCTAATATTATTTACTATTAGATCAAATCTCAAGACAGAAAAAAGGAGGTTATCAAGCAGTGTTTCATCAACAATTAAAGTTATTCCTTTGAATGTTGTCTTCTAACTGAAGTGATATCAATTCAGGTGGCAGAATTTATTATACTTACTAGAGATTATAATTTAGCAAAAGACAAGAAGCTAAATGTACAGAGAGCATATTGCTTTGGGAGTAGTACATGATTTTGGAATACTCTGAAACCAGATTCTTTCCTTTACTGAAAGGTCCATCAAAATTGACAATAAGTTAAACTTTTCAATGACTCCTAAAGAGCTGGATTTTATAAAGATTGAGTCCTGCCCACTCTATGCAAAAAAAAAATTGAGATAATATAGAACCTATAAGAAACGCCATAGCAGTTAATTCTGCTAAATAAGTAGCCTTCACCAGGGTTATGATCATAATTAAATCTCAAAGGGTTTGACTCTCTAAGGGGATTCAAAAAAGGCCATTGAGAAATGCCAATATTAAGTCCCTGAAAAGGAATAATTGGAAAAAAAATTACTCATTCCATTTCTCTCAGATAGTCTCTGGCATTCTCAATAAGAATGCATGAAGGCACAACATTGTTTTCAAATGTTTATTATTAGCTAAACTTTTTTATGAAGTTACTCCCCATGATATGGACAAATTGGTTACAACCCCAAGTCTACCTGGTTGTTGGGAAAATTCTACAGAAAGCTGAGGTTATTTTCAGGTCATGTGTCATCCAACCTGAAATGACATAATCAATAACATAATCCTGGAAAAAAAAAATAAAGATGGGACATGGCCAGGAACCTCAAGAACCTTCTAAACATCTTCAGATGGATTTTATCCAGCTTCTGATCTCCATGAGATTTTAATTCATTTTAGTTATTGTAGGTGTTTATAGGGTGGGTTGAAACTTCCCCTTGCTATAGCTTTCATAGTCACTAAAAAAACTCCTTGTTATTATTATGTGTTTCTAACATGGTGCATATGGCTTTACCCACAAGTAATCAAAGCATGTACTTAATGGGAAACAGTATAAAATAAATTCTAGATGTAAGGCATGCTGTACTCAAAAATTATACTTTAACGCCTACAACCTTAGTTATTGCTTAATTTAAAGTGAAACATAAAAACATAAAAATTGCACATATTAAGGGGTTAATATGTAATGTTTTGATACATATATACATTGCATAATGCATAAGTGAGGTTATCCATATCTATTTTCTCAAACATTTAGTATTTAACTATGGTAAAAACTTTCAAAATCCTTTCTTCTAGATTTTTGAAATGTATAGTACATTATTGTCATCTATATTCACCCTCCTGTATAATAGTATACCATAAGGGCTTGTTCCTATATAACTACAACTTAATACCCATTAATCAACTTTCTCCTCCTTCTCTCCCTCCCTCCCTTCCTCCTATTCTGCCTATTCTCTGTAACTACCATTTTTTACTCTCAAATTCTATGAGATCAACGTTTTTAGATTCCACATATGAGTGAGAACATGTATTAGTATCTGCGCCTGGCTTATTTTACTTCACATAATGATCTGCAGTTTCATCCACATTGTCAGAAATGATAGGATGTCTTTTGCATGGCTGAATAGAATTCCATTGTGTATATGTTTCACCTTTTCTCTATCCTTTCATCAATCAATGGAAAATTAGTTGTTTCTACTTCTTGGCTATTGTGAATAGTCCAGCAATAAACATGGGAGTACAGTTTTCTCTTGAACATATTGATGTAATTGATTTTGTATACAGAACCAGGAGTGACCACCCACCATCACATTAAAAGTCTGGAAGAACCAATGGCATCCTTGAATTAAAATTAGCAAACATTTCAGAAGTCTATGAAAGGTAAGATCAAAATTATTTCCACTAGCCATTTTGACCACATTGTCCCTCCCTCAATGACAGAGCAGTTATCTACCTATGATATGGTAATTGGAAGGCCCATTCATTCAGGGTCTCCCCTCCAATACTAGGCTCTTTCCTGATGCACAAAGATGACAAAATATCACCAGGATTCATGCAATGTATCCAGTCTCATCACGAACAAGACTGAATTTTAACTTGTTCAATGCATCTTCCTCAACTGCCTCTTTGTATGTTCAAACCAAGAGATTCCAACTATTGGGGGGTGAAATCAGAATAAAATTAAAAGCAATTCGGAACCCTCATTGAAAGGAGTTACAATAAAACAGACACAAAACTCCAGGAAGTCAATCCTTGGGTCTGTGTTGAACAACTGAAAAAATCAATTTATTGTTCCACACAATTGGAAGACAGCTCCAACAGGGGTCTCACAGTGAGGATTCTCAGAGATACTAGAAAAGCTGTCACCAGTCTTCAAAACCAGATACGGATATGAAACCTTCAGAAAAAGGAGAAATCTTAGATAGTAAACATCTTCTGCTCTATGCTTCTGACCAAAACCCCTGTCTAATTCCTATTCTCATGTCTTCATAGAGATGTTTGTCATCAACTCATGTCTTCTCTTTATTATAACTAAGTCAGAACCTACTCATTCTCTTGCCATACTAAAATTCTCTAAAATAGGAGCTATTGCCCTCAATTTTATCGACTTCTCTATATGTCATCAATAATCATGCCCTCAATCTTATCGACTGCTCTATATGTCATCAATAATCATGCCCTGATAAAAACTTCTGAGCAATCCTGATCTCATCAAATGATACCATAGAGAATTATAGCTGATGGCATTTCCACTTGCAACTCCATGGATGAGAGACCTTACACAAATCATCCTGTGACTTTTCTACTGCCCCTCCAACCCAGGAGGAGAACCAATTATTATCATCCATTCATTAGATAATTCTAAACTTGAATTCGAAAGTCATCGCTGGATGATGAGTAGATTACTTGCTACTTGGGAGACAGAAATAAAGTTTCAAATATTAAACCCAGCTAATATAAGACAATGGTTCCAACCTCGTGCCATAAAGATCCTTTGCTCATTTTCATGACTCTCCATATGCCCTTTTATTGTCTGATCTGGAATCACCCCCAAAGACTCATAAGTTTAGGATTTGTCCCAGCGCCACAGTCAGAGGTAGGGCTCTTGGGAAGTGCTGGATCATGAGGGTTCTAACTTCATTAGTAAACTAATCCATTGATGGATTAATAATTTGGTGGCATTATTGGAAGGTGTATCTTGTCCCTGGCCCATTCCTTCCCCCATCTGCTTCTGCTGCCATGAGGTAAGCAACTCTCCTCCACCATGCCCTTATGTCATGATGTTCTGCTCACCTCGGGCCCAAAGTCATGGAGGCAACCAACCATGGACTGAAACCTCTGAAATCATGAGCCAAAATAACTTCTTCTTTTTTTTTTCCTCTCAGGTATTTGTCACTGTGATGAAAAGCAGACAAACACATGCTCCATTGGTTACTACTTCCTCTGTGACCAGGATGCCTGGTCCCCTTTGCCTCAGACTAATACCTCATGTATGTTAGGAGTAATATTTCAAGACTTTTCTATACAAAGAGACCTTGACTCTGTCCATCAGCAAGGCTGGAAATTCTAACTCAAACGCAGTGCAAAATGAGGCAGCCCTTGATTATTCACATATTCTACCTGGGAGAACTACTGATTCATTGTTTATGTAAACAGTGTTCCCAACAATAGGAATCATCAATATAGAAACAACTGTAAGAAATTTACCACTAATTCTAATAGAAGTTATTAACAGTATCTGACCTAGATGTACACATATCAGTATCAATTCACTGGCAGTAGTAATGAAAATTCTACATTACTCTAAGCTTCTTGTTGGCTAGCTATGGTGGCATCTGTGCTGTTGCTAATACTGCTTGTTGTACATGGATCAATGAAGCAGGCAATGCACACCAGGTAATATTCTGCCTTAAGAGAAGACTACCTAGTTTCCTGTGGTGATCCTTAGGCTCTGTGGAATTTGTTCTCGTGACCTGAGGTGGCATTGTTGTTCCTGGCTGAGGTTCCTGGTCACAAAGCATCTTACAGGGACTATTAATTATTCTTGTTTCTGTAATCCTGATCAAGATGCTAATCTGTTGCACTCTATCTTACAGGGACTATTAATTATTCTTGTTTCTGTAATCCTGATCAAGATGCTAATCTGTTGCACTCTATCTAGAGTCCTGAATGCTTCTGTGCAGTCATTTGCTCACAATATTATAGCCATGGTAATATAATAATAAAAAGGTCAGGAATACAGAGACTATGCCAGCAACTGAACAACCTTTACCTGAAAGGTAAAGGTCTGGATCTCTAGCCATCTGTGAATTTGCTAACTTCTCACAATGAGAGAAAGACTTAAAGGTTGAACTGAGAGTCTGAATCTACAAATAGACAGTGGCCAGAGTTAATTAAAACAGAGCACTGACTCACTGCTGCTGTATTAAGCTACAGCCAGATTCCCTATTCTTCTTCCCACTTCCAACTCAGGACAAATCAGAAAAAGCCAAATAGGCTCCCTAGACCAATCACATAAGGCTCACCCCTTCTAGTTAGCCTACCTTCAGCTTCCCCATGCCTATGATGTCCAATCATAGCATCTTCAGTCTTTCCTTTTTTTTCTTCAGTCTAATATTTTCTCACTCTTTTGTTTGTCTTTGAGTCTCAGACAGATATACATGATTATGGCTGGAGCTGTAACAAGTTCTGAATAAATGGTTTCTTCTCATTTTGTAGAACTTCATTTATTTTCACACATTCATACACTGCCTACAGGCAAAACTGCACACTGACCTCTACTGAGTATACTGACAGTGTAGAAAAGGCAATATGAACTTAGTTATTACTAGTTCTGCCATTCAGTGTATGTCTAATCTTGGAATAGTTAATATCTCTAAGTCTCTTTCTTCTTCTGACAAATCAGGATAATAATGTCACTTAGGGTACAAAGATTAAATGTGATTTAATGATTAATTATGATAAAACATGGAACATACTTATCCTATTGTCTGGAACATAGGTGGTAAATAAGCAATAACAATGACAATCATGATGATAATGGTGGTAGTAGTGATGATAATTTCTCACAGTTGCTTTGTTCTATAATCTGAATGGCAATTGTATCACTATTTGCTATCTCACAGTGATACTGACAAGTTGCACCTATGATCTACAGAGTGTGTATGTGTGTGTGTATGTGTTTCATACATCTATAAAATTCATGCATAGACAGAGGTACATAGTATTATGAACCTTGATATATTCATCACATAGTTTCACCAATTATCAATTCAGACAATATTTTTTATCCATAATTCCCCAATTCTCTCTTCTACTTCATTTTACTTGAAGAAAATTCCAAGCATCATTCTCATTTCATTAGTGATATTTCATTTTATATACATTTTTAAAGTAAGAACTCTTTTGTAAAATATAACCATAATATCATTATCACTCCTTAAAATTCCTTAATATTATCTACCCAATTGCTTGTGCTATGAATCTAATATATGGTAAGAAGTTCAATGCTGATTTTTGCATATTTCTATTGTTTCCACGCATTTATGGCTCTTTTTTCATTTTTACTTTTCTTTTAAATGGTTTTCATAAAAATGAATGGTTACTAATTGAATCACTTATATATTTTTGTTAAGAAGAAGGATTTGAAATAGAACTGAATTTTGTCTCTATAAATATCTATCTTTACTACCTCTTGTGAGTTTCCTTTACAATTTCTTGTTATTTTAATTACAACCAACCTAGACTGGTCTATGTAATATTTGCTATTTAATTCACTTTAGTACAGTAAAGAGAATTACAGTGAAATGATAACATGGAGACTTTGCATGAGGCTTCACTTCATATTGCCATAAATATCTTTTCAAATATTTTCAAAATATTTGCCAGTACCCTCAGAAATAATTTACTTACGGGATGATAAGTTTTTGCTTGTCTGATTCATTTGTAAGGTTCGGTTTATTTACTGAGGATTATTGACGCACAGTTACCAGTAAATTTAGAAAATATCCTGTGGGTTGCATATTTACGAAAAGTCCTTCCCTGTCATTCATCATCTGTAAATATATCCTGACCACTTTTGCCATCATCAGTTTTGAGCAATTGATTTTCAGAAGCAGACATTTGAGGGGAAAAGATAAGGGGGAGGTCATTCGAAATGTTTCTGTTTTTATGCATCTATAACTCACTTCAATAAAAAGATTTAATTTCACTGAGGGTAGCAAACTATCCCTTTTAAAGGATAAATAGAAAATACCTTAGATTCATTCTAAATAATTTATCATTCAATTTCTTTTCTTTCCTCATGACACACTTATTTTCCCAAACTCTAATATGTACTATAGCAAACCTTCTCTTGTTTTTTTTTCTGTTTTGCAGTACTGAACAAACACTACCACTGAGCTACTTTCGGTCTTTTTAAATTTTATTTTGAGACAGGGCTCCACTAAATTGCCAGCTCTGGCCTCAATCCTGGTGCTTCAGCCTCCCAAGTAGCTGGGGTGACAAGTGTGTACCCCTGCATCCACGCCAACCAAAATTTTCTTAAGTTTTATGGAAAAACAACACTTAGAACCAAAGGTAATTCAACTAGTGAGTTACTGCACAAAAGTCTTAAACTTCATATTCTTTATGTCTTTCCAGAGAATAGAAACAACAGCTAAATAAAATAAGAAATCCTTAAGAGGCATCTTTTTCCAGATGAAAAAATTAAGGATGGTAAAGGGAAAATAATTATCTAAGTGTATCATCTTTACATCTTAATAGAAAATGAATTGGTCAGATGCCACAGTAACAGGAATGTCTAATTTTCACCTGTCAAATAATAAAATTGACATGAATGAGATGTTTGCCTTTTATGAATATTAAATATAACTCGAAGTCATTAGTGGGAGCATGCTCTAAAACCAGTGAAATCTAAATCTAATTTCTGTGGATTGGCTTAGGGCTTGATTATGTTCTTTAAGTGAATAGCATCAACTGCTCTGTTAAATACTTTTCCAAGAAGAAAAAACAGACGACATAATTTCAGGACACAAAGATAATCTCTTCTTGCTTACTATCATTAAACTAACATTCAGATCCCTAGTGCCATTGGGAAATATCAAATGTCAAATCTCTCAACTGTAATAATTCAATTCTTGGCTGATTCAGTCTGCCTCAAATAATTTCTTTAAAATGCTCTGTCATACCCTCAATAATTTTTAAAATTTGTAACCACAACATTCTTTTATATTTGAGAATATTTTCAAATACATACACTGTAAATTATTTCTTTTTAAGTACAGAAAAAGTCGAAGCTCTTGTAACTCAGTCCAGATACAATCACAATCAAAATGAGCTCTATCTGTTTCCAGAAACCAACACATTATAAGAACAGGACATTTTCTATGGACGGTCCTATGGAATCCTTTGTTCAATTAAAGTGTGGTGGCCATCTTTCTTTCTACTACATCATCTTACCAGAATTCGTCTTGGCACTCTGGTAAGTACATATTTCCTCAGTATTAAGATACTCTTCTAAGCTAAATTTCAACTTTATCCAAACCTAGAAAACCTAGTTATTTAGAACTCTGACAAGCAAATGGTATTAATATGGTAAGGGCATATTGCCACATGTCAGTGGTCCTGGGCATTCTTGGCCAAACCTGGGACATACATCAGTGCACAAGTATAGCTTGGCATATCAATCAGAAATTCCCCCCAAATCCAGTAATGACCAACTCCTGTCAGTTCTACCTTCCAAGAGTCTCCCTAATTCACCCCACTGCTGATGCCTCAGTTCATTCAGGTCCTCTTCAGCTCTCAGCTGAATGTAACGGGAGTGGCCATCTGAGAGCCTGCCCTGATTCCACATCTACCCACTCAGTAACTGATGCTTAACTGAACAGACAGGAGATCTATATTCTCAGAAGATGGATTTTAGAATGGATCACAAGCCAGAGTGTCACTCACAAAATGTTGCACAATTTAACTCCACCACACTTGACCATGTTTTCTCCCCTCACTTGTTCTCCTCTCCCCACAACTGACTGGACACACACACAAACACACACATGCACACACTGCATGAACCCTAATCTCTCCACAACTTCCAAAACACAGAGCCCATTTTAACAACCTTAAAAACCACACCAGACTTTGTCAGCCTCCTATGAATATATTCACACAGTATTATAAATATCTGTTCTATCTATTTCCTTCCTGCTAAACAACAAATTTCATGCGAGAGTAAATCATATCTTAGTTTTTTAAAATTAATCTCTTTGATAAATATTCATCAAAGCGAAATTAATTCTAACAGACAAACCAATGTAATATAATGAATATCCAATAAATAAACTATGAATATTTAAATATTCATTACATGTCATATCAACTTCATTTAACTTTTGGGGGATTTGTAATAAAAAATTTGAAAAAAGAACAAGACCTTAGCTCATTTAATCAGATATAGTACCAATGAATCTATAGGTAAATAACTTTTTTAAAATAACTATAGAAATATTAGAATTTTTAAAAATTATATCATCTTAGAAGATGGAAAAGACCTTTCCGAGCATAAATACAAAGGCAAATGTCAATAAGGAAAGTAGCACTGACTTTTCTAATTTTGAAAAATATTCTATAGCTTTGCTTTCTAATATAACTTTTATCCATGATCAATATATTTCATAGTTATACTATCTCACACAGTATCCACTAACTACACATAGCTACTGGGAACTTGAAACTTAATTAATGAAACTACAGAATTGTATTTTTACTTCTATTTAATATCAATCAATTTATAATTCAAATTATACTTAAACTTTATAGCCACTTGTAGTTAATGACTGATGTTTTAAACAGATAGTTCTATAAGTTCTAGAGACCCAAGTAAAATCTTCCATAAGAGGGGGCTGGGGTTGTAGCTCAGGGGTAGAGCACTTGCCTACCATGAGTGAGGCACTGGGTTCGATTCTCAGCAGCACATACAAATAAACAAAATAAAGGCCAATTGACAACTAAAACATTTTAAAAAATCTTCTGTAAGAAAGTAAAAATAAAACATTGAGAATAAAACATTTGAAATAAAACTGTTGATAAATTCATCATATTCTTAAAATGAAATTGCTCTATTTCTTACAAATTAGTAATGCTCTCTTTTGAGAAAAAAAATCACAGATGATATAATCTAGCTACATTTACTCCACCCCCATGTTGGGTTTCACCCTGGATTTTCTAGCCTCTCTCCCTTGTATTTTCTATTTCTCCTCATTTAAGAGCACCCATCCATCCAACATTTAAATATGCCTAATTCTTTCCCATTTTGAAAGAAAATGTAATAGTGACTTAAAAAGTCAGCTTCAAAGCACTAGTTCTGTATTTACTATTATGCGATTGTGTTTAGCTTGGTACATGACTCCCTTACATGTAAAGTGGAACTGGCAACAAGAAAATGTTTCCTCCAGAGTATGGTCATGAACACAGAATGAAAAACTTCCACAAAGTACTGAACATTTTAACTAACATATAATAACCAGAAATATTGTCAGTCATTTTATTGCTACAGTTCATTTTAAATTTCCTACAGCTTTCTATTCTTTCCAACCATCCCCCATCTCACTCCTTCCCCTTTAATCAAAGTGTTTTGGGAACCAATTTTAGACTCACAGAAGTTTCAAAGTAGTTCAGAGTTCCCATATACCCCTTCCCAACTTCCCCTAAAGTTATAACATGACACAATACTGGAACAATTATCAAAACCAGGAAACGTTTTCATATTTCACCAATTTTTTCCACTAATCCCATTTTCTACTCCAGAGTCCAGTACAGAATTCCACATTGTAATCAGTTGCTATTTTCTCTTAGTGATCTATAATAGTTCCTTTGCCTTTCCTAGGCATGATCAACACTTTTGAAGAGAATCATTTATTTTGTAGAATGTCCTTCAGTTTGGCTTTGTCTCATATTTTTTCATGATTGAAATTCGAAAAATTCTTGAGTTTTAGCAAGAATACCACAGAAATGATATTGTGTCCTTCATAGAGGATCGTATCAAGAGATTCATGATATCAATATGTCAGGCAAAACTTTTTCTAAGAATTATCTCCTCTGACTGACTCCCCTTTATCTCTTCCCTCCTGTTTTTTAATCCACTGTTCACTGGCTTCCGTTCCTATCAGCCCATCAGAACTGCTCTTGTAAAGAACATCATGACCTCTCTGGTTATTCAACATAAAATAAGCATCTTGACTCTTCACTTCTGGGCCACATGGTAGCCTTGACACTGCTGAGAACTCTCATAATTCTTATACGTGGCATTGTGGCAGCTGAGTTGCCATCCTTATAGGGAAAATTCCCACATTGATATCTCCAACACATTTTCCTTTGCTAATCCTTAACTCATACGTACAACTGTATTCCCAACATCTCTGTGGTGCACATTAGAGGAATCATAAACTGAACATACCCCTCAACCAACAATAAAACCCTGATGTTTAGCCCTGTGACCCTGATTACAAGTACGGAGTACCCCCTAACCCTACTAACCCAACCTATATGTGAACCCACCAAAGTAGGGTAGTTCAAAAAGTAGTTCACAATGTCATAGGTTCTTTGTAATAAATTTTATTAATATAGTCTCAGATTGCATTAGATTCTGTGGTGACCATGTCGTAATTAACACTTACTGAACTATGAAAGAATAATCTCTCAATTTTCAATCTATATTGCTCTAGCTGTTTTCACAATCCTATAATTGAACAGATAAAATTTAGTCCACACCTTCCACTCTGTTAAATTTGTACTCTGTTAAATCATTGCAGTCTGATACATTTTGAGACCCAAGTGCAGTAATTCAATTAGTCATTAAATCAAGATACACTGAGCAAGTACTGGGTATGCAGCTCTTTGTGAAGTTCTGGAGAGAGAGTAGTGGGGTAGACAGATGATTGTCCCCTCAATCCTTTCTTTTCTTCTTCCATAGAATCACAGTTTTATTTGGTTCCTGTTCACCAGAGAGATGCAACACTATCTGACAGAAATATAATAGGAGCCTCATATGAAACTAGTTTTTTGGTACCACGTTGAATAAATTTAAAAGAGTTGAAAATAATTTAGGTGCATTTCTTGTTTATCCCAATACATCCAAAATATTATCTTTTCAAAATGTAATTGAGATAAAAAAAAATAATGAAATAATGGGCCTTTTCATATCATTCTAAGTCTTTGAAATAAATGCATATGTTACACTTAGAGCACGTCTTCATACACAACAGACAAGCTTCAAGGGCTCGATAGCCTTATTTGTCCAGTGGTTACTGTAATGGATAGTTTAGAGGTACAGAGTTTGCATTTCCCAGTAAGTTGCTCTTGCCAGTGGAAACTGGAAGCTAGTTACACTTGCAACTTATACGTCATTTACCTATAAGAAAACTACTTACATTTTGGAGTCTCTGGTAGAGCAGTTTAAACCTTTACCTAAAAAAACTAAGAATTGAATAAGCAACCCCACTCAGGGCCTAAAGTCTGCATTCCCTTCCATCTGTATGTTGATAAGCATGTCTTCTTTATCTTCATCTAAAACAAAGGATCCAAATATAGTCAAGAAAGAAAGGGGAGAGGAGAGGAGAGGAAGAAAGAAAGAAAGAATGAGCTCTGCCATACAATGCTGGAAACATATATGTCTGTGTGGTGGTCCATTAGTCAGCAGCCCTCTGCAATTTCTCAAGACTGTCCTAGTTACGAGTCTTCACTCTTTTTGCATATACCACATAGTTCTTCAAACTGCCCTATCATAAGGTTGAGAAGTAAGGAGACATTTGTTTGGCTTACAGTGTCTCCAGCTTGTCTCTTGACATTTCTGTGCATCTTGTCCCACTTATTAAGGAGTTCATTCACAGAACTCCTCAATGGTATTCCCTGTGTCATGCTGTACCATCCAATGGCTTGAGGACATTTGATAGTGACTAAGCTATTGGGTCACTATCATAACAGCAGTAGGAGGGATATCAACCAAGATTTTTCAGGTTTCTCATCATCAGTGAATGGTAGATTCCCATAGTATATCATGTGTGTATGTGTGTGTGTGTGTGTGTGTGTGTGTGTGTGTAGCAGGAGGGGGAGATACATGGAGATATACAAAGGAATCCATCTTAAATCTACATGTATAAAAAGAACTTCATTTTTTTGTTTAGAATGTAAATATAGTACATTTGGAAATGCTCTTATTAAATATTTTATATAAAACTGAAGAAACTATTATTCATATTAAACTATCATCATCACTGGTACTGTTATTTTTGGATAGTCATTGTCCATCCCTCCTTTAATCTTTCTCCAGGTGCAGACAATCCAGGTGTGACAACAGTCAGAGGGTGTTGCTGAGTTTATGTCAATCTCTGCCTCGGATTATTTTATGTATGTCACAAGTGCTCACGAGAAAAGAAAGGAGTCAGAGTCAATGGTTAAGAACAAACCAATAAATTACAAACAATCTACTCTGAAAATTTGTTGACCCATTTCCCAGGAATTCATGAGTGTCAAATGGGTGTTAGCTTTCCCTCCCATTGCCTCCTTCCTGTTGACTGGAGGAAAAAGGGTGTCTTGTGAGTGGAGGAGAGGACATGCCACATAAAGGACCCTATGCAGGAATGCATGTTATCCTTAGAAGGGGATATCTGGGCCACAGACTGTGGCTTAACCCCTGACAGTTTCCAAGATGTGGGGTCATTCACTCTTTCTATTTGTCAGGTCATAATTATGACCATTAATGGCACCTGTCCAAAATATATATGATTCTTCATGAAGGGAAATATATCAATGGGAGTATCTTTATAAGCAAAAATAAGAGTATATGATGTTTGATTATTTCCTTACCTTGTTGGTTAGCAACTAAGAAATATTTTGAAATCTCTCAACCTGTGTGAAGTCTGAACAGTTCCATTATATTACCTCCTTCCTCCCTAACCCATATGTAGCAAAATTTAAGAAGAAAAAGTTGGTCAAATGAGCATTAAGAATAAAAAGCCATGAAAGCCTCCATGCTACAACACGCTCAGAAGGGATCCTCTTCCTCAGGAAAGTAGTTGAGAAACAGCAGAAATTGGAAAGATCACTTAGGGTAACCCTTCATGTCTGTTGTTGCATCAGATTTGATAATGCAATTTCCCAAATATGAGATTCCTAAAACATACACAAATTCAATGATATTATTTATTAGTATTGCTATGTCTCACTAACAAGTTAGGAAACCTAAGGTTTTGAGGCATTAAATGACTCATCTATGGCCGAAATTAATAAGTGGCAATTACCCGATTTAGGTTATGTTTTGAAAGTATGCTTCCAGACTTTTGTAACTCTTAAAACAATATGATCACACCAAGAACAAACTCTGAATTTGTAACTTAAATTAATGGAAACCTAAACATTGATCTAAAAACTTTGAAATTGTTACACACAAATGACATGTTCATAGGTAAAATAATTTCTTGAGTCTTAAACATTTAAGTTGAATTTCCTTTCTCTTTCATTTAAATTTACATCTCCAGGATTTCTTGGAAAACTGGGAATGGAACCACCATTTGACCCAGCTATCCTTCTCCTCAGTCTATACCCAAAGGACTTAAAAACAGCATACTACAGGGACACAGCCATTTCAATGTTTATAGCAGCACAATTCACAACAGATAAACTGTGGAACCAACCTAGATGCCCTTCAATAGATGAATGGATAAAAAAAAGTGGCATATAAACACAATAGAATATTATCAGCAATAAAAGAGAATAAAATCAGGGCATTTGCAGGTAAATGGATGGAGTTGGAGAATATAATACTAAGTGAAGTTAGACAATCCCAAAAAACCAAATGCTGAATGTTTGTTCTGATATAAGGAAGCTGATTCACAGTGGGATAAATAGGGAGGGGGAGCATGGGAGGAATAGATGAACTCTAGATAGGGCAGAGGGGTGCAAGGGAGGAGGCATGGGGTTAGAAATAATGGTGGAATGTGATGGACATTATTATCCAAAGTACATGCATGAAGACATGAATTGGTGTGAATATACTTTGTATACAACCAGAGATATGAAAAAATGTGCTCTATATGTGTAATGTGAATTATAATGCATTCTGCTATCATATATAAATTTTAAAAATTAACTAAAAAATAAATTTACATCTCCAGAAATGTGATAGAACATATTCTGTTTTCCTTTTCAAATGTGAAAGCCATCTCAATAATTAAGCACAGACTTAACTTTACAAATCTATGCCCAAACATTTTTTTTATACCTATCATGTGCCACAGCCCAGTGAACCCCAGTGAACCAGATCCCTGGTCCACTTAGGCATGTATTTCATCATGAAGCAATGACTGTTTTATGATATAGTTTCATAAAGCTGGGAATGTGCATCAAATACTTCCAATTATCTTAATAATGTAGTCAATCTCTTTTCATTGAATTCATGTAAGCCATATATAAATCTATTTGTATATTCAGTGCCTAAACTTTTCCATTCAGTTAAGGCAAAAAGAAACATATATATAATCAAAAACTAAAAAGTTGAGTTGGAACAGTGAGTTATTTTTTCTTCACTTATAATAATTAATTTACCTAAAATTTTCAATTTTTAAATCTAGACTGATGTGTTAGGCCATCAAACCTGGCTATTATATAATCTCAATTCGAAAATTCTATTATAAGAAAGGATCAGACAGTAGCTTTTAAGACTTTCAATTTTCTAAACCATGTGACTATTCTTCCCAGCAAAATTAAGGAAGAAACAGGCAATTTGGGCACTTCTATATTATATAAAACACTTTTCTGTTAGTTCCTTTCCACAAGCATTTTGGAGTGATTCTCTAGCTAATAGTAATAACCCAAAATTGAAAGCTACAGCATATGTTGAATAGCTGCAGCACCCCATAAATCATATTTACTGCCATTTGTTAACATGCTGTTTTAATTTAAGAAAATTCAATGACAGTTCATAAATTTTGCAGAACCTCAAAAGATGACATGATTTTATGTTGAAGACTAAAGGGATATTGTCTATATTAATGTGTGCTAGGAGGTCACATGCTATTCTCAAATTTAATGCTAAAGAAAATTCAGTTAACTCTGCAGAAACATAAGGAGTCTTGCACAATCAGTCTTTTGGCTAGCCAAGGATTAGTGATGAGGACTTAAACACCTGAGCTGTGCTTTGAAAACTTTTTTATACTAAATACAGCTGGTGGAAGGAAAGCCTAAAAGGGCAAGAAACAAGGGCTTTAGAAATATATATTAATAGTCAATAGTCAGCAAATTAAAAAAAAAATTAAGACGACTATGCACAAGAACTAATAATCTCTGAGTAATCTTTATTTGGTCTTCATTCTCAAACTAAAGGATAAAACTATTTCAATGTCCAAATAGAGGGAGATTCCCTTAGGATGCTGGTTGTCTTTGTCAGTTTAGGCAGCAATAACAAAATAACAAAGAATAGATGGCTTAAACAAGAGTCATTTATTTCTCATAGTTCTGGATGCTGGAAAGCCTAAGATCAGGGTGCCAGTATGGTCAGGTTCTGGTGAGGGTCTTCTTCCTGGCTGACAGCTGCCTTCCTGCTGTACCCCATGATGGAGAGAGGAAGGCTTGGTATTTCTTTCTCTTCTTATAAAGACAATAATCCTACCATGGAGCTGACACTGTCATAACCTAAACTAAATCTAATCACTTCCCAAAGGTCCTCACCTCCTAACATGGTTACATTGGCAATGATGACTTTAATGCATGAATTTAGGGGGACACAAGCCTTCAGTCCATAACTGGTTATTAGTCTTCAGTATACCTAGGAACATTTTGTGGAGGCATAGAAAACTACAGATCATCAACCCTGCACCCTTCTGTTTCTGATTCATTCCATCTAGGAGGTAGCAGAAAATACTTTCAAAACCAGTCTGGGGAATTCTGAGGTAAGAGTCCACTGACCTCATTGTTAGAGATCCTGTCCTGAGCTGAAATTAGCTTAGAGAAGAAGGGATTGCAAACAAGTATCTATACCAGGAGAAGTCAGAGAGATGAGTCTGGAAATCAGACTGTTCTATGAATGATATCCGTGAGAACCAGGAGGTGCCACCATAGGCACATGTATCTTAGGGTCAGTCATCTAGTGGTTGAGCTGAGTAACCTATATGCAAGCACCATCCTATTCCCACCCCAATTTCCACTTCAAAGGACCTTGGAAATCTATCTTTGAATAGTGAGAAAAGAAAATCTGACGAATATCCTCCTACTCAATCTCAAAATGAATTTTTTTAAGATTGATTTAGGAGGGATAGTAGATGAAAACTGGCTGTCCCTTGGTGGGATACAGCTCTAGCCTGGTGGGGTAGGTCTGGCCAAGGAGAGCTCCTCTTGAGCAATAAGTCATCTCTCTTTACAAAGAAAACTCTCTTGAGGAAGACAACAACAAACCTGTGAGGATTATGTCTAATTACACATAATATTTTTCAATGTATTGAGTCCATTTTGTCTTATGGGCTATGATCATGAATAGTTCAAATAAACAAAACAACAATAACAGAACATGTCACAAGAACTGATAATTGTCCTGAAAAATAAAGCAGTGTAGCCAGATTAAAACCCCTGAATAGGGAGGCTTTAATAGAATTAACCACTGGAGATAATTTTTCAAATCTGAAATCATAAGCTTTAAAAGTATTTTGCAGCTTCAAAGTATTTTGCAACACACATATAATGATGATTTTAAAAATTATTATTGTTTATATGCATAAAACAAAAGCAGCAAAAGAAAGAGAATTATGATTCTGAAAAACTGAGAATTACTTTTAGTGTATTATATAGTTCCCTATACAAGTTCAAGCTGTCCTTTAAATGCAGATACATGAGACCATTGCTGTTTCTAGCAAAGGAAAAATGAGTGCCCTCATAGTGCTATTTGTTATTAAATTATTTATATAGTGGATTTGCATAGGCTATGTGTTAATAAAGGAAAAAGCAAGTGAAAATGAAATATAACTCCTACAGAGCAATTCTCTTTAAAGATAAGGGTCTCTGTGCACTAAGTGAAATTGCTCTCTTGATGAATCTGGTGAAATGTTCCTGGATAAACATGAGCCTCAGGAAATATAAAAAATCTCTTAGCCAACTTCCAAGTACCTAGGAACTTTTATCACTTGCATACTGTGGAGCAGCTAGATAAGCATAAAAAATGTTGCAGTGATAGAGGATTAACTAATGTTAAATTAAACTGAATACTTCTATCTTTAAAATCCATTTAATTTCTTTGAAAACATGAAGTTTTCTAAAGATTAAAGTTTATTAATTGATTTTGCTCTCAGATGATTGGTAAGTACTGGTCTCAAAATGTCATTTAGTATACTGATATCCCCAGGAAAACAGAAATTATGTGAATAATCCCATTTATATGTCCTAACTGCTTCTGAAAAATTCAGGACATTAATTCAAAGGACAGATGTAGGTTATTTTAAAGAAAACTTCAAAGTGAATATATTTCCCTGCTTTAAAACACATACATACGCTCACCTCTGAAAGGGATAGGTTATCTTCAAGGGCGGAATACTCATTCAACATCTAGATGTACGCTGCAAAGACTGATGGATGAGAGCAGGGCAAGGAAACAGTTGGCAGTCAAGGGCAGCATCCCCTATCTTCAAAAAAAAATCCTACTTTGGTCATCTCATTTTATGTATATATAAAATTTTAAAATATTTTATGTTTGATCAAAAGCACCATGCAACCACTTGTTTAACATAATGAAGAAAGTATGTCAAAATCCAAATTGAACTTCATTTTGGTGAAGTTCACAGAGAATTAAACAGAATTTCCCTAGAACCTCATATTAATTTCCTGGCCAGAATTATATCCTCCCAAAAGGTAGAAGAAAAAAAAATACAAAACTAAAAATCTTTGCAAAAGTCACAGTCAATTATAATAGCCAATAGATGAAACACCCATATACTCACTAAATATAAGACAAGTGGTATATTTAAACATAAGTAAATAAATAAAGGTATTAAAAGAAGAATTCCACAAGAATACAAACTGAAGAATGAAATATCCTGGCAACAGTCACTAAAGTAGGAAGAAGACCTGGTTTAAGTCAGGTCATGTAATACCTCACCTCCAATTTTATCACTGTATTTACATGAAATTTAAAGTCCATGACATGGCCCACTACACCCTACATGAGTTGTCTTATGCCTTTCTCTCCAGTTTCTTGTGTGGGCTCCTCCTCAGCCTCATCACCCATTGTTCCCTCCAAGATCACACTGGCCTCCTTTGAAGTCCTCAGGTACTCCAAGCTTCATCCTACTGACCCCAGTCTACTTAAATTTAGTCCTCTCCTAACCTACCTGTTGAATTGAGTGCCCTATTTGCTTTCTCATGCTCTACTCTTCCCCTGAAACATTTATCAACTTGTACAATTATATACATGTAAAATTATTTATTTAAGTTCTCTTTCCCACACTTGACCATAAGATTTCAGAAAGCTTACGTGATAACTAGCATTTACTAAAAACTAAGTCAACAATGCTAAGTTCTGGCATTTACTAATTTTGTCAGCAGAGATCCACTACACTGATCTGTGCACAACACTCACATCATTCTCTCTTCCAATGGCCAGGTGAGAGGATCTATGTCCACATCACTTTTTATCAGAGTGAAGGGAACCAACAAGTGCCAGATGGAACATGACCGTGGTCTCATCTCTTCTCACCTTAACCTACTGGCCTAACGGGCCCAGACAGCAGGAAATTTATAATACTAAAAGAATTTACTCCTGCCTGGATATTTTAGGGATTTGACTCCTGTCAGGTATTGCAACAAAGTCAAGTGATTTCAATTTACCAAGCAAGGACAAGAAATGGTTTCAGGAAAAACCAAGGTGATGAACTATTGAGCATTCAGTTCATTAGCTGTCATCCATCTTGACATCTTCATCTTTCAAGCAGTACTGCAGAAAATCAAAGACTTGTGGTGCTTCCCTTAAAAAATCTGTGAAGGAAGCCATATCCTCTTAAAGTTAAAGGGACCATGAAGGATATTTCAAATGGATTATGAAAGATGACCATTGCCTCAAAAGTCAAAATCTTGATATATAATTGTAAATACTACCTGTATATTTAAACACACTAAACTTAAAAATAACACCACTAAAATATATACTAGGATGACTGCTGGAGTATTTTTAGTTTATTCTAATTTGATGCAGTCTACATTGTAATATGCAAAAATAGTAATAAGACATATAAATGAGCTTTTAGAAAAATCATCTTAAGGGGGAAAAAATCTCAGGAGAAAAAGGTATTTTCCTGAAAATCCAGCCAATAAAAACTGGGCAGTAAGATTTCAGTGACTAGCCAAGTATTGAAGATATCTCCTTTCTTCTTTTGTTTCTCTTCTGTGCTTGCTCAGCATTGAGGTACTGAAATTCCAGATTTTTTGCAATTATATGAAGAGTTTTCTAGAATTACAGAGTAATGTAAGCAACCAAAGACACTAAAGAATTGGTTTATAACCTTCTCCAGCTACTATCCATTACTAAGGGGAAAGAAACTATTCTACTTCAATTTCCTTATCTCCCCAGAGATAAAGTAAGATGAGCTACATGCTTTACTTCTGTCTTCCAGGTAATATTTTATTATTGCTAAGAGGCATTGTAAGTTCCTTTGAATTCTCCCCTTCTTGAACACTCCTTGAAGATTTCTCCAAATCTGTAGATACTAACAAGCAAAGTAAAACAAAACCAAGACTCTTTCCCATGTATCCCCTTCCTGAATTTACTTCTTAAAACATCTAAGTCAGGCTGTAAGAGAAAAATGGTAACTCACAGCTGGTACTTTGTGGCAACAGGTCCACAGACCCTAAGACACTACCATGGGCTCACAAAAGCCTCTGAATTCTTAAGTTACTGGAAAACAACTGAAGGACTATCCAGGTACATGCTTTGCCCTTTGGAGAAAACCCAAGGTAGCTGGGTGGGCTGCATCTGAAGGATGGCATCTAGTAGCTCAGTAAACTCCAACATATAAAAATTATTTTAAGATCTTTGTCCACAAATTCTCCAACATATAATTAAGGCTCTTGTCGCCATGATACCACCACCATCATCTCCACTTCTACTATCCATCACTTGATTTTTACACTTGGCACTTAATGTAGGGCAATTCACATAACACCTGCAACAACACCTGTAACACCTGTGTGGGACAGGCATTATTATTTTCAATTGTCAGGTGAGAAAACAGAACCAGGTAACATGTTTTAGATTTTTGCTACACAAAGTATGGTTCATGGAATAGTAGCTATGCATCACCCGGGAACTTGTTAGAAACAGAAGCCCAGGGCCAACCTCCGGATGACTAAAGAATCATCTGCATTTTAATAGGCTATTCAGGAGACTTATATGTACATGAATATTGAGAAGTGCTGCTCCAGGTAAACAGAATAACTCGGATTCCAACTTGTATGTCTCTAGCTCAAAGATTCAGACATGAAAATAGCAAGAGCTCTTCTTGATGATGCAGTGACACCTAAAGAATGAAAAACACAGAGTACATTTACACTTAGGCACGATTTTTTCTTCAGCTGACAAAATCTGAGACTAAGAATTTTACATTTTAGGGAAGAAAAGAGTGGCCTGAGAGTCACAGAGGAAATGCATGTCTGGTTGGGAAGTAGGAGAGAACCCTTGGAGAGGAAATTGGACTGAAAACACTATTTGTCCATTTCAGTTTGGCTCAGGACTAAGGGCTGACAGTTCTAGCTCAGTAGAAGTGGTCTTGATATCAGATAATCTTACAGAGAAGCTCAAGAGTGTTTAATTGAATTATGGCAATTTCACCTCATAAATTAAGCATGCCTTATCCCTTGATTAAGGATCTGGGATATTCCTTTGCTGAATACACATACTTAATCTTAATGTCCTTATATCAGACAATCAGCTCAATATTGAGCTTTCCAGAAATCACAACTATTTCACTAAGTCTGATAAATAGAAATACCTCTTTGGGTGAAACTTTTTTAAAAATCAGAGTGTTTCCTACTACATATAGTAAATCAAACTATATTAACCAACCAAGTGTTCATTTGAGATCTGTACTGATGGTATTCAAGCCTGATCATTAAAATGTGTTATTTTAATGCAAATTAGTGCCTGATTTTAAAAAAATCCCTTAAGTTTGGTTAAATAATTTTTTGCTATAGTCTTAAAACTATTATATTCCCCAGGTTAATCTTCTTGATCCCAGAATAGAAAGGGAAACTTCAGGTCATCTATTTATTATTCAAGTTGTCAAAATTAATTAGGTTAAGATTTTTGCCTTTTTGTTAAAAACTAGTTGGATACGACTATTTTCCCTTCATCTTCTTTTTGAAAATTTTAGCAAATGACTTTTTACTCTACAAAATTTTTCAACACTTTAATAAGATATTATTTCCATCTTTTCTTGGAGGAAAAGTTAGCATTATTTTTAAAAATTTTGGTTTTTATTATTTTATATAACCATGTAGCCCAAGTAGATAACTATATTATGTCAATATCTATGACTTTGAGTTCCAATTTTAAAATCAATCTTTGGTCATGTGTTTTTCACAGTGAAAACTTCCAAGTTCTAGGCCATAGCATGACTGGCCGATTAATTCATTTATACCAAGAAAATAAATGAGCTTTGTTCACATTTCTAACATAAATGAAAGAGAATAGAAAACCACTCACTTTTGAAAGAAAGATGACAATTTTCCCTCAAACTTTGACTTTAATAGAGGAAGGTATAAACTAATATTATTTCACAGATAGGATTAGAGTTTTAGATTGTTTAATCAATATTTGTTAGATTACTCTGGACCCTATCCAAGGAAGAACTGAAATTTTAATAAAGAAGATATATTTAATTTTGTGTAAGTAGTTATGCATGTGAAGATTTAAGGCTCTGGCAGTGTCTAAAAATGAAGTCTTTTATTTTTTGTGCTAGAATAATGCATGCATTAGCATTGTAACAGCTTTAAAATCTCATATAAGGAGCCTGACATGGATTACATGATTCACTTTCAGGCCCTGAAAGCTATGAGTAATATTCTGGTCATCTGTTGCTACTAACAAATTACCGTCAAGTTTTGTGGCTTATCACAACAAACATTTGATCATTTGACCCAGCTATTCCCCTTCTCGGTCTATTCCCTAAAGACCTAAAAAGAACATGCTACAGGGACACTGCTACATCGATGTTCATAGCAGCACAATTCACAATAGCAAGACTGTGGAACCAACCTAGATGCCCTTCAATAGACGAATGGATAAAAAAAAAATGTGGCATTTATACACAATGGAGTATTACTCTGCATTAAAAAATGACAAAATCATAGAATTTGCAGGGAAATGGATGGCATTAGAGCAGATTATGCTAAGTGAAGCTAGCCAATCCCTAAAAAACAAATGCCAAATGTCTTCTTTGATATAAGGAGAGTAACTAAGAACAGAGTAGGGACTAAGAGCATGAGAAGAAGATTAACATTAAACAGGGATGAGAGGTGGGAGGGAAAGGGAGAGAGAAGGGAAATTGCATGGAAATGGAAGGAGACCCTCAGGGTTATACAAAAGTACATACAAGAGGAAGTGAGGGGAAAGGGAAAAATAATACAAGGGGGAGAAATGAATGACAGTAGAGGGGGTAGAGAGAGAAGAGGGGAGGGGAGGGGAGGGGAGGGGAGGGGGGATAGTAGAGGATAGGAAAGGCAGCAGAACACAGCAGACACTAGTATGGCAATATGTAAATCAATGGATGTGTAACTGATGTAATTCTGCAATCTATATATGGGGTAAAAATGGGAGTTCATAACCCACTTGAATCAAAGTGTGAAATATGATATATCAAGAAATTTGTGATGTTTTGAACAACCAACAATAAAAAATTTTTAAAAAAAGAATCAAGAAGGCTGGGCACTGTGGTGCATACCTGCAATCTCAGCATTTTGAGAGGCTGAGGCAAGAAGACCACAAACTTGAAGCCAGAGAAAAGAAAAAAAAAAAAAAAAAACATTCAGGAAAGGAATAATTGAGCAACTTTTCCATGTCAGATGGCACTGACAGAAGTCACTTGGTGGTCTTCAGCAAGAGTTGGTGGCTGGGCTGCTCCACAGAGCCAGCTTCATTTATGTTTCTGGAATCATGGTGGGAATGGTGAGAAGAGTGGGCTCAGCTGGAAGCAGACTGCAGTACCACCTGTGGCCTCTCTGATGCAGTGGTTTCAGAGGACTGGGTATTTGATTTGGCAGCTCAGGGCTCCCAAAGGAAATATTCCAAGAAACCCATACAGAAGGTTTCTTCTGCATTCGTTTCAGAAATCCCAAAATGTCACTTCTACTACATTTGTTAACTAAGTAGAATATGGATCCCAGGACATTAAGTAAAACCAAAGAAGGTTGAATTGAAATGTGGTTTTTAGTTTAAAAAAAAAAAGAAAGAAAGAAAAGAATATACATTTCTTATTTCTGGGTAGAATAAATGAGATCATTAATATGAAATAAAGGGGAAGCTCACACACCTACCTATAAGGGTAAATGTAAAAAAGTTAACGATGATCAACAAATTGTTTAACCATTTTGTGACTCACTGCTAAAAAGAAATGACACAATAATTTGGAGAACTTTAAAATAGTTTATCTGTCTATATTGAGAAGGAAGAGAAAAGAGAATACTCTGAAGAGAACAAAAGGCTCTAAATGGGAAGGAGACTATAGTGGGGCAGCCAGTAGCAGACCAGGGCAGCTGTGTGCAGAAGGAAACCAGAACAGAAAAAGAATCAGAGTCACTGAAAAGGTTTAAGAGGTTATAAGATACTGAAATCCAGGATAGCCTTATATTCTTTTTAATCACAAGCAGGTGTTTTCTAAGTCACAAGTTACTGGAAAAAAAGAAATACTGCCACCAAAAACAATGTAATAAGAAGTCTTAATAAATAAGGTTTATTTAGGCTTTGCAAGGTGATTGAGAGCAAGAGAGGGTGCAAGGGAGAATGCCATGTATTTGTGGTAGGCAGAATAATAGGCAGATAGATGTTCATGTTCTACTCCTGAAACCTATGGATATGTTACATGAAGGAATTAATGTAGCAGAACAAGTGAATTTTAAATCAGGAGATCATCTTAGATTGTCTGGGATAATCATAAGGATCCTTAAATGCAGAAAGAGGATGAGCCAGATCCAGAAAGATGACATAATGAAAGACTCAAGGGAATATTGCTGGTTGTGAAGATAAAAGGTGACATAAACCAAGGAACACAAGCAGTCAGAGAGAGAGAGAGAGAGACTGACTCTTCCCTAAAGTCTCCAGAAAGGACTGCAGCCGGCTAGCACCCTGATTTTAGTCCAATGAGACCCATTTCAAGCTTCTGATTTCCAGAATTATAAGATAATACATGTCCATTTTAAGGCACTATTTGTGATAATTCATGACAGCAGCAATAGAAATTGTGAAAAATGTATGGGGAACTTGGAGGGGAAAAACAAAAGCATTTAAACACATTTGCATTTGCAAACAGTTGTTCAAGGATGATGAAAATGAGGCTAATAAATGCATTATAAAAGAAGATAACTGCTTGAAAGAAGGAAAGTCTCCATAAAACACAATGCTGGACAATCCTGTTGGGTTCATAACAAATGTGCTCCATATATAGTGTTTGAAAAATCAGCTTCCTGCTTTGTTTCATATTGATTTGATGGCTATGGACATCAGGAACTAGCTCAAGAAGAAATGAATCCATTATATAAGAAAGCTAAACATGGCTATGAAATAACAAACTCATTATCACATATGGCTTGTTAGATTAGGTACCTTAGCAAAGGAAAGAAGAGAGAAGGGAGATAAAATTATTTGGAATAAAAAAAGATATCAAATTGGATCCAAGTAAAAATGCAAATGCATTTCTAGTGAGACATTTTTAACCATTGACAGAGCTTCCGAGTTTCAGCTGAGTCTTCATAACATCTTGCAAAAATGCATGGCAAAGATACAGCTGAACACCCACCAGCTGAAGCTGGGCTATGATTGTTCTGGCAAACACATAACCCAGAGTAAATATTGTCTTGCACGAAGATGTGAGGAGGTGGATTAGGCATTGTAATTACCATTTGCTGGGTATTTGGCATTCTTTTTAAAGATTTAATCATTTAGATGAGACTTAGGATCACTAAAAAAGAAGTCAATATTTCTGTGAGCCAGGGAGGGAACATCACGGATGTTTTCCTTCTGTTTAGCTGTGACATGTGCCTACAGAAAGACAATTTCACCTATTAGTTACTTGTTCAAGATAGCAGAGATATGGAATCATGAGTAAAAACTTCCTTCAGACCATTTTTTTCCTAAACACACTATGTTCTCATATATTATTGATCAGAAACTGATAGTTTAAAAGTGTGGCACAGTAGTCTTGTTATATTATCTTAATTAATTTTACAACAGGTACTCTCCCACTGTCATTTGTGGTACATCTAAAGTATTTACACACAAATTAACACTAGCCAAGGCAGATTCTGATAGCAGCTTTCAGAGAGAGACTTCTGTTAATCTTCTCCTTGTCAGTGGGCATCTACTGACACAAATTGCTTTAATATGAGTTGCTGATATTAAGCATTTATAAAACAACATTTTGAGACACTGATTAGTTTACTAATCCTTCAAGGTAGTGTCCCTAAATTTTAGTGTACCAAAGATCATCTGAAATTTGTAAAAGTCAGCTTAGAGAAACCAATTCTTTAGGTCTATGTAGAGCATAAAAATCTGTATTTTCAACAAACACTCTGGGAGACTCTGATCATAGGGTCAGGGATATGTAACCAGAGTGGTTTTGCAGTCATGTATTATCCTGGAAAATACTGTCCCTCAAACCCTTTTCTTCTTTTCTTTAAATCTGTAAGTCCTTATACACATGATCTAAACAGTCTTCACAATCACCTGGTGAGGCAGGTATCATTATTATCTCCATTTGACAGAGAGACAAAGGATTACATCACTTGCAAGTAACTCAGGCTGCCAAACCAAAATACCATAGACTAGAAGGCTTAAAAAAAAAAAAAAGAGAGAGAGAGAGAGAGGGAGATATTTATTTCTTGTGGTTCTGGAGGCTGAGGAGGCTGAGATGAGGGAGCCAGTGTGGTCAGCTTCTGGGCCCTCTTCCTGACTTGCAGGTGACTGCCTCCCTGCTGTGTGCTCAAAGGTATCCAGTCAGTGTGTGTGTGTGTGTGTGTGTGTGTGTGTGCGCGCGCGCGTGTGTGTGAAAAGATCTTTCTCTTCTTCTCAGAAGGTTACCAATCCCATTGGATTATCATCCCACTCTTAGAATGTCATTTACTCTTAATCACCTCCTAAAAGCCCTACCTCCAAATACAGCCACATTGGGAATTAGGGCTTCAACACATTAATCTGAAGGAGGGGGAACACAGCTCAGTCTATAGCACTTGTCTATTACAGTGAGTAAGTGGTACCCAGGATCTGCACCCAAATTAGTCTGATTTCAGAACTTAACCATTTCTGCCTTCCCTCACTCTTACCCTCTATTCTGGACCATTGGAAAGGAATAGTGATTGGTCACCAGATGACTGGGACATAGAGGTTGGCCAGGAAGAATCATCAGTCTCCCATTAACTAGGAATAGACTTTAATATAGTCCAAGTTTCTTCATTAAACTTTGAGGGCTATGACTACTTTATTCCTGCAACTTTATTACTAGTGAAGTATTTGTGTTCATGGAGAACCATGGTTCAAAAGATCTCAATACGGGGGGTTTTCAGCAGTCTAAGAGAGGATGTCAGAAAAGGTTGAGGTGGTTGTGTTTGCCTTTGCAAATATTTCACATCCATCTTCTCTTCCAAAGCCAGAAGCCTTAGCTTGAAATTAATATTCTGTCTTATACTTCTTCTTATCCCAAATTAGTGAAAACAAAGTAGAAAAAGTCAGCATTTTTCCAATTCACAATCTATATATAAATGAGTCATTCACATCTCAACTTCCTTCACACACCATAGCCTGGTGAGGAAACAAGTAAGAATTAAAGAAAAAATATAAAAACACATTTTTACAGTCTTATATCAACATCCAAGCAAGATAAATGAAACTGTATTTAAAGAATCATTTATTACAATTGCATGAATATTTGTATTTTGTTGGGAATTTGTATACCAAAAAATATTAAGCATGCATTATAAAGATTGTATTATTCACATATGATAATTAATAGAAGGGAATTTCATTAAAAGAAAGAATTCAGTTCTTCTGTTTCTGTGTTAATGTCTAGATGTCATTTAAGGGTAGGTATGTGTTGAAGAGGGGAAAGCCCTTAATTTACTGTTGGGAGGGAGAGGGGAAGGAAGTGCAGAGTATCATCACTGATTCCACTCTTCCCCTTATGGAAAAAATGAAAATTATTGTTATTAATTTAATCTTCTAATTTATTCCCCAAACTATAAAACTTCATATATAATATTATAAGAATGTAGGTATAAAAATAGATGTGGCATATTTTATATATAGTGTATGTGAATATGTGTGCGTGTGTGTGTATCCATCATGAAAATCCTGAGTATTGTGTAGATAATTGGTAAGGAAGATCAGTTAAGCTGCCCAAGCCATATAAATGTTAAATGTGGAAGCAAGAATTACAAAAAAAAATCTGGAAAAGCAGGGTATGATATTCTATGTTTGGGAAATTTTCAAGGAAACTTTGGAAATACGCTATTAAAATTCAAACTCAAAATGAAGTTCCTTCTTTCAAAAATTTAACTACATAAGCAGTAACTCAGAGGCAAGGACATTTATTAATAAAACCTAAGGTAGGAAAAGGTAAATTTCTTTTCCATTGTAAACTACCACTTGAAGTGACAAAATCATTTCTTCCCCTCAAATAATCACATAGTGTAAACTTCAGTGTAAAGGCATTTTATCTTTTAAAAGTTGTGTCTAAGCAACATTGTAGAAGGGAAATTTTGATTCCTGAAAGAAACAGCATAATGGGCTACATTATTCCAAGGAAATAACAATGATTTTCCGTAATGAGTGTTCTAGTAAGCAAAATTCTTTATAATTCTGGAATTGAATAGTAGGGACCATTCTTACATAGTTGAGATTCAAAAATTCAATAAGAGATTCTGCTTGATAAAAAATATTAACAAAACATCCCAACCTTCATGGTTAAATGCAACTGCAAAATATATATTTTTAAGAGTCTACCACCTGGGTAGAAATGAGATAGTTCATCCCTTTTCCACTCAGCATTAGCTGGGACATTCAGGTGTGTGAACCAGAGGCATCTGAAGCCTCAAACCACCAAGGCTGAAACAGCTGGGATCCTTGGACATCTGTGTCTATACGGCTTTTCCAAATGATCTCTCCTGCATAGTAGTTTCAGGATAAAGAGACATTTTATATGTTAGCTCAGGACTCTCAATACTCAAGATTTGTGCTCAAAAGAGACAACCAGGTGGAAGCCATGTTGCTTTTTATGACCTGGCTAAGGGTTATGCAACACTGTTTCTGTTTTGGTTCAAGCCTTTCCAGATTCAAGGGGAGAGAACATGGAACTTACCTCTGTGTGGAGAAGTTTCAACAGAAACTGTATGAAGAGAGTATGTGAGAGACATATATTGTTGGGTCCATTTTTGAAACTATAATCTGCACAGATGTCCTTTCATCAAGTCTTAGCAGGAAACAGGTACAAAAGCATTAATTTCAGATGGGAACATCCCATTTTCTGTCAGCCAAGAAGCCCATGGAACAAGAAAGGAATTTTAGTGGCCATATTAAATTTGTTTCCCAGTTCCCTTCTCTGGGAACTTCCACACTCCACCCACAGTTCTCTCATCCTAATGTTCACACATCTTCATAATTGTAAGCCTCCTGACAGCTGTTTGCCCAGTTGGCTGCAGCCTCAGTTAATGGTCAAGCCTGGGTACCTGACTCATTGGATCCAGGAAAAATCCATTCTGTTTTTCACAGTGATATGGAAAGAGAGCATTTATAAAGAAGGGAAAGAAAAGAAGGAGATGGGAAAAGGCAGATAATGGAGAAGTCCAAGAATAAGTGAAAAGAAGGGAACAAAGTGAACAGGAGTGCCACCTACAGGTTTATAGGCTCTGGTTCCTGTCTGTCCCTGGGGCCTGCTCCATCCTTAGGTTCAATTTACCACTATATCCTTAATAAAGTCCCTCTATTATTGCTTAAGCAACTTGTTACTCATCAAAGCATAATGAGTTCAAATTTACACATGTATATGCATATAACCTTACAAATCTACATATACACATAATCTTATATCAGAGATTAATTATATAGGATGAACCATGTATGGAAGGCGTTGGTTATCTTTTAAGTTTTTCTGGGTCCAGAAAAGATCCTAACAGATTGATAGATTTCCTGTGTCTAGAAGGGGCCTCTTCAAGCCTCACCCACCAATCTCACCTTTTTTTTCCCCCTATGACCTGGATACTCTTAAAGTAAGAGGAAATCATGTGGGCACATTTTAACACAGTAAAGTAAAGGGAACTAGGAGTAAGAAAATAACCATTCCCTCATCTGTTATTACATATGATAGATTTACAAAAAAAACCACCAGACACTGATGAAGAGAAAAGCTAATATCAAATCCAAAGTGGTCTGTCTCTAGTGATCTGATTCCTTCAGCCCCAGAAACAGAGGAGGTAAATAGTACTAGAATTCCTACATGTGGTACATCCTTTTTCAAAAAGGTCTAAATTTACAAAACATCCCATCCATCAGAAAAGTATGTTCTCTAATATCTCAACTTGGAAAAACACCATGCAGGTGCTAGTAAAGTCAATCAGTTTACTTCTAAACTAGAGGCAATATTAGGTCGAAGTTAAATTAAAAATTGTTGGTCAGACATTATTGCAGTCAACTCAAAAATGTGTTCAACAAAGTAGAACTTTAATCTTTCATAAATGCACATATTTTAAAATATGTAAGCACAAATATATTTAAGCATAATTATATAAAACACACATATAAAAAATTCAAAGATTAACAATACAAGGGGGACTATGTACTGGGTAATGCACGTGTTTCTAGATTTTGAAAAAATAGTACTTGAAAATTGTTTCAACTAAAATACTCTCAACACACTTCAAGATTTCTCAGAAGGTTTATTAAATGTTACAATTTAGTACAAAAGCAAGTTCTGTTGTTTCTAGTTCAGTTCTACAAAACAATTTACTGTAAGCTCTTTCTTTTTATTTTTACCCTTCATTAGGGAGAACTGGGATAATTTAATTGGGGATAAAAGATACAAGTAATGTTTACTCATTGCCACCCTGCCCTGGGCAACTGTGGCCCTGCAAGCTGCTGACAGAGCAACTGCTACTGTCTTAGTTTATTTTTTCAGTAATATACTCTACCAACTCTCTAGCTAAACTTTGTGTAATTATATCTAAAATAGGAAAACAAAAAGCCATGCACTGATGTCTAGTCAAAAATTTAAAAAAAAATGTTGTAGGTCAAGCTGAGCTGCCTAGCATGCTGCCTAGGATCTGGGATATGTGGAAACAAGACCATAAAGTGCCTGGAGCACAGAGGGGGTGATTCAGACAGATACAGCCTCACTGGCCTGCACATACACCAGAGCTAGACATCTCCGTCCACATATGAGGAGGACACCAGAAAGGGGGCATAGTGCCACCTGCACTCCACTCCTGAGTACCAGCATCAACCTCACTGGTCTCTGGAGACATGGACCAGCTAACTCTTCCAGTCTGCCACCTTCCTCTGAGTCCTCAGTTGCCCCAGTACCCACTGTCTCTGGCATGACACTATGGTACTCAGAACAACTACTTCTTGAGCATTCTTCTTGCAGCAGTTAAACAATGAGGAGCCAAACATTAACTTAAAACCGGTAAGTGCAATATATAGTATATTAGAGAGTGAGAGGGCTAAAGAAAAAAGCATAAGGCAAGAAATGTGGAGAGGAAATGTCAGGTGTAGGAGGTTATAATTTTAGAGAGAAAAGTTAGGGAGAAACACATAAGATGACATTGGAGTAAAAACCCAAGGAAAGTGAAGAAATAATACATGGAGATAATGAAGGAGAGAGCATTTTAGGCAGAGGAGACTATTATAAAGTCCCTGAACAAAAAGTTAGTGATTTTCTACATGTTCAAAGGACAGCAAGGAAGTCAGTATAGGAGAATAGGGTGGAGAAGAGTGGAGGTAGAAACAGATGAGGTCAGAAGAATATCCAGATCCAATACATCACACAAAAAAAATATCTTGGCTTTTACTCTGATATGGGAATCTATTCACGGGAAGCCATGGAATTCCTTTCTGCTGATGAACGCTATGATCTGACTTATTTTCTGACAGAATAACTCTGGTTGCCAAGTTGAGAACTGTCTGAAGTATAGAAAGGTCAGCAACAGGGAAAACAGTCAGGAGCTAGTCCATAATCCAGGAGGGGGACAATGGTGACCTGGAGCAGAGGTATAGCCCTGGAGAGGTGACAAGTGGTCAGATTCTGGGTATATTCTATAAGTGCAGCCAAAGAGATTTGCTAAATATAAGATATGAGGTAGAAAAGAAAGATAAGGTATATAAAAGCAAAGAAAGGAGTGTTTTTTACATATGAACAAATAGAAAGGATGGAGTTATCTAAATGAAGATGAGGAAGTATACCACAAGACACAGACTTGGAAGGGATTATTAGGATCCCAGATTCAGGTATGTTCAGTATGAAAAGACTTCTAGGGGAAGCCTTTTTGGTTGTCATGTCAATTCATGATTCTATGAACTATGGATATAAACTTGAGAGTAGTCAGGATATTAATGAAATTTAAAGTCATGTGATTAGATGTGAGCAGAAACAAAGCAGTCCCTGACATCCCCACGCCAGCCTCCTCCTACTAGCTAGGCCTTCTTGTTCTGACAGGCTGACGTGGCTATCAGGTAGCCTCTGGTGTTCACCTGTTAACCATAAACAATTTCACAGAACACTGATATCAGAAAAGGCCACACTTTGCTATGGGGGATACAAAAAAAAAAAAAAAACATTCCACAGACAGCTCTAAACATAGACAAAGCATGAACATTGTTCAAATAAAAAGAGTAACTCTCCTATGGCATCTAGTGACTGTGCTTCTGTACCTGTTAGAGATTTAGCCTTGCCCTAGTGTGCCCTTCTCTATAGATGAGATTTATTGGGATGCTCAATCATACAGTGTCTTATAGTGCCCAATCCAGAGTGAGCTTTCACTTCCTTGGACCCTCCCCTGAATCACCCAAACAAATCCAAATGCTAAAGGCTGGACCCTGGAGCACACTAACAGGTCAGGATCAGGAAGGTAAAAAGGGGCAATCAAGGAAACTGAGAATAGTCCAAGAAGTGGAAGGTAAACCAGGAGTAATCCTTCCCTGGAAGCCAAGGGCAGACCATAATGGACAACTATGTCAAGTGCTTTTGAGCAATTAAATGAGGACCAAGAAATGATTTGGAAACTTAGAAGTTTTTAGTGGCCTTGAAAAGGACAGGTGAACATTACAAGTGATGTAGATTCAGAAGTGAATAAGGTAGAGAAATTGAAGGCAGCCTGTGTAGGCAACCCTTTCATGATATTTTGATGTGAAGGGAAGCAACCATGGGAGAGTGAAGTAGGATCAAGAGAAGGTTTCATTAAGATAAAAGAAGGAGCAATTTTTCTATACTGATTGGAACTATCCAGTCAAGAAGAGGAAATTCTTATACAGGAGAGAAAAATCTGCTGGAGCCCTGTCCTGTGTTGAATGGACCTTATGTACAAGTGGAAGGGAGGAAAGATGGATCTGTGGGCATGCGGGCCAAATGAGATGAGTGGGGACAGAGCTGGGAAAGCAACTCCTCTTCTGATTGCTTCTAGTTCTCAGTGAAAGGGGGAAGCTAGGTCAGCAGCTCATAGTTGCAAGGGAGGATGGTGGAGGAAAGACTGGAAGTTAGAGGTTTGAGGAGACAGGAGGAAATTGTCTAGGAGGATGAAAGCAAATGATTGAGGGAAATAAAGTATGATTGGTGAGCAGCATGAAAAGTCCACTTGAAGGAGCAGATGTCAACTCATCTATCATTTTCCATGTACTTATTCTTTCAGAAAGTATTCACAGAGTAGAACAAATCCTAACAGTAAAGATGACAGATGAAGCCAAGAGCACCTCTCCTCTCACATTCCTACTTCTAATTGTAAGCATTCCCTGAACTTCTCTCCTCAGCTCCTCCTCTTTTCCTCTACATTCTCTGCCTTTGAGATGCCATCCAAGCCTATGCTTTGAAGCACAGCATACAGGTAAAGTACCTATGTATGCTGTATGTTTTCTCCCCTATAGACCGACTGCATAACAGGATTATAATGGGACCAAGTATCTGCCACTTTTAATTTTCTAATAGGCACATTAGAAAAATGTAAAAAGATACAAGGTAATATTGATTTTAATAATACATCTTATTTAACCCAACATGTCTGAAATATTGTAATTTCAAGAAATAATGTGATTGAGATATTTTATGTTTTTGTGCTGCATCTTCAAAATTCAGTGAGCATTTTATATGTATAACACACCTCAGTTCAATCCAGCCACATTTTAAATGCTCAGCAGTCTGGACAGAGCAGCTCTAGATTCTCACTCTCAGCTGAACTGAGATAATGTCCTACAAGAACAATGGGAAATTTTGCTCCTCACACTGCACTCTGCTGCCAGAGGAATACTTCTTGAAATCACGCTTAATAGCATCACTCTCCTACTCAACAGCACTCAATGGCCCCCCTCTGCCAATGCAATAAAGCCAAAATTCCTTAATCTAGTTTAAGCATAGCATGGAAATTCTCCAGGATTACACCTACCCAGCTTTTACCTCTCACTATTGCCTCTTTTATAACATAAAGTCTAGAAAAATTATCTTCCATCCCTGAAATGGCTTCCTTTCCCACCTCTTACTTTCACTTGAATAGTTTAAACCAGTGGTCCTCAGTTTTAGTGTGCATCAGAATCACCTGGAAGGCTTGTTAAACCACACATCACTGGAGTCATCTCCAGCATTTCCTATTTTGGGAGGTCTGGGGTGGAACCCAAGATTTTACATTTCTAATAAACTCCAAGATGATGAGGAGGTTGCAGCCGGTCCTGGAATCACGCTTGAAAAATCACTAGTTTAATTTCTCAAGAAGACTCCTCTACCCACCTACACTATGTAAATACTAACTTCACTTGATTCTTTTTTTATTGGTGCATTACCATCATATATAATAGTGGTATTCATTATGTCATATTCGTACATAATTTGATCAATTTTATTCCTCAGTACCTTCACTTTTCCTTCCCTCCTCTTTCCCCCTGATCTGCTTGTTCTATAGATCTCCCTTCTAATATTAGTATCATTACTATTTTAATTAGTGCAATATAAACAATAAGATAACAAATAACCCAATCAACAAATGGGCCAAGGACCTGAACAGACACTTCTCAGAGGAGGACACACAATCAATCAATAAGTACATGAAAAAATGCTTACCATCTCTAGCAGTCAGAGAAATGCAAATCAAAAACACCCTAAGAAACCATCTCACTCCAGTAAGATTGTCAGCCATTATGAAGTCAAACAACAATAGGTGCTGGCGAGGATGTGGGGAAAAGGGTACACTTGTACATTGCTGGTGGGACTGCAAACTGGTGAGGCCAATTTGGAAAGCAGTATGGAGATTCCTGGGAAAGCTGGGAATGGAACCACCATTTGACCCAGCTATCGCCCTTCTCGGACTATTCCCTGAGGATCTTAAAAGAGCGTACTATAGGGATACTGCTACATCGATGTTCATAGCAGCACAATTCACAATAGCTAGACTGTGGAACCAACCTAGATGCCCTTCAATAGATAAATGGATAAAAAAAAATGTGGCATTTATACACAATGGAGTATTACTCTGCACTAAAAAATGACAAAATCATGGAATTTGCAGGGAAATGGATGGCACTAGAGCAGATTATGCTAAGTGAAGCTAGCCAATCCCTAAAAAACAAATGCCAAATGTCTTCCTTGATATAAGGAGAGCAACTAAGAACAGAATAGGGAGGAAGAACATGAGAAGAAGATCACCATTAAACAGAGTCGAGAGGGGGGAGGGAAAGAGAGAGAGAAGGGAAATTGCATGTTTAAGGAAGGAGACCCTCATTGTTATACAAAATTACATATAAGAGGAAGTGAGGGGAAAGGGGAAAAAATAACAAGAGAGAGAAATGAATTACAGTAGATGGGGTAGAGAGAGAAGATGCGAGGGGAGGAGGGATAGTAGAGGATAGGAAGGGCAGCAGAATACAACAGACACTAGCATGGCAGTATGTAAAAAAGTGGATGTGGAACGGATGTGAATCTGCAATATGTATATGGGGTAAAAATGGGAGTTCATAATCTGCTTGAATCAAATGTATGAAATATGATATGTCAAGAGCTTTGTAATGTTTTGAACAACTAATAATAATAAAATAAAATAAAATAAAAATATATATATATAACTATAGATAAAACAAGGATTAATTGTAGAAATATGTTCATACATGGACAAAGCATAATTTGGTAGATCTTGCTCCAATTACTTCCCCCTACCCTCCCTTCCACCACACCTCTAGATCTCCTACCTCTATTATATTGATGTCCCTTCTATTTTCATGAAACCCACACACACTTTTTCAAATACTGTTTTATTCCAAATCTTACCTAGTTGTTAAGTCAAAAATAATTTATCTTCCTTCTGCACTTCTGTAGCTATATGAATGACTCTTGAACCACTACCTTCCTTGCATGAGACTAGATTTGTAAATGAACGTTCCTTACACGTAAAGACAATGATTTACTTATCTTTGCACCATCCATAGTTTCAAAGATATTTAATTCAAATTTTAATTGAATTAAATATGTAGACTATGCCCTTGAAAAATTTGAAACCCTTGGAAAAAGAGAATGAAATGTCTTTCTTTAAAGGAAAAAAAAGGCCTCAATGATTAAAAAGCATGGACTTTCACAGCTTTTGTTAGTTTTTCACAAGTATTGCTAAAATCTACATTTTTTCCAAAAGAAAATTCTCTCTAAAGTTTTTTTTCCTAAATTCAAATAATTAATGAAAGATCAGACTTATATGCAGAATTTTAGAGCTATGGACCTTACTGGTTCGAGTAATTACTTTAAGAAATATCATATCTTAAAATATTTTCAGCCAGTGCATCCTTTTTATTAACACTCTATAAATTTCCTGTCACTGTAATATCTGCAGGGAATGCCTGTAAATTAAAAAATCAACGAAAATAACATTGCAACCATTTTTTTCCCCAGCAATCTATTCTGAAGGATCTGAGTAGATGCAATTGAAATATGGGCTTGGAACTTGGGTGATTAAAACTTATAGAAGAAATGGTACTATTTCTATTTACATTTCATTTGCATTTATTTGTTATTCTCCTGATTTTGTCTAGGGTAGCTTCAGGGATGAGTTCTGTTCCATGTTGATATCTTCCTCGAGTCAGCTCAGTTTAGAGATCAATCAGACCACTGAATAAATTCATAATATGATGCAGATGAACTTGGAAACATTTTATCTATCTCATTTAGGGGTGACTTCTTAATACAAGGGCTTGAAAATGAGAACAAAAATGTAACACTGCTAAGCTATTACCTACACCAAACAGTGAAACTTCAAAGACTTTATTCAGTTCCATACTGCTGTTTAATTATTGTTGTGAGAATAACCATCAAATGTGACATACTATCCACTATAAGATTCACTCATTCTTTCATTCTGCCCTGTAGAAGGAAGTCTTCATGGCTGGGTCTATTACCATAACTGCCCTAAGGTATGTGGTTAATTAGCATGTGTTTCCTCCAGTCCTTTGAGAAAGTTCTCTGCTACTACATTCCTGATTCAAAGAACTTAATAATAAAGAAGTTCTTTGTAATTACACAGAACATTTACTGTATGGCAAAAGCAGAATAAACTTTCTTTCCAGGAGGAAGAAAATCTTTACTCAAAGGATCTTGAAAATTGACCTAATTACTCACCAAAAAGAAACTGTACCTATTCTAGAAGGGACAAGGGAGAAATAAAAATAATAAGGAAAATTCTGCATGTTATCACAACAACTGCATGAGACGGTATCTTTGTTTTTTATTGGTGCCTAGAGAAATCTCTGTAAGCTTTGTAAAGCACTGAACTAAATGGTGCTATTGCCTGTGCTTCTGCAAGCAGAGGTGGTAGTTGCATTTATAAGCAACCATTTCCCACTGAATTACCCAGGTAAAGAAAAGTAGTTGAATATGGAACCCTCTGAAAGAGGAAATGCCTTAGCCCTCAACTCTCAAAATAGTGGTGAGCCATCTTCTTTTGGCATTATCAACTACTCCCTAAAACTGAATGATTTCTATCCATATGCAAATGTTTTCTGAAATAGTTCATTTTAAGAAAAAGGTAGAAGAGAAGAAAAAAAATAAGCCTCCCAGGTTTGTCTCAAAATTCACCTCTACCTACAAAATCATTTCTGTGTTTTCCTTTTGTTTTCATCAGCTTTTTTTTTTTTTTTTTTTTTTTTTTTTTTTTTTTTTTTTGCTGTTGTAGTTAAAAGACCTGAGGAGAAGAATTCTAGAGTAGAAAGAGTTTATTTGAAGCTCGGCTTTCAGAGGTGTCTATACATAGACAGTAGACCCCATTCCTTGGGGGCTCAAGGTGAGGCAAAATATCATAGTGGAAGAGTGTGGCAGAGGGAAGCAGCTCACATGATGATCAGAAAGCAGAGAGAGACTCCATGCACCAGATATAAAACATATACCCCAAAGGCATAGCCCCAATGATCTACTTCCTCCAGCTACACCCTACCTACCTTCAGTTACTACTCAGTTAATCCCATCAGGGATTAATTCACTAATTGGGTTAAGGCTATAACCTAATCATTTTTCCTCTAAACCTTCTTGCATTTGTCTCAAATATAAGCTTTTGGGGAACACCTGATATCTAAACCAGAACACCTTTAGAGCAAAACTTATCAAGTGAGATTGCTACCTATGCAAGTCCTCTCTGCTTCTCTTATCAGTCCCATGGTTTAAATATCATTTGTGTACATCTGATTCTCAATTTTCATCCAAGGTCACACATTTCCTCTGTACTTTTGAATCCTCCATGCAATTCTACAACTGGAAAACTTCTCAGCACTTACAATTTATTATGTTCAAAATAGAATTTCCCATTCTCTACCCAGTCAAATCTGGACCTTCCAAGTCTCCATCAAAGAAAATAATACCCCCATTCACCTAGTTAATCAAGTAAAAAACTTAGTAACTAACCCTTTCCTTCAATCCCCGTGGCCAGTGAAGAGGCTGGATATAATGCACATTTTTGGAATTGATAAAACTTATCTTGGTGGTTTGAAGGTAGGAATCCCCCTGCATCTATTATTGGCTCCTACAATCCTTTTTCCAAGAAGCACCAGGAATCAGTTTAAACACTTAAATCAGGTTACTCTCCATCTCAAAATTCTTTAATTTTATATACATTCCTCTGACGGCAAAACCTTAATTTCTAATCCTGACCTGCATGTATTTGCATGATTGGACTCTTGCCTGCCCCTCTCACCCACCTCCTTCTCAACCAGGATGCTCAAGCCATATTTGCTCTTTTCTGTCCTTTTCCATATACCCAAGGCCTCTTCCTTGGATGGTCTTCCCGGTTTTCTTCATGGCTCAGTCTAGTGTCCCCATATCACTAGTCAGGGAGCAGATTCCCAGACCACCCCATCATAACCTCCCTTACAGCAGTAGCTCAGTTGTTTTTCATGGGGCACACAAACTTCTCACAACACGCTTCTATCCCCTTCCCAGAGCCCTGCCACTGTGATTTAGACTCTCTTGGGTTTCATTTGCTTCCTTCTTTCTTTGGTTCACCACAGCAGCACCAGAGCTTGGCACAGATTTTGACATAACAGTGAAACAAAACTGGACCATGACCAAATACAACCACATGAGGCCAACTCTATGTGAGTTGTGCATTAGAAATGTTAGCTAAGTTTCAGACAGCATGCAATCCTTACGAACTACTAAGAACAAATAACAGAATAGCTGTCTAGTATGAAATGAGAAAGACATGTCTTCACCACCCGCTCAGACTCCCAGTTAATCAACTTATACTGAGACAATAAATAACCTAGAGAAATCACACCTCCCAGAATGGAAGGGGGAGAGGAACTAATTTTTGTTTGTATATGTGCAATTAACATGTTAGAATTGGAGCCAAAAGTGTTCACCCAAATGTGAAAAGGTATCCCAGATGACCCTCAGCAACATTGCTATATAAAGGGTATTCCGCTCACTGAAGAATCAAGACATTTTAGTATTTGGAGAAATCATGGGTACTTTTGCAATAAGAACCCTCTAGGAACAAAGGGAAGGCCCAATTCTGTTGTTGCTCTATGGTATAGAATACCGGATCAGAATTTATGTTACCACATGGGGGGGGGAGGGCTAACATAACAGGGGGACTAACAGAGGGTATGCAAAGCAATGCCCCCCTGTGTTCAGGGCTCTCAGCCTTTAGATACTAATCTATGAGGCCAGTGCTGGCACAAATGCCAGTTCCTGCTGAAAGCCTTGGTATCTCGTTTCTCTGTGAGAATCCCATAATACTTTGAGAGTCTGATGCAAATCTGGACTGAAATATGAAATGAAGTGCACTGCACAAAAAATTTACATACAATTTGAGTGGTGCCTGGAACCTCTGAATCCTATTCACTATGCACTCTGAAGGCCGGAGCCTAAATAAATGACCCTTTCATTTTATTACGTGAGCAACAAGATACCACTTTCTCCCATGGTAAATCCTGGGTGCCTCTTTCGCTAAAGCAATTTGAACTCACCTGTTGTCCTAATAGATTAAAGAGAAAGAATATGTGAATAGTGTCCAATAAACATTAGTGTCTGACACAACTTCATGGAATTGAATTTCATTTTCCTATTTATTCATTACAGAATTAAATTCTCACATTTAATTACCAAAAGAGTCTTCTGAGGTGCTGTCTTTTTTTCATACTGGAAAACTGAGGAAAAGTCGCATCAAATAAGTTACATATAAGAAGCCTATAATGAAACCAAGGTTCTTACACAAAATATAAATCCATGTTCTCTATGTTGGACTGTATAGTTATATTTTAAAAGTGGGACATTCATTCTTCTTTTAATCAATGGGCACTCCCCCCTTTAACTCTCTGACTTTACCTTCAGTTACTCTCCCCTGTGTTTACCTCCTCTGAGCCACACCAGCTTCCTCACTAGTTTCTCATATGAAGATCCTTAAGGAAAAATCAGCTATGAAAGTGATTTGTAGACTCTTGGTAACACAACCATGAAACACAATTATTTATACATATGAGTATCTATGCCTTCTTAAGAAATTTATTTTGCTAATAATATTATCTAGATGATTATCTCTATCAAGATACTTGCAATATAGATAGACTTGTGAAATCAAAGAATATTACATTTATGGAGAAAGAATTACTAATTAAAGTGATAGAAGAACAAATTATTTTATAATAAAAGCATAAACAAAACCTCATTAAAAAGTGGCTAATGTTTTACCCAATTTGTAGATATCAGCCGCATCTCTTTTAAACAGCAGCAGATTGATTTGTGGAAAATCTGAGAATACTAGGTTCAAATATCCTGCTTCATTCTACATAACACATCTGATGACCAAAATATATTTCTACATTAGGAATATTGGGAAAACACACACACACATACACTTTTCACAATATATAATTTATATATATCTGTTCTTTCACTTTTCAGTAAATAAAATTATAATCATGTGAGAAGACATATAAATAATGATGAATCCACTTAATATGGTGAACTTAATATTAAGATCGTTCTATGGGCTGGGTATATGGCTCAAGCAGTAGTGCGCTCACCTGGCATGCGCAGGGCGCTGGGTTTGATCCTCAGCACCACATAAAAATAAATAAATAAATAAAGATGTTGTGTCCACCAAAAAAACTAAAAAATAAATATTAAAAAATTCTCTCTCTCTCTCTCTCTCTCTCTCTCTCAAAAAAAAAAAAAAAAAAAAACAGATTGTTCTATGGTTTGTGACTGCCACAATTATTATAAACCCTTTACTGGTGATTTTCCCTCTGTGCCCTTTAGCCACGCTCAGACATGTCTTTCTCATTTCATACCAGACAGCTATTCTGTTATTTGTTCTTAGTAGTTCATAAGGATTGCATGCTGTCTGAAACTTAGCTAACATTTCTAATGCACAAAAATATAGAATGAAGGTTTTATGAAATACTCACCACCAAGAATTAAGAATCCTATTCCCCTTACTTCCTCCCAGACATAACACTGAAATCACTAGGCATCCTTTCCTACCCTTATTTTTATTTCGCTTCATCTGTATCCATTCATAAAGAAAGCAAATATCACACCATCCCTTTATTCTTTTCAACATCACTATTATGTCTTCAAAATTCTGCCAACGTTGATACATGCCAATCTAGTTCATTTATTTTAATTCATATGTTACAATTTATTTACCAGGTTCTTTACAAATGGCCATTTGTGTTGTTTCCAAATTCTCCATATTAAATTCAAGGCAGCAATGAACATCTATGGCACATACAAGAGACTCTCCCTCTAGTGCATGCATAACAGTGCAATGACTAGTATAGAATGTAAATTTTCAACATCACTGGATATTTCTAAATCACAGTCTCAGGTGGTTTTGACAATCTATTCTGCTACCTAAAGTATTTGAGTCTCTAGTTTCTTACAACCTCCCCAATATTTGCTAATGTCAGATAATTTAATTTTTTCCTTATCTAATAGATATAAAATTATACTACCTTGATTTTTTTCAAAATTTGTGATATCATGATTCCTTGTGAGCTTGAACATTTTCATGTTTGTTGGTCATATTCTTTTTTTAGAATATAATATTTGTTTTAATATTTATTGATCATATTCTTATCTACTTTCTCTATGATCTGTTCTCATTCTTAGTTTTTAATTCTACACAGTGAGTTGGTTTTCATTTCTCACTAATTTGTCCAGGTTACTTATAGAGCCTGGAGCTTATCTTCATTTTTGGCTTTGTTTGTTGCATAAGAAGACCAAACCATACATAACAATCATTTCTTGACCTGCAGCTGGGTTTTAACTTCTTTTAAGAATCTACAGTTTGTAAGTAGTTTTGGTGTAATCAAATTGAGCAACCTTTATAGTTTTCATTTTGGTTTAGGCTTTTTTGTGTTTTTTATTAGTTCTTTTTAGTTATAAATAACATTAGGATTCATTTTGATATAATTATAAAAGCATAGGATATAATTTGCTCTAATTCAGTTCCCAATTTTTCCCCTTTTCTTCCCCTCTTCCAGTCCCACATTCCCTTCCCTCTACTGAACTTTCTACTATTTACTTTTAGAATTTTCTTATGCTCAGTGTTTGTATGTTTTTAAATAAGTAACTTGCTACATCAAGACAGAATATATTTGTATGTGTTCCCTCACATTCACTACAATTTTTTTTAAAAAAATTGTTTTCCACGTATTTTTAAATTTGTCTAGATTTTATTTTGTTTTAAATGCATGCTATGAACTCAATTTTGTTTCCCATTTATATAACAAATCACTTCAATACCATCAATACTCTGTCGTCTTCTCACTGATTTTTGAACCACCTCATTAACTTGACTGCCCATATGGTCAGTTTCCAAGAGCTTTATCCTTTTTTGTAATAAAGGTAAAATAAAAATTAACAACTAGGTGTCTTATGGGCATCTCATAGCCATAACCACTATTTTGATTTTTTTCAGTGTAATGATATTTGTTTCTGTATTATAAGAAGATTCTTAAATAATTCTTATATAAAATAAAACTATTGCTTCTGAAATCTGTCAGTAGATGTGCCTGGATTTTTTTACATGTACATTTATCTTCAGCAAGAAATAATTTTGTTACTCTTTTGTGATCCCTCTATCCTCTTTTCACCTTACTGCATAGGTCTAGGACTAAAGCTACGATAAATACTAACTGTCAGCACTCCTCTTCGAGGAAGAAAAGCAGCAGCTTTACAATCAATGAATGTTTTTAATTATTGTATTTAAGTTTTTTTCTTGTGTTGATACTGGGAATTCATATTTAGAAAGTTGTCCATTTAATCTAATATTGCAAGTCATTTGGCATAACACATTCACATTATTCTCAAAAATATTCACCAAGACCAGATCATTTTTTATTCCTTACATTGCCTATATATGTTCATACATGTTTCTTTCATTCATTAATCTTGCCCTGGGCTTGTCCATTTTAACATCTTTTTGAAAAACACATCTTTTATATCTTGTTAGTAACATTTTCCATTCTTTTTGTTTGCTATTTTATTAATTTGTGCCCATTTTTGTAAATGTTCACTATTTCCACTTTCTTGGGAGATTCTCTGCTGTTTGTTTTCTAATTGCTTGCATTGTGCCTTCATTCATTTATTTTCTTTTCCTTTTTTTTTTTGAGGGGGGTGGTACCAGGGATTGAACTCAGGGGTGCCCTCAACCACTGAACCACATCCCCAAACCATTTTTTTTTATTTTATTTAGAGACAGGGTCTCACTGAGTTGCTTAATGCCTTACCATTCCGAGGCTGGCTTTGAACTCACGATCCTCCTGCCTCAGCCTCCTGAGCTGCTGGATTACAGGCATGCATCACCGTGCGCAGCCATTCATTTATTTTCAAATGATTTCTTTTCTAATATGTGTCTTAGAAATGTATATTTACTAGTCATATAGACTATAAATGTATGCACTTATAATTAGAAACTTCTATTTAAGTGATTCCTGCATCCCATGAGTTTTTGTAGGTTCCCTGACTCAATTATAAATATTATATGATATCTATTTTACTTTCTTCATTAAATCATGAATTATTTAGAAGTTGATTTTCAGTTTCAAGCTATGTGGAAGTGTCAGGTTACTTTTATAATAGGTGTTTAATTTTATTCAATTTTGTGCATGAAATTGTGTGATATTTCTTTTGCAGTCTTATATAACAATCGTACCAACTCACATTTGTCAAGTATTTACCATGAGTTAGGCACTCTATGGTTCACATATTTTAACTTGTTAAAACTCACAAAAGCCCCATTTACTATTATTACCTGTAATTTACAAATGAGCAATCTGAGCCACAGCAACTTAAAGTAACTTAACTAAGGAACACAGTCTACAGAGTGTGCAGTTGTTACCTCCACAACAGACCCCTCCTGAATTCTGTGTGCCTAAAGGGAACAGAACAGTTCATCAGTGGGGTGTGCAGCTGTACATACAGCTGTCAGATCAACTTTGATAATCAAGTTGTTGAAGTCTTCCATATCTTTTCTAAGTATTTTTGTTTGATTAATTTATTAATCTAAGTATTTTATCTGGTTATTAATCTCTGAGATGTGTATTAATATCTCCCATTTAAATTATTATTTTGTTAATTTCATATTATTGTTGTTACTATTTTGCTTTTCAAATTCATTTCAATTCACAATTATCCTATCTTTTGATGAATGATTTTTTAAACATTGTTCTTTATCTCTGGCAATGCCATACAAGAAATATCTATTCCTTCTCATATCAATTTTCTATACCATCTTTTAAAATCTTGGTTCAAATTTGCCTGCTATATTATTTTTCATTTTAAATTATATACACATATATACATGGTAAACATTCAAGTATGTGTGTTATACCCTCCTTTTCTCTTGGATTTTATCCAATCTGAGAGAGTCTGCATTTTAACAGTTGAATATTACTGAAACTAATGACATTTTGTACCTATTTTACAAATTTATTTTTATTATTTATTTGTCATCCATTTGGCTGCTTCTATTTTTCTTTCACCCATCAGAATGATCAGCTTTCCAATACAACCTATTTTTATTTCTTCTAGTGATTTCTAAGCTAGAGCTTATACTTTTATTAGTTTATCTTTATTCTGAACTATTAAGCAGCTTAGCAGGCTTTTAATTCCAGTCTTTCAGAACAGAATTCTTAAATTATATATATATATATATTGTTATTTTTCCTCAATATTTATAAACTATGTTTGTAGTACTTCCTAGCACCTATTAAGCTAATTAGAATTTTGTCATTCTTCTTATCAATGTATCCTTTTGGATAATATGACTTTCCTTTATGGTATCTTTAAGGAGTTCCTTTTGGCCATGTATTTCATACTTCCACTGTGATGGTTCTGAGTGGGCCTGGTTGTTCCTTCAGTCTGGGGATCCATTTCTTTCTATAGGTCTGGATTATCCTCCATTGCTATCTATTTGACTATTGTCTCCCCTTCATTCTTCCTATTCTCTTACTCTGGAATTTCTGCTTTAGATTATCTGTTTTATCCTGCACAACTCTTTTGTATTTTCCATATTTTTCTCCCCATGTGTTCCAATAATAGGTTATTTCCTTTATCTTCAAATCCACTAATTTCCTTATTTGCTGTGTCTAATATTGTCCATCCAATCTACTGATAATTTTCTATGTTAGTTCCTTTTCATTGCTGCCTTTTAATTTTGGTTCCTTCATTTATACCTTTTAAGATTTTATATTTAATTTTTATTAGGTTCAGATATTCTATATTTCTAGACTCTTTTGCTGATTCTACCTTACAATCATTGTTCTTGATTTTTTTACTATGAGCTGTATTCATTTTTTGATATTATGGCAGTTGTTTTACATGAAACCATCCCTATAAGAAATTACCCCTGTAAGATAGTGATTCCTTCTGTAGGGACCCTTACATATTCTGTCAGAGCCAATAATTGCAATATTTCCTCAGTTTGGGATTCCTATACTATTATAGTAGTGGGAATTCATCTCTAATCCAGTGTGTGACATAGATGCCATCTTTCCAACCCAAGTCCTGAACTAATAGCTGACTCTACTTTCTGCTTCCTAGAGTTTGTGGAGACTGCCAGTACAATGTTTATAAACTAAGCAGACTCCTGGCTCCAGGATTTGTTCAGAGAGCTTGATTTCAATCCAAGCCCAGCTTCCACATCCAGTATTGATTTCCTATATCCAGTTTTGATACTCCCTGAGCTCTCTTCACTGTTTCTTCTTTATTTATGGAACTTGGAGACTTATCTTAGTTTGAAGCTTTTCTGGGATTATTTTTACTATACTTTTTCCAGTGTCTACATGATTTTAGTATGAAAGAGCCCTCTATGTTACCTAATTCCTTCATATATTCCCTGGTTGTTTCCAAAGATATTTCTTGATTCCTCTCCCTGTAGGGGTGCCTTAGGCTTATATTCCTCTCAAGAAAAAGCTTTCTCACCACAAAGGAATTTTGTGTGTGTGTATGTATTTTTCTTTGGTAACAATTTCATTGAGATAAAATTCATATCACACAATCCACCCATTTAAAGCATACAATTTAATGGCTTTTAATTCATTCACAACATCAATCTGTCAGCACAATCAATTTTGAAACACTTCTATTACCGGCAAAATAATCCCTACTGTCATTATCCACTGTTCTCCAATTATCCTGCTCCTTTCCCTCAAATACCCAGCCCTGGGCAACTACTAACCTACTTTCTGCCTCTGCAAATTTGCCTATTCTGAACATTACACAAAAATGGACTTTTATGATATGTGATTCTCTGTGATTGGCTTCTGTCCCTAAGTATAATGGCTTCAAGCTTCACTGTTGTTATTTTCTCTATCAGTAATTCATTTCCTTTTATTGCCAAACAGTATTCCATGGATATGCCATACTGTATTTAACTATTCATTAGTTGATGGACATTTGAGTTGTTTTTAGCTACTATGAATAATGACACTACCATCAAGTTTTCTTGTTGGCAAATAGTTTCATTTTGCTTGGGGAAGTAGCTAGGAGTAGAAAGAAGTGTGGTAATTTTATTTAATTGCTTGACAAATTGCCAGATTGCTTTCCACAGTGGGTACACTATCTTACATTCCCACCAGTAATGTATGGGAATTCCTATTTCCCCACATTCTTGTCAATACTTGTTGTCTTTTTATATTACAGTCATCCCATGTGGGTATAACTGGTATCTAATTATGGTCTTGATTTGAATTTCCTAATGACTAATAGTGTTGAACGTCTTTTCATATTCTTATGGGCCATATTATTATATCTTGTCTATTCTGATCTTTTGTCCATTTTTTAATTGAGTTGTATTTTATTATTGTGTTATAAATTTATTTTTTATTGTGGCCACAAATCCCTAATCATATATGTGACTTGCAAATATTTTCCTCATTTTGTGGGTTGTTTTTTCACTTTCTATTTTTTTGTTGGGGGGCAGTACTAGGGAAAGAACTCAGGGGTACTTGACTACTGAGCCACATTCCCAGCCCAATTTTTGTATTTTATTTAGAGACAGGGTGTCACTGAGTTGCATAGTGCCTCACTTTTGCTGAAGCTGGCTTTGAACTCCCAATCCTCCTGCGTCAGCCTCCCTAGCTGCTGGGATTCCAGGCATGTGCCACTGTACTCGGCTTGTTTTTTCACTTTCTTTATGGTATCCTTAGAAATAATATTAAAGTTTTTAATTTTGATGATGGCTTAATTATTACTTTTTCCCTTTTTTTATAATATGTTTTGGTGTCATATCTAAGAAATCATTGCCCAATCCATGGTCACAAAGATTTACTTCTATTTTTCTAAGGTTTTTTATAATTTTAGAGCTTTGATCCATTTTGATTTAATATATTATGTGATATGAGCACAGTGGTAATTTTTAAAGCAGTTACCACCTAGAAAGATCTATCTAAGTATTACATATCTGACAAGAAAATGACAAGATTGTGGATATATTATACATAATTGCTATCACAACAACAGTAGAGGATATGAGACAGCCTTCTTGATACCTTTATCTCTCTTAAGAGAGTGGAATTGCAAAATCTTACTTCAGAGGCACTGGTTCTCTTACATATGTCCAGGTATGTGTGCTTTTCCGCAGTTAACAGAACTAGAAGCCATTATCATTGCAATCTTGATATAAAATAAGGAGGCAATACTTCAGTTCCAGGAACTAAACAGTTCAGGAGTTTCTAAATAGTATGTTAAGGCCTAAGTAAATAGAAAAATTAATTTACATAGGCTGATTTCATATTGTATCCTGATATAGTCTTGTTCCAAACATTCACTGTTGTGGTTTACAAAAATGAAGGAAAATAATAAATTGGACACTTTCTTACCAAAACCACTGGAGTTTTATTTGAAATTTAGATGTATTGACTAGGGACCTATAAATTTCTCGAAATTGATGTCAATATTTTCAAGTAATGAATCATTGGCAGAGAAGAAAGTATAGAAATTCCTTATGATATGGCAAATCCCAGTAAAGAATGTTTGACTACATTTCTCTGTGTATTGCAATATCAGAAAAATGAGAGATTAAACAGGAAACTGAAAAATAGATCATATCAAAAGTGTCAGTAGGAACAAAGAATAATAAGAATGCTAACAGAGAACTGAGAGGAGTGAAAGGAAGAGAGGAGAGCCAGAGAACTGAGCAAGACAGGATTCTGTCATCCACCTGTGATGAAAAGTCTGCTATGCTGAACCAGGGCCAAAATCTTACAAGGAATTCAAGAAAAGTAATCAATCAACAATTAATGCAAGTATTTATAAAATATAATAATATTAGTAACCATTTACAGGAGAAAAAATCATATAATCAGGACCTAAGGGTACTTATCCATCATAAACCATTAATCAGAGGAAAAATAAAATAGGAAAATTAAGGAGTGAGGCTGACAGTGCACAGTAAGAAACAAAACATGGCCCGTACCTCCAGCAGACAGGTGAACCGAAGGTCCCAGGATGACCAGGCCAGGGATAGGCCCAAGTGCCAGGGTATCTTCAATTCCTGTCCTGCCTGCAACTTCTTTGAACCTCTTTATCTATGCCCCAGCTCTTCAGGCTGCAAGTGAGCCTCTACAAGGCCCTGAGGATGTTGCACTGTTGAACTGAGAGCATGGTGGGCTAAGGAGAATGGTGACCTTCCACACACCAAGAACAACATCTGGATCCCAAAATGGTGGCCCATGTGGACAGGAGTTTGGCCACCTCAGCCTCAGGCCATGGAGCCCCATAGATCCTAGACTTGGGATAATGTCCCTAGTGAAGAAGGCCCCTGAGCCCAGAAAATGATGGGAGACCAGAAATCTTGATTGGAGTAGTCAATATCCTTCCTGAGGGCAGCCTTCCTTCTACTATACCTTAATATAGTAGAGATAAATAATAGAACAATAGGCCATATTTGGCCAGCAGGAAGTGCCCACCACTTTAAGGAAAGATTTACTGGCCATTAACAGAAGGCCTGTGTATATAATATGTAACAACTGCTCTCAAATTTTCTCTATCTCTTTAAAATAAAACTTATTTTGTTGCATATGGGCCATTTAGATATGAAAACATTCTGCCATGCTAATAAATCCCTCATTTTATAAATGCACTTTTCAATGAAGAAATCACAGGAAAGGAAGTCTTCTGGTGGGGAATGGTGGTGCACACCTGTAATCCCAGCTGCTTGGGAGGTGAAGGCAGAAAGATCCTAAGTTCAAAGCCAGCCTCAGCAATGTAGCAAGAATAAAATAAAAAGGGTTGGGATTGTGACTCATTGGTACAATACTTCTGTGTTCAACCCCTAGTACTGAAAAAACTAAATAAATTAAAATTTAAAAAATATCTTCTAAAAATGTTTTGGAAATGAAATTGTTAGTCCATTTCCTGAACCAATGACAGGAGCTGCAAAAAGGAGGTCCCAGTTTGTTCATTGGGTTTTAGAGGATATGGAACAAAAGGACATAAAGAAGAATAGAATGGTTCGCTGTGCCTGACCAGAATGCTCATATTTAGAAGACATTTCATATTATACATATTATTCTGTACGTGCACTCTTCACAACTGCACAGATATTTTATGAAAGTATTTTGCCTCATTAACTATCTTTTCATTGTTGAGTGTGAATGAATAAATGAACCTAGATGCCCTTCAATGGATGAATGGATTAAAAAATGTGGCATTTATACACAATGGAATATTACTCAGCACTAAAATAATAACAAGATCATGGCATTTGCAGGGAAATGTATGGCATTAGAGCAGATTAAGTGAAGTTAGCCAATCCCTAAAAAAACAAATGCCAAATGTCTTCTCTGATAGAAGGGGGGGGTAACTTAAAATTGGGTAGGGAGGAAGAGCATGAGAAAAAGATTACCACTAAATAGGGAAGAGAGGTGGGAGGGAAAGGGAGGGAGAAGAGGAATTGCATGGAAGATGGAAGGAGACCCTCATCGTTATACAGAATACATGTATGATGAAGTGTGTCACATTAGATTGGGTAGAGAGAAGTGATGGGAGGGGAGGGGAGGGGAAGGGGGAATAGGAAGGGCAGCAGAATAATATAGACATTATTATTGCTGTATGTATATACGTGACTGCATGACCAATGTGATTCTGCAACCTGTACACTCAGAAAAATGAGAAATTATACCCCATCTGATTCAAATGTATGAATTGTCAAGACCATTGTACTGTCATGTGTAACTAATTAAAACAAATAAAAAAATAAATATCTTTTCAGATATTCTGTAACTATCCTTTTACTAAAATTCATATGGAATTTGATTTTTGGCCATGGAATGACTAAGCTACCTCTCTGAGCTGCACATACTGTGCATGTGTACTGGCTCCAAGAATGAAGGAGAAGAATGTGCAAAGGCTTCATGTCAGATGTTTTATACTAAAGTCCTGTATATTCCATGCACTTTACTTTGCTTCGTATATAAACATACATAATTGAATAGAATAGAAATGAGTTCTAATTTTACAATGTCAGTCTTTCTAGATGTCAAAGAGGATGTCAATGTATTACGAAAGTAGAGCTCAAAAATAATTTTGTACTTGGAGAAGCACAACTAAACCAGTCTCTAAGCATCACAGATACTTACGCACACAGAAAACACGAGAAGTGTTAAATTAGGAATTTTAAGTAGAAGAGATACTTTTGTGGCTGATCACAATAAACTAAAATATTTTTAGTAGATATGATCCATAAGATGTTCTATATTCATAGGTCCAGATAATCATTTATCCATTTTTATCCTTTGCATAAAGTATATTCCAACATTGCCAGCTCACATCCAAGGATACGTGTAGAGTAAACTTGCATATGTGTGCAAGTGACCGGGGTGCCTGGTCTGGGGCTTGGCACAGAAATTTGCTTCTGTCCTTGGTCTTTGTGCCTGCACAGGATGGATGAATGGAAAGCTTTCTTCAGGGAACTTCAATTCTCCATCTTTGCTTTTGAGGATGAGCAAATTCTCTTAAGTGTTGTGCTGCCCTCTCTCTTCTTTCCTGATCTCTCCCATTTTCTCCTTTTCATTCTGAAATGCTAAGGAGGTTGGGACAAAAAGCCATTCCTACTCCTTTGCTTCTTCAGTCCAAACAGGCTTTGTCTTACATAGAGGCCAATTTCAGAGTGAAAAGTGCTAAGATGTTCTTCAGGGCACACTAACTAGAAGCAATCTAAACCAGGGGATACACGTACTTTAACCATTTAGTTCAGTGTTGTTAAAGTTGTATGGAAGAAAAAAGAAAAAGCCCTCACCTTTTGGGAGGATTGAGCTAACGTTTTTGAAACTCTGCATTATTCTTTTCAGTGGATAAAACATTTAAGGTCAAAACCGTACTAGAATATCCAGAATCCCTGCAGTTGGTTCTCTGCCACTGAAACCTCAAAACCAGATATTCTCAGCAGTGTACTGCATATATTACACGGGTGCATCAAAGATTTATCACTCTTCTTGGTCCACCTCTAGGGAGCATTTCATCATCGAAGGAAAAAAACTAAACTCATTTGACCCCCTCTTTAATTTTTAAAATGAAAATCTATACCCATCAGCCATATGTCATAGCTTCAGAGGGGAAAACTAAGATAACTTTCGTGAATACCTTTTTTTCCCCTGCCTACACAATTACAAAGCACTCATTATAAATAACTGCAAATTCATTTTATATTAATATAAAGAATCTACCATGTAATTACCAAGTTCCCAGAATTATGGGAGATATTTAGACTTCCTCTTGCAGTTTAAAACACACACATAAACACATACGCATGCACATGCAAGCACAGTTCTACTAGTGTATTTTCCCTCTTTTAGCATGTATCACTATTGCTTCATTTTTTTTTTTTAATTTTTTATTGTTGGCTGTTCAAAACATTACATAGTTCTTGATATATCATATTTCACAATTTGATTCAAGTGGGTTATGAGCTCCCATTTTTACCCCATATACAGATTGCAGAATCACATCAGTTACACATCCATTGATTTACATATTGCCATACTAGTGTCTGTTGTATTCTGCTGCCTTTCCTATCCTCTACTATCACCCCCCCCTCCCTTCCCCTCCCCTCTTCTCTCTCTGCCCCCTCTACTGACATTCGTTTGTCCCCCTTGTATTATTTTTCCCCTTCCCCTCACTTCCTCTTGTATGTACTTTTGTATAACTCTGAGGGTCTCCTTCCGTTTCCATGCTTTTTCCCTTCTCTCTCCCTTTCCCTCCCACCTCTCATCCCTGTTTAATGTTAATCTTCTTCTCATGCTCTTCGACCCTACTCTGTTCTTAGTTACTCTCCTTATATCAAAGAAGACATTTGGCATTTGTTTTTTAGGGATTGGCTAGCTTCACTTAGCATAATCTGCTCTAATGCCATCCATTTCCCTGTAAATTCTATGATTTTGTCATTTTTTAATGCAGAGTAATACTCCATTGTGTATAAATGCCACATTTTTTTTATCCATTCATCCATTGAAGGGCATCTAGGTTGGTTCCACAGTCTAGCTATTGTGAATTGTGCTGCTATGAACATCGATGTAGCAGTGTCCCTGTAGCATGCTCTTTTTAGGTCTTTAGGGAATAGACCGAGAAGGGGAATAGCTGGGTCAAATGGTGGCTCCATTCCCAGCTTTCCAAGGAATCTCCATACTGCTTTCCAAATTGGCTGCACCAATTTGCAGTCCCACCAGCAATGTACAAGTGTACCCTTTTCCCCACATCCTCGCCAGCACTTGTTGTTGTTTGACTTCATAATGGCTGCCAATCTAACTGGAGTGAGATGGTATCTTAGGGTGGTTTTCATTTGCATTTCTCTGACTGCTAGAGATGGTGAGCATTTTTTCATGTACTTGTTGATTGATTGTATGTCCTCCTCTGAGAAGTGTCTGTTCAGGTCCTTGGCCCATTTGTTGATTGGGTTGTTTGTTCTCTTATTGTCTAATTTTTTGAGTTCTTTGTATACTCTGGATATTAGGGCTCTATCTGAAGTGTGAGGAGTAAAGATTTGTTCCCAGGATGTAGGCTCTCTATTTACCTCTCTTATTGTTTCTTTTGCTGAGAAAAAACTTTTTAGTTTGAGTAAGTCCCATTTGTTGATTCTAGTTATTAACTTTTGTGCTATGGGTGTCCTATTGAGGAATTTGGAGCCCGACCCCACCGACTGTAGATCGTAGCCAACTTTTTCTTCTATCAGACGGCGTGTCTCTGATTTGATATCAAGCTCCTTGATCCATTTTGAATTAACTTTTGTGCATGGCGAGAGAAAGGGATTCAGTTTCATTTTGTTGCATACGGATTTCCAGTTTTCCCAGCACCATTTGTTGAAGACGCTATCCTTCCTCCATTGCATGCTTTTAGACCCTTTATCAAATATAAGATAGTTGTAGTTTTGTGGATTGGTTTCTGTGTCCTCTATTCTGTACCATTGGTCCACCCGCCTGTTTTGGTACCAGTACCATGCTGTTTTTGTTACTATTGCTCTGTAATATAGTTTGAAGTCTGGTATCGCTATACCGCCTGATTCACATTTCCTGCTTAGCATTGTTTTTGCTATTCTGGGTCTTTTATTTTTCCATATGAATTTCATGATTGCTTTCTCTATTTCTACAAGAAATGCCGTTGGGATTTTGATTGGCATTGCATTAAACCTATAGAGAACTTTTGGTAATATCGCCATTTTGATGATGTTAGTTCTGCCTATCCATGAACAGGGTATATTTTTCCATCTTCTAAGATCTTCTTCTATTTCTCTCTTTAGGGTTCTGTAGTTTTCATTGTATAAGTCTTTCACCTCTTTTGTTAGGTAGATTCCCAAGTATTTTATTTTTTTTGAAGATATTGTGAATGGAGTGGTTGTCCTCATTTCCATTTCAGAGGATTTGTCGCTGATATACAGGAATGCCTTTGATTTATGCGTGTTGATTTTATATCCTGCCACTTTGCTGAATTCATTTATTAGCTCTAATAGTTTCTTTGTAGAGCCTTTTGGGTCTGCTAGGTATAGAATCATATCATCTGCAAATAGTGATAATTTAAGTTCTTCTTTTCCTATTTTGATGCCTTTAATTTCTTTCGTCTGTCTAATTGCTCTGGCCAGTGTTTCGAGAACTATGTTGAACAGAAGTAGTGAGAGAGGGCATCCCTGTCTTGTTCCAGATTTTAGAGGGAATGCCTTCGATTTTTCTCCATTCAGAATGATGCTAGCCTGAGGCTTAACTATTGCTTCATTTTTTATAACTTTCAATTGAGGAACACTTTCCAATCTCAATTGTGTCTGCACAGTGTACTCAATTTGGCTTTCTGATGAAACTGACAGGTCAATTCAAAAACAACCATACTCATTGCAATTTTTTTCTTGTGTACATGACCCAATTCACTAAGCATATTAGTTTCCTTTAAAATAGAGAACTATCTTTATTTTAGTTTCATAAAGACAAAGCTTATTTTAATAACTGAGGGAGAAATACAGCTGATCCTTAAAAACTACATATTAGGTTTGGGCCTGTTTCATATATATTATCTAATTTAACTCTTGCAAACTCTTACAAGATAGGTACAATTAATTAATTTCCTATCTAGGGAAACCAACATTCAGAGAGTAAAATAACTTTCTTAAAGATAGAGAGCTATGTAAGTTACCTTAACCTAGGAAACCTACCTCCAAACTCAAATTCTCAACCACTACACTATACAACTTCTCTAAGTAGGAATGCATCTATAGAAGGATCAGCAGAGAAATATCACTGGTTCAAGTTAACTGGTAATTAACTGAAGATAATATGCCAAAATCACGAATCTCTGTCCCTGGTCTCACCTTTTCCAGAGTTTTCTTTTGTGCTGAGCAACAGTCTGTGTTCAAGTTACAACGTGGACTCACTGTGACACATAAAATTTCATCCATGATCTCAGAAAATAATTGGTCTCACCTATTTCAAATATGTCAAACATTTTCCAACTATCATCACAACAATACATGAAAATTGGAATTGTTTCACAGGAGTATATTCCTCTAAGTCAATGTTTTGTGAAAATTTTGCAATTAATAGTCTTAACTGAGCATTGGTTTCTTAATGGGTTACCCCTGCTGGGATTACTGAAAAAAATTAAAATGTGAAATTTGCCTGTTATATATTTTTGTTTGCTTGTTTCTAAGGAACTATCAGTCATTTTCATCTTTTACATATCACTTGTGTTTTCAAAGTCTTTTGTTTTCTAAGTTCTACCTCTTTTCTGAGTTTCATCTTTAGCTATCTGATAGAAGGGAGGTGTGTGTGTGTTTTACTGGAGATTGAAACCAAGGCCATTCATATGCTAGGCAAGTGCTCCACCACTGAACCACATCTCTCATCCCATCCTCCTTTTAAAAATTTTATGTTGAGACAGGTCTGGCTAGATTGCCCAGGCTGGCTTTGAACCTGCAATCCTCCGGCCTCTGCCTCCCAAGTATTAGAGATCACAAGTGTGTATCCTGATATAATTCTTCACTTGGATACCTATCCACCATGTTTCCAAAATCAGCATGCCACCATTTCTTTCTTTCTCTTTTTTTTTTTTTTTTTTTTTTTTTTGACTTTTAAATCTGTTTAGACTGAATACATTTCATTCTTAATGCTAAGAAGCTCATGCGTTTGGGATACAATAAAACTTTTTAAATGATACATTTTCTGGCACAAATTCAGATTTGATTCATATGAGTCATTGACTGCTGATCCCAGTCATCAAATTTAGAATTCACCCAATCCTTCTGCTTCATTTTACTGATAAGGAGGCTCAAGCCCTGAGAGAAATGATGATGTTTTCAAAATCATCATGAATTTGTAGCCATGCTACAAATAGAATCTTGAATCTTTTTTGTAATTTCTATTATTTTTACCCTTGGTGTGCTATGAGTCAGCCATTATACTGAATGTTTGCTTTGCATCATCCCATTTAATCCTTGGCCCAACCTTAAAAGGTAAGTATTATCATCCCACATTATAACTGAGGAAAGCAAAGCGAACCCATTCATCCATGTTCATACCCTGAAAGAATCAGAATCACTCCAAACTCCTGGCTTTCATCAGCTACTCTAGGCCAATGTTCCTTCTGTATGTCCCACTTCTTTCCTATAAATGCAAGCCATATAAACATAGAACTCTTTTGACCATTTTTAACTTGTAAACACTTTATGCCATAGGTTGTTTCAGAATAGAATCAAGGTACTAATAGAATCAAGATACTAAAATATGTTAATGACCACATATTTTATACAAATGTTATGATTAACAACCACATATTTTATACATATTTATGAAACCACAGGTTTTTTCCAACTTATAAAATTTATCTGTGAATCACAAAACAGCCAAGCATATTATGATGCTTTGTATTCTATTATGAGGTTTTGTTCTATTTGGAGGTCAGGTAGTTTGATTCTCTTTAGCTTTATTGAAATGTCCAGTGCCTCTTTTCTTGCTTCACCAAAAATATTGTCCCTATAAATAAGCACCTTTCCAATTTAGTTTCATGTCAACTCAAGACATCTTAAATATTTTAGATAGTGCCAATAAATCTCAAATATAATTCCTTTAGAGCACTTATCTTTAGGAAATTACATTTCATATATATTATTAATTTGAATTGGTAATAGGTTAAGGAAAGGATATAAATAAGTTTTTAAATAGTTTTATAACTTTAAGTAATGAAAAAGGGATAAACAAAAAGTACAAATTATTAAAGGGCCAGAAGCTGTATACACTTCCACAACTACATAAACTCAAAGAGTTTGAGATATAAATGGAAGCAACTATGATAACTTCTAGACCATCTTCCACTTTGAGTCTCCCTGAATTAGCAGGATAATAGTGGAAACTTTGTCCAATGGCAACAGTGTCCTTAAGCAGTGACTACATTTATGAAAAAGCAAACACTTATATTTCTTGTCATGCCCCAAATGCGTGATGTGATCCATCTACACAATCAATTATTCAGAAATCTAATTCATCTCATTATGACAACCTTAATAAAAGAATCAAGGGAACTATCATCTGATTGTGTCATGCTTAATAAATCATCAACTATTTCTCAAAAATGTCCTTTCCATTCTACTTTTATAGCTATTGTTTAAGGTTTGACACTAACACTTCTCACCTCAATTATCATATTAGGCTTTTGATCATTCTCCCTCTCTCCAATCTCACCAACTCCACATTATCCTTTTATGACTTCACAGCACCTTGGGAATAACTAGAAACTTTTTTTCGTGCTCTGGCCAGTGCCCTCCTCTTTTGCCACATGAGCTACTCTTTTATGGAAAACTTGTTTGCCCAGTGGTGTTGAATTTAATACTATTCCCACACCAAACATAATTTCTTTCCTTTTGATGTGATGTTTTCCTTGAACAGAGGGCTTCTCTTTCCTCTCTCCTCTGGTTTACTATCCACGAACAATCAAGCTTCACCTTCCCCCAGGAAAGCCCTCCATGCCCTCCCCAAGGCTGAACTGTTCCTCCTCTGTAATCTCTTTGTAACATCAACAAACCATTTATTCCACAATGGCATGTACTGTTTTTCTCAACCAGAACAATTTCTTAAGGTCATAGACAATCTTAGTCATCTTTATTCCCCAGTATCTAGCTGGAACATGGAAAAGGCTCAATTGATGTTTGTTGAAAGGATGAATAAATAAAATAAACAAAAATGATCTAAAAAATTACTGCTAATTAAAAATGCATATCCCTACGACAACACCCTGAAGATTCTTATAGACTGGCATTATGGTTTAGATATGAAGTGTCCCCCAAAAATTCATGTATGAGACAATGCAAGAATGTTCAAAGGTAAGATGATTATGAGAGTTGCAATTAGTGGATTAATCCACTGATAAGGATTAACTGGGTGGTAACTATAAGCAGGCAGATTATAGCTGGAGGAAGCAGGTCACTAGGGATGGGCCTTTGGGTTTTATATTTTGTCCCTGGAGCAGAGTTTTTTCTCTGCTTCCAGTCACCATGTCCTGAGTTACTTTCCTCTACCATGCCTTTCTACCATGATGCTATGTGTTTCCACCATGATGCTTTGCCTCACCTATGTCCAGAGCCATGGAGTCAGCCAACCATGGACTGAACCTTGGAAACTATGAGCTAAAATAAACTCTTCCTTCTCTATGTTTTGTTCTTGTCAGATATACTGATCACAGCAAAACAAAGCTGACTAAAACAATTGGCCATTTTGAATGTGGACAAAAGATTCTGTGTGTTTATTAAGTTTTTCAAGTGATTTTTATAATGAGGACAGAGAAATATTGAGGTCATTTAATCAGGAGAGCTAGGAAAATCTGTCTTTATACAAAATCTCTCTGTCCATGGGATAGCTCTCTTCGAGGTATCCATGGCAATGTCCCTCTTCCTTTATCTGGTATCTACCTGTGCTGTGCAAGGAAACATAGTCTTTTGCCACATAAAAATAAGGGCATGAGGAAAATCTATCCTTAGCTCAGAATATAAACTCAGCAAGGGGCTTGGTTATAATTTGAACATTGTTTGTATTCTTTTCAGCTAGTGTTTTCAATGTGGCCTAAAAATGTCATGACTCAGAGTAGTTATTTGTAGAACTGCTTCAAAATTTTATCTAAACCACTATAATTTCACACCTGGCATTGAAACTACCTAGTTTGCCTGCAAGAACTCCACTTACTCGGCGATTATACAGTACTTGCTGAAACTAACTTAGTGTGTAGTGTTTTATTGTATAACTCTAGGAATAGAAACTTGTTCATAAAGAAGACTGTGCTCCACGTTGCTCCTACTCAACATACCTCACTGCTTAATCTTTACGAATAATCTTTGTACCTCCACCATTGGAAGGAAACTAATTTTGCAGGTCTCTAATAATCTCTCAATAGCCAAATCCAACACATTTTTCTATACCCATTGTCCTCTGAACTAATAGCACAAGGAAAGTCTTTCATTAATGCTCATTCTTTGGCTTCCTATTTCTCTTGCTGCTGCTTTTTAGTCTCCTTACAAATTTCTTCATCTTCTTTTTTTTTTTCTTGTTCCTAAGTATGTTTGGCTCCATTTTTGTAATCTAAATGTATTAGTCTAGCAATTAAGTTCTTCCCAATTTACCAGATGTTTAGCTCTTAATACAATGACCTCTTCTCTATGTATAGCCTATTGTGCAGATTACCATTCATCACATGTGACTTTTAGAAGTTGCAGTAATTAAAATTAAATGAAATTCAGAATCCAAATGCCAAGTCACACTATCTACATCAAGTACTCAAGAGCCACATGGGATTGGTGGCTACCACATTTACAGAATGTTTGCATCATGGCAAAACGTTCTATTGGGCAGTGACAGTCTAAAAAGCTGGACCACTCAAGTTTCTCACCTCTAAACTTTAGCTCATTCCATTCCCTCTACCTGGAATGCTAACCACCATTTCTATTGAAATCTGATCCTTTTCCAAGATTCATCCTAAATATTTACATCTCTCCAGTACTTTACTCATCATTCTAGTTGAAAGGGTCATAGCTCTACTCTGAATTCTTAAGTTCTTTGTGACACTTTTATCCATATTGCTTTGTTCTGTCCCTCTTGGTGTGAGTGCTCCTCTCCTGAACAGAAAGTCTCTGAAGAGTTGATAGTTGTCAACTCTCATCAGTGCTTTCTATTTGCTAAGCTAAGTGCTTGGTGATAGTTCTCACATCCTCATACCCCACCCGCTATGAAACATACAGTATTTACATTAACATTAAAGAAACTGGATTTGAAATGATGAAGTGACTGATCAAATAAAAGTCTAAGACAGGAGGCAATCACCCAGGGTCACAGTGAGTTGTAAGTCCTGGATCATTCCTGGGGAGTCTAACTCCATAAGCCCATGCCCTTAACCACAGAGACCCAAAGGATCCAGATTTCATCCACCATAAACCCACCCTACCAGCCTCATAATACCAGGCACCATTCCCCTGATGAATGTGTGAATAGATGACTAATGCCTTATATGTGCCTGAAAATTTATGGTTTATAACACTTGTTGAAAGCTATAATTTATCTCCTAATTATTCCCCAGACGGTCTGAGGCAGCTCCACAGGAAATGCATTCTCCAGAGGCTGAGAAGTTCAGAGGCCCCCTAAAGTTTACACTGCTCTTTAGTGACAAGGTAGGACTTTAGCCCATGTCTTCTGCCCTTAAGTTCCATTAGCCTTTCTTTTAAGTCCACTGATTTTTGAAATTCATTGAAAATCAATAAAAGATCAAAGGGTTATATCTCAATATATTGTCTTCTACTTGCTTTCTCCATGTTTAAAATTCATGATAATGAGACTTAATTTTTTACACCTATGGGAGGGAGAAAAGAAAGTTCCTCAAGTTTTCAGTGCTGATTAAAAAGCCACATATTTAGATCTTTTGTTTTTCTAAATATGTGGCTTTACATATATATCATATTGTTTTTCTTCCTAATGCTATTAAGATAACCTGCTTATGTTAAACAAAATTCTGTGAACAGCAAATTATCTTTGAATATGCATGATTATTTTTGTCTACTAATAATATTCATGAATCTTATCTGTAATTGAATCTGAATGTTGTTCTTCTTCTTTTCTTCTCCCTCCCTCTCTCTCCTTTAGGAAAGCCATTTGAAACATGTTTGGAAAATATTTGAAAAAAAAAATTCTATTACTCTCATTTTCCAGAATTTCCTTAAATATTTTATGACTATAATTACACTTTCCTTCTCAAGGCAAAACAATACATCACTACATACATAATCATATTTGTTGACAAAAAATGAGATTTAAGGAACTGATTTTATACCAATTAAATACAAGAAGAAAATGTCATACTGTGTTTTTAGCATATTTATTTTCTCATATCCTTAAACTGAGTTGTGTATTGTCTTATATCTGCAATTGCATTTAAGTATGATTATCAAAATTCCATATATTTTGCATTAAACTTGGAGTTTGCTGTATTTTTGCATGTATATAAGGTTAGTCAGGTAAGAGTAAGAACTAGATTCATCTCTTTTGAGTGTCTTTTTGGCCTAACCTCTAAGGGAGTCTGAAAAATAATCTGTTCAAGACAACTCCACAAGTAAGTGGCAAAGGTATGTTTCAAACCCAGGCCCACTTTGTTCTAAAACCTATGACCTTTTCACTATGAAGGAATAAAGGGTTGAATGGCTGAGTATTCAGTGAAATGCCTCTTGGGTAAAACATAAATGTGCCTGAAACCTTTTCACTAAAATGTTTATTAGATGAATAAATAAGTAAACAAATTGGTGGTTGCAACTCAATACACATTAGTTCATTTACCTCCCCCACCAAAAAGAAACATTTTCAAATAAACATTTGAGGAGGAATACCTGATTAGGAAAATGTTCTAGCAATGATGTGGCTTTCATAGGATTGTTCTTCCCAAGTTCAATAGTCTTAATGCACATGCAATTTTCTAGCAGTCTATAATGCCCTTGAATTTCAAACTGAGACATCTGATCATCTGGAAACAGAAAATTAAGGATCTGAAATATTGTTAAATAAATAGATTGAACTGAAATTAGCCTCTTAGGACTTTAAGAGCTGCCACATAAAGTCCAAGACATAGAAACAAGAATGATGCTTCTTACAACCAAATATTGCCTCATTTCCTAATTTAACTTCTGCCATTTGATCTAATGTTATATCAAGGCATATGGCCCTCCACATGTGAGGAGCTTATACCAATTTAAAGCAAATACATCGCATGAGCAAAATGAAAACTCCAGAAGTAGCAATTTTTTCCTACTTTCATTCCTTATTTTTCATACCTGCAGCCAGTTATGAGCCTATCCCCAATCCAACTGGCTTATTTTGAAAGCAGTCAGCTTGTCTTCTCCACTGTGAACCTTTCTTCCACTTCCACTCTTTCTACAAATGACTGCTAGAAAAATTTTCCCCCAAGACTGCTTTTATCACAAGCTCAAAACCTAGCACCGTTCTCTAATGCTTGGTGTGTAGCAGGCTCTTAAAGTCTTTTCCTGTCTTACTACCCTACTTGCTCCCTGAGGCAGATTCTCTATTAGTAAGAAACAATTTTCCACTAGGCCCTATATTTTCTTGTCTTATTTTTTATCAGAAGCTTTTGGCATGTTAGTGATCCTAATTTAGAGCTTTCAAACATGACTTACAAATTGTCTATGACATTCCTTCATATGGGTGTATTATTGGCCTCTTTATCAGTCAGGGTCCCAGAAGGAAAAGAGACTGTATCCCAGATGGTTCAAATAAATAAGAGATAGCAAATGAGATGGTGAGGCACCCAAAGAACAGCAGTAGTGAGAAGATGACACCACCTCTGGGGATGAGAGTAACAGGAGTGTGTTCTTAATAGCCCAGTTTAAGTGAAGGTCTGAAGGAGGGCAGGCTAAAGGGAATCAAAGTCAGAAAAGGCACTGCCAAGGGCAGCACACAGGGTCAAAGGAGGAGCTAAAGAAGAAATATCCTCACCTCTTTCTCTACCCACCCTCCAAAATCAATCTAGAGCTCTAGACTGATCCAAACCAAGATGAAAACAAAAAGAGTCCTGGTCCTATAATTGACAAAGGTCAGCTGCCCAGGACCCAGGGAGGACACAGAATGGGAGAGAATGGATGGAGGATGGCTTAGTCCCAAGCTAAGCTGTAGCCTTCTGGAGGGTGGCAACTGATCATTGCCTGCATTTGGAGTAAGAGAACAGCTGCAGACCTCCGTGTGTCACTTTGAGAAATTTGCTTAGATAAAGGCTCAGTTTCTTTATCTTTAATAAGAATAATACTGTTTACAGAATTGCTCTGAACATAAAATGAAAAAAAATGCATATAATTTGTCGAGCCAAATAAACTCTAAATGATAGTTACTGTTGTTACAGATTGAACAAAAATTATATACATATGTGCATATGTGTATATGTACATATGTGTGTATAAACACACAGACAGCCTCCTATAAAACATCTCATAATAAAAAAGAATGAATCGTCAAAGACTAGAATCAATGAGTGTTAGTGGTCACCTTTTTTGTTCGCCTCTACCCCCCATCCCCTGGCCTTAAAACACATGGCAGAACATCTTCAGGACTTGGCAGGCAGAGTATTTTATTTACACTAGTGACTTGGATGCCATTCCTCTTCCTTCCTCTCAGTAACAGAAGGTGTCCTGGACAGCAGTGACATCTGCAGCCCCAAGGGAGAAGGGCCAGCACAAATTTTAATTTTGCTTTTGGTTTGGGGCTTTAAGTACACAAACAGATTTTTTTTTTCTCCCTGTCAGTTTGCATTTAGCTTCGCATCTGACATTTTTTAATGCTTTATGTATTTGGAGTGACCCAGAAATTTATAGCTTCAGGTTTTTGCTTATTTTGCTCTATGTTTCTAATTCAACCTCTTCGATTTAAAAGAAAACAGAACCAAAAAAAAAAAGCAAAAGAAACATTAAAAAAAATATTCTAGCGTAAGGAAGAGGTTTTCTGTTCCTTTTAAGCTTCCTCATACTAAGAGATGCTAACATTTGAATATTTTAAACAAGAAACAAAAATTCCAGGGATAACCTATAAAAATCTGTGGGCAATTTGATTCATCTAGAAAAAGGAACTCAAAGCTGATGAAGAACATTTATAAAAATTGTTATGTTGCATTCACTGGCAAGGAATGAGATTCTACACTGATTTCTGCTATGAGAGTAAAAATAAATACGTGCTTACACACACATATACATCCACATGTAAGTAAAGCTTCATTCTTAGAAGGGTCAAGGCTTTGCACTGAAAACTGATTTATCCTCCAGAGTTCAATGTCAGGGGAATTTCTAAAATAGAAGATTGCTGATGTTTGTTGTATTCACATTTGGGGCCATCAAAATTTCCTACTCAGGCATCCCACAGAGGAAAAGCACCTATCTCTAAGCATATAAAGTAGTATCCTCATTACTGAGACACTATCAACCTCAATAGTATTTGTAATTTCCCTGTGCCCTGGGGCAGTTTTCAAAGGTCAAAGAAAACACTAAAGGCTGTGTCTCTGAGATAATTTGATCAAAAGAGAACCAAAGGCTAAAGGCTGTTCTCAGGTAGCTATTTGTCATGTGAGTCAATCATTGGACAATGACAACCACAATTCATGCCCAAATGTTCCCCTTGGTCAAGGGGATACTGCCTAGATTCAGTCGGAAACTCCTGGGTCATCTCTGATTGGCCTCCGTCCAGACAGTAGCACAACAAAACTCAAAAAGTTCCACAGACACATAATTACAGAGCTAATTTAGGTGTTTGGATTAGGTTAAATCATTCAAAGTCCACTTCATCTGCTTAGGCCTGATTTTTCTAAATTAGATAAACATTTTGAATTTATAAGAGAATGTTGAGTATCACTTGAGCTATGTAATTGGTAGAAGAAGAAAGTAAAACAAATTGGGTCTTCTTTTATTTTGATGCCAGAAACTCAAATAGAACAGCACACATAAATCATTCAGACTCATAGAACAAATTAGGAGCAATTCACTGTAAGATAAGGAGATCCATGGGATTTCTGGTCCTGGTTCCTTTCTCTGGCCCTTAGAAAAGTTATTCCAAATGATTCCAGATTTCCAATATGTCAAAAAAGGGATACAGTATAAATAAATTCTACAATTTCTTCCAAACCACAAAATAGCCACTGCTTTACATATCAAGAAGGATCCAAATATAATTTTGTGAATTGCAGACCAATGTTCCCATGAGGCTGCATTTTGGGCGGATCTGAAGCAGTCAGAAATATATTCAAAAACTCTCTAACACCAGATTAAATAAGAATTCAGCCAGAATCATAGAAAATTGAAGAATCCAATTCACAGAGACAGACCAAAGCCTTTAACCAAGACTACTACATCCACAATTATGTTTTTAGTACATTCCATACCCATATGTTGGAAATGTATCAAAATACTGGGTTTAAGGATAGATAATAAATAATCAATAGAGAGATGAAGAGATAGCATGTTCCAAAATATCATACATATAAAAATATGTATAGTAAAAGAAAAAGAAAAATTAGACTAGAGACAATGGTTTAACAAGAAAAAAAACTGAGTGAATAATGATAATAAAATATACGTCATAACATCTTACAAAGTACAAAAATGGGTTATGATTTTTTTTTCCTTTGAGCTCCCTAGGACACTTCAAATCAGCATTCTCATAAGCACTGGTTAACAATATGGTGTAAATCATCTATTGATTCTATAAATTAAAAACAAAAGGTAAAGCAAAAAAAAAAAAAACTGTATTAGAAATGACCAAGTCACAGGAACACCTCCTTAACAGGGTCATAGGATTATTTTCATCAAGTTAAGAACTGAATGCCATTCACCTGTGGCAGAAATAAAGGTGATCCAAGGAGAAAATATGAGCAGCCAGATTAATTAAATAAGCCAGATAGAAATATTTATATGGAAGTTTCATGACCAACCAAACTGAGAACCCAAATACTTTTTCAATCAACTATATCAATAGCTTCAATAAATCTTTCATTTGTCCTTTGTCTTTTTCACCCTCATCCTGGCTTTATAAAAGAAAATGAAGCATATTATTTGTCGAAGAGTTTGTGCATGTACTGAGTCACAAATCAATTTCTCAACCTCAGAGTCAACTTAGCAACTAGAAATAACATAGGAGGGAAAAAATAGATATTAAGTTCTATTAGGGAGAACTGTCTTTCATTGTAGTGTATACTTAATAAATGTATTGTCCCACGTCAAAGTATTTTGGGGTCCAAAGTTATTCATTCAAAAATATTTATCCACTACCTTCTATGGGTTAGGCACAGAGGACACAAAGATGAGCCAAGACACACTCCTTGTCCCAATGAAGCTTAAAATTTAATAGAGGATAAATATCAATCAAAAAATCCTATAAATAAATGTACAACCATAATAAGAGCTAAATTGGGTACACGTGTTCTGTGGACATCAGTGCATTCTAACAGGAGATCTGACATAATCAGAAAGATAAGATGAGTTGGAGACTTTAAATTTTATTGCTAGAGCCTTGTTCATCCATAAACAGGGGAGGGTTGTCTTGGTAAGAATACCTTGTCCTTTTGACAATGCTGAAATCTGTACCTTTCCATCAGAAGCAAAAGCAAACTCTGCTTTTCACTGGTCTTGCTGACAGCCCAGTACATCAGGGCTTTATAACCTTCTTCAAACCAGAGCAGCTCATCCTCCAGCTTATCCATGGTATGGCTAAAGCAAAATGGATGGGGGATCCAGGCAAGACCTCCCGGGTATTTCCACAGTGATGTACTATAAGTTTAGGGGTTCTCTAGGAGAAGACTGGATACACTCAGAACTTCCTACAGGTGAGAAGTACACATCCAACCATGAATCAAGTCCTAACTTAAAAATAGAAGCTCCTAACAAGAAATGGCTATTGATATCAAAAAGAGGCACAATGCAAACCTAAAATTACCTGACAGGCTCATCCTTCTCTTCCCCATCATCTGGGCTCTTACAGTAGACAAGAGTGTGCCCTGCCCTAGCCATACCTGTGTAACTCCTATTTGAATGTTTTCTATTGGTTTGGGAAATAAAAAAGAGCCTTAATCTTTTAGCATCAGGAAAATCTATTGATCTTTTCTATGGAAGAAAAGATCATGGTATGGTGAAGCCTAAAAAACAAAACAAAAAACAACAGAGAATGAACTTAAAATAACTGAGAAATTAGGTTTAGATGATTTCAATATAGTAAACATGATTTTTTTTGGACCATGGATTGAACTCAGTGGTACATGACCACTGAACCAAATGCCAAGCCCTATTTCGTATTTTATTTAGTGACAGGGTCTGAGTTGCTTGGCACTTTGCTTTTGCTGAGGCTGGCCTTGCACTCTCGATCCTCCTGCGTCAGCCTCCCAAGCCACTGGGAATACAGGCATGCACCACCACTTGAATTCATTTTTAACTTTTGAATCATTGACTAAATCAAGAATGGTTTCAAAACATTAGAAGGTGGAAGGGAGGGATGTTCTACCCATCCTGTATCTTCAAGTACAACTTTCCTGACATAAAAGGAGAAAAGCCAAACTGTATACACCAAAAAAAAAAAAAAAAGGTTCTTATCTGAATGCAAAGGCAAGCTCATTTTTAAGCCTAGAAACAGAGGCTCCTGAAGGGCAGGGGACTGCAATTTCATATTCTCTGTGGCTCTTGGCATGGTACCATTTCTGTGAAGATGCCTTATAAATAGCCTCAGGTTCTTACAGTGGTGTCATTTTAATCCATGCTGTATAACCAATAACTCCATGCAGGTACAATGATGTTTTGCTTTACTTAAGCGGTATTGTTGCAAACAAGGCTCTATTATGATGCTAAAGCAGGTATTAGAGCATAGAGACCCCAATGACCAGGGCATTCCACACACTAATATGCACTGCAAAATGAAGTCTGAGTTTCCCCACAATTACATATACTCTTAGTGTCATCTTAACACACCTTGAGACCAACCATTTAAGTACATAAGCCCACAGATGAAGAAATCAGGGCAGTAAAATTCCTGACACGTTTTATACCTCTCATTCTATTTAGATTGCAGTTTTTACAAAGAAAAGTTTGCCTACTTCTGCACATTTTCATTTTCTCCTGTGCATTTTCTGTTGAAATTTCAAAATAATTTGGCCAGAGACCCAGAAGTATTCAAGTCCCTAAGTGTGTAATAATCACCAAAAAAAAAAAAAAAATACAACTTGCAAGGGATGCAGCCGTGGGATTCACAACATCTTTTGTGATGCCAAGAAGACAAGAGAAGGGGGAAGGACTAATGAGAAAATCCATGGGATAAACGGGCTTCATTAATTTCTGAGCAGGCTGCACAAATGCATTAATGCCCACAGATTAATGACATGGTCATGTAAATGAAAGTCACTGAATATGCATTTTTCTAGGGGAAAAAAAAAAGCTGTAACTAATTCATCTTACACAGTCCAGATTTCATTATCTGAAATGTATGTGTATTGAGATTTCTCATGAGTAATACTCCTCATTCTTAAGTAGTATAGTTGTAAAAGCAACCTTTATAATAAAATATGTAAGGTATAAAATAGAACCTTAGATGTTTGTCTAGTATTTATCCTGGGTGGCTATGAATTCATATTTTAGATAAAAATAAAGAGACAAAAGAAGAGAGGCTGCATTTTGAAAAGGCAGAGAAACACTGTTCTAGAAATAGTCCAGACAAGGTGTGGATGTTAATAGCCAGGTAGACTAAGGCAGGGTCCATCCAGCTGTCTCAGTAAGGAAGTTGTCAATATGGAATCCAAGAGGAGGATGGATATGTGTGCAAGACAAACCAGGAGAAACTGCTAATTGAGGAACTAGGGCAAGAGAGAAAGAATCAACTGATAATAGATACACAAGACACAGGCAGTCTTACTCAGACTGCCTGGGCAATCAGTAGCCAATTTAAGATTCTGTGAAGACAGATTAATGAAATTGTGTGCAATTTACGAATGCATGCAGTATTTTTCTGGGGATGTCGTTAAAGTAAATCTACTCTTAAATTACACTTGCCATGTTAAAGATAATACAGGACTGCCCTGAGAGAGTCAAGGGCAAAAGCTCGGTGGCCATAGGGTGTGGTCCTTGAGAAGCACTGTGACTCTTGTGTGGTTAGGAAGTGACCAGCAGCAGAATCTGCGGTGTGCATCTGAGTATGAGAGTAAAGGAGGGAGCTTGTGATGAGGAACTGTGTTGTGTTTGCCCCTCTTTTGGCAAGTCTCACTCTATATCAAAATTATCATCATGCTCACCATCACCTTCATCTCCAATGATTACCCAAGTCTCTTGTTCAACTCTGTCTACACATATCCCAAATACACACTGAAGTTATTAAGAACAGGAAGAACAAATTGTTTGCCCATCCTCATAATCATCTCTCCTGAAAGGTCATTTAAACATTTAATCAAACCCAAGGCCCTTGGGGGAGAATGTGCATCACGCAGTTCACACAGCATGCAGAAGCTGCGCTTTGTGTCCGGCTTAGGGAGGATGCAGACCAGCCCAGGAAGAAATCAGGAACAGGGACACTTTCTGTCATTAGAGAAGAGAAAGCTAGACAGTGTCCTGCACTATGCTGAACTAAATCTTCACCCTAATTAATGAAACCCCAATGCAACACATCACACCAGAATTCCCAGGATGTTGGTCATGTATTGAAATGTAAACGAACACTCCTAAAAAAGAAGGGATTAGGTGGGCATCCTAAATCAATATGATTTATTTGTTTTTCTGCTACTTTGGATCTGCTACACTGCTGTTCCCTTTCACAGGTACAAATACACAAAAGAGGGCTTCTGTTTCATAAAAATGGCTCAGACAAACGACTCTCCTCAGGGTGTCGAACCTGACCCTGGCAGCCAGCCCTTTCTCTGCCCTCCAATCTGCGGGTACTTTTCACTTCCACAGCTATCAGCCAGTTTCAGACCTAAGCCTTCCCTCTGATGAGGGACAAAGAAAAGATCACAGTGGAAATCCTTCTGTGTGCTGCTAATAAGCCTATTTAGAGTCAATGAGAAAGCCTCATTTTGCACCAATAAAAGTCTTCAAGAATTCTACTGAATCAGTAAAACTGAAATGTTTCTGTACACTCCCTGTCCTCATTTTACATCAGCCTGAGAGGTGAGGCTCAGCAAAACATCAGGCACAATGACCTCTAAGTTTCCTTCCTTCTCTCATGTCCTCTGATTCTCTGTTGGCTGGTGGGATTTGAATTTTTATTTAAATTATCTCATATTCTGATGGGATCCTGAGCCCTTCTTTGGTTTTAGATAATCTCACTGTGGTCTGCTGAATCGGCATATTTGGAGTCTCAGATCTCTCTTGGCAAAGAATTGAATATTTCCAATAGTTTAGCTAACACTGACTATTTTCTTTCTGAAAGTAATCTGGGTAGATACACTCATAGAGCATACTCTCACCTCTCACAGAAAAGCTAGGGAAAGCTTCGGGGTTCCTGAACCTTGAGCAAAGGGGGAATTCAAACCAGTGTTAATGTCCTTAATGAAAGATATCAATCATTTCCTCAAACAAAATTCTATAATTCTAACCATTTGACCACAGGGATGTAAGCAGATAAACCTACAACTACAAGGTTAGGTATGGGTCAATGTACTTAAGTGGAAAGTATACATAGGTAGAATAACATCACCAATTTGTAAGAATACTCTCTTTTCTCCCAACAAATAGCCACATGCCATGTCATCCACCTTATGTACTAGAGAGATGCACAAAGAGGAAAGTACCATTTCTAAAAGAAATGTAAGTTATACAGTTATGCCCAATATTTTGCCCATAGAATTTCCTGGTAACTTATGGAGAAATAGAGCAATCTGAGTGGCTTTTATGAAAAATAAACACACTGAAAACCACTATTATTACTACTAAAAGCTAAAAATAGGGAAAAAATAGGATTTAGCAAGGATTCTTGGAGGTTAAGTTACCAGCACAAAACCACCCAGCTATAATACAGCTACCAACAGGGTTGAATTTTACTAGACACAGAAAATGCAATGGAAAACAACTATTTTGTCTTAGGTCTTATGATCTAGTTGATAAAATTGCCAGCACTTTAAACAGGTTTTCACTTACACTGCAAAGAAAAATGCTTAGCTGAATTACTGTCTAACTGGGTGGTGACACACTACCACAATCTGTAAAATATTTTGGTAGGATAAAGGGCATGTTGTTTAAGGAAACTCAAGGGTCAATTATCTTGATAAATTAAGGAATATTCTCTAATACGTGTGTTTTATAATTCTACAACTTACATAGAAATGTGTCTCAATAAAACACTGCTGACAAGCTGTATATCTTTTTAATTTTAATAAATCAAACACATCTTATATTCACTGGGAGGACAAATTTGAGATATTGGAATTGAATCCATTTAATATAGTTTGTATTGCAAATACTCACCTTTGGATTCATTTTTAGAAGCATGGTGTTTGTATAAAAATAAACAATTTTATTTATAATTTTTCTCATATCTTCTTAAAATGAGTCATGTTTATGTCATGTTAAATAAATCATTTCCACTTATTTTTAATAAATCATTTTAGTCAGGATGCTTTCAGCTACAAATAATGGAAAAATACAATGCAAAATGGCTTTAAAATTGAGAGGATTTATTGTCATCCTACATAATGGAAATAGGAGGACATCCCAGCGAGGGTGTTCCAAGGCTGGCTAATTCAGAGGTTCAAAGATGTCGGCAGTGACTGAGTCTCCTTCTACTTGTCCATTGTGTTGTGCTCAGCATGATTTCTCTACTGCAGGTTCAGTCATCAACTCCAGATGTAACAATGTCCATAAGAACAAAAATACACCCCTTCCAAAGGGTCTGAAAGACTTTCCATCTACTTCATTGACTAGAACCGACTACTCTATCATCTAAACACTTGGAAGCAGGATCATACCACTACCATTGGACTAGAGCAATCATAATTAACTGAGTTATACTGGGTGTCACATTGGGTGGAACAAAATTGTTTGACAAGTCTGTGAGCCTAGACATGTGGCTATTTACATTTAACTGTGAGGTTCTTACAATTAAACAAAACTTAAAATTCAGTTTCTGTATTTGAACTAGCCATATTTCAAGTCATCAACAGCCACATGTAGCTAGTGGCTACTCAATTCAATAATGTAGACACACAGAATTTTCCTCATCACAGAAAGTTCTATTAGATACTCTAGAGGAAAGGGAAATTGCCATTGAATCAGTAAAGCAAGAGTATCTATGGCATTCCCCATGTAGCAGACAATAAGCTCCATGCATATTATCTCCTTCAATCTTCCCCAAAGCCCTGTGAGGCAAGTACTACTATGTGTTAGTCTGGACTCCAGGTTGCTAGCTGAGGATAAGAAAATGTAATTAGAAGGATCTTGAACAATCTCACATTCCTCACATACCTACAAGGAAGGGCATAATTAAAGTCTTGATCACGTAGCCCTGTCTGTCTTCTCTATTCTGCCTGCATATCAACATTATTCTTCCAGGCCAGTTTTCTCCTCACATCTCATAATTTCGAACCACTAACTCCTCTTTCCCCAAGAAAGAGTAATCTCACTCCTCCCATTCCAGTTGTAAATATTCCTTATAGGGGCTCTGATGGTCCAGTGTTGGTCGAACATCCAACTTCAAACCAATCAGTCTGTAGGTGAAAGGAGGAGGAGATTGTTGTAGATTATAGATAGGACTATAGCCAGTCTCTCCACGGATACTGATGAAAATTACCAAAGAAATCAGAATTCCAGGGTCTTCTCCTTCAATACATTCCCAAGACTGAGTCCACTGAGGCTCTCAGAGGCCCTTCAATTTGCTCTCTACAGACTTTCTGGGTCTCGCATATTCCCATATGTAGTCTAGTGATGACCAACTACAGAAAGATCTCTTTTTCTCAGCTTCATAACCAACTAACTGCTTCCCAGACATCCAAAACCGTGTTTCTCATAGACTCCTCATATTCAGTGTATCCCAAACAGAATTTTCTATCTTCCTTTCTCCACCCCTTCCCCAATCACCCATTATGTCAAGAATGCTCTCTCAGTGATCCAAATTCCCAGTCCATGAATCAAGGTGTCACTCCTCATTTGTCATCTCCTTAAACACCCGATTAATTGAAAAGTTCTAACATATCTCTTAAAATGTCTTTCATTCCATCTACTTCTGTCCATCCTGGAGCCATGGGACATCATCACCCAGGTCACTCTCCTCCAGTGTTATGTCTGACCAATATATTCTCCACACTACAGCCAGAATTATCTTTCTAAAATGAAAATCCGATTATGTCACTGATCTGCTTAAAACCTTTTAGTGCCTGTTCATTGCCTTTCAAAACAAATCTCAACTCCCTCATGAGGCATGCAAAATCTTGCATCTTCTATCCTTACTTATTATTCCCCTATCTACATTCAGTTACAGCCATATTGAACTTGTTCAGCTTTTTGGACTGCTGTCCTCTCTCTTGTCTGCTGGTCTTTGTTCTTTTCTTTACTTGAAATAATAATCCTACTGATGACCTTTTTGTTTTTTTTCTAAATTCTGTTCATGTTTTAATCTCAACTTATATGGCACCGCTCCTTTCCCTTCATCTACATTAGTTTTCCCTGCAATATGCTCCTATTCTTCCATAACACATTTCCTTGCAAAGTCTTGGCTCAATTATTCATCTTACCCATTAGACTATAAGCCCCATGAGGGTAAGAACCATTTATTTCTACTTTGTTCATCGACATGTCATTTACATCTAGTACAAAGTGCTTGACAAAAAAAGTAGTTAATAAATCAGATGAATTGAATTCATTCATTCATTTCACAAATATTTTAAGAAAACCTATTTATGCCAAATACCACCCAAGGCACTAGATAACAGTGAAGAAAAAAATAAATCTCTGCCTCATAAAACTTATGTTCTTGGGGACAGGAGCGATAACGAGATTTAAAAAAAAAAACATGCTTAAGTTGAATAAACAAACACATTCTTAACTGATGTTTACCAAAGTCATCCTTTCATTATTCTGTTACTTCATTAGAGATAGTGTGGAAATAAAGTGCTATCCTCTCAAATAAAATAAATGCAATTAAAAAAAATACACACTACAAAGTCAGGGCATTTATAATCATGAAACTGAACATTCCAATTAAAAATCTGACCTGAGAATATAAGTCTATATGAGTTTCTAAAACCATATTTCCATCTATAATATCAATGTGGTAAGGACTTTCCAGATAAACTACCATAAGGGTCCACTTTCTTCTTAAATTACAATAAAAGCCTTTTATAATAATTTGTATTGAGCTTTTATTTATTTTAAGAATGTGTCCTTCCAACAAATAAAATACTTACCAAATACCTGCCAAATTAGATTCCACACACCTGATCTACAAAACTGTAATGTAGATAGAGCAGCAGGACTATTTGGCCATCATTATTAACCAATTAATTTAAGACATAATGCTAAGCACATACAAGGTTCTGAAGAAACAGGCCCTGCCTACTAGAAATGTATGGACTAATTGCTTCGTTTCTCTAAATGTTGCCTTCATAAAGCATACTCTCCTTGAGAGGAGATATTTAGTGCAATATAGAATTTAACAAATGTCATAAGTAACCAAAAATTAATCAAGACACTCTAGTAGGTTTTCTCAATTAGCCTTACTAAACTGAGATCATACTTTATTTTTGGTATCCTTGGACTTAATATATCTAATTCTTTGTTCAACTAGAGAGTTCTTTTGTTTAGATATGTTTCTAAGAGTTTGAAGTAATTCTTTTAGTTCATCATAGTATCTATGGGATTGCCTCATTTCACTGGGGTTTAAAAATACTAAAAATAAGTACTTCTTGTGTAGAATAAATGATTAGCACCTTGTATTTATCTGCTTTGTACTTCATGGGGGGAGGGGAAGACACATCAAATTATCCTAATATTGAACAACTTTATATTCTCTTTTCATGTGTTTGCTTTGGCTTAGTTTTAATAAATCAATTCATAGTTGAACCACTGACAGAAAGACAATTTTTTTAATTTCTGTTCTTTTCTAATCCCTTCTGTAATCCTCACTGGTCTGAGCCTCACTATGTTGTTTTGTTTTGTTTATTCAAATAACTGATTCTGAGAAATGCCTAACTGGCATGTGGTTGCCTATGTTCTCTTCCATTTCTGAGACCTTCAGTGTAATATTCCAGAGATCATCGAAGTACATTCAACTCCCACTCAACCATGCTAATGCCAGAGTCTGCTATGGGCTTTGCAGAAAGGAATTTCAAGATTTCTAAATTCACTTTTTTATTCTGAAGGATGGGCATTTTTCTATTTTAAGTTATATCTGAGAAATGTGAGAGTTTGTGTAACCTTGATGCTTACTCTATTGCTTCCTCAATTGTAGCAAGACCAGTGTTCCTACACTAAGGGCATCAATATGACCCCCTTAGCAGTCAAGGAGATTCACAAGGAGGAAAAACAATCTTGGATGGCCATTAGGAGCCATTCGGGCCACTATGCCAGGTAAAGAGTGGAACAAGTTAGCACTCAGCCTCATGCTGGGGAGGGTCTTCCAAGCAAGAAAGAACAAGGAAAGACTCAAACATCAAATCAGATTTCAGTTCTACCATCACCTTCAGATGGCTGAAGGCTTTAGACAACTCACCTAGGCCAAATGGGACTCAATTTATTCTTCTGCAAAACGAAGATTTGAGCTAAATAATCTTTATAGGCCTCTAACTCATTTAATCTATGTGTATTTATGACTGAAAGTACAGTTTCTTAAGTTTTCAGAATATTTTTGGTTCTTGACCTGACAAACTTTGCAATCTACTTTGCAGATTTGGGAGATACAGGTGCATCTGTGTACATTTCTTTAAATTTAGTAACTAAGCTTCCCACTTCAAAATTTCCTAATGAGAAAACACATACACACACAATGCATATACACCAGCACAAATTACTGTCTGCGCACTTTACTGATCTAAATACTTATTGAAAATAGTATATAAAACACAGGCTACTGATTGCAGAGTTTTACATTTGATGATTTATATTTAAAGTCTTATTTAGATGATCCTATGTAAGATACCTTGAATTTATTAGTAATCCTTAGCACAGGTGAATATTTATTCTGCTAATTAAGTTTCAGGTGTTATTGCTATCACTGTAAGCTAACTCTCAAATCCCTTTTTATTGAAAGTGTTGTCCAAAGTTCATTGATATTCATTGATATCCAGGTCACCTAGGAACTGGTCAGAAATATGGAATGCTTTACCCAGACCAACAAAATAAAAATTTGCATTTTGACAAGGTATTTGGGTGATTTGTGTGTTCACTGAAGTTTTAGAAATGCTGTTATACATTATAGATTTTGCCAAACTATATTTTAAAATAAGATGGGATTTTTTTTCTTTAAGGTATTGAATAAATGAGTGAACTAACTAAAATTTAGCAAAGTGAATCGCTGTAATTCAGTGCCACTAAGAGCTTAGAAGCTTAAAGTTGATAGCTTCTCTATTTTTTTCCTTAATGTAGTCCTACATCTACCCTTAAATGGATTAAAAGTTTATGCTGTTCCAAGCTCACTAGCAAAAAAACACATATATAATTGAAAATCAATATGAAGAACATTAAAATATTTACTATTTTCTGTAGGATTAGGTAACTACCAACCAATATGTTGTTTTTGTTTTGCTTTATAGCTGGTGCTTTTCAAATCTTGCAACACATTGTGTCCTATATAAAGCAGCATAAAGAGCAAATAAAAAATTACTTTTAAACTAGGTGACAAAAATTCCGAAATATGTAAATGATAAAAATAAATTGAGGATATAAATGTCAAGGATGAATTCAGATCAAAGAAACCAGGATTCTAGTTGCATCTCTGAGACTAATAGTGCCTTTTTTTTTCCCCCAATAATTCACTTCTCTGGTTTCTAGTTTCTTCATCTAGAAGATTAGAGAATGATTTTGATTTTACATCCCAGCTCTAAATCTAGTGTGCCTGAAATCAATGCCTGTTTTGTCATCTCAGATGCACCTATTGAAATTCAAATTGGAATCCCAGAAATGGCATAAATAAGTCATTCTGGGGTTTTTTTGCTATTTTATTTGCCAAGATCAGGAGCATGTGGGCCAATGACTACCTCATAGTGCTAATATAAAGACAATTCCCCCAACAATTTTACTCTAGGCAAGGAGACAAATGGAATGCCAGAACATATTTTAATTTAGGGAAGATTATCTTGATTTCCTTTCTTTCTGAATCACCAAATCAAGTTGTGGAAATCTATCCATATTGTTCAATTCATTCAAGGGTTGCCATGAGTCTGGGTAAATGGGAGACAATTCTACCTTTCACAGCTTTCCAAAGCAAACAGAGGTCTGCTGAGAGATAGTTATACCTGAAAAGTCATCTAGTTACTCTGGCACTAGAAAATAAACTGACAGGCCTTTCTAGGAGCTAATTATTGAGCCTGCTATTTGGTTCACTGACAAAATCGCTTGTTTGAGGGAAGAAACATATTTGTGCATTGCTTTTTCCATTACCATTATTTCTATCATCATAAATAAGAATCAATAGGCCATTTCATGTAGCATATGCTCACCACCATTTAGTATCTGAGTGTCAGCTATATACAGGCTAAGCTGCAGTGCCCCGGCCTCCTGGCTGAGGATGAAAACCCAATGGATCAGGAAAACAATTCAATTTCAATAAGACAGTGTGTACATCTTTGTGAGCTCCTTGAGAGCAAAGGGGGCCTGTTGTTTGTCTCTATAGTTTCAGCACATTGCCTGGCACAGGGCAAGCTGTTTAAATGAATCAACAAGTGATTGGATGATGAATAAATGGAAGGTGGATAGGCAAAACAAATGGAGGTTCTAAGGTCATATATGGGACTGATTGGATTTGTGGGGGTGGGGGTGATGTTTGGATAAGGGCAGAGCTTTTTACAATTCATGGCAGAGAAAGGAAGGTAGAGACCTGGTGTGAGCCCAGAGGGAGCTCACACTCAGATCACATACTCAGATCCCTGCAATGTTCACTAGCTGGTGCTATTAGAGAAGACAAGAAATGTGATTGACAATAAGAATCAAGTGACACCTCTAAAGAAAAACTCTCCACTGCCAACAAGAGTCTTGCTGGACAAAACAATGTCAGATAAGGGACCATGAGAAAAAAAAAAACAGGAAGGAGGAGGGAAAAATAAATTTTAAATAAAAGGAGGGGACAGCGCAAGAGGAGCTAAGGCAGAGGCCTGGGGGGGAAAGAGGTGTTTGAAAAATGTGTGAATGCAAGGCATCCTGGGGGTGTCAGTTCTGGGGAATGGAGAGGCATTAAAGCTGAGGGTAGAATGAGGGATGAGGAAGGAGGGATAGGTCAGATAAACATCTATGAAACAAAACCCCCACCACAGATAACAAGTACAAAAGAGCCCATTTTCTCTTCTTGAGAAAGACAAAGAGAATTTTAAACAGGATTAAGTCCTGGTAGCTTTCAGAACTCAGCAGTTCTCAGAAGCAATAATAACTACATAAATAGCTAAGTGGATGGTAGGAATTACCTCACTTGGAATTTGGCCAGAATATCAAAAGTTAGCACTACAATCACATCTTTCTGAAAGCTTTCCTGAGATTCTAGGGGGGAAGTCATCTCAGAAAACTGTCTGAAGGGAATTAATGTTAGGAAGAGGATGCTCCTCACTGCTTGAAGATGTTCTGTCTCCCGAAAATTAATAAGACAGAAGACCTACCCTGCTGGGAAGCACTCTCTTATCCATGTAAATATGCTGCCAGCATTGCCCCCAATGGAAGCAAATAAGTACAATCACAGATTACAATGACCTAATGTAAAATCCTACTCAACAAATAAAACTACAAATGATGCTCCAAATGCAGAGGAAAAGGGCCTTGTAGACATCTTGTTCCCAGAGAGCTCCTTTTCCTGAGTATAAGTGGTTAAGCATGGACTTTTCCAGTTAAATTAACAATTATACCAACCTCAGGACACCTCTTCTAATAAATAGCCTATTTTTTTCTCTTAAGTGTGTATGTTTAAACACCAACATGCTAGATCACTTTCCCTCCTTCCCCCAAACAGAGATGAAAGTTAAGTGTGTTTTTTTAAAAGAAGAAGAAGAAGAGGAGGAGGAGGAGGAGGAGGAGAAATTGTTAGAACTTCCCATTATTCCTTTGTTTTCCACCCAGAGACAAGTTATTTTGGGCTCTTCCACAATGGAATTTGCATGAAAATCTGTTTACTGACCCAGTTCCCTAAGGGTGCCTTTGCTTTAGCACTTGCTGCAAACACCATTTTCATTGCACTGGAAACAGTTCTAATTGGACAAATTGTTACAATTACAGCAGCACCCAAATAAATCAAAGGAATCTAACATGGACCTGCCACCAAGTCCGAATCCTACAACAACCAGTTCAATATTTACACCTTAAATAAATATACAGTCAATGCCATTTGTAGATGCTACTGGTATAGTTATATACCTCACTTTCATGGAAAATATTAGTTTGAAGAAACTGATTATTCTGCAAATAGTCTATTAAAAAGTTAGGTGATTGTTTATAGCTAACTTCCTACAGTTACATATACACATATATAAGTTCATTCATACATACATGGTAGTTCATCCACTTCATGATCTGATATGGTTTCATTACTACAGTGTAAACTGCAGCATTTGAACTTGTAGGGGCCAAACAATACTAGTCAGAACTCAGAAGCACCATGTAAAAATATGTCTCAATGAAAAATACATGTTCCTCTTTGGTAAACTCTCATCACAAATCATCTACAAACTCACCTCTCTTTATTTTCCATTATTCCCTATTCTTCATCCTCTTCTCCAATATCTGGACCTCTTTGGTGTTTGCACACCTCCATGCCTGTGACCTGCAGACACACTTTCTCCTTCAACTTGGATACATTTTCCCACATCCTTCTTGTTATCAAATACCTCTTCCACAAAGCTTTGGATTTTACCACTTGAATTTACAGTTATATGTTTTCTGAACTTCCTTAATACTCAAGTCCAAATTTAGCATTTGATCATGGAATCTTCCCTCTGGTTAGGTATATATTTGCATGTATCTTTTCCCTCACCAAATTCCATCCTTTATAGGTAATATCACCCTCCCCAGCCCCACTATTCTGTTTTGTTTAGTTTTGTTTTTTGTTTTTCCTGACTCCTTCCTTTGAGGCTTCTGCCATCATTCCCCGCCTTTTCTCAGTCTCCTATGAAAATGACATCTCTGTTTTCATCTCTAATCTCCAAACCTCTTGCTTATGACTCCCTAATTTGAATTTTTAGTGAACTCTCTGTAAGGTCCCAGACTTTCTGCTGCCACCTGCTGGGCAGTTCCACAGGGCTGTGTGAGAACTAAATTCAAGCCAGTTTCCAAACATCTACAATTCATTCAGCTGTTTTCTCTGCTAATTAATCACATCACCATTTTCCTAGACTTCCCTGATAGAAGTCTAATGTTCAGAACCACCAACACTTACCATTCCCACCCCAGGGCTGATCACCCATGATGTACCATAAAGATCACCTACTAGAGCATATATCCTGGGTGTCCTATCCCACACCCACTCTCCTGGGCAGAGATCACCCATTGCAGGACTCCTGGATGAGTCCTTCCTGACCTGCTCCTTCCCACCCCCAAAATCTTCCTCACACTTCTGCCAGAAACAGCTTCTTAAAATTATTTTTGAAATATTTATATATTCCTCAGGTATCTGAGTAGTTCTCTGGATGAAAAGCCCCAAGTTATTCTTTCTTACAGGTAGGATAAAGCCCAAACACCTCCACTCTAGAACTTCTAGGGAAAACAAACAAAAAGCCTTCAAGACCATTCATGACCTATTTCTTTAGCTTCACCTGTCATTAATCTCCCTTTCAATCAGGACTCACTCCAGCTTTCAGAACTGTTTTATCACTTTTCTTTGAACACGAGACTCCTTCCGGCTCTGGATCCTGGAATGTGCTGCCCTCATGTCTTCACATGGTAACAACGACTCAACTGTCACCTCTTAGGCCACCTTTGGAGCGCAGAAAATGATACCACCCTCTCTCCCAGTTCTATCTAGTCCCTTTTCATGTTTATTTTATTTCTCCTAAGCACATCTCAGCATCTGGAAGTATACTGTTTACATATTTAGTGTCAAACACAATCCCCATGAGCACAAAACTTGTTTCTCTTCACTCACCTCTACCCCTGAACAGAACCTGGCACACAGGAAGCCTGAAGTCAGATTCCTTCGCTGTGTGACACCAATTTTTACATCTTCATCTTCTCTCTGATTACATGTCTCCTGTAGCATTTAGCTATGACCTCTTCCATTTGAACAGCTATTTCTAAGTAGTAACTCTGGGCAGGGAGGGTGGGGAGGAGATGGGTTCCTAGTGGCATGATATCTGTCAACTGAGATCTCCGAAACTGTGAGCCCCCAAAATAAAACTTCCTCCTTTAATTGTTCTTGTCAATCCTTTTCGTTATAACAGTGAAAAAGCAGATTGAAACACGCTTCTTTGTTACAATTTTCCCTTTAGTTTCATGCTTTTTTATCCTACTATAAATAATATTCTTTATCATTTTCAATGTGTTAAGTTCTAACACATATTATAGATGGATGTTTACATTAATCTCACATCTGAAACCTGGCTAAATTTACTTCTTAGTGCTAAGTAATTCTTAAAATCTCATAGTTGCTTCCATGTATACAATCATATTCTCTGCAAATAAATACAGTTTCATTGTAACATTAAAAATGGACAGTGTCACTATTATTTTTAAGCACCAGCAATAGAAAATTAAAGTATCAAAATTTCATAGCTGTTCTAGGATTGCTGCTATGCTTGGATAGAAAATAACAGCCTTACATCATAGGGGGTGTGGATAAAAACAGTGGAAACCACTGTCCTATAGCAACTTATGGTCCATCATCCTCACTACATTTTGAACTCCTAGAGAGCAATACCACATCTTATTTATGTGTTTATGGCCCATCAAACCTAACAGAGTGCTTTCCCCAAAGTCAACACTTAATAATGCTACTCGAATAGAACTGAAATACCCCAGAGCTGCACATGTGGAGTATGTTCAGTAAACACTTGTTGATGACAGTGAGAACCAGTAAGAAAATCTGAGCTTGCTGAACCACCAGCTCACACTCTGCTTTGCTGGGAAACGATTATGAGAGGGCACAAGGGAGCAGAAGACACTCTCTTCGTCATTCATACTAGAAAAAAAATTTCATTCCCCAGGTAATGCTAAAACAAATGCACTGAGGAAAATATTGAAGAGGCTACCTGTGCATTTCTTTATATGACTGTTCCTTTTTCCGTGTGATCCTAACTTGCATCCAAAATTCTCCTCCCAAAATTCTGCAAACCACACATTTCTTCGATTATTGGCAAGAGTTCGGCTTCTAAAATATCGATCAAATCCTGTTTGAAAGAAAAAAAGGTATGTTTTTAATATTCTTTCCAAATCAAAACTAGATACTGTCAGGATGTTTAAATAAATGAGATTGGGATTGATGCATGAAAAATTTTTATCTGAATATAACACATAAGGGAGAGCTAGTAGCCCAGACATAAGGATTCCCTATGGCAAAGGCCAAGGAGGATCAGTGGGCAATATCTCCATCTCTACCCTTAGCACCTGGCTCCAAGGATATCAGTACAACAGGAAAGCCTTCTGCTGTTGTCATCCTTATCACCTCTCCCACTACTCTACATTTCCTGGGGCCACAGCCAGTGGCCTAGTGCAGGATCATGAATGTTCCAAACCCAACTCAGACTTTTAAAATTCTTTCTCCTCTCTCCCCACCCTCTCCTAGCATGGATCAATGTTCAAGAGTTTCCTATGTCTCTACCCATTTCAAAATATCTCTCTCCTACATGGCCCACGTTCAGTCAATTCAGTAAAGCAATCAGTGCTAATGGGATCTTATGGAGTCACAGGAAAGTGTGCTGAAGTGTTAGTTTTGTCAGGTGACCACCTCACGGAAGGTAGACCACCTGTAAATAATGCTACCCTCCCAAGGATCATGATGGAATCGAAATTTTAGTCACAGTCGTCAAGGCCATTTGGAAAGATATTTGGGAGACAGACTCTATTTCAAGGATGCTCAAAATCGTTCCTGTTGAATTTATTTATCCATAGGGTCTAACTAGCAACTTGTATCTTTTTTTTTCTTTTAATCAATCAAACACTTTCCCTCAACATACTATAACTCTCATATATTCCCATAAAAATACGCAAACTTAAAAGTGTAATCACTAGCATGGAATCATCTAAGGATAACTGGTTCTGCTTCTTAAAAAAAAGAAGAGAAAAAAGAAAATATAATGGGTACTGTTTTGTTCAAAGAAAAATACCTAGTGGTTAATGTTATCCATTAGAAACCAATCTAACGGCTACAGTAACTGTGAAGCTACTGTATTGACAATTCTGCTCTAAGAGCTAAACATTCTACTCAGAGTCATCAATAATGGGCACATTTCACTGTATTCTAATGCTCTGGCTTTGTCTTTGTGTTTTGATTCAATTGGAATAAAAGGAATGCTCTGTGGTGCATCCTTACCATCAATTGATGCTCTTTTGGGCAAAATTGTCACAGCCCCTTCTGCGATCTCCTCCTGCTGATAAACAGGTGCTATTTTGGATCCCCAGCTATCTGAGCCAATCCACAGAAAATGTCCACTTTGGTTTAATTTTTTGGCCGCTTCCAATATCCTCCTGTAGGAATACAAGGAAACAAATATACCACTTTTATAAAAAAAAAAAAAAACACTACAATTATGAAGATTACAAGACTAGTGTTATAGTTTGAATGTGACCCCCAAATTTCAGGTATTGGAAGCTAATGATTTGGAGGTAGGGTTTGGGGGAGGTAATCAGGGTTATATGAGGTCATGATGGTATGGCTCGCACGATGGCATTATGGGATTTATAAGAAAAGAAGAGAGAGTCAAGCAAGAAGCTTCTCTGTCTTGCTACATAATGGCCTCCCCCATGTTATGACCCAACAGGAAGGCCCACACCAGATTTCACACAGATGCTTGTGTCATTCTCTTAGACTTCCAGAACCAAGAGCTAAATAAACCTCTTTTCTTTATAAACTACCCAATCTGTGGTATTCAGAAATAGCAACAGAAAGTTAAGAAAACCAGTCTGATGAAGCTAAATACGCTCAGGAGGTCAATGTTAAACAATTAGTCAATCATTCTAATTGTGTGAGTCTTATCATCTCCTAAAGAAAATATAGCAGAGACTTTAACTCCAGCACATGTGTTAATTAGCCTTATCTTCAACCTCATTCTCACTGCGCTTATCATCCTTATTTATCTCATCTCATTCAGTTCCAGGCTTTACTCTATGGGCATTTAAGATGTAGAAACTAGAAGCTTGTTGTCTGTAGCAAAAGGCAGTCTGTAATTAAAAGAGAACTTGACAATTCCTTTGAAATCCCAGTTTTGACACTGAACATAAAATATGGCGTCCCCAAATCCAAATATGAAAAGAATATGGAGCAGAAATCTGATTCTTCATACAAAAGAAAAGTAACCAGCACCTGATGTCATCCTCATTGGCAAACATGATCACTGCTCTAGCATTAGGTGTTTCTAGCAGGCGTTTGATAATTTTTTCAAATTCTCCAGGTCTTGGTTCACGTGGAATTTTCTGTGACTGAGCAATGCAAACACCACCTAATGGGGAAAAAAAGAGGTAATTCAGAAAGAGTGTGTATTTAATTAAACCTTAATTATGCCAACTACTTTATAGAAGCAAATGATTCAGTATAAGATGCTGTTTCTCAAAACACAAGTCATTTACCTATTAAAAGTAATTATGCTTGTATTATAATATGTGCATCAAATAAGGAGTATTAATTACTTAATCATATATGAATTTGAGTTTTTTTCTCCAAATGTAAACATTATTTTTGTGGTTGTAAATAAGAAAACCAAGGTGTTTATGATGCATGATAAGAGTCAAGGAGTGGAAGGGAGAGGGTTGTTTACGTTTACTCAACAGAAAGTCAAAGGACAGGTGACTGAATTAATAAAAAGTCTGAGTATGTTTTATAGGTGAGACCCCTATTAAGTATCAAGGTCCTTTTGCTACTTTTCTTTATTAGTAGACCTCATTGAAAGTTAATTTCATTTTATTGCTAATAGTATTGCAGCAAGATTCTCATGCATCAGTGTTATGATGTGTTATGAGACAACTAGTCTCCAAGGCTCTCTGAGACACAGACAAGTGGCATCTTGTCTGACAACACCAGAGAATCAAAGTGGCGGAGATTCCATCCAAACTGAAAGAAAGGGAGGGAGGAAGGAAGAGAGAAAGAAGGAAGGGAAGAAAAAGAAGGAACTTTTCTTTGGGTCTTTTTTCTAAGGCAATGAGAAGCCAAAGAGAAAACTTTTGAAGACCTCTCTTCCTCTGGAGGGGAAGAGGTTTCTCCAACTACCATGGAACAGAGAGAAAGCATACTCTGATATTAGAAAAGAAAGCAATACTAGCATAGGTTTCTACTGCATTATGGTTTAAACAGGATTTTTTTTTAGTCAGTCAAGAATTAAATCACCATTTATATCATTGTTTCAGTGGGCAAAGACATTTTTACTTCCAAACAATTGACAATATATTTAGTCACCCAACATTGCTGAATGCCATTACACAATGAATTGGACTTGACACCGGAACAGTCCAGTCCAGTCCAGGAGATGCCATCCAGTCTGGGAGATAAGTGTTTCATAAGTACTCTTGGATATATGGTAAAGCATAGAATTAACAGAGTATGCGATGCAATGGGAACACCAGAAGGAATTACAAAAAAAAGTCTGAAAAAGGAAGATTTTAAAAAGGAAACACATATCCATATAAAAACAGGACACTCATGGTAGAGCCCAAGGTAGGCAAAAACCTAGCTTGATTACAGCCTGTAGTAGAAACTGGCTGGAGTTGAGGTTAGAAAGAATAACCAGCTCCAGATTAAGAATGACTTTTTAGTCATGCCAGATGCTATAGACTGAATATTCATATGCTGAAACTTAATTTTCACTGTGACTGGGAGGGAATTGGGTCATAAGAGTAAAATCCTCATGAATGGGATTGGTTCCCTGATCAAAAAGAGCCCAGAAAGCTCCCTTGCAGTGGCTGGCATGTGAGGACACAGCAAAAAGGCAGCTCTCTATGAACAAGAAAACAAATCTCCATCAGAATCCAACCACGCTGGCACCTAATTATGGACTTCCAGCCTCCAGAACCAGGAGAGATAAATTCCTGTTGTTATACGCCACCCACACCATGATCATTTGTTACAGTGTCCTGAATGAACTAAGACATTAAATAATTTAGGCTTTATTTTAAAAACAATAATAACCTATTAAGCCAGGCTTGGTGGTGCAAACCTGTAATCCCAGCGGCTAGGGAGGCTGAGGCAGGAGGATTGTGAGTTCAAAGCCAGCCTCAGCAAAAGCAAGGCTCTAAGCAACTCAGTGAGACCCTGTCTCTAAATAAAATACAAAAAATAGGGCAGGGGTGTGGCTCAGCAGTAGAGTGTCCCTGAGTTCAATCTTTAGTACAAGAAAGAGAGAGAGAGAGAGGAAGAAAGAAAGAAAGGAAGGAAGGAAGGAAGGAAGGAAGGAAGGAAGGAAGGAAGGAAAGAAAGAAAGAGAAAGCTATTAAAAGGTCATAAGCAAGAGAATAACATACTGGACTTCACGCTTTAGGGAGAAATTGAGTTGGCTATATACAAGAAGAGTCTGGCAGCTGACATTGGATCCCCAGTGTGCATGATCAGACTTAATGTATATGGCAGTAATATATGACTTCCAGTGCTACATTACTGAAAGCTTATTTCTTAAAATAAGTTTGAGAGCATTCAAAAGTATTCCTGTAATGGAACTACTCTTACTTACAATATGCTCTTTAGGGATAGGAATTGCTCATAACCCACAGATTGAGCCATGCTGTAGTGAACTAGCATACCATTAATAGTTGGGATGATTAATTCATTCCTTCAGTAAGTATTTATTGAGTATCCCAGTATCTGCCTGGGACTGCATGAGGGCTGTGCATGCAATGGTGAATTAAATGGACTTGGTGTCTACCTTCATAAAGTTTAGAAATATTGTGTAAATCAGGCTTACTGCAAACAAAACTGTAAGAGTTATTACATGGTTATGAATTAAGAAAAGCCCAATAAGGAGAAGCAAGGAAACTTAATTTAGATTGAAGAATGTTCAGGAAAAGTTACCCAAAAGTGATATAATATAGCTGAGGCAGAAAGGATGGAAGAATGGTAGAGAACAGAGTTGGAAAGGGCAGGAAAGAGTTAGAGCCAGAAGAATTAATGAGTGGAGAGGAGAGAAGTATAAGAAAAAGGTAAAAGGAAGACAGAGGCCAAAGTATGAGGGGCTCTGTGAGTCTCTGGAATCCTATGAGTGAAGTGTGTCACTTCCTCACTGAATGTTACGCTCTCTCAACCCTGGAGTGGCCCCTATAAGAACATCATTATGAATATTGTGTTTCATGGCAGAAAAATGGATTAAGCCTGCTGATGTAAATTGAAACCCAAAGTGAAAAGGGCAGGAGGCAATGAGGAGGTGATTAGATTAGGTAGAGGGCAATGGTGACAGGCAACCCTGGCTACTGGAGCCAGAGAGAAGCAGATGGAGCTCAAGGACAATTCCTGACTTAGAATCAATGGGTTTTGAATTGCTTTGATGTAAGTAGTGAAGCAAGGAGAAACTACCAAGTATGACTCCAAGTATTTGGCCTTTGTGACCAGTTATGTGATGACATCATTAAACAAACAGAAAACTAAGAGGATGAATGGTACACAGAGGAGAAAAGCAGCACTTTGATTCAAGACAGGTCATACCTATGGAAGTACCTATGGAAGAGCAAACTGGAAAAGTGGGAATGGAGCTAAGGGAAGAAAAGGGAAATCTGATACATCATGTGACTGTAAAAATCCACACACAAATAGGGTGAGTGGAAACAGTAAGTAACTGCAGAAATGCAACACCAAAACTTTAGTGCTCTCAAAAGAACAATAGCTGTTTCAAAATATGATTTCCCTTTTAATTAAATTGCCATATTTACTGAAGTGCCGCATTAAAGACATATGATATCTTGAGTATCATTCTATGGCTATTCTGACTCCAGAACCAGAAGAAATGAAAATTGGAAAAATTTTATTATGACTATTTTAGATGAGGCAAACAGGCAATCCAGACCTATAGTTTTGTCTGAAGTCATTGATTGATTTATTCACTAAGGACCTATTTATTGGTCATTTTTTGTTTGCAGACATTAGTTAGATTGAATTTATACTTAGTCTAAATCCATTTCACTGTTTTCTATTCATTTTCTTCACCTTATATTTGTTAGACTGGTCGGTTTGTATTTTCCTGAAAAAGGACACTACACAATTAATTTATATCAGCTGAACAAATAATTACAGTGAACCTTCGGCACACAGCATGCTGCTGTTGGGTGCCTTATGGATATTTTATTGGGTTTAGACTGATCACTTCTCAAGCGATCGGAGTTTGTAGATTAGGGTACTTTCTTTATCCCTGCAACTCATTCACACTTTCTATCTTTATATCAGTCAAAAGCCAGGCAGTTAATCCATTCACAAGCACTCATGGTCTACTGTGTTTCAGAAGCTACAGGCATTCAAAAGATCACCAGTCCCAGGCAGATATCTGAAGGACAACATGTGCGCATAAGAAGGGTCAGGCCAGAGTGTTAAATTAGGTAACAACACAAAATAACAGGGTAAGATCCACAGAAATCCATTAATAAATGATAAACAAGATATCCCTGAAAATAGTCCCATGACTTAATACAAATAAGGAGTCATATTATATACTGTTAGAATTTGTTTTAGAAATACAGTGAAATTCAGCCACACATTTAGTCCTAATCAAAGATACATTTTCTATCTAATAAAGAAACTCTATCATGATTTAACTTCCTGGGATGGGTAGGAGGAAGAGAAGTTGCCCTTCATCAAAGGGGCAATTTGTATATTGCATCCATATCTGCATATCTCACTCTGAAAGATTACTGACTGTGAATAATTCAAGAGACACTGACTTTCCTATTCTGAAGGTGTGGCCAGTTCTGGGGCGGAGGGTGAGGGGAGCTGTTTTTATAGCTTAGCACTTAGGAAAAAATTTTGTATGGAGGAATTTATAATTGGTCGTTTTCCAGAATTTGTTGCATGGTTTCCTTGGAGGCTTGGAGCCTGTGTAATTTTTCTCCTTTTGATTATTAACAATAATTAAAGATCATTTGTTGAACTGAATACTTTGTCTGCCCTACAACACAAATCCTGGCTTCTTTCCAGTCCCATCCACCCCTGTACCACTGCTGTGTCTAATGGCAGCAATGTAAAGTTTGGCATTGTCACCATCTTTCTCATGAGGAGAAAGATGGTCTCAACCACTGGTGGGAGCTATTGGATTCACAGTCTATTCTAAGTCAGAGCTATCGAAGTCTAGACTTTTCCCATCACGTAGCCCATCCATATCTGATTGTACCCGTAGCTTACTGGTTAAGTGGTAGCAAATGATTGATGAATAATATAAAGCAAATTTAAAGACTCATTTGAAAAACCCAGTAGGTTGTCCCATATAAATCTAATTGACAGATACATAAATACAGTATTTCTATTAAGTATTAAGAACTTAATTAAAATGCTTATGACTCATGCAGATTATAGAACTGACAAATTCTCCAGCATACAACCAGTCTAACTTCAAAACTTTCTAATCTTTTCTGTAAATGCATGTCCTCAGAAGACTTTACTGAGGCCCTTTGTCTTCGACTTCACTTTTATACCACAGCAAGCTCAATGAGTGTATTGTTCATTTTATTATCTTTTCCTTTTCTCTTCCTCGATTAGAACTCCATAACTACTGAACCTTGTCTTTCACATTGACTATTATGCCCACCCCATACCTAATACCGTGCTTGGTACATAGATACTTTAACAAATATTTGTTGAATGAATAAATGCAAGACTTGAGACAGGCGCTACTGGGATAGAGAAGTAGAAACGAGAGACAGTCTGGCTTTCACGGAACTCTCAGTTGAGAAACAATTGGTTGCATATGTGTTTAAAAATGAATGTAATTAAAAAGAAAATGTGGACCATAATGATTTAAAGGAAATTACCATAATATGGACTCTGTCTCCCAAAATAGTTTTATCAGGATGCCATGAGTAAGAATCCTACCTAGGCCTTAGTTTGTTCATCTGTGGGGTGGCATTATAATTTGTTGTTACTGATGATACAAGGGCAAATTTGCAAACAATGCTAATTCAGAATTTTTACCTCTTTAGGAAGTTCAGGCTCATTGGTGAGTGGTCTGGTATCTCTGGCCTGGGAAATGGAAGTTTTGTACATACTGATCTGCTAGTGCAGGGACACAGTAGAGTGGGGAAGAAAGCAGATTTGTTGTTAAAGGAATCGAAGGTGGGTCCTCAGTTGACCTTGAACAAGTCTCTGCTTTCTCAGTTTTATCTCTATGAAAAAGTTCATAATTTTCCAGGGATGTTGTGAGGATCTCATTAAAAATGATAAAGTTTCTGTACAGATGTGGCACATTATTATCAATGTTAATAATAACAAATTTAGCCAGATAAGCATCATTGCCCACATTAATGTTCAGACCCAAAATATGGGATTTAAAAAAACCCCATCCTTGAACCCTTCACTATTCTTTGTGTAATACTATCAAATATCCTAAATTCTGAAAAGTGATACTTGCTCATTTATCTACATCAATAAATAAAATGACTATATTTGAGCAGGGCAATTTCAAGGTGAGAGAATGGAAAAGTTACCGACATTTTCTTCCTGACCCCTCAATTCCTATTCCAAAAATCCAAGTGTGTGTGTGTGTGTGTGTGTGTGTGTGTGTGTATATATATATATATATATATATATGCATGTATACACACAACACACACACACACACACACACACACACATTTGATCCATTTCTCTGGAGAACCCTGATCAATATAGTCAGTCATTGGATGTAGGCCATCCTGGAGGAGGGGAAGGTAATGTGGGCAAGGCAGATCTTCACAGCCAGGGCAATCCCTCAGGGGTTTGAGAGTTATAGGCTGTCTGCCTACAACAGTCCAAGAAGCAGGGAAATCAGGTAGCTCACCAGGGATCTTGAAGGGGGGAATCACCATACATACAAATTGAAATTTATACAGAAATGAAGATACTGTATCTCTGAGATGATAACATAAGCCTAATAAATAATAGAATTTTATTATTTAACATGAAAACACTTCTTCCAAGAAGACCTACTACACAAAGAAAGCCAATCTCCACAAACAGCACAAGACTGGAATTATATCCAGCAGAGAAGGGAATAAGACCATAAAACTCCTTGGTACTTCATAGAGAAGTTTTGTTAAAACAGTCTAAAAGGATAAAGAACTGTGTTTCAGTTGTTGTTTATTTTTAAGACAAAAATCTCAGTTAATAATGTTGTAGGAGGAAAAATAAAATAAGGAACAATGCCACAGCACAAAATTCCAACTGTGATGGAAATTAAGGATTAACTTATTAGGAAGAAATCACTCACAAAACTATGTGTAGAATATCAAATACATTTTTAGAAAAATAATATGACAATTATCAGTATTTAAAGTTGCTTCATGATTTCTATCAAACTAAGTCTTTTTTTTTTAGAGAGAGAGAATTTTTAATATTTATTTTTTAGTTATCGGCGGACACAACATCTTTGTTTGTGGTGCTGAGGATCGAACCCGGGCTGCACGCATGCCAGGCGAGCGTGCTACCGCTTGAGCCACATCCCAGCCCCCAAATTAAGTCTTACATAAATCTGATCAAGTCTTTGTGTAAGTCATTTGATCTACGTGACAGACTTTTTGGTTTTAGTACACAAACAAATATGCAAACAAAATTACCATTTTACCAATTGTTAAAAATAATAACTAGACTATTGGTTAAAAATGCTTAGATAAAATTTTAGGCTACCCATAAGACATTGCCTATAATTGCCCATTTTGATCTAATAAAAACTATTATTTAGTTTATTTTTATGAACATACCTTCAGATGACAGCAATGTGCAAAACAAAATAACCAGGTTTAGTTGTTTGTTTGTTTTTTTTTTAAGATAATAGAAGCACTGAACTCTCCACCCTAAATACCCTTGGCATCATTTCTTTTCATTTTTCTGGAGACATAAGTAAAATAGCAATTTGACCTAATGTAATTGGTCCTTTAGTGATAGTTGGGTGAAATTTATTCTACGGTTCAAATAAGTGTAATCACACTTCCTGTAACAATATTTTCACCTCCTCATGTGATGCACAACTGGGACTTAGCAGGAAAATGCACAGTATGATGAAACCGTGTGTTTGTCAGCTCAAAGTACACTTTGCGAAAGAGAAGATTTATCTTGCACATCACTGTAAAGAAAAAGTGTTATCTTTACCAACATGGATTAAAGGAGGAAAATCACACTTAGAATCTGTGTTCATTTTCTCTCTTCACTCTCCATCTCAAACATTTTATGGTTTTTCTTCTATCAAATGCCACATAGACCCTTAAAGGGACTCTGAGAAGAAGTGCAATGGGGGAATGAAACTCCTTCTGCAGAGAGGCTGCATCCCTGTAATCACCCACACCTTCTGCTAATAGGGACAATCCACTATGGAAAGCACTGGCACAGAGGGCCTCCATACTGCCTGCCTCTGGGCTACTCTCAGAGAGATGCTCGTGTTCTGAAGGCAGATTGGGTGGTTCCAGCTCACAGGGGCAGGGTTCACCATGGGCTCTCTAAGAGCAGCAACTCATCACAGAGCCAAAGGTCTGCTCAGAGGAACAGAGTGGTACATGGTTACAGCTCTCTTCTTTGGGGTCAAACTTCTTGGCTCCAAATCCTGACCCTTCTTTTACTAGCTCTGTGACACTGCATAAGCTATGTGACTTCCCTGTACCTCCGTAACTCATCTGAAAATTAATGGATGCTGCCCAAATGGGTTATTGCAAAGGAGTTAAAAAGCACTCAATGTTTTTCCCCTCATAAAATACATTAATTGTAACTTATTTAAAATTAAAATTGAGCAACAGTAACTCCCTTTGACCAATTTTTATTCACCTACATCATTAAGTTAGGAATTTCGTTCCCCAGATGTACATGGGATGAACTCTTGCTAGAATTTCTGGTCAGTGGGGATGTTGAGTTTGCTGCAGAAGGTCTACAGCCACAAGGGAAATGCATGTCCACAGGCTGAACCTGGATTTCTGAGGTGCTGCCTCTTCCCGCTCCTATGAACTAGAAATGTCTGGAGAGACATGGGCACAGGAGGTGGGAAAGATTCAGGGAAAGAAAGAAAGCAAGGAATATAGAAGAAGAAACCAAGAAAAGAGAGATGAGATGATAAATGGCCTGTGGAAAGAATGAGATGAGAAAAGAGAACAAGAGTAGAAAGATAGGAGATAAGAGAGCAGACTACCCAATGCAGAAGTATCTAGAGAACTGGGCACCAAGTGGATTGTCTGTGAGATCAAAGCAACAAGAAGGGCTTCACTAGGTTTAAATAAATTTCATTAATGTGTTATACATTTACATTTATATCAATGACTTTTGAAGAGTGTTTTAGGATTCTTATTTTGTTTTCTCTGTTTTTGACATTTTGAAGTTGGTTCCCAGACACTCAGATCAACAATAGGACAGGAAGATCTCAAATGCCCTCTACATGCTCAAATGCCCAATAGGAACAGACTCTGAGAGAAAAGAAAATTCATACTTTCCAGTGCATTGTTTGGAAAAATTATTATGACAAAGACAGTGCTAGATCAAAGTGAGTGCTGTTTAAATTTCTCATCCATTTTGGACTTTAAAAAAAAGTATTGAACTTTAAATTAAACCCATCCCAGAATCAGTAATTCAGTATAGGATCCACCACAGAATTACATCAACACAGTCAGGGAGAAGGGAGGAGATTCATTCATCATATTTATCCTTCTCCAATTATTTGACATGGTTTTTTTGTGTGTGCAGTTATGACACAAAATAAACTTTTAGAAAAGGGGTGACATCAGTGAACAACTTACAAAAGGCTCCTGACTTCAGAGTTCACATCTCAGCTTATCTCTAGTGTCCATCCAATGAAGCTTGACCTATGGGCATTCATTGGATATGTGATAAACAAGTAAATAAATGAGAAGCTCCTCCTTCGTGATATAGTGGAATGATATAATAAAGAGATAAGCATACCCAACCTTAATATCACCATCATTCAGGAAAAGGCAAAGCATCCTGCATTTATGTTATGTGTGTGTAGAACATAAAGTCATTTCTAATGCCTAATGCAGATAAGCCACTCTATTATCTCAACAGCAGTCATCAGAGTTTGCAAACCCTGAGTACTAAGTAATACCATATTCAGCACCAAGTAATATCTTATTCTACTATGGTCTAGGTACTGGCTTTCAATCCGTGGTCTTTGTTCAAAGTAGCATTTCAACAGATACTCAAAAGGAACTGGCAAGCCAGGTGCAGTGGCACATGCCTGTAATCCCAGCAACTCAGTAGCCTGAGGCAGGAGGATTTCGAGTTCAAAGCAAGCCTCAGTAGATTAGCAAGGCACTTAGCAATTTAGGGAGACCCTGTCTCTATATAAAATATTAAAAAGGGCTGGGAATGTGGTTCAGTGGTTAAGCATCCCTAGGGTCAATCCCTGGTGCCAAAATAACAATACAAAACAAAACAAAAGGAACTGGTATTCTCAATCCCAAGAAAGAAGAAATGAGAGCAGAAAGATCATTATTATTTTAGCCCAATAATCTGTTAGAGCAAGGCTCACTCCATGACCAATCTAAGTACTGACCTGACTAAGAAGTGAATGCCAGAGGGGAAAAAAGGGCCCCCAAAACAATTTAAAATCTAGTCTTTCAAGCAATACAAGTACCTTGAAGTTTCTCTAGGTAACATCAAGACTATTTTTCACAGCAGAACTGATCTATGTGTTTGCGATATAAACAGGTTAAAAAGTACAAATCTGTATCTAATTTCTTGAGTTCAAATACTACAAAAAGAGAAGAGTGAATAGTTCTTACATTTGCATTCTTTAAAGGAACCTTGCTAAAATAAAGTTTGGACAAGGTTTTATTCAAATTAGTGTACAATTAGTAGTATGAGTGCAAAACAACCCTCTCCAACACAAGTGAAATTAACTCTACTACTTTTTACTTAATAAATACCCAGTTTTAGAATAAGCAGAAAATAACAAAATATTTGGATAGAAAATGCTAGTTCACAATGTTTTTGTATCATATTTCAGTGTAATGCCCCAGTGCTAATGAACAAGTAGGACAGACATTATATATATATATATATATATATATATATATATATATATATATATATATATATATAATTGAAGTATCTCCCCAAAATCAGAGTTAGTAAGGAATCGAATACAGACCCTGTGGACTTAATTCTTATAGCCAACTATATTTCCTGTACTTTGTAATTATCTCTCAATAATTGTCTCCTTTGTCATTAAGTCTCTTCAAATCTTAAAAATCTTGATTTAAGGATACAATGATACATAATTAAATAGAGAATCAACAGGAAAGGTAGTAAAATCAAAATGTGAATTCCAGAATTTTATAGCATGAAGGCTAAATAGTTTAGAGAAAATGGTTTTAAGTCTGGTTCAGGTTGTGTAGAAATTTCATTCACTACTATCCTCCCAAAAGAGTGTCCTGCAGGCTGCTTTTCCCCATAAACCCAGTCATGACTGCCATTACTCACAGAGCATGTTCTTACTCCATGCCGAGTGCTCTGCTGGAATCTGAATTTACAAAATGAATAAGAAGACACAGCCCCTATTCTTTAGGAGCTTTCAGTGAACAACTCAATATGCAGATAAGTACAGTATTACAATTTGATATTAAATACTATAATGCAGGGCAGGTGAGGGACCGGGAACCAAGAAAAAGGAACCTGGTAACTAAGGAAGAAACACTGCCTCCTGTCAGTGACCTTGGAAACACATGGTTAGAAAAGCATTTTAAAAGCAGCTGTATGGTTGATACACACCAGGATCAACAAGTCAGAAAACATTTCAGAATTGAGGTTATCATTGATTTAGCTACCCAGAAACTAGCAAAATCTATTTCTAAGGTACGCAGCTGGTTAACAGACACATACTGCCATTTCCCATGAAAATATGTTGTACTAAACACCCTACATTTATGTATGAAAAGGGATTTAATCTCACTTTTCTACAATAAGAAATAGCAGCTCACCTTGAAGTAGAAGAAACAGAGAGGAAGAAATTTAACATAAAAATTAAAATGGCCACTTGAATAAGAAACAGCAAAGCAAGAATCCTAAGAACCAAGGATTTCAGCTGGATTCAATAAATGTAAACCACAACCAATCCAACAGTAGCATTCTTAGAAAAGAACGTAAAGTTTTTAACAACCCCTACATTATCCAAGCACAAAAACAAAAACTGATCAGAACTACAAATAAAAGGACAACTTGTTACCTCATGAGGTTCTGTGATATGATTTCTACAGTTTTGTTTCATGTAGTGATTCCCAGACAAAACTCATTATTATGAGGGCATTATAGCTTAGCCACATATAGCATGAGAAAAATCTATTAATGAAAAGCAGTTCAGCTGTAGGAAATGCCCTGGAATATAAATGGTGTATCAGGAGCACAAGTTCTGCCACAGTAACAAATTTACCCATGACAGGACATCAGGATATTTCTTTCTCATCCCTACCCTGGAGTATGCCTGCACTCCCCTCACCTGAGCAAGACACATAACCTCTCTATCAGTTTCTTCTTTTGTGGGAGGTGCTTGACAGAATACCCTCAAAATTCCTTTGAATTTCAACATTTTGTGTTCTATGAATACAACACATGCTCTGCCTCCCATGAGTACTGTGAACTATATCAGTTCTAATATGGGAATAAAACACCATGAAAACTATACTATATCACTTTTCTAAAAGCCCATAAAAGAATGAGAGGAAACATATGAAAGCTTGTCCAACTCAAAATTATGAATCCTGGCTTCATGAGTCAGAGCATGACTAGGTAACTGAACAAATAATTTTCATAAGAATATTAGAAACTCAGTCAGGTGTAAGGGTCTGGTGACCATAGAACATTGTCAGTTCTATAAACATGAAATGAGGTGGTGAATAGGCTGAAGATGGTTGTCCATCGATGGCTGTCATTTTGTTATTCCACAGTCTTCTCCTTCTCTTATCTTTTCATTTCCCTCTCATGTTTCTTTATCCTACTCCACCTTCTTACCCCAACTTAAAAATGGACTAAGTCACCTGACATAGGACTTTTTCAATTACTTCTGTTCTGTTACCCTGTGACTCATTAATAGGACAGCAGTAACAGAAAAACAAACAAACAAAAAAACACGCCCTGGCCTCTGGTTAAGTGTGTAAAAAAGAATATATTTGTTTATTTCCACCTTAAAGATTGAATGTTTATGTCCTATTAAGATACATATGTTGATAACCCCAATATCAAAGTATTTGCAGGTAAGAACTTTAATAGATAACTAGGTTCAGATTAAGTCATAAAGATGGGACCTCCGGGATGGGATTAGTGTCCTTGTAAGAACAGATAAGATTTCTGTTTCTCTCCTATGTATGGACACAGTAAAAAGACAGCCATCTGCAAGCCAGAAAGAGTGCCATCAGCAAGAACCTGACCTTGCTGGGGCCCTTATGATGGACTTCCCAGCCTCAAGAACTATGAGAAATAAATGTTTGTTGTTTATGCCAACCAGTTTATGATATTTTGTTTTAGCAGCCCAAGCTATCTGAGACACTCTACTTCCTCTAAATATCCAACTAAATGGTCAAGTACAAAGAAAAGGAGGAAAACAGGAGAGAAATGTCATCAAAATCTGAAACACCATTGAAATCTGAAAAGCAGATGGTGACCAAGTTGTAACTGACTTACCAGAGTAGGAAAAAAAAAAAAAAAAAAGACACAAGAGCCCAGAAGGAGTGTGATGCAGAGAACAGAAAAAAAGCAGTTATTCTACTTCACAGAGACTCTACTAGGTGGAGTTGAAAATATATTTGGTTGAAAACCTTTGTGTTCTCCTTCTCCTAACTCTAGTCCCTGGACATGGATGATCAGAGGTTCATTTCCTGAAGACAGACTCAAGTACACTACACATGCTGATGATTCAACAAGGTTCCATAAAGGGTATTCTACACATGGAAAGGGAAATCCCAGGTGCCCTTTCCCCATTTAGCACCCAGATTGCAGTACCTTAAATTGCACCCACAACTTGTAATTGTCTTCTTTAGAAACTTACCCAAAGATAATGACACATTGATACCCCAGCAGATGTCTCCCAAGTACATGACCAGGTCTACCGGTTCCATGCTAAACTCAAGTCCACAGGCTGATTAATTTGTCCACTATTTAAGAGCCTTTGAGCAGTAGGTCAGCACCACACTCTTAACATCAAGGCCTCTACTTGAAAAGAGCCTCTACTGTGAAAATCCAAAAAACAAAACAAACAGAAGAGATGAATTCAGAGAACACAGAAACAAGATGTAAGTTGAAGATAACTTCAAGAATATTAATGCCCTCAGAGAGAAGACACTGAGTCCATGCAACAAGAATATGAGAATGAAAACAAAACAAAAAGAGAACACTCAGACAATGAGAAAGAGCTCCCAGAAATTGCAAAGGATGAAAGATAGGAATATCTCAATAAATAAGATGTAAGAGAAAGTTGGGGAAATATTTCAGAAAGCTAAACAAATGAAAAATGATCCTAGAATTACATGATTCATTCAGGAGGTTCAACATTCAAATTCTGAAGTTCCAAAGGAGAAAATAAAGGGAGACCATTACCAAAGAAATCATATATAGATATATATTTCTGAGAACATAAATTTTTAGACTTTAATTGCTTTTAAAAATACTAGCAAAAATGGGCTGAGGTTGTGGCTCAGTGGTAGAGCACTTGCCTAGCATGTGTGAGACACTTGGTTCGATTCTCAGCACCACATAAAATAAATAAATAAAATAAAGGCATTCAGTCCATCTACAACTAAAAATATATATTTAAAAAATACTAGTGAAAAGAAAAGAGAAGAAGAAGAAGCAGAAAGACCCACATAAAGGAAATGAAGCATAACATTTCAAAACCTTGAGAGTGAAAGCTGATTACAGAAACAGAATTAGGGCTCAGTATGGTTCCAGGAGTCTCAACAGCAACACTGCTAGTCAGAAGAAAACAGAGCAATACTTTCAAAATTAAGAAGAAAGATGAGCTTTATTCTAGATGAACAGAAAGCCAGATAAACTATAAATCATGTGGTGTGTGGGTAGAATGAAGTCTATTTCAGACATGCAGAAATGGCAAAATAATATTGACTTCCCATGCACTCTTCTTAGGAAGCTTCTAAAGTTGTATGCCATACAAACAAGAAAGGAAATGAGAAATAGGAAGACTCAGAATCCAAGTTACAAGTAATCCAACACGGGAGAGGTTAAAAGGTCTCTCAACGTCAGGATGAGGAGAGTTCAGAGTTAACAACCATGCAACTAGTCTACAGGTCATTCAATCCATATCAGAGCAGGAAGATGGAAGCCTCTGGGAATGTCTCCAGGGAAAAAAGAAAGAGAATTAATGAGGGTTTTTTTTAATGTGTTTAGACGTTCTGATAGAATATGTACAGCTCTGTCAGAGTTGGAGGATGAATTAATAATAGATAGAAAACCAAGAATATGACAAAACAAGAAAAAATTATAAGAAATAAAAAATGTTGTGAAGAAATGTTATTTTAGTACACTATCTAGATCAACTGTAACATCACATGCATAATCATAAAAAAATAAACATTGAATATTAATTAAACCAAAATTGTGACACAATCTCACTGCAAGCATTGGAGAAGAATGAGTATATGTGTATTTGTATGCACATCTGTATTGCAGGGAGCTGAGTCATCAAAGTAAGAAAACAATAAGATAAAAGGTAAAACAATAAGATAAAGGGTAAAACAATTGCAGGGTAAGGTGACGCACATTTATAATCCCAACAACTCTGGAGGCTGAGGCAGGAGGATCATGAGTTCAAAGCCAGCCTCAGTAGCAGCAATGTGCTGAGCCACTCAGTGAGATCCTGTCTCTAAATAAAAAATAAAAATAGCCTCTGGGGATGTGACTCAGTAGTAGAGTGCCCCTGAGTTCAATCCCCAGTACCCAAAAACTAGGTTTAAAAATCAAGAAATAACAGTATAAAATACAACATAAGGAAATATGGAAACAAATAACAAAAGTAGGTAACAGGGTTGAAAACAACTATATTTGGGGATCAAAATCCTAAGGTAGTGTGGGGTGGGATTTTTCTTAAGCCTGGTTGCATCATATACAATATCACTTAGATTAAAAACCATATTTGGGGCTCTGCTTTTTAAATGATAAGAGTTTCAAGATGGCAAAAATGTTTTTAATCCTATGAGTTAGGCAAGCATCTTTTATGAGTCAGTTGTCTTTAAAACTTGTCTGCATCTTTACACCTGCACTGGTGTTATCTTACACCAATTTGTTTCAGGGGTATAATAGATGCTTGCTTAATCTTCTTAGGAACACAGTCCAGGCAATAACATATTGAATAAAATAAGAACCACATGACAATCTCCATTGCCATGGTTTAAAGCATCAGCTTTTCATGTTAATCAGTGGTAACCTCTCCTGTTGTTTTGTACCCAAATTCCAAAGATTCTTTTCAAATGTATCAGTAGTTGACTTTAGCAACATAAAAGACCTATCAAACAAAACCACACTTACACATTATCTGTATCCTATTTGCAATATAATATTACATTTGTTGTTAGAATAGTGAAAATAAGAGTTCTCTCTCAATCTTTTGTAAGCAATTCAAGGACCACAAGGAATGAATCTCATTGGGCAGAATGACTTCAGAGTTTTGGGGAACACAGGAGGAACCAGATGGGTATCTTTAGCCATGTATACTAGCGGCAGTTACTTTGGGATTCTAGCTATGAGGTACACTGGGTCATAGTTTGATAGGTGTTCAGAGGTTATTTTAAGAGAGAAAGGAGTGGAGGGATATATACCAGTGGTTATAATCCAAACCTCTTAAGACAGAAACTGAAACCCTAGTATGAGTGCTTTAGGAAGAGATGAGAAGACTGAAAAGAGCTTTTTGGCAAAATTTTAGCTAACTCATTCAGATCAAAACTTCATGAGTCCCATGTGAAAAATAAACTACAGATTTAATGAATCTGATTTGAATATATCTACATATTATATATATATATATATATATATATATATATATATATATATATATATATTAAAATAAATGGTATACATTAAGGAAATGGAGATTACTTCACACATCTCAAGGAAAGATTTGCAGTGATTTCTTTTCCAACAGCAAATGAGCCACCTGCCTCTAGACTACAAGGCAAATGAAGAGGCCCCGTGTCCTCCAACACTAACAAGGAGATGGAAGTATCAGACACCAGCAATAGGAGGAGTGTTTCACACAGACCACTAACGGGCAGCAGGTTTTCAAGGCCAGATCCTGCTTTTCAAACAAGCTGGAATTCATGTGATTCATAAGGTGTCCCTTCATTTTATTTATTTATTTGTTTGTTTAGTTTTGTTTTATTAATTTTATTTTCTTTAAAATACACGACAGCAGAATACATTACAGTTCTTATTACATATATAGAGTACAATTTTTATATCTTTGTATATAAAGTATGTTCACGCCAATTCATGCCTTTATACATGTACTTTGTTGTGTGTGTTTTTTTGCATTGCAATTCTTATTACACATATATTTTTTATATCTGTTTATGTATAAAATATGTTGACACCCAATCTGAGTCTTCAAACATGTACTTTGGATAATGATGTCCATCACAATCAACCACCCTTACTAATCCCTGTTTCCTCCCTTTCCCTCCCACCACTCTTCCCTATCTAGAATTCATCTAATCCTCCCATGTTCCCCCTCCCTACCCCACTATGAGTAAGCCTCCTTATATCAGAGAAAACATTCGGCATTTGTTTTTTGGGGGGGTTGGCTAACTTCACTTAGCATTATCTTTTCCAACGCCATCCATTTACCTGCAAATGCCATGATTTTATTCTTTTTTAATGTTGAATAAAATTCCGTTCCACTTTCTTTTTATCCATTCATCCACTGAAGGGCATCTAGGTTGGCTCCACAGTTTAGCTATTGTGAATTGTACTGCTATAGACACTGACGTGGCTGTGTCCCTATAGTATGCTGTTTTTAAGTCCTTTGGGTATAGTCCGAGGAGAGGGATAGCTGGGTCAAATGGTGGTTCCATTCCCAGATTTCCAAGGAATCTCCATACTGCTTTCTATATTGGCTGTACCAATTTACAGTCCCACCAGCAATGTATGAGTGTACCTATTTCCCCACATCCTCGCCAACATTTATTGTTGTTTGTCTTCATAATAGCTGCCATTCTGACTGGAGTAAGATGATATCTTAGAGTAGTTTTGATTTGCATTTCTCTGATTGCTAGAGATGATGAGCATTTTTTCATATATTTGTTGACTGATTGTATATCCTCTTCTGAGAAGTGTCTGTTCAGGTCCTTGGCCCATTTGTTGATTGGCTATTTTGCTTTTTTGGTGCTTAGCTTTTTAAGTTCTTTATATACCCTAGAGATTAGTACTCTATCTAATGTGTGAGGGGTAAAAATTTGCTCCCAGGATATAGGCTCTCTATTCACCTCACAAATTGTTTCTTTTACCGAGAAGAGACTTTTTAGTTTGATTCCATCCCATTTATTGATTCTTGGTTTGACAAAATACAGCACCCCTTTATGTTCAAAACACTAGAAAAACTAGGAATAACAGAAACACATCTCAACATCGTAAAGGCTATCTACGCTAAGCCTCAGGTCAACATCATTCTAAATGGAGAAAAATTGAAGGCATTCCCTCTAAAAACTGGAACAAGACAGGGTGCCCTCTTTTACCACTTCTATTCAACATAGTTCTTAAAACACTAGACAGAGCAATTAGACAAACGAAAGAAATTAAGGGATATGTATAGGAAAAGAAGAACTTAAATTAGCACTATTTGCTGACAATATGATTCTATATCTAGAAGACCCAAAAAACTCCACCAGAAAATTTCTAGAGCTAGTAAATGAATTCAGCAAAGTAGCAGGATATAAAATCAACACCCAAAAATCAAAGGCATTTCTATATATCAATGACAAAGCCTCTGAAAAGGAAATGAGGAAAACTACCTCATTCACAATAACCTCAAAAACAAAAATAAGATACTTGGGAATAAACTTAACAAAAGAGGTAAAAGATCTATACAATGAAAACTACAGAACCCTAAAGAGAGAAATCAAAGACCTTAGAAGATGGAAAGATCTACCTTGCTCTTGGATAGGTATAATTAATATTAACAAAATGACCATACTACCAAAAGCACTATACAGATTTAGTGCAATTCCAATCAAAATCCCAATGGCATTCCTCATAGAAATAGAGAAAGCAATCATGAAATACATCTGGAAAAATAATAGATCCAGAATAGCTAAAGCAATCCTTAGCAGGAAGAGTGAAGCAGGTGGCATCACTATACCAGACCTTTAACTATACTACAGAGCAATAGTAACAAAAACAGACTGGTAGACCAATGGTACAGAATAGAGAACACAGAGACAAACCCACAAAATTACAATTATCTTATATTAGACAAAAGTGCCAAAAATATGCACTGGAGAAAAGATAGCATCTTCAACAAATGGTGCTGGGAAAACTGGAAATCCATATGCAACAAAATAAAATTAAACCCCTCTCTCTCACCACGCACAAAACTTAAAATGGATCAAGGACCTAGGAATTAGACCAGAGATTCTGCGTCTAATATAAGAAAAAGTAGGCCCTAATCTCCATCATGTGGGGCTAGGCCCCAATTTCCTTAATAAGACTCCTATAGTGTTCCTTCATTTTAATACCAAATAATAAATATTCATTTTAAATCTCAGGGATTTTGTCACACCACTTGGGCATAAAATTTAAAACAATCATGTAACTCAAAATATGTCAGGTTCTTTTCCTGCATTATGTCACTTTACAACAGGGATTAAACTGCATAATCCCCTGGGTCTCATGGGTATCCCAGAGATAGCAGTGACTTATTTGAAATCAGGTTATCACATTGTCTGCTAATAACTAGATTTTTTTCACTCTCCATCAACTCATATCCACAATCTTCATAAGGATAATGCTGATTCTCTCCCTCCCTTACTTCTTTCTGTTTTAGAAACAAGATTACCAATCTTCTTGGATGTTGATGCTATCAATAAGAATCAGGTCCTAATTGGACATAGCAAGGTATAAAGGAAACAAATGGACTTGGGAACCTCTCGAGAGTTTAAGATGTTTAATGAGGAGAAAGAGAGAGAAAGAGGCCCCGGCCTTTTATAAGGACCAAATCCATAGCCAAATAAATGCCACTTCACAGCACTCCAGCAAAATAAATCTCCAGTGAATGTGAAAGTCAGTCAGTCAAAGCAAAGGAGAAAAGGAGGCAAATAGGATAGAGAAAGAAAGGTAAGAGGCCTTGCATCTGGAGGGAAAGAAAACAGTCCTCAGTAGCTCCAGGAGGAATGCCCAAGGGGGCCAGACTTCAACAACAGGGGCTTTTCCTTCCTTTTTTCCTTTTATCAGTAAGCATAAAAAAACTATCCAAAATAACATCTGGATCATCCTTTTTAGAGCTCATAATATACATTTCTTCTATTTTTTCTGCAGGATGTTTAGGATTCAATTTATTTTTGCATGGGTGCCATAGCACAACATGGGCATAAAACTGTAAAAAATTAAATAGCTCAAAAAGTGTAGGTGGCTTCTCTGGAATTTGTGCTGAATTAATTTTTAGAATGCAGTACTAGAATTGCTGCACATGTGTTCTATTATTAAATATCTAACTCTTCTAAATTGGGAAGGATAATAACAAGCAATCTTGTGGAAAGCTGAAGACATAACAATACAATTCTAAAACTGGTGTTATTTTTTTTACATTTATAATTGTTAAAATATCATTGTGGCATCAGAGCATAGAATCCTAAAGAAAAACTTCTAAAGGAAAACAGAAATAAATATTGTTATTTAAGCATTAAAACATTATGATTAATTTTAGTCTTTATTCACATAAACCCACAATTAGCAGATATTATGGATATGTGTATACTTTTTCAAGTTTGGTTTGCTACTGAGCATGTTATTGATAGTATTCTTTCATAAAACTACAAGAGAAACCACAAAAATAATATTCACATTGGAGCAAGATGATAAAATTAAGTGTTAACACAAGATTGTTCCTTGTGTTGTTGGGAGTCACCATTTTCTTAGATACCCCCTCTTCGCTGGCTTGATATAACAAATGTTACTTATTCTTTTTATTCTTAGGCATATAGGTCATGACTAATATGTCACAGGTCTAAATACCACTGCAATGTACACTTCCTTTATATAACTCTTTTCTTATGTTCCTTTTTCTATATTTCTGAAAAATCTTCAGGACAAAATGAAAATACTTACAGCTTTTGGTAAACAGTACCAAATTATTTTTCAAAAGATTTAGGCCAGATTATACTCACAAATATAATCCCAGTGGCTCTGGAGGTGGAGGCAGGAGGATCAAGAATTCAAAGCCAGCCTTAGCAAAAAAAAGGCTAAGTAACTGAGTGAAACCTCGTTTCTAAATAAAGGGTACAAAATAGGGTTGGAGATGTGGCTCGGTAGTAGAGTGCCCCTGAGTTCAATTCCCGGGACAAAAAAAATACACACACACATACACACACACACACACATATATATATATATATATAGCAATTTATACCTTTAGAAGCAATCTATGATTATTAAGCAGCCTTGTCAATATCAAATGCTATATTTTTAATGTTTTCCTAATCTAATATCTAAAAAAAGATATCCCGCCACACTTTAACATATAGATGTTAAATTTTAGGTTTACTATATTTTTTAATAATTAGCAGAAGCTGTAAGGAGACCTGAAAGTTAATAAAATTTTAAATTATGACTCATAGACTTGTGAAAGGACTATAGATAATATTTAACCTAGTCTTTCACCCATGGAGAAATTTTTATAGCAATATCTTTGATGGACACCTGGCAATCACCCTAGACTGCTGCTGTGCTTAATTGCCTTTGTCCAATGCATTACTAAGTCCTGCTGTTTCAAGCCCCAAACCCCTCATGTTTTGCCCTACCCTTCTATGGCCCCTGCCATGGCCTTAGTTCAAGCCCCCATCATCCTTACACTTGGATTATCATAATAAACTTTTCTCCAACACGTCTGCCTCTAGTTTAGTGTATGATACTGCACTGTACATGGTCTAAAACATCAATCTAATGGTGGATAATACTCCTCTCCTTAAATATTTCAATAGCAGGCCATTTTGTTTAAGACAAAATCTGAACTTCATGGCAGAGCAAATAAAGCACCTTGTAAAATACTTCAGCTTTTAGTCTCACTTTGCACCACTAACTAAACACCCACTGAACACCCACAAAAGGTATGCACGTTCAAGCCTTTATCTGGACATGTCCTGAGACTCATGTCAGGATGTACTCCTCCAGAGGACTTTCCTGACTCCATATCCTCCTGGGGTGGGCTGGTCATCTATGAGCCCATCAGCAGGAATGAGAACCCTCCCATGGAGCATTTACTCCATTGCATCGTGGCTGCTTATTTAACTTTTTATCTTCCTAACCAGCCTCTTGTCTCCTTAAGGTTAAAGATGTACCTCCAACTCTGGGTTTTCAAAGCCCTGAAAAGTATATGCTCTTAGTGTGGGTAAACACTTGCTTGTTAGATGAAGAAATGATTCAGCCTCTAGTAAATGCCTTCTGGTGCCAGTATCTCACCAAACCTTCCATCCTGATTTTTCTATCTTCAAAAACTAAAGAGCTGCTTTTAAACTTCTGCAACCTCTGACTGGGCACGCAATCTGCTGAAATGTGCAAGACACTGTTAAAAGTATTTGTTGGCCTGGAAGACACATGAAATTGGTCCTCTCGAGTGACTTACTAAATAGAATACTGGATACCATCTCAGACATATGCATTAAAAGTGAGGTCTACTTTACTAAGAAACAAATAACAAGAGTGGGGAGAATTACAAAACCAAACGAGAAAGAGGGAGGGAGGAAGGGAGGGAAAAGAAAGGATAGAAGAGAAGAAGAGAAAAGAAAGTGTGGATATTTCTAAGCAAAAATCATACTCATACGTGATGCAGGACCTCAAGTCCAAATAGGTTGTCTCAGAAAACCCTCCCACCCCTCGGAAAAGGCCATCTGAAAGAAGCAAGTCTGGAAGCAGGCTGCCCAGAGGCAAAGGTGTTGATGCATTTAATAGGCTCTGGCAGCTGCTTTCACATTTATGCAGAATGGAGGAATGAGTTGAAGCAAGAGAAAGGGAGAGGAAAAGGAGTAAGTGCATTTGTTTAAAGTAATGGAAATAATAAGTAAGCAGAAGGATTAGGGAAGATGTCATACATTTATTCTATAAGCATAAACATATTTAAAAATAAAATAGCCCAAACACTTAAAAGAATGGAATCACTCTGTTGCCTCATTTGAAAGGGAATACAAGTTCTTATAATCTATCCAGTGCTGCCCAGTAGAACTTTTTGTGATAATGGCCATGTTCTATGGCTTCCCTGTCCATACTGTGGACACAAGCAACATATGACTACTGGACATATGAAATGTGGCTAGAGTGATTATAAAACTAAATTTTTATTTGATTTAAAATTCTACAAGATTTTTAAAATAGTGAAACAAACTAAAGGAATTGGATGACTTAAAGAACAAGTTTACCTGTTTGGGGGATAGGAAATTAGTTTCATGATCTGCACATTTATAATGTACTTTCATGTATTTTATTTAACAAGAGGATAAAAACTAAAGAGGAATGTGGACTCTCCATCAACAGAGGCAATAACAAAGAAATGAGGGTCCCTTGTCTTCTCACCTAATTAGAATGCAATTCTGTGGAGCAAGGAGCTCACTGAGTCATACTTAAAAGTCAGGGAACAAGAGTGATGCAGACTCCACAGCCAGACTGCCTGTGCTCAGAATACATTTCTGATTTACTAGCTGGATGTCCTTAGTCAAGTTACTTAGCTTCTCTGAGCCTCAGCTTCTTCCTCATTTCAATGGGAATAGTAGTAATGTTAAACTCATAGGGTTGATATGAATTAACACATGCAAAATAGTTAGAATATTTAGAAGGCAGACACTAAATCGCTCAACATGGTTGGTAACTAACCGCAAGAACAGCAGTCCTATAAATGCACAAAGCAGTCTCTTTTGGGAAGGTACACTTCTCTGGTCATGACAAATTCCCTTTCTACTGTGATATGTCTTAGGCCATGAATGTTAGATGAGGTCTCAGGCAAGGTCCCAGACAAGAGAAAACATAATATGGAACAAAAGATAAAAAAGGGTCTTGAAGCAAGTCTCCACTTCCTCTGATAATCCAATTCCATCATCCTACCAGACAAATTTCAATTCTACTGTGTCTGCGTGGTTACTTTTCCTTCCAACTTCTAATGGGTCAGAAACAAAAGATTATGAGCTGATGATTTCTATTGATTATTACATGCCTTCATGGAGCCCAGCAATGTGAATAGTAGTTATAGAATTCCTGAAGCCCTCCTCCTTCACAATTTGCAACTGGGATGTTCTTTGTATTCATAATCCTTGCTGGGGGGGTGGGGAGTTCCACCCTGGCCTGCTCCTGAACTCACTCTCTCTGCTTTTCCAGCCTCCACTGTGCCCTTCCATTTGGTCCTCATACGCCCCTCATCTCTCTTTCCTCCTCTCTAGCCAGCTCAACACTTGGTGTAGCTGGATAGAGCTTTGAAAGTTTTTAGGGAAAACTCTCAAGGGCAGTAAAATCATTTGTAAGCAGAGCTGATTCTGAATGCATTGGAATGGAGATGAAATCCAGAATACCCAAAAAGAAAAGCATTAGTTAAAATAGAGATGATAAAAAATCATTTTTATGAGTAATATGAAATAAATTTAAGATTTTTAAGCTGTTACAGAGCTAACAAGCCAGGGCACGTGGCAAGAGCTCCAATAATTGCTAGGAAAGAAAATGCATGAATATTTTTTTAACTTCCCTCAAAATACAAATTCAATGATGTGCTTTGAATCAGTAGAAGAAAACACTCAGTTTGTGAAGATGCTATGAAAAATGATAATCTCTAAGGCTTTATGAATTAATCCTTACCTGGGGCATGCTTTTGCATGCCAAATGTGAATTATTCTCCATAAAATAACACTGAGCATAATAGGAAATGTAGCTTGTAACTAGGATAACAAACAATAGATTAATAGCACTTCATGTCAGCCAGAAATAACTAAAAAGTCAAAAGCCCAAAAATATATTTATCAAGAATTCATAAAACATTTGCTTTAAATAGAAGGAGCCAAATTCTAGTCATTTATTTTTTAGAAAATACTAATGATTGTTCCAATAATATCAGAGGGAAGAAGTCTCACCAGGACACCTGAATGATGTCAATAGGTATTCACAATTTTTCATTTTCTAATTTTAAATTGAAAAAAGAAAAACCCCATAAGAAGAAAAACAGTCTAATGAGTTCATGGCTTCCTCAATCTCACACAGTATCTACCCAAATGCTTCAGCAGGTGCTGCTTAAGTGACATCAGCTCACATTACAATACTTTATTCTCTGATGTGTGCAATAAATTACAAATACTTAATAATTTATTATGGTTGTTTTAAGAGCATCACACAGCATTTTGCATCCAACTCAAGAGAAAATAATTACTGACCTCACAACAAATCCTAAGGACCATTTTTATACTCACTTTGCTAATATTTCTTTTAACAATCTATAATTTCTCCTCTAAATTTTAAAATAGCATCTTAGGAACTAATTTAGAGATGAACCCTCCCAACTACTTTATTTAGTTTGACTTTCTGTGAGTCTTCTTTAATGTTCTTTGTAGTATTTGAATATTTATTTCTTTATCTATTTATTTATTTATTTTTAAGATGGACTCTCACTATATTGCCCAGGCTGGTCTCAAAGTCCTGGGCTCAGGTAATCTTTCTGTCTCAGACTCCCAGGTGACTGAGACTACAGGCAATGTAAGTTCCTGCCCAACCTGGACAGTTCTTGAAATATAGTAGAAAGCCACAATACACAGGCTAACATTCTTGATGCCAAAAGAAAGAAAATAAGAAAAGTCCCATTCATGAACATAATGTTTATCCTTAGCTAATCATAATGTTTATCCTTAGCTAATCAAATAAAGAATATATTTTTAGTTGACAAACTACAATTGAGATTGGCACCACACAGAAAATTTTGCAAACAACTGAATAAAGAATAAACACAGTACTAGTTATTTATGAAAATTTTTGAGTATTCACAGGTGGTCCACATACAGAACTTTGTGGAAGAATCATAGAGAAAAGGCAAAGCTTGGATCTTTGAATAAGATACTAGGACCTAGCCAGAGGAAATAAACAGGCACACACATAAAGGTATATTATTGAGTTCAAAAGATATCTTGTCAATAACATAAAAACATGCCTAGATATTTGGAATACTGTCTAATGAACTGAATTCAGCAAAAAAGAAAAGACTTTCTTGAAGTGTAGGTTTTACAAATTAGAATATGTGAAAAAAGAATAATCACTTCTTATATCTAGGCAGGAAAGAACATTATTAGGTTACATGAAGTACAGGGATTCAAAAGGAATATCAGAAATGAATCCATACAATTCAGGTTGGGGAAGTAAGAAGGAGAGGCAGAGATAGAGTCCTGACAATGCTTGAATTAAGACCAGATTGGCTATGAAATGAAGTAGAAAAAGAGAGTTCGGTTGTGGAGTTATTCAGTATAAAGGAGGAATAAACTAAGAGGTCTGTCAGAGTCCTAGAAATCCCCATCCTTATCCAGGAAATGAGAAACCCAGGAAGGGGATGACTCTCATAGTAAAATCTCTAGATTGTTTCACTAAGAAGTTACATTGTGATCTCTTAGAAAAAACTTAGTCAGAAAAATGAGGATCTCAGAATCACACCTAAGCCTGGAGCACAGATGCAATATGGATTTGTCCTCAGCAGGACACAATGAATGAACACGTCCCTCCTTCCTCTCAAGATAGCAGCTTAAAAGAGATGGGCTCTAAAGTTCAATGAAAGAAAGCAGAGGACTCCATGAGAGACTAGGCTCAGCCCAGTTCCCACTTCACTGACTCCACTGTCCCTTCACCAAACCCACATCCCTTGCACACCCCATTGGTTTCTCATAGCATCCCATATTCTTCTTAGCCCTTAACAGTTTACAGGTTGGTACCACTGCATATATTGGTTGATTACATAACAGGACAGTATGGAAGTCAAGGCTCTGGGCTATGGAAAGAGATAACAGGATTCAAATCTTGGTTCCAACATTTCCTAGTTATAAATCAACATATTCCATACTTCATAATGTTATTGTAAAGATCAAGAGTTAATATAGGTGAATGTTATGGTTTGGATGTGAGGTATACCTTCAAAAGCTCATGTGTGAGTCAATGCAAGAAGGTTGAGAGACGAAATGATTGGGTTATGAGAGCCTTAACCCAATCAGTGAACTAATCACCTAATGAGACTGAAGGTGGGTAGGGTGTAATTGGAGGAGGTGGGTCATTGGGGACATAGCTTTGGGGTATATATTTATATCTGGTAAGTAGAGCGCTCTCTCTCTCTCTCTCTCTCTCTCTCTCTCTCTCTCTCTCTCTCTCTCCTGCCTGATCATCATGTGAGCTGCCTCCCTCCACCACACTCTTCCACCATGATGCTCAGCCTCATCTCAAGCCTTAAGGAATGGAGCCTGATGTCTATGGATTGAGATCTCTGAAACCATGAAAACCCCAAATAAACTTTTCTCCCTCTACAATTGTCTGGTCAGGTCTTTCATTCACAGTGGCAAAAAAAGCTGACTAAAACAGTGAAGAATGCAGAAAAATACCTGACCTGTGAAAGTGTACGATAAATAGGAGGTATACTTACTGGATCCATGACAGCAGGGACCCACTGTCCCTCAGGGACATAGCCCAGCACTGGGGAAGTAGGAGAGCTCAGAGAACATGTGGAGTAAGGAGTATGTCATTGCTCTGCACTTTGTTACCCAGAAAGCCCTTAATACATGTGTGAAGACATGATCACTCTGTCCCCTTGCTCTCGGGAAACTAGGGGCAAGACACCACTCCTCCTTCATGCCCTGTACAACTGCTCATCATGATAATATTTAAACTTAACCAGACAGTTTTTCAATATCTTAAGGAGGCAAATTTAGAGAAATGTGGGTGGAGACAAAATCCTCCGAATCTTCAAATATGCTATCAAAATGCTTTTACATTATAAATTTTATTTTTAAAATATGTAATTCTAGCATATATTTTAAAAAGGCAGAGAGACAGTTTATTCCTCTAACTTTATCAACTCAGTCTTCTAGCCACAAAATGTAATTACTTAGCCCCACTCTAAATCATTCATAAAAACATTGGTGATGGCTCTCCACAGCATGCTTATGACTTTTTAAAAATTGATATCAATAATGGTACACAGAGGTTAAACCACAGAGTTAAAAATGAACATACCAGTAATTTCTAGGCCAGAAAAAGCAGCAATACAAAAAAATTGAAAGGCAAATGAATAAAATGTATCTTCAGATAAATGACTGGAGATGTCAAAGTCAAAAGACCACTAAGCAGCTTGTTACTCTTAAGACCCAGGATAGAATTCTCGAGTCCTTTTTGCCTGCAGTTAAGGTCAGGAGAGATGCAATATACACGTATGTGGGTCAAAAAGATGTGGGCAGAAACTAGATCTCCTTAAGCTATGAGGAATAATCTTCTCTATGATATAATTTTTAGGTTTTTGAGAGAAACTTGCCCTTCAAAAACAGTATCCTTTAGCACAAATCCCACAGTTAGAGCTCAATTTCTTTGGCTAAAAAAATACATGTTCTCAAACTGGATACTTTGATTCCCTGGAGGTTTAGAGTTATGTGCTAAAAGATTGTGCCAAGTCGTGAGATAAATATGGCTTATTTTCTTGCAAATTAAGTTTCCTGGAAGATTGGAAGGAGAGGGAGATGAGTATTTTAACTGGGAGTAATTTAAATCATTCATTTATTTAAACAATTGGGTCCTATAGGATTCTAGACTTGTATGTATTTTAAAAAATAAAACATGTTATTACAAAGAAATATCATGCTTGTGGTAGATGACTTTAAGTCACCCTGGGTTTAGGCTAAAGGAGACTTCAATGGTAGAGATTCATAAAGAAAAGGGAAATAAAGAGGAGGGCCTGAAGGCAGAGTTCACAATGTGGCAGAGACAGCCTTGCTCAGAAGCAAGGGATGCATCAGCAAAGGTGGTAAAGACTGGAGGGAAATCCAAACATACCAGAACCTGCAATCCCTAATGCCCAAGCAGTAAGGCAGCATTGAAAATTGACAAAGTGCATTACCAGAGCCAAAAGGATGCTCTAAGGCAATGGGGAGAAGAGTGACAATCTCAAGGTCAGGAGGGGGCAAGGGCCAGAGCATCAGAATTGCAGCTATGTGTGGACTCAGCAAATGGAGGAGGCAGAGAGGCACACACACCACTCACATAGCCTCAGAAATGAATTTCAACAACTGTGTGTTAGGGATGATAACAGAGTTTAAACACAATAAAGAGGAAATTGCTTATGAGTATCCAGATGAATTTATAACCGCATTAAACAATACACAGGTAGAGGTTCCAAACTACATTTCCCAGCCCAATTCACTTCTCCAGGTGTGATTCCTCTTCTGTGCTACCTTCTTCCCTCACCTTAAATAACCCTCACTTGCCACAATAAATTTGGAAAGCAGTTGTGTCCACAGTTTCACTGTTTGCAGGGGTAAACGAGGTTCAGATCCCACAATCTCTTTATTTTGACATCTTTGCTCACCAGTGTAACACGCTTGCTTTCACATTAGAACACATTAACTGTCCATAGTACATGTCACTACCAAGCCCAAATCACTCCATCTGGGGCGGCAACAATATCTGTGTTAAGGAAAGATGAAAACTGTCTAAATCATGCCATTTGGAGTTGTTATAAGCACACCTTTCTATACACACAAATAAGTTTCTGTGATGGAATTACAATGTGGTTGGCTGAAAGGAACTAAAAAATGATGAATATTTGGATTTAACACAGTTGATCGCTTGTCCTATGATAGTTTTTCTGAAAACTCAATTCACATTGTATTTGTAAGAACACCGGGAAAGAGCTGAATAAGTAACAGGACTGAGGGGACATTTTTCTTCCCTATCGCTTTTCATGATGGATGGGCTCCTTATGAAGGAGAAAGTATTTAAAGCCTACCAGGAGTCCAATCATGTTTTAACCTCATTTTATAATCAGTCAACAGGATTGTGGTACAGACTATCTGATCCCCCAGTGTCTACTCTCCACTCTTTTTAGTTGTAGAATCCTCTGAATTTTTTAGGCATATAGCTATCCCACTACACCTCCCCATTCCCTGCAGCATACCTAGCACCCTGGTATGGGTAAAGGACTGTTTTTACAATGAGTATAATTAAGAAGGGTGCGTGCACCCTCCATTTCATATTTTCATAAAAATATTGTTTATGCACCCACTCTCCCAGCTCCTGCAGACTGAAAAATGGCACAGTGGTGTGACCCAGCTTCCGTGCTGCAGCTGAGAGCCACCCCAGGGGACCTAACACAGTAAGAAACAGAAGGAACCTGGTCTCTAGTAGGTATTACAAAGGAGAGGCACCAACCCAGGCTGATCTACCTGCCCATCTGGAGGCCATTAGGTAAGAGTAAACTTCTCTCCTGTCTAAGCTACTTAAGTCTCTTCCTTATAGCAGTTTACTCTGTATGCTAATGTAGACTTGCTGCCTAAATGTGGGGTCTTGCTGTAACAAAACTGAAAATATCTGGCACTGGCTGAGAAACTAGGTCACAGGTGGTAAAGACACAGCTCCTACAGGGTAGAAAAAGTGGTGACCCCAGCTAGAAAAGCCACTGCTCTGGTCCCCAAGTAAAGTTAGACTGTGGCTCAGTCCCTGTTTCAAGAACTTCCCAGGGAGGCATTTTTGCCCAGGACCACATAACAGGAGCCGATTCAGGTACAGCTGCAGATATTCAGACAGGGCAGCCCCAGCTTTTCCATTCAAAACTACTGCCTCCAATGTCCTTAAGGTAGAAGCCCTGAAACTGAGGGCAGGGTTAGGAATGGATATGTACTGAAGCTGATAAACAAAAGGGTAGACTTAAGAACTATAGCTGAAGGTTACTTTCATATGGAATAGACTGGAATTTTTTAAGAAATTACATTGCCAAAGAAAACAAAAACCTGGGTGACAAATCCAGTGACTGCTCAGTTACTGAGCCAAATCTCAGCTCCCTGCACCTGCACCAACAGAAAACAGGCTATCAAAGGGGGCAGTTCCCAAGGAGACCATATCCTCCAAACCACCACAGATGTGGCCACAAAGTACAAGGACTACCAAGAACAATGCACAAGGGAGTTACAGCCAGAGAGTTAAGTCCAGAATGGACAAGAGGGCCTAATCAGGGCTGCCACGCAATTCATGCCAACAAAATGTGATAACTGCTCCTGACCAGCCTGTGCAGGGTGCTTCCCATTGTATCCCTTTTCAAATGTGCATTTTGCAGCAGACAACATAGTGTTTAGTGCACAGGTCATTGGGAACACATATGGCCTGAAAAAGAATTGAACATCTCACAGACATCCTGGACTCTCAGCTGGGTGCAACAAATGGAAGGACTTTGGTTTGTCTCTATTAGGAAGAAAATGAATATGCCCTGTGTGTGAGATGAGAATTGGGAATAGATGCTTGGATGCTCCAGGAGTGAATTGTGACTGTAAATTAACCCCAGGGTCAATTTTCCTCTTGTATTTAAGGAACTCCTAGATAGCTTGATGCCCTCAGCCAAAGCCTCCATTTCCAGTATCTCTTGTAGCTGACTGAACATAGCCACATGACCAGATTTTGCCAAAAGAGTTGTGGCTATTGACCAATGGAGTATATATTTATAAAGGAAAATTGCTTGTCCTCAACCTTCTCTCTCTCTTCCCCCTTCCCATGGTCAAGAATAAAAATACAATAGTACCCACATGAGTTTGAAACCCATTGGTTGTAAGGTTCACATTTTCTGCTATTTTTCTCACCATGATGATGGACCCCACTGACCATCCAAGCAATTCTCTCCCACTCTTCATTAATACCAAAACACTATTTTTGAGTGCCTGTTGTCCAGGGTTGGGGGACAGATTTTTACCCTCTGTGAGTCTAAATGGCTTCCATGAAACTGTCAATGGTGTTTTGTCTTATTAGTGCCATGTTCTATCCACTTGAGGCTTGGCTAAGTAGCAATTACAACAGTTTGTGTGGTCTAGCATCTTCCAAGACAATGATTTCACAAAACTAAAATTAAATTGGTACGAAGAAAACTGCCCTCTTAGCCTTCAGGGAGCTGATTGGGGCAATTAGTGTCATTGGCTAACCCAACATCTGGGGTGGATCAGCAAGCTTTCTTTTTCACCCCAAAAAAATGGAGATGAACCTGAAACTAAACAACATGCTTAAAACTGAAGGGGGAAATGAGCCTTTTCTTTTCTGGATTAAAATGGAACCTTTCCTTCTCCACCTGTAATTCTAATTCCTCAGCCCATTTCTATCAGGGCAAAAGACGTTTAGTATTACTTCATTGTTTCATCTTTGTTTTTCGAAACCATTGATTTTTCCCAGGCTAACATGTTTATATGGCTTCTCCTTGCAGGTTTCTGATTATAGTCACCAACCCAGTCTGACCCAATTTTCTAAGCTGATTTTTCTCAGCTGTGGAGCTGCCTGCTGGGTGGCATCACACTTTATCTGCTTCCACTCCCTAATGCCACAAGCCCTGGAACCATCTTGACTGCATCTGGTGGGCACTCTGGGCACTTCATGAAAAAAAGTGGCCTTTCTCATGGAGGCCCCAGGGGAGGAGTATGCAGACTCAGGTGACACTGCTCTGTGGTTGCAGAACCAAGACCAGATCAGTTATCTGTGTTGTCATCATACAGACAGGGTCCTTGATCCTCTATAAATCAAAAATGAAAGTGAAGAAGAACTGAAGTTTTCCACTGGGTTGCTCCAGGTATGCAGGGTCTTATTGCAGGACCCCTGGCTATGAATATTTATCCCCTTGTAGTGTTTTGGCTATCTTCTATGATTGTCATTTTGAGTTTGTTTGGTTTGTTTTGTCCTTTCTCTTCCTTTGAAGATGTTTTCAACTTTGTCCATTTGGACTATTTACTGCATGGCTGGCTGTGACTGTCCCAGCTAAGAGCCCAGAGCCTATGGTATAATCATACAGATTACATTATGAAAAGGGTATTCTGCATACCATTATTTGCTTGCTTGGCCAATTTTCCATTTGTTTTGATCTACCTTGAGACAAAGAAAATGATAATGGGGCAAAAATTTTAACATTTTAGTTCATCTTCTCCACTGAAGGATTTTATATGGGACTGTGACCCATGTTCCCATTTTAACTCCCCATTCAAATGGAGCTCATTTGTTCCCTGTTCATCTGAGACTTTCTCCAAACATCCACACCACTACTCTTTAACTCTCCTGTTACAGGATTTCCAATCACAAATTATAATGGTTTACATCATGTTTTTTTTCTTCTCTACTTGGCCATAAGCCCTTGGAGAACAATCTCCATGCCCACTTCATCCACAGAGATTTTCTGGGACCCCACAACACATTTGTCATATGCTTAGAGGAAACTGGCCAAAGGACACACATATCTAGCAGATCTGAATACAAACAATCTGAATACAAACAAATTCCAATTCTTCACTTTCTTAAATGGAATCTTGCTGCAACCAAAGCAAGCAAATTAAAGTCTTTCCTAGAGACCTAAGAAATTAAATGTATTTGAATCTGTTCCATTAGCAAGACAAATTCATGTGATTTTTAAATGGTTCATTTTTACTTCCATTAAAATAGCAAACAACATTCAAGTGTGACAGTAGTTACAAAAGCTATAAATGCAAAAGTTTGATAGATTTACAAATAATCTACATTAAAAACAAAAATCAAGTTTATCTAAAAATATATTTTAAATCAAAATCTGTCAGCTAGTCCCCCCACTCATATCAAGTAAGGAATAAATAGCTTCTTCCAAATATATAGGACTAACAAAATCTTTCCCTTTCTTTAATAAATGAAATTTAGGGCTGGGGTGGAGCTCAGTGGTAGAGAGCCTGCTTCACATGCAGAAGGCCCTTGGTTCAACCCCAGCACCACAAAAATAAATAAATAAATAAATTTAAAGATGATTAAAATAATAGTGAAGGGATCCAACATGGCGGCAGGCGGGGAAGCAGCGCTTTCAGTACCTCCTCAATAACGAGGTCAGAGAGACGCATTGATACGCTTAGATTCTACCTGCTGAGAAACTTCTACCAAAATTCCACTGAAGAGAGACCAGCTGGGAATTAGTAGGATTTTTGGAAGTGACAGTTTGCCCCAGACGAGTGAATCTCCGCCACGCGGTGAGGAGGTCCAGACCCGCCAGCCGCCAGCCACCGCCCACATGACCCGGTGACCAGCGGCCCGCGCGACCCAGCGAACGGAGGCCGCCTGCCCATGCGGCAGGCCCACCCACGAGGCGGCCCCAGCCCGCAGGACTCGGTGACTAGCCTCCGAGGCACAGCTCAGCAGGAGCGGAGCAGGGACTCTAGGAAGAGGTCTCTAGCCAAGCCTTCATGAAATAGCGAACCGAGAACTCAAGCCAACCGAGATTGGGTCAGATCAGAGACAGACCAGTCCCACCCCTCCCTTCGGACACTCCGGGAAGGAGCCTGGGGCCTGCCATAGCAGAGAGGTGACGTCACCGGAGTTTGGCCGACGGAATTCCTTTCCAGCGGAATCCACTTTAGCAGGTGTGTGACTCCCACCCCCACCAGATACAAGCAGCCAGGAAACCTCGGGAATCTCTCCAGGGTCGTAGGGGCCAAGGGACTCCCAACCCCCAACTCCCCCTACCGCCAGCGGCGTGGGCAGTACTGTAGGGGTGGAGGGAAGCACAGGGTATCCCGACCCCCAACTCCTCCTACCGCCAGCGGAGTGGACGTGAAAGTAGGGGCCGAGGGAAGCAGAGGGGATTCCCGATCCCCAACTCCCCTTACCACCAGCGGCGACACCCAAGGTCTTAGCCACCAGTTTCCGTGGACGTGCCCACCAAAGGGGACCGGAAAAATTAAACTGTTGGTTCCCAGATCACCGCTCCACAGCACTGGGGCTTAGATGAATGACAGAGAGAGTGCTCAGTCATTCGGGAAATAGGGCACGCGGTGGGGCTGCAAGTGTAACCAGATCCTTGGGGAACTGCCTTTGGTGAACAGGAAGTGGCTGGCTGGCAGGAGGAAGGGGGGGAGGGGCCAGAGAAGTGAAACGGCGCTGGACTAACAGGATTGAGAGACTCCCAGGAGCCGCCTTACAGGGATTGCTGTCGGCACATAGAGGGCAGAAGCTCGGCTCGCCTACTGAAAGAGAAGAAAATAGATCTCTAAGACTTCAATTTTTTTTCTCTCTTTTTTCTTTTCTCCCCTTTTCCTTCTTTCTTTCCCATTTCAAGTTTTATTGTTCTTTCCATTCTCCTCTAATCTATCTATCTCTCTCCCCTTCTTTCTTTTTAAGAGCACCTTCCTTCCCCTACTCCCCAACTTTCATCCCAAGCATTACGTCTTCCATTATGTGTAATTGTCTAAATGCAAATAGGTGAATGTTTCAAGGCTGTCTATGGGGCTCCTAAATACCTAGCTACTACCAAACACCCTGATCCAATCGCCTGTTAATATCCCCCTTCAGTAGAGCAATCTTCTAAAGTAGCCAAGACATACTAACCCTCATATCATCATAGCACGTAACCTAAACATAAAGTCCTAAGAACAAACAAAAAATCACTATATGCATACAGAATCCAAAAGCCTTTTATGAATTGAATGAATCAGCTTTAAAGTACAATAAAGCCCAACATTTCTAGGCATAGTCTCCCACCACAAAGGAGAGACAACAGAGATATACAAAACCAAAACAAATTTATAGGAGAAAACAGAAACACAGCAGTCAAACAGAGCTGGAAAGTAATGTGAACAACATGAAAAAATAAGGGAAAAAAGGATTACAAACAATGCAGGACAACTTAAATCTACAGGAGGACCTAGAGGCATCAGAAAAATGGACAGAGAAAGAACTCAAGGCATACCTGACTCAGATGGAATGGAATCTTAGAGAAGTCATGAGACAGCAAGTCGAAACAATTAAAGAATACTTTGAAAATGAATTTCATGAGCAAATACAAATTGCAAAGAAGGAACTCTACCAGGAGATAGAGATCCTAAAAAAAATCAAACAGTAATCCTAGAAATGCAGGAAACCATAAACCAAATCAAAAACTCAAAGGAGAATATTACAAATAGACTAGATCAAATAGAAGTCATAACATCAGATAATGAAGACAAAGTTTATCAACTTGAAAAGAATATAGTCAACGCAGAAAAGATGTTAAAAAATCACGAGCAATCCATGCAAGAGATACGGGATGTCATAAAAAAAACAAACTTGAGAGTCATTGGGATAGAAGAATGTATAGAGGTTCAAACCAAAGGAATGAACAATCTGTTGAATGAAATAATCTTAGAAAACTTCCCAGATATGAAAGATGGAATGGATTGCCAAATCCTGGAAGCCTACAGGACCCCAAACATACAAAACTGTAATAGACCAACTCCAAGACACATAATTATGAAGATATCCAACATACAGAACAAGGAGAGAATATTAAAAACTACAAGAGAAAGGAGGCAGATTACATTCAGGGGTTAAACCAATTAGGTTAACGGCTGATTTTTCATCACAGACTTTGAAAGCAAGAAGATCCTGGAACAACGTATTTCAAACGCTGAAAAATAATGGATTCCAACCAAGAATACTGTATCCAGCAAAATTAAGCTTCAGATTTGACAATGAAATTAAAATATTTCACGATAAACAAAAGTTAAAAGAATTTGCAGCCAGAAAACCAGCACTGCAAGGCATTTTGAGCAAAACACTACAAGAAGAGGAATTGAAAAATAGCACCCAAAACTAACAGTGGGAGGTATCTCAGTAAAGGGGGAGAGAAATAACCAAAGAGGAAAAACTAGCCAATCTAAAATAAATAAATAAATAAACAAACAAACATGACTGGAAGTACAAAATATATTTCAATAGTAACCTTAAATGTTAATGGCTTAAATTCACCAATCAAGAGACATAGGCTAGTAACCTGGATTAAAAAAACAGATCCAACAATATGCTGCCTTCAGGAGACTTATATGATAGGAAAAGACATACACAGGCTAAAGGTGAAAGGTTGGGAAAAATTATACCACTCACATGGCCCTCAAAGCAAGCAGGAGTGGCCATACTCATATCGAATAAAATCAACTTCAAACCTAAGTTAATCAAAAGGGATAAAGAAGGACACTATATACTGTTAAAAGAAACCATCCACCAACAAGTCATAACAATTATCAATATGTATGCACCAAACAATGGTGCTGCAACATACATTAAACAAACTCTCCTCAAGTTCAAGAGTCAAATAGACCACAACACAATAATTATGGGTGACTTCAACACATCGCTCTCTCCATTAGACAGATCCTCCAGACAAAAGCTGAATAAAGAAACTATAGAACTCAATAACACAATCAATAACCTAGACTTAACCAACATATATAGAATATATCAACCATCATAAAGTGGATACACATTCTTCTCAGCAGCACATGGATCTTACTCGAAGAGAGACCATACATTATGCCATAGGGCAACTCTTAGTAAATATAAAGGTGTGGAGATAATACCATGCACCTTATCTGATTATAATGGAATGAAACTGGAAATCAATGATAAAAGAAGGAAGGAAAAATCCTGCATCACCTGGAAAATGAACAATATGTTACTAAATGATCAATGGGTTATAGAGGACATAAAGGAGGAAATCAAAAAATTCTTAGAGATAAACGACAATACAGACACAACATACCGGAATCTATGGGACACAATCAAATCAGTTTTAAGAGGGAAATTCATTTCCTGGAGTTCATTCCTCAAAAAAAGAAAAAACCAACAAATAAATGAACTCACACTTCATCTCAAAACCCTAGAAAAGGAAGAGCAAAACAACAGCAAATGTAGTAGAAGACAAGAAATAATTAAAATCACATCGGAAATCAACGAAACTGAAACAAAAAAAAAAAAACCATTGAAAAAACTGATAAAAATAAAAGTTGGTTCTTCAAAAAAATAAATAAGATCGACAGACCCTTAGCCATACTAACGAAGACAAGAAGAGAGAGAATTCAAATTACTAACATACGGGATGAAAAAGGCAACATCACAACGGATACTACAGAAATACAGAAGATAATTAGAAAGTATTTTGAAACCCTATATTCCAATAAAATAGAAGATAGTGAAGATATCGATAAATTTCTTAAGTCATATGATCTGCCCAGATTGAGTCAGGAAGACACACACAATTTAAACAGACCAATAACAAAGGAAGAAATAGAAGAAGCCATCAATAGACTACCAACCAAGAAAAGCCCTGGACCGGATGGGTATACAGCGGAGTTTTACAAAACCTTCAAAGAAGAATTAATACCAATACTTTTCAAGCTATTTCAAGAAATAGAAAAAGAAGAAGCTCTTCCAAATTCATTCTATGAGGCCAACATCACCCGGATCCCGAAACCTGACAAAGACACTTCAAAGAAAGAAAACTACAGACCAATATCTCTAATGAACCTAGATGCAAAAATCCTCAATAAAATCCTGGCGAATCGAATACAAAAGCATATCAAAAAAATTGTGTACCATGATCAAGTAGGATTCATCCCTGGGATGCAAGGCTGGTTCAATATATGGAAATCAATAAATGGTATTCACCACATCAATAGACTTAAAAATCAGAACCATATGATCATCTCGATAGACGCAGAAAAAGCATTCAACAAAGTACAGCATACCTTTGTGTTCAAAACACTAGAAAAACTTGGGATAACAGGAACTTACCTCAACATTGTAAAAGCTATCTATGCTAAGCCTCAGGCTAGCATCATTCTAAATGGAGAAAAACTGAAGGCATTCCCTCTAAAATCTGGAACAAGACAAGGATGCCCTCTCTCACCACTTCTATTCAATTTAGTTCTCAAAATACTAGCCAGAGCAATTTGACAGACAAAAGAAATTAAAGGCATAAAAATAGGGAAAGAAGAACTTAAATTATCACTATTTGTGGAAGACATGATTCTATACCTAGAAGACCCAAAAGGGTCTACAAAAAAACTACTAGAACTAATAAATGAATTCAGCAAAGTGGCAGGATATATAATCAACATGCATAAATCAAAGGCATTCCTGTATATCAGCAACAAAACTTCTGAAATGGAAATGAGGAAAACCACTCCATTCACAATATCCTCAAAAAAAAAAAATAAAATACTTGGGAATCAACCTAACAAAAGAGGTGAAATATTTATACAATGAAAACTACAGAACCCTAAAGAGAGAAATAGAAGAAGATCTTAGAAGATGGAAAAATATACCCTGTTCATGGATAGGCAGAACTAACATCATCAAAATGGCGATATTACCCAAAGTTCTCTACAGGTTTAATGTAATGCCAATCAAAATCTCAATGGCATTTCTTGTAGAAATAGATAAAGCAATCATGAAATTCATATGGAAAAACAAAAGACCCAGAATAGCAAAAGCAATTCTAAGCAGGAAGTGTGAATCAGGAGGTATAGCGATACCAGATTTCAAACTGTACTACAGAGCAATAGTAACAAAAACAGCATGGTACTGGTACCATAACAGGCGGGTGGACCAATGGTACAGAATAGAGGACACAGAAACCAATCCACAAAATTACAACTTTCTTATATTTGATAAAGGGGCTAAAAGCATGCAATGGAGGAAGGATAGCATCTTCAACAAATGGTGCTGGGAAAACTGGAAATCCATATGCAACAAAATGAAGCTGAATCCCTTTCTCTCGCTATGCACAAAAGTTAACTCAAAATGGATCAAAGAGCTTAATATCAAATCAGAGACACTTCATCTGATAGAAGAAAAAGTTGGCTCTGATCTACATATTGTGGGGTCGGGCTCCAAATTCCTTAATAGGACGCCCATAGCCCAAGAGTTAATAACAAGAATAAACAAATGGGACTTACTTAAACTAAAAAGTTTTTTCTCAGCAAGAGAAACAATAAGAGAGGTAAATAGGGAGCCTACATCCTGGGAACAAATCTTTACTCCTCACACTTCAGATACAGCCCAATATCCAGAGTATACAAAGAACTCAAAAAATTAGACAATAAAATAATAAACAACCCAATCAACAAATGGGCCAAGGACCTGAACAGACACTTCTCAGAGGAGGATATACAATCAATCAACAAGTACATGAAAAAATGCTCACCCTCTAGCAGTCAGAGAAATGCAAATCAAAAACACCCTAAGATACCATCTCACTCCAGTAAGATTGGCAGCCATTATGAAGTCAAACAACAATAAGTGCTGGCAAGGATGTGGGGAAAAGGGTACACTTGTACATTGCTGGTGGGACTGCAAATTGGTGAGGCCAATTTGGAAAGCAGTATGGAGATTCCTGGGAAAGCTGGGAATGGAACCACCATTTGACCCAGCTATTGTCCTTCTCGGACTATTCCCTGAGGACCTTAAAAGAGTGTACTATAGGGATAGTGCCACATCAATGATCATAGCAACACAATTCACAATAGCTAGACTGTGGAACCAACCCAGATGCCCTTCAATAGATGAATGGATAAAAAAAATGTGGCATTTATACACAATGGAGTATTACGCAGCACTAAAAAATGACAAAATCATGGAATTTGCAGGGAAATGGATGGCATTAGAGCAGATTATGCTAAGTGAAGCTAGCCAATCCTTAAAAAACAAATGCCAAATGTCTTCTTTGATATAAGGAGAGCAACTAAGAACAGAGCAGGGAGGAAGAGCATGAGGAAAAGATTAACATTAAACAGAGACGAGTGGTGGGAGGGAAAGGGAGAGAGAAGGGAAATTGTATGGAAATGGAAGGAGACCCTCATTGTTACACAAAATTATATATAAGAGGTTGTGAGGGGAAAGGGGGGGGGAACAAGGGAGAGAACTTAACAACAGAAGATGGGGTAGAGAGGGAAGATGGGAGGGGAGGGGAGGGGGGATAGTAGGGGATAGGAAAGGTAGCAGAATACAACAGTCACTAATATGGCATTATGTAAACATGTGGATGTGTAACCGATGTGATTCTCCAATCTGTATTTGGGGTAAAAATGGGAGTTCATAGCCCACTTGAATCAAATGTATGAAAGATGATATATCAGGAGCTTTGTAATGTTTTGAACAACCAATTAAAAAATAAAATAAAATAAAATAATAGTGAAAATAAAGATGAAATTTACTTTATAATTAAAGTCTACTTAAGCATCTTTCTGCAATACTTTTTCTCATATGAGCCAGAATAAAAATTTGAGGAAAATCAATAAAGCCTGTTAACACCATGAGCTGTGCTCTGGATAATGAACTTAAGGAGATCATTTCTCTGGACATTTAAAAATTTCAAACTGGAAAACTACTTTCTGGATAGTTTGATTATATGTGCAAACAAACAGCCAAGCACCTCCACTTGCAAAAAAGAAATAGCATGGAAGCCCATCTGTACTGTACTATGAATGTATCTGTTTTTTAAATGCCAAAACTTCCGGACAATGAAGTAGTTGCCATGTGGTCCAAAGAACCACCTTGCAGATCTACATACTATATTTTTTTCTATGCTGCATGTCTTTTTTTCTTCCTTCTTTATATCATTTGCCCAGTTTAGACTGCACAAGTTGCTTGAGGGCTAAGACCATATTGCCAATAATTCATTATAATTGGAAGCAGTGGGTGCTTAAATACTCATTTCCCAACAACAACCATTGCAATAACAAGCTCAGTTTGGAGGTCAGTGCTAATAAGGCCAAGGTCCTGAACAAGGCACGGATGGACATTTGCTCTGCTCCACAACAATAAGCCAGATACCTGGACTGTGTGGCAGCTCACCCAGGGTGCAGTGGGGAAATGCAGACTTTGAGCATATGTGAATATTCTGGAGCAAGTCCCCAACACAACCAGGAATGGGGAGCTACAAGCAAATGTTTATCCAAAAAAAAAAAAAAAAAAAAATCAGACTGTGGTTCAGATCTGAAGCAGGCCCAGTGAACTCATTAGTTCTCACCTTTGTTTCTTTCTCTGACGCACCCAAGTGAGAGCCCTGGTTCTACTCTAACAGATTCATAGGTACTAGTCATCAGAGAATATGCTCTCCTTGGGCGGGTGAGGAAGGCTAACCTCGTATGTTATGATACACATTATTTGAAGAAAGAACCTATCTGATATTGATATCTAGGAATGAGTTGAAATTTATATATGAGTCACATGGGACCTTATTAAAATGCAGATTACAATTTGATAGGTCTTAGGTAGGATCTGAGATTATGCATTTCTAATAAACTCTCAAACCATGCCAAAGTTGCTGAGTCCTTGACCTCACTTTAAACAGTAAGATTCTGGAGTTTCTCAGAGGGACATGTACATACAATCCTGGATGTCATGAGTCCAGATGATCAGAAAAGTTTGAAGAAACTGACAAGCACTGGGTCAGAAAACCAAGTTTTCAGGAATCCAGATATCAGATTGGTCTCAATTACTCAGGAGGACAGGCCAGAACTCAGTCTCAGCCATACTCTAGGCTTCCAAGTCAAGTAGACAGGGACTGTGGGATACAAGGCAAAGGCCTGATCCATGGGCATTATCACAGAGAAGTGGCTGCAGATGGCATCAAATAGTCAGGTGTGGGGTCACAGAAAGGACACAAGAAAGAAAAAGGTACACAGATCTTAGATCCCTACTATAGGGGTAAGATCAAAACTGGCAAGATTTATACATCACTTACACAAAAGCTGGTAGATGATTGGGGCATTGTAGGCAGTCCTCTCTTTCTCAAATACCTTATGTCATCACCCAGTTGACTTTCACAGGGTGAAGAACTCTTGAGAAAATTCAAGATGAAACCTGATCCATTTTCTCCCCTCTCTCTGGTTGAGGCTGTGTATTAGGAGAGTGTATATTTAGGTGATTAGGCTGCATATGTTTAAGGTAGTGAGGCAGCTAAAAACAGGCCCACAAAGTTATGTTCACTGAATGGATACTGCAGAAGGGTGTGGATCAGCAAGGAGCTCAGTAAAGAGTAAACAGATGGACAAATTTACCTGCATATATGAATTTAAAATTTTATCAAATATTGGCCAAAAGAGCTTTTAACTTGTTTGTGGAAAGCAAAGCTGAACATTTCCCTTTCTAAAGGACTCATTTTACTCATGAGTTTGGTAAAAGTTCAAATGTGAAATGCCTGATCTGAAAATGTTTATCAATAATACTTTCTGTATAGCTCAACTGACCCCTAGGTTCTATCTATTAACATGCCAATGAAGCTCAGGTCGTTAGATCAGTAACACATCCAAGAGACACTAACAGTCCTCACTGGAATCACCAATGTAGATGTTAAGCCTCCCCAGAGAAGTCTCAGCAATAGGAGAGGCTAGTTGACATTCCTCTGACCAACATTAGAAATTGGATTGAAGATAACCAAAATAAATATTTTAATGTACTCTGAACTTGAAAGAGAGAGAGGAGGTTCTCAGAAGCCATAAATAAATAGAGAAGTAAAACTCAAGGATGTGTTCTAGGACTGTGTATAGCATCCTAAAGATGTATTATTCAAGAATATGGGCCCTGGAGGTTGGGCCTAGAGCCCTGCCTTTGCTCAGTGGAGAACTAGAACTAGATATATAGTCCCTCAGAGTTGCCCAGTCCTTGAAGAGAAAATTGGAATAAAAACACTCCTCCTCAGGGGGGCTGAAGCAAAGCTTGGTTTTCACCCAAAATGCAAAAATTATTAAAGATGTTAAAAGTGTAATAAATAGAAATTTAGAAGTGAGATTTTCCCTGATTCCATCTTAGATTCAAACTGTTCCAGAAAATAGAAAAATAAAAAGAAAATTAGCCAGAGTTTTTATTATGACCTTGATACCCAAAATATAATATAAAATAAGCTAAAAGACAAACCACAGCGAGACTCAGTGGTACACACTTGTAATCCTAGTGTCTCAGGACACTGAGGTAAGAGAATCACAAGTTCAAAACCAGTCTCGGAAACTTAAGGATGTCCTAACCAACTTAGTGAGACCCTGCCTCAATAAAATATTTTTTTAAAAAAGACTAGGGATGTGGTCCAGGGGTTGAGTGCCCCTGGGTTCAATCCCTCTTAACAACAACAACAACAACAAAAGCTAAAAGACAAATTACAGACTCATTAGAGAATAAACAAATATAGATAAGACACAAAGAATTAGCAACAAAATATGTAAATAACTTATAAGGATCAATAAGGAAAAGCCAAACAATCCAATAGGAAAAGAAGGAAAAGAATTGATAATTTATTGCATAATAGATTCTAAAGGAAAGGAATATAAGAAGTTAGTTTACTTCATCTATAATTACAGAAAAATGAAATGATTAACAATGTGATATCACTTCACATATATCAAGTCGAATAAATAATAAAAAGTTTGATACAAATTGTCAGTTGTAAAATATGGGGAAACTTTTACACCATACTAGTAGGATAGGAAGTTGAGAAGCAATCTTTTGGGGAGCAAATCAGCACTATCCTATAAAGGTTAAAGATGCACAGGCCTTGAGTCCCAGAAATTATACATGTAGGTATCCATCTAGACAGTCACTGACCCATGTGTCCAGGGAGACACATGTTTGTACACATGTGTACAAGGATATACCCTGAAGAAATGTTTGTAATGTTAAAAAAATAGAAAACCCAATGCTCATAAGAAAGGAACAAATAATAAATGATAGCATATTCCATTTATAGAATTTCATTTCTTCATAAAGGGAAAATATCTGATCCAATTATGTTACAAATGTTCCTATTAATCTTGGTGATGGTTATATAAGTTTTCACTTTATTTTCTGTGTGTACTACATTTTAAAGTTCTTTATATTAACATTGAAGTAAAAATATACTATACCATCTATCCAGATCTATGCATATATATCCCTATTCATATCGATATTTACATATACAAAGGCCTGAAAATATACTATACCATCTATCCAGATCTATGCATATATATCCATATTCCTATCTATATTTACATATACAAAGGCCTGAAAAAATACAGATAATTATTAATAGTGTGAATTTTGGAAGAAAGTAGAATGTAAGAAGATGAAGGGGAAATTTTTCCCTTTCTCTACCTAATTCTATACTGCTCACAAATTTATGAACATATATTTATATGTCATAGTGAATTGATTTCATCAACACCCCAATTAATGTCCTTTCTACATCTATACCCTTTGCTCTATAACTATGTAGTATAGTGCTGTAACTTGGTTTGGCCAACAGAATGCAAATGAAATGAGGGTGTGCCAATGACTAGGTTAGGTCACAAGAGGCTGGTATTCTTCTTGCCCCCTCTCTTGCAGACTTGAACTTAAACATTCATAGAAAAAAATATTTAAAAAGCTACGCTAGTCTGTTGGAGAATGGTAAACCATCTGGAGGAGATGTTAGCTTTCCCAGTAAAACCTATTGTATACAAACCTTACAGAGTTAACCCTGTCAAGATCAGCAGAGCTATCCACCTGTCCCAGAGACTGCAGAGACTTCACTGGGACCAAAGGAAATGTCCAGCTGACCACAAGCTCATACACAACACTGAATGCTTATTGTGTTAAGCCACTGAGTTTTGAGATGATTTCCTTATGCTTCAATAGTTAACCAATATATATACACCTCATACATGAAGTTTTTAAGACTGGACAAATGATCCATCCATTGTAGCAAAGGTGACCTGCTGGTCCACAGCTACATATAACATTCCAAGCCTCCATGATCAATGTCATCATTAGTCTTTGGCATTAGAACTTGCTCTATTTTTTCTATATATTGTCTAGTTTCTTATCTAGAAGATGTTTATTTCATCTTCCATGAAGCTGGGACCCCACTAACAGAGGCTCAAATGGAATTTTTAGCAAGATTATGTCATGCTAAAAAAGTACCCTTTGTGATGTTTCATTTACCCTCAGTGAGACTTCTCTAACTGATGCTTAAAAAAAAAGCAACGAACTTTCATTAGCCTATGTTGCATTTGGCAATAGAGCCCATGCCAAATGAATATAAAGGCAAACCAAAATAACACATCACTGTCTATTCCAAACTGAGTTGACAATGAAACAGTAGCTTAGAGAATAATATTAATACTTTGCCCCTCATATATCTTAGCAGACAATCCATTCAACATCTTAATTTAGTTACAGAGATCAAATGCTGGCTATGACAGAAAAGCACAAACTAAGAATTCCAAGGCTGCATTTTACTACAAACTAGTGCCATGACTTTGAGCAAGTTACTTAAGCTTTCCAGATGTTTGTCTGCCTATATCTATCTGTGTCTGTGTCTGTTTCTCTCTCTCTCTCTCCCTCTCTCTCTCTCTCCCCCTCCCCCTCCCTCCCTCCCTCCCTCTCCCCCCCCCAGCTTGAAATAAGGAGATTCAGTAACTTATCTCTTAGATTCCTTCTAATTTAAACATTCCAAGATCCTGCAACAGTTAAATAAGCCCTGAGGTCTTCCCATTATAAAAACAACCTTTTCATTCCACTCAGTCTCCATAGATTTTAGTATTTTTTTTCTTTCAGTCCAAATCACTCATTTGAAAAACTTGGACTGAAATAAAGATTTTATCCAAAAAGCAAACTAAAAATACTGGCCATCAGAAGGTCCTTAATAACTCATTATTAAACTGTCTAAATGTCCTCCGAGGCAGAGACATTATCTTATCTGAGATCAAGATCATCTCATGGATGAGGAAACTAAGGCTTGAGAGATCCTGTAATTCACTGACCATCAGCAGCATCTTCTCAGGGTAAGGTTCCACTTTATGTTTGCTGATCCCTGGTGTGCCTGTTCATGCACTCAAGCAAGAATTATCAGTCATTCACCAGACACTATGCTAGGCACTAGGGATGCCAGGAATACTAAAACCAACTCTTTACCTTCAGGGAGCTCACAGTCTGGTACAAGCGAAGGATGAGGACACAGGTGTGAAACCCTGCCACACATGCTAAGGCATGTGATCTTCAAGACCCCAGAGGACTGAATATCTTGCTCTGTTCAAACAGATAGAGAAAGCTTCATAAAGGAGAAGATTTAGCTGTATTTAGAAAAATAAGAAGTTTGTAAGATATACAGAGCATAGGAGCAATTGGCAGAGAACACAGCATTTGCAAAGGCATTTAAATACACACACATGCTAGAGAGAGAAAGAGACAGAGGGAGACAGAGGGAGAGAGAGAGAGAGAGAGAGAGAGAGAGAGAGAGAGAGAGAGAGAGAGAGAGAGAGAGACTATAAACAGCTGGGTAATTTTAAACCTGGGATACAAGTTGAAAATCTCATAAGACATAAAGGAAGAAATAGGCAAAATTAGATCATGCCAAGGAAAAGAGTTTTGATTTTTGCCTAAGGAATTAGCTACTAAAAGACCATAAGCAGATAAGAGACATGATTATCCTTGCTTTCAACAAAGAACACTCTCTTAAAGAAGAGGAGACAAGAAAACTCAGTGATTTAGAAAAAAAAAAATTGATTGGGAAAGGAATGGGAGCAGTGGGAGGCTGGTCCCTGACTACTGCTCTTTCATCTAGACTCTGCTGGATTTCATTCTCTCTAGCCTCACAGTTCCACTCACCATGACCCAGTCCTCAAAGAAAACACTGAAGATGCTTGGGAGTCCAGGACCTAGGACCACAGCCCACTGCTATTCCCAGTGGCTCTCTGAGATATGTACCATTCCTAAAGAAGCATGGTCTCAGGAATCCCAGAGACCTGTAAGACTTAACCACAATTGACACTGAGATAATAAGAGTTAAACAGACCCGCAATGAATCTTAGCAGGTGGTTTCTAATATAATGAAAGTGTGAGGAAGTGTACTTCACTTTTCCAAGATCAGGATCCTCACCTCTAAAAATGGAGATAACAATAACACGTATTTCACATCATGAATATACTAAATGAAATGATGCATGTGAGACATTTGGCACAGATCCTGGCTTGTGGTAAACACTCCATAACCTGTAATTATGATTACTTACACTTAGCATCATACAATCAAACACCTTGCCTATTCCTGAAGAAGCCTAGAACCTGAGACATGGTCCTAGAAGCACCCTCCTCAATATTTCAACCCCTATTTGTCCCCTTTTAGAGACCTCAGAGACAAACAATGCATTTGAAGAGTCTCATCCTTTCTCTAGAGAAGCCTTTCTTACATTCTTATTTAAGCCAAGATCAATAAAGGATTGTATCTACTCTTGGAATAGCCTTGAGAAGGCCTGATTTTTAAAGGTGTAAAGAGAATTAGGATCAAAATATGTGTTACAGGTTTAAGTTTCAAATGGAAAATACAGCAAGAATGCCTATAACTCTATTCCCCCAAACTCACAGTGGCTTTATAAGCTAAAACTTGAGATTAAGAGTGCCCTTTCAGATGGGAAAACTTCACTAGATTTTTATCCACTCACTCACTACACTCACAAATGAAAAAAATGAGGATAAAGCTCAATCAACCACATGGGTGGAAATTTTCATGTCTCAGCACCACCTAAAATTTTGGCAATATTAAAAGACCAGCAGTTTTTACATGATAGAGCTGGAGAAATGAAGAAAGGTGGAAAGGAAGAAGGGAAAAGAGGAGACCTTTCCAGAGCTTTTGCCTAATTAAATCTTCTTTTCCTACTCTTCAGTGTATAGCCAGAGGACTTAAAATCAGCAAACCACAGTGATGCAGCCACATCAATGTTTATAGCCACTCAATTCACAATACCTAAACTATGAAACCAACCTAGGTGCCCTTCCATAGATAAGTGGATAAAGAAAATGTGAGATATATGTTCCAATGAAATATAACTCAGCTTTAAAGAAGAATGAGATTATGGCATTTGCTGGTAAATGGATGGAGTTGGAGAACATCATAAGGAAAATAAGTCAATCGCCAAAAAAATCAAAGACCAAATGTTTTCTCAGATATGTGTTTGCTAGTTCACAAGGCGGGGGATGCTAGGGAAGAATAAAGTTACTTTTTTATCAGGTAGAAGAGAGTGAAGGGAGGAGAAGGAATATGGGGATAAAGAAGGATAGTAGAATGAAACAGACGTTATTACCTTATGCACATATTTGACTACATGACCGATGTGATTCTACAACATGTACAATCAGAAAAATGAGAAATTATATCCCATTTATGTATGATATATCAAAGTGCATAATACATTATACTGTCATGTGAAACTAATTAAAACAAAAATTATTTAAAAAACTATAAAACTTGACTTACAATTTGTAAAGCCATAGTTGTGATGAAAATACCTCCTTTAGAACCACAGTCTTAGAAGAAGCCTGGAGGCCTCTGTTGAGAATTGTTTGATCAAAGACATGGGTTTCAAGTTGAGGTTAATTCCCTCACTTAACAATACCACCAAAATGAACATCACAAATCCAAGTTCCAATAGCAGAAGATAGATTCCTTGGATACAACTATATCTTTTCTAGGTAACTGCTAGAAAAATGCTACACTTATAAAAACAGCTGGTAGAGTTGATGACCCAGGTCATTCCATCACCCAAGTTTACTGTGCTTGTTCAAATTGTTTCACATTTGATTGATCATGCCTAAAACTGAAATAACCAAATGATCTGATCAGGCTTTTTGGCAGGAAGAATAATACTGTGGAATATTCACAATAAAATTTTAAATGAATGATGTGTACATATGGAATATGGTAATAGTTTGGTTAAATTATATGTCTCGTTAAAAAACATACTTTGTACATAAGTATGTAAAATCATCTGGAAGGGTTTTACTAATAGACTAGCAGTGACTTTCTCTGGTTAGTAAATTAATGATAATTTTCATTTTGTTTTTATCCATTTCTTCTCTCAGCATTGATATAAAAGCAACAATATATATTTTAAAATGCCAAGTTTTGTCAATTGTGTATACAAACCAAACCATCAAAATTTCAGTTTAGATTATAAATTAGTGTAACATTTAAGAGCAACTGGCAACACAATAATGAATTTCATAATCAATTTTTAGCTTACAAAGTTACATAAACTGTCCCTAATGTTTTCCATGCCTTATCTTTAAAGCTATAAGGTAGGTATTCTTATTATTCCTATTTTATATGTAAGAGAAACTGAGGCATGAGTGATATTAAATAACTTGCTGAAATGTACATTAGCAGCAAATTGTACAGATATTTCATTTTCTTTTTTTTTTTTTTGGGGGGGGGTGGGAGTGTAGTACTAGTGATTGAACCCAGGGATGCTTTATCATGGAGTTACATCCCCAGTCCCTTTTATGCTTTATTTTGAGACAGGGCCTTGTTTAGGTACTGAGGTTGGGCTTGAGGTTGGGCTTGAACTTGGACTTCCACTTGAGATCCTCCTGCCTCAGCCTCCCTAGTCACTGGAATTATAGGGATATGCCACTGTGCCTGGAAAGTCCAGAATTTTTGATGATCCAAACCAACTAATGGCAGAAACTTCTCTTACCCATCACTCTAAGATATTTCAAAAAAAAAAAAAATCAGACATGGTCCAAGACTTATCCTCAAAAATATAAAGTACTGACTTTTGTTTTATTCCACCTAGATTGACACTAAATATAGCAGCTACATGTGCCAACCTTTGTCCTGTTTTAGTTATATTTTTAAAGTTTTCTACTCTCTCTTCTTGTAATAATATTAAACTTCCTTAGTCTGATAAGTGGCATGATTTTCCCACCCTGGGAAAGTTGTACATTAAAAAGATATTGTCATACATGCATGCAATGGAATATTGTCATACATACATGCATGCAATGGAATGATTAAGGAAGAGCTCTATGAACCATCATGGAAGGACTTCCAGGACATGCATCAGCAAAGTGAAAAAGAATATCTAGCATGATATTCTTCATGTAAGAAATTATAAGAAAACACAACTGTAAGTATTCTTTTTAATAAAGGAAATGTGGGAAGAATTCATCAGAAACTAAAACGATTTTTTTAAAGAGAGAGAGAGAAAGAGAGAAAGAGAGAGAGAGAGAGAGAGAGAATTTTTTTTTTTTTTTTTTTTTTTAGTTTTCGGTGGACACAACATCTTTATTTTATTTTTTTTATGTGGTACTGAGGATCGAACCCAGTGCCCTGCTCATGCCAGGCGAGCGTGCTACCACTTGAGCCACATCCCATCCCTAAAAAGATTTTTTTAACCATGGGCAGTGGAACAAAAGAAAAAATGGGTCTGAGGTACCAGGACGAGGATGGAGTTAACACTTCTTTGTGACTCTTAGAACCAGTTACAGTTCATAATTTTCATATATATCTAAGGAATAAGCAAAACTAAAAATGATAAGGGCCCCAAGTACAATATAAAAATTTACAGATGATCTGCTTATTACAAAAAAAAAATCACAAAACCACACTGAAGGAATGGGAATAATAAACCAACCTAAATACCTGCAGAAAAGAGTATCTTACCTGGACACTCTAAGACCACATATAAAAATGTAACTACATAAATGCTGTAATTTAGTCAGTAAATGTTTCTCACTAGCTGATGGTTTAACAGTTCTGAAAGTACATACAATAGAATTAAACAAATAAGTAAATACACCATGAAAAATAAGACCCAGATTTCTATTTAAGAAACAAGTTACAGATATAGACAGGAGGAAGCAAAAAATGAACCCTGAGGTTTAAGGCATGGGGTTAAATATATATACAGACCAATAGTATGGAAATACAGATGTACACATGTGTCAATGGATAGAGGCACAGGCTGATATAAATGCATATACTTCCTGCCTCTGTCCACTGAGAGAACTTAGAGCAAAAACATCCCTTAGAGCAATAACAATCCTGGCACCAAGATCTAGGTTCCTAAACACTATTCTCCAATAAAATAAAACCTGGACAAGTGACTGATTTCAGGACTAGGGTGGAAAAAATACAAATGAGTCTGGAACATAGCGTGAAGCAAAAAATAAGGCCATTCTCAAAAAAAAAAAAAAAAAAGAATTAGATAAGGGCTTAACAAGACAAGCAACAAACTGAAACTGCTTCTAACAGCAAAGGCTAAAACAAGCTGAGCAACAAATTAAATAATGACTATACTGGATTATGACCCATAGAATCAAATAAATATCCATGAGTCCATAGTGATGGAGGTAAAGAATCAATTATGTAGATAAACAGGAGAGAAGGAAAGTTCTTCCTCACTGTGGAATTCCAAATTAATAAATGTTAAAAGAAAGAGGGAAATGAAGATTCACCATTAAGCCAACGACATAGTAATTGTTACTAAAACCAAGGCCCACTTATGTAGACAAAAATCAGTAGGTTCAAGTCTGAAAACAAACAAGAATTGCACAGTCTCAAAGTATTTACCCCAAGATATTCATTGGCAATTAGGGAAAAACATAGTAACTGTAAAGCACAGAAATTCAACAGAAACCACCTTAACCAAGTGATCACGGTCAATTCCACCATTAACAGAACATATTGACATCGTGACCCCTATTATATGATGCACACAGAAGGGCACAGCATCATTTCCGTGGGAATCTTGCCAAAAAGTACATCACCTCAATCCAATTATGAGAAAACACCAGACAAACCCACACTGAGGGATTTTTGGCAAAATAACTGTTCTATGCTCTTCCAATGTGTAAGTGTCATAAAGGTTCAGGAAAGTTGAGGAACTATGCCAGATTTCAGGATAAAAACAAAATGCAATGTGAAGTCCTGAATGGAACCCAGGCAAAACAACAAGCCACTGATTAAAAAAAAAAAAAAAAAAAAAAAAAAAAAAAAAAAAAACAGTGAGATTTGAATAAGAGCTTTAGTTTGTTTAATTACTAGTATTGCACCAATGTTAATTTCTTAGATCTGGGAAGACCAGATTTTTTTTGGGGAAAAAACCCTAATGTAAAAATAATACAAGGGAAACAAAATTTGGTTAAAATTTTCCAGTTTTGACAATGCTAAGTTAAGAATCTTATCAACAAGTCTATCCCTTCTACTCATCTACTAATGAATTTCTATTCCTCAGCCATAATCAACCTTGATTTTCCAATTTATATGGAGAGCCATCTTTCTCTTTTCCAAAGACAAGATCCTTCTAAGAAGCTTTTGTGATCTCTTTGTTTGCAACCCCCAAGTGCACAAAGCATTTGCTTTGGGCCTGACAGAGCCCCGACTCTGTGATGGACAATCTGGGCAGGGTGTTTCACTTCAGTCGGTCCAGGTGCTGCATTTATTTGCTTCCTCACATCCTGAATACAGCCAGGTTTTGTCTTTTGTATTTTCTGCCCCTCCACCCCCTTCTCTCCTATTTAACAGTGTCTGTCAGATGGAGAGCTATCAAGAGGAAGCTCTGCAAGTTAATCAGCCAGGGCCCAAGCGCACAGGAACTGTTTGTTACAACAGCAAAGGGAATGAAGCATATATAATGAAGCCTCCAAGCAACAGACTAATTAATACCTCTCTTTTCTTTGAAGAAAATGACCCACTATTGAACTCTGTGGATTATACAACATTTTAATTTACTATCTGCTAAAAGGATGACTACTTTATAAAATGCATTCCTATTTATTCATTCTAACACTAGGAGTCATTCATATTGGACCCCCCAGCTAAGGTCTAAAAGAAACTTGACTGGGACAAGTGGATATTAAATATATGCCATTAAACTTGTGCCTCTTGTTCTACCAAAGTGAGATGCCACATGGAAAGAATATTTGGCATTGCTGGCACACAGGAACAGCCAGTAACTTCTAACTTGTGGTTTCCTCTTTCCCTACCTCTACTTTTCCTCACAGTATTATTGGTAAAGTATTTGCCAGGATTGTCTCTTCATGCAACAATTTTGAGAATACAGAGAAGATGAACACTCTTAGAAGACCACAGGGGAAAACTTCCTTGGTAGTCAAATGAAGAACTGCTGAGGGGTTAAGAGAGGAAGCACAGCAAGATCCTAGAACTGGCCGTGTTGCCTGTGATGGGAACATGAAAATCTAAGACTCCGGAGCCTTTCTTCTACTGTATTCTTAGACAGTGGGGTTAGATAGCCAGCCTCCAAAGAACTTTGGGTCAAATTTGATTCTGGAAATAATCAGTTATTCATAGGGTTGCCAGATCTAGCAAATAACAGTACAGGATTTCCTTCTCCCATGCAATATTTAGGATATATGTACACAAAATTTATTCATTGTTTGTCTAAAATTCTAAGTCAACTGGGTGCCTGTACTTATTTTATCTAGTAACGCCTCTTCCTCCTCTTAGAAATGGAAAAGCAACACTACAATTCAACTTGTCCAGATTTAGATTTTTGGTAGAGACCTGTTACTTCCTGTCTGTGCTGCTCAAGTGACTTAATGTCCATCACTCTCCATTTCCTTATCTGTCAAATGGGAGGATAATTAATAATAACTTCCACACAGGGCTGTAGTGAGGAACAAATCTAATAATCTATATAGTGCCAAGCACAATACCCAAAATGATGATGCATTCAACACATGCTTGCTTTTATTATTATTACTTTATTGTTACTGTTTGCATTGAATTAACATTTGTTGCAAGAACAAATAAGTTAATAAGCCAGTTTAGATTTTATCAGGAAGACAAAGTGTCTTTGCTCTAAGGTAGAAGAGTCTGTGAATAAATTGAGAGTCCCTAAATTACACTGTAAGATTTTCCTGTAATCCCTTAATAATAATTACTGTCAGGCTTCAGAATGAGGAAAGCTTACAGAATTTCCTTGCAATGTTTCATACATTTCATTTTTCATTTCAATTCAGAATAAAAGGCAAAAGAATTAGAGTGAAACAACCAAGATAAGTCCAAACAAAAATGAGGAAAAGGTATATATGTAAATTAAAAACATACTTATTACTGGCCCTTAAAAAATGAAAAAGAATTGACAGTGACCTCTAGTAAAATATTTCCGTGGAGTGGCTGGTTGACAGTCCCTTCCAAGATTACCTGTGCCTGGATAACAGCCAGCACTTAAGCCCTTCTCTCAGAAGTGTCCTATCTACCTCCTCCACCTTCACTTCCTCAGAAGCCGCCCAAGAACCCATCAGCATCAACACAAAGGCTGTAAAATAACATTTTCCTCTTGGCTGGATGCAAAAAACAGAACTGCAGAAAGGTTCTCAATGAAAATTGTTTGAATCACTATCAACTCATTCTTCCTGCTGACTTGAAGGGTAAAAAAATAAATAAATAAGGGGATTCAAGTCTTCAGTTACACGAGTACTGTCCAAAGGCCATTTCTTCTTTCCTAGGAGTCAGATGTGCATAAAAGATTCATTTTTTTATAGCTGATATTCATAGGTATTTGAGGGTATTCCATAGACTTATATGAGCTCTTTTTCTTTATCAGATCTCAAGAGATTAATTATTCCTGTCAATCCAGGTCTGTCTTCTTCCTGTTAACAAACCCCAATGGACCTTTTCCCTTATACAAGCATATAAACTTCAGATTCTGACATTTTAATAAAAATTTTTTTTTGCATTATTGCTGGTTAACTGCACGGTGTGTAAAGAATAGGTGCATCTCTGTAGGACCTTCCATTTCTTTCTAATTTCTTTAATGAGAGAAAAAATCTGCCAACCTTGTCAATTTCTTGAATACACACTGATGTTTTGCTGTGGGGAATTTTCCCAAAGATTATAGGAATTTCATCCTAAACATCACATTCACATTTAATTTAAAAAGAAAGAGAGAAAGAAAGAAAGGAGGGAGAGGACTTGGTTACTTGAGTGCTCACATGGAGAGCTGAGTTAAATTAAATGGAAGCCTTCTCTTGTGTCCATGTGACATGTTCATAAAAAGAGCCAAAATCAGGAATTTTATTTATTTATTTATCTACTTATTTATTTATTTATTGGTACTGGGGATTGAACCCAGGGTTTTGTTCTGTGTCAGCCCAGTGCCCTATCACTGCACTACATTCCCCGTTCTATTTTTAAATTGTATTTTGAGATAATTTTGCTAAGTCCCCCAGGATGGCCTCAAACTTGTAATGCTTATGCTACAGCTGGGGGTATAGGTCACCATGCCTGACAGTGAGCTTTGATATATTATCAACTACCTAAAAATAAATGGAACTTAAAAGCTTTGGGAACCAAAAAAATGTGAATATGAAAATATTCTATAAAATCTAACTTTGGCACTCTAAAATTAAGAAAAAGGAAAAGAAATATGCATATATTATCAACTTTGAGGTTTGCAAATCTTCAAAGACAAATGAGAGAAAACCTGTATTATACAGCTAGAAGGATCTCCCTCCATTACTTATTATTTTTTTGTCTCTCTGACCCTCACCTCATCTGTAATCTACCTAAGAGATGGTTTGATTAAACGTAATGTTATATATAACTCTAAGAATACTGTCTGACAGTAGGTATTCAAAAAATGCTAATGCCAGTGTACTCTTCTTTAGCATTCCTATTTGAAATGAAAATATAATTGAAGAGGCCACAACTTGATTTCTTTTTACTTCCTGATACTTTCCTGATTAACCTGACAGGATAATGAACCATGGGGTGTCCTCTCTTAAAGAAGAATCTACAGGAAAAAAAGCATGAATTTTATATTAAAGGTTTTTCCTACCAGCCAATCCCCCCAAAAAAAACCAAGGCTGATGTCTACTCTGATGTGTGAATGCTAATTCACAATAGGGGGGTGCTATGAAAGAATATAGTTACTTTAGATTAGGTAGAGGGGAGTGAAGGGAGGGGAGGGGCTATGGGAGTAGGGAGGCTAGTAGAATGAATCAGACATTATTAACCTATGTACATATATAACCATAAACCAGTGGGATTCTACATTGTGTATAACCAGAAGAATGAGAAATTATATTCCATATATATGATCTATCAAAGTGCACCTTACTGTCATGTATAACTAATTAAAATGAATTTTAAAAAAAGAAAGTTTTTTTTCCCTACTTTTCCCCACCTCAATCCTGTGTGCTAAATAAAATACCAGATAATCAACATTTCACCCAGTTTAGTGAAATAAATAAGTAAGTCCATTCAGTAAAGTTGTCTAATGTCTACAATTATGAGGCAGTAACCAGCATGGAGGACATACTTGGATTCAGAATTTATTTTGCTGACTCCCTAACAAGCTTTAGAAATAGGGTGAAATTTAATGTGGGCAGATGGAAAGGGAGAGCTGGAAGATAAAAGGAGATGAGGCCAGTGATCATGTAAGAGTCACTCTGGGAAAAAAACTTTGAAGCAGAGAGTGGAGGCTGTTAGCTCTAATTCATAGGGTCTTGTGAATCCATAGAGTTTTAAGGACTGGCTTGATGTAATCTTTAATTGAGAGAAAAACACCACAATGATAAGAGGCAGTAAAGACAGTCTATAGAGAGAGGAGGCAGATGCTGGAAGAAAAAAACTATAATCAACTGTACCAGAGATGGAAACTTACTAAGCCAAAGCCATGTCAGAGGCCTGGAAGAGAGGGCAAGACAGGGTCTAGAGGCAAAATTTAGAAAAAGTGGGCTTGAGGAATAAAAGAGATCATTTAGTGAAAGTCTGTTTTTGATTTATTATTGAAAGAAGATAACATTGTACTAGGAATGGAAGAAAGCCATAGAAAGCTTTATCTCCATTATATGTAGGTAGAACCATTGGTCAGGGGACCCAGATTTTGTAGAGAAAGCTTCTATTTTCCAGGATTGATAGAAGCAAAGATTTTAAGCCAAAGGATTACCCCTGAGGTGAAAACCTAAAGCCCGCCTGTAAAATGTGCTTACAATTATCATTTAATTCATGGTGTATGTGTCCTTTTTCCTCCAAGGGATTCCATGTGGGTCTTTCATTCTCCATGTCTAGTAAAATGGTTGGCTCCTATATTTTGAATGTAATTTGATCATAAACCATCTGGTCTGGATTCTGAAGTTTGATAAACCTTGGGTGAAATCAGCTTCGTCATTTATTAGTGGTGTGGCATTGAATAAATTAATTATCCTCTCTAAACTCAGCTTCCTCACCTATAAGATACAGTTATTAAAAGAGATTAAAAGGGAAAATGTGCATGAAGTACTTCCCACAATACCTAGGAAACTGTAAGCATTAACAAATGGTAGTCTTTATTATTTGTAATATTGAGCTCTTTAGTTTTCCTTCTTACAAACATAGTCCATGATACCTGATGCTACACATTCATCAGCCAGTGAGAAACCCGGGCAGATCAATGAAAAAGAAAAGGACACCAATCAATCTTCCAATTTTTCTACTCTGACAAGATCCTGGCAATGAGTGGTGAGGAAAAAAAAATCCGCTGCAAAGATGCATCATCTTTGTCATCAAAAAAATCAGGTGATATCACAATTATATTTGAGAGAAAACCACAATAAGTATTTATGAAGATAATTTTCTAATATAGTGCCATTGATTTAGTGAATCTTCTTCAAAGATCCAATAAAAACTTTAAAAAAAAACAAAAATATTCCTTCTAAAAGCAATTCATATATCTTGCCTTTTGAATAAATGTAGAAAACGAAAAAGTAGCATTAGTTATCAAAAAATAGCTAATGTTTTATTAGAACAAGAACAAAAAAATAAACATATTATGCCCAAAGGCTACACAATTCTTAGGATGCTGGTTGAGACTTAAAGAAGAAATTATTTTATAGTTTATAAAGTTGTATGCTTAAGGAGATGCTATCAGGAGAGAAATCACCTTAATTTGTTTTAGGTGGACCCAAGGAAACAATATTGGGTCTTAGATTGGGACCCAGGTTTGACTTTGTTGTAAACCTGGAAAAATTACTTTTGCATGCTATTTCCAAGATCCACATGAAAAAAAAGGAATTGAATTCAAATGTGTAAATGACATTAGACTATATCATTTCCCAACAGATAAATTTTAAAATCCAGACTATTCCTATGTTGAAAGAGCGCCATTTAAATTTATTCTTTCCCTGCTAGTGCCACTTCTTATATGAATTGAGTGATATCCCAAATCCCCTTGCTAAATGGTTTAGCAACACTTGAAATTCAGCAAAGAACATTGCCACCTCCAGGAAATACTTTTCCTTCATCATTATAGATGACTGACATATAAACAAATGTGATGCCCAGAAACGGAATCTGGTCAGATTCTGCAAATATTCACACATCAAACAATTCTTTTTTCCTCATTTTCATAAAGACACTTCTGACCATATTATCATAGCTACAGGACAAAGTATATCGCTCTCAAATTTAATTGATCTTAGTTATCAAAGTCTTACTTTAAATGAAGATAACAGAAATCCTTTCTGTATATAAAAAGGTTAAGCTTAGGAAAAAAAGTGAAAGATTTTCTGGTTCATTCTAAACAGGCTTTGGAGAACAAATCAGTAAGTGTGAAACTCCTCACCTCCTGCATTTCATTGATCAAAGTATTTTGTAAAACAAGCAAATGCAGAATTTTGAGAGGTATTTAAAGTGCTTGTCTTTTGGAAGTTAATACCCTTTGCTTAATTTAACATTGATTTCCATTCTCTTTTCTTCTCTTATACCATCACCATGTGTAAGGGAATATAACAAGCTTTTTCTGGAACAAAGCTTGAATTGTTCATGCTGCTGATACTCATGGGGCTTGAAAACTGCAGGACATGGGGATTTGCTTGGATCCTATCAACATTAGGCATCCCTACTCTGTGCCACTTTCTGGTTAAGCAGGCTGGGGCTGCTCTACCCTGGCCTCTGAACACCCCAGTGCAGGTGCTCTCTGACATGTTCCAGACTAAGCAAAGCCTAGGAATGGAAGTTTTGTTCATGTTCTGTTCACACACTATCAGGCACATGAGTAGAATCCCAAGAACCTGAATGAAAGCATTTGTCCTCAGCACGAGGTTTAGGGGAGGGGAGAGAGTAGTGTTTCCTTCTGCAGGCCTTTTTGCTTAGACATCTGCTGGTCTGGCATGGCTGAGCCCTGTAACTCAGTCAGAGGCAGCTCACCCAGCTCTGCTACACCTCCTCACTCATCTGTTCTGGTTCTAAGTAATTCTCTGCATCCTCCAGAGAGGACATTCACCTCCCCAAGGACTCCCCAAGAGATGGGGCATCTTTCTTCACTGATGCCATGTGCCCTCTTTCTCTCTTCTCCAGCCTTTCTACCCTACACCTCTTCTCCCTTCCTTCCATATGCTGGGGACTAAAAGCAATAATAATACTCTTCATACATAAAATACTCATCTTAATTAGAACTTTTTACTGCACAAAAACTAACTTTCCTACTCAGAATGCTTTTCAACCTTGTAATAATAGAACAATATCTATGGACACTATGTGCCAAGCAGTGCCTTTCACATTTCTTACCCTGAACTGCCTTCCGAAGTAGGCAAGGGTCAAGAAAATTGAAGGTGAGGTACATTAAGTGACCTGGCCAAGGTTGAATATAGTGAGTGATAGAAACAATATTCAAACGAGGTCTGTTGAGATGCCAAAGCCCAGCTTTTCCCAATGCTCCAACTGTTTCATAAGATCGGAATATGAGAAGCAAAGCAAAAATAAGATTATAACACCAGGAATTTGTTGAATATAAACGTGTTTCACTTCCAGCTTATTAGAAAAGAAGTATTTCATTTATTTCAACAAAAGACAAACATTGTAGAATAAGTTCAAGTAGCCTAAACCTTTGATTTATACTACTGTGATAGAATATACAGTAGTTTATGTTTAAATAAATGTTGGCAATGGAATAGAATATAATGCACCTTAATTGATTTATTGGTACTGTGTCTCTTAATACCTCACAGTTAGCAATTTCCAATTTTAACCAATCCCCTTCAATAAGAGCTTGCTCAAAACATTTAACATCGTTTTCTTCGAATACCTGTGGTTAGAGCAAATGTTGCCCACCATGATAACAAGATCAACTCAGCCTGCAGTAAATGTTTCACTACTACTGCCCACATATTTGCTCTGCCCAGAGGTTTACCTTATAGGTCAGACTATTTCTGGGCCCACTTCCCTAGAACTAAGTTTTATGTTCAGAATTAAAGATGCTTATGTTCTCAAGTCTTCTATATAGTTATATCTGTGGAAATCTCAGACATCTTTGCCCTTACCTTCTCTTCTTTTTTTCACTTTCAAATCTGTGAGCATACATATATGTTTACATATGCTTATATGAATTAATCTGTTTCTTCTAACCAAATAACCCACTGGGGTTTTTACTTGTTTTGTTTTTAGCAAGGATAGTCACTAATCTAGGAAGATGATTTGTACTTATCCTATAACGAAATAGGAATGACAAAATAACACTCTATATTCTCAATTTCCCTTTATTTTGGTCAGTTTCAGGTGACTTCATTTCCAATAACTCTTGCTACAAAATATCTGATACCATACAATGCCTGGGTTATTTCTATTTGTATCAGAAGCATTCTCTTAGAATAGTATTTTCCACAACTTACACAATCAACAAATATTAATTGGATCTATTGTTTTAAATATGGATAGCAAGGAAGAAGAATCATATGTGCCAAGCATTGCACAAAACATAGACGCTCAATTAACTTGTCCCAAGGCATATATTAAGCATTTGTTTGGTTAATTGAACATCTCTGACCCTTCTATTTAGAAACTTATCTATATTAGTGCTCTTCAGTAAAAACATAATGTAAATCACATCTGTGATTCTAAATTTTTAATGGGCTCTTTCAGATTTTCTATTAATCACATTTTCAAAAGGTAAAAAGAAACAGATTGAGTTAAATTTTTAATTTTTATTCATTAAAACTTAATATATTCAAATTAATTTTATTTGACTCAATATATCTGAAATGCTATCATTTCAGTGAGTGATAAATATGAGTGACTTCTAAATATAGTTGTACAAAGTGCTTTCCACATCTTCCCAAAGATTTTCTTAAATTTATCTTTGATCCCTTTTTTTTCTCAAAAAATGAGTTTCAAATGCTCCTCTTCAATGAAGTCTTTCCTGACACCCCCAATACTCATACATACACTGATCATCATCACCTGGTACACTGAGGGGAAAATGTCCATTAAACTGAAGTACATAATCAAAGAAACAGATAACTGGTTGTATTTTTTTTCTTGCAAAACTGTGAACAACCTGAAGGCAAGTTTGTTTCTTTTTATCTTTCTATCTCCAGTCCCCAACACAATGTGTGGCACACATTAAGTACTTAAAAATGTCATTCCGATTAGATAAAAACAGAAAATTGTCCTTTGTAGAAGCAAAGGAAAAATCAAAATGTATGTCTACAAAATAAAAGAAGGATTTATGCACAAGTATTGATGCACAGAGATTTTTTTAAGTAATTTGTGATCATTTCACCTTATTATAAAAACATAGCAGGTGTCAACTTGTGTACTGGAAATTTTCCTAAGAAATAATGATTACCTCCCCAGGAAAGAGTGAAACATATATACCATGATTTCTACACTTAGGGTTTAGGGAGTAAACATGTTTTGTTCTAATAGCAAAATAATTGGAGATACTGTTGTACTGGTCAGTGTGACCCAGCCAGAAAACTTTTGATTTACTAAACTTGTCCTCTTAATAAAACAAAGCAAGTTGGTCAATAAAAATAGTAATCTGCTTCCCCAAGTTCTCCCTAGATGTTTAGAAAAAGTCAGTGAAAACTAGAATTGCTTTGGAGGAGATGGACCAGTGTAATTCTAGTCTGATCTGATGGACAAGAGCAAGACAAGAGCATGGAGGCACAACAAGTCAGGGAAGGTGAGAAGCATCCATCATTCACATTCTACATTTGTTGTTGGACTCATTCATCCTAGAGACAGAATGCCTATACCACAGCATATCATTTACTGGGGCCATGAGTGACAGGTGGATTTCTGTTAGCTGTCAGTGTTGCCTTATTTATTCACAATGCTTTGATCCAATCTCTAAATTTTGATTTAACAGCTTACACACACACACATTCACATACACATGAGTCATGAATCACTTAATGATGGGGATATTTTTGTTTGTCAGATAATTTCATCATTGTGCAAATATCATAGTGTGTACTTACACAAAACTAAGATGACTATGATGTCACTAAGCAATATACTCTTATAGGACTATCATCATATATGCAGTCCATTGTTGACCAAAATGCTGTTATATGGTTCATGGCTATATGTATACCATGTAAAGATTACTATTGGACTCAATCAAATATATAGTTAGGTCAGAAAAGATACAGATTGAAATTTGACCTATAAATTTGACTTAAAGCGATTCAGAATCCATCCAGGAGCAATGCATGTTGGAATTCTTCTTCCACTTTTTACTGTGTTCATTTCAATTCAGACATATCACTGAATTATTAAAGCTAACTCCTATGGCTCATATCATCAAAGAGAAAATAATATAGACATATCTATAAAGTTTAATGGAGAAGAGTAATCTATGCTGGGATAAGAACCCACAAGCTAAGATCCTCTGCAAGCCTCTTAATTCTATCCGCACTAGGAAGAAAATAATACAGCACTGTCAGATGTATCATAAGGACCTTGATTCTGCTTCTTCACTTTTGTCTTTCATTAGGAAATCATCCGTTCACTTGATCCCCCAAACACAATGGCTTCTTCAAATGTGTCTTAAAGTATTTAGTCACCTAAAACAGAAAGCAGTCTTCATGCTTAGAAACTTATAGTACTTCATATGCTATTTCCTTATCCAATTTGTCAAGTCTTATATAGGTCTGAAATTCATATATAGTCCTAATAAACCTTGAAAATAATAGGTCTCTCTTCAAAGTGAGCAGGACTACTAATATACAACTGGTTATGTTTAAACTAATAAATCATAATCAGGCAAATGTGGGTCTTGAGGAAAGTGCCTTAAGCCCCCATGATTTTACAATTCTAAATTCAGCACTCATAATAAATCCCAATTCATGTGTATAACTATATAAATATTCATGCAGGTTAAATGTATACCTGAAAATGTACAGGATGCATATGTAGGCATGAATGTGTTTTACGACTTCAGCTTATGAAATGTCTTCTAGACACACATTAGTCTTAGAGAAGCAACCACTTTGATATCCATTAGATGTAATATATGAGTTTATCACTGTGTCATCATCATGGTATGATGCCATTGTCTAAGTTATCTATTAGACAATTCAGAAGTTTGTAAAGGATCCAAAAATGAAAAGAATATTGTGAAGCCATTTACTTGTGGTCAATAAAACATTCCTGTGTCAGAAATAATCTAATCCTCCAAAGCTTATCAAGTTTCAACTGCAATGACTTCTAAACTCATTTACCATTTTGGAGTCTTCTTCTGCATCCTTGTTATAAGAATGACAAATTACTTAGAACACTGATTGTTAGTGCAATACAAAGCAAAAGCCAACTTGAAATCAAATCCAAGGATTTTATCTGTAGAGTCACCCTAATTAACAAGCAGGCAAGTCTAAGAATTAAAGGGTTAAACTATAGTGTTCTTGAGGTCTGTCATTTACTCAACCCAAGAAGCCAGAACCAAGGAATTACAACATTTGTTGAATTTTCTTGTACAAACATTCTCATAGAATTCTCACAGAATTTTTGGGGAAAAAAATCCTAAAATGGTTTTCTTATTGCACAGATGAAGGAAGCCATTTGATTCCATGGTACAATGCTAATAGTCTTTAGTGAAAAAAAAAAAATAAACTTTCCTCAATAAATAATGTGATTCATGCTACATGTGTTTTGACCTTGTCAATGGCAGGTCTCAGAATAGCCAACCAATAGAGGTCATACTCAGAAACTAGTTTGTATATATAGGGACTGAGCAGTAACAATGCTAAAAGCAAACAAATAACCAAACAGAATAAAGAAAGACCCATTATAACAATGGGAAATGTGGCCAACACCTAATTTATGTGTAGGCTTCACTATGTACCTTAAACATATCATCCTGCTTTATTTGCATCAGTATTGTATTTACTCACTGGATATAAAGCATATAAGGAAACTAAGGCACAGAGAGTTACTTTAGATCTCACAATTACTGAATTACCATCAGAGGACTTCAATTTCGGTCCAATCTCAGTAAATGCACTTAACCAATTCATAACAATGCACCCCAACACACACAAACACTCTTTTCAATGAGACTATGGAAGGCTAACATATGTTTCCAAGACACTATACAAACTGGAAATTGTAGTCTGGATTCAAGACTTGGACAGGTGGTTTGGGTTCCCAGTTCTGAGATTCAAGTTGGGCAGGGGACACAGACAGCAATAGAAACAGGGTATATAGAACAGAGTTCAAAGATTCCTTCAAGGCAGAAAGATTCAGGACAAAATAGCACTCAGGTATAAGTCAGGTAACATTTTGAGGTTCAAGCCACATATTAGAGAAGAGTTTAAAACATGTATCAAAAAGGGAGCAATTTAATTCAGGATCTGCAACAAGGCCCCAATACCTTTGCCCTATTTGTAAGATTTGTGAGACACCAATCTGCATTAATTAGTGTGTTTCCAAGCCCACAGAGGTAGAGACAGGGTCTATAGGGCACTGCAGCTGAATGCCAGGTCTCTAGGCTGAGAAGTGCTCAAGATTCTAAAATCTCCACTTCCAAGTTCCAAATGCTATGCTTTCCTCTTTTCCAATTATCACTATCTTCATTCCCATACATGTCTATTAGAAAAAAAAACAACAATAAGACATCTACTTAGTTCAGTCATCTGGGAAATGCTGTAGATAATACAGTACTATGGGTCAAATAATGCATTTGAGAACAGTCAATTTAGTGGAAAAGGAAAAATCAAATTGCTTATTTTGCATCATGCAGAGCAAAAAAATTACTATTCGAATGCGGTGCTTTTCAAATAGTTGTAGTGATGTTAGGTAGACATAATCATATTCACCAGGCTTCCTTACACTATGTCGCTTTCGTATATTATTATTTTTTTATACTGCTTTTTCCTCTTGGAATCAAATTTATTTATCCTCTTGGGATACTTAATTCCTCAATGTCAATCAATTTTTATTCACTAAGTAAGCAGGTTCTGTGTTTTTTCAATTCAATTCTTTAATCAGCTTTTGTTCAGAATTGTTTATTTCTATCTGCATTACAAATGCTAGATTTAACTAATCTCAACCCAGGATAATACAAGGAGGGATCTTGTCAGTTCATCCTTTCCTTTTAGGAATAAAGATACCATATTTTGTACTTTTGAAGAAAGAAATAATAGGATTAGACCGAGATTGAGGACAAGAGGATGTCACACCAAAGAAAAGCATGTGGCCCTTCTAAAGCTTTCCCATCTAGTATGGGGAATTGTAATCCATTCATGCTAAATGCTTTGACTACGCTCATTATGCAAAAAACATTAGCGCCTAGTATATTTTGTTACCATAGTTCTGCCTACTGGGAACTATAATTAAAGCACATTTGAGCAAATGCAATTTTATTTGTTATTAAGCAACTAAAAGCTTAGTCAACCTTGCAAATATGGCATTATCTTAAAATTACAATATGAGCCAGTCAACTATCCAATAAACTTTATTAGGTCCTATCTTTATTAGCCATGCCTCCAATTTCTTATTGTAAGAGATTTGTATTCTATATGACAGTGGACCTCAAACTTTAGCAAGCTCCCAAATTACCTGGAAAGCTTGTTTACTGGGTTCCATTCCCAGAGTTTCTCATTCCCTAGGTCTAGGGTAGGGTCCTAAAATTTGCATTTCTAGTGTGTCCCAGGGGATGCTGATGCTGCTAGTCTGAGATCACATTTTAAGACTCATTATATATCACGTGATAGTTAAAGCCCTGGAGTCAAACCCACCTCTATTTGTTTTCTGGCTCTTTCCTTTACTAAGTGGATGTTTTGGTGCAAGTTCCTTTACCACTGTAAGCCTCGGGTTTTTAGTCTATATAGGGAACATAAAAAAAAATACCCATCCAATAGGTATGTTGTGAGAATTAAGAGAGATTAAAGTTTGGAAAGGGCTTATAGTCATTCCTGGCAAGGGAAAACTCAGTTAAGGGAAGTGGTCAGTTTATTATCATTGTTAACTGAGACCATCCAGTTCAACGTTTTAACAACCAATAGTATGCAACAGACTCACCTGAAGAGCTTTGGTAAAATTCACACAAATCCCCTCAGAGATTCTGATATGATCAGTATTTCATTGATTGACTGTAATATGCATCACAGTCTTACATATCAACAAGAAAGAAAATGCTACAATTAAACCATGATCATGCTAAGTGACATGAGCCAGACATGGAAAGAAAAGTACTACATAACCTTGCTTATATATGAAATATTTTTTTTAAAAAAGTGAAACATACAGAAATAAAGAATTACTAAAGGCAGATAGGGAGCAGAAAATAGAGAGATATAAGTCAAAGGCATAAAGAAAAGCTATGTAAGATGGATGTCTAGAGATCTCATTACAACATGAGGACTACAGTTAATAAAATGGCCTTAGAAAATTTTCTAAAGATTAAATAAATTTTAACTTCTCTTATCACAAAAAAGTATGTTTGATGATATACATGTTAATTTCCTTCACTATACCCACTGTTTTACCACACACACACACACACACACACACACACACACACCCCTCAGGTAAACCTCAAATACACCCAATTTATTTCTTAAATATCACAATAAAACTAAAATAAAACTATTATTTTATCACAATAAAAGAAAGCATATCCAGAATTAAGAAATGTGAAAAAAGTTAGATCCTACAGTTTGTAAAATATAGTAAGTAAGGAAGTGAATTGGAGCTTGCTTCCCTTTTTATGAGATGTACAATTCTGATTCAAATCCACTAACCTCATCAATGTGGAAGCTGCCAAGGGGACTCAAATTTCAAATGCCTTAATGTCAAGAAAGTCCATAGCTGGAAGCCCCATTCTCAGAACTGAAAATAGCCCAATATCATAATCTACCATATAATTCCATAGACTGTTAATGAAACAAAAATATTCCCTCTTGGTATAAAAGCATCCAACCTCTAAACTTGGAAGAGGACTTCCCCACTGAGTAGTAGTTACCCACACAATGAGAACAAGTCAGTCCACTGATGTGGCTATCAGTGCAGTCAGCAAAAATGTGTCAAGGTGTTGGGCCATGATAGTTTGTGTGTGTGTGTTTTTCCCCCCACATGAACATGAATTCCAATCTTGAAGTTTGAGGATTGTTGGGGGGATATTTCAAGGGAGGCAAACATGACTTATATTCCAGGGAGAAAGGAGGATGGTGAAGCTTAACCACATCTATCAGGATTTAGACCTGGAAGATTTTTATTTTCTATCTTGATATTTAAATTATATTTGTAAATTGCTGCAAAACAAAGAAAACTGATTTTGCATAATCGGATTGTTCCATCAAGTTTATAGGTACCACGATTTCCCTTCATTTTGGGATACTTGGATGAAGGCAGGGGAGGCAATTGGCCCAACCTTAATTTGATGTTACAGCCCCCATCCACAGGAAATACATTTGTTCTGTTATGCAACACAGAACAAGGCAATATCTTCTGACACTTTTATTTGGAAGTTCAAAATTTCTAATAACTTTGACAAACAGTCTCTGGTTGTCTACACGCACATGAAATAATTATACCAAGAAAAAAATAATGTTCATTTTAACTTCTAAATTCTAAGTTGTAAACCTCTAATGAAATGTTGAACTGATTTCATAGCTACTCTCAATCTATCTCATTACTATCCAGTCTGTTATGATTTTAATCTGGAATATCCTCCCAAAAGACCATGTTTTGAAAGCATGATCCCCAATGCATCAAGTGGGGTTTTAGACAATGATTTGGGCTCTGCACCCATCAATAGATTAGTTCATTTTCTAGATTTGACCACAATGTATATATCTCCTGAAGTTTCATGACATTGATTTAGCTAATGATTTTAAATATTTACACTTATTTGGAAAATAAAATAAAACAATAAATAAGCATTAGCTGAAGTTCAGTGGTTTTGATAGTTTTAACCAAAATATCAATTATTTCAAGTCCTCTGCCAATGACAAATTAGTAGCTTTGCAGCAAATGGATTAATCCATTGATAACTGAATGAAATTCTAGTTGGTAACTGTAGGCAGGTGGAGGATGGATAGAGGAAGTAGGTCACTATGAATATGGCCTTGGACTATATTAATCCCTGGCCCCTTCCTCATGCTCTTTGCTTCAAGGATGCCATGAGTCTTATAATATTCCTCTGCCATGCTCTTCCACCATGTTATGCCTCACCTCAGGCCCAGAGGAATGGAGTCGTGAATCATGGAGTGAACCTCTGAAACTGTGAGCCCAACATAAACTTTTCTGACTCTAAGTTGTTCTCAGATATTTTGGCTACAGGAATGAAAAGCTGAGTAACATTTTCTAATTGGTATTCAAACCAGATGAACAAAATAACCTGAGATGCTTAAGCCAGGGAGTACAAGGACAGTTCTGTAAGGTCCAGACAGTGACAAATCATACCAAACATAATTAAAGCTAAAAAATACATGAGCATGGATGATTTTCTTTTTTCTCACTGTATTGAAAACACATGTACTCTATTAAGAAAATCTACATTTCCAAAAATATATTTTTGTACCTTGAAAAGTCTCTTTGTTCCAATCATATTAAATATTAAATTACTTTAAATAACTATATATTAAAGATTTATTATAATACTATTTTTATAACTATGATGTTCTCAAATTTTCATGTTTATAATTATAGAATAGGAAATCCAAGATATCAGAAAACTTAACACAAAAAATGGACAAAGATTTTCAAAAAGAAAACAGAACATTGATTTTTATAAAAATGTCTAATTTAAATGCTTGCACACATAGAAGATAGTTTAATATAAAACTTCATCACCTGAATAATGACAACTTAGAAGTAGTCACACTGGTTACAGAGAATATCTTTTAACTTGAAAGAGAAGGAAATAGCCATAGTTTTATAGAAAACTAGTTCTTATTTTATGATATTAGAAATGGCAAGGTTTTGGGGTTTTTTTGTGTGTGTTTTTACTGATTCTGTCTTACGAGAGTTAGTTGAAAAATAAATGCATCCCCACTTTCTGTATAAGAAGGCAAATTTTAGTCTAGAAATTCAATTCAGTTCATCACTTTTGTACCCAAATGACACATTACCATACATCCATAAGGCTTTTATCTTTACTAAGAGATTCTTTATGCACCTGTTGTATTTTGACCAAAATGTGTATAAATCCCCTGAAGTTTTATGACACTGATACAGTAATGGTTTTAAATATTTTCAGTTACTTGGAAAATAAAAGAAAACCCTTAATAAATAAGCATTAGCAGCAGTTCAGAGGTTCTGATTGTTTTAACCAAAACATCAATTATTTCAAATCCTCTGCTGATGAGAACGTAGTAGCTCTCACTTGATATATCAAAGTAATTTGTTTTTCTGTTTTATAATCCCATAAATGTCATCATTGTTTCCAATAATTACCTGATTGTTTGATTTGTTGTCAATATTCCTCTTTGAGTCCTATGTGTCTATTAGGGAATCAAGAGGTATTGTTTGCCTCCGAAGATATATACTAAAGATGACACAGTGTCTCCAGGAGGAAATAAAGTAGTCAAGTGTCCTTTCCTTCTCTGATATAATTCCTAAAATTATAGAAAGTGAAGATGATCCGGTACACATCACCCCCAACTTGACCATTAGCTCTTCCAGCGAATCCTCAGAGTGGCATAAGTATGTAAGAACATTTTCAACAGCTACACCCAGAGGGTTCTAATTAATGGATCAACGTCAACTCAGATCTAGAATCCAGCATCATAAGGACTCTACTCTGGGTTCTGTTTCAATATTTTATTCAATGTTGTGCATCAGAATATAGAGAGGATATAGAAAAATTTGTAAAAGGGAGAACAGATGTATTAGATGACTGAATCAAGTAGTTGAAAGCCAGAGCTATTTCTGATAAAAAGAAATTGAAATAAACTTAAAATGAGGTAAATAAGCCCAAAATAAGTCCAAAAGAACAGTTGTTTTGTACAGAATGGGAACAATGTAGCTTCAAAGCAATACAGAAAACTAAGGCTTAGGGATTTTAGTCTTTAGAAAGGTTAATTTGAATCAACAGTAAATGGAATAATTGTTGAATGACTGAATGAATAAATGTAGTGCAGTATCAATGGGAGGTGAGAGGGAAGGGTGGAAGGGAAGTAGGGGAATAGAAGGAACAAAGGAGAGGAAAAGACAGGGGAGGAAAGGAAGAAGAGAGGAAAATACACATAAGGAGATGCAAAAGCCCACTGTGTCTATGTTAGCCCAGACCACCCTTGAAGGATTGTAGCACAAGTCTGAATACACTGATCACATTCAGGAGGGACTCAAGAAGTACAAAGAATCAGATCAATAACATCCAAGAACTTCTCAAAGTTATTGAGCACATCTAACGTGGAGATCTGATCATCATGTTAAAATATCATAAGAACTTTAATAGGAAAAAGAATTGCAAGCATCGGGTTTGACCTCAGTGGTTACATGGTGGATAGACAAATGGAAGGCAGCAACACTTCCTTGTCAAAGTTCTCCAAGGACAAAATGGCCCAGCCTGGGAGCTCTGACAACACTTTCCAGATGCTGGAGTCCTGATTGGAAGATCCTTGGCAAGACTTTCACAAAACTAATTCAACCATAAAACAGGTGTTAGGACTAGATAATCTTTGAAAATTCCTCCAAACCTCAAGATTCAATATTCAAGCATTTTTCTGTGGTGAAAATTAGATTCTTGCAAAATATTTTTCTCTTATAAAGACGATGAAAACAAATAGCCTCAGGGAGGTGAAGCAAGTCTTCAGGAAACCCTAAGAGACTTCTTTACTTTCTTGCTTGTTTGTTCTTTAGAGAACTAATCTCCTTCCAGGAATGTACTAATATCTCTTTGTTCTTTGCTAGGCTGACCAACTTTGGGAATTTGTGCACAGCTCACTTTATCTTGCTGAATAAAATAGTCTGTCCTGCATTCTTCCTTTCTGAGAAATCCCTATTCACTTTCATAAATTATATGAATAGATCTGAAGCATACTTTACTTTCAATAGAGACTATTCCCAAAAGCAGCCTGAAACATGCCAAACATCTGTTCCTGCACACAGTTCAATACATGATATTGATATGTATTATTGCTGGGTGAATTCTGAATACAAGGCCAATTTAGCACGCTACTAGACAACTCCCTCCTCCCCTAAGCCCAGCTACAGAAAACTTAAGGGGTTCAGAATATTTCTAATACTTGCCTAAGAAGCAGGAGAATTTGCTAAAATAGAAAATGCACTAGTAGTAGTAGTAGTAGTAAACTTCCAGTTTAATATCAATTAGATATACAGACTAAAGTGTGATGTGTATATCTAATTTAATAATTTAAGTTATATATATATAAATATTTTGAGTACCCAGTATACTTACAGCATTCAAAGATGTTGCTTTCTAAACTGTGAATTCATGGATATTTGGAGTTTTTGTTAAGAGAATATGTGATAGCCCATCTTTTAATCATTGGATGTAATTATTATTAATGTTGGTACAAAATGAAAGTGAGCATAATCCATGAATCTTGAATTACTTCCAGTCATCTACAAAGGCCTCTCCTGTACACTTGCAGATTCCTAACCGATATGTTCACAAAGACCCTCAGGGTAAATTCAACTTCATTGCTACCTAGGGCTTTGGGTCCAAATGCCCCTCTGGTCTCTTTCCCTGGTGACATGGCCTGGACCTCATGTGAGCCTGGCAACTGGTTCCTGCTCCTTGGGCTCAAGATTAATTTAAAAACAGGCTCAGTAGCAAGTTTTTTTATTTCTTTTGCAAGCTCCACTCTGATTTTGGTCCTAACAGAGTCATTGCCCTGGCACAGGTAACATCTGCCCAGAGGAGGCAGGTTTTCCTAACCGATAAAGTTGTGCTATCTACCAGTTCCGTCTAATACAGTAGATACTAGTCACATGAGGCTATTTAATTAAAATAAAAATTAGTTTAATTAAAATTAAATAAAATTAAAAGTCCAGTTCCTCCATTGTGCTAGCTACATTTCAGTTGCTTGGTAGCCATGGTGTACACATTCCATGGGATAATACTACTCTAGGATTCCCTTTTGTTCTTTTTTTTTTTTTCTTGTACCCAGGGGCACTTCATTATTCAGCCACATCCTCAGCCCTTTTTAATATTTTATTTAGAGGCAGGGACTTGCTGAGTTGCTTAGTTAGGACCTTGCTAAGTTGCTGAGGCTGGCCTTGAACTTGCCATCCTCCTGCCTTAGCCTCCCAAGATGCTGGGTTTACAGATGTACATCATTGCACCTGGCTCCCTTTTATTCTTGACCAGGCAAATTCTACCTTTAAGAGTTTGGCAGACTTCATTTCCCCTGAAGATCAGGGTGTGCTAATATTTAACAATGTAGTCATTTGTCAAACATGTATCAATTCCTTGTCTGGCTATTGAACATATAACCATGGGCAAAACAGATATAGTACCTCCTATCACCAAGCCTGCTTCTAGTGGGAAAACCAAGAATAAGCAGGTCAACAGCTGTTGGGAAAGATTATTTCAATTGTGAACTTTAATGCTAGTTTATCTCCCTTTTAGGCTTATTATGACAAGATGCTTTGTTTCACGCAGGCAAGGCCAAGCCCACAGCAGCCGGCCTATTTCTCTTCATATTCTGCAATGGAAGTCACTGAAGGCTTTAGGTTTTACTTGAGTTTAGTCTTTCTTCTGCCTTTGATTCTTTAGAACTTTTGCTCACAGTTTAATTCTTTCCTGCCCTTGATCCCCTCTTAAAAGTTTCTCTAGAATTTATGGTTTTGATTATCGCAGTTTTAAATGTGACTCTTAGCTATTTATATTCCCAAACACTACAACCAATCATTAAACATTCCCTTTGGAAAGATCCCACCCCACCAGCTCCTGAATCTTGCCATTAGATTTTCAGAATCTCTCTTGAACTTTTACGGTTCTTCCTTTCCCGTTAGGCCATACAATCTAAGCTGTCATTTCTCATACTTGAATTACTAAACAACCTCCTCAAAAGAATTAATATCTCAATTTCTCTCCCTTACAACTGATCATGCACTTGAATCATGATTAATCTTAAAATAGTTTCTCATTGCCCCTCTCTGCCTTCTCTGCAGGGGAGCAACTCTCCTGCCAGAGTCCTTTACTTCCTGAAAATAGTGCCAAGTTCATCTCTACCCCTCTCCCTTGTCAGAGGTAATTCTTGGGTGGCTAGCCAACCACTTTCTACATGGGTGCTGAAACCATGGGAGACACAACAGATGATAGCCTCGCAGCCCCATATCCTCTGACCTTACCTATCTGCAGTCACAGCTTCCAAACCAGCATCATATCAAGGAACATCAACACATAGCCAAGTTCATTGGAGCGAGGGCTGTCATGGTTGGAGTAGCCAACTCTGGGGCTGGTATTGGGACTGTTCGGGGGAACCCCACCATTGGGATGCTAGGAAGCCTTCTCTGAAGCAATAGCTCTTCTTCTGTGCCATTCTGAGTTTGCTCTCTTAGAAGTCATGAGTTCCTCTGCCTGATGGTTGCCTTTCTCAACCTCTCCTAATGTGCAGTAGCCATGCCCACCTCCCACAGTTGGTATCCCTGTGTCTCATCTGCCCTCTATGTTCCCCTCCCTATACCATTGCAGGCAGCCTGGGGAAAGTAGTTGGCACAGAGGGAAGATAATGATTGTATTAATAAGAAAAAGTTCATGTTCTTAGCCCTATCCAGGAATCCATCATGCCTCCTTGTTATCTGTGGAATCAAGTTCCTTTCTCATGAACTTATACTTTTGTTATTAATATGACCATTTCATTTAGGAATAAAAATTAGAACCTCTTTGATCTCTGAAAATTACTTTAATTTCTCAGGAAAGGCTCAGGTAACATTATATACCTGCACATGTTTCCTCATTTTATCTTGTTAAAACTTTCCTAATCACTTTTTTCCCATGTTCTCCACTCAGTTTTACTCTTATAAATACACACAAAAATAAATAAAGAGGAAGAAAAGCTTTTAGAGATAATTTACTGAGTTCACTGACTCAAATGGGTGTTTTAAGAAGTACAAGCAAACTATTTTAGCATATTTTGGCCAATTTCACATACTGTTCCCATTTCTGTCTCACCCACAGGAAATCCATGTTACGACATTCTCCATAGGTTCTGAAGCTCAACAGCCTGGATTAGTCACAGAATGGCTTCCAGCTGGCAGCTTCCAGACTGACATCCATAAACTAAAAGCAGCCCAACTTTTGGTCAAGGGAACTCAAGTAGTTTTAACACTGGCAAAAATGATAAAAAATTAAAAGAGAAAAACCATTATGTTATTGTGTTATAAAACTAGATTTATTTCTCCTGGTTTAAAGGTCCAAATTGTAAAACTCTAATTTGAATTTATTAATACTCTTACAATATTCTTTGTTAGAATGCTCTAATCACCTTTTAAAAATCAACTAATTCCTTTCTCATGAGGGTTAAATATATAAAAGAAAATTCAAGGACCTTTTATTGTTATTATAACCGCTCTAGTAATCAAAGGAAAGGAGGTTTACTTCAGCTTTCTGACATATTTTATCACAGTTAAATTAATTCCTGTAGTCACAATATGCCCTAAATACAACTATAGAAGTTAACTGATGCTTAAAGTTACCAAAGTCCATACTGTTTTTACTTTTCCTCATAACAACTGTTTCTATTATCTTGAATGTACTGGCCCTCTGAGAGGCTATGCAAAGTTTTATATTTGTTACTCAGATTCCTTTAAAAATGCTCAAAATTAGAAATATACACATATGTATAGAAAATATGCATATATTAATATACATGTATGTATATAAGATATGTATATACATAAGCAATTTCCCTCTTCTAGATAAGACTAGACCATAATCAACATTTAGCCCATTTCCCAGTGCCATTTTACTGAAACTTCAGGTCATCAGAATTATCTTGTTGACTTAAAAGTGCACACAGGCATAAGTTACATCACAGGAAGCAGGAATGTATTTACTTGTGTTAAAATGATTCTGCGTTTGTATGACAATATTTATTTAACAAAGAGTAATATAGCACTTGCTATACTGGGTATTGTTCTAAGCATTTTATAAATATCAAATTCATTCAGTCCTCCAAACAATCCTTTGAGTTAGGCAGTATCATTATCCCCAGTTTATGAATGGGAATACTGCACATAGAGAGCTCTGGTGTCTTGCCCAAGTCCCTAGAACCAGTAAATGGCAAAGGCAGAGTTGAACTTGAGAGTTTGGTTTCAGAGTCTGAGCTCTTAAGCACTCTAGTAGGTCACCTATAATATTCAAAATTATTTTTGTATTTAGAATACAAAAATGAATCATAAGGGTGTTAGAGATTTTAATCATGTGAAAAATTATCCCTTTGAGGTTGGGTATGGAGCTCAGTGGTAGAGGTCTTGCCTGGCATGTGCAAAGCACTGGGTTCAATCACCACAACTAAGGGGGAAAAATACAACTTCGAGATCAGAGACCACTTTGTGGCTCCCTCACACAGACATCCAAGGTCTTCCGATCCTCGTCCCATTGACTCATGTAATCTCTGGCTGTGCATTCCCCTAACTCTGTGCTTTCTCCTATAGCAACACCTACTATGATTTTTGCACATTAAACATTAAGTTCTTTAGGGGCAGGGAACATATCTTTTCCATAGTTGTATCTCTAAAACCTGAACAGATAAAACATGGTTATAAATTGCCCAGCAGCCAAAGAGTTAAATTGATTTCTTATTAATTTAAACACTTAATAGATTTTGCAGGGCGTAGTGGCACACATCTGTAATCCCTGCTACTTGGGAGGCTGAAGCAGGAGGATCATGAGTTCAAAGCCAACCTGAGCAACTTAGTGAGACCCTAAGCAACCCAGCAAGACCCTGTCTCTAAATGAAATATTTTTTTAAAAGAGAGAGAGAATTTTTTTAATATTTATTTTTCAGTATTCGGCGGACACAACATCTTTATTTTATTTTTATGTGGTGCTGAGGATTGAACCCAGCGCCCCATGCATGCCAGGCGAGCGCGTTACCATTTGAGCCACATCCCCAGTCCCCTAAATGAAATATTTAAAAGGGCTGGAGATGTGGCTCAGTGGCTCAGAGCCCCTGGGATGAATCCCTGGGTACTCCAAAATAAAAATAAATAAATAGATATTTTTCTTCTTTTTACCCATAGGAATGGGCACTGGTTTCGATTTTAAAATTAGCCAGTGTCTATAAATAATTGTGTGACTTAAAGGCAATGATATTGCAGGAAAATACAATAATGACTAGCCTACCCCATGTTGGCATGGAGCTTTCAAACTTTGGGGGATTTTGAACTTAAGACACAAAAATCCCAAAAGTCCCTTATTTGAAGAAGTGCCCGCACAGGTGCACTGAACATTTCAAGTTGAAAATCAAGGAATATGTACCAAGCTACCACAGCAGAACACTTGCAGCCAAACCTCATAGCATCCTCTCACAGCCAACTAGCACACTGCTCTCCACAAGAAATTATGTCATGGCACTTTGTGAAAAGGATATCAAAACAACTTGTCAGTTTAACAGAGGATTTAGATACACCATGAGAAACCTTTCACACACCACTTTAAGCATTCCCAGCAAAACTGATCTAAAAGCCCTTAAGGAACAATAATTTAAACCTAACTAGACTTATTAGCCAACACAAACTATAACTTTTCTAAAATATATCCTGTTTTGATAAGTGGAAGACTTCCATTATAAATGTCCTACTAATTCCTGGAAAATAAAATTCTGCAGAGAAATCGTGATTTATTCGCTTTCATTCAGCAATATCCACTTGTCAAATTGTTAATTGCATGCCCATTTTGTGCAGGTATGCTAATGGGTATATTTATATGAATAATTTTTCTGCCAGCAAAGCCATATTTTTTAATTGGGTTAATAATTCCCAGATTTTTGTTAAATTCAATGGCAAAGACAGTGAGTGCTTAGCAGAATTTTAGTTGACATAAGTAATTATTTATTTCATCTGGGATGCCAGGAACATGCATAGGTATGTGTCAGGTTATACCTATGTAGTTTGTATTCTTAGTAACTGTTTTTTTTTTTTCCTAATTTGGCTAGTCAATTCACTCAAATAGTTAAAATTGGCTTTGGCACTTAGAAGAGCCAGTAGGTTCATAACGAGAGAGATGAATTGTTGTTGGAAGACCAGTTCCCTCCTAAACCATAAGCTCCCATGGATAAGAACCTTGACTTTGGTAGCCCTGAGGCTTGATGTATTTCTGGGCAGATTGTGCATCAGTATGCAATTGTTTGAATAGATGGATGACACCACTTAACCTAGTTCCAACACATAAAACTATGTTCTATCTATAAAAATTTCCAGAAGTACCAGACATGAAGATGGTCACTTGATCATTACTCTTACCATATTAATCCTTGCTAAATGCAGAGATCAAACGAAAACTCTTAAGGCACAATAATGACACAAGCTACAACTTTATCAATAACTATTAGTTTCAGTTACATTTCCTTAATTCTCCTCACCTTTAATCATGGTTTTTCCACTTTTTTTTGTTATCTTTCAGATTATTCTGAGTATTAAGCTAGAGGTTAACAAGATAATAAATTAAAACTCTGCACAATTATTCAAACCTAGCTCCCTTTTTTAAACTTTGATAATAAGATGAAATCAATGCCTCCGAGGCCTTCTACTCTTTATGCTTGTCATATTTCCCAACTAAGCCCCCAGAGAGACCAGGGATGATGAGGTTACTATCTTTCTGTATTGCCATCCTTACGACCTGACAAGTTGCATACTACTGTGCCCACTCCAGGGACATGTTCAGTAAAGACAATAAACTTCTGCAAAAATGAGGGATAGGAGGGCAGAGAAGAGTATCCAAAGCCCTCTGCTGGAAATTTGAATTAAAGTGCCCGTGGGAAGTAAATTATTCTTCTTTCCTCTCCCCATCTCAATCACTGTCATTAAATTATGCATAAATTTCATGAGTGCCTACCTGATAAGATGGGCATTATGTAATATTCATGTGTCAGACACTTGTTTGCCAACCAAAGAGCCACTTGCTGGCCCAGCCACATTCCTCTATGGTTAGAACCATTAAATGCTGATCCCTTGCTTCTCTTGCAGTTGGGGATAGATCTGAAACCATCTGTGATATATATATATATATATGCAAAATCCAGCAGAGGGTTTCTCAAAAACATTTTGTTGTCTTGACTTCAAAAAAAGAAATATGACTGGCATTGCCATTCCCCTGCTTCTTTCTGTCCTGAATATGATACTCAGCCCTGCATCATGCATTTTATAGCCACAAAGCAACAAGAATTAAAATGAAATGCCAACTCAATGGGGACAGTGGAACCAAGGTTAAAATACAATGTTCAAGCAACTAAACCAGCATGAGCAATTCCAGTTCCTTGCCTGCAGAAAGCTTAATGTGAGAAATTTAAAAAGACATTTTGTTTATTTAAGTTATTGTTATAAGCTTCCAACTGAGATTCTGGCTCAGATGGTCATTTAGTAAACATTTAATATGGTATTGAATCCTGGTTCTGCCTTTTACTGTGTGACTAGTAAGTATGAAACTTCTCTAAGCTTTAGTTTCTCATCTTTAAAATGGGTGTAAGCATAATTACTACCATAGAATTATTATGAGAAATATAAATTGATGTATGTAAAGTACCTAGTATTGGATTTGACATACAGTATTATTCTCAACCATAATGACACACTCCTAGGGCTAGGAATGAAGCATACAGTAGAGAGCTTGCACAAGGCCCTGGGTTTGATCCCCAGAACCATACACAGGGAAAAAGACACTTTAATACAAAAATATTAAGAAATATTTTAAGGTAAATGTTACTTCTCCTCCCCCAAATAATTGCATATAAAAATTAAACATTTTGGGCCAGGTTGGCACACACCTGTAATTCTAGAAGGTTGGAGGCTGAGACAGAAGAATTGCAAGTTTGAGGCCATTCTCAGCAATTTAGTGAGGCCCTATGCAACTTAATGAGACCCTGTCTCAAAAAATAATAATAATAATAAAGGGCTGGGATGTGACTCAGTGGTTAAATACTCATAAATTCAATCCCTGGTACCAAAACAAACATAAAATTAAGTATTTAGTATGATATTGAATTAAATTCTTTATATAAAATAATTCCTGTTTTATATATGTGTATGTGACAATGTGGATATACATGTTGTAGGTCCAAGCAATGTACAATTAGCATTAAAAAGTACAGATGTATTCATGTGATTAAATTAGGTGGTAAAATATTAACTAATAATTAGCTGCATGGTTTATCTTTTTACATGGTCTTAATTATGGTCACAGAATAAGAAGCATTTCTTCCAGCAACAGGATAGACTTAAATGTCTGGCAAGACCCCCAAAGTATCACCATCCCACCTCAAAACCCAAGACACTTAGAATCTTTAGTGTTTTAGCTATTAGGTTATTTTCAGGACATTCTACCACTCTCTTGGATCACTGGAGGAAACAGCAGATTTCTGTTTTTTGTTTTGTGTTGTTTTAGCCAGAAACATTTTAGCTTCACTTCAACAAGATTATTATTCCAAATGTTTCTCTTTGGAAGCTTATCCTACAAGGCCAGTAAAAGGCTGTGTTCCCAAGACTAAAGATTTTCCATTTATAGCTTTCCATTAAGCCTATTAAAGGTAGGTATTTATACCAATTAAATATTTAAAAGGGAGGCTCTTTTATGAAATATCTTTTTATTAATTCAAAAAGAGATTATAATTTATACTTCTAAATCCTATTTAAAAGGAATTGAGTTGAATTACAATAAGACATAAATAGATTAAGATTATTAAAATAAGTCAAAACATACAAAAGCACTGAAAAAGAGGATATAAATATAAAACTCATCATAGTTAAAATCATGCAAAAACTTAGCTCTGAGGTTCCACTAGACTACAGCAAAAATGGAAATACAATCGATTAAGCAATTCTTATTATTTTATAGAAAATGTCTATAACACTTTTATATACTAAGTATGGTCTTGATATTAAACTCTAATAGGAATATCTCATGGTCCTTTCTTCAAGAAAAATTAAGTTTCATAATACAATGTTTTTGTCAGTGACATTCAGTGGCTGCTTTGAACTTCAGTAAGAATCAAGAGCATGACAATAGACCAGCAATTTAAAAATTATTTTTAGCTATGAAACCTGGAAAAAATCTTATGTAGTATCTCAAAATACAAAATAGATAAATAAGAAATTCTCTGATTAAAGCAGAGTTAAAAGGCCTGAAGCTACTATAACCACTGATTAGAGAAACTGGGTAAGGAAAATAACTGTGTAGCCAATGAACTTATCATATGGTCTTATTTAGTTAAGAATATAAAGAATGCAAATAAAACACCCTCCAGCTCTTGTGCTCTCCTCATATGATTGGGGTGAGGCAAGGATGTCTTCTCCCATCACTTCTATTGAGCATTGTATTAGAGGTCCCAGTCAGTGCAATAAAGTAAGGAGAAAAAAGGTATGGCACACAGATATGAAAGGAGGAAGTAAAATTACATTTATTTGCAGACAACACAACTAAGCATGTAGAATATCTTAAGAATCTGAAAAAAAGGGGCTGGGGCTGGGGCTCAGTGGTAGAGCACTTGCCTTGCACATGTGAGACACTCGGTTCCATCCTCAGCACCACATAAAATAAATAAATTAGTAAAACAAAGGTAATGTGTTCATGTTCAATTAAACAAAAAGAATCTGAAAAAAATTCACTAGAACAAATAAGTTAACTGAGCAAAGCAGCAGGATATAAGACAGATATAAGATTAATGTGTACACATTACTTGTATTTCTATATATTAACAATAAGCAACTAGAAATAAAACAAACACATTCACAATTGCATCAAAAAGCCTGAAATACAAAGGAATGAATTTAACAAAATGTGTGTATAGACAAGTGCACCAACTCTATAAAATAACACTGAGAAAAACTTTCAGATTTATGTTCTTCTTTAATTCATGTAGTAAAACCCTAATGTCCAATGTGATGGTATTGGAGATGGGAACTTTGACAGTTAATTAGACTTAGGTGAGGCCATGAGAATGGAAGTCTCATGAGGGATGAGTGCTCTCACAGAAAGACACAAAAACTGGTACATGCTTGTGCATTCACTCACATGCTCTTTCTATCCAGATGTGCATAGAGGTCAGGTAAATATACAGTAAGATGGTAGCCATTACAAGGCAAGCCAATTAAAGGCTTCAGAATAAAACTTACCCTATCAGAATCTTGATCTTGGACTCCTCATGCACGAGAACTGTGAGAAAACAAACTTCTTGTTTAAATCACCTAGTCTATGGAAGCCTAGGATGATTAAGAGATACATCATATTCACAGATCAGAAGACTCAGCATTGTTAAGAGTTAGATATAAATTCAATCCAAACTGTTTTATGAATCCAGTTTAATCCCAAATAAAATCCCAGCAGTTCCATATGATGCAGGCACTTCACTCCTAGGTGTAGACCCTAAATCATTGAAAACAGGGGCTCAAAAGACATTGGATCACCGAATCACAATAGCTCAAAGCTGTAAACAATCCAAGTGACCATAAGCAGATAAATGGATAAACAAATGCAGTATATAGATGCAAAAAAAGGAATATTATTTGGTAATAAGAGGGAATGAAGTTCTGATTCATACTACAGTATGGATGAATCTTGAAAACATTTTGCTAAGTGAAATAAGTCCAACAAAAAAGGAAAATACTGTACTATTTCACTTATTTAGAGTAGGCAAATCATAGAGACAAAGTAAATTAGAGATTACTAAAGGCCAAAGAAGAGAATTTATTGCTTAGTAAGGGCACAGAGATTTGTTTGGGGCAATGGAAAAATTTGGAAGTAGTGGTGATACTGAAAATGTAATTAAGGCAACCAATTTCTATACCAAAAGTGGTTAAAATGGTAAATACAATTATAATAATTTTTAAAACTGTATTTACAAAGCAAGATCCTAGGAGGCTTTTTTCATAGAAATCTACAAGTTTACCATAAATTATAAATGAAAGTATGAAGGACCTAGACTAATCCAAACCATTTTGGGGAAAAAAAAATGAATGAATTTGAAGGGTTTACAATACCTGATCTGAAAACTTACTAAAATATTACAATAATCAAGATAGTACAGTACTTGTGTAAAAGTAGATATATAGATCAATAGAAGAGAAAAGAACATCGAGAAGTAGACACATATATGGTCAATTAGTTTTTGACAAAGTACCAAAGTGATTCAATAGGAAGAAGAGTCTTTTCAATGAATACTATGGAACAGCTGGATATGCACATGAATTAATGAACTCTGACCTTCCCTCATATCATACACAATAGTAACTCAAAATGGAGCACAGACCTAAAAGTAGAAACTAGAACTAGAATCTACTAAAAGGAGAAGATTTTGCAAAGCCCAAGTTGGTGAATTGTATCACTATACCAATTGCGACATACATGAGACAAATAACTTGTATCCAGGGTTTAATGACCTTCAGCTTAATAACAAGACAAAAACACATTTTAAAAAATTGTCAAAAGATTTTAACAAACACTTCACCAAAGAAATACAAAGGTCCACTAAGTATATCAAAAAATGTACAATTACATGAGTCATCAGGAAAATGCGAATTTAAAGAACATTTAGATACCATTACAAACACATTAGAGTGGCTAAAAGTAAAAAGTCTAGGACAGGTGGAAATCTCATAAAATGCTGGTAGAAAAAATAAAATGGCACAAAGACTTTGTAAAGGAGTTTGGTAGATTCTTACACAGTTAATCACATTTCTGCCGCATGCCCTAACAATCCCAAGTGTAATGACATTATGTGTCTACCCCACAAGAATATCTGCAACAGATTTATTGATGATAGTCAAAAACACAGAAAAAACTATCCATCAACATGTGAACTAATAATCACACTGTGAAACATCCATTTAATGAAGTACTACTCAGCAATACAAAAGAATAGAGTATCATTACTCTTGTATTCTTGTACTCTTGAGATGAACTTCAAACACATTTTTTTCCTGAGCAAAGGAAGAAATAAACAATATATCATTCCATTTATATGAAATTCTAAAAACAGACAAAACTAATCGGCAGTAACAGAACACAGATCAGTCAGTGATTGCCTGGGGTTGTGGCTGATAGGTTTCTACAAAGTGACACACAAGCACATTTGTGGGTGATTGGAAATGTTCTATAACTTGATAGTGGTAATAGTTACAGAGATGTATGTACATATTTGTCAAAACTCATTAAACTCTATGACTTAGAACAGGCATATTTTAAGTGCATATCATGTCTCAATAAAGAAGGTTTTAAAAGTGGAAATAAAGGGGCTGGGGCTGGGGCTGGGGCTGTAGCTCAGTGATAGAGCCCTTGCCTAGCACGGGTGAGGCACTGGGTTCAATCCTCAGCATCACATAAAAAGTAAATAAATAAAGTTATAGAAAAACTTTTTAAAAAAAAGTGGAAATAAATCTATGCACCCATTACTGAATCTATGTATTATGTACTCATTTGGGTTATGGCAAAATGAATCATCAAAGTAACACAACCCAGCTTATCCCCAGATAAACCAAAGTGGGGTGTGAATTGAGGATAAGCAGAATTCCCAGTAAAGGGCCACACTAAGGCGCATCTCTCCTTCATACCCAGCCAGGAAACATCCACATTCTTTTCTACTGGCAATATACATAACCCAGTCTAAACAGTCGAGAAAGACTATGCAACATCTTCCTCCTGAAAGAAATCAACCACTCTTGGCAAGAAGTTCCAGAGATAGGACTTAGAAAACTGCTGCTATATCTAGCTCTCCAGAAGCATATTCTTAGTAACCACTTTGTAAAACATCCATGCACTCTCATCACCTTTGGGGCCTCCTGAAGAAGGACAGCCCTCTAATTCTCAGGGCCCCACCTCCAAGGTGTTCCCTTAAGAATCTGTCAACATAACTAAAGTGGTGGTCTATGTATTCTTCTTTATTCCAATATAAATTCATCCTGCAGCTTTTCTATATTTCTTAATAAAATTCATTTTCTCTTGTGATCTTATAGGCAACTACTAACTAATACTGGTACTAATACCATGACTCTCAAGCATTGCATGTTCTTAAGTCAAATCAACATAATCTGTAAGGAGACTAGAATCAAGGTCTAAAATCTGTATTTTAACACCTCCTTTGTGATTCAGATGCACATAGAGGCCTTCAAACTTTGGACAAATGCTGTTCTGATGGCTCACTGTTTCATTGCTCTGCCAGAGACACTTAACATTTTAGTCATCCAATTTGGGTTGGAGTTATGTGACTGACAGGCTAGATCATACCAAATAAATAATCAAAATCAAATGAGTCACCACACATTTTCTACAAATTGTCTCTCATGAAGACATAGCATAATTTTTGCATGGACCAATACATAACTGATGGCTGACCTTTGTTTTTGTTAAACAAGTGTTAAATGCAAGTGACACTGATTCTACAAATAGCAACATCCTAGGAAAACAAGAGTCTTTATACTCGACTTCTACAGAATGGTGACAAGGATTGCTTAAAAAAAAACGTGAAATAGTTTGTCACTATAGATGAAATTTCTTCTGAGAATAAGTGTGAACTCTTACAGGTGGCATCCAGATGGAGAATTACTCCTTCTCCACCCACATGAAGAAAGTCTGTAAAACCTCTTCCACAACACCAGAAGAAAGGAAGGGCAATTTGAGCCAAGGAATTTTGCAATTTGTGCATTGGAAGAGTATGGCAACTTTTTGGAGCACTCCATATTATGTGTAAATGTGTAGTGTCAAATAGAAAAAAATAACTAAACTACAGAAATTGACTTGATGGAGAAGTAATCTGTCAAAGTCTATATTTCAAACAATGGTAGAAAGATTGACAATTTTCATCCTTATATCTGCTTTTGATCTTAAAAATGAGCAATCCAACCTGAGCCAGCATGAATCAGCCCTGGATACAAAGACTGGTAAATGAAAGAGAACGAGGACCCCAACAGAGAGAGGATCCAACTGTGACCAGCCAGAGAAACACTAGTAGCCTCTTGTGGTCAAGGGTCTCAGTAATGTTTTGAAAGTTAATCCCAGAACAATATTCACATATGTCCATATCGATGTATTTATAGTCTTCTTTATATAGACCTAAGTTAATTAACAATTTAGTTCAAATGGAGCATTTATTTTACTAGGAGGGGCCAGTGGAGCTCATTTGCAATAAATCCTTTAAGGACTTTATAAGCACATGCATTATTTTTAAAAAGGTATTCACACTAGGTGAATTAATCAACAATTATAATAATGATCAGATATAAACACCTCTTTTTACTAGTGGTTCTTCAAAGGTTTTTAAAGAAATGCACTATGAATGCTTTATTCTAATAAATTATATGAATACCAATTTGATTAAACAAGGTCAGGATCAAGATGATTAAATAATAAAATTAAAAAGAAAGATTGCAAAAAGAAGGAAAGTGAGGGTCATAAGAGATGGTCATAAGAATACCATCAATAAAATTAAAAAAAAAATAGTAAAATCAAAGAACAGAATAGACAAGGTTGAAGACAGAATTATTGGCAGAAAAAAAAAACCTGAGAAAATTACAGCCAAAGCAGTTAAAAATACAGAGACAAGAATAATTGTTAAAATGTGAGATATATATATAGATCTATCTATCTATCTATATCTATATCTATATCTATATATCTATATATATATCTATATATATATATATACACACACACACACACAAAAGACAAAAAGGATAAATAAATACAATATAAAAAGGATTAAAAGACATAGTACAATGTTTTTTTTTCTGATTTTTAAGGGAAAAATAAATGTATAGATGAAAGGGCACATGAAATTCCAGGAAAATTGATGAACAGTGATCATATGTAAGAAAGATCTTTGGCTAGGTTATTTTCCCCAACACTATGGTTTGTATAAGTGTCTTTCGCAGGTTCTTGAGTTGGAGGCTTGGTCACCAGGGTGGTGCTATTGGGGAGGCAGTGGAACCTTTAGGAAATGGGGCTGGTAGGAGGTCATGAGGTCATTGGAGGTGTGACCTTAGGGGACTGTGGGGCCACAGCTTCTTCCTTTCCTTCATTTGCTTCCTGGCCATGAAGTAAGCAACTTGCTCTGACACACACACTTCCTGCCTTCCAGAACTCCTTGCCAAAGGACTAAAAAAGCAATGTATCCTCTCAGTCATAGACTGGAACTTCTGAGACCTTGAGCTCAAAATAAACCTTATCACTTCATAAGTTTATTGTCTCAGGAATTTTGTTCTAGTGACAAAAAAAATTGACTAAAACACCCAATTCCAAGGATAAAGAAAAATGACTTAGCTATCAATTCCTGCTATCCATTCTTCTACCTATCCATATAAACAGAGTTCCAGAATAAGAACCATCAAATTTATAATGATTATTTCTGGGAGTAGAATTTGATGCCAGTTATTACCATTTTTGTACTTTCCTCTATTGCTTATATATTTGTAATGAATGTATATTACTCTTATTAAAGAGATAAAATAATTATTAATATTTTCCAAAAAAAAGAAATGAAGGAAAAAGACTACTAATTTGCTAAGATACTATTTTACCACTTTCCTAGTTACCAATCATTACAAAGGAAGAAGGAAGAAAAGGGAGGGAAGAAGAAGGAGAACAGAGAGGAGAAGATGTAAGGTCCATCACTCATTTTGTGTTGACTGCAAATCATATATGTGATTTCCCAGGAATTTCTGCTTATACCTGACATATTAGAATCTTACTGTCAGTAATTTGCCCTGATATTCATCTCTAATTTGAAGTATCTGAAAAAGAACTCTATATTTGTAGAGACCCAACTGTGCAACTGATTAAAAGAGGTCTGTATTCCATAAATATTTACATTCTGCTCTACAAGAGCAGAGAAACAACTTGAGGTGCCTGTTGCTTTCCCACTTGAACAGGCTCTACTCCAGAAAACAATTGTGCATCATTTTCTACATCTAATTAGCCTTTCCACCAAGTCTGGTAGAATGTTAACTCCCCAGAGACATAGGCGGTGCTTTCATTTTGTCCTGGATAATGTCTGACTTTATATGTGGAAGCACGAAAAATAAAGAACAAGATTTTCAGCCAAGTGATGGCTATGATGACATTGTTTAATCCCCCAAAGGCCAGGTTATAAGCTTTCTTAACCATGGATAATTTGCACTATGTTGCAGATCATAGTAACTCTGCCAAGCCCCACCTGCAACGAGTACCTATGATCTCATTTTACAAATACAGTTATATGTGATCTTCCCAATCACTCCCTTGCATTTCATTTAGGGCTTAGTAACTGGTTCACTCTACTTCTCCACCCCTACTCCATGCACTATTTTTAGTAATTCCTATATTCCTTGTACTCTTTTTCTCTTCTGTGCTTATTTCCCAAATTCAAACTCAGTTAAAATTCAACTTTCTATCTATTCCCTAACTATACCCCTGTAGCTGGAAGTGTCTGAAGAAAAATAGTCACTTAAGTTTTCTAATCTTGTGTAAACTTTTTAAAAACAATTTTTAATAAAATTCATTTTCTTAAAATAAATTTATGATCACTACTATGTTTGGATGAGTATACCCCAAAGTCCATGTGTTAAAGGATTGGTCCCAGGTGGTGCTATTGGGTGGTGGTAGAATCTTTAAGAGGAGAGGCATAGTGGAAGGTCCTTTGGTCATTGGAGGCATAACCTGGAAGGGTACTGTGGGACCCCAGTCTCCTTCTGTCTCTTTGTTTCCTGGTTCATGGCATAAGCAGTTAGTTAGCTCTATCAAATGCTCCTGCCATGATATGCTGCTTTCACCAGAGGATCAAAGTGGAGACACTTAATCTTGGACTGAAACCTCCAGAACCATGAAACAAATCTCTCTTCCTGAGTTAATTGCCTCAGGTATTTCATTATCATAAGAAACTGATGAATCCAACCACACTCTTAAGAAAAACTTCACCACCAACAGCATCTTTCTGTGTTTCAATACAAACTCATTTTCTGTCTCTCCCAAAGTTAACTTTACAAATTTTTCTCTCATCTCAAATCCTTGATTTCCCCCTCCTCCTTCTGCCCCTCTGGGCTGATGACCTTAACTTCAATTTCCCTAAAAATATAAAAGCAGAAGAAAATGTCCTCATCTTCCCATCACCAAATCCTCTAACCTAGTTTTTTATCTGACCCATCCACTCTCCCTTTTCTACTGATATGATGGAAGCAATTTTCTTGGTCCATGGAAATCAACCCTTCACAGTGTACTCATCCCATCCCTTCTCATATATTTAGAACTCTGCTACTTAAATTCTTCTCCTTTTCTGATCCCTCTTGAGATTTCCCCTTTTGACTGAATTTGAAAAGCAAACACACTTCTTCTATCTCATTTGTCCCTCCAGGTTCTGCCCCATTTTCCTGCTTCTCTACTTCCTCAACACATTGTTTAGTCAACTCTAATCAAGCTTCTGTCACCACCAACCCAAGTAGCTGTTCAAACCAAGGTCATTAACAGCCTCCAATTTGCCACATCCATCTCTAAATCACTGAACTTCTCAAAAGTGTTAATTTAATAAACAATAACTTTGTTCTCGAATTACATGCTTCCTTGGCTTCCAATGAAAGGCACTTTACTAGATAGTTCTCCTCCTAATTCTTTGGCTTTTTTCTTTTCATTTTCTGTTGCTGGCTCCTTCTCCTTTCAAGGTTAACTTTCTCCAGAGCTTGGTCCTTGGTTGTCTTTTCTTGTTCATATTTATTCCTCCCTAGATAATCCCATAGAGTTCCAAAGTATTCTGTAATGGCCAATATGCTGATGGTTCCCTGGTCACACATATTCACTGTAGTCCATATTCTATTCACTGTAGTTCCATATTCTATTCTATATATTCTATTTCCAGACCCTGTACTTAAGCTTAAAACTCTTAATGTCCTACCACCCCTATCTAACATCTCCACTTGAATGTTAAAGGCATCTTAAGCTAATGGCCAAAGAAAAACTCAGTTCTATCTCAACATATTTGAACCTCCTTCAATGACTTCCATCACAGTTACCAGCACCATCAATCACTGTCTTGCAAACCAAACATCTAAGTGTAATCTTTTTTTTTTTTTTAAGAGAGAGAGAGAAATTTTTTTAATATTTATTTTTTAGTTCTCGGCAGACACAACATCTTTGTTTGTATGTGGTGCTGAGGATCGAACCCAGGCCGCATGCATGCCAGGTGAGCGCGCTACCGCTTGAGCCACATCCCCAGCCCTAAGTGTAATCTTTAGTAAATAATCTTTGATTATTCCTTTTCTCTCAACCCTGATCAACACCTACAATAAATCTTGTCAGTTTTGCCCTCAAAATATGCTAAACCCAACATATGTAATAATTTTCAATGCTGTCACCTTCGTCCAAACTGCATTGTCTCTCACTTAGACAGCTGCGATAGCCTAATTATGAGTCACTCATCTTCCATTCTTGTCTCCCTATAATCTATTCATTAAACAGTCAAGTTGAATGTTTAAAAACATAGATTAGGGTGGATCTGCTGAAAACTATAATAGGGACCCACTAACTGGATGAAACTTAACTCCCTCATGGCCCACAAGGCTCCACATGACAGGGTTTTACCTTCCCACTCAACCTCATCTCCTGCTCACTCCTTTCCAGATACACAGATCTTTTGGCTCCCTTAAAGAAACCGAATTTCCTCCATTCAGGACATTTCCACTTGCTTTTGCCTAGAGTGTTATCCCCTAGTATCTTTATACAAATGCCATTCTTGTGGCATTCAAAACATTCTCCAATATCACTGCTAACAAAGAAGAATTGTCTGATCAGATTAGGCAAAGCATCCCCGCCCTATCCTACTAATATTCTTCTGTACTTTATTCTGCTTTTTTTCCCTTCATGATACTTTATATTGTCAAAGTTTAGATATTTAGTCTTTCTTTGTTTACCTGCTTATTGGTTACTTTTGCCAACATATGTAATCCTATGTTTTAACCCTTTGATTAGGGACTTTGCTGTATTTACTGTAAATGCCAAAACTGGTACCAGCCCCACAGAAAGTGTTTTTCCTGAATGACTGAACAAATGAATATCTGAAATATCTGAAAGAGATATTTCAATATATTTGATATATTGATATATATTTGATATCTCAAATATCTGAAAGAGATATTTCCTGAATGACTGAACAAATGAATGAATACTAAAGCAACCTATCTGTTGCCATGGAAAAACAGACTTTTTGACAGTATTTCATGATAATTAATCTGTTTTCTATATGGCACAGGATAAACCAAGTGATATTTCCATACAGGCAATGTTCATCTCGGTTATTTTGGTATTTTCTAGTGTCTCTTCTCTCTCACCGCAGGCATCAAGCATGTTCATGCTGTCCTATAGCTCTCCATGTATGCATGACCATTCCCAAGGCCTGTGCCTCCTCTAGAGCATCTTCTCCATGAAAGTAAGTGCATCATAATGGCACGTTGGCACAGTGCATAGTTTCTGAAATGTGGCTGTTTCTATACCCTATCAATTCAGTCTGCCCAACTTCATATCCCCTTTACCCTTTGAAGGAGAGTTCCAACATCATATTGAGTGCTAAAAATCTTTATGATGGTTTTAAATAAATATGGAAGCATAGCAGTAATGTTAATTTTATGTCAATTTGACCAAGTAATGAGTTGCCCAGATATTTGGTTAAACATTATTCTGAGTATGTCCCTAAGGATGTTTCTGAATGAGTTTAACATTTGAATGAGCAGAATGAGTAAAGCAGATTTTCCTTCCCATTGTATGTGCGCCTCACCCAATCCACTGAGGTCTGAATGGAACAAAGGCAGAGCAAGAGAGAATTCTCTTTTTGTCTAAATGTCTTGAGATTGAACATCAGTCTTCTCCTGTATTCAAATTCAGGCTGGAAATTATACCATCAGTTTTCCTGCTTCTCTTGGGACTGCTTATCTATTGTAATTTGGATCTGAAATGTCCCCTAAAGGTTCATGAGTTGAAAGATTGATCCTCAGTGCAGAGGTAGGGCTTTGGGGAAGTGACTGGATCATGAGAGCTCTAGTCTCATTAATGGATTAATACATTGATGGGTACATAATTAAATGGACTGTTGGGAGATGGTGGAAACTGCAGGAGACGGGGCTAGTTGAAGGAAGTAAGTCCCTAGGGATGTGTCCTAAATGGGTATATCTTGTCTCCAGCCCCTATCCCACTCTCTACTTTCTGGTTGTTGTGAGGTGGATAGCTTCCTCCACCATGTCCTTCTACCATGATGTTTCTGCTTTACCACAGATCTAAAAGCAATGGAGTCAGCTGACCACAGACTGAAGCCTCTGAAGCCATGACCCAAAATAAACCTTTTGGCTTGAAGTTGATTTTATCAGGTATTTTGTCACAGCAACAGAAAACTTGCATGCATTATACTCTTTAATCAAATAAACTAATCACCCCCCCCACACACACACACACACAATTTGTGTATACCCTATTCATTCTGTTTCTCTAGGAAGCCCTAATACAACAACCTTTCTTCTTTTCTTCCTAAGAAGATCTAGAATCAATTCTCTCAGTGTGGGATATACCTCACCAGTGTCAATTATTTCCTTTTTTTTAGTAAAAGACCCTCATTTTTTTGGCCCATATAAGTCTTATCAATTAGAGTAGGGGCAGAAACTGAGATCCTTTGTACAGATGCTCCCCAAATTCAACTGGGTTACATCCTGATAAACCCATTGTAAATTGAAGATATAGTAGGGTTTTTTGTTGTTGTTTTGTGTTTTTTTTCTTTTAATTAATTAATTAATTTGAAGATACAGTAAGTTGACAATACATTTAATACACTTGATCTCCTGAGCATCATAACTCTGCTACATAGTCCAGGCATCACTGCAAGGCTGACTGGAGCTACAGCTCACTGCCACTGACCAGCATCATGAGAGAATGTGCTACCACATAGCATTAGCCCAGGAAAAGACCAAATTTCAAACTTTAAAACATGGTTTCTACTCCACGTGTATCACTTTCACTCCATCGTAAGTTGAACTGTTAAGTTGGGACCCATTCTTTATGCAGCAGACTCCTATTTTCTCTGAGATTATTTCCAGTTCCTCCTTCTAAGAAAGGAAACACTCTGCAAACCCTTCATCCCTTTCTTTTCAAGATCATTATTTTTCTCAGATGATTTGAGCAATATTTGTAGATAAAATTAATAAAAAATAGTGGGTAAAATGGTGGAGATAGTAGGTGTTTTCACTTCTGGGAATGAGATGCCTGTTTTGTTTAATTATCGTTCATACCTGTTTTAAAATAGAGAATACATTGATTGTTCCTGACTATGGGACATATTTTTATCTTAATATGGGTAGTAAAAATATGAGAGTTTCTAGTGCCATTTTATGCTCTATTTCTTCAAAAATATTAATCTTCCCATAAGAAAACATTTTCTCCCTTAGGGAAGAATCATAGATTCTTCCCATCACTCTGCTTTACTTTATATTAATAACTTTTTTCATTAATTTTACTATTAACTTCTGACTTCTAGCAATGTTTTATCACTAGTGAGTTCTTTCAAACTACTATAGAGTAATATGGCAAGGATTAACATCTTAATAAAGGAGAATAACTTTTTTGCATTCTTAGAAAGTTCAGGGCCAAGATAATTTTCTTATAATTAGAGTTAGGAAAAAGCATTTCTGTGGCTTTTATAAAGACAACAAATGAACCCCTATCTTAAAATATGGTATAAAGTACCTCTTTAACTTAAATCCATATACAGATTGATAAAAGGACCCCAAGAAGATTATAGAACTCGGATGTCAAAAGGTGTTCCAATCTAGATGTCATTGTAACAAGAGCTACTGTTAAAGACCCTAACTCACAGTAGCTTCTGTGGATTTAACAAAGAACACTGCCAAGTATCTACACTGCCATAACACATTGCATTTGAACTTAAAGGAGTCACTTTGCCTAGTTCTTTTCAAATTGTAATAGGCACCCAGTTCTTGGAGATCACCCACACTGCTTGTCAGGATTAATTATATCTTTGGCTTTGTTCTGAAAGTATAAAGACAATGAAGCAAAGGAAAGACAAGCAAGCAAAGAAAACAAACTAAGAGGTATAGAGTCCTTACCAGTCATTTTCATTATTATCTTTCCGGAGAGACTTTAAAGATGTGTTTTATTGTATGTTATTCGGAGAGACTTTAAAGATGTGTTTTATTGTATGTTATAAAGAGTAAATGATTTTTGCTGGAATTTCTCATGTAGGTCTAAACATCTAACTAGGGTTAAATATAATCTTTTCAACATTAACATGATAGATAGAAAGACCTTTAACAATAACCCTCAAGATGCTCTACTTTGCATCTGACTGATTCAAGTAATTAGCTTCCTTTTAGAAGATCTTAGAAACTTTTGGACATAAGGACATGAAAGAGAAGAAAAACAGGCCCAAATCTCAACCATCTATATTTTAAAGCACATTCATGCTTATAAATACAGCACTATTAAAATTATACCTCATGCCTCAACACCTGGGTACTAAATTATTTGCAATGCATTTGTGAAAAGTATGTGCTGTTCTCTAAATAATTTGAAACTATTTACATTTTATGCTGCAATTTAATCTCTTAGTGTTTGTTCAGATAAACTATTAAAAGTAAAAACATTTACCTGAGCCTTGTTTTTTGTCTTGTAAAAGCACTTCTTCTTTATTTAATTTAAAGTTCTTATTTTTAAGCCAATTAGTACTACAAAAATATATACAAAAATTCTGTGAACATTTTAAAAACAGCCTCTGTTCCCAGTGATTATGAAGCATCAATCATTGGACATGAGGGCATTTCTTTCTATTTTCAGGCTGTCTCCTATATGGTGTGAGCAAAAATATATGCACTGTTCATTGAAGATTGCCTGCTTTGACTTTTTAGTCTTTTAAATATTTCTACCTGCATCAGTGCAATAAATCATTTATAAAACTCTCATTAGGAAGCATTATATAACACATGCCACTATCTCATCTAAAAATTCTAAATTATACCTTTCATTTGACTTCTTTCTTGTTTAAATTTACCAGGCTGAGTTTTGAGCCACATAGCTTTTCCTGAAATGACAGGGAAGACCAACGATGTAGAACTTATAGGTTTTCTTTCCCATCTCTGAACAAAATCAGTTTGACTTTGATTAAAGTGACTGACCACTGGGGGTTTGACTAAATTGACAGACTATTACCTTACTTATTAAGAAACCAATTTTTTCAATCTACAGGGTCAAACTGATTGTGTTTCAGATATGACCTAAAATGATATTTTTTAATCTTGAGGTTATCAGTCCAAAGCTAAAGAGTAAAATACTTCAAAACTGATATACTAAATCTCATTATCTATGACTACATAAATTGAGAATTTTTGTCATTTAAACCCATTCTCTGCTGAATTAGTTTCATAAGACACTAAAGAATTAATAGGTTTCTATTCATATATATATATATATATATATATATATATATATATATATATATATATATATATAGACAATGTCATGGGCACTACCTAGAATGACTTTCTCTACCAAGCATTGATGATACATAAAATATAAAACTGACTCTGTATTTGGTGCCAGCACAGAAAGACCTCAATATTGCTTAAATGACCCATTGGATGGGGCATAAAATAAAAATGGAAGCCTCATTATAAACTGTGTTCTTCATTTAGAGTGTGTTTTAAAAAAATTGAAATGAAAAAAAAATTTTACTTGACCAAAAATCATAGAGTACTGAAATTTTGAAATTTCAAGCCCTACTAATTTGGAATTGTGAAAAATATAGGATTTTTTTTTCTTTGTTGAAGTTTAGACTTGATTTAGTGTAGAGAGAAGTTATTATCTTTTTGGGTTTTTTAATTATTTGCTCAAGAAAATACAATGATCTTGACATATCATACATTTGATTCAAATAGGGCATGAATTCTCATTTTTCCATGTGTACAGATTGCAGGATCACATTGGTTATACATCCATGTATATACATACAGCAATCCTAGTGTCAGTTGTATTCTGCTGCCCTCCCTATCCTGCCCTCCCCTCCCCTCCCCTCCCCTCCCCTCCCATCACCTCTCTCTACCCATTCTACTGTGACACTTATCTTTCTCTCTTTTTTTTTCTTCCCTTCCCCCTCACACCATTGTATATGTATTTTGTGTAACCACGAGGGTCTCCTTCCATCTTCGGTGCAATTCCCCTTCTCCCTCCTTTTCCCTTCCACTTCTTTTCCTTGTTTCATGGTAATCTTCTTCTCATGCTCTTCCTCCCTACTCTGTTTTGAGTCACCTCCCTTATATCAGAGAAGACATTTGGCATTTGTTTTTTAGGGATTGGCTAACTTCACTTAACATAATCTGCTCTAATGCTATCCATTTCCCTGAAAATGCCATGATTTTGTTATTTTTTATTTCTTTTTGAACCCTTATAACATGGGCAGACACAAAGCCCAGTTTAGCATCTTTTATATCTTTTATATTTTCTAATGTTTGCCAGATGCTCTTTTAAAAAAAAAAAAATTATACCAGGATCAGTCTTCCTTCAAGAAAAACTACTAGGCCAAAATTTAATAATGTCATTTTCATCACATTATATTTATTTTTATAGTTTCCTTCTGTTTGTAGCAGAAGATAGTGGTTTCTATTTGCAGTACTAATACAAAGTTTTCTTTAAATAAATTTATATTAGAAAGTAAATCAATTTAAAGAACATATTGAGTAATAACTATAAAGGTGGCAAACATGTCAAAACACACAAAAGTAGTAAAAATGGCTCGATGTCAGGAAGTAACTACATATAAAACCAAGGTATTAAGCCAGGCATGGTGACGCATTCCTGTAATCTCAGCAGCTCAGGAGGCTGAAGCAGGAGGATCATGAGTTCAAAGCCAGCCTAAGCAATTTAGCAAGGCCCTAAGCAACTTAGCAACACCCCATCTCAAATAAAAAATAAAAAGAGCTGGGAGACGTTGCTCAGTAGTTAAGCACCCCTGGGTTCAATTCCTGGTACCCAAAACAGATAAACAAACAAATAAATAAATAAAGCCAATGCATAAAAACTCATATACAAAACTGTAAGAGGAAAACCATCTTCTTAGGTGACCAAATTAATCTATTTCTGGCAATTTATTTGTATATCATCATGGTTAATTATAAATGCATCCTTTTATGTATTAATATGGATCCATTTAAATCTTTATTCAACAATGTTTGGAACAAAAGTTTCTCATTCATTGCAATTCAAGCTCGAAAGTTATCAAATTGAACCTCTTAGAGGAAAAATACCTGTAATTCAGAAACTTCATTCAAAAAAAGGCTTATCAATCACTCAGTACACTCAACATAGTGGGCCTGGTTTGAGAAGGAATGAAAAGACTCATGTATTCATTCTTTAATTCAAAAGATATTTTATGAGTAGCCATGATATTCAAAGTCACTTGCTGTGCAGAATTTAATTAAAGGGAGATTGAGGAAAGGGATAAGGGAAAAGAGCAGAGAGGAAAAGGAAGGTAATTATTAAAAAAGGAAAATGAACTCACAGAGATTACCATCTAGTTCATTATTACTTATTATCGCCCTTGAATTTTATTTCATTTTCTTACATATTGTCTTTTCTAAGAATTCTCTGTATTATTCAATCAGAGGTAATATTTAAGAGGGATTTCCTTTGAATGTCAGATTCTATAAAACTCAATAACGAATTCATGTTATACAAAATAATACAACCTTAAATCCAAAGTAATGTTTATAGACTTTTATAGCCTTGGTCTTTCACACATTCTTTGTTAAAAGGGGTAATGCTATCCCAGAAAGAACTCAAAATTCAATAAAGTCCCAGAGTTAACTTAAACATATGCATATAATATGAAAATTCAGAGTACAGAATGATTTGAGATTTAATAACATATATTAAAATTGTTGGAAAGAAACTGCTATATTTTGCAAATATGATGCTTCCAATTTTTACTAAATTTATACATCTCGCTTAGGATGTGCAATTGTGATGCTGCAACATCATATTTATTAAACTACCTGTATTTACAGTCTGTCCTTTTGCTTTGTATCTGAAACCTAATGAGTACTTCTCCAGAAAAAGACAATTCATTGTGTTCTTTTCTCTGAATCCATTGTGTTCTAAAGATGGATTGATAGGTTTTTAAATATGAAAATGGATTTTGATGTTCAACACTTAAGAAAATTTTTCATTCGTGATTCAGTGAATACAGATGTCCAACAAGTTTTATACCATACACACTCACACATCACCATTTTTAAAAATAAAAATCTTAAAGAAGAATGACAAATCTTCTTTCATGTCCTAAGCTGTGCTACAGTGTTTTCTGACCTTCTTAGTGTTCAAGCTTTCCCTATGAATTTTAAGCTAGTGATGCAATTGGCATGACTGCTATTGCTGCCTTCTAATCCAGCCTCACATGTGGGTTCACTACCCACTTCCCACCCCTCCCCACAAAAAAGGGATTATAAACTAGTTAATGAGCTAGTAAACATAAGTACCAGTAACCTGTGAATCAACTCTAATCACTTCACTACTTAATTTTAACCAACAGTATGAAAGGAAGTTAATATCAGATGTCAAAGAGACTGAACCAGAAAACTGGCCTTCCAAGGGTATAAGGGTGTAGTAATCCCAACCCTGTGGCTCTCTGCCCTTCACAGTCATTTTGCGTAGCCTCTGGGACTAACCCTGTCTCCTCTGCAGCAAATGAGGGAAATACATCATCCAAACGCCAGCAACTCCACAACTCTGCCTGGAGCCAATCTCCCTGTGTTCCACAAACCTGGACCTGGGTCCCCTCCTGCCATGATGAATCTCCATCTGGTACCAGAGTTCTCTTTGCAAATCCTTAACTGTCTTTTCTTCTCATTCAGAATGCACTTGGTGTGCCAGGCACTGTGTTAGCAATGGAAACAGAGGAGAGCAAATCCTTCAGAGCAGTGGGGCTCACTCATTCCTATGATTTTGGATAGCCTCCTGTGGCAGCTTCATCTAATTTTGCTTCCCATAAAAGTAAAACTATTATTTTTTCCTTAATGTGAAAAATTTTTCAATACTCTATAATTGCAGCCATTTGGGCCTTCAATCCCACTTAAATAGCATTTTACTGCCTCCAATATTATAATGAAAGCTTTTGCTTGTTCTTCTCGAAGTGTTTTTTTTTTTTTCTTTATACTATAGCTTCTATGACTGTCTTGGATTGTTGGATTCCTTAATTAATTTCTCATCACATAGAATCACTGGAGTTCCCTGATAATTGGAAATGAATAACTCAAAATTATTTTTACCATAAAGCTATCTTTAATACTATAAGATGTGTCATTTTCCTTTCACTTCATGTACTCTTTATTTAAGGAAAAAATAACATCATAACTTCAGGAAAGAGGCAAAAATGAGCTCTTTAACTTTTCTATCACAAATCCAGGATATTCTTCAGGGTTTGGGTAGTGTGTTTGTTTCCTTCATTTAGATCTATCACAGCCAGAAGGGGAAACACTAGTAAACTGAGGTGGCAGAGAAGGGTCAAGAAACAGCTTGGAGTCATCAAGGTCATTGCTAAGACAGTGAATCAACTCTGAACCTATTATTCCCAGACTTTATGTTCTGATTTTGACCACTCTTAATCAGAAATGCATTTATCTGCAACCCAAAATGTTGTGTTACAATCTCTGAGATCCGTTAATCAGTTTACAAGTTCTAACAAAGATGGGAATAAACACTCAGGATGGAGTAGGGAAGGAGGCAGGCTTCTGGTGATATTCCTCCTGGGCCTCCCAACCCAATTTGCTCTGAACAGTTTTCTGTAGTTTGGTTTTCTACAGTGAACATAAACTGCCATTCAGGCTCCTCAGAGCCTCAGGACAGAAAAGACATGGAAACTAATAGAGTGACCTCACTTTCACCTTCTCCCCTAATGTGAACACTTGGGCCAAGGCCATTAGTTAATCCACAAAGGAGAAAGAAGGGCAGCTGTCTGTGGACCATAGGAAACATTGTAACCCAGAGTGTCCTGGTAAATTGGTTGTTGGGGGAGGCTGTGATAAAGAATAACCCTGAAATGTAGTCTTTGTCACTTACTATGGTATAAATAATTCCACCTTAGATATCAAGCTGCCAATAGATTACTCTCCTGCTAACCATATACATTCCTGAATATCTAACAATTGATTCTGGAAATCTAGTGCCATTTTCATATCACGAGAAGGAACTATACATTTCCTTGTTTTGCATATTAATTTCATAAATTTGGGATTTTTGTTTGGGCTTTGTTATTTTGGGAAAATACTGTCTATCGAGAAAACACTATTGAAGGAATGTCAAGCACCAAAAACCTAAAACAAGTTCCTGTCTTTGTGGAGTTTATAGTCTAGCTACAAGGGCAGCAACATGTAAGACAGAACCAAAAGTGACTTCTAAGGTGACATACTTAAAAGTACAAATTAACTTAGGGAAAATTGACATGTAATCACCTAAGACAAGAAAAATGAGCGAATCAGCCTATCTTGTAGCGTGGTGGAAAGGCCCAAATAAGATCAAAGATGGGAAAACTCTTGGTGAGTTACAGGCTACTATGAAAATGTAAAGGATCATTTCTCTTAGAGTGCATGAGGCTAATCAGACAAGGCAGCATCTGGGTTCCTAGAACATGGTAATTGACGGTGACAAGGTCAAAGATGGAAAGGCAGGATGCCTGGAGATATGGGGAAGACAGAACAGCAAACAGAGCCCACTGGCCTCAAAGGCAACAGAGTGAATTGCATCCACAGAGCCAAATGATTTCCTACCATCTCACCACTGCTTTATTCATCCCATTTATTACACAATCATGACAAAGATTTTAAAGTCATTAATGCTCAAAGGATCCACACTTCTGCAAAACTGCCCTCAAAGGGCTACTTAAAGGATATTCAGGATAAAGACCTACATGACCTTGAGAATAGCCCTTTCCAAATTCAAGGTCTGGTCATAGCTTACTGTATTAGGAGCATGGCCTTAAAGACTGAATTCTGACTCTACCACTTGCTAGCTATGTTATTCCTTATGCAAGTAACTTAAACTCTCTTTGCCTCAGTTTCCTCATCTATAAATGAAGAGTGGTAAAATTTGGCTCACTATACACATAGTTTTGCAGGTTAAGCAAACCAAGGAATGTAAATTATCTAGCACAATGCCCAGAATATATTAAAAACTCTATATTTGATAGATGCTATTATTTTTCATGCTAAAAGTATCACTTTCACAAAATTTGGCTTAAAACTTTAAAATACATGGTAAAGATACTGTAGGCAACTAAAATAGTTTTTTCCACTTGTTTTTTAAATAGGATGGTTCTAAATCATCTAGGATACTTTCTTTCTGCCACTTAGAGTGTCAATTTACCCCTAAGTCTTGTGAAATGAAAGTCTGTTGACAGGGAAGCCAGAAAACTGCAGAATAGTTTACATGCATCCAACATGGGAAGGGAGAAGGGACACAGATAGACAGACAGATACAGATACACATACACACACACACACACACACACACACGGATGAGAAAGAAAAATCCTTCCAAACTTCCAACACAGGTGTCCTCCTATTAGGTCACATGATCATCCTGAGACCAATTCATAAGTCTAGAAAGTTGAAATACACTAACTGAACATGGCTAGAGTGTTTAGAAAACTAGAGGACCAGGAAGAAACAGGAAAAGATGGGAGGATGGTTACTCAGCAGGTAACCCCCTATAGTTTCAGAGCCATTTCTGTACTATTGACCTTGAACCTTAAGGATTCAGGCAACTCAATAGCATGCTTGATTTGAACTTTCACTGTTTGCAATTCTGCTCACTGCCCCATTACATTTAAAACACAAGGATGGCTGCTATCCAATCTTACTTTGACTATATACCTATTTTTTTGACTCTATAAAAATCATAGAAGAAAAGAAAATTTCTTATAAACAGAATAGTTTACAAATCCCAGCATTGGTTGTTATTGGTTTTGTGTATGTGTTGATTTTCCTTTTTCACTAGAATGACATATATTCATGGTACAGAAGGTTGGTTTTGTGTGTGTGTGTGTGTGTGTGTGTGTATGTGAGAGACAGAGAGAGAGAGAATGTGTGTGTGTGTGTGTGTGTGTGTGTGTGTGTGTGTGTATAAAGCCCAACCAGTTGAAAAGGGAAGGACTTATTTTTAATAGTGAATAATGACAACCATCTCTAATGACTTTAGTTGAACTGACAATGTGAACTATAGTCACCTGTTCTGAGACATCCCTGAAGATAAGATCCAAAGAAAAAGACTAGGCACACATTTTCCGCATCTCCTGCACACCTTTCACTCACTGTTTTTGTCATACAAATAAGCTTAGGCCTTTTATTTAATTGCCCTAGTTCTTAAGCCTTAGCTTTCTCCTTATGACAGTGGCTTGCTATTATTATGATGGATGAACACCTAAATCATATTTATTTTATCTTATTGAAAAAATATGAAAATGTCCAGAGGAGAAGCAGCTCTAAAAATAATAAATGAAATACATGCACCAGTAAGGGGAATAGATTCTAGGTTCCTGTTCTCCTTTTTGAGGTACTAATCGTCCCAAGGGAGTCATGCTGTGGCAGAAACCTAAGCATGGCCTATATTCCAATGCTAGATACACTGAAAGGGCCAGAGTTAACTGAAGTAAATTTAAAAGGAAACAAACACTTCATGGATCTCATATACAACAGTTTCATCTGTATATAATCCCCATATCAAATGGATACTTGAATGACACAGCAAGGAAAAGGTATAAAATTAGGGAAATTACAAAGTGATGAAACCGTGTTATTGATACCAACTATGTTTCTTTTCCTCTGTGCTCCGTTTCTAAATATCCATCTATCCAAAAATCTGTCCCAAAGAACAAGATGATGACAGAGGTGAATTTTTATTTGACAAATGCAGTGAACTAAAAAATAAACTGTATCATAAACCATTGCTCACTCTCAATCTAAACAGAAAAAAAAAACACTAAAGGAAATTTTGTTCTCTATGGGATGAAAGAGAATGTGGAAGGCGTTCCTTAAATTTCTGAACTACTACATGAGTTATGAATGTAAAGTCATACAAAGTTAGCCATTCACATTATGCTCTTTAAAGCTTCATTTTAAAATGTGGTTTCATTGGCGCATGTTTATTTTTTTCAAACACTAAATAGTTGGTAGAGTTTCTGACTACAAATGCTAACTAGGAAGTTTATTGAAATTTTTCACTTTCCAACCAATCATTTGGGCATCACAGAGACACTGCCTTATTCATTTATTCATCCAATCTATTCATGTGATTCACTACTTTTCTCTAAAAGAAAAATGTACATCTTGATTAATGAGATAATCTGTGAAGCAATTGTGCTAACTTTTCTAAATTTAATACCTATTAATTTCAATAAATTTCCACTAATTTCTGTGTTATGAAGTTGATTGAGTGGGAACATCTAATCTGTCTTTAGAAAACCCTTTATTACTGCAACTATACTTCTGTAGTTTTTAATAACATTTTGTGATCTTTTCATCAATAGTGTAAAAGATGTCCAAACTTACCATCATAAAATGCCCCACCCATTTCAAGGAGCCAAATTCTCTTAAATTTTACTGCAGAGTAATCACAAGTTATCTGAACAGATGGTTCCATGAATCATGAGCATACAATGATGGTGTTTCAGTGAATCTACCAGAGGGGTGAACTGGCACAGCCTCTGCCCCCTGCTTGATGGGGAACACTGGAGTTGACTCCTGACACCTCTGATCCAGCCATCCACATGTACTAGCACCCACAAACCAATACACCAGGTACTAGGGTGAGCATGGAGAACAGCTAGAGATTTCACTAAGTTAAGAAAACAACAGTCAATGATATAAATAAATGATGACACAAATAGCACCAAGTTTTCAAATGTAAGTAACTAGAAGAAAGTGGCATCATTTTCAGGGACCAGAAAATTGAGATGGAGACCTGATAAGTGTCATTTGGAACTTGCTGAGTGTGGGGTGATAGAGAGGCATTGCAGGAAAAAAGCAGTAGGCAGTAGGACATGTGATTTGAAACCAGAGTAAGAGAACCGGAGTGGAAATTGTACAACTGTGAACCAAATAATAGTGACTGAGAAAGAGGAAAACAATTCAACGAGAGGCAAGAATAGAAAAAGAAATACAAATGAATGAGCAAATATGAACGAGAGTGCTTAAACGTCAAACGTGGGAAGGGAGAAAGAGAACAAAAAGAAATATAGAAAAGGAAGAAGAGCAGATGAAAGTAAAGCCAACCAAAAAATTTTTAATTACTAATTCATTCAATAAGCTAAGGATCTACTGTGTACTAGGTATTGTGTTCCACCCTGGGGTGGGCAGGGGTATCCAAAATAAACACAGCCTTCAATATCCTAGAATCTATAGTCTAAGAGAGAAGAGAGCAAGACCTTGTACAAATAATCCATGCACACAGACACCAATAAGTACAATGGTGATACATGCTCCATGGGGACCCATATAAAAGATGCTGTCACCAACCCTAAATGACACTGCAAGGCTGAAAATGGAGCTGTTATCTTGTCATGTGAAGTTATAATCAGAATAAAAGTCACATACTAAGGAAGACACAACTGGAAAACCTAGGGATCTGGAATTCTGATGACATCCTGGAGTCCCTGCATCAGTTCCAGATTATCTACCTGTGGGCTTCTTGTTAGTTGAGAAAAAGCAGGCTTCTATTTGGTTGAGCCAATGCAGACCCATTCCTGTTACCTGCAGTCAAATGCATCCCTAACTGACACCAGGTCATAGTGCTGTTGAAAGAGGAGTTATAGTGAAGGGGGCGATCAAAGTCATGATGACACAGACAGAAATAGGAGTAGAAAAGCATTCTGAGGCCTCCTTCCCAATAGAGACACTGCCACTCTACAAATACATGGAATGATAGAGCAATATAATAAAATGTGTTACCTTATTTAGGAAAATGCTTTGGAACTGTAAATGTCATCCTTCGGAAGCTGTTGAGCTTTCAAACCACAGAAAACTGGTGTATTTAAAAACATCTAGTCATTACATTCACAACATTTTCTCTATTACATTCCAAGAAACTTTCTCCATTGTTGTACATCCTCAACCCAGATCCTCTGAGGAAGGAATGGGAGGGTTCTTCTGAGAGCTCAGCTGTGTGCTGCAGCAGGTAGCTGGACATTTAAGTGGCATTATTTATCACAAGCACCCTGTAAAGGAGTGTCTTAGAGTCTCTGACTCTAAAAATATATGTCAATTTGGCAGGAGACCAGTACCTTTTCAGTTCTTAAAGCATAAATAGATTTCTAACATTTTCCTTTTTCTAATTATACACATTGATTTGTCATGTCATTGCCATTTTGCAGGGTATGTAAAATCAGCCCTGGCGAGCTTGGACATGCATTGTAAACACCGAGACTCATTACACTGTGCATTCTATAACGCTGTCCATTGTAGCATGAATTTCACTGTAAGGTGTGTTCAGTCCAATACAGCTCGGAAGCCAAAAACCTTAGGATGTGAATCCTATCTCTATCAAATGCTAATTGTGTTACCTGAAGCAAGTTACCCAATCTGTCTAAGCTTTGGTTTCCTGAATACCTACATTTTCTGAGTATTAAATGAGATCCTTTATAAACAAACACAGTGAGCATAAAGGCCTACCTACACCACTGTAAGCTCTCTGCAAACATTATCTCCTTTCTCCTTTGCCCTTTCACTACACTGAACTGCATTTGAAGAATTTTCATTAAAGGAAGCAGAACTAAGAGCTGGTAAAAATCTGTTCATACAGGATGGATCTTAACCTAATTAAGTGCAAGATGAAAAGGGGTTTTCTGCTTAAATTCTGAGGCAAAGATTATGAACACCCAGAAACTGAGGTGGGGTAGTAAAAATCAATTGCACCCATTTTTGGAAAAATCATGCAGAACTCAAAAAGAGTATTTTAAGGATGGTTTCCATTTCCCAAAGGAAAACATGTCAGTATTAAGCAATCTCAGAAAAGAATTTTGAGGAACCCCTTACACCCCTTGTGTTATATCTATAACCCCTTGTGTTACAGGCAGGGGCAGGAGATATGCCTGGATGCAGCCTAAGCAAAGAGGGGTTAAGGATGGAGTGATGCTTCTGAATGCATCTGCCCTGTTCTCCTCTTCCTCTTGTCTTCCTTACATCCACAGCTGTCTGCCCCACAGCTCTCTGCCCCTGTCACCTTGAAATTGCTCAACAACCAAGCAAATGTCTCTCTTAGGAGCACAGGGGGCTGCCTTTCACCAAGCATCACCTCCCTCCTAAGTGTCTCTGACTATTCTCTCACTTCCTTTAGGGCAGTCTGGCAGGCAAGGGGTAGTGAGAACAAAACATTTGTAAGTAGGACCCTAGTGATTAAACAGTGGTAATATTTATGGATACCTAGAATCTGTATTTTTCCTGCAGGAACTATGAATGGTAATATTTTCTTGGCCAGTCTCAAAAAATGTCAGTCCATTTGTTAATACAAGTGTGTCGCCTTGGTGGCTCCCTCCTAGGAAGGTGGCTGAGTGGGAGAACCAACATTATCTAGCTTTGTAATTATTCAGGGAACGTTCCGTTTTATTTTATGTTAGAGTGGCCAAATTTGTATTATTCCTCTGTTGCCCTAATCATCATCATAAATCAGGAAACAAGAATCTCAATGTAAAATTACCATTCAGAATAGACACAGGAAGGAAATTAAAGCTCTCTAAGTGGAAGAAAGGGTGATTCCACTGAGCTTCCTAAGGGAATGTACCATGTGCTGAACAGTACATTACTGAAAAAGAGATAAGCGATCCTGTGATGTTGCCAACAATTTCTAGTCTTTCAACTTCAGTTCTAAATGCTTACAAGGAATAACATCTTCACATTTTTCAAAATGCTGCCACTTACACTCACATTTGCAGGTATTGCAAATACAGCCATTATTATTTAAATATGATAGAGAGAGAGAGAGAGAGAGAGAGAGAGAGAGAGAATATGAAGAGAAACAGAGAATCCAAAGTGCTGGCTTCCACACTGTATGGCACCAGGGCCAGGAATATTTTTCATTAAAACCTGCACTCTCCACTGGGCTCTGGGCCCTCCCTGTCCCCAGCTGCTTCCATGAAGGAACTCCAGTCCAAAAACTGCTCAGGGAGAGTGTTTTAAGGAAATGAACTTCAAAGAAATATAATAAGCACAAACCAAAGCTATTAAATTATCTCCTCTTTGATAGCTTTTATTCTTCTAATAATAAAGGTGGCAAATGAATGATACTAATTTCCAGCAAGTTAACTATAGATTCCTGGTCAATTCAGTCCATATAGCTATGGAACTGTAGGTGGTATAGAAGAAAAAGTGAATCAATCCAGTTGTTTAGACAGTTCAATCAAGGAGTCAAAGTGGTAGTCCTTCTAAGTCTGTGAAATTATACTTAAAGATCCCTAAGTAGACCTTAAAAAAAAACATAAGCCTAATGTTGTCACTGGAAACTGTACTTGTTGGCATTTTAACAGGGACATTGGCTATTGACACAAAAACACTTTTAGAAAAAAGATTAGTCAATAATTGATAGCTGCCAATTATTAAGTTTGTTGGATCAAATTCAACCATATTTTAAGGCACCAAATACATTACAATATTAGAGTCAGATTAGAAAGGATACTATAAAATGCAATAGGAAGATGGGAGCAAATTTTACCTCTTAGACTTTGGGGGGATATTTAAATTATTGTTTACTTTCAACTTTATAATTGAATGCTGATAAAACAATGTATCATCCAAACCTAAGTCTTATGTTTGAGGTAATTAATTTTTGGCAACGATATTACAATTTTACTTACCAGTTCTAACTTTCCTGCCTAGGAATTAGCTGGCTTATGGCCCAACCATGATAGTAGGTCATGGATAATGCTGCATTTGAATTTTCTTACAATAATACTTCTTATTGTCTTCCTCTGCATTGATGGTTTTTTTTTTTTTCATAACATAAATGTTAATGATGGCTGCATAGGTCACTGCATGATAAATATCTGAATTCTAAGTAATCTTGGAAGCAGCAGTCTTCAATCATACTTCCATTGTAGTCTTTAAGGCTCTTCTAGGTATTTGGAGGATTCATCCAAAACTTAATTTATTTAAACATGAAGAAATACACACACACACACACACACACACACACACACACACACACACACTTAGAGAGATGATTTTCTGCCATAAATATTAACTTCTAACGTAAAATATCTTTTCCAGCAAGTTAACTATATTTAAAATAAAAAGATATTTTAAATCTCATAATGACTCTAGCCAATCTAAAGGGCAGATTGCTGCCCCCACTCACTCTTGGCAGGGAGAGAACAATGAAGAGGCATGAGGTGGAGGAGAGGAAAGAGGGAAGAACAGACATTCGGTCACAGTCAAAGAGGCAAATAAGAATAGGTCATGTCCACATCTTCTAGGAAGAGCATGTAAACCAGGAAAGAAAGATATCAGTGACTGGCAGAGAACTTTTACTAATCAATAAAATCCCACTGATTTTAATGCAAGACTATTACATTTCTTCATACATTTTATTTCACCAAACACCTGAGTTTTATAGCTTTTTCCAAATCCTAAAGGATAATACTGTGCCCTGAGTTCAAAACCTAACATTCTCACTTATTTCTCTAAGCCTCAACTTACCCATGCATAAAATGGGAATGGTATCTATGTTTGGATGAGATATATTTTAAATGCCTAGCAAAATGCTCAATTTACAATCATAATATATTAGTTACAAAAATATTAGCTGATTTACTAGAAGCTTGCCTGGGTTTCTTATTTTTGCATGTGCCCACTCTGGTGTAGTATTCCTCTCTAATACTCAGGAAGAACACGGCTTCTGTTATCTTGCCTTTCCTTCTTGTTTTCTTCTTAATAGGTTTTCTCAGCTCTCCCGTATGAGATTTTTCGTTTTCTTTTTTAGAACAAAATTTAAATATTTACAAATTTTTGTTTATTCACCCATTGTGTATAGTTTCTGATTATGGCAAACCTGTCTTTGTTACCAGATGATGTCAACAACCTTCATGCTGTTCACAGAAACACACAGAATCTATGCAAAAGAGAAACACTGAGACTATTTTCCACTTCTATAGAAAATAAGTAGTTTTCATTTCCAAATCTGAACATTTGTTTTTAAAGAGGAAATTTCTCTTTCCAAATATTCACAACAAGTCCTATTTAAAAAATCTAAAACCATGATAATTTCTCCTTTAAGTTTTGAACTATTAATTTTACATTTCAAAGGAATGTGAGCTTAGAAGCAAAAGGCTTTGATCATTTCATGAAGTAAAAACTGTAAAATTGAATTCATGGAGACAGACCAAAAAAATCTCCTTGGCTGACAAAATTTCCAATTTTAAATCCATGGTCACCCTTCATTCCATGATGCAAAGCTCCATGGAATCTTGTTTGCTCCTTAAAGTGAAGCCCTCAATAAATAGTGTCTTCCAATGTGGGTTTTCTATGTTACATAAAATTTCAGAATATTAAAAACCATAACATGTGCAGGATATTTTAGAAAATGACTTGGTAATTTTTCTGGGATGTATTCCTGACAATGAGTGTGATTTCAAAATATCTCTGCTTCTCAAGAAGACTAGTTCAAGTATTCCTTTTGATATGAAAGTCTTTTCTCCCAAGGCTAGTCCTGTAAATAAAGTCGTTTTTTAAAAAAATGGAATTTAGTGAAATTTGGAATTGATTTTAAATCTCTGCACTGCTAATCATTTGCTTGACTAAATTGATAGCTTGTCAAGTCTTATATTTGGCTATTAACAGCTGCCACCTCTTCTTCAGCATTGCTGGTGCATATTCTTATGAGGATTAAATAAGGTAAGAGTCATTCACACGCTTGGCACACAGTATGACACTTCATAAGCTCTCTGTACATGGTAGCTGCTAATATCTGAATAGTAATTATTTTGCAGCAGGCAGGGGGAGAGAAGTGACTTGCCCAGCATTTGCAATTGAGGATTGACTGTTTTCTGGAGTTCTTTGTATTCATCATTAATGATGACATCAACAATTGAGATATTAATGCATTAATCAGAAAACAGAGCTGATTGCTACAGAATTGGCCTCCATTCCCTCTCTTGCCTCCATCCTCATTATTCTGCACACAGAATTCAAAATCATTTAACACAGGGCTGGGATTGTGGCTCAATGGTAGAGCATGTAAGGTACTGAGTTCAATTCTTAGCACCACATATAAAGAAAGAAAATAAAGGTCCACCAACAACTAAAACATATATTTTAAAAAATCATTGAATATATACATCAGACCACATCCTTCCCACTTCCCCAGAGAAACCCTCCAAAGACTTAACTTCACACTAAGAATAAAATCTGACCTTTGCTCTATGGCTTTTCAAGGCCTCCAGCAACTGATCTCTGACCTCATCTAGTACCATGTCTTCCTGCCTTTTGCTATCCAGGCCTTTTTTATATTCCTTGTTTTGGCCAAGGCTTTCCCACCTCAGGGTCTTTGCACTAGCTATTGCCTCTGTCTATAGACCTCCCTGCTCCCAGCTGCAGGAGCTGGAATCTTCTTTTCATGCAAATTTTAGCTCAAAGTTTGCCCCTAAGGATGACCGGCACTATACACTACTGAGAAAAACCTCTCTGCCCCTCCATGACTCTCTTCATCATGCTCTCTTACTCATGATTTTTTTGTCTGCTTATCTGTGTAACCCATATATGGATAAAATTCTGCCTATTGGGAATATACACATGAAACCACTGCCCCTGGCTGTACCATGTCATTCTCTCCTTCTCCAGAAGAGGCAGGTCCCTTATAGAATCCTGGCTAAATCCCATAGCTTTTTGGCCACTTGTGCCTGACAGCAGTCTTATTTGAATTTGAGACTTGGCCCTATATTAAGAATACCTGGCTTGAGGTCAATTCAAAGCAATTCTTTACCCTTCCCCAGCACAGGCCAATCCACAATTTCATTTGAGACAATTTTTCATTCTCTTTCTAAATTTCCTCATTCCTCTTCCCTTGGATCCAGAAGCCTCGGGGAACCTCAGCTCACCACACCCAGGAGAAGAGCTTCATGAAGGAAGAAACTCTTTTCAGTTTGCTTTTTTTTTTTTTTTTTTTTTGGACTTTTAGGATACAACAGCATTTTCCCTCTATCCTCTTCTCTGTGGAGATGCAGAGTTTAGCTCTATGATGCACTCACTGGTTTCGGGATCAAGATCTTCTTTAGTCCATTAATTGATCCATTCACTCATTCATACAAACAAACGTGCTTTGGGTGTGGCAGGCACACATGTCAACACTTCTGAGAATCTACCATATCTTCGAGTTTTAGTTGTTTTTTTTTTTGTTTTTGTTTTTTTTTTTTTTTTGACAATTTAGCAAAATCTTTATCATTCTGGAAAACAAAAGGGCTAACCTTGCTCTTGGTAGAAGTGTCTGGAGCTGCTTTCATTTAACAATTAAAATCATATCAACTCTAGATGATTCTGAGAGGTAGAGATGATCCTTATTAGTTAGATAAGCCAGCATTTTTAATAGACTTTTTTAGAGACATTTCAGATTCACAGTAAAATTGAGTGAAAAGTACAGAGAGTTCTTATATAGCCTCTGCCCACCCCCACATACATGCATACAACCTCTCCCACTATAATATTAAAGAGACTCTGATTATGTGCCTGGTGATAAAAGGGGCTCAGTGTTTTATCCTGATTCAGAGTTTTCCTACCAGAGGAATATGCTGAGGTGAAGACTGGATTTTCAGAGGACGGCATCCCTCGCCTATCCTAAGGGAACAGCCATGACACCTTTGGCTTTCCCACGTTAAGAGCTCCAAAACTTGTTCTGCCTCTTGCACCTTGGCTACTCCCCAAATAACTGCAGCGGAGCCATGTTAACCACTGGGGTTCCCTTGTACAACCTTGAGAGCTACCAGTATTCTGGATGGGGTAAGACCTAAACCTTCTTCATTCCAGTCAAACCATACACCTTGTCCTGGGCTCTGCCCCAGGATCTGCAGGGTCTGACTTTAGACATACTTTCCCTAATCTTCAAGAGCACAAGTCAAATACTCACTTTTCATTCTATTTATAGCAAAGCCTTGGAGAGAAAAGAATAGCATGCCTACTACTAGGCCCCAAGAATACTCTCCAAAACTCTTCTCCCAGTAGCCCCACAGATTCTGGTAGAGAATGCCAGGCCCATCCACCATTTTGACAATACCCCCAATATTGGCTCCCTCAGAGCCTTCCTCACTTGGCTCCAAGCAGAAGCAAGGACCTTCTCATTCATGGGAAGGGAAGGAAATGGCCAGGCCCTGAATACACACTCCCCAAAAGGCCAACCCCTCTCATCTTCCTCCATTGACTGGTGAAGATAGGTTTAGTGGTGAGACTGGTTGTTACCAGTGTCTCCCAGTAGTTACTGCAGGAGGCCGTTCCACTCTCCAGCAGCATCTTAAACTTAGGGACACTTGGCTTCTCTGGTTCTCAACCTGTAGCTGAAACTCTAATTCCCAGACAAAAAGGGAAAATATCATTGCCACATATTGGTTTGCTCTCTGTCAATGTCAACTCATTTCTTTCTTAATTTCTACCACTCTGTCTGTCCTCAGCACCTAGAACAGTTTCACAAAATAGATGATCCTTAAAGATTCATCAAATGAATCCTGTTCTGAACACCTTTAAAACACAGAGTTATCTACTTCAGAATGAAACCCATAACGTGTTGAATAGCCCTAATGGTTCAAATATCAAAAGACTTAGTTAGCTAAAATGTGCATCTATTTTAGCCTACTCCTGCTCGATACAGCAGAAAAACTTATTTTTCCCCCTACATGAGATTTCTTTTAAATCCTCAGGTATATGGCCCTAGCTTCTCTTCTCCAGGTTCCTCATGTTGCATGGTTTCTGGACCCACTGACCATCTTAGCTGGCCCTCTTTGAAGCATTAATATTACTTTTAAGATGCGGTCTACCAGTGGAGAGCAGTCGAATTATCACTTCCTGAGAGCCAGGCACACCTTTTCTGTTAATGCAGCTTATACTTGCATTAGGTGTAAGGAATATGTTATGTGGGGTTGATTTTGCTCAGCAGTGAAACCACACAGTTGGCTCATACCCAGCCCACTGTGCCATCAACACTCAGCCCAGACTTTTCAGTGTATGGACTGTCAGACATCCCTCTTCTCTTAGTTCTAGCAACTTTTTCAAATACAAATGTTGAATCATACATTTAGTTCCAATACAGTTCTTCCTTTTGTACTTTCCCTATTGGTCTAGTCTCTAGAAGCTGTTTGATATGACATTTGTCATTATCTACACATTTGACAACATATTTTTCTCTAAGCAACAAAAAAAGAAAAAGAAAAATCAGTACTGGGCATTGAATCCAGGGCCTCACATGTGTTAGGCAAGTACTCTACCACAGAGTCTCATCTCCAAACCTAAACAACTATTTTATATGTTTCCAATGATCTACAGATAATAGAGCCAAGTCAGAAACCTGGAATGTTCTAGAGATTTCCATCTGGATTGGCAATTTGGGGGTATGGCTGCTCACCCTACTGCAAATCTACATAAATAGTTCTAGTCATGTTCACACAGTCTACATTCCTTCTCTTTCTGTCTCCTTGTGTGTGTGTGTGTGTATATGTGTGCGTGCACACACATACACACACACACACACACACCCCTCTGGAACTTTGAAGAAAGACTTTGATGAAATGAAAATGATGGTACATCTACAACTAACTTATGATCTATCAAAAAAAAAAATCACCTGATCCTTGAAGGTATGTTTTAGTTTGATACACACACACACACACACACACACACACACACACACACATATATATATATATAGTTAGTTAGTTAGTTAGTATATTTTCCCCATTAAAAAAACATATTAAATTATCTCCTAAAGCACCCCCAATGATCCTAACATCAATATTGTTCTGAACTTTTCCAGAAATCATTGCAAATTTGTTGAATTATCTGGTTATCTGTCCCTCTTCAGACACCATTAATAAAGCTCTGCAAAAGCCCACACAATCTTACCTTTCCCAGGGCCCAATCTTCACATTCCTTGGGTACCTGGACAGTTCCACTCCTGCACCTAGAACACGAGCTGTGGCTAGAGCTCCTACTATCTCCTCATTCATCTTAGAAATTAATGAGTTGGTCATGTTACTCATATGGCTTTTCCTGCACTTTCCTAATTTAAAGATGATTTATTCTGCTGGAAACTATAAAAAAGAAGATGACGACTTAGGTCTGAGTTGTGGTTCCTTTTCTCTATAATCTATCCTCACTGCACCATCAGCTCCAAGTGGTGAGCCTATTATTTCATTATTCCTTTTATTCCAAATGTAGACTCAAAGTGCACTTTATGATTTAGCATTTCTCAGAGTTCCAGTTTATTCTGTTTTGGGGGTCTTGCTGACACCATTATGCCCACCCAGGAACGCAGTCCTCACTGATGTCCCCCCACAGCTTTCCTGCTTTCTGCTTTATCACTTCCTCTGTATATGCAATGGTCTTTCCCTCAGGACTCCTGTCCCAATAACAGTGGCATTTGACTCACTTTCACTGGTGGCTGATTGGCCAGCTGCAGTATTTCAGAGTGCCCCACCCTGCCCATCACCTGCTCAGGACTTGGGCTCTGGGTCACCCAGGCTGTGCAACCTTTCAGAGAAGAAAACTGCTCCTCCCTCTTTCTAGCAATTCTCCTTAAAGAAAATTGAAGCCCTGTACTTTGTAAAGGTTCATTTACTGCCTCAATTTGGGCTACTTAAAAAAATCAATATCAATCTTAATTCCCACCAGAGATAAATAGCCCAAATCTTTAACTATGCATGAACATAGGAAATTTAAGAAAATATAAAAGGACCATTTGGCCTTCAAATTATCCATTCCCTTCTCAGAACTCTACTCTTCCCAATCTGGATGGCTTCCAGATTTCAGTATGAGAGGGGATGAGAGAAAGTTTGTGGCTTTTTTTTTCCATAAGGTAAGGAAGATAAGGGTTTTCTATTTTTAAATTTTTATTTTTGCTTTAGGCTATTTTTTGTTGTTGTTGTTGTTGTTTTAGCTAAAGACTGAATTGGGAAAAAATCTTTTGCTATACAATTTGGAGAGAAGAGAGTTTTATCTAAAAGTTCTCTCAAAGGCCATACTAAATATCTTTAATCAGTAGGTCTCTAGAAATTATTTGAGGCCTTTCTTTCTTGTTTGACTTTATTTTGCAATATGGTATCTGATTTTAATTATAACTCTTTAATCCCTGTAAGTTAAGAATTTTTCACATGTGAATTCTTTTCATATTTTTATACTTTTATCAGTTGGATATTGATTTTTAACTAAATACAGACATAATTTACCTATATCTAGCAATCCTCTGTTTGGCATAAATGTCATGATTTTCATCTCCTGGTCTGTTGCTTATACTTTCACTTTATTTACAATATCTTCCCCACAAATAAAAATTATAAAACTATTCTTTTATGTCAACTTCTAATTTTTTTAATCTATAGAACTAAGTAACATCCTCAATTAAATTGAATAGTAATATTCTCTTTCTTCAGCTTCACTTATCTGGTGTAAAAGTTTCAAACTATTATTATTTTAGTTTTTTCAAATATTCTGTATTCTAAGCCTTATATCAGTCTTGAGAATGGTCCCTATATCATATTTGAACACCTATATTTCTAGAAATAATATTAATTAGGGATATTATAATACAAATATTTAAACATTTATTAAGCACCTATTATGTCCCATGGTCTATCAGTCTACCTACTTGTCCCATCTTATTTAAGCTTTATGAAACTTCCTTTTATAGGTGATGAAACTGATGATTCAGGGGGTTAAATGGTTTGCTTAAGGTTGTACAAGCCATAAAAGTTACAATCAAAATGCAAACCTGAGAACTTGGGTTTTCTATCTTTACAATTCATTTATACATATCATTTTATTGATTATGAAAAATACTATGCACATTCTCTTACAAAACTCTAGAGAGAGAGACTTTCCTAAACATTTAACCACAAACACCAAGTTTTAGGAGGTATAGAGCTGATGACCCACAGAACAATCTTATAAATTCTGGACACATACATTAAAAAAAAATAGACTCCATTAATAATGAAAGCTAAAATCACATGTGTAAACACATTGCTTTTAATCTATTCAATTATTTCCCCATAAGCACTAACAGTACATCACAAATTATGCTGTCTGGAAGACATACCACGAAACCTAGAGCTGGGAAGATTCATAGCCCTGGTCTAATGGAATCGTTTTCTGAAAGAATGAAAATTCTGAATCTCCAAGATGGAAGGTCACTATCCACTGTTTCCTCCTCTCATTAATCAACTTGGAGACAGACACAAAGGAAAACTACACAGGGACACCACCACATAATTAATTCACATCTCTCTTCTTCAGCTACATACAAACATATTGTCTTCTCATGCACTTTAATGCAGGAGTTTAATTCAAGAGTGGCAAATTGGTAATGTTCAGTGGCCAAATTCAGCCTGTGGAAAAGCCTTAACTGTCCCACACAAATGCATAAGCTTTCTCCAATTTTCTATTGCCAGTACTACTCCTTATTGCATCACAACTGGCCTGGCATGATACATTTATATGACCTTGTCTAATCTCTATAGGGATTTGAATTTATGACCCTTGAATAGGTTGTATGATTACCACTACACTGAGACAAAAGCCCATATTATAGACCTTACAATCTAAGCCTACTATAGGTACACTGGCTGAAAATAAATTTGAGAAAGCAGTTATTCCACTGAACAATCAACCGACAGTGTCTCTCTCAGCTATCCTAACCCTTATTCTCCCAGCTCCTTCCACTTTTCTTCCCACACTCAGTTCTCAATGGCAAGGTTTATAGCTGTGCTGTGACTGACTCACGCTCAGACCTGGATGCTCCAGAGTCAGAATACAAATTGGCCACACAACCTACATCAGAGGTGTATCCCTGACCTTCACAAATCCAGTGTTTTTATTGGTACAAGCTCCTGGGGATCAAAGAAGAATTGTACTTACTCTATCCCTTGAATAACCTTGAGCGTTGCTGTACAGTGGACCACGGAGACAAAACTGTTTTGGGTTTGTTTTTTTTTTTTTTTAAGAAAACAAAATATCCTGTTTTCTTTCCTAAAAATAGCACTACTACAGGAAAGCCCATAAAACTGTGAACTTTCACTCATCATTTTAAAGTTTTTGGTTAGGGTGAGCATGGAAAAATATATCTGCAGAGCTTTAAAAGCAGGTATTTTTAAAATCTAGGAAAGTGGTTATGGTCATAAACCAAGTCAGCTCAGTTTAGATCCGTTTGCTAGTGAACAGACAGGAAAAAATTAGCCTTCAAAAAGAGATTTTAAATATATATTTTTAATCATAGAAATAAGGTCAATATTGGAAATATATACAGAAATGTATTTGAGACAATGAATGATATCCCATTAAAAAATAACCCTCTTCCCATCATGTGGCAGAAAGTCAAAACACCCTGGTTAGCCCACAACAGTAGCAGGAAAGTTCCACAGAATCATTTCAAAGGCTGGGGACTAAGATGCTATTTGCCTTGCTAAGGCTGTATCTATATGATGCCAGCGAATACCTGATTAGGTTGAGTCCCTTGACCAGTCAATGTAGTTAAACATTTACTCAAGCCAGTGCTGTGTGCCTAAATTAGCCAAGTGATGGGCTGGCTTATCCGATGGACTGGACAGTCAGTTGGCTCCTGACTGCTCACCACCAAGTGCCCTTCATCCACTGGGAGCTGTCATCCACAGCACTCACCGCCCATTTCTTCACTATGGAGGGTCATTACCTGTTACAAACCTATCTTCCTCACTAAACACTGAGCTCTTCCAAGGGCAGGGACGGCAGTGAAGCTTACTATCAGCACCTGGGACAGCATCAGCATCCTTGCACTCTGGGAAATCAGTCAATGGTAAGGCTATTGACAAGCTGCCTTTCTGCGTGACAGGAATTCTTCCTCACGTTTCTTAATCCCTACCTGTTATTTCTTCATGGCTAGAGGGCTGTATAAACACAGGTCAGCTACCTGCCTTCCCCCCAAAGGCACAGCACAGGTTCCCATCTCCGTACTGTTACCCCAATCCAATGGCTGTCTTCACTGCTCTCTCCACTTGAGCTTTACTCTCCAATTTCATTTGTCGCACCTTCTACAAAAGCATTCTTCGACAAGCTGACAGATATTTCTTTCTTCTGACTTCCTCTACTGCTTTTCCCACTTGAGCATTTAATTACAAACTACTGGCTCACGCTGTAATCAGTACATATTTATAACCCACAACAGATTGTTAAGCTCTTTGAGATTTGAACCAGTACATCTGTTGAACTATGTCCACCTGGTTTTTTGTAATGAATTAAATAGTAAATGATAACTGTCAGTTGTTCAGTTGAAATAAGGGCAGTTCTAATGCCTGCATCTAATAAATGTATTAGAAAACGGAGGCACAGAGAAGTTAAGGAACCTGCCAATGACACAACTATCTCCCTTAAATTCCTTCTTAGTATAAGAGGAGTATCTGTTTGTTCAGACATATACCCTAACAAAGACTTCCCAGTTTTCTTAGATATCTCTTTCATTCCATCATTATTGTTAAGGCGTAAGAGTCCCAATGTTGAATCTATAATCTTTTTGAATAGTTATTGTATTTTGTATATCTTTATTTTATTTATTTATATGTGGTGCTGAGGATTGAACCCAGTGCCTCACACATGCTAGCCAAGCCTCTGCCACTGAGCCAACATCAGCCCAATAATCTTAATGCATACTTAATACATACCCAATCTGTATTATTAACTAGGCAGAAGAAACCCTGACAGCCTGCCTAGAGCACATATACTCTTCATAGACACAAAATCCACTGTCTCCTGTGCAAAAAGAGCAGCAGACGACAGGTCACTTGGTCACCCATAGCAGTGATCTTTATAGAGTTGTATTAAATTGCTACTTGGAAAGTTGCAAGTGAGATTTGACCATGGATCCACAGTCAGGAAAATGAGTACACTGTAACATTGCAGAGAGTCCTCCTCATTGGGAGAGAATCCTGCCTGGTCTTAGCAACAAGGACAAAACTTTCCCAAAGCAAAAGTTCTGTCTTTTCTCATAGACCTTAAGGCATTTGTAACTAACTACATTTCTCTTTTAGGTTACAGCCAAATGTGTGATCTACCCCAAGTAAACAGGTTTTATAGTCATCTTAATCTTGTTCCTGATTCTATTTAATGACTCACATTTCTTTTCCTTTTAGTTTGTCCCTGCTTTTAATTTAATGTAGACAAACAAAGGGATAAGCAAACAGTCAGAGGAGAGGGAATACCACTTATCCCTCACTTCTCCAGTTGTTAGGTGTCTGAGCCCATAGTTCGTCCCATGTCATCTGTTCAAACACTGGCCTTAAAATTGTTTCACATGATGCTAAAATGGTTTTTAACTGATTTTTTTAAAGTCACAGATTCTTTTGCTAATGGCACAGATCTTCTCACTATGATAAACATATACCCCTATCCATTCCTCAGCACATAGCCAGGAGCTCATAGATCTCTGAGGCTGGAACCCAGTCAATGGACTCCTAGCTTGAGGTGAATAAACAAGACTTCAGGAGTCCCCTTCTCAGGACCTGCTAAAAGCCCAGCAAAGTAGAGATCAGAGAATTTTCCAAGCCACTGTCACTAAGGCAGATTCTAGACTTCCTTCCTATCTGGGTTTCTGCCTCCCCCACTTCTTCCCTCTCAGCCTGAAGACTGTGAAATGCTGGTCTCTCTTGCTGTAACCTTACCCCCACTTTATGACACAACCTTAGCTAACATCCTTAACTCCATCTGCCTCCTAACTCTCAAAGTATGACCATCCTGCTGGGTCCATCAGCCCAGGGCTATGGTACCACGTTTTGCTCTTTCACAACTTCAAAAGGGAACAGAAAGGAGCAAGGATCAGGGACTTCTTGAAAATGAAAAGACAGAGAGGTGTGAACTGAGGAGGCTGCAAAACCTAGGACCAAAGCAAAAGCTACCTCAGCCCTGAAAAACACAAGAATAACAAGGAAGCTTGGCTAGTCAGATGCTGAAATCCAGGTTTGTGCGTGTGTATTAAAGTAGCACTATATTTAGCACCAGCAAAAACCTGCCAACTCTGATGCTTTTAATATACACCTAAAAATTAATGAAGAAAAGAAAAACTAGAAACATGGTTTGACAATGTAAAAGAAATGCCAATCACAGTTACACATGAAACACATTTACCATTTATGACTAATAACCAGATGCAAAATAACTGGTATAGCAGTGTACATATATTATTAATTTTATCATAAATTGCATTTGATTTGCATGCTAAAAGTTGTTTTCTGTCAATTCAGCCTCAAGATTTGTTGCTCACAATTTCCAACGTTAAGGGAGACATTGACAGGAACAATATCTTATTCTCCTTTTGCTTTTCCCTTAGCATCTAAATAACACAGCAAGAGAGCCTAGAAATAGATAATCTAGCTGTGGGGACCAGAATTTGCATATATACCTGAAACCATTAAAGTAAAACAAAACAAAACAAAAAACAATAGGTTAAAAAAGTTATAGAACATATAATTCATAGAAAATTTACAGGAAAATGGGGGAATGGAAGGATTTTCAGTAATGGGACAAAGTAAGACACTTACATGAGGAAAGTATGTTTTGAATAGCCTTAAAGAAAATCTAGGGGCTGGGGATGTGGCTCAAGTGGTAGCGCGCTCGCCTGGCATGTGTGCGGCCCGGGTTCGATCCTCAGCACCACATACAAACAAAGATGTTATGTCCGCCAAAAACTGAAAAATAAATATTGAAAATCTCTCTCTCTTAAAAAAAAAAAAAGAAAATCTAGGATATGAATTTGTTGGAAGGGCATTCCAGTCCAGGCAGAAAAATTATTTTCTATGATATACAAGATATTCAAAATTTTAAAGAACTCTTTATTTCATCTTAATGTACCCATTACATGATAATGAAATAAGACTTTGAATGAAAGAACTTGAAAATATTAAATTTTAATTTATTTACCCACAGAAATACATATTCATATCTTGATTTGTCATCTAAAAAATTCCAGAAGCAGAAAGCTCCTATAAAAATTAAATAATAATATATCATACAAATGGAATAATAAAACACTAACAGTGTATGACACAACAAACTCTATACTCCCTGCTTCAATGAGATGGTAGGTTAAGGGGAGGTATTTTTCTTCATTTTCTTGGTTGGGCCTATTAAAATAATGATCCTGGATAGTATTTTGATACAATCATGAAAACCATAACAAAACTTAATGCTTCATAATGGTGAAAGGAAGGGAAATGTCTGAAAGTCTGAGTCACAGCTAAAGATTTTGAGAACCCATAAAAAAGCAGGAGGCCAAGGAGAGTTCTCCCTCCACTCACCGTGGTGTCCACAAGGGTTAGCAAACTCACTGCTAGAGGTCGAGGAGAGAGGCCTCAGGAAAAGCAACACCGCCAACACCCAGATATCAGATTTGTAGTCTCCAGAACTGGGAGAAATATATTTCTGTTGTTTAAGCCACCACTGGGACCTGCAGTGGCAGTCCTAGCAGACTAACACACTAGGAAAAACTCCTTTGAGAGGAACTGAGAAGGGAATGTGTTTTGGTAGGGAGAGCCTCAGTCCCCAATGTTGGTCTGCCCTGAGTGAAGGAGAAAAGGCAGGCAGGCAGACAGGTAGGGCGGTATGAACTACAGTGCAGGTCTAAGATGAATTTGGCAAGGCTATATCGGAGTCCTGTACCTCCCTGGAAGGGGTTGCCGATCTGCCTGCCATGTTCAGTCAATGGCTGAAAACAGCTCATGGGCAGCACCAGTGACGGATTTCAGAACACAGCAGTTGGAGTTATCGAGTTTTTGTACTTTTTATATTCAGAAATCTGAGAGGCTCATTCTCATGGCTGCCATACTAGAAGACCTCTACAGCTCTGGAGGTGACCAGGAAGAACTTTATTCAGACATCCCAAATGCCTATCCAGATCTCCACTGAATGAACTACTTTTTTTGTTTTGGTTATGGATGCTGTCAGGTAAACGTGAGCAGGGGAACAGGGAATTTAAAGTGTTAATTCTATAGACTGAGCCTGTGTGCTAACTCTCAGCATGTTTTTCTTTGAAGCAACCCACAAGGCCATTCTGACCTTGTTCTAATTTAAAAAGATTACAGTATGTTACAATCCTTGACTAACAAGGTTGTTATTTTCAGGGTTGCTCTTCCTTCTTAGGATTGAGGAATGCAATTCCAAAACTCCTCCACAGATGAAAAGAACACAAGTTACCCTGATCCAGGCCAGACCTCATGAAAGAAGGCCTTGGCCCGACCTTTACATAAACAAAATGAGAGTTGTTTTTTTTTTTTTTTTAAGTAGAGTTGCCCTTAAGTAGAAACATGCACAGTAGGGCCTTAAAAATCTGATACAATCTTGCTGTCAGTCAAAAATTAAAAGGTAGTGCTTGGCGAGAGTCTCCAGAAAATTCCACTCCTACCCCAGTAGCTTACTAGGAAGAGAACTGTCATTCCTCTCTGAGAGGACCCACTCTCTCCTTTGTGAGTGTCTTCTCCCCCTTCTTTCTTTTCCAATAAACTTTGCTGTACTTGATAAGTCTCTGACTTGAAATCCTCTCATGTGAGAATACAATAGCCAACAACACAACACAATCTCTAGTAAGATCTTATCTCAGGTATCATCTCTGTTATCACTATGAAAGTACAGAATATTCTCATTTTCCCTCAAGCACTACTTCTCTGGATGAGTTAAAAACCAATGTAGTCAGTCCTCACTGACCAAAGACTTCTTGCCACACAGAAGATTCCTGTCCTGCAAATTACTTCTGCATCCTTGTGAAATGAGAGGCAGACTACCCAAATTAAAAATGTAAAGATAGTGATCACCCTACTGAGGAACTTCTAAATCAGGGAGCTATGGGTGGTAAAATCCAGTTTTCTGGCCCCCATCTTTGAAAAAAATCAAAGGTAGCGTTGGGCCGTTGGCCCCAAAGTCCCACTCAGTCTCTTTCCTTTGAGTGTCCCTTCTTTGTTCTGGATGGGGAATCACAATGCTTGTTGTTTTAAAGATATGAGTAGAAGAGAATGTGAAAAACAAACAGAGTAGAGAATTTTCCAGATTCCAATCAAAATGAAAATCTAACTACATTAATCTGACAGGCAAACTAAATCTGTGCATCTCCATCTATTGCCTAGCTCAGTGATTAATAGGAGGTGTTCAATTCATATTTGAGGAATAAGTAATGGTACACATATTAAATCATTAAGTTTCATAGCTATTAATAATAAATGGAAGTAGTTCCTGTAAATGACTAATTAGCATGTCTGTGGTCAGGTACGCAGGAGGTAAACTGCCCACAGCAGAATGTGGCAATGGGACTCTACTAAAGTCCCCTGAATTTGGAGTCAACCATGAATGCAGGAGAGCAAACTAAGGTGCAGATAATGGGTTGGGATAGAGAAATTTTAGGGCAGGGTTGCATCTGTAGGAGAGAAGAGATTTTGTAGTTTTATTTTACTTCTCCTTATCATGCCAGTATACTGTAAAGCTTAGGAACAGATGAACTAAAATATATGACATACGGGCTTCCTCAAACTAGCATCACCACAGTTCAAATTTATCAGTGTTTTCCTGATACTGACAAATGAAAGTTTCTATTCACACATTCAGTCATTCAATGACCCTGATCAAACTCAATCCTATATGCTATGGAAGCACAAGTTAATAAAATATATTTTCTATCATTGGTAAGAGGAAGATAAGTGGATCAACAGGCAATTATAGTACAATCCATAAGACGTGATAATAGAGGTTACATACAAAGAGCTTCCAGAGCAAAGATAGGACATCAAAGTGGCTGCAGGGTAAGCAATGTGATTCTATCAGGTTGGCATTTGAACTGGGCCAAGTGGTGCACAGAGCAAAGGTATATGGGTTCCATCCATACAGAAGAACAGAGAAATGGCAGGTACAAAGGCTCAGTTTTGACTGAGCTGAAACAAGGAAGTACAGCAGGCAATCAGATTGTGGAAAAGAAAGGGAAAAAGAAGTAGGTCCAAAGATAAAAGCCTTGCAGACAGGTGGGTAGGAAGTCACCTGAAGGAGAGGTTCAGTAGCAGGGACTAGGTAAAGCAAGGAACTTCTAGAACAACAGTGGCCAAGAGGTTGCAAGAGATGAGAGGCACAGGGGATCTTCAGGGGAGTTGAAGAATATCAAAGACACACTTGATTTTTTTTCCTTTTTATTTTTTCCTTTCCACGTGAACCACATAAAAGTTAAAAGATAGAAAACAAACAAAAAAACCTCTTCTTAGGACTTCACTTTCTTAAGCCCTGCCCAATCCTGGCTCAGAGAGGAAAGGCAAGCAATGGAAGGGACCCTCCTCTCCCAAGTACCACTGAGCTCACTCTCTGAGGCTGCGGGGTACCTGTGGGAAGGGGAAACATAACTCTCCAGACACCAACAGCAGATGCCTAGGAGCAGGTCTGAGAGGAAGCTGATGTTCAGGGAATCGTTAAATGAACTCTGAAATCACCCCCAGGAATGCCATGCTCTGGTTTGGGGACATGTATGCACATACACGCACGTGCATGTACAAACACACACACACACACACACACACACACACACACACACACACACACACACCCCTCTCCAGCAGAAACGAGCTGAAGCACTGGAGATTCCCCATTCTGCACAGGGTTAGCTGCCTCTCTCAACTCCACCTGTCTGCGGGAATTGAAGGAAGATCAATCTAGATGGCTCCTGTATCTTGCCCTGGAGAAATCAAGCTTGGAAAGATGAATTACGTCTCCATGTGGGACTTCCAAATGCAGTCTATTTAAAAGTTCCAGCACAATTTAGATATTAAAAGTAATTAAAATAAATCTTTTACTAGCAATTTACCTAAATTATATATGAGGTATCTCTCAGTAGGTGCTCTTTAGAAATAGTTTCACTAAAAATCAGGCAATCTCCATGGTATTTAATTTAAGTAACAAAATTTGGATCAAAATCCCAAATCCTTCCCTGTCAAGTAGGAGCAAGCAGGACTGATTTGGTGGGAAAGTCCACCCAGAGATGGAGTCAGGCAGGCTGAGGGCTTTGTAAGGATGCTGCAGGGAGTGCGGGGAGAGAGGGGAGAGAATTAAATAGAACAATTTTCACAGTAATGACAGCAGCAACAGCTGACCACTTCAGGGGGTTGAGGCAGGCCCTGCTAAGTGCTTTATGTTCAATTCTTACTCAATTTTGTCATCTCTTTTTTTTCTTTTAAGGACAAAAAAGTACAAAGGAAAATACTGTAACAACTATGTAACTGCCACCACCAAATTAATGAGTAATATTTGTTAATATTTACTTCAGATTCTTTTATTAAATTTAAAGTAATTTCTATCCCCCAATTATTATGGTTTGGATGTGAGGTGTCCCCCAAAAGCTCTCATGTGAGGCAATTCAAGAAGGTTCAGAGGAGAAATAATTGGGTTGTGAGAGTCTTAACCCAGTCAGTGAACTAATCCTTGGATAGGGATTAACCGGTAACTGAAGCCGTAGGGTGTGGCTGGGGGAGGTGAGAACTTGGGTGTGGCTTTGAGGTACATATTTGTATCTGGCAAGTGGAGACCTCTCTCTCTTCTGTGAGCTGCTTCCCTCCACCATACTCTTCTGCCATGTTGTTCTGCCTCACCTCGAATCCCAGTGAATGGAGGCTGCTGTCCATGGACTGAGACTTCTGAAACCATGAGCGCCCAAATCAACTTTTCCTCCTCTACAATTGTGCTGGTCAGGTCTTTTGGTAATAGCAGTGAAAAGGCTGACTACAACACTAATCATATTTCCTCTTTCCTCAGAGACAGCCATTACACCATCAGTGTGGTGTATACATTCAGACAAAATTCTTGTTTTGTCTTATTTTACTTTTTATTTACACACAATAATCATACATATTTATGGAATGCAGAGTGGCTTTTCAATGCATGTCTGTAACACGAAATGAGCAAAGAAGGGCGACTAGCATATCCATCATCTCAATAATATTTACATTTATTTGATATTTCCTGTAAATATAGATTCCTTTAGAATTTTTACTTATTTTCTGGAATCATTTTTATTATAATTGTTAACACATGAATTGTACAAATTAATGGGATCCACTGTGACATTTCCATACATGTATGTATTATGCACTGATCATGTCTGCTCACCCTTCTTCCACCCCACCCCCATACACGATTCCCAGTACCTCATACTAATAGTCCCTCAGCTTTCAGGCCATCTTTTGTTTGTTTAGTTTCCACATAAGCAAGAAAGCGTGATATTGTCTTTTCCATACCTGTCTTATTTCACTTAACATGTTCTCCAGTTCCATCCATTTTCCTGCAAATGACAGGATTCATTCTTCTTAAAAGCTAAATAATATTCCATTATGCATATACACCATATTTTCTTTATCCATTTATCTGTTGATGCGCACCTAGGCTGATTCCATATCTTAGATATTGAGATAGCACCCCAAATAAATGTGAGTATGCCAGTGTCTCTTTGACATACTGACTTTATTCATTTTGGATATAAACCCAGGAATGGTATAGTTGGACCATATTTTTGTTTTGGGTTTTTTTTTTTTTTTTTTTTTTTTGTTTTGGTTTTTTTTTTTGAGGAAACTCCTTGGCGCTCATGGTTTCAGAAGTCTCAGTCCATACTTCTTTCCATGGTGGCTGTACTATTTTACATTTCCACCCAGAGTATATAAGAGTCCTTTTTGCCCCATTCTCATCAGCATTTCTTATTTTTCTTTTTTATTTATTTGTTTGCTTTGTTTTCAATGATATTCATTCTGAGATGGAATCTCACTGTAGTTTTGATTCACATTTCCCTAATGGCTAAGTATGTTTACTTAGTACTTTTTCATATATTTATTGGCCATTTTTCTTTCCTCTTTAATTTTTTTTTCTTCTTTAGTTGTACTTGGACACAATACTTTTATTTTATTTATTTATTTTTATGTGGTGCTGAGGTTCCAACCCAATGCCTCACACGTTAGGCAAGTGCTCTACCGCAGAGCTACAACCCCAGCCCCTGTCTTTCTTCTTTTGAGAAGAGTATGTTTATATTATTTGTCCATTTGGGGCTAGATTATTTAGGAGTTTTGTTGTTTTTCAAATTTTTTATATTCTGGATATTAATCCCCTGTCAGGTGAGCAGTTGGCAAAGATGTTCTCCCATTCTGTAGGTTGTCTCTTTTGTTTGTTAATCATTTCTTTTTGCTGTACAGGTTTGAATTTGTTAATTCTTGTTTTTATCTTTTGGAGTCCTATCCAGGAAACTGTTGCCTGTACAACATACCTTGATATGTTCCCTCTGGTTTCCCCCAGTAGTTCCAGAGTTTCAGATCTCACATTAAGGTCTTTGACTATTTTCGAAATTTTTTTACAGGATGAAAGACAGAGGTCTAGTTTCAATCTCCTGTGTTGGATCTCCAGTTTTCCCAGCACCATTTCTTGATGAGGCAATGTATATTTTAGGCACCTTTATCAAGAACCATTTGGCTGCAGATGTGTGGATATATTTCTGGGTCCTCTATTTTCTTCCATTGGTCCATGTGTCTATTTTTATACCAATACCCTGTTGGTTTTATTAATATGGCTCTGCATATATTTTGAAATCAGGTGTTGTGATGCATTGCTCATTTTGTTCAGGATTGCTTTGGCTATTCATGGCCTTTTGTGCTCCCATATGAATTTTTTTTTTTTGAGAGAGAGAGAGAGAGAGAGAATTTTAATATTTATTTTTTAGTTTTCGGCGGACACAACATCTTTGTTTGTATGTGGTGCTGAGGATCGAACCCGGGCCGCACGCATGCCAGGCAAGCGTTCTACTGCTTGAGCCACATCCCCAGCCCTCCCATATGAATTTTAGAAATTTTTTCTAGTTCTATGAAAACTATGGTATCATAGTTTTCAAATACTGTGGTATCTGGATGGGGATTTAATTGAACGTGTAGACCCTTTCTGGTAATATGGCCATTTAACAATATTAATTCTCCAATCCATAAACATGGAAGGTTATTTCCACCTTTTAGTTTCTTCTTTAATTTCTTTCTTCACTGTTTTGTAATTTTTATTATAAAGGTCTTTCACATTCTTTATTAGGTTACTCTTTCTTAGGTATTTAACTTTTTTTGGCTATTGTGATGGTTTTATTTCCCTGATTTCTTACTTAATGAGTTTATTATTAGTGAAGAGAAAAAGCTACTCATTTTTGTGTGCTGATTTTTGTATCCTGCTACTTTGCTGATTTTGTTTGTCAGTGTTAATAGTCTTTTAGTGGAGTCATTCGGTATTTTTAATGTACAGAATCACATCATCTGAAAACAGAAATAATTTGACTTCCTTCTTTCCTAATTGTGTGTATTTTAGATTTTTGGTTTATTTTCTAAAATCTTCTTTAATCAACTCAAACACATGACTTCAAAATCTACCATGGTTGATAAATCTCTTCCATTGTACTTATCAGCATGAACAACTTTTAAGTTTATTACTGGTTGATTTTGTTTATTATATGTTGCCTTCTCCGCATTACAATATAAGAAAGAAATTTTTTCTGTCTTATTTAATAATGTATAATCAGTTCATAAAGAGTACCTATCATATAGTATATGCTTAGAAAATATTTGTTGGATGATCAATATACTTTTATTGAATTCATTTATCTTCTAAAATATTCTATTTCATGCATGGTTAAGAATTTACCCATTTCTGTACTAAAGTTTATTTGAAGAATATAATAATTACACATTATAAGTAATTTTATAAGCCATCTTTATATACATATGTAGAAGTCCCTTTGGAACATTTTTCTAGAGCAGAAACACTAGGTCATTGGATGTATGCAAATTTTACTAGATATTATCAATTGCTTTCCAAGGAGGTTTACCACCTGTCACTCTCACCTGCTTTCTCACATGCTCATTGATATTTGGCATTATCAGAATATTTTTTTCCAATTAAGAGTAAAATGTATCTCAAGTTTTTCTATTAATTTACATTTTCCTGATTACTCACTAGTGAGATTAAGCATGATTTCATATCAGTTCCAGCACTCTGAGCATCCTCTTTATGTGTGGCCTGTTCATATATTTTATGCATTTTTATGTTTGGTTATTTACCCATTTCTTAATAAACTGTAGGAATCATTGGTCTTCTATATACACCAACTTTTTATATACTAACTGTATCTTTGTTTGGGGTTATTAGTCACTTATGACACTTCTAATTTCATGTAATCTATTCCATTAATTTTTCCTTATCTTGATGTCATAAAGATATACTTCTATGTCTACCTACCTACCTATCTACCCTATAACTGTATTTTCTACACGCAGTTACAAAGTTTGCATTTCCACATTTGGTCTCCAATTCAGTGCAATGTAGTGCCACTAACACCTGGAGATCAAATAATACACTTTCAATACAATTAATTTAATACAATTAAATTAATAAATAATACACTTTCAATGGATAGCAGAAAAAAATCAGGGGAGAAATCTTAAAAATTCTTAGAAGTAAATGAGAATAGTGATAGAACATATCAAAATCTCTGGAATAGTATGAAGGCAGCTCTAAGAGGAAAGTTCATAGCATCAAGTATATACAATAGAAAGATAGCAAATAAATAATCAAACAATACATCACAAGAAAAAGAAGACCAAACCAACACCAAAATTAGCAGAAGACAGGAAATAATTAAAATCAAAGCCAAAGTTAATGAAGTTGAAAATAAGAAAATACAAAAAAATCAACAAAACAAAGAGTTGGTTTTTTGAAAGTATAAACAAAATTGATAAAACTTACCCAAACTAACCAAAAGAAAGAGAAAAAAAATCAACAAAATTTGAGCTGAAAAAGGAAATATCACCACAGACACTACTGAAATCCATCAGAAAGTATTTTGAAAATTTATATTCTAACAAAAAGATTAATGAATGATCCATTCCTTTTGTTGTTGTTCTTTTTAGTTATACATGACAGTATAGTATATTTTGACATATTATTTATTCAAACATGGAGTATATCTTATTCTAATTAGGATCACAGGCTTGCAGTTGTACATGATGTGGAATTTCATTGCTTTGTGATGTATTGTTTCAGTTTGATACCATCACATTTATTGATTCCTGATTTTACTTCTTGTGCTTTAGGAGTCTTGTTGAGGAAGTCAGGTCCTCAGCTGACATGATGGAGTGTTGGGCTACATTTTCTTCTAGGAGATGTAGGGTTCCTGGTCTAATGCCTTGGTCATTCATCCACTTTGAGTCTTGTTTTGTGCAGGGTGAAAGACAGGGTTAAATTTCATTCTGTTACATATGGATTTCTGGTTTTCCCAGCACCATTTTTTGAAAAGGATATCTTTTTTCTGATGTATATTTATGATGACTTTGCCTAGTATGTGATAACTGTCTTTATGTGGGTTTGTCTTTGTGTCTTCCATTCTGTTCCATTTGGTCTTCATGTCTGTTTTGGTACTAATATCATGCTGTTATTGTTACTGTATCTCTGCAATATAATTTAAGGCCTGGTATTATGATGCCTCCAGCATCACTTTCTCACTAAGGAGTACTTTGGCTATTCTGGACTTCTCATTTTTCCAAATAAATTTCATGACTGCTTTTTCTATTTCTGTGAAGAACATCATTGGAATTTTAATAGGAATTGCATTAAATCTATATGATGCTTTTGGTAGTATGGCCACCTTCATAATATTGATTCTGCCTATCCAAGAACATAGGAGATCTTTCCATCTTCTAAGGTCTTTTTCATTTTCTTTTTTAAGTGTTCTGTAGTTTTCATTGTAGAGTTCTTCTTTCTGCACTGGTTAGCAATCAAATCTCCATATTTCAAGGTCTCATATGTGTATGAGTAACCTTTCAAGCCACCTGCTTTATTTGATATATTTATTGATTCCTGTACTAACTTCAAACTGTGTTATGATACTGAAGCTTTCTGGTAAATCAATATGTAGGTAAATACTTGTTTTGTCCTTATTTTTTTGTTTATGTTTTAAAATTGCCTATTCTTATAGTTTTATGTTTCCATATAAATTTTAGAATCTGTCAAGTCTTTCACACACATTACAATCAGTTCGCATTAAAATTTCATTGAATTTATAAGCTATAGGACTATAGAACTCTTAATATAAAAATATATGAAGTTACATAAGTATAATATTATCTCACTAAGTATGCAGGACTTCTCTGTATTTCAATAATATTTCTATTTACTCTGTAATGGTTTTACACATTTTCTTTACATTTATTCCTAAGGACCATATAGTTTGAGTTTATGTTAAGGGAAGTATTTTTTTCTATTATTTTTTTTTAAGAGAGAGAGAGAGAGAATTATTTTAATATTTATTTTTTAATTTTCGGTAGACACAACATCTTTGTTTGTATGTGGTGCTGAGGATCGAACCCCCGGGCCGCACGCATGCCAGGTGAGCGCACTACCGCTTGAGCCACATCCCCAGCCCTCTACTATGTTTTTAATGAACTACTTCTGATACACAAGAGGAAGAGAAGCATTAACCCTAATTTTGGAGTAAGTTCATGCTGATTTCCTTATTTACTAGCTGTGTCACTGTTGGACAAGCTCCTTAACCTCTCTGTGCCTCAGTTTTCTCAAATACAACAGTGCTACTTCACAAAGTTCTTAAGAGACAAACTAAGTTAACGTATGCAAAGTGCCTGGCACCGAATAATCAAATGTAAATGTTAGCTTTTATTAAAAGAATGTTATTAATTTACATAATTGTCTTGGTATCTAAGGGGTTTATAAACTCTATTGTTTGTTCAAATAATTTATGGATTATCTTGGATTTTCTTTTTAATAATGATGTAATCTACAAGAAGGAACAAATTTAATTTCTTCCTTCTTCTTCCTTCTACCTGTAACTAGTTTTCTTTCTTGTGCTATTAAAACATCCAAGACTAACAATACCATGATAAATGGAGCAGAGCAATATTCCGACTTAATCTTATTAAAAGAAGATATTCAAAATTTTCACCTTTCTTTATGTTTCCAGAGTCTTTTGGTCAATACCCTACATCAGGAAGGTCCACTGCATTCCTAATTTGGTGTAAGTTTTTGTCATGAATAGTCTTGGTGAATAGAGGAGATTTTCCTTAAGTTATCCTCTAGGCAGTAGTCTATACTGAACACCATTTAGCAAAAATGTACATTGGGCCAGGGGTCAGCAAGCTACAGTCTACACAGCCTGTTGTTTTTTAAAAAAGGTTTATTGGAACCCAGCCATGCACAATTATATGAAAAAAAAAAATTCAACATCTTTAGCCATCAGAGAAATACAAATCAAAACTACATTGAGATTCCATCTCACTCCAGTCAGAATGGCTATCATCAACAATATAAAAAACAATAAATGCTGGTTAAATGTAGGAGATAAAGGAAATTTTATACACTGTTGGCAGGAAGTAAATTAGTTCAACCACTGTGGAAATCAGTATGGTCAAAAAACTAAAAATAGAAATATCATATAATCCAACTATACCACTGCTGGGTATATACCTTGAAGGAATTAGAATCAGCATACTATAGAAATATCTACATACCCAAGTTTATCACAGCACAATTCACAGTAGCCTAGTTATGCACTCAGTCTAGGTGCCCATTCACAAATGAATGGATAATGAAAATGTGGTATATAAACATAATGGAGTTTTCAGTCATAAAGTTGAATAAAATTCTGTCATTTGCAGGGAATGGATAGAATTGGAGATCATAGTGTTAACTGAAATAAGTTAAGACTCAGAAAGACAAGTATCACATGTTTCCTCTCATATGTGAAATCAAGGAAAAATTTTTAAAAGATGAACAGAAAGTAACAGAGAGATCATTGGAAGAGGGAGAGAATCAGGAACAGTGAGAGAGGAGTGCCATGGGAAGATGGGTGTGATCAGAGTACATTATTCTCATGTATGAATATGCTACAATGAAATGTGTTCTGTACAATTGAGACACACTAATTTTAAAAAATGAAGCTTTATTTAAAAGAAAGAGTTACTAGGTTACTGAACACAGCCATGCTATTCATTGCATAGTTTACATAGCTGCTTTTCAAGCAATCATATCAGAGCTGAGTAGTTGACACAGAGACCCGAGAGCCCACAACGCCTAAAAAGTATTCACCATCTGGCTCTTTACAGAAAGTTTGTCCACCCTGATCTACACACATTAAATCCCTCTTCTTACAACTTTCTCTCTACTTTGAGGGTAAGGCAAGTTGAGGAACAAGCCAGGAAGTAGTCAAGGAAGGTTTTTTTTTCCTTTTTTAAAGTTTTAACTTGCCCTAGTGTTTTTTCCTTCTACCTTCTCTCTTGTTTGTAGTTTTCTACACTCTTTTAATACTTTCTGATTTATTTTTTTTTCTTATCATTCTGTATTTCTTTAAAAAAAAAAACAAAGCAAAATCTCTTCCTCTGATTATATAACTGGCCACGTTGTTTTTCAATGCATACTATATACAGGCTGCTCTACTAAATGACTTCATCCAAAGTTCATTTTCTCAACAAGCATATATTGAACACTGTTAGTTAGGTATTGTTCTAGGTCCTTAAAATAATCAGTATATAAAACAATGATTCCTTCCCTCATGAAACTCATATAAGGGGAAACAAACAATTAAAAATGGAGAAATAGTGCCAGGTATGATGGTGCACACCTATAATCCCTGCAATGTGGCAGACGGAGGCAAGAGGATCTTGAGTTCAAGGCCAGCCTCCCCAATTTATTGAGATCCTGTTTCAAAATAAAAAAGGGCTGAGGGTGTTCCTCAGTGACAAAGTGTCCTGAGTTCAATCCCCAGTACCAAAAAAAGAAAAGCAACTAGTTGAAAGAAAAAGAAGATATAGAAGAGGGTACGGAGAGCAGAGGCGAGGGGTGGATGTGCAATTTTGTGAAGAATGCTCTCGGTCTTACTGAGAAGGTCTTTCTGAATGAAGACTTGAAGGAGGTAAGGTAATGAGCACGAGGACCCATGGGAGGAGTATACCTGGTGTATCCAGGAAGCAGCAAGGAGGCCGGGGATGCTAGATGATGAAGCAGAGAAAAGGAGGTGACATCAGGGAGGTACAGGGGTCAGATTATGATGATCCTGGTGGCTTTTATTCTTGACCAAAATGAAGAGGCACTGAAGAGTTTTGAGCAGAGGAATAAGGTGACCTGGCATATTTGTAAAGGACCTCTGTAAAGGACAGGCTGTAGAAGCTGCAAGGACAGTGAGGAAGCCATTGCCATCCTAAGGGACAGCTCATGTCCTTTAGTCTCCCAGCAGCTGGACAGATGCTGTTACTATGCTTTTATTCCAGATGAGGAAGCTAAGAAAGAATAAATAATTTGACAACATAAAGTACAGCTGGTTTCAAAGCCAGAGCCTGTCCAAGGTCAAAGAGTGGTATACTGAATGAGACCAATATGGATTTCACCTTGTGAAAGTGGCTTCACAAAATCTCTATTTAACACATGATATTATACATTAAAAATTTTCATAATTTCATCTTAATCATGTTTTATACTTTATAGACTTTTACACAAATCCTATATTTAAAATAAAAATGATTTGAATAGTATAGATCCAGACTTTCTGGGTTTCATTTCTGAATCACTTAAAAAAATAATTTTAAAACCCAGGTATTCAAATATGAGGTTTGTTTCAAATAAATCTACAAACCTGGGGATTTATTTAATCTAGCCCTTGAAATTAGGAGCTCAAAGTATATTCCTGCTCTCCTAGAATCTGAGACTGTATTCTTTAAAAGTTATTTTACCACTTGATTATTGAGTCTTTTTTAAAATCTGTGAACCAAAAGGTATATTTCCCAAGTTCTAGCCCATCTTGCATACTGGAAATACTGTCTTCCGTCAGAATTTTGCTTGTTCAAGATAAACAGTCTCCTTGCCCTTGCTCTTTCTCATAGAGTAATATTATTGTATTGGTAAGAAACACAGGATACCTATACATAGAAAAATTTGCTAATGAAATATTTCCACTTACCCAATAGTGATAATTGGGTGATTCCAGGTTAAACAGCATAAAAATAGGTCATTTTGATCTGTAAACTATTGGTGTTGGATTTTTAAACCAGGCACACTGACCCAGGCTTATGCAACAGCAGGAACAGTGTTTCAATCAGTTTTCTGTTGCTATAACAGAACATGTGATGCTGGTTACTGTGTAAAGAAAAGAGGTTCATTTAGCTCACAATTTGGAGGCTGGAAGTCCAAACTGCGGCAACCACATCTGGAGGCCTCTAGGGATGGTTGCAATGCTGAGTCACAGCACAGCAGACAGGAATAAGTTTGAGAGCGAGGTCACATAGGGACAGAGGAAAGAAGAGACAGGGGAGAAGCCAGGTTTGCTTTTTCACAACAACCTATTCTGACAAGAACTGATCCCACTACTGTAACATCCACCCCACTCCTTGGACCCAGAATTAACCACTTCTCAGGGTGGTGGCTCCATGATCTGATCACCTTTCACAGTCCAGCCTCTTTAAGACCCACCACCTTTCAAAACCATAACATTAGGGACCAGGCTCCAGCACAAAACATAGCAGACAGGGATGAGCATGGACCTCAACAGAAAGAGACTCAGCTGACTCCCAAAGAAGAGTGCATCACAGCACACTCTGATTACTTTACAACTTCGCTTAGGGTTATCAAGGCTTTAATTGTAACATCTCCCTTTTTCTTTTCCTTCCTTGGTGAGTGGGTGTTAGACCTATTGATTACTCCATAAAGATAACAGGGGAAGGAAGGGAGGACTGCTTTTCTCATTTAATTGTCTTTTTAAAATCCTCTTTCTGGTTTGCACATGAAATGGAATGCAGTATTTACTATTATGGGGAAGTTGTTTCTGAGTATGATTAAATGCTCTCCCTCTTTCTTTCACACAAAAGCTTTCAAATTCAAAGCTATTATAGAATCATACCATTTCCATTTTAAAATTATATTCTAGATGATGTGTAATACTACTAATAAAATGCTTTGCAAAAACACAAATGCATGTGAATCATTAGTTGGAACTCACCGTTCAACTCCTAGATATATACTCTACTGGGTCTCAAAAGTGGTTCCCCTGACCAGGAACATTAACATCACTTGGAACTTTATTAGAATGCAAATACTTGGGCCCCAGTCTATATGTACAAATCATAAATTCTGGGGGTGGGGCTCAGTAATCTTTTTAACAAGCCCACCAGGTGATGCTGACGCATGCTAAAGTCTGAGAACCACTGTTTTAGAACAGTGTTTCCTAATCTTTTTACATCTTGGCAAAAAAGGAAAATGTCAAGTGTTTGTGCAATATTCCATGTTAAGCACTTGAAACTTTCAGAAGCCCGAAGCTAAAAGCCCAGAGGCTCCAGCCACCCTAGGTCCTGCTGACCTGAGCAGCTCCCTATAATCCTTTCCATAGCCCACCAGTGAGAAACTCACACCAGTCCAAATGGAAATGTACATGAATGTTCACTGTGACACTGTCTCTAATAATGAAAAATCACCTGAGTACCTATCAACAGAGAAGAACAGATAAATTGTGACATATTTGTGCATTGAAATATAACTTACAGTTAAATTGAATGAATTAGAACTACATGTATCAACACAGAGAAATCTCAGAAATATAATACTGAGCAAATGAAGCAGGCCATAGAAGAATATGTATAGATTGACAATTATGTTTGTGGCATGCCCACATGTAGTAAAATCATAAAGACCTGATAAGGATACTTAGTAGGTATTGTTAGATTTGGGAAAAGGGAAGGAAGGGGGACAAGCATGTGTATTACTGCGGCTTTATCAATTTTATTTATTTAAAAATCTAAATCTAAACCTCTGAATAGGTTGAGGTTTAGCCTGGGGAAGGCAGGGATGGACACAGAATTATTTCTTACATTTGTTTATTTTCTGTATAGCTGCATTATCTCATTAAAATTTTTAGTAAGGAAATAAATAGTTGAAATCTGCTATCAAATTACCTGAATTTGAAGCCCAAATCTGCTCTTAGCTCTTTGGTGGGGTGCAGACTATTTTCTCTCCCTGTGCCTCAGTTTCCTGATTTGCAAAATCGAGGAGGTTAAGTTCAGTGACTCTGATGTTCTCTGTCTCTTGAATCTCTACAGTCTATTTTGGTACTCAGAAAGATCCCCAGTCCCTTCTCGTTTTCTTCTCCATGCATGGATTGCAGTCTCCTCTGAGGTTGCTCCTTGTCCAGCTGTCCGCCCTAATAGCCCCCTTGTTTACAATGGCCCCAGCAAATGGGACAGGGACTAATAACATATCACAAAGCAGGAAACAGAGACTTGTGTTCTAAGATATATTTTAAGACAAAAAGAACAAAAATACAACCAGAAAAATTTGGCACATAGACAAGCTATGTGGGATTTAGAAAATGACCTTGAATTTGTAAGTAATCTTTCCTTGAAGGAGAATCTTTTCCTTTAGCAGTGCATTTCACCAAGCAGAAGAGAATTTCAAATCAACTTTACAGCAGCATTCATTTCTTTATTCCTATTCTTTAGGCATCACCTCCACCTCCTTATCAGAAATGATTCTACCCAGCTAACCAGCTGATTTTTTTTCCATGAAAATAAAACTTGGCTTCTCATTTTAGGACTTGGTTTGTTTGATCTTTCCTCAGTTATGCCTTACATCAGAAACTCCCATTCAAAATAGGCTGGTTTGTAGATTCTATCTCTGAATATCACTTGTTATTTCAACAACATAAACATCACTATGACTACAAATTTTGACTAATTTATTATTTATTATAAGATATTTCAAATGCACATAAAGTATACCCATCACTGAGATTTATCATATCCTTTTATGTCTGACTAATTTGCATACTTAAAATCAGCAAGTCAGGTTAGGGTAGTATTTTTCTCCTTATGGTTTTTGTAACACTGAGGGTTCAAGGCATCTTTATAGGCATTTGGTAAGTGTGATGTTGTAGGAAATATATCTGATATTGACTGGCTAGGAATATGAGTCGAAAAAAACAAGCAAATTTGCTTTTAGCTCTAAGATGTGCTAAGTGGTTTTATAAAACCATTCAACATCTCTTGGCTTCAGTTTCCTAATCTAGGATATGTGCAAAGTGGACTTTATTATTTATGAAGTTCCACCCATCTCTGAAATCTTTTGGTTCTATATAATAACCAAAGCCAACTGTTCTGGCCTCGTGTATACAGTCTCAGTCTAAAGTTTCAATACTTTCGATTGAAAAACAATAAATATATTAATGAGTCATGTAGCTCCAAGCTAGATTCAGGGAGATATGTGTTTATTTATATTAATTTTATGTGTCTGTGTTTGTGTGCCTTTTAATAAAAGAAAAAATTCACATTGTTTCTCAGTTATTATACCAAAAATTACTATTATCTGCCATAATAGCATACAGCTAATGCTTGCTTAATTAATTAACAGCATTAATTATTAAGCTCATATAATGTCATGGACTATGCTAGGTACTTATAACCACTTCTTATTTAATTCTCTTAGTCACCCTGAAAAGGAGGTATCCTGTCCCTACCTGGTACTGGAGCACATCACTATAAAACTCCAGCCAGGATTCAAAGTCTGTATTGGCCCATTTCTGTGACAATACTAATACTCAAAGACAGACAAGTGCTTTGAAAATGAACTTTTGGAGCACTTTACCTTGATACTATCACTCTACCAACTTCTGGTCTCTATTCAATACTTACCTTACAACATCATACTTCTTAGCCAAGTCTCCCTGGGACCTTTTTTGTTATGCACTGTTATGATGATGTGCTCCTCATCCAGACCTTCTTCCCATTTAGATAGATGCAGTGGTCTTACTACTGTGAATGACTGATCTTGTGAATTACTTGTTGTATCTTTTTATCTTCACCAAACTCCTTGTTATGTACATCGACTTCATCGCTTACTTTAAAGGAGCTACTTGTCTGTTTTATCAGGAAATACAGTCAATAATGTATCTTGGATTCTACCAAAACATCGGTCAGGGACTTTCACATCCAAACAGAAAAAATGGAAAAAAATGTAGGGTGGATTCTAGGACAACTAGTTACTAGTTGAGCAGCTCTACCCAAAGGCTAGTGATGAAGAAGTAAAGGATCTCAGCTTGGACAAAGAACTGAACCACAGGACTCTGTCCTTGACTCTTTCCTGTTTCCAGACATTGTTCACAGCGTAGATAAATAGACAGCAAGGTCCTAAAATGTGAAGATGACAAAAAGTTGAGTGCAGTGATAAATGTTATATAAACCAAAATAGATCTGACAGGGTGAATAGATGGGTCAATTTGAACAAATTGAAATGCAACAGAAATAAGTTTAGGATCCAAAAAGGAACCATCTCAAGTACAGAATATTAAAAAAAAAAAAAAAAGCCAGGTTTGGCAGCTACTTTGAAGGAGATGCTGTAGCTTTGGTTAACAATAAATTATCAATTTGAATCCCAAAAGCTGGTACCCCCTTTAGGTGCAACAATAGAAATAAGAAAAGTATCTTGGAGAAATGAGGCCACAGGCCTGATCTTCTTAACAGTGGTAATTTAACTACACATTGCAAATGGGTTTGGTGCTGAACTTTAAAGATGTGAACGGGTGTTGAACCTTAAAGAAATAGACAAAGAGACATTTAATATATCACACTAGAAGGGTAAGAAAATTCAGGCTTACTCTGTCAACTGAAAGGACATTTTTTAAAAAATGATGTGTTTAGTTTGGAGAAAGGAAAACTAAAGACAAATGGAACATCTATCTTTAAATATTTTTAAAGTGGCCTATAAAATGAAAACAGATCTACTCTAAAGGATAAAAAGAAGTCAAATAAGAATGAGTTGATATGATCAGTGAATGTACATTATGGGCATACAAGACCGAGTTTCCACATGTTGGGTAGGGAAAAACAGTCTAAACAACCCAATGGATAGTGGGATACCACAGAGGGGATTAAGGCATCAGTGGAAATTTTGTCTCAGTGAATTTTGAGCTCCTTTGGAAGCCTGAAATAAGACAAAACCATAACCAAGAAGTTGTCTAAAAGAAAGGTGATTTCAAAAGACTCATTCATGTTAATAATGGCCTCCGCAAAGTGTGGTTTTGAAGTTCAGACTGATATCTGACCACCCCAAATATGTACACACACACAAACACAAGTTCTTCTCTGGTAGAATAAACACCAACACCAAAGCCTCATTAGTTCAGATTCTACCATTTGAAATTTGTAACAATTCAGAGGGGAACAGGATCAAAGTTTGCAATATCCAAGAAAAAAAATGTTTACAAAGTGATTGTTAGTATCAACAAGATAACGGAAAGAAAGGCTGGTCTCATATCTAGACTCAAGAAAACATCATTAAAAATAATTAGATTATGATTTCTGTTCAAACTAAGCCTCTCAATTTCTTAGTGATCCACTCTTTATCTCAGGTCAGGTACTGGTTAGCAGCACTTATTCTGAATACTGTACAAATTGGAAAAAAAAAATTCTTTGGAGAAATTCAGCTTTCATCTGAACTAGGCATTCTTCAATTTTAAATTAAATCCCATTATTTCAAGTTATTTAAGATATTTGCAGATAAAAAATAAAAGTATTATAAATAGAGCAAAATTTACCTTAATGAATCCAGCCAAAGCTAGAGATCTCAAAAACTGGTATTAAATTATAGGAACTATGAGACAACACATAGGATCCAGTGTTGCCAGATGATGCCTGGCAGGGCCTCATGGGTGTGTAACCTCCACACCTGCACAGGGCACTATGACCAGAAGGGCTGTGTACTTAGTTTGATGTTCTGTTGTCAATGTTTAAAGATCTTAACAAGTTTTGAATACTGGGCCCTACAGAGGCACATGATGTGACTGAGATTTAAAAAGGCAAGCCAGTGAGATGCAGAGGCCTTGGGCAAAACCTAAAAATGGCTCCATTTATTAATAAGCAACAATATCCTGTAATCAAGGCACAGTCCTTTGGTTAAAGTTATAAAGAATTACTTTGCTTGTTTAATGTGTAAACCAAAGATAATTCACAAATTTGCTAATTGTTTTTCTCTGCTGCAGATGTGAGCTGCCAACCAGTGGAGCTTTGGTATTCAAAAGTAATCAGCCACCATTTCAAACTCCATCAAAAAGTCATGTGTCGCTTTCAGAAGGCACAAAATTTTGGTCCATTTTTACTGGAGTTACAGGAAGAGTAATGAGGCAAAATGTGAATTTTAAGACAACAAAGCAATCGCTTCACTTCACCATGGAAAATCAGTAAGAAAAGCCCTTATAGCACTTCAGCCTTTTTCAAAATTCTCTCGATTGTGAATTGCCTAAGCTACTTGTGATTAGGAAACTGTGAACTTTTGCTCAAACTATGTTGTCCCCAATATGAGTTGCAAAGTTCCTTTTACTAATTGAAAACATGCACCTTTATATCCACATCCATAACTAACTCTCTCTCTCTCTCTCTCTCTCTCTCTCTCTCTCTCTCTCTCCTGATTGCCATGTCCTGACATGCTTTCCTCTACCATACCCTTCTGCCACCATTTTGGCCTCACCTTGAGCCCAAAACTGTGGAGTCTGCCACCTATGGACTGAGACCTCAGAAACCATGAGCCAAAAGAACTTTTCCTCCTCTAACTGTTCTGGTGGGGCCTCTTGGTCACGGTGACATTAAAACATTCCATCTGATGTTAAATTCATAAGTGATCTATGTACCTGAAGAAAGTACTTAATAATGCCCTAAAATTATATAACATTTTGTTTCAAAGAACACAAAGGAATTTATATACTTTGTCCATACAATATCCCTATCAAATCAGAAAAAATGCATTATATTCATTTTCAAGATAGTGAAACCGAGGCACAAAGACATAACACTTTCCTAGGATCAATCAATGAATCTTTCTTTCTCTCTTTCCCCTTTTTTAACATTTTCATATCATTAGGATCTTAGTGTACAATTATTATGAAATGTATGCATACAAAAGATATTAGTAACAAGGTAATTTTAATTATAAATCACTTCACATGGAGCTCTATGGGGTGCTATTTTAACAAATATGCAAATTAAGAATAGATTATATTTTCTAAACCTTGTGAAATTATATTTACATTTAGCACCAGTTCATAGTCCAAAGACAAAAAAGATGGACATAGGGACAACCTGTGATAGCAGTCAATTAAATAAATCATATTTTGGTTTCTAAACCTAGTTTTCAAGGAGAGAGGTTACATTTCCTAGAAGGGGCCATATACAAATAAGAGTTATAATTCACACAAAGAAGCATTTTCTAACCTGTAGCTTACAGTTCCGCTGTCACCCCCACCTTAGACCTCAAGCCTTAATTACAGTGCAGGTGTGTTGCTCAATTCTAAGCCCCTCTGGAGCCACGTCTTTGACTGGCGATGTGACGTCTTACGTCATGATGTTGCGTCACCACGTGATGACGCTGTGCCATCGCAACACATCATCGCATACTGACACAATGTCATGGCATAATATCATCAAATTAAACTCTGCAGCACTCCCTCAGCCTGACCCCAGGAAGAGCAAGAATCATTAAAAGTTTTTGCTTGCTCTTGGCAACGCCCCCCGGTGGTAGGAGAGAACAGGATCTGGAGAAATCGTTTGCTGGCCTCTTAAAACTTTCCAGTTCTCAAATTAGAAGGATTTGAAAGTTAACAGAGTTTCAGGGCTTGGTTATCATGGGCACACCTTTTCATAGATTGTTACTCACTTTGCCCCATAACACTTGAACTCCATTTTAAAGATAAATATTTACAGATGTTAGCTCCTTGCACCCACTCAGGGCTAAGATAGGATAGTGCTTAGGCTGGTGGGAAGAAAAAAAAAAGTTAATTCTTCTGCACCTCCTTTTTTGCCCTCATTATCTACCCTCTGATAATTCTTTTATTTGGGCATTCCTGTTCTATAAAATTCTGAAATAGCAAAAAAGGGAAGGCAAGAAGCAGAAGAAGTCAATATTTTGACTGGAGACATTTATACTAGTTGGGAGGGATTTTGAAATCTGTGAATGAGGAACGTTTTGCCATCACAGTAAAAGGTGAAAAGCTGAGTCTCCATGTTTGCAACCACTATGATAAAACTGGGCATTTGGATGAGACATTTATCTGAAGGTTTTCTGAATTAGCTTTTGAATTCTTCCAAAAAGATGGAGTTACCAATTCATTAAACACATGGGGTGGATTGTGCATACCAACCCATGTGTATGTAACCTCTCATTCATCTAGTGGCTATTTGCCAGGAACTGTTCTAGGTAGAAAGGTTCAGAGCAAGCAGAAGAAGCAGGATCACTCTGAGGAACTCACTAAGCAATGAGGGAGACAGGTGAGCAACAGATTCCAAGACTATCTGCTTAGGGTTCTAATGATGAGAAGATGGAGTGTTCTGGGGACTCAGAAAGGGAAAGAATAATCCAAAAACATCTCACAGGAAAGATAATATTTTGTTTATTTCTTGAAGAAAGAACAGAAGGGGGAAAAGATCTGAACATATAGGAGACCCAAAGAATTAGACTAAATTTAACCTTTTGTAGATGTTTTCTGAAGACATCTGTTCAATATAAATGCTGTTTGGAGGGTACTGACTCACACATGTATTACCATAATCCTCATCAAAATTACAAAGGGCTCTAGATGATTCATAATGCACTCTGTCTATAAAGTATGGTTATCTGTTAGGAGAGTTTTCTACCCGTGAAGCTAAATATGTCCCTTCTCTCTTCATAATCAAATACAATTGGAAATCAAAGCCACTTGTATTAACTTGAAAGCATCTGACTAGCCACAAAGATCTTGGTAACTTCCTTTCTGACATATATATAAAGATGGGTTAGAAAGATCCCTGATGATACCTTTTTAAGATTTTCATTGAAGAGTATTTTTTTTAACATACAGTACAAGAAACACTTCAGCCCAGTCAACAGTAAGTGGTTATATTTTCTGACATTTTTACCCCACATGAAAGCCACTGCTAGATATTTTCTTCTGCTACCATAATCCTAAAGAGGTGTTTAAAAACTAGACCTGACAAGAGAATAGGAACTCTAGGGGATTTCAGCCCCCAAAGACTTGCCTTCATCTTTCTGAGAATTGCAAGATGTTGAGAGGCAAATTTTCAAACGAGTTTCTAAAATGTCATTTCTAAGCCAGAAATACATATATCCTTTTGGATTTTAGGTGAGCAACTATTTAATTACAACTTGATGAAAATTTTATATGATTTTTAAGCTAGGCCAAATATATCACACACACACACACACACACACACACACACACACAAACACACTTTATAAAGTGATTAAAGAATAGTGTTAGCACCTAGATTCCCAAAGGTATGCAATAAATAACAAATGGTTAGATAAAGAGAAATTTCAAAATACTCTCTCTTTCCCACATATAAAATATACCAAATTTTATCATGAATAGGATAGTAACAAAATAAGATGAATGGGACATTTGCTTGAATAAGTGATATTTTAGAAAACAGAATATAGATGCACTTCAAGTCATGATAGGATTACATCCTTAAACCCATCCAAAATTGAAAATATTATAAGTTGAAAAATGCATCAGATACACCTCATATATTTAGCGTCTTAGCTTAGCAGCACAGTACACTGTAGAGTTTTAATTGTTTCCCCCTATGATCATGTAGCTGACTGGGAGTCTTCACTGCCCAGTGTCACCTGAGACTACCTTACCATATGGCTAGCCCAGATCAAGGACAGCCAAAGATCAACATTCAAAGTATGGTTTCTACTGCTGTCACTTTTGTGCTACCATCAGAAAGCTGAAGAATCATAAGTCAAAGCATTGAAAGTTGAGGACCATCTGTATAGGAAACAGAGAGTAAGATCCACAGAAATGGGAACCAAGTGCTATGCAACCATAGGCTGGGGAGTTAGCAAAGTTCTTAAGTTGCATTTCATTAAGAATTATATCTTTTTTTTTAAATCCCAAATCCTGAAGAAAATCAAGAATAGCAACACCAGAAATTCCTGGGTTTTGCAGATTTACCCAGTGATATATTAATGTTCTTTTCATCTAGATATAATTCAGCTCATGCAACAGATGCATGTTGAGGAACTTTTTTAAACTTAATTTGTATTTTGGAGAGCAAAGAATCTTTTGTGGTAGAATAATCACCAATAATTTGCCTATTTTGTAAGTTTGGAGTTCCACATGTTGCCCTTCTCAAATAGGGACTCATTTGTGTAAATATATCATTCTATAGTAATGATGGGGTGGATTTGTGAGTGAGGGCGTAAAGTGTTCACATGAAACCATGTCTGCTTCCATATTCCACACCTACCCTGTATACCTGAGTCAAGGGCAATGAACACCCAACCTTATTCTTTTACTTCTTTTTTCTTTAACTTATTGAGCACTTTTCAGAATCATATGAACTTGAGTTCATGTGCTCTAGACTTGGCCTTTCCCCTTCAGCTTCACTTCACAGAGAATCTTTAAATTTTATTTACTTATGAGAATATTTTTCTTTGAATTGCTGAGTTCAGGAAAAGGGAAGTATACTTCCATTTCTTAAGGACCTCCTAGCTCAAAAGAAATTGTGCTAGGTGCTTTCCATGTTATCACATTTGGTTCAGTTACATCTAATGATTTAATTGAAGAAGAACAGACTTTTAACCAATACAAACAACAAAGTTCAGCTGTTTGAATTAATCTGCTAACTCATCATTTTTTAAAATAAATACATTAACATTTTTGAGTGTGTCTTCGAGCTGAGCACTGTTGATTTGAAATTCATTCTACCTACCATTTTCCTGAAGTTTCTAGGTGAGGGGCAACAGATCAAATTACCAATGTGATGAATAATTTCTGGCTTTGGGGCCTGTCTAGTGGACTATTCAGCCCCAACTCCATCTTCTCCCCATATTCTTCCTCCTGCTGCTAATGCATGTGGATACCCACATTTTACTTTGTCTCACACAGACCTCCTGAGAAAGCTGCCATTACTTCTCTGTCCATCCTGCTGACATGGGCTTTATTAATGCCACCCAAGCTTCTCTCTGCCCTCTCCCTAGAGACTCAGGGTTGCAGGCACTAAAGCTGAGGATGAAAATGGCTCACTGCATTCCCACAGGGTGTACTTGCTTTTTCACAAAAGAAAAAGGGAGGCCTGAGACTGAGAAAAACTAAACAAAGGGCCCGCAATGGAGTTTTTGAAGCAAGCAAGTTTCAGTTTTTGAAGCAGCTTCTTGCCATACTTGATTCTTAACTTTCCTAAATTTCTCACAGGGAAAAGCCAAGTGTAGAGCACAGACAGTAAGAGCTGCTAGGGAAAGCAGGCAGGTTGTGGCAGGGGGACACAGGGGAAGTGAGAATTCAACAAGAGATATTTTCAGTGGAATAAAAGTCCAAACTTGTGAACATATTGTATAAAAAAAATTGGATGCTAAAAAACAAATATGAATCCAGAATAAGTGAACATGAGAGATGGGAAGAATGGCAGAGATGGGGATGGTTAAGGTGGTAGATGTGGAGAGGGAGGAAACTATTTTAACTTTAGATGAGCAATTTGAGATAGCAACATGGCACCCAAGTAGAATTCTCATGTTGTTGTGACTGGCATGGTTCCAGAGCTCACTAGTGAAGTTACAGATAGAATTGAGGGGATTCCTATTTCCCAAAAAGAAGTTCAGCACAACCTTTTCAGCAATTACCTGGCTCAAAGAAACCAAACCCACTCATTCATTCATTCATTCATTCAGCAACACCAATAAAAATTTATTGTGTCTTTTTCTGTGGCTAAGAAATGGGTTTTTCTCCTTCCAATCAAAAACTGATCTTTAGAAAATGTTTGAATTAGTTCACTACTCAAAATTTTTCTGAAAAGCTTTGATTTGTTAAAAGAACAATGACTTCAAAGAAGAGATGCTATCTTTAAAACTCCAGACAGGAACTCAATGACATTTTTTTTTTCACAGTGAATCCATTAATTGGCTTTTCTTAATGTTTAATGGGAGCAAAGTCATCACATTGAAGAAAGCTTATGTCATTTATCAGCTTCCTCTCCAGAGTCCTGAGAACACCTGATGATTATTTCAATCAAACCAATCATTCACTGAACACATATCATGAATAATTTAGCAGAGCAATAGATCTATTACTTAATATAGTGCTAACCTTTTATAATGCTGGTACCTGGGGAGAGGGCTAATATCTGTGTCACAGAATAACTTATATCAGGCCTTGGGTTTTGGAGGTAACATTGTGACTCATGGAATACCTAAACACATGCAATTATAAACCACATTATGGGAAAATAGTTAACCTTTGGGTAGCATTTAAGAGTATACAAAGTACTTTCTCAGACATTATCTCATCTCATGCTCAAATCAACTCTGTGAGAGAGGTTTTATTTCTCAGGTGAGAACAAGACTCAGAAAGGCTAAGTGATTTGCCTAAAGCTGCTTAGCTATAAAATGGTGAAACTGAGATTCTGCTCCAAAGGTCTGGGCTCTCTCCTGCACCAGGATCTCTATAGTGTGATAAAAACTGATGCCAACAGCTTTTTAAACAGGCTCTGTCCTTGCCCACAGCTCCAATAGCCCATCCGTGATGACCTCACTTCCCTTACTTTGTTGGCCACCTTCTTCTGGTGACCAAGACTTCTCATGACAGTCCTTCCCCAAAGAGGTATCTTAAGATACCATTTCTAGAGCCAAACTGCTACTTTTCTTATGACTCTAACCTCCTGTGAGTATTTCTGCTATGCATACCCATCATCCTATGGCAAAGGAAGCCACACATCTGGTAGTAGCAGGTGCTGTATTCTTGTTTAAATGATTCCTGTCATGTGACAGTCCACACAGAATTCTACCCAATCAAGAATTACACTTTATTTAAAGTTCTTAAAGGAGACTTTATTCCATGTAAGCTAATTTTGTGAAAGTTTGTTTTTCCCACTCAATATTTAGCTTGATTTGAGAAACTCTCTGGTATATTCTTTATTAGTGTGATCACTTGCTCTCTCCACTCTCCCTCACTCTCTCTTTCCCCACCCTCCCGTCCCCCACTCTGACTGCCTATAATGGGAAAAAGCAATGCTTTAGTTCTACAGTCTGCTCCTGGGAGTTGCTTATTATGCTTAAATGTCTCCCCTTTGTTTTAAAGGATATTATCCTGCATTAGATGCAAGCAATTAAAAGTGTCATTAGATAAAACTGACATTCATAGCAAAAAGTAACTCTATTCAATTTAGAATAGCATGCCAGGTCCAGTCTTCAAGAGTTAGATAAATCATTTTGTTACAATAATCTTTATTTTCATCTCAATTGTTAGTATTATTATTTGAATATTTTACTCACAACAGCACTCCAAGGACCATGTAAAACATGCTTTTAGACAAAGCTCCTCCAAGGGGATTTGTGATTTAGAGAGAACAACAAGAATATGTATGGTTTATAATTGCACTTATTTAGGTAACTGACTATGACTGGTCCCTTCAGACCAGTGAAAGCAAATAACAGAGTAGAATGCTTTCCTGCTCAATAAAACATTTATCCTCTTATGGTCAACCTCAAGCTTTCACTACTCCTTCTTCCTCCTTATTTTAGCATCCCCAAATCTCTGGTACTAACAGAACTCTGGAATGAATTGAAATTCTAATCATTAGAATTCATGCTCAAAAGCGCGGTGGGTGACCTGATAATAAAAATTACATCATTTAGGGCAACTTGCAGCCAGCATCCAAAATTCAATTTATTAACATACTCAGCAATAACCAGAGAATTTTAGCAAGTCTGTCTGAGGATTCAAACAGCAAGAGACCATTAGAGCGTCAGACCTGGTGCAAAGGTGATTCCAGGCACATTATCATGATGGAGCTCATCGTCTGGTGACTGACCACTCTGGGACACATTAGAGGGCCCAGATTTTCTAGGACATAAGATTTTTAGGACTAAAAGCAGGACCATGATGGACAAATCAGGTTGGTATGTGGGATGTTCACAGTTACCTATGCCCATCCTGGACAAAACTGTACAAACTCTAGATTCAAGTTAAGAAAAAAAAAAAACGCAACTGGAAACTTGGCAACATGGAGGAGGACCTGCTCCTGGGAACAGGAAAAGGCTGTGCAGCAGGAGCCCCCGAACACAAGGTGGGAACTGGACTGGAGGTACTGATGCTGTGTCACAGCAGTGTTCGATTAAAGCCTTCAACTGACACCAACGAAGGCAAGATTGCCCCAGAGCAGGACAGGCTGAATTTGCAGGTGGGGTACAGAAAGATGACAAAGAGCAAGAGCAAGGTGGGGATGAGATCTGTGGAAGATCTCTTCCTCCTGGGTGGATTTCTCTTAGTGTTCACCTGTTAGCTGATGAGTCCATTGTTCTCTTGCTTTCAATTAAACCAGAATGCATTGCTTTAAACCTGAGCATGTGCAGGTAAGGCAGGGCTCCCACTTCAATACTGACACTGACGTTAGGAGATAAAGATGCCACCAGAATTACAGGGCTTCCCTGATTTTCCGAGAGAAAATCTTTATGTGCTATTAAAAATGTGATATATATGGAATTTGGTTTGAGCTTCTGCTAGACTGAAGTACTTTGGAAGGCAACCAAAGTTCCCTTTCACTTCTCACAGCCAGCCAGTGTACATTGCTGCTTCTAATATAACTAATATGTAATTTTTTTAGAAGAGAGAAATCTCCCCTTTCTGCTTAGAAAATTCTTTTTGTTGGTAAGATAGGAACCTATGAATGTGACTTACTGTCAAAGCAGTGGTCATACAGTTAGGGTAAGCCAAGAGAAAACAGAGCTGTCAACATTCACCTTTGCCTATCAGATGATTTCTTTCTCAGAACTAGACATTAACGATGCTCAAAGCACTGGCTTTATTTTACTAATGGAGATGGCCTTACAAACGGAGCAGCAGTATGGCATTATAATTAAGACATTCCATGTATTTATCTGTTACATGTATAATCTTAGTTCTATAGCTTCTCAGAGATGAACCATCCTCCTTTTGAAAGTCTGAGAAGTGAAATTCACAATTTCCAGGGATTTTATGAGAACTTCATAAGATAACAAAAGTTGAATGCCACGTTTAACACTAACAGCTGTTCAAAAAAGGTTAGATCTTTTCCTTTCCTTTCTCTCTGATAATATTCTGTCTGCAAATGAACAAATAGGTCACTCTCAAATTTGGGAAATTGTTCATTATCAACATTTATTACCAATCTCAGTACCAGCCTAGTGAGAACTAATGCAGTTCACTTTCTTTGTCTTTTACATTTATCTGATCCTTCAAAATCTAAATAGTTTTTTAAAACGCCATTCATCAGAACAAGTGGGTATCTGGTAGAGAAAACCTGATATTTGTACTTGAAAAGTTCTAAAATGCACTTGAACAATCAATTCACCCACTTCCTTTGTGTGTGTCTATCTACAAGCGAGCTTGTTTCTAGATAGGGATCATTATATATAACAAGCCCCACTCTGGGACTTCATTGTATTTGATTGTGCTCTAAGTAAAATCATGATTTCCAGGTAGAGAGGTGAATACTACTCTTTACAAACCTCCAAGGTTGATTTTTACTTATATCACAAGCACAATCATCAAATAGAAGATGACAGAGTTCGCCACCATTTTTTAGTAATAGTTAAATGTGAATAAAAAAAAAACAGTTCTTTCCGAAATAATCCAAAAAAGTCAATATAGCCAATAACTCTTCTGACACCTTGGGCATGGAAAGACCCTTCAAGACACCCTGCACTATAAACCAGGAGAATAGTGAGCAAGACAGGGATTATTTTCCTCAATTTTGATTTTTATTACTGGTGAAAATTAAGAGCTATTACCAAATGCCAGGGATTGCCCCAAGCTTATTATATGAATTAGATAAATTGGTCTAATTCTCATAATAATTCTGTACTAAAGGAACTATGATTATCCGTGTTACAGATGATGAAACTAAGACTTGGAAAATAGCCCAGTATCCTAGAACTGGTGACAGCAGAAGTAAGACTTGAACCTGTGCATCTTTCTGATTTCAAAGCCTATTCTCTTTAGCCATTAAGCTGTGTAAGAGAACAAAGGGAATTCTTCTTCTTTTCAGTAACATTATAATTCCACCTAAGAAAAGTTTCAGAACAGTTCATTTCATCTTATCTCTAACAGCATTAAATGAGGTACCTTGATTTTACCCTCCAATTGTTGAGCAAGTCCACGTACAGTGACTGCAGACTACATTTTGTGAGTCTCAGGCTTAGATCACTCTTATTATCCTACAGAAAATAATGTCACTGCCATAGCAATTCTTTTTCCAGAGTAGCTTCTTAGAATTGATATAAGTAGTTTAAGCAAATGTCCTTTAATGTTCTTTTCATCATGGCTGGTGGGGTGGAGGGCCTAAAAAGCTCTACATTTCATTCACTTCAAAAACAGAATCTCAAACGACGTGAAAAAAAAAGTCCTAGTTTTTCAACTCAACTTTCAAAGGTTTCTAATGGTTAATTTGATATCCCACAGTATTCAACAGCAGCCCTTGATGAGCTTAAAACTGGACTTTTTTCCCTACACACTTGGTTTTCAGATAATGATTTAAGACCACCTCATCCTGCCTTTCTGTGTTGATGTCATTAGGCTCAAAGTCAAGCATGAAGGTGAACAGATATTAATTTAAAGCCATTTAGAGCTAGGTTCTCTGCATTACCCACAACAAGCCTCCTATATTAGCCTCTGACAGGGCCTTCATTAGTTGGGCCAGATCAAAAGCTAGGTGGAACTAACCCTGCCTGGCAACCCAGACGTTTTTCCTACTCCTCTTTGTATTTGTGGAGGTCAGTTCAGAGATAATGGGAAACATTATAACTTAAAAGAGGATATCTCTCAGAGTGTATCAAATAATAGATTAAAAATACGATGATGGTTGAGTTTCAGAGTTGACTGTATTTCTATGCTTTATTTTAGCTAGAAATAAATCAAAGCACACCCCTCTCTATCCAAGATATTTTAAACTGAATTTCAGATCCACAGTTTGAATTTATATCAGGTAAAATCAGAAATATTTATCTTTCTGGGTTTTCCCTCTCCATTCCCACATGCCCAGCTTTGCCACATTGCGAGTACTGCTGATGACTACCTCCTGAACCCACTGATTCTCTCTGCTCCCCTGGATGGCTTGATCCTTACTCAAGCTGTGCTGGGCTGCTATTCTGCCCTCTGAGAAGCAGAAGGTTTATGCTGTTGCCAGGGTTTTCACCTTGCTTTTGCCAGTCTGAGGTATCATGTCTCCCTGCCTACAGGTCACCTGCTCAATACCTGGTTTATGGAAACTTTACCCTATGCAATCTAGTCTACCCTAACCACCCTCTAGACTTACTTCAGCAATCTCTTCCCCTTCCTTCATTTTCATCACACTTGCATTTAAATGTCTAGAAAGTCTCTTGTGTGCCCTTCACAAGATAAATGGATAAAGAAATTGTGGTATGACTATATGACATTTGCCAGCAAATAGATAGATCTAGAGACTATCATTCTAAACAGAATAATATAATGCTCTCCAATCAAAGGTCAGGTGTTTTCTCTACTTTGTGGAAGCTAACCCACAATAGTGGGGTGTGGGTAGGGATAGAAGTTTAGTGGATTAGTCAAAGGGGAGTGAAAGGAAGGGGCTGGGGGTTTGGTGTCTAAGCCTGTAATCCCAGTGGCTCGGGAGGCTAAGGCAGGAGAATAGGAGGATAGCAAGTTCAAAGCCAGCCTCAGCAACATAGTGAGGCCCTCAGCAACTTGGTGAGACCCTGTCTCTAAATAAAATATAAAAATTGCTGGGTATGTGTCCCTGGATTCATTCCCTAGTACAAAAAAGAAAAGGAAGTTAGGGGCCAGGAAAAGGAAAGACAGTGAAATTACATGATTACATAGCAGTGAATCTCACCATTATGTACATCCATAAGAATGAGGTTCAAATTAGAATAAGATACATTCCATGCCTGTATAATTATATCAAAATAGGTTCTAGTGTCATGTATAATTAAAAAAAGATTAATAAAATCCATTTTAAGTATAAAAACTGTAAATATTTAAAAAAAGAAAAAGAAAAGAAAGTTTCTCCTGCCCACTTCCTTCATAGCCACAAAGAGTCCTTGTGTACTCACCTTTGCAACAAGCCAAGAATAGTCAGTGTAGGTAATTAATGACTGGGTCAGGAAATGGGGCTGATTCAAAAGGAAATAAAATGCTAATACCTCCAGAACACCTCCTCCTCCTCTAACCTGTTGCCAAGGTTAGCTGCCTCCAGGGAACTGTTCCTCCCTGCAAGGAGTTATTAGTGAGTATCCCCTGGGCAGCCCCCTTCCTGCCTGTACCCTTGGACAGCTCCTTTCCTACCCTTGGAAAACTTCACCTTTTGGGTCACATGGGCAGGATGGGAGGAGGGGCATAAAAACTGAGGAAATCTGAAATCTATAAAAGGGGCAGGACACCCCTACTCCCTCTAGCACCAGCTTTGAGTCCCCTCCTCTGTGAAGGAGTCTCTGTCACTCTCTCTCTCTCTCTGTTCTATCCTTTAAATAAAACTTTTTTGCTCCTGCCTCAGCATTTCTCAGGTATTCAGGGGAACAGGGACCCAGAATCTGATTCTTGATACTGGTATCATCTCTGGTCTCAGATGTGGGCACGGCACCAAGGTAAGCTGCTTCACACACAACCCATATATTTCTGAGGTGCATCTCTCTGTTTTTCTTTCTTTCTGGAGGATAATAATGGACACCTGTCAGCTAATTAAATGCAGTTAGTGAGTTCAAGCCACCATTCTACAAGACTCAGGTGATAGGATTCATGGTCTAGATAGCTCCTAATCACCTGTCTTGTGGGTCAGGTAAGTTGGGTTCTGCCAAAGCCATTTCTCACTATCCTATCCAGGCTTGGAATGCATTTGTGCTGAGTACACAGTGTCTCTAATCCAAGTCTGCCTTTGGATGCATGGTGCCAGACAAAGGGTTGAAACATCTACAAGAGTCTGGCTGAGGCCAATCCCCAGTGAATCTTAAAGGTTTCTCCCCAAACTCCTCTCCCAACTGCCCTTATGGAGTATCCTGTGATGACTGTTGATCAAGCTGCACTGGTGAGAGCCTCAATAACATATACACCTTTGAATGAGCCCTACTGCACTCTTCTGCACTGAGTCCTCCTGAGTATTTTCCTCCCCTCCCTGATCAGATTCTAGCTGTTCAGATTCTAGGTTTCAGAGAGGGACAAAAGTGGTTTGTAATAAAATGCCTGGGTTCCCTTTGTACACAGCCTTTACAAGCTTGTAGGGCTTCCCATTGTTGTTTCTGTGCTCCTGTGTGCTCTGCAAGCTTCTTTGGCTGCAGAAAGGGAAATTTATACCCACAGCCCTGTGAAGATTCCTTTGGCCCACAAGGGACCTTTTCTCCTAGTGTTCTTCTGCTGTTAAACATCGTCTCAATACCAACTCTCCATCTGGTAGAGGACCATGGCCATCAGAGGGAAATATAAATTTTAATACCATTCTACAGCTTAGCCTGGCCCATGAAAAGGAAGGGAATAGTCCGAGGTTCCTATGTGCAAGCCTAAGGACTGCTCAGACCTTGTTTCAAAAAACCCAAATTGCACTAATAATGTAAATTAGACTCAGCTATGATTCTCCATTCTAAGTGAGGCCCAATTCTCCCCACAAAAGCTCATTAATGGTAGGCTCAACTCAACACAAGACAGATCAAGATTCATTACAAAAAAGGATCCCATGTTCTCCCAGGGATTACAAGTCACACACGTTAGAACCACACTGGTAGGGTAGTAGTTAAATCCAGAGGTCATGCATGAAAGGAAGGGAAGAAACTGCTGGCTGCTAGAGGCTCCAGGAACTAGAGGCTCCAGCATTTGGGAGATGTACTCTAGCCAAAGAGACAATTCCTCGACACAAGAACCTATGGGTTCTTATCTCTTTCACTCATTTGTTTCATGTTGTTGTTCAGAGGGGAGCCTTGTCCTCAAAAGTAATGGGAGATGACATCTCATAATTTTCTGCATCCAAACCTGGCCTGATTACTAACTGGGGAAATGAAAAAAAATGGTTAAAATGCCATATGCATTAAGTTTTGCTCAAAACAGCAGCTTCCCTTACTTCTTAGCTTCTGTCATATATCTCTATCTCTCCAAGGTTTGCATTTGAAATGCAAATTGTGGAAGCTTGCAGAGCTTGCAAGACTTACAAGGCTTGCAGAGAATCAACTTGAGACCAAAAGAAAAAAAAAGTGCCATTTTTAAATTCAAGCTACTGTGAGACCTAAATAGCTGGCTATCTTATCTGCTCTAGTACTCAACCACTTTGCTTGCTTAATGAGTTCCTCCCTAAACACTACAGCACAGGAAGGGAAAATGGAATGATCTGATATATACAAGTCTTTTCTTTGACAATCTTTACCTGAGAACTTCAAGACCCTCACATTCTTTAGATACCTGGACTAACTCTAGCCAAAAGTGCACAGTGATCTGATAATGTTCTGCATGCTCCTTTACCAGAGTAATTATAGCTGTGTCATTTTTAGAACTCTTATTTTTAAAAATTCTATATTTTGAGCTCATGGTTTTATGGTGAATTTGCATTTGATCCTGTGCACCAAAATTAATATATTTTTCTGATCAGTCTTATTTATCTAACTATAGAGGTTTATACACTGTTTTTGTTCAGAGGCTAATTTTCAAAGGTTATCTCTCAAATATATAGGGGACAAGTGGCCATCTGAACCTTTGATTTCAGTGTCCACCATGGCTATCAGACTTTATACCTAACATTTCCAGTTCTACAGACATGCCCTATGTTTAAGTCATAATGTAAATGTCAGGCCCTATTTTAATCTCTAACAGATTAGATCTAATAGAGGCTTTAATAAACATCTGTAGTGGTGCTCCAACCTGTGGATATCTACTTATGAAAAGCTACATGATCACTAGGCCCAGTTGTACACACCTGTAATCCCAGTAGCTTGGGATGTTGCAGCAGGAGGATCACAAGTTCAAAGCCAGCCTCAGCAACTTTGTGAGGCCCTGAGTAGTTTGGTGAGACCCTGTTTGAAAAATTTTGAAAATAATAAAACAAATTAAAAAGCTACAAGATCTCTGTTTCCTATCTATTTTATGTATGTGTGCACACTTATGAATTGTGTTGTTGTGTCTACTTATGTGCTGGTGTCCATATATCATGTATATAGTATCAAAATTGGCATACAGATAGATGAGCACTCATAAATTGAAATATAAATAAGAAATGGATCTAAATTCAATTTAAATTAGATAAACAGATGAGAGAGTAAAGATGTTTTTAAAAATACTAATTTACAAGTTTTTCTAGGTAGTCAGGCAATTAACAAAGTGTGGGTTTCTATAAAATGTCTAGAATGTAATATCCACTGCTTTTCAGAATTTTATTCAACAGTGAAGAGATGGCCAATACCATTAACTACACTTGTCTGATATCTTGGTTTTTACAGTTAAAAATGAATAAATTAGGTTTTAATCAATGGGGTTAATCATAAATGTTTTTGGAAAGGAGACATCTGATTAATTTACAAAGTTAAAGTGCTAAAATATCAACTACTAAATAGAAAATCAAGTACTTCTTAAATTCCATAACATATTTAAACATTGTGTGTTTTCATAAATGGGTAAATGACAAAAGATTGAGATTACTTTGTCTCTGTGTCTTCACTAAAAACAAGGTTACTAAGAGTTAAGATTCTATCAGGTATAGTTTATATGTACAGAATATAAGAGGTTTCTGTTGGGTTGTAATTAAAGTATTATAAAAATATAAAAGTGTTTTATCTTATTAAATTGGAGTAATTTGACTAAATTCTGAAATTTCATGATTGTTTCATAGTGTGAATTTTAAAAGGATCAACAGATAAGAAAGAAATATAAGAAGGTTACAGGCATGGAAATATATCTTAGTATGAAAAGTAGAAGAGAAGAAAAATGTTTCTGGAAGAGAAAGTCTTTTGTGTGGTAAAGTAAAAAGTTTCAAAATTTCTAAGTTACAGAAGGTTTGTGGAGGGTAAATTTTAAAAAGTTTGTGTAACTAAATTGATTATATTTAAGTAGCACATCAGTTAAGATTTTTCTCATATGTCAAATATTAATGTACTGATGTAACCAAAGTTTAATTCTCTATGGGTTGAAGTAACAAAGATTTCTTAAAACATTAATCTTCTCTTATCTATCAAGATAATTTCTTTTGTTTGTTAAGTTTTATGTTTTAGAGGAATTAGTCTTAAAGGAATTAGGGTTTTTACAATCTGGTTAGACAACTATTGTTATTTTAGAGTATTAAACTACACTACAGATTCTGAATTTTTCTTTAAAAGCTAAACTTGGTTAATATAAGAAGTCAGTGTAATTGTGGTGCTGTTACTGGCTTCTTGGTATAATAGATGTATTCACATCTTCCAAGAATGCAAATCTTTTAAATATAAGGTTTAAAAGAACATTGTACCAAGCTGGTATTCTTCAAACTAAAGTTTGAAGTAAAATTTGGGATTATAAAAAATTATGTTCCTTGGTTCACAGCTATTATACAAACTCAATATGTTTTTACTCTTGTTAATTTCATTTTGTATTTTCCTTGTAAGCTCTATAATTGTTATCTGTTAGTGCCTTACAGAAGTATAACTTCTAATATAACAACCCAATTTGAGATAATAGGCCATCATCTCTAGGACAGACAGTTTGTAAGATTAACTTTGGGTACTAATACTGAGCCCAATTAAATGGAAGTGGTAAATAAGTGTAAAGTTATAGACATTAAATTTAAATCCCAGTACTCTTACTTTAAGACTGGTGAAACTGGATTGCTAGATTTTTAAGACCAAAACTTGGAGACTAAAGTTAAAGAAATATAAAGACCAAGAAAGAAAATAGTCAGTATTTGGCTCTTGCCCTCTGAGATCAGCTTGAACCCAGAGAACATGGGGACTTCTCTAAGGGCTTGGCAACTCTGGACCACATACCTCCAGATCAAGGGGATCAATGAGACCCTAGAGAACAGAAAGCCAACCAGTGCACATACTATAAAAAGGAGAGTCACTGGGGAGGGTGATGTCCCTGATGCTTCCAAGGGAAGCCATGTAGTCAACAAGACCCTGACCCATCCTGGCAGACAGCATTAAATGAGCTAAGAGGCTGTTCTCAAACGCCCACTAGTGACCCCTCAAGTGTCTACAAGTTACCCCCTGAGGGAACTCAGCTGACTCTTAACAATAGATAGGAACAAGGTCAATTTGACCAGCTTGGTCTTAAACACCTAGCAAAACAAGTTATAGCCAAAGTACAGACATACCTGGGCATTTAAAAGGAAGATCAATGGTTCTTTTTTTTAGTGTAAATTACGATGTACACTTATAGCAGCCCCACCAAGAGTAAGTAAGCCAAGAGTCTACAAAAGAAAATTCTTAGGAGTGTCAGAAGTACCTGATAACTATCAAAAGAGACAATCAGAGTCAGATTTTTTTTTTAGTCAGTTTAAGGCCTACAAATCTTCCTACCCTCCTACACAGATAGGCTTGATTTGTGCTTGCTAGTATGATTATCTAGCCCTAAGTAACAGAGATAAAAGTATCTCTACCAAAGACAGAGGTTATACCAATAGAGAGATATTCTACAAAATCAGATGGCATTATATAAATTAACTACATCTTTTAAGGGCATCTATGTCATTATAAAAACGAAGTGTTATTTTTACATTCCTGATAACTTTGACAATGTAACTAATATCATTAAAGATTTACATTACTAAATAGAAGCCATGTCCTCACTGTCCTTGTTATGGGAACAACTTCTTAGCTCTTTCACCTCATGGTGAAAGATTATTGGTTTCTCTTGTCATCATGCTCATTGGCATGTTCACATGCTGCAGTATTAATTGTTCTATTAATCTTATTCCAGTACTCATATCTTCTTGTTTCTCTCATAGAAGCACCCACCTCCTAGAAGACTTTACAATGTGTTTCTTCCAAACCAGACTTTGGCCAACGACCCCTCAACTGACACAAAACATTCCTAAAACGGAAACTCAAACTGATTGTCCCACATTGCCCCCTCTTAGCACAAAGCAGCCAGAGTGGGTCATCATCCATTTCCCCCCACAGCAGTAAGGGTTTTGTTATCAGAAGGGGGATTGAGGGCAAGACAAAAGGACAATTAGTATAGGTAAGAATGATTGGGACAGGAAGATGGGGGCTGATTCAAAAGGATATAAAATGCTAATACCTCCAGAGCACTACCCCATCCATCAACCTGTTGCCAAGGTTACCTGCCTCCAGGAAATTGTTCTTACCTACAAGAAGTTGTACTGAGTAGCTCCTGAGTGGCTCCCTTCCTGCCTGTACCCCAGCTCAGCTCCTTTCCTGTCCTTGGATTACTCCATCTTTTGGGTCATATAGACTGGATAGAGGAGGGGCATGAAAACAAAGGAAATCTGAAATCTATAAAAGGAGCAGGACACCCCCACTCCCTTGGGCACCAGCTTTGGACCCTCTCCTCTGTGAAGGAGTCTCTGTCTCTATCTCTCTCACTATTCTATCCTTTAAATAAAACATTTTGCTCTTGCCTTGGCATTTCTCAGGTGTTCAATCTTCAACTCTAAGGGAACAGGGATACAGAATCTGATTCTCAACACCAGTATCATCTCTGGTCTCAAGAGGACCGACATATTTCCAAAGCCTCCCATTATCTACAGAATAAAGCACAATCTGGAAAGCTTGGCATTTAAGACTCTCCAAGGCCTCCCTATATAAGTGGATTTTTTCCCCAATCACTACATATTATATTGATCTTCTCTGTAACCTTTTTTTACATTTATATTTGTATCAATCACTCTCAAACTGAATTATGCTTCCTTCTACTGTTACACAGGGCTTCATGTGTATTTTTTTTGTCCTATCAACAAGTGAATGCTGAACACTCATATTACAGAATTTGTAGCATCTAGTTCATCACCACACAAATCACAGATGCAAAAAAATGATTAGTAATTCAGCAGGAATAAATGAATGAACATAATGCTACCTTGAAATATAAATAAATACAAGGAATGTTGAAGAAATCCTTTACAAAGGAAAGGGTCCACAGTTTTAAAGTGCAATTTAGAGAGAGAATTTTCTAGCCCACATGATAAATTTTCAACATTTTAGGTAGTCCTAAGGAAGGGTAAAATAAGGTCCGTTACTGTTGTCATTCCCCTCTTTTATTCTGGCAAGGGACCAGGGGAGGTGAAAATAGCCCACCCATTGTTTGCAAATAAGCCATCCTCTTTCCTTTTTCTTTTTGCTTCAAAAAGTAGTACTCTGCAGAGGCAACTCCTGGAGGAGGGCAGGGAAGGTGAAGGGGGAATAAGAAGGAGAGAGAGTCAGTCATTCATCACTGGCACAGCTGGAGGATGGCAGCCTTCCTCTGCCCAGAAGGCAGGAACAAATATCACTCCATTCTAAGCCACTGATCAGACCTTTGCAAGGGATAAAACTTCTATGGACTGGAGGGACCTATTAGGAGAAAAAAAAAATCATTTAACAGCTGAAGAGGGGTAGCCACACAAAAAGCCTCAAAGATGGCAGCCCAAATGCTTCTGGGTCAGTCTGACCATACAAACAGGAAGAGAGGGAAATCAACCGTGACTGCAAAGGGGGAAGATGAGTACAGAGAGACACAGTCCATGTCCTGTCAATAAATCCCCAAAGATGTTTTTTCAGGATGTTTAAGATGGCTACGGGTTTTGAGAAGAGTTATGCTTTCAGGGGTTCAGGGGTTGTCAACTTAGAAGCTTTCACTAAGAGAAGAAAAGAAAGTATGAGCCAGGGGACCTTATTTTATCTGATTCCATGGGATGGTTGGATGACTCGGTTTTCTTAGACTCTGTGAAACTAAGACTAACCCAGCAAAGGTTAGTTTTAGTAAAAACAGCATGAGAGCATTTTTAGTTCACACTTTATAAGTTACACAGGCCTCAAGGAGTTATGAAGAGGAACCACCCACTAAATCAGAGATTTGAAGAAAGACCTAGCCCCTAAGGAATCTTTTGTGTGCCACTAGGCTTCCTAAGGCATTTTCTATGACTGTAATTAGACTGCAATCCTCTAACTTGACAGAAAATTTGTCCAGTGTGAGTCACTTTGTGTCTTAGTAATTTTGAAGTTTCTGTAAGAATTTTTTGTCCTTGAAAAGAATTTTTCTTCTCCAGACGGGACTGTAATATTAGTAAAATCTAATATAAGGAGTATGCTTTATTTTAACTTTTATTTTCCTTAGGATAGGGGTTTTAGTAATGCTGGGATGTTTCACATACAAATTGCTGTAATGTGTTTGGTTTAATAGGACTTGGAAATGGAAATAGTTGCTACTGATAAGCCCAGATGGCAATACAATAGTATGCTGAATTAATCTGATATTCCAAACAATATTGGACTTTTTAAATAATAGAAGGTAGTGATAAAATCATATTCTGATTAATTAATAATCTAGAGTGTGGGTTCCATTAGTGGGGTGGAGGAAGACTTTTGGGACTTTGATATAACATTCAGCCTTTTTGCCACTTATAAAAATTTAATTCTCCACAGTCCATTTTTTATATTTCTAATTTTTCATTCACACATCGCATCTGAGCATGAAATTGTGTAATATAGGCAAAGGACAAGGACAGCAGAGGGTCACAGATGTGTGTATTGGAAGGGAATGAGGCAGGGTGTTGTTCTTCCTCTGGAGACAGAGCTTTTGGGATGTCCCTACTTGCCCTACTCTGAGAGATGATCCTCAGCTTTGTACATGCAGCAAACTCAATTTTCTTAGACACCTGGGAACTGGCTCACACAAATCAGTCTTCACAATATTTCACCGTCATTGGAAATAAGAAGTTGATTTTGAGATATGCCTCCAGAAATAACACAAAGCATCCTTCCCAATTATACAAGTTGCCTTGCCCATGGGGCCATAAGATTGCATTCAGTCAAGTGGCCTTTTCTCCTGACAGGTGGCTGTACATGAACGGATGCCTTCTGTATCTTCCCTTCCCCTTTAAATGTTATATATTCTATTGGCACATTCTTCTCTTAGATATGTTGGCACCTTATCTTTGCCACAGTTTTAATTCCATAGTCAAGTTCTGTCTAGGATTACACCCTGCTCTTTTGATTAGAGATGTTGGAACTTTAGGTACCCACTCCTCAGGCATTTGTCAGTGTCCCACTTACAAGCGCTCTCCAAGGTGGTAAGGTGCTCCATCAGAGGGCCTGTGCCATCCTTTGTATATTCTTCAAACATATTTCACTCTGAGCATTACAGGCATGTTTCCTCTGCCTGGCAGCCACACTTAACATAGGAGTCTCTACTCATGCCATATGAAGGCTTATTTTATTTCCCCCAAAGATTTCTGAGATAAGAAATCCTTCCCATAGTCAACTTTCTAGTAAAGACCTCAGTGTTAGAGGTGGGAGACGGGATGTTGGCAGCTAGCAATTTAGAGTTTCACCAGGCGAGGCGTTCAGCAAAATCTACAGGTTACCCAGCTCATCACAGATGACAAACGGCACTTTCCACCATAAAATGTGTCATTATTTAGAATTAAGCCTTAAGTCCATTATAATTAGATATTCCCCCAAATTACTTATCTAATGGACCATACTCCAGAAGATGTGGCTGCACTGGTAGTTCACTAAAATGAAATTGAAAATTGATTAAAATAAAATTGGTAGAAATATAGTAAATCTACCAGTATTTACTTGATAAATGTGTTAATAAATTGTCTTAGTTGGAATTTTAAACATTTTGAGGGGAGGAGGTAGTATGCAGGATAGACAGGAAAGAATACTAACAGAGAAATCAGAAATAAGTAAGGGCATTTGTCTCTATCCCTGAGATAAATCTACATTCTTTGGGTTTGGATTGGGCAATGTGGAGGGTGTTGCGTGACTTGCCAAGAATTTGTTGATTCTAATCTGTAACTACAGTTCAGTCCTATTGTGAGCCAGTTACCAAGGAGACTCTTCCCATTATTCTTGAAGTAGGGAGGAGACACAAACAGCTACCACCAGCCAACTAGTTGGGCCAGTACATACTATGATCATGAAAGAGGGAACTGAAGACAATTAGTTTATTCAAAACAAGCCAGACACAGAAAGACAAGTCACACATTCTCATTTGTTTGTGGAAACCAATAAGTCAACCTTGTATTATTCCCACCAAATGGAAGAGTGATCACTGGGAACTGGGAAGGATAAGAAGGAGGAAAGACAGAAAGAAATTCAATAAGAGGCACCAAAACACAGAATCCAAGAATCACTCTGAGTTCTTTATCTCAGCAGAGTAACTAATGGGCAAAATAACTCATGATATATTTTAAAATAACTAGAAAAGATAACAAAAATGATTAATGGTTGAAGAGATGGAAATACTTCTTATCCTGGTTTGTTTAATATACATTTTATATATACTGAATTATCTAGATGTACAAATATAATAATAATTTTTAAAATACACAATCCACTCACCCTACCTGCCTCCAAAGCTCCCACTGGAGTTTGAATTGAAAAGAACAGCATAGCCTTATTTATCTTTATACAACCCAGTGGCACCTGGTCGAAGGCTTTACACAGAGAAAAGTGCTAAGATGTTTTTTGAATTGAATTGTATAGTGGATATACCATGCTTTGAAAGTGTTAAAAGACTGAAATGCTTAGTCTAGTCAAAAACATTGTGTTTAACAGACGGAAGCTTGGAAAACATGGTTGATAGAGAGCCAGTTTGCCTAATAGACATTTTGAGTGTCTGGACAGCTGCATTAGAAGCAGAAGTCAGTAAACAACTTGCCATAGTATAGTAAAAGATTCATTAAGGCAGCCCTGAGTCCCAAATAGGGATAGAACAGCAAAAGAAAAAGAAAAACAATAAAAGGAAGCAAATAGATTTTTAATGCTTTAATATGCAACAGGGAGGGAAGCCCTGTGTTTTTGCTTCGTGTTCAGATCCATCTAAAGAGCCCAACAAACAGAGAATACAGGTTCTGAAAAGATCCGGTTTTTGAGCTTTTGTTATTAACAATGAATGAACTACTAAAAGAGGTGAAGTTTGGAGCCCAGAAAAAAAAAAAAAAAAAAAGAACAGAGGTAATCCACAAGTTGAGATGAGACAGGAAGCTCCCGGGACACCTGCCTAGGGTGCAGCACCTGCTGAAGAGGTAGCTTCCAAACTTCTGTTTTGCTCCTCCTGCTTACTCTAAAGACAACACCTAGGTCCACCATAATGCCCTTTAAGGCATCCCTGAAAAGCAAGATCTGGCAGGGTTCCCCCAGAGATCTGGTACTGACTATAGCCTCCATGCTTGCCACCATATCCATTCCAAAAAAGGATTTGGCTTAACTCATGTTTTAGTCAGTTTTTTTTAACCACTGTGATCAAAAGACCTGACAAGAATAATTTTAGAGGAGGAATAGTTTATTTGAGGCTCATAGATTCAGAGGTCTCCATAGGCAGCCGATTCTGTTGCTTTGGTCCTAAAGTGAGGCAGAACATCAAAGTGAAAGAGTGTGATGGAGGAAAGCAACTCAGGAGATGGCCACCAGGAAGCAGAGAAAGAAAGAGCGGTTGCCATACCTGCCTACAGTTACCGCCCAGTTAATCCATTCAAGTGGGTTAATGCACTGATTAGGTTAAAGCTCTCATAACCCAATCATTTCACCTCTGAACTTCCTTGAATTGTCTCACACATGATTTTCTTGGGGGGGGATACCTCATATTTAAATCATAACTATTTAGCTAGTCTGGCTCAGGCCCTACAAGCCAGTGACCTTTTATAAGCAGGGCCTCCCAGAAGGGAGAACAGGAGCCAGGTCAGCTATACCTTGTTTCAGATGGAGTCACAGGATGTTAGAGCTGGAAAGGTCTGTGGTTAGCAGTGGACCAAAAGAAGCCTTTCATGAAGAAGAAACCAAAGTTCAAAGAAGTGAAATGACTTTGAGGTTCACACAGATGTTAAGAGTGTGAGCCAAGAGAGAAGGCCTGTCTCCTGACTCCATGTCCAGTGCCCTGACCCCATCTGCACATCATGTGCACAAGCTAGTCTCCCTTTGGCTGTCCTTTGTTATTCTGTATTATTGCACTATTTTCTCTTCAGACCTTTAATGGAACATATGTGGATGTGGCTGTGTAGATATATGTATTCCTGTGATTAGCAGAGAAACTATTCTATGGTAAGAGGTTAAAGATGTCTTGGGAGTGTCCCTGTGCTCACACTGGCCCTCTGATATTCCATCAGGCAAATGCCAGTGCTCTTAATAAGTAATACTCCTCTAACTGGTTCTGCTCTTTTCCCATTTAGTCCACATCTCAACCAATTTGGGACCCAAACTATGTTCACCCAAACCTCCATCTTACTCCCCTTCTCACTGATGGATTTACCCCATTTTTTCTGACCTTGTGGTTACCTGTGGCTCCAATTTATTTTCTAACACACATGGTTCCAGTTATGGCTTAACTACTAGAATACATGTGACATTGTTCATTCTATAATACACGTGGAACTCAAACCCCTTGCAAAGATCCCACCAAAATACAAAACCCCACACAAATGCCTGCTATCTGTATGAGAGGATGAGGTGAAAAGGGAGTTTACATTAAAACAATGCAAACCATTCAAATTGGCCAGAAGACATGCTGGAATTTTTTAAAAGTGCTTCCTCCAGGGATTATTTAACTGGCCAGGTCCCTCTCTTGGTAACCCAACTTTTCTTCATCTCTTTCTCTCCTTTTTACTCTTCTTTCCCATCTTCCTGTTCCTCTTCACCTCTCCTTTCAGGAAACCTTGGGATTCTGAATTCTCATTTTACTATTTAGAACAATGACTCCCAGGTGGAAGTGGGTTCCTCTCAGGGTACATTTAACATTATTGCCAGACATTTTTGATAGTCACAAACAAGGGGGGTACATCTTGTAAGCCAGGAATACAGCCAACCATCCTAAATGCAGAGAACAGACACCCACAACAATGAATTTCCTAACCCAAAATGTCATGGGATTGAAAAGATGGGAGTTTTGAGAAACTCTGATCTGGAGCAATTTAGCAGCAGTTAGTTCTAGACTTACACAAATTCTTTCCACCCTTCTTAGAAACTCACTTTTTTCAAATAGTGTTCTGTAATTTCAATTGTACCTCAAAAAATCCAGGTCAATGTCATCTCCCCCTGCAGCCTTCCATGGTCTTCTTTCCACTTCTCCATCTGGGCTTTCATGGCATTTTTTACACAAAACACCATTGGATCATTCATCCACCTTGTTAGGCCATAATTGCTTAGCAGCATAGATAATTCCCTTTCAGCTCCCTTGGCGAAGTCGCTGGCATAGAACTGGCATTTAATAACATTTGTGGAATTAATTGAATGTTCCTAGAGGAGCTTCCTCTATCTCAGCATTAAGACGCCTAGCAGAATAGTGGAGATGATGTCCAGTTGAGGACAATGGTAATTCCTATTAGACAGGGAAGCCATGCATTGTCAGGGGGATGACTACAAGATGATACAAGGTCCAGCCTTGTTGAGAGGACCATGCACTGGTCCTTTCAGGGAAGAGATCCAGAAATGACTGACACAGCTCTCAGAGGCTCCCACTGTCAATAGAGGATATCAACCAGCCGAGATCGTTGTCATTCCAATTTTCAGTGATGGCATCACAGCTTGCAATTTGCATTGCAATCAGAACTATTTTAAAAGAAGAGGTGTAACAGCCTATCTAAATATTGCTAAAGCACACATAAATGCCCATTTTTCTTGACTGAGCAATGATAAGTGGTACAATTATTTTAGAATTAGCAGTAATTTTCCAAAGCATTGTAAGCAGTCCATGAAGTAATGGAATTTCAAATGGTAACTTATGGATAAACAATCAGTTAGTGGGGGGAAAATGATGCCCGTATATATGGAAAATGATGTATTAAAGAAATAGGAAATTTGGTTATAACATTTCTAACTAACCATGTGGTCTCATCTTCCAGATACTGTTGCATCAAGCCATCCAACCATGACATATATAAGCACAATTGAAGCATTAGGCAATGTCCCTGGCATATTTTCTTTAAAAAGTCAATGACAATCAAACTCTGATGCTTCTTAAAAATAGATACTTCATTGTTTTGTTCATTTAAAGATAAAATAAAAACAAATTAAAAATAGCAGAGGAAAGAGAAAATAGTGACAGAAACCATATGGGTTCTGTGTGACTTCACCTCTATAAAAATTCATGCCAACTGATTGTTCTTTCTTTTGCCTCAGCTTCAAACAACTCCCCTGGAGTGCATCATGCCTACTGTAGACCCAAAAGCTATTTCCCCTTCCTCCTTGTCAGTGGATTTCAGGTAGAGGTGTCTATTTGTTTTAAAGTACATTGGCCCCTCACGGATCGTACTGGTGAACATTGGTTTACTTAGTTTAGCAGTCATCCCATCCCTGGGATCCATGAGGTATTGGTTCCAACATCCCCATGGATACCAAAATCTCCAGCTGTTCAAGTCCCTTGTATAAACTGGTGCAGTATTTACATATAACATATGCACATCTCCCCCATGTACTTTAAATCATTTCTAGATTACTTATAAAACCTAAAGCAATGTAATTGTTATGTAAATAGTTATTATATTGCATTGTTTAGGGAATAATGACAAGAAAAAAAAAGCCTGTTCATGTTCAGTATAGATGCATTTTTTAAAATTATTATTAGAAAACTACAGTTTACTGAATCTATGGATGTGGAACCCAAGATGTGAAGGGTGGTCTATATCTCTCAACCATAAAGAACCCTCATGAAGCCTTTGTAGATATTATTTTCTTCAAGCACTCCCCAAACTTCCTCCCCACTCCTGTGAAATTTTAATTCCATATGATGTATTATCATTTGAAAGACCACAAATCACTGTAACATCTAAGATTTGTCTTGTCCTTCTGGTAGGCAGAATAACACCTTCACATTCATGTTATCAGGCTTTTCATGTTGCCTCCGAGGCCTTTGAAAATGGTAGGTTACATGGCAATGAGGCATTAAGGTGAATGCAGCTGAAATTAAGGTTGCTCATCAGAGACTATCCTGGAGTATCCTGGTAGGGCCAATGTAACAACAGGGTCTTTATATGGGGAAGAGGGAGGCAGAAACATGTGAAGCAGAGGTCATGATGGAAAAGACTAACTGGTCATTGCTGGCATTGACAGTGGAAAGGGGGCATGAGCCATGGAATGTAGGCAGCTTTAAGAAGCTGAAAAGTTACAGAATTGGATTCAGAAAGGAACACAGCTCTACCATATAATGGGTACACCTCAATTACAACCTTATTAGAGGCCAGAGAGACCTATTTTGGGCTTCTGACATTCAGACTCTAAGATAATAAATTTGTTTTGTTTGAAGCCACCAAATTTTTGGGAATCTATAATAGCCACATAGGAAATTAACACATCCTCCATTTCCAAGAACCAAATCTTCTCCCCATTGTGGTGATTTTGCCACCATGGAGAATGCATTGTCTAACTCAAGTTACCAGAAGTCTACTCCCTTTTCCAAGTGCTGATTTAGAAACAGGCATGTGATAGAATTCTGGCCAGGGAGACATGATGGGGGTCTTCTGGAAGTTTCTGGGAAATGTTGTTTGTTTTGTTATTTTCTTTCTGCTTTAAAAAAGAAAAAAAGAGGAGCTGGGGTTGTGGCTCAGTGGTAGCGCGATTGCCTGGCATGCATGAGGCACTGGGTTCGATTCTTAGCTCCACATACAAATAAATAAAATAAAGGTCCATCAACAACTTTAAAATATTTAAAAGAAAAAGTGAAAGGATGGAGAGATAAATAGAAACTTCTCTTGCTTCTCCACAGATGGTACCATCTATATATGATCCCTGGACCTGCTTCAGTGAGACCATGAGGCAGACAGATGAAGAGAAAGCCACCTGCCAAGGACAGCAGGACAAAGGCATAGGAAGAAGTTGTATCTTTCCTGAGCATTGACATAACCACGCAGGAGCTGCCATTCCTCCAGACTTCCAGATTTACAAGAAGAAAAATGCACTGATTTTAGCCAGATTAGGGATGGTCTTCTACAGCTCTCCATCAAAGGCAGCCTTTATCCCCTTTACCTGAAATGAACTCATTCTATAAACAAACCCCTCACCATGAGACATCCCCTCATTAGCTGAAATTTCGTAGGGTGAACAGGGACATTCAATCATTTTAGTCTGAGAAGCAATGAGATTCTAATTAAAGATGGGAAGAAAGAATTAAAAGTCCCCAGAATAGCACTAAAGGTTCTTTCTGAGCTGGCCTTTGCCTACAGAACCTGTTCTCTTCTACTAATCTCATTCCCCCGCCACCCAGGCTCTATCCTGAATTCCATGTCCTATACCTGCCACAGTGAACAACTGCCATTGCAAGAACATTTCTTGCTTTCTCCATCTCTGAGCAAAGAAGCAGGATGTATGAGGAGCCTTTTTACTGGGTTAGCACCTCCCCATTCTTCACAGTGCAACTCAAACACTGGCTTCAAGGAGCCAAGGAAGGCATCCCTTTTCCTCAAAGAGAATTAATCATTAATAACCTCACTTCTCCTGTGTTCTGACATAATCTTGGACACGTGGTCATCCTGCACATTTCAAATTGTTAGAATTGCTGTGATTGCAGGAGACATCATCAGTCTTCGCTTGCCGCAATCACCACTAACCTGGTCCTCAAAGGTAGAAACTTCATGGATAACCTCCACACCTAGTTCTGTGCCTGGCCCCAGGAGAGGAGGATGGGGGAAAAGAAAGAAAGGAAGGACAAATATGACAGAACATGAGTTTGAAGCCTGGATGAAGCATAGGGACTGAAGATACCATTTGGAGAGCCATTCAGCAAACAGGAGAGTCACAACTGACTACCAGGAACGGCTCCTTCAAAAACATTCACCATCAGGGATGAGAGAAGGCATAGGTGTCCAGAGAGAGATACAGAGGAAGGAATTCTTCCTGCTGTTCAAGGAGATGGTTTTAGAAGGCTTTCAACAGTGCGGGAGGATGTTGAGTGATCAAGAAAGAAGCGGGCCAGGGAAAGGTTTTGAACTTGGCCTCTGAGAGGTGCCTTGGTCTTGGCCTCTGTGAGATTATCTCCAAGGAAGTAATTTTACTATAATGAGCAGAGAAGAGGGAAAATGGCAGGGGATAAAGAAGACAAGCAAGAGAGTCAGTGGACACACACTGAATACACCCTGCTCTTCAGGCCCTCACCCAAAAAGGAAAAGAACAAAGCACATGACTCTGCCTTCTTCCATTCCACACCGATATAGGCTGATATCTTTTTTTTTTTTTCTAAATAAGATATTTATTTATTTATTTATTTATTTTTAATTTTTTATTGTGGGTTGTTCAAAACATTACAAATTTCTTGACATATCATATTCCACACTTTGATTCAAGTGGGTTATGAACTCCCACCTTCACCCCATACACAGATTGCAGAATCACATCAGTTACACATCCATTGATTTACAAATTGCCATACTAGTGTCTGTTGTGCTCCGCTGCCTTTCCCATCCTCCACCCTCCCCCCTCCCCACCTCTCCCCTCCCCTCCCCTCCTCTCTCTCTACCTCCTCCACTGTATAACCCTGAGGGTCTCCTTCCATTACCATGCAATTTCCCTTCTCTCTCCCTTTCCCTCCCACCTCTCATCCCTGTTAAATGTTAATCTTCTTCTCCTGCTCTTCGTCCCTACTCTGTTCTTAGTTACTCTCCTTATATCAAAGAAGACATTTGGCATTTGTTTTTTAGGGATTGGCTAGCTTCACTTAGCATAATCTGCTCTAATGCCATCCATTTCCCTGTAAATTCTATGATTTTGTCATTTTTTAATGCAGAGTAATACTCCATTGTGTATAAACGCCACATTTTTTTTATCCATTCGTCTATTGAAGGGCATCTAGGTTGGTTCCACAGTCTTGCTATTGTGAACTGTGCTGCTATGAACATCGATGTAGCAGTGTCCCTGTAGCATGCTCTTTTTAGGTCTTTAGGGAATAGACCAAGAAGGGGAATAGCTGGGTCAAATGGTGGCTCCATTCCCAGCTTTCCAAGAAATCTCCATACTGCTTTCCAAATTGGCTGCACCGATCTGCAGTCCCACCAGCAATGTACAAGTGTACCCTTTTCCCCACATCCTCGCCAGCACTTGTTGTTGTTTGACTTCTTAATGGCTGCCAATCTTACAGGAGTGAGATGGTATCTTAGGGTGGTTTTGATTTGCATTTCTCTGACAGCTAGAGATGTTGAGCATTTTTTCATGTACTTGTTGATTGACTGTATGTCCTCCTCTGAGAAGTGTCTGTTCAGGTCCTTGGCCCATTTGTTGATTGGGTTGTTTGTTCTCTTATTGTCTAATTTTTTGAGTTCTTTGTATACTCTGGATATTAGGGCTCTATCTGAAGTGTGAGGAGTAAAGATTTGTTCCCAGGGTGTAGGCTCCCTATTTACCTCTCTTATTGTTTCTTTTGCTGAGAAAAAACTTTTTAGTTTGATTAAGTCCCATTTGTTGATTCTAGTTATTAAGTTTTGTGCTATGGGTGTCCTATTGAGGAATTTGGAGCCCGACCCCACCGACTGTAGATCGTAGCCAACTTTTTCTTCTATCAGACGGCGTGTCTCTGATTTGATATCAAGCTCCTTGATCCATTTTGAATTCACTTTTGTGCATGGCGAGAGAAAGGGATTCAGTTTCATTTTGTTGCATATGGATTTCCAGTTTTCCCAGCACCATTTGTTGAAGATGCTATCCTTCCTCCATTGCATGCTTTTAGCCCCTTTATCAAATATAAGAAAGTTGTAGTTTTGTGGATTGGTTTCTGTGTCCTCTATTCTGTACCATTGGTCCACCCACCTGTTTTGGTACCAGTACCATGCTGTTTTTGTTACTATTGCTCTGTAGTATAGTTTGAAGTCTGGTATCGCTATACTGCCTGATTCACACTTCCTGCTTAGCATTGTTTTTGCTATTCTGGGTCTTTTATTTTTCCATATGAATTTCATGATTGCTTTCTCTATTTCTACAAGAAATGCCATTGGGATTTTGATTGGCATTGCATTAAACCTATAGAGAACTTTTGGTAATATCGCCATTTTGATGATGTTAGTTCTGCCTATCCATGAACAGGGTATATTTTTCCATCTTCTAAGATCTTCTTCTATTTCTCTCTTTAGGGTTCTGTAGTTTTCATTGTATAAGTCTTTCACCTCTTTTGTTAGGTTGATTCCCAAGTATTTTATTTTTTTTGAAGATATTTTGAATGGAGTGGTTGTCCTCATTTCCATTTCAGAGGATTTGTCACTGATATACAGGAATGCCTTTGATTTATGCGTGTTGATTTTATATCCTGCCACTTTGCTGAATTCATTTATTAGCTCTAATAGTTTCTTTGTAGAGTCTTTTGGGTCTGCTAGGTATAGAATCATATCATCTGCAAATAGTGATAATTTAAGTTCTTCTTTTCCTATTTTTATGCCTTTAATTTCTTTCATCTGTCTAATTGCTCTGGCCAATGTTTCGAGAACTATGTTGAACAGAAGTGGAGAGAGAGGGCATCCCTGTCTTGTTCCAGATTTTAGAGGGAATGATAGGCTGATATCTTGAAGACATTTTTAATTAATAAAAAATGCCCTTACATATTTTGATCTATTCAGGAATATGCCCTTTAAGGATTTTAACAAAGAGGATATATAATACAGCCCATTTTTCCAGGGCCGGTTTGGCAGACTGGAGACTGGCAGTGTGGCAGAGACTCAGGAGCAGCCCCTTTGTTCCAAGGGTAAATGTAGACCGAAGTCAAGAAATCCGAGTTTTAGCACTAGGCTTTCCAATAGCCCACTCCATGTACTAAATCATTCATCTCTCTGGACCTCAGTTTCTCCCTTTCTAACCTGCCGTGATTCTCTGATCCCACTCACTGATACCAGGAAACAATTTAACCATTCAATGAATATTTACCTAATAGTTCAATCTGCAAAGTATTAAGCTAAGAGGCTAATTCTTCTAACGGAAAACTCTGATCCCTATTATCACATAAACCTCTCCTGGGAAAGGTAACAATGTAAGCATTTATTAGTCATTAACATTAATGTGTGAATGTTTCCTTGGCTAAATAATAATGGCAAACATTTCTCACAAGCACACTAGACCCTAAACTTTGAACTTTACATGGGTTTTCTCTTTTAATTGTCACAAAAGACATGAGGTGAAGAACATTGTTTTGCTCAGTTTACAGATGGAGCTTGGAGAAGTCATTTGTCCAAAATCATCACTCAGTGGTACCATGGGGCAGGTTCCAGAGCAGAATTATACACAGGAAGTAATGACCCAAAGCCCATTAAACTATTCAGGGTTCTCAATGGGAACAAAACCAATATATCTCTTTTTTTGATACTGGAAATTGACTTCAGGGACACTTAACCACCGAGCCACAACCCCAGCCCTTTTTTTCTATTTTATTGAGAGACAGGGTTTCACTGTGTTACTTAGGGCCTCACTAATTTGCTGAGGCTGGCTTTGAACTCAGAATCCTCCTGCCTCAGCCTCCTGAGCCGCCACACCACACCCAGCAAAACCAATATATTCTTGCTCAGAAGAAGTTAATCTTTTGTCTTATTCAGACCTGCAACGGGTTGTATGAGACCCACCGACATTACAGAAGGCAATCTGCATTATTCAAAGCTCAATGTTTTAAATGTCAATCTCATACAAAATATACTCACAGTAACATCCAGAATAATGTTCAACAATATACCTAGGCAACATGGCCTAGTTAAGCTGGAAAATAAAATGAGCCATCATACCTATACACTTAACAGAAATAGGTATTCAATAATAATTTAAAATACTCATTTCCAAATATTTCATTTTGGTTAATAACAAAATTATCCACATAGGTTCCCAAGCCAAAAGTTTGAGAATTATGACTCTTCCTTCTCCTTCACTCGGTACACCCAATTGCTTGCAAAGACCTATTGAATCTATTTCCTAACTGTGTGCCTATTTGTCACCTCACCTCCATCCCCATGACCACAGCTTTATTTAAGGTCTTGTCATTTGTTGCTGGGACTATCGCAATGACCTACTAACTCATCTACGGATGGATTGAGTCTCTCCATCCATCTTTCAACCTACCGTCAGAGGAACCTCCCGAAAACACAAATCTGGTCATGCTGCCATCCTGTGTTTTTAAATCTTTCAATACCCCTATCTCCTTAGTTTGGTGGAAAGATCCTGTATGATCCTGTCTTCATTCATTTTCCTTCCTCATCTCAAATCACCCCCCTATAAATCCTATATTCTTTGCAACCCCTACTTTACAAAAAATTCTGAACTCCCTTGAAATTGCCGTATCCTATCATGATTCCAAATTTTTGCAAATGCTGCTACTACTCTGCCTCAATACCAGCCTCATTTTTCCCCAATCAGCTGAAATATCATTATTTTTTAAAAGTGCTTCCTGATATCTCTGGGCAAAATAAAATACTCTCATGCCTGTCCTGCTAGTGCCTCAACACAAAAATTTTCAACCACTAGAAACAACTCCTTCTTGAGACAGGAAATTCCTGGGAGACAGTGCTGTGTCCTGTTAATCTTGGAAGTCTGAACACCTAATAACATGGTACCTTGGATGTATGAGACCAGGTACTTTCTACTCATCCTGGAAAACTTAGAGAGACAATCTTTTAGAAAATACATTTGTTATCAGGCACAGTGGTACACACCTGTAATCACATCGCAGGAGGCTAAGAAAGGAGGATCTCAAGTTCAAGGACAGCCTCAACAACTTAAGGAGACCCTGTTTCAAAATAAAAAATAAAAAGGGCTAGAGACTCTGTGGATGTGGCTCAGTGTTAAGAGCTCCTGGATTCAATCCCTGGTACCAAAAAAAGAAAAAAGAAAAGAAAAGAAAAGAAAGCAAGGAGGGAGAGAAAGAAGGAAGGAAAGAAAATATATTTATACATTTGTTGGTTTTTCCCCTTACTCAGTGGAAAAAAAGAAAAAGAAAACCAGATTGTAGCCTCCCTACATGTTACTTCTCCTTAGTATCACACAATGTAATACAGGTCTTAAAAATCACTGGAGGTACCTGCAAATAAAAAGCTAATCTATTTTTCCTCAAGAAAGGTTATAACATATATTTTTTTTTCTTTTAGAAGTTGAAATGATAAATTTTCCAACCTCCAAGGAAAGTTGGTGACCAGGGAAGAAAGAATTGGCAGAACATTGAGAAAAAAACAGAGCTAGACTAGGCTATCCCTTCAAGACACTTGTGAACACTATAGTCTTCAGACACAAAACAGGTTAGAGGTTGAATTCCTAAGGAAAAGAGCTAAAATGCAGCTGAGCATCTGAGTATTTGAACTGTGAGACCTGCCCATGGGACTTTAGGTGCACACGGGACTACAACTGTTATGAAATGCATGAAATACAATGCATGAAACCCAGGGTCACCTTCATCATAAAGAAGATCAGCATTACAGTTCTCTGTAAACACAAGACCATTGATAATATGCAGACATGATGCCATAATAAGCCTTGGATTCTACAAGTCATTAAAATAAAGCCGTGGCATAATTGTTTCCAAGCTGCAGAAAGGAAGAAAGGGTATGATTAAGGAGAGAGGGTACCCAGGCCTCACCCACCCTGGCCACATGGGAGGACATTTAGCAGCATATCAGTCCTATTTTTAACTTTCCCACACCCTTCCTGGTCTCTGTTTAGGGGTTGCTGCTACCAAAGGCCCACAAAGGCCACAGTTCCAATGACAATGACATTCAGACCACTAGGTGCCTCAGGGTGAGAATAGAGTAAAACATCTCTATCACCATGAATAGGGAAAGGGTATGGAGTGAAGCGATGTTTACCAAGAATGTACCATAAATTCTGTTGATGCAGCAGGTCCTTCTGGATCATAAAATTGAAGGGAGGAAGAAAACAAAGGCATTTGTGTCAGAAGCAGCAAACTAATTTTTATTTTTATAATTGAGAAAGGTAAGCATCCGAATTCCACAGCAATCTTCAGTGTTCGTCAATGAACATCTTTAACTCAATGAAGCGCACATTGTTTTAAATGCTTTTATCTGCATGCCCAGGCTCCATCTATGTGTATCTGTTCTTTTTTTGGTACCTAGACCAATGCTTCCTCTCCATAAAGCCCTCTCACAATGTCCCTGGCTTAGACCAGTCACCTCATCCTCTGCACTTGCCCAGCTCAGGGCCTGTACCTCCGTCTAGCAATTACTTTCTCGTCTTGGTTCCAAGCTCATTAAGGATAACAGTCATATCATATCCATATCCATGTCCCTCTCCAGTGCCTATCACAGTGCCTTGCCCACAGCTGGTGTGCAATACATCTTACTGAGTGTGGCCAAGGGACATTACCTGTTGTAACATAAATAAAAGAAACTAGGTTCAGCTCTTGTTCCACCTTCATTAATCAAGTCCTACCCCCAGCTTGTTGTTTACAAGCAAGGTAGAGAAAAGCTGAACTCACCACTTCATGCTGCTGAGACCAAGACCTGAAGCATATGTTGGCCCACATGGAAGGCCTGATGCCAACGCCAGGGAGAAAACCAACGTTCCTCCAAGGAAAAAATAAATAGAGGTGGAGAGGAGAAAAGACTTCCATGAAAGGCAGGTACTATACCCACACCAGAAATGCCTCTGTCATCTGGTGCTTCCTTAGCTGGGACAGGCTACTAATACAGGACCAGTAGCTGGGGCAGGAAGAGAGAGAGCACAAAGGAGCAGAAGAAAAGAATCCAAACTCAGTATCTGTCCATTTTCCACCACAGGATTCCATCCTTAACAGTCCCAAGCTGCAGGAGGGGAGAAATTTTCAGTGTGTCTGAATTGCAAAATTTTATGATATAGGAATGGACATTTTAATAACCGAAAGGAGTCTTCTTACATATTTAGAAGTAGTTAGAAGACTAAGTCTGAGACCAAGATATCTTCTAGGTGGAGATGAGAGGAACCTAAACCACCACATATGTAGACTCTTTAGGAAGAAGAAAATTACAGTTGCTGAAAACAAAGAAGTTGAACCTTGAGGACATTATGCTAAGTGAAATAAGCCAGTCACAGAAAGACAAAAACTGTTTTATGCCGCTTAAATGAGATGTTAAACAGAGTTAAGTCCTAGCATCACAATGTAGAATAGTAGTTACCAGGGACTTTGGGCAGGAGGAATCCAGGAGTTATTAATCCACAGGCATAAAGTTTCAGTCAAGCAAGGTAAATAAGCTCTGGAGATCTGCTGTAAAACACTGCACCTTTAGCCAGTAATGTACTGTGCACTTGAAAATCTATTGAGGGTAGATCTCCTGTTTAGAATTCTTACCACAAAACAAAAATTATGTAACATTAAAAAATAAAAGAAGAAGAAGAAGTTGCAATAGAGAAACAGCCCAATGGAGTCACCCCTATTCAGTTACATTTAGATTTTTTTAAGTCAGGTCTCAATAATAGGACTTTCCACCAGGTCCAGTGGTAATCCCAGCAGCCTGTAATCCCAGCAGCTTGGAAGGCTGAAGCAGGAGGATCACAAGTTCAAGGCCAGCCTCAGCAACTTAGCAAGACCCTGTCTCAAAATAATTTTTTTTAAAAGGTTGGGGATGGGGCTCAGTGGTTAAGTACCCCTGAGTTTAATCCTCAGTACCGCTACTACTAGTACTACTACTAATAATAATAATAAGAGGACTTCTCCAGAGTGCCTTTCCCTTCAAGACTCACATAATGTATAAGGTTTCCATGTTTCCTGACCAGTCACAAGGACAGCTCCATTTTAAATGAAAAAATTCAAACATCGTTGATATAGAAACGACAAAAGAACTAAAATTTTTTCTTTGAAAATAAACTATTCAGCCATGCTTACCACAACCAAATAAATACCTAGATTGTTTTGATCTGGGCTCCTCTGATTGCCACCCAATTAGCTAGTGGTCAGAACTGACCCATTACTGAAAAATCCTACAAGGGCAGCTCCTTGACTGCTATTTCCACTGATTGAACTCAATTAATTGGAAACAGTGGTGGGCAGAGTCTGCATCCTGCTACGGATAACAATGGGTAAGTAGGCAGAGCTCCAGTGGATGAGCATGAAGCCCTGGGTTCTTTCCTTTGGTTCCCAACATGCCTGGGCTGAGAATGCAGAGCCTTTCAAAGTAAGGGCCTGTGCCCCAACAGAAGCCTTTTCTTGTCCTTGAAGCTGCTTTGCTTATTGTCATTCAGATGGAGGCCAAAACTATTTTTGACAAATATTATGATTCATGGTTACATTTAGATCTTTTTTTTCAGGGAAATTTTGGTCTCTGGAATTTAACATATGTTGATAGAGCTTTTATCATGCCCTAGGCACTGATGAGTAAGACCAGGTTGCTGATATCCCTGAGAAGGTCACAGTCTAGGTGAAGGCAAAGATGTCAACAGACTGACACTGCAGTATGTGCAGCAGACGTCTGTGTGGTTCTCCTGCTAGGCAGCCTGTTCTCCCTGTTCTAGGAGAACACTACAATTCAGCTTTAAGGAATGACCGCTCCCTGTGGCTTTGACCATGTGTTTCAAGTGGAGTTTGCTCTACCCTCCCCTCCCCAGCCCCAGAAGTGGGCATATGGCCCAAGTGGGGCCAAGGTGAATAGTGCTTTCTGCAGGCCACAGTGAGTGCTTGAGTGACAAAGCATTACCTGGTGCACAGTGGGGGCCAGGCCCAGGACTTTTGCTGGAACAAATGAAAGGAAAACACAGCTTTTCCACTGAAGTTTCTCTAGAGAGTCAGTAGTCTCCCGCCGTAAGATAGACACACCTGGAACCTCAGGATGTAACTTAATTTGAAATAAGGGTGTCTGATGATGAAATTAAAGAAGGGAATTGAAAATCAGATCATCTTAGATTAGAGGGAGCCCTAAGTCCAATGACAAGTGTCTTTATGAGAAACAGAAAAGGAGAAGACACAGAAAGGTGATGTAACAATGGAGACAGAGCAGAATCGGCAGCTGCCAGCCAAGGAATGCCAAGAATTGCTGGCAGCCACCAAAAGCCAGAGAGGCTCATAACAGATTCTCCTTCCGAGCCTCCAAAAGGAGCCAGCCCTGCCAACACCTTGATTTCAGACTTCCAGCTCTACAATTGTAGGAGAATGAATTTCTGTTGTTTTAAACCACCCAGCATGTGGTGATTTGTTAAGGCAGCTCTAGGAAACTAATACAGATGCTAGGCTGGCAGCATGCAGGCCTACAGCAGCCAGCAGCCGCCTCCCACCACGTGACCCAAACAGAATGGAGCCAGTGCACAAGGAAGCAGACCCAGAACTGCAACAAGACAGGTCCCTGTCAACCTCACTTAAAAATGTGGAGCTAAGCCTCTGGAAGTCAGATTGACATTTGCACTTTCTTCAGTTTCTGAAACCTAAATTTTCTCATTGGATTGAGTTTGAGTCCTGAGTGAAATAACTGCTTTCTTTCCTCAAGGCATGCACAAATTTGGGTTGAGCTCAACCCAAATTACTTAAGGAAATGCAGGGAGGCTTCACTGGGAAGCATCACTTCTGCAGGGTCCTCAGGAAGGAAGGCCTCTCCAGGTGGGTGCTGTGGATACAGCATTTGCAGCAGATGGAAGAGGGTCAGCACAGGCACACTAGAAAATGCTCAGGTCATATGGGCCAAGCCAAGATCACAAGGGGCAAGGAGAAAGGAAAAGAAAAGCAAGACATGCAGAGCATTGTCATTTTGTCTTCTCTGCAGCTTGAGAAGGGAAGGATGGGAAACAGGACTGCAGAAACCAAAATGCTTAAATTCCAAAGTGAAATAGCAAGAGGAAGTGAAAGAGCGCACATTAGTGTCAAAGAGCTGTGGGCTTGGATCACACCCTATTACTTCCTCACTAGTCGTCTTGGGCTGTTACATCCCTTTTTTTTTTTTTTTTTTTTTTTTTTTGAGCCTTGGTTTCCCACCTGTAAAATATGAATAATATCTGTATATCTGTTTCATAGCATAGTAAAAACTTCAATGGTACATGTAAAGCAAAAATGTAAATAAATATTAGTTCTCTCTCCTTTCATTGAATTATGTAAGGAGGATGTTAGATTCAGGGACCATAGGACAGAGAAAGAGACCCAAAAGAGTTTCCCTCTTCCACAGAGGGTTTATTAGGCCTTTGGTAAGACAATAATTCACAATTAATAAAAATATGGTCCATGTTGGAATTTATAAATCAAAAGTAGAACAAATTACAATTTCATATCCTTTAAATGAAAGACGTACTAAACCTCATTGCTAGACACAAAAATGTCAAATCACCCATTCCTATGACCATTGACTACATGGACCCAGGCATGTTTCCAGAATAGCCACTGTTATGAGAATACAAAAATGTCCAGAAGACTACATAATGATTAATGAGACTCAAAATGAATCAGTAACATGAGAGGATAAAAAAAGCAACAAGAAATATGAGTTAAGGGGAAAATGTTTAAAATATTAAGAACACTCTAAATTCCATGTTCTCCTAACACCAACAAAAAATAGCAATAAAGATCTATAAATAGGGAGATCCAACATGGCGGCAGGTGCAGAGAGATCAAGTCTCTGACCTCTTCAGCTGCGCGGGCATAGGGAGTCGTAAACCATCTAAATGCTGTTTGCTCAGGATCACTAGGCAATGCTGAGCTGACGTGGATCTGGGGCGAACAGTCTGGGCCTCTCAGAACACACATCGAGCCCGGATTGGCTGAATTCAAGCTCCCTTTTGCCTGCTTCTCACAGACAAACTGCTGTGACTCAGCAAGAAACGATCCTGCTTAAACAACTGGTCGGCTCTTCTGAACCTACGGAGGTTAATGCCAACCGAGCCTTCATAGGCAGTGGCCACAGGATTGAAACGGGGCTTGGGAGAGCCAGTCAGGACCCACCCGTTGCATTGGTCACCCGGCAAAGGGAACGAACTGTCGCCATTTGCATGGGATACCACCATGGCAGAGAACTGACGTCACCAGAATGCGGAGGAGGAGATAACTCCATTGAAACCGGCAGCGACAGGTGTGTAACCCCCTAGCCTTCCCTCTCCACACAGCGGGGAAACCTTAAGGGCCCCTCCCAGCTCTCCCATAAGGGCCCCTCCCAGCTCTCCCTTGAGGGCGATAGCCAGACCGAGGGAATCAGGAGTGGCGCGGGACCCACAGGAACTCCTGGCTACCAGTCCCACCAGTGCTGACAACTGAGGTCTCTTGCTCCAGCTAGCAGGGGCGTGGCTACCGGAGGGCAAGCAAAATTCGCTGAGGGTTCTCAGCCCCAAGCTCTACAAACTTAGGGTCTGAGGGAATGGCAAACAGGAAGAGTGTGCCCAGTCGATAATGAAAATAGGGCTCCCGAGAGCAACAGACCTGGCATGTAGCCAGTATTGTGGTGAGCGTCACCAGTGAGTGGGGCCTGGCTTGAGGAAAAGTGGGGAAGTGACTAGACACAAGAGAAGGCCCTAGGCACTCAGGATTGGAGACCCACCCAGTCTGGGAGGAGGAGCTGCTGCACAGTGATTGGTTCCCGCGTATTGAGAGGAGAAGCTTGGCCCAGTGGGAACAGCTCCACCTACTGGAAGAGAAGTTAATCAAACTCTAAGACTGCATTTATTAATTTTTTAAATTTTTTTTTAATTTGGGTTTTTTTTTTCATTTTCATTTTTTGTTTTTTTAATTTTTTAATTATTCTTTTAATTTTAATTTTAATTTTATTTATTTTTTAAATTTATTTTTCTTTTTTTATTTTCTATTTTTTTCTTTTGTCTTTTCATTTCTTTTCAATTTCCTTATTCCCCCTTCCTTGAATTCCACCTGCTTACTCTCATTCTCGTTAGTGACTTCTTCCCTTCTAATACCTTTCCTCCCAAGCATCAAATAAATTTATAGGAGTAAACAGTAACTCAGCAGTCAAACAAAACAAGAAGTAACATGAGAAGCATGAAAAAGCAAGGAAGAAAAGGAGTACAAACAATGCAGGACAGCCTAAATATTCAGGAGGACCTAGAGGCATCAGAAAAATGGTCAAATAAAGAACTCAAGGATTACCTTAGACAGATGGAATGGAACCTAAAAGAGGATATGAGACAGCAAATTCAAACAGTGAAAGAACACATTAAAATGAATTACATAAACAGATAAAAGAAGAAATTAAGCATCTCTATCAGGAGATAGAGATTATTAAAAAAAATCAAACAATAATTCTAGAAATGAAGGAAACTATAAACCAAATTAAAAACTCAAATGAGAGTATCACTAGCAGAGTGGAGCAAGTAGAAGCCAGAATGTCAGATAATGAAGACAAAATATATCATCTTGAAAAGAGTCTAGCCAACTCAGAAAGGCTGGTAAAAAATCACGAGAAAAACATCCAAGAGATATGGTATAACATAAACAAACCAAACTTAAGAGTCATCGGGATAGAGGAAGGTATAGAGGTTCAAACCAAGGGAATGAGCAACCTGCTGAATGAAATAATTATAGAAAACTTTCCAGAAATAAAAAAGGAAATGGATATACAAATTGTAGATACATAAAGGATACCGAGCATACAAAATCACAGTAGACCAACGCCAAGACACATTGTTATGAAGATATCCAATATACAAAACAAAGAGAAAATATTAAAAGCTACAACAGAAAGGAGGCAGTTTACATTCAGGGGTAAACCAATAAGGTTAACAATGGATTTTTCATCACAGATGCTGAAAGTGAGAAGATCCTGGAACAACGTATCTCAAACACTGAAAGACAATGGATGCCAACCAAGAATTTTGTATCCAGCAAAATTAAGCTTCAGGTACAACAATGAAATAAAAATCTTTCATGATAAACAAAAGTTAAAAGAATTTGCAGCCAGAAAACCAGCATTGCAAAGCATCTTGAGCAAAACACTACACGAGGAAGAAATGAAAAACAATAACCAAAACCATCAGTGGGAAGTGCCTCAGTAAAGACAGAGGGTGGGGGGAAAGCTAATCATGGAGAAACAAACTAAATTTAAAAAAAAGATAAATAAACAAACATGGCTGGAAGTACAAACCATCTATCAATAGTAACTCTAAACGTTAATGGCCTAAACTCTCCAATAAAGCGACATAGGCTGGTAACATGGATTAAAAAAACAAATCCAACAATATGCTGCCTCCAGGAGACACATCTGATTGGAAAAGACATACACAGGCTGAAGGTGAAAGGTTGGGAAAAAATATACCACGCACACGGTCCTCGTAAGCAAGCAGGGGTGGCCATCCTCATATTGAATAAAATTGACTTCAAGACTAAGTTAATCAAAAGGGATAAGGAAGGACATTATATACTGTTAAAAGGAACCATTCACCAACAAAACATAACAATAATCAATATTTATGCACCAAATAATGGTGCTGCGATGTTCATAAAACAAATTCTCCTCAAGTTCTAGAATCAAATAGACCACAACACAATAATTATGGGTGACTTCGACACACCTCTCTCACCATTGGACAGATGCTCCAAACAAAAGTTGAATAAAGAAACTATAGAACTCAATATCACAATTAATAACCTAGGCTTAACTGACATATATAGAATATATCAACCATCATCAAGTGGATATACTTTTTTCTTAGCAGCACATGGATCCTTCTCAAAAATAGACCATATATTATGCCATAGGGCAACCCTCAGTAAATATACAGGGGTGGAGATAATACCATGCATTTTATCTGATCATAATGGAATGAAACTGGAAATCAATGATAAAAGAAGGAAGGAAAAATCCTATATCACATGGAAAATGAACAATATGTTACTGAATGATCAATGGGTTACAGAAGACATAAAGGAGGAAATCAAAAAATTCTTAGAGATAAATGAAAATACAGACACAACATATCGGAATCTATGGGACACAATGAAAGCAGTTTTAAGAGGGAAATTCTTTGCCTGGAGGTCATTCCTCAAAAAAAGAAAAAACCAACAAATAAATGAGCTCACACTTCATCTCAAAGCCCTAGAAAAGGAAGAGCAAAACAACAGCAAATGTAGCAGAAGGCAAGAAATAATTAAAATCAGAGCGGAAATCAATGAAATGGAAACAAAAGAAAGTATTGAAAAAATTGACAAAACTAAAAGTTGGTTCTTCGAAAAAATAAATAAGATCGACACACCCTTAGCCATGCTAAGGAAGAGAAGAAGAGAGAGAACTCAAATTACTAACATACGGGATGAAAAAGGCAACATCACAACAGATACTACAGAAATAGGGAAGATAATTAGGAATTATTTTCAAAACCTATATTCCAATAAAATAGGAGATAGTGAAGACATCGATAAATTTCTTAAGTAATATGATTTGTCCAGACTGAGTCAGGAGGATACACACAATTTGAACAGACCAATATCAATGGATGAAATAGAAGAAGCAATCAAAAGACTACCAACCAAGAAAAGCCCAGGACCGGATGGGTATACAGCAGAGTTTTACAAAACCTTTAAAGAAGAATTAATACCAATACTTTTCAAGTTATTTCAGGAAATAGAAAAATAGGGAGCTCTTCCAAATTCATTCTATGAGGCCAACATCACCCTGATTCCGAAACCAGACAAAGACACCTCAAAGAAGAAAACTACAGACCAATATCTCTAATGAACCTAGATGCAAAAATCCTCAAAAAATTCTGGTGAATCGGATACAAAAACACATCAAAAAAATTGTGCACCATGATCAAGTAGGATTCATCCCTGGGATGCAAAGATGGTTCAATATACGGAAATCAATACATGTTATTCACCACATCAATAGACTTAAATATAAGAACCATATGATCATCTTGATAGATGCAGAAAAAGCATTCGACAAAGTATAGCATCCCTTTATGTTCAAAACTCTAGAAAAACTAGGGATAACAGGAACTTACCTCAACATTGTAAAAGCTATCTATGCTATGCCTCAGGCTAGCATCATTCTGAATGGAGAAAAATTGAAGGCATTCCCTCTAAAATCTGGAACAAGACAGAGATGCCCTCTATCACCACTTCTATTCAATATAGTTCTCGAAACACTGGCCAGAGCAATTAGACAGACGAAAGAAATTAAAGGCATAAAAATAGGAAAAGAAGAATTTAAATTATCACTATTTGCGGAAGACATGATTCTACACCTAGAAGACCCAAAAGGGTCTACAAAGAAACTACTAGAACTAATAAATTAATTCAGCAAAATGGCAGAATTTAAAATCAACACGCATAAATCAAAGGCATTTCTGTATATCAGCGACAAAACTTCTGAAACGGAAATGAGGAAAAACACCCCATTCACAATATCCTCAAAAAAAATAAAATACTTGGGAATCAACCTAACAAAAGAGGTGAAAGATTTATACAATGAAAACTAAAGAACCCTAAAGAGAGAAATAGAAGATCTTAGAAGATGGAAAAATATACCCTGTTCATGGATAGGCAGAACTAACATCATCAAAATGGCGATATTACCAAAAGTTCTCTATAGGTTTAATGCAATGCCAATCAAAATCCCAATGGCATTTCTTGTAGAAATAGAGAAAGCAATCATGAAATTCATATGGAAAAATAAAAGACCCAGAATAGCAAAAGCAACTCTAAGCAGGAAGTGTGAATCAGGCGGTATAGCGATACCAGATTTCAAACTATATTACAGAGCAATAGTAACAAAAACAGCATGGTACTGGTACCATAACAGGCGGGTGTACCAATGGTACAGAATAGAAGACACAGAGACCAATCCACAAAATTACAACTATCTTATATTTGATAAAGGGGCTAAAAGCATGCAATGGAGGAAGGATAGCATCTTCAACAAATGGTGCTGGGAAAACTGGAAATCCATATGCAACAAAATGAAACTGAATCCCCTTCTCTCGCCATGCACAAAAGTTAACTCAAAATGGATCAAGGAGCCTGATATCAAATCAGAGACACGCCGTCTGATAGAAGAAAAAGTTGGCTCCGATCTACATATTGTGGAGTCGGGCTCTAAATTCCTTAATAGGACACCCATAGCACAAGAGTTAAAAACAAGAATCAACAAATGGGACTTACTTAAACTAAAAAGTTTTTTCTCAGCAAGAGAAACAATAAGAGAGGTAAATAGGGAGCCTACATCCTGGGAACAAATTTTTACTCCTCACACTTCAGATAGAGCCCTAATATCCAGAGTATACAAAGAACTCAAAAAATTAGACAATAAGATAACAAATAACCCAATCAACAAATGGGCCAAGGACCTGAACAGATACTTCTCAGAGGAGGACATACAATCAATCAACAAGTACATGAAAAAATGCTCATCATCTCTAGCTGTCAGAGAAATGCAAATCAAAACCACCCTAAGATACCATCTCACTCCAGTAAGATTGGCAGCCATTATGAAGTCAAACAACAACAAGTGCTGGCGAGGATGTGGGGAAAAGGGTACACTTGTACATTGCTGGTGGGGCTGCAAATTGGTGCGGCCAACTTGGAAAGCAGTATGGAGATTCCTTGGAAAGCTGAGAATGGAACCACCATTTGACCCAACTATTCCCCTTCTCGGTCTATTCCCTAAAGACCTAAAAAGAGAATACTACAGAGATACTGCTACATCGATGTTCATAGCACCACAATTCACAATAGCTAGACTGTGGAACCAACCTAGATGCCCTTCAATAGATGAATGGATAAAAAAAATGTGGCATTTATACACAATGGAGTATTACGCAGCACTAAAAAATGACAAAATCATGGAATTTGCAGGGAAATGGATGGCACTAGAGCAGATTATGCTAAGTGAAGCTAGCCAATCCCTAAAAAACAAATGCCAAATGTCTTCTTTGATATAATGAGAGCAACTAAGAACAGAGCAGGGAGGAAGAGCAGGAGGAAAAGATTAACATTAAACAGAGACATGAGGTGGGAGGGAAAGGGAGAGAAAAGGGAAATTGCATGGAAATGGAAGGAGACCCTCATTGTTATACAAAATTACATATAAGAGGTTGTGAGGGAAATGGGAAAAAAAACAAGGAGAGAAATGAATTACAGTAGATGGGGTAGAGAGAGAAGATGGGAGGGGAGGGGAGGGGGGGATAGTAGAGGATAGGAAAGGTAGCAGAATACAACAGTTACTAATATGGCATTAAGTAAAAATGTGGATGTGTAACCGATGTGATTCTGCAATCTGTATTTGGGGTAAAAATGGGAGTTCATAACCCACTTGAATCTAATGTATGAAATATGATATGTCAAGAGCTTTGTAATGTTTTGAACAACCAATAAAAAAATAAATTAAAAAAAAGATCTATAAATAGATGTTATTAAAATAAAAGTAACAACAACTTGGGGGGCATTTATATTTTTAGCTCTTTTTCACTAAAGCATCAGAGTAATTTTGCCAGAAAATAGTTTATCTGATGTCCCAGCCCTGATTCATTCAAAGAGCCACATAGTCATTCTGGACACACCCACCCTAATCTAAGAGCTCTAGCACATCCTCTGCTATTGGCCAAGATGGATTCGGGGAGTTTTATTTCCAGGGCATTGATCCTCATGGTATCAAGTGACCTCAGTCCTCCAGGCCCAAGACCTTGTCTCTACTTGTGCCAATGCCAAATCACACACTCATACTTCCTTCCCCCAGGGTCGTGCTAATTCAGCCAACCCAGCCCTTGCCTGGAGAGCTGGGGTAAATGTCTAACTTGTCTCCTGCTTTTATCTTGCCTCTGCAATCCAGTTTCTGTACATGATCTTCTTAAAGCCTCAATAACACCATGCCATTCTCCAAACCCCCTCAAAGCTTCCTACTGCTGAGAATAAAGCCTACACTGCCAGTCATGGCTGTCCTTCAGTAGCCCTTGACTACTCATCTTCAGGCCTGCTACCCTTTCTGCATTCCACCCACAGTGGTTTCCCAGCTGTCTCTCAAAGAACCATAAGCATTCATTTGGTTTTTTTTTTCTTAATAAGACACAATTTATAATTATCATCTTGTTTACTTTTTAACCTCAATCTTCTCATGCATATATGAATATGTAAGAACAAATCCCACTATTATGTACCAATGAAAAAAATAGGGTAAAAAAATAAATAGATCTTCTCACTCACTAGGCTCTAAAACCCTGGAGGCCAAGGACCAAATCTGTGAATTCCCAGCACCTAGCACAGTTCTTTGAACTTCACATAAGCACCAAGCACATATGGAATGCATGATGGATAAGCAAGCTCTAGGACCTGGAGTCATCCTACATAGCAGAAGTTCTGGACCTTTAGGATATCTTGCAGCCAGGAATCACATCACATGTTTATATACCTTGAAGACTCAAAGCCAGTTGAAATAGAAGTGATAGGTTTGACACATTAATCTACTTTCTGATTTTTGCATCTACCCCTTTGTCAGCTCTTTGTTTCTTAATCTGCCTTTTTTTCCCACCAGAACTATAGATCTATAGAACTTGCCTGAATTCTCAGAATCAAGTTTAGCAATCTGGACACTGACCTTGCTGTCATCTACCTTAGATTTTCTTTCTGTATTATGGACTTTACCCTGGCCCTGAACTCTGTTTCCCTGGCTTTTTCTCCTTCCCATGTACCTTCTTGTTGCAGACCCAGCCATAGCCCCATAGCCCATTTCTCTCAAGTGCCACCAGGCAGGATGTGATGCTAAGCCCAGGACCAGGGTCCCATCTCGGCCACAGAATTCTTTTTTTTTTTAAATTTTTTATTGTTGGTTGTTCAAAACATTCATGTGAGTTCCTAGCCTGTCCCATATACCTTTCTCCAAGTCTCTGCTTCCTGATGTCATGTCTCCAGGTTACACCCCCCTGCCATGTACCCATTTATTCATTCATCCAACAAACATTTTGACAGGATCTCCTAGATCTTGCAACTACTTACTAAACAAAGAAAAAAGATACTCTCCACTTCTGAAGGAAGAGAGAGAAGTAATTAAAACAGTGATGTATCTGTATAGAACCATAGAGGAGTTCACAGTGACCTGCTTTTTACCCACTGTGTGGTCTGGACAGAAGGATTCTCTCTTTCCTATGGGACTCTGAACTCTTCTTTCCCCCAAATCTGAGAAAGTACTAAAAATTGAAGCAGGTTCCCTTTGCTTCCCCTGAGAATCAGCTGAACACAGCACGAAACTATCCTTTCAGATCCCACTGGTCATGCCCCAACTTCCCTTTAATAGATTCTATTAAACTTTGCTTATCCCTCCCTCCCTACCCTATAAAAGAAAAGCTTTGTCTCTTTGATTTTCTGGTGCTCCTAGATGTCTGAGATTGGGGCATTCTTTCTATTGCAATAGTCTTTTTTTCTGAATAAAGTTTTCTCTTATCTAAGTAGGGATTAGTTTTCATTTGACAGAACACAAATATCTTGACTTAGGGGAGGTGGGAATGAAAAAAAAATGGAGGCTTCATGAAAATAACCAAGAAAGACAAGGAAATGTTAATCAGACCAACATGGAGGACAGGCAGACATTCAGGCTGAGAGATGGCAAGTGTGATTATCATGCCATGTGGCAGTAGGTTCAGGCCACGACCAGGTCCATAATCTCTGATCTATGCCCTTCATGCCATTCTTTACTCTCCCTGCAACTGGCATTGCCCCTAAGCAACTGCACCTGGTGAGCAAACACATATACATATGGATACCTCAGCTGAGCTTCAGCATCTTCTGAACACACAAAGGATCAAGCCATGGGTATGAGAGATGCAAGCCCTTTCTCAGCCTTTTCATGAACTCAGTTGGAGGCATCCCACTCTGTGGGCTTAATCTAAATTCCCATACCATGGAGAGATATGAGACTAAAAGGACACAAGACATAGAAAGACAGTAAGATAGAATGGGAACCCCATGAGGTCAGGAATCAGGTCTGTCTCATCAGCACCATATTCCTGCTACCTCAAACAAGGCCCTGGCACATAGTAGGGGCTCAAATATTTATTGAGAGCAATGTTGCACCAGCTATCAGAAATAGTTCTATTATAGCATAGGATTCCCTCTGGCAATGACATCTAGCAACATTTTGAAGGAGGCCATGGTGACTGCCCTCCATGATAGCAAATACAAAAGACTAGCAATGTACCCTGAACATCCCTCTTTCCCTTAACAGCCCATTATGTGCATGCCAGCTGTGATACATGATGCAAATGTGACTCCAGAGTCACATGGCTATGCGTACCACTGCCTTGGAAGTGTGTCTGAGCTGTTACAAGAAGCATTATTTTTTTTTTCCTCACTGCTACAACTGCCAGAAGATATGTTTAAATCATTACTTGAAATTTCTTTCCTGACCAAACCTCTTCCCAGAGCTGTTAACAAGAAACAAATGTGCTGACTTGAGGTTCACTCTCTCTTTCCCCTCTCCACCCCTCCTGGGGCCACCACTGAATCATGAAATGGCTTTGGTCAGGTAGCAGTGAAAGCAGCAAAGGATGGAGCCCAGCATCTGTCACACACGCAGATGCTGGAGAACAGGGTCCACTCTGCACAGCTTTGCCAGGGGACATAACCCTTGAAATAATTGGCACCTATTTCAAACAACTATTCATCTTACAGCCTTCTGATTTTATTATTCTTGAGCCATTTATTTTTAAGGAAACTATAATTGTTGCTTAGTTGAGAAGTTATGAAGTAAACTGGGAAAACACACTCCTAATTCTCTGGCCAACTCCTTTAAGGCCTATAAAAATAACATAAATGGATTCTGATGTTGCTTCATTTCTGCAGAAGGGTGTTTTTATATTATGTGCTTCTGTCAACACAGTAAAGTACAGATTGCACCTTAAAGCTCTCATCTAGTGCTGGAGTTTCCAAACAGAATGCCTTTAACAAGGAAATGTCTTTGGAAAAGAAAATAAAAGAATGTGATTTCTTTGGGGATAAGACAGGGGGACGTATAATTCTTATTGTGACTTGGGCATTAAGTTGTGAGATATTAAAGTGACCATCTGGCAGGAGTCAGGGGGAAAGTCGCTGGGTCCCGGGATTACAGAGAAGATCATTCAGAGGAAACAGGGAGGCCCAAAATTCATCTAAAGGACCAGTACAAATGTGGGCTCATTTCAGACAGAATTCCATTAATCAGAGCTCAATCCACAAGCCATGGTTGGTGTTATGGATTGAATTGTGACCCCCAAAATTGATATGTTGAAATCTTAACCCCTAGTAAATTCTTCAGAATGTGACCTTATTTGGAAACAGGGTCTTTGCAGATTTAACTAAATGAAAATGAAGTTATTCAAAATCATACTGGAGTAAGATAGGCCCCTAATTCAACATGACTGGTGTCCTAATATGTCGAGAGAAATCTAGACACAGACACACAGAGAGACACACACAGACATGCACACAGAGAAAATCATGTGAAGATGAAGGCAGAGATCACAGTGATGCTTCCATACACCAAGGAATGGCAAAGATACCGGCAAAATACCGCTAGGAGAGATGAATGAAACAGATTCTTCCTTACAGTCCTCAGAAAAGAACCAACCCTGCTGACACCTTGATCTTAGACTTCAAACCTCCAGAACCGTATCCTGATATATTTATGTTGTTTAAGCTACCCAATTTGTGGTACTTTGTTACGGCAGCCCTAGGAAACTAATGCAGTTGGCAGTGGGAGTTAGGTAGCAGGAAAAAAATAACTTGAAAAGGAACTGCACTTTTGATGTGACAGATTCGAGCCCTTTCTAAGCATTTGTATAGGAATCTCTGAGAGAGAAACTCAAACTACTCCCTGAGGCCAAATTCATTTATTCTAGGAAATTCATATCTATTCATTCATAGTCTACTATCAAAATAATATTAAATGGACCTCAGAAGTGTAAGACAACAAGCTTGAGAGGGTTAGGACCCTAGCACAAGTAAGGGCCAGTACACAGCCAGCATTCTGCTCAAAGGCTCTATGCAAAGTCAGACCTTAGTGACCCTGAGAATGCAGGCAGCTGATGGATGCTTACACCAATCAGGTGGAAGTTGACAGGGAACAGGTGGGTGTCATGGTCCAATCCTAGGAGGTCAGAGTCCAGGCACAAATCCATTCCCAAGGATCTGGAGTGTAAGTCATGTGTAGAACAGCGCTGTAAGTTTGCAGTAATAGAGAGGGACTCCAGGACTCCTCCCTGATGACAGAGTCTATCAGGACAAAAATCCTTCCACACCCTGCCAACTTGTGGGCTGAGACTGGGTGCGAGTGGTTAGCTCTGGCTGAGACTCAGGAGCTGAGTTAAACCACAACTGCGGGCCAGGGCACAGGAGGTGGTGGATAGCAGTGATCTTGAAAAATAGTCTGATGTCAGGGCACATCTTGTGCTGATTGTAAGTAAAAACCTCTGAGTAATCATCAGTAAATTAATAAATAATCATGAAACACAATATATATTTTATACATGTTAAAACATTTTACAAATATAGATGCCACCAAATTGATATCATATTTTACATTCGATTTTTGTGCTTTTTTCTCAGGAAAAAAAAGATATGGTTTTGCTGAAGTTATTGAAATTAGTTTAATTCCCAACACATCATGTACTCCCTTTGACCTTGGGATCCAACCACCACCTTCCACTGCCTCACACCAGGCCTTTTTGTTACCTGAACTGAAGGATGCCCTCCCTTGAGCCTGATGTTTATGAGTAATGTCTCCAAATAATGGCTCCACTAAGGCAATGGCCACATTAATCTGTAATTGTTTGCATCCCGGCCTCCTCTGACACACAGTGACCTGCCAGAAAGCAGAGGCCGTGACTGATCTCTGTATCCTCAGCTTAAACTACTGTGGCTTGACACTTGGTGGGTGAACTATAAATGCTGGAAAAATCAATTAATATTTGGAAGATTCAGAAGGGAAGAAGAGCAGGTGGATTCAGTGAGCCCATGCTGACGGTACTTAATGCATGTGTTCAATGACACACCAGCGCTATCCAAGGGAACATATTAGTCCTGCTAGGAAATTAATAATAATAATAATAATAATAATAATAATGGGATTGTTTACTCCTAGGTGCACTTCCTTCCATTCCTTGGGCAAACTGTAAGACCCCCTTCTAGGCCACCTACTCATGAGAATGGACTCCTAACATAATATAAATCAACAATTGTTGACCACTTATCAGAGCCACCCACTATTAGATATGATCTTACTCAATTCTTACACGATTGTTATCACCATTTGACGGATGAGGAAACTGGGAAAGTTATCATCCCACTGACAGATCTGGAACTCAAGCCTAGCCAGTAAGAAGTCTTGATGATGTTTGGCTAAAGAATTACAGTTGGGCTAAATCTTACTTTATAACTTTGGTATTTTCCAGAAACAAACAAACAAAAAAAATCAAGTTCTACTTGATAGAAGCCCCAGAAAATTCCCTTAGAGGTTACACATTAGCCAAGAAAATGCATAAGCCATTGTTGGAAACATCTCTGCTTTTCAGTTCCCAGAGTCTGAGCAAGTCTAACCTCTGGGATCATGTGACCGACACAGCATTAATGTGGGGACAGTAACTATTCAGTAGGCATTCGTGAAGCACCTGCCTCAAACCAAGCACTCTGCTGGGCATCCCTGGGTCCTTTGTTCAAGTGGAAGAGATACCCAGTGAAATCAGCATTATGGTCAGAGTGGTGAGTGGTACTATAGGGTTAAGCACATAACCCTCGGGACACAATACTAAGGATGAGGTGAGAGACCCCAAGTTGTACTAACATCTCAGCCCTGTTACAATGGCAACTGAATGGTCAGACCCAAGCAGAGACAATGGTCAGGTGACATGATAAATAATATTCAAAAAAAAGACTGGGTAGAATACTTGCTGGGACCCCCACCACCTACTCCAGCCTCAGATGCTGTAGAGAACTAGTAAAGACAAAAGACATTGGAGTGAGGAGTACCTTAAAATACTCTCTGTCCTTTCAGGCAAAACTGCCATAGATGGCTAAGTTTGAAGGGAATTAACAAAGCAAGCAGAGCTCTTTCTTCTAGTCCAGTACCTACCTGCCTATAATAATGTATACCATACCTACCTACCATCCCTATAATAATATACAGCTTTGTCACACCTTGGGGGAAAATCTGTATTACCCCCATTCTTTTCACAAGTAAAACCTGATATTAAACAGCACATTGGAGTTTATAAAAAACAAAAAAAAATCACAAATATTACATCACTTGAGGATCACTGAGTAGAAGCCTCCCATCTTACAGACAAGGAAATTAATCCTCAGAGAAGATCATTAATGAAGTCTCATAATTGAGGGGATTTAAGGAAGTTGTGACTCAAAGATGGGTTCCACTGTATCAAACTGCCATCGTTTACAAAAAACTTAACTACAGCATTTGAATCGTAGGTTTTAAAGCACTTATTTGAATGCTGCTTGCTAGTTCACATTAATACCTGCTGTTGCTGGTCGGAAGTTACTAAGCCCTAAATATCAGGAAGGGCCAGAGCAAAGAAAAGCTTTGAAATGACACTCTATTTGATCAGGTTCTGCGGTAATTGTTAAAATCACATACACTTTCTTTGGAACCCTCTAAAGCTTCTGCAGTATTGCTGCACCTGCAGTTCCAATTTGCAATTTCCTCAGCCCTCCTTTGAAGTTATTCTTGCCAATTACCTGGTGTTAATATTAATTAAATATGATTTGCAACTTGAAATGTGGTGTTATCAATGGAACTCAGCTGTAGGAATATAAAGTAAAATTTTCAATTGAATTAAAATGTTTCCTTTCATTCACAGTATTTTACAACATTAATACTTTTGTCAAATTGATTTTTGCCTGCTGGAAGTCATTTTTCCAAAGCAATGAACATCTGAGGGGAAAAGTTGCTCTTTATGCATTCTTTTCTGTCATTGAAAATATTTTGTTTTAATCTTAAAGTGAATCCATTTCAGTGAATAGAAATTTAGTTCTTGTTTATAACCCAAGGGGGGGAAAATGCTTTCTTTTAAAACCATACAAAGTTAAAAGAACATGATCAGAGGGCACTTCTCAATGGAATGATATGTCCCTTACTTTATTGCTTGACCCTCACCAAATATAAATCACTATTAATTTTTGGCAAGCGTGAGTTATTTTATATACAAAAATGAATTAATCAAATTGTTTATTATGTTGACATCTGAAACAGACTCTGCCAATCCAATGACCTCTGTGGTACCTTCCAACACTGAGATTTTGAGATTCTGAGCACGTCTCAGACAATGTGCAGAAGCTTCCAGCATTTGCAAATTAGGAAAAAATGTCACATATAGATTTGACAGATTCAGGTCCATTCTGCCCCCCATAATGTATGCGATGACGACTTGAAGGCCTGTCGGCTTCCATAAGCGGATCACAAACACGATGACTGATTAAAGGAGGTATGTCGCCACACTGTGCAAATCCACACCCAAAAGACATCAGGCTTTCACAAATCCCTTTTATCTTCAAAGATAAAGCTTTAGCTTCCTGGCCCCTTAGAATGATAGTAGCAGCATTAACATTTATTATCCTGTCTTCTTTTAAAAGTAGTATAATAAGGTAAAACAAAGAAGTGAAAGAGCCCGTCTAAAGACCCAAGGAAGTCATTTATTGAGTCACAAGCTACCAGCCCCCGAGCCGATGATGGAAAAGCATAAGAGAATATCATCCACCCTTTTATTACAATATCAATGAAACATCACATGCAATAATTAAAACAAGACAAAGAGAGGACAATGGTCCTAGAACTGAGGGTGTGTAACATGGGTAATGTGTAAGACAGCCTGCAGCAACTAAACTATTCCCTTCCCTCAAGCCAAAAGAGGGAAAGAAAAATAAATCAAGACAGAAGGGATTCTCTGGATGTTCAGACCTTTCCAGATGTCATGGAAAATTACACACAAACCAAGGCCAGTTGAAGAGCAAGTACCCGTTCATATCAGCAGCACCCACAGCAATCCCACTGGGAGGGAGCTCTTCACTACCTTGAGGCCTGGGAAGCCAGACCCTGGGATCCCCACCACCTACTCCAGGAGAAGTAGTAGAATTCCATAACACTCCAAAGGAACTTCCACACTGGTTTCTCCATTAACCAAATTCTGTCTTCTCAGCGTCACCCTGCTGTCTTCCAGGACTGCCTCTTCTGTCCCTGGAAGCTCTCTCCCTGATTGCTTCACGATTATCGTGTTATGAGTTGAACTGTCTCCCCAAAAAGACATGTTGAAATCCTGACCTCAGTGCCTCAGAATGTATTTGGAAACAGGATTGCAAAGGTTAAAATGAGATGATAGAGGAGAAAGGAGGATCCTTCATTCATCCTGCACCCTTGTAAGAAGAGAAGACGTGGGGACAGACACAAGAAAGTAGATGATGACCATGTGATGACACCAGAAGCCTCAAGGGCAAGGAAGGATTCTCCTCTACAGTTTCAGAGGTAGCATGGTCTGCTGATACCTTGATTTCTTATTTCTAGCCTCCAGAACTGAAAGCTAAAAATCTACTGTTGTTTGAAGCCACCCAAAGTGTGCTACTTTGCTCTGGTAGCCTTAGGAATGAAAAACACCTCTCAAGAACACTACTTGGTTCTCTGTAATGATACAACATACTTTCAGCTATGCCCTCTGGCAAAAGTTCCTGTTCTCTTATGAAAGATTGCACAAAGTCCTTGAATTTTTCCTAAGGAACTCTTTCTACCACCTCCTGCAGTGGAAACCTTCCTAGGCAAAGAGACCCCTTGATGAACACAAAACCACCAAGAGAGGAGAACACTCTGCCCTATTTTTAGCTTCCCATTGCTGCATGTAGACCCTTACCCCACCCCTTATACCAGAGCTATGGCCCAGAATCCACCCTCAACCCTGTTTGCTTCTCCCTCTACATATTCTACCTCAGCGACCATGGCTCCCTCCCTTTCAATTTTGGGGAAACAAGCTTCAGAACTACATCTCAGCTCCTGCTTAGTTTCAGATCAGTGTTCCTTGCTGCCCTTCTCCACAAATATGTATATTGGTACCCAAAGCTTAGTATGTTCATAACCAAACTCATGCTTCCCAGACCTAACCAACTTCTACTTTATTCTTTCCTGTGGATGGCACTAGTTTTCTCCTACTCACTCAGATATGGAATTCTAAAGTCACCTTTAGTTTCTTTGTTTTTTTTTTTTTTTTGGCCTCAGCTCTACGTAATTTCCATAGACTCCACCTCAGATGTGTCTGTTGCCTGTCTCCTCTTCTGTTTATCAGGCCAACACTGATATTGCATTGGTTCCTTAACTGGTCTCTCCATCTTCCACTTAAGTACACATGCTGATAGACTCCCTCAGACTTTAGTAGTTTCCTCATTGTCTAGAAAATTAAGAATGAAATAAACAACCTATGATCCAAAACACCTTATGATTGAATAACTATGTGTCAATGTCAGGGGTACCAATTTTATATCCTATACCTCACCATACAAACTATGCTCCAGTCAAATTGTGCAATTTGTTGATCCCAAATATTTTTTGGCTTCTCCAGTAAAATCTTTTCGCCAAAAATGCCTTGGGCTGAGACTAAAACAGCTGGGATATCAAGGAGCTATTTGTCTTTATTTTATCAAGTATCTCCTATCACTCTCTCCTTCAGAAGGATATCATCTAGAGAGAGGCCATCACTGACATGCTCACAGCCACCATTTACTCATAAACTTCCTTTCCCCAGATTCACAAGAAAAACTTCCCTCGGTCTCAAATTTTGTTAAAATAAAAAACATTCTAATTAAACTGTACAAGCAATTTACTACTAAAATGATTTTAATTTTACTATCATCCTATTATGACATGTCTGAATAAATCAGATATAAGACATAGTATGCCTCAATTTAGACTGAAATTTCATAGCAGTTGATGTTGCTAAAGAGGATTTCAGAATCAAGTAGGGGAACTTTTATTTATAAGAATTGGGAAAATACATAATTTTATTAATAGACAGACACTCCAAAAGTGAATTTATACATTTCCTTCTTAGTCAAGATAGTAAGATTTTTTAAAAACACACTACTAACATCATGACAGAGATGTCATCAATGTTGTAGTTAAGAGCAGCAAATGTTACAGAACTAATGAATTTTCATTAGAATCATCAGATAATTACAGAATGGGTTAAGTTGCTACCATTTGCCATTCCCATTAATATCATTGTCATGTAAAAGGTTTAATTTTCAGCTATTTTTGTTCTAGATAAAATCTTTGTCATTAAAATGAGGGATGATTTTGATATTTAATATATTCTATGGCATACTCTAGTGTGGTACTAATTCGGCCTTTTCAGTATTCTGCATATTAATTGACAACCCATCCCTCCTCCATTCCCCAGATAAGTGAGAACTGAAATAGAATGGACAGCCAATCAAGTCAAAGAAAACTGAAAGGATCAACATAGAAAAAAATGTGTTGCTCTAATCAGAAGCATACACAAGGCACTAAAATTATTTTCTCCCATACTAATGACTAAGATAGAAACAGCAATAATGAATGGTACCATCTGAAACCATTTATGTGACAGTATTACCAGAGTATAGCAATGCTCCTGAAAAAGTAAAAACTAAATATTTCTTATTTTAGTCAAAAGAATAAAATTGTACTGCCACTTAACTTTTGGAACAATGAATTTTATCAGATTCCACAACAATTGGCAAATTATGTCCTGTATTGAATTTTTCATAGTAATCTGTTTCAGGCACACAAAATGTTTCCTGGCATTGAGGAATGCCCAGGATCACTGCAGAAAACTTATTTCAATACATACTCTATTAGTTTCCATCTCGTGTTGAATTATCACTCTGGTAAGAATTGACATCAGCTGCTTAAATAATACATTAACCCTGCTTCCAGCAGCTATTGTTTTCATCTGAGTAGGCATTTCCTCTAAGGATAAACTTGGGCTTTTTACCCAATAAGATAATATAAAGTTCAATCGAATGTTTTGAATCATTTTTATGGCAATAGTGATATAATTTAAAATTCCAAAGAGCAAAGATTATGGCATCATGGACACTTACAGCAGGTGTGAACGGTTGTCCAATTAAATAAATTAACCTAATCTGTCCAACAAGACCAGACCTTTCTACAGTTTCTGCAACAGCACAGCCATTGAACAAATGTGAAATATACCAAATCCTGTGCATAATAAATTTCCAATTTATACTTCTTCTCAGTTGACAATGTAAGGCATCTTATACAGAAGAACAGACCTGAACATCTACAAATTTTTCAAATGAAAATCTTATTTTTAATAAATTTAGACTGTTTGTCCTTGGTAATTATTGTTAACTCTGAATCAAGCCCATGATCTTTTCCTTTCTCCAAGAAAGAATTTCTTCCTTTAAGTTCATAATTATTGAAAAACAGCCAAGGGAAACTGTAATCTTTCCATGAGATGTTGCTATTACCTACATAAAAAAATGCATTCATTCACAATAATAGTATTTAAGTAACAATAATATGTGTCCTTTTTATCCACAAAGATACATTATAGACTAATCAGCATTCAGATTTATGAGCCAAGTTGTTGTTTTGTTCTGTTTTGTAATGGATTTACAACCTCATGGGTAAACACACACATTGGTGAAAGGTCTCCAGAGATTTGAATAAGCACTTTGAAGAAAGTCCAGGACAGAGCTTCTCAGCACTATGTTTCAACCAAGTTTTCACATTTTGCCTTTCACCCCAATGTAAGCTTCCAAGTTTTAGGTAAGAATAAAAAAAAAAAGTCAAATATGACAATAAGAGTATCTCTTAAATACAGTGTTGGGGGTTACTTTGGTATTGCTTTATGATGACTACTAGTTTTAATCCCTCTGGTGCTGGATGTTAAATTCCATTGTTGTTTTTTTTTAATTTAATGACTTGCTAATGTAAACTTCCATCTAGAACAATCAAATAGTATGTCATTTATTCAAATTTGCAGTGTCTCTACTGTGCCAGCAAACTCCCTCATCAAAACAGACACTTTAAAAAAAAAAAAAAGTTCACCTGAGTCAGGAGCTCTATTTCCTAAATTAGCACCAAAGTGTCACCTTGAATGACCTGTGAACAAATAAAATCATTTATAATACATCCAGCTTTCCTCTACAGTGGACAGCTGAGACCACACATCTGTAGGAGCTCTAATTATTTCATATACTTGGAGTTGTTCAGACTTCAACAACCTGTCACCTCCAAATACAATCATATGATAAATATATGCTCACCAATCTCCCTTGAGATCTGGGTGAAGGCCTCCACACCACTCTCTCCATAGTTCCCCTCAGAAGCCAGTGTCGACACATAATTCCATCCCAGAGCTGTCACAATGTCCACCATGGCTTGAGCTTGGTAGGAGTCAGGCGGGACCACCCGAGAGAAGAAGTCATACCTGGTGTTATCACTTAGCTCTGGGGCTGTGGATGCATAGCTAATTTGAGGTATCTGTAAAACAAATGACAGTTAATTTCAACCCATGAGGAATCTTGTAGAGTGATGGACTGTCCCAGGAGACCAAAAGGTCAAAGCTATAACAAAAACCTAGACATATTAGCTCAAAGCCAAAATAAGGTTTCAGAATACCAATTTAATTATAAAATATTTTCTAATGATCCATGTTTGCTTTCTTTCAATGCACATACTTATAAACAGTGAGAAAGAATTTAGTCTTGCTTCAGTTTCCATTGTTTCATAAGCCAAAGGAAAATGTTTGTGCTTTTTTATTCTGTACATGATTGTTCTAGCATAAAAATGAGAAAGAAATGAAGGCATAGTACATATATACATCAGAAAAGGTCACCTCTGAAATTATCTTTGGCTTTAGGACACAAAGGCTATAAAAAAAAATGACAAACAGGAAATTAAATATAAGATATTTTTGACACTTGATGATTTTTAAGTCTTAATATTGAATTTCAGTAAATAATTTTAAGTATATAGTTTTGAAAGCCTATTCATCACTTATTGGTGTAATCATGAATACCTTATAAAGGTTTGGGAATAACCAACCATGTATCCTCTAATAAAAACATCTTTCTAGTTCCCCCTAAAAGTCACAAGGAAAAGAAATCCAGACCATAACTTCTTTTTTTTTTTTTAATTTTTTATTGTTGGTTGTTCAAAACATTACCATAACTTCTTTTAAGATATTATTTTCTTACATGAACAGGGCAAATTTTTAAAAGATTTTTCAAAAATAAGAATTCTATGTCATTTCTCAATAATTTTGGAGAGTGAGCTGTACAGCTAGGTGTCTTATCACTCTTTGGCTGGTATTCTGGGATGTGGGTGAAAGTTCAGAAGTCAAGCATGTCCTAACTTAGGTGGCTTGTTTGAAGATGAAGGCATGACTTAATACATAAAACAACTTTATTCTCCATCAGATATTGTAGCTAATGTCAGTGCTCAAAGACAATGTCAAAGAGGTTGTGGGTCTGTCTTCCCATACCAATCTATACATCCTGGGATCCACTGGTTACCCACCACCCTCTAGCTTGATGACTTCCAATCCACATGGAGGTTTTGACTCCTCTCTTGACATCTTCAAAAAGCACTGAACACATGAACAGCCTTTCTAAGTCTAGATTAAGTAATCCTATTTCATATTGGTGGCCAGTGAAGTAACTCTGAACTTCCCAAGATATAAATAAATTTTTAAGTTGTCTGTTTTGATGAAGGAGTTTGTTTGCTGCACCTCACCCTGGTACAGAAGCAGAACCAGGTGCCTGGAGCTCACCAGGGTGCTGCAGGATTCTGTTTTAACGGGTATCAACCTATTTTCTCATACTAACTATAACAATGGCCACTCAGCCTATTTAACCCTAAATTCTTCCTGGTTTTGTCCTCTTGGTGAGAGCATATAAACTCACCAAGACTGTGGGATCATGTAAAATATCTGACCTCCCTCTTCCTGCCATTTGCTTTCTCTGGCCTTGATGGACAGGTGGTTGACTTCACTAGGCTTTGTGACTTTGAAATACATGACTACTCAGAAAGGCATGCCTCTAGGTCTCCAACCACACACCAAACTTTTGTGGCTTTTCTTGATTCCTTCTAGAGAACCTGAGGAAGAAATCATGAATGACTTGGTGTCATCTGTCCCTTACTGGAAACATTTTTCCAAAGATCAAAACCATGTGTGTTTCTATGTTCTAATGAAAGAGATTCAGCAGTCTGACCTTCACATTGGGAAGCACAGTGAGTCTGCGTGTGTGTGTGCATGCATATTCACACACACACACACACACACACACACACACACACACGTTGGGAACAGTATTCTATACCATCTTCCTTAGCACTGTACCATTTCCTTGTCCTATTTGGAGACATAATCCTCCCACCTCTCCATCTACTCAATCCAGCAGTAAAATGCCTTATACAATCCCCACCCTGTCTATAATAATGAGCCACCCCTTTCTAAAAATGAGCACAAAGTGTGAAAATTGAGTGTTTGAAACCAAAACTAATTATCTCAAATTACTACCTTCAGTCAGTCACTTCCAGGGCTGTTTAATTAGCAGTCAGCATCATGTTTAGGATTAATTAAACAGGTGTAAAGAGTATATAAAATAAAAGTGTAGATAGAAGATGGTTGCTTTATTAATTCAGTAATGGACTTTCTCCCCAAAGTCTTGAAAAGTTTTCTCTTTACAGATCAATGTGTGAAAAAGTAATGTGCAAGTATGTGTTTGTATTTTCACTTAGTTTTTGCTGTTACAGTTTATTATAATATACATCATGGTATACGGTTAGTATTTAAGACAACTTTTCCAGTTATCATGTGGTCACATCTCATTTTTACTTTATTGCAGTAGACCACTAAGCATTGGCTCATTAAGCATTTTAATTTCGGTGCCAGCATCCCCAATATTTCCACTATCCTCAAGTTAAACCCCTACTGGCAACTGAAGTGAGAATTTATTAAAGTCATGGAATGCTTCTTTTTCTTTTCTCTACATCCAATCCATCCTAACTACCCTCCAACCCTGGAGGATTCATCTACCAGAAGCAGCAATAATAAAAAGGTGGTGGGTGTAGGAGAGAGGTGGAAAGGGAAATGAGATTTTAAAAAAAAGTGGGGGGAAAGAAACAAGAAAAGAAGGTATTAGGGAAAGCAGATTTCAACTTTTCTCCTATCCTTTTAAAGTAAAATCCTTTATAAGCCTCTGTGAATCCCCACTTGCCAATTTTAAGAATAAAATGCAAACTGATCTCCAGTCTGCTTGGATTGATCGGCACACTGTGCCATCCTCTCTCCCTGCCTGGTGTCTTCTCTCCATACTCTGACCGCACCAGTAACCTTACCTACACTGTTCCACATACAGGGAGACTCCACTCTCTACCTGGTGATCTTCTGCATACCTCCCTGGGAAGCTTCCCCCAGCTCTATCAGGTAGAATTGTCTTTTGCTATTCCTGCCCTCTGATATTAGAATCTTTACTGTCTGCTTATGGCCCTCTGTTAACTTATTTCGTATCCCCAATATCTGACAGCAAGTGCTCAATGGATGTTTGGAGGCAATTCGCCAATTAAACCATGGCAGGAAATATGATCCTGTTGCCTTCCCTGCATTCCATTAAAATATGGGTCATGGTCTTCTCCACTGGCCCCTCCACCCTGCTGCATGTCTTCGGGGGGTTGCTCCTTAACTACTGTACCACCAAGCTTTCTTGCTTCTGGCTTGCAGTTGAGTTTGGCCAATGGGAAACACCAACAGAACATGGCAGGGAAAGAGAAGACAGAAGTTAGAAATGATTTCTCCAGCTTCCTCCCCCACTGGTGCGGTGTTTCTCTGTCTGAGCCTTCACCATGGTTAAAGCTCTTGCCAGGCTCTAGTGACCACCCTCTACCCTTGCACTGTTGCTGATTCCTGAGTACTTCAGCTTCCTGTGGTGGTTACTTTAACTGCACCCACACCTTATAAAATCCTTTTGTTAGCCTCTTTTCCATGATGCCTGAAGGTGCCAGCAGCCTGACCAATGCACCCCCCTATAACAGACCTCTGTGTCCTGCCCCAGCCAGCCCTACCCTAACCTCTTAGTCCTCCTCCATCCACTTTCCCTTCCAGCATTGTCTACCACTGTCCTTGCATGACTTTTCTTTTTTCTTCTCTTTCAGTTCCCAAAGACATCAAATTGCCTATTTGAAAACAACTGTCATTTTGCTTTTCTTTGATTCTCATTTTCTTTGTTCTGAGGTTTCATAAGAATATGATGTGTGCTTAAAATGAGGCCATATTTCCAATATCCAAATAAAGCATATTTGAGGCAATTAATTACAGAACTCAGGACACTCATCATGCCCTCCCTAAAATAATGCTTTTGCTTCCATTTTTCTGATAGTTATTTTTCCCATTACATTCTCACTTTTGTCCACAGAAGAAGAGGTTTCTGCCCCCAGCCCTATCCTTCTTGGGTTATTCCAGAACAAAATTTTCTAGCTAGCTTTCCCTACTTATTCTTCCTAACAGGGAGAAGAAACTAAACCCTAAACCAGAAGCCAGAGTTCTACATATATTAAGTGAGAGTATATACAAGCTTTCCCTTTATTCTCTGACCTGCCTACACACATTCCAGACTTCTTTTCCTTACATAGCCAGGACCCCTCTTCTTGAAGTAGAAGCCCACTATCCTTTGCTCCATGTTCCTGTAGCAACAAAGAACATGAGAGAGGACTGAATCCCAGGCTGCTGGTTGAATAAGAGGACTTCAAGTATTCTAGGCAGGCAGAAGAGGGTCCCAAGGTTGAGATGTGGTATAGCAGGAGGAGGTACTATTTTGTCCTCAGGTCCAAGCTGAATTCCCTCCAATCCAGTTCTTCACAGACAGCTGTGTATCTAGGGAGCTATTTGGTGCTTGCATAGCTGTTATGAAGCTAATTACTGGATCTACACTTAACTAGCTATTCTGTGAATCTTGGACTTATAAACTCTAAGAAGGGATTCAAAAATTGGACTTAGAGATCAAGTTAAAGTTCTATTTCAAAAGAAATTTATCTATGCATATATGTATATACATATGCATACACATATAATTATACACATATAATTTTTTAATAGAAGTTAGCAGAGACTCTTATCCTCTGATGACTGTTCTCCACTTCTAGATAGAAGCTCTCACTTTTACCTAGGCGTTTGGCCACTCACCACTAGGCTACATTTCTCAGCACTTCCTTGCAGTGGTGAGCATAACTTCTAAAGGGTCCTTGAAGAAAGCATATGCCTTTCTCATGTGCCTCCCTCTTTCTTGATGACTAGAATTTGGACATAATGTCTAGATTCCAGGAGCCATCTCAGGCAATATCTTTGCCAAGATGGAGTAGACAGCCACACTCTAGTCAAAGCCTTTGTGATAGCCAGGTTCCTACAACCACCTGATTGCCCATTTCCCATATTATTTATTAATCAAAGATCTACTTAGCTGCTAAAGCTTCTTATTAGTGAATCTGTGTTTGCTAAACAGAGGTGACAGAATTCCAACGTAAATCAACCAAGGGCCATTTCAGTTGTACAGACTCATCACAGGGAGCAGACCAATTGCCAGAAAGCTCTCTGGAATTCTAAAACTGGACATGAAAACTTCAGAACGACTTTGGCAAACACGTTGAAAGCCTGTGAATATCAATTTATCCTTGAAGAAGAATTAAAATTATATTCGAATCAAAGGTCAAAGTCATAGATTAATTAATGATTTGTGCCTTCTTGCTTATCTTTATCTGTAGACTGATTATTCTAGACAGGGAAAAGTACTAACATCTCCCTCAAACTGACTGTGTCTCTCCATATTGCCTTCCCTGAGTCTAACTGTACATAACCGAGGGGTGAGACTAGGGGTTATTAAGACTCAAAGGGGCTCCTTTGTGGTCCAAGAAGGTTACAATTCTGCTTAAGCTGCTTTTTTTAAAAAAGGTTTCCCACTGTTTGCATATCAAAATATTGTGGTTCGCCTTGCCTGCTCAGAATGGCATGAGTTCTACAACTGTTCTCAACAATTTCTGATTTGCCAGAGATCCCAAGAAATCTAAGATACCCCTGACAAGCCTAGCAATAAGCCACCTGAAGCACAGCCCTTGGAATTGTAGTAAATTTGTCTTCTCACAAGAAACTTGCACATTTGAATACAGGTTTTCAGACAGAAGACCTGAGTCACATACATCTTCATGATCAGTTCCTACCAAAAAATGACTTTTGTTCTTTTTCTCTATAAACAACCTTGTTCATTCATTATTGAACTTGGTGGGGCAGATTGGCCAGGTGGGTTCTTTGTGCTGCCCATTGGTTTTCTCCAAGGAAAGATCAGCGTGAAACTATGCTCCTCCTTCCAGAGGCAGTCCTTGCCTGAGCCCTTCTCCAGTGATGATGGCCTTAGCAACAGCATCCATTACAATTGCGTCCTGCCATCCAGGCTTGGGATGGATTTGTTATGGCTACAAAACACAGGACCAGAAAAGCATAATGATTATAGCCATTAACTTTGTCTCTTCAGACTTCACTGCTCTGTAGTATTAGAACTACTAGTTGCTTGTAGCAAAATATGAGAACATAAAAAAGAAATTAGATAAAAATGAGGACACAGGCTAGAAGTTAATACCCAGCACTGGCCCTTCTCTGCCAACATTGCCTACAGCTTTCAGGCTCTTCCCAACTTCATGAAAACAGAATAAAGAGAGGAAAAAGGAGACCAAAATATAGAGCTTAAGAGATAAATAATAAAGAAGAATATGCCTGCCCAACCTTTAAATCCTAACACATGAAGAAGTGTGATTCCCTTTCCTGCTCTAAACAACCCTGCCACACAGTGGAAAATTATTCAGCTTCCCATTGTACAAATTCATGCTAAATGTGACATATCCATCCCTGCTTTTCTCCTCAGTTGAGTCAGTTGACTCAGAAGAAGATTTGAGCCTTTGTTTTTTGGTTTTTGTTCTCTTGGTACTAAGGATTGAACCCAGGGGTGCTTAACCACTGAGTCACATCTCCAGCCCTTTTCATTTTTTATTTTGATACAGGGTCTTCTTGCTAAGTTGCTTAGGACCCCACTAAGTTGCTGAGGCTGGCTTTGAACTTGTGATCCTCCTGCCTCGGCCTCTCAAGTCACTGGGATTACAGGCGTGAGCCACTGTGCCCAGCTAAGCCTTTGGGTTTTTGATGCATGATGGATCTTAGGAGGGGACGACTACTGAAAAGGGAAACTGTGGAAGTTAAGAACAGCGAGAGAGATCTAGTCATTGTACTCTCTCAGACCCAGCAAAGCTTTATATACACACTCACACCGAATAGGCCTATGTTAGTTAACACAGCCAAGTATAACATGGTGTTAGCAGGTTTAAGGGCACCAGTTTGTTTCCATTATGAACCTGGATACAGACTATACCCCTCACCAGAACTTTAACCTCTTAAAATATGTACAGCATCACCAAGAAAGTCAACCAGAGAGGGCATAGACAAGTCCAATCCAGCCTCAATGAATAAATAATTCAAAGATGGTTTGCTATTGACGGTGAACCTGAAATGTTAGCAATGAACATGAAGATCAAGTCATAGGAGGCATGCTTTCTTTAAAACAGAGTGCATTCTTGCTTCTATGTGTGCCTGAAAATGTAAATATATATTACACATTCAATGGCATTTGTTGGTTTCTGATAATCCACTTAGATGGTCTGTTGAAATAGAGTCCTTACCTCTTTTTCTAGGGTACTGTCTGAGAGAAGTGAGGGAAATAAACTGTGCACTAGAATTAGAGTAACACAAGTCTAAATAAAGGCACTACTATTTTCAAGGCAGGGGCAGTGGAAAGCCACAGTCCATTAGGAGTGGGAGTACAGCAGGTGCTGCACGTGAGCCCTAAGGGTGGGAGGAAGCAGTTGGAGAGAACAGGAGTCGTGAACACAGGAGCCATGGTGACAGAAGCAGCAATCTTCCTGAAGGGACACAGCACGACCCACCAGGAAATTACATCCTGACCTCCCCACTTAAACCTCCTACCAGTCTTCAACAGAACCCGATGGAAGCCCAGGGGCAAGAGACAGTGAGCTGAAGGAAAGAGAGAATGAGGATATGGCAAGCAGGAGCCACTGGCCCAGGTACTGCTGGACGTCAGTCATTGTACACTTTAAATAAATGTATGAAGGCTGTGCAGATTTGGGGTTGTTAGGCTACATTGCTTTTTTATAACTTGATGCTTCCAAACACTTTTGGCAGAGAAGCTACACTAAGACACTTTAGTTTGGTTTTGAAAATCCCAAAATGAAACCAATGACATTGGAATTTCTTTTGGAAAATAAAATAGTGCCTTTTTTTTAAGTGTAATGATTTTAATCAAATTGGTATTGTCATTTGACAGCTAACCTGTTTACTTAATATGAAAGATGAGCAATCCATGAACGTATTTACATATAAACAACCACAATTATACCCTATAAGATTAATAAACCTTTTTTTTTTTTTTTACATCTGCTAATTACATTTTACAATGAGAAGCCACAACTGCTCCTAAGGGAAAGAGTTGCTATGATCTATCAAGCCACTATTAGTTTGAGTTTTAAGTCTACTACTCCATGTGTATATTCACCAAAAGTTTGAATAGCAAGTTAGATTAAAATCTTCACTATTGAAAAGGACTTTACTATTCCAATTAATTTTAGAGCTTCTCTAGTTTAAAGCTTCTCCTGATCTTCAATTTTCCTTTAAAAAGAAATGAACACTGTGAGGTTTTTTTCCCCCCTAATTTCTCTCCATTTCACTACTCTGTGATTTCTAGAAAATTATAACCATTGCATATGTAATATTACACACAATTTAAAAGGTTAATTCAATACACGCCCTTTTTCTGATCAGTGATTAAATTAAATTCAATGTCTTTTGAATGGTGACTTCAAATGTTAGAATAATTTATTCAACAAATTTGCTCACACTAGGTGCCAGCCACTGTGACAGGCCCTAGAAATAGGACAGTAAACAACACATGGTCCTCCCACCCCTACAGAGCCCGTGGTGAAATGGGAAAGACAGGTATTACATAAACAATGAGCCAAATAGACACTTAGCAGCATCTGTAATAAGTGCTATAAAAGTAGCGCACAGACTGCCAAGAGTTCGGGGTCACTCACCTGATCTGGGGGACGAGGCAGGCTTTCTGGATGAAGTGACATTAAGCTGACACATGAAAAATGAGGGGGGAAAAGAAAGACACTCTAAACACCAGCCATAGATGACTTCTCACTTCAGACTTCTTTCATATATATAAACCACCCAGTTTGCAGAAGCGAAGAGGAGAGGCTGATGGCTGACAGGCACTTAATTTTAGAAAACTTGCCCCGGGCCAAATAATATTAAACCAAAGACCACCATGCTTCTTACAAATTTATTTTCTTTCTTTTAGACTGACATATAATAATGATACATATATGGGGTACGGCATGATGTTTTAGTACATGTGTAATGTATTTAGTACATTGTGTAAGGTTCCAATCTGAGTAATTAGCCTATCTATCACCGTGAACATGTATCATTTCTTTGTAGTGAGAGCATTTAAAATCTTCTCTTTTAGGTATTTGAAAATATACATCATTATTAACTATAATCACCCTGAAATATATATTTTCAAGTAGCATGCACTTCATTTGGGGTTTATACCAAAACTATAAAGAAAATAAGTATAAAATTGTCACTAGGAACCAACTTGGATTTATGTAGATCTCTTGAGTTTTGAGGCTTGTATGGGTGAGAAATCAAGGAACAAATGGATAGAGAGATGGAATGTGAACAGAAGAAAGAATAGAGCAGAAACTAAGCCCATAAGTTAGAAACAACTTTAAGAGGAGAACACAGAGGGAAAATGTACATTTATGTTACTTAAAAGCTCTAATATTGGATTCCTTGGAAAGTAAAAAGAATTGGAAGGAAATGCTCTCTTCATTTTGCTCAAAGGAAGACTTTGCGACAGGATTTCAAAATGCATGAGAATCAGGTTAGAACCAATCCTAGAAGATAATCTGCCATTCTTTTTTCTTTTTTTTTAAACAGGATAATACACATTTTCTCAGAAAAAGGAAAGAGAAATAAATGAATCTGTTCTCCTCTGAACACTTTGTTCAGTGACCTAACATCCTAGAGAGGCAAAGAAAAGATCATTCCCTGGTTTCATTATTTCTAACTATTACTGCCAGGATTCTAGTGCATCCCAGAGTAAGAGACACTTCTTCAATAACTTCTTGACAAGTTTGAAGAGTAGTTTGGAATTTCAAAATGAAATCTGTTTATGAATATTATTTTAAACCAAAGGTAGAGAATTTTTTTGTATAAGTTGCTTAGGGCAGAGAAAATTTTCTATAAAGTGGTTTTTGTACATGAGTCCCCCAATATGATCAGTTATAATTTGTTATAATAGAAAAACCAAAGTGATGTTGTGGCACTTTCTTAGCATCATTTGCTAAATCACTTAAAAATTTAACTCTTCCACCCACTCATTCCCATCACTGCTGACTTCAAACCATCACCTAGCATTTAATTTTCCTCTTCTGCTGATTTCCTTGCTGTGCAATCACTGCTGTGATTCAATTTTCCCCCCAAGCATGTCAGCACTAGAACATTTAAACATAAAAAGTTAGTCATTATAACCAACAAATTGGAGTCAATAAGCCTTAAGCTGGCAAATATTCCATTTAGACTGGCATTATTGACGCTCAATAATACATGATTTGAATCCTGCAAATAAGGAAGAATGTTGATAAGGACATTTGTCTATGCAAATAAGTTTCCTGATTGACAATTTCTTGGATTTTCAGTGATTATTCACATTCACTGATATCCTGGTCTTCAAGTCATTATTTATCTTCCAGCTGGTATTCAGGTACTGTTCTTAACACCTTAATACCACTGGAAATTTTCATTTGCTTTATGTTACCCATGTTGGCCAAACTCTGTAATTAGAAGGAGGTCCATATGAGGTTGAAGGTCTTAATTAGAGCTCTACTTACACAGGGAAAACCTTCTCCATCTCCAAAGAATGAATAGTTGATTTAATAAAGGCCATCATGGAATGATGGGATAAGTAGATCAAAGAGTGGAAGATTCAGATTCCATTATTCTATGATGTACTGGAGAATGCTCCAAGGACATGTTCCTCTGACAAACATCAATAGTATCTAAAGGGCAGCATATTAAGTGTCCCCAAAATGAACTGATTCATCCTTTATGCACATCTACAATCTCTTTTTGAGAAGAATGTCTCACTCTTCTTCATAACCCACTTTTATGTATCACATTCCATCTGTATACCTAATCCATGAAATTGTGTATATGTACGTGTGGATACACATGCACACACAGACAGACACACATGCTGGTTTCACCAACATTTATTTAATATGTTTTATTGGCCAAGAATTGTGCTGAGTGTTCTATCTTCATTTTATAGAGAAGAAAACTGAGATCTGGAAAAGTAATTTTTCTAAGAGTAAATAATATGCAATTGGCAAAGTGGCATTGAAACCTAGGCCTTCTGACTCTAGATTCAGCTCTTGAACAGCTTATCCTCTGATATCTCCACTCCATTTTAAAAAAAAAAAAATACTTATTTTTTAGTTGTAGTTGAACACAATACCTTTATTTTATTTTATTTTATTTATTTACTATTTATTTTTAAATTTTTTATATGGTGCTGAGGATCAAACCTAGGGCCTCGCACATGCTAGGCAAGTGCTCTACCGCTAAGCCACAACCCCAGCCCTCATTGCTCCATTTTAAAGTCTCTGTTCCATTCCTCAGTAGCTTTGCTTTCCACGTATGCTCAGGTTCCTGAGGAAGTAACCACCATTCCCTGTTCCTAATTTTTCTGGTCACATACATGACTCCCTCAGTGCTACAGGTCATAGCTTAATGAGTTTGGACATTACCAACCCTCGACATATCTGGAATCACAGTGAAGAGGAGATACTAACATCTACCACACCCAGGTAGGACCTGCCTCCTTTGGTTTCTATCAACTGTAATAGCTAGAGTTCTTCATTATGTGAAAGGAGGCTTCCTGGCCCAACTGGGTACCTGCAAAATGGCCAGAGATGAGCCTGGGCAAGATAGTGCACCAAAGCCAGTCTACAGAAAAAGCCTGCTGTAAAAAGGGATATCAAAGGTTCAAAGCCCAGAGAGCAAATATAAACACAAAGATGAGAGATAGAGGCAGAAATTAGGAAAAGGTGGGGAAAAAAAACAGAAAGATATTATCCCAGTCAGAGGAGACAGCATTTGATTGAAACACACATAAGAAAGAATGTGTATTGTTTAGTCAAGCAAACAACTCAGTGAGTTAGGCACAAGGTTATGAACCCAGTTCAGTCTGTTTTCTGTTTACTCGTTTTTGTTTTTCTTTTTATTTCACTTCTAGGAATCTATTTTGTTATAAATGCATTATTATAAAACATCAATCAAAACAAAAAATAAAGTTTAACAGAATTAAATCTAAAAAAAAAATACAACTGTATATAATCTACAGATGACTCTAAAACTAAGGACACAAGTAAACTGAAAGCAAAAGTACGTAAGAATGTTACATACAAAAGTCAGCAAAGAAACCTGGGGTGGAAAAATTAAAATTTTAAATTACATTTTAAAACAAAAATGTTTCTGAATAGATAAAACAAAAAAGTTTCTGAATAGAAAAAAAAACACTTTGAAAAGAGGAAACAGAATATTATATAAAGATAAAAGAGACCTTTCCCTAGGATCCTGCAACAAGACTAGGTACACTTGCAACTCACATCATATTTCCAAAATATAAAAAGGTAAAATGGAGAAAATTGAATAAAGAAATAGAAAGCAGCACTTCCATTCTAAGAGACGCCAATCTCCACTTACTATAAAGAAAAATAAAGTCATACAAAATGGTAATCTCAAAACAGAAAACTTTGAAAAATACTTTAAACCAATTAAATATAAACTCAACAATCTAAATAGCAAAAGGAATATGATACTGGATATACCAACTCGTAGAGAATGAAAAAAAATGTTAATAGATGAAAATATTAAAATTATTTTATAACAAGAGGTGGGAGGGAAAGGGAGAGAGAAGGGAAATTGCATGGAAATGGAAGGAGACCCTCATGGTTATACAAAATTACATACAAGAGGAAGTGAGGGGAAAGGGAAAAAAAAACAAGGGGGAGAAATGAATTACAGTAGATGGGGTAGAGAGAGAAGATGGGAGGGGAGGGGAGGGGAGGGGGGATAGTAGAGGATAGGAAAGGCAGCAGAATACAACAGACACTAGTATGGCAATATGTAAAACAGTGGATGTGTAACCAATGTGATTCTGCAATCTGTATACGGGGTAAAAATGGGAGTTCATAACCCACTTGAATCAAAGTGTGAAATATGATATGTCAAGAACTATGTAATGTTTTGAACAACCAACAATAAAAATTTTTAAAAAATTATTTTATAAACATCATAGAATAAAATTAGAAGTCAAAAGTGGAAGGGAAGTTCAAAAATCCATAAGTATGTGGCAATTGATTGGACACTCTCAAAGATGGTCTGTTTCAAGAATTGAAAGATAAAATTAAATGATGTTTGGACTTTTTTCATTCAAATTCATTGATTCCAGCTCTGATTTTAATTATTTTATGTCTTCTGCTTTTGGTGTTGGTTTGTTCTTCTATTTTTAGGGCTTTGAGATGTAAAGTTTGGTTATTTCTTTGGTAACCTTCTATTCTTTTAATAAATGAGTTCAAAACAATGAATTTTCCTCTTAGAACTGCCTTCATGGTGTACTAGAGATTTTGATATGTTGTATCACTATTTTCATTTATTCCTAAGTATTTTTTTTTTATTTCATCCAATTTCTCCTGCATCCTTTGATGCATTAGCATATTATTTAGTCTCCAGGTATTAGAGTACCTTCTATTTTTTATTTTATCTTCCTTTCTAATTTTATTTCATTATGATCTTATAGAATACAAAGTATTATCTCTAATTTTTTTGAATTTGCTAAGAGTTGCTTTGTGGTCAAAGATATGGTCTATTTGAGAGAAGGATAGGTGGGCTGCTGAGAAGAACGTGTATTCAATCATTAATGAATGAAATATTCTACATATATGTGTTAAGTCTAAATTATTAATTTTATCTTTATTTTTTAAATATTTATTTTTTTAGTTGTAGTTGGACACAATACTTTTATTTTATTTATTTATTTTTATGTGGTGCTGAGGATCAAACCTAGGACTTCGAATGTGCTAGGCAAATGTTCTACCACTGAGCCACAACCTCAGCCCATATTAATTTTATTTTTAAGTTCTATAGCTCTTTATTTAGTTTTGTTTGAGGGAATCAAACAAAATCAGTGGTGAGAGAATTGTGTTAAAGTCACCCAGTGTTATTGTGTGTCTACTTGATTCTTGAAATTGAGAAGGATTTGTTTGATGTATGTAGATGCTCCATTGTTTGTGCATAAATATTTATGATTGTTATGCCTCTTTTTTTGCAGGGGTACTGTGGATTGAATTTAGGGACACTCAACCACTGAGCCACATCACCAGCCCTATTTTGTATTTTTATTTAGAGATGGGATCTCATTGAGTTGCTTAGTACCTTGCTGTTGGTGAGGCTGGCTTTGAAATCATGATCCTCCTATCTCAGCCTCCGGAGCCTCTGGGATTACAGGTGCACGCCACCATGCCAGGCTGCTTATTATGTCTTGTTGATGTATAATTCCCTTAAGTAGTATAAAATGTCTTTCTTTATCCCTTCTGATTAACTTTGGCTTGAAATCTACTTTATCTGCTGGGTTATGAGATCCATGTGAATGATGCTTTTTCCTGTCCTTTTGCCTTCAGTCTGTGGATGTCTGTGCTTATGAGGTCAGTCTCTTGGAGACAGCATATTGTTGGGTCTTAAATTTTAATCTGCAAGTTTATGTCTTTTGGTGGGTAAGTTTAGGCCATTTACATTCAATTTTTATTTCCTGACATTTCGATTTATGCCTGGTTTTTACTTTGAATTAGTTTCTCCTTTAACTGAATATTCTTCTAGTGTAATTCCTCCATTTGCTGGATTTCACTTTCATTTTTCATTTCTCCTTCATAAAATATTTTATTATGTTTTGTAGTACAGGCTTTCTAGTAGTGACTTCCTTTAACTTTTGTTTATCAGAGAAGGTTTTTATTTCATCTTCAAATCTGAAGTTTAATTTTACTGGATATAGGATTCTTGGCTGGCATCCATTTTCTTTTGGAGCTTTGTATATATAATTTTAAGACCTCCTAGCTGTGAGGGTCTGGGTTGAGAAATCCACTGAGATCCTGATTAATTTCCTTCTGAATGCAACCTTTTTGTTTTCTCTGGCAGCCTTTAAAATTCTATCCTTATTTTGTAAGTTAGGTATTTTCATAATAATGTGCCTTGAGGTGGGTCTGTTGTAATTTTGTATATTTGAGGTCCTGTAAGCTTCCTATATATGATTTTCCATTACATTCTTTAGATTTGGGAGATTTTCTGATATTATTTCATTGAAAGGATGGTGCATTGTTTTGATTTGTAATATTTGATCCTGCATCTTTTCAGGTTATCTCATATTTCTTGGAAATTCTGTTAATGGTCTTTTAACATCCTTTTTCCATGGTCAACTTTATTTCTGAGATTATATATTTTATCTTCATTGCCTAAGCCTCTGTACTGCAAGTGGTCTAGTCTGTTAGTGATGCTTTCCATTGAATTTTTAATTTGGTTTATTGATTCCTTCATTTTGAGGATTTCAGTTTGACCTTGTTTTTCAGAATCTCTATATCCTTACTGAAGTGATCTTTCACTTCTTATATTTTTTCTCTAATTTCATTCCTTACATAATCTTTACCTTACAGATCAGTTTAACCATATATATTCTAAACTCTTTCGCTGACATTTCTTCCACTGTGGAGTCAATGGATTCTGTTATTAAAGTATCTTGGTTTTTCTGGAGCAAATTTTCCCTTGCTTTTTCACGTTGTTTGTGAGTCTACCCATATAATAATATGAATCTGAGGGAGTAGAATTTCTACCCTGTAGACAAACTAAAGTTTCCAGTACCTCACCATTTAGGGGAGACAAGTAACAACAACAACCAATGCAAAAAATATACAGAATTAAACCAAATAGTTCCTACTTTGATGTCTACAATGTTGTCACAATAAACAGAAATGATATGATCAGTTACTGCCTACAATAAGAACAGTGAGTTTGCAAAGGGATTTACAATTTCAAATGGTAAACAAGGAGAGAACAGAAGTTATGTAGGATGTGGTGATTATGAGGGAGGAGGAGATAAAAAATTAAAGGAAGAGTGGAAGAGAGAATAATAGAGATTGGCTGTTAGCAAAAGAAAGAGAATCAAGGGAAAGAGATAAGTGAAAGAAAAAATATATGTAAAGTAAAAATTTTAAAAATTAAAAATAAAATAATACCAAACAGGATTGAAACTTACTAGTTAATCATCTTAGCATCTTAGTCCTCAAAAAAAAAATGATCCATGAAAAATAACTGGTTTCTAAAATACTAGAAATGAGAAAAAACAAATATGAACATACATTACTTAAATATGCATGAAATCATTAGGGTCACAATTAAACAGAGTAAAGAAAAAAGATCTTGATGAAAAGTTGAATTATTTTCCATTGGTGTTCAAAAATTCCCAGCTTCCCTTTTCAGCAGTGTCAGGTGGGGTGGTCTGGAGGGTGATACTTGCTCCTCTCTCATGGTAGGGTTCCTAGAGTGAGAGAGGTAATTCCATAGAAGGAACTCCTAGAGGTGGGGTTTAGGTTAGGTAGGTTCCAGGCTCTTTGCTGAATGCCATTTGGTCTGGAGATTTCAAATCAGTGCATTCCCAGAGCCCAGCAATTGCCAGTCCATGCTGGAAGACTACATCCCAGGGATCTCCCCTGAGTTCCACTCATGTAGTGGAGCAGCCAATTCCTAGTCCACTAGGTCACCACATTTCCTGGTCTTGGGTTTAGTCTCCAAACTCAATCTCTCCTGCCCCCACTCTTTTGAATTCCTGGCTAGGCTAGTCTCTCCCAGCCAGTCCTGCAAACTGCCAAATTGGAGGGGGACGGGGAGAGTTGGGTGGGTTTCCATGACCATTACTCCCCTGTGTAAACCTCTCTCCATGTTTGATTTTCTCCTCGTCACTTAGGCACACTAGATGTTGTGCAGGGTGAGTTTGCCAGGAATTGGATCCCGTGGCTGCCAATCCCCATGCTGCAACTGCAAAATGGTTCCTTCCTTTGTCTGCCACCAGGAAAGATGTGGTTTCTTTACCACATAAGGATATTGTGCTGCACCCCCATTCAGTTTAGTCAGGCAGTTTTTTGATCTCTAAACTCTCTGTACCCAGAGATACCTCAATCCTCTTAAAAATGTGGGTTCCTTTAATTCCCTTATCCCTACACTTTGCTCACAGAGGGACACTTTGGTGTTTCCCACCACAGCAGCAGCTGTAGCACTAAGATTTTTTCCTTATTATATTTAACCTTGTGAACCCCCTATCTGCTTCGAGTGTCCAGTATTAAATTCCAGTAAAGTCACCCCCTTATTTTTGTTGTTGTTGTTGTCATTGTTGTTGTTGTTCACCCACCTTGCTAAGAAGCTGCCTGTTTTCTTGGTTTCATGCCATGGAGCAGCCAGAAAGTGACTTTCTCTATTCTGCCATCTTGAAACCAGTCCATCCTTCTTCTTGTTTTAAGTACTTACTGTATACCAACACTTCCTTACTTGGCTTCTATGATAACTCTCCAATTTCCTCTTAAGTCTCTGTCTCCTTTGTGGCCTATTCTTCCTTCGTTTCTTATTTAAATGCTAGTATCCTTTAACATTTCTCTTTTCACTTCATACTCATTCTATACATCCAGTCTACTTCTCTTTACTAAATTGCAGACCCATATCCTACTCATGTGACATCTCCTCTTGAGTGTTCACCAGGTAGCTCAAAACAGCATATCCAGCCCCTGCAGGAACTGGAGGTCAGCTGGTACACCCAGGCCTCAAGTAATAACTGCCAACCAGTCTGGTTCCAAATCAATATAAGGACCACATGCTCTAAAATACATGAATATTCCAACTATGCAGCTGTTCTGTGTTTTCCTCCTATATCATGCAAACCATGACTATAGTGTAGACCTCAGAAATAAAGATTTTTTAAAAATTAAATTTAGGTCCATGTTTCCTTAAGAGGAAAATATATACTAATGTTTGGGTATGAAAAGTGTATTACATTGCAAAGATCAACTTACCACATTAACTATGGTAGCTGTAGCACTGACTTCAGTTTTCTCTATAACTTTACTGCTCAAAGCTATCAGCAAAACCACAGTATCAGCATCACCTGGGAGCTGGTTACAAATGCAGAATCTCAGGCCTCATCCCAGACCTACTGAATGAGAATCTGCATTCTAACAAGATTTCCAGGTGATTCATGTACACAATAATGTTGGAGAAGCATTGCTGTCGTATAAGGGGAAAAAAAATGAATGCATACTCAAGAGCTCCATATCTTCTTTTGAAAATTTTCCCTATCATGCTAAAAGGGATTTAAATGCATTCATTGTGAGGATTATTTTGGTATCTCTGGATGGTATCATCATGAGGAGATATAAAAGCTCCCTCTGTTTCACTTTATGAGGGAACTGATGCCTTGAACATGATGTTCACTTCCCCTATGGTGAACAACACCTCCTGATAACTAGACATTTCTTTTTAGAAATATCCTGCTTCCAAAGTTATATTTTTAAGAGCATTATGTTTCAATTCTTGCATCGAATGCTGGCATGGAGTTTATTTTTAGTGTCATGGCAAATGTATAGACTAGTGAATATATCAAATGAAGTGTTGAGTCAGTAAGAGGTTTTAAAATATATTTCTTACTTATTTGAAACTAACAGATGAGTTTCTGAAAAAATAAAAATTTAACAAAGGCTGCATGATTCAATGTCACATACAAGATGCAATATAGTTTGTCACCAATAACTTTTCCATAGCATTCACATGCAGCAGGATAATTTAGTGGCATTTACTTCTGTCTGGTTCTTGCTGCTTTAGGAGATGCATGAAAGACTTTTCCTTTGTACTGAGCACAAAAAAAAGTCAAGCCTATAAGCCCTGGAGAATTAGCTGATTTTCAGAAATCATGGCCTACAGGTTGTAGAGCTAAATTACTAGAAGTATCTCCCAAAGATTGAGAAGAAAGAATTAGAAATAGAAGGGTAGAGAGGTGCTTCACCATGGACATGGGGGTGATGGAGATCCTCACTCATCAATGCAGCCCATTTCCTGTGCCTGCCATGGAACAAATGGAATCACCCTCCATTCAATAACCCACTAAGAGTACAATGAGCATCTCCACAATGAACATCTTTGTAACTTTGAATACTGCTGCCTGGGTCCTCAAATATGGTGAAAATTGAATTTCATAACACCCAAGTGTACATTATTCAGTGCCAGAATTATTCCATAAAAAAAAAAAGTCTCTTGTACTTGAGTTTTGAAGAACAAATTCAGCTCTTATTCCAACTCCCTTTAGCAAGTAGGCATGTGAGCAGAGACGCTGGGATATACTGTATTCTTCCCTAGATTCTAGGAAAGTACCTCATACATAGTTGATAATACATGTGTTGGTGATTAACTGTCTACTAATGACAGTAAAACAACTCAGGATTCCTGATTTTTAGTTTTTACCATCCACAGAGTAAAACCGCTACTTAAAAGCTTCCCACATTTTGGGTGCTTAAGTGAAAATACACTTTTCTGCTTTTATGAGTAGCTGACTCATTTTTCACAGACCATAACTTAGATATATGAAGACATTTATTGTCTTTCCAATTCTCTCTAATTTTCTAAATAATCTAAATATGTAAATGTCTTCATAATGGTTTGCCAGAGACTGTATGTAAATATCATTGGATTCTCTATCCTTTAAAAAAAAAAAAAAGCAAAAAAACTTTCAGGCATTTCTGTCTGGAAAAAATACTATTTTAACCTCAAACTTGAAGACGTGTGCATACTACATTTTAAATACCCTTTAATGCTTTTAATTTTAAGGAATAAAAATTTGAGAAAATGTAAAGCCACTTCAGATGGCATTCAAGAAATAATCTACCACAAATTAGGATTGAACTTAATTCAAGGTAACTAAAAAAATAAAGGAGGACAAACACATGAGAAGAGGAGGAAATGGAAATACTGAAAAATTTGGAAAAGATTTTCAATAGGTAGAGGTAGATAAATACACAGAATTAGAGAAATAAGTTTGGAGACTGAGTAGAGGAGAAGTGGAGAAAGCAGCACGGCTTGAGTCCAGATGAAACATCAGGAGCAGAGAAAGGAGACTCTAGAGAGAGGAAGGCTTTTAATTCCCATTTGCAGGAGTTGGAGAAGACGGAGAAACCACTGTTTCCTTTCTGTGTTCCATCCTTGCTAAGGGGCTGCCACTGTGCTAATCATCTGTCTGCCGTCTTGCTGGACTGCCATAGCCAACCAGATGTACTCAAACAGGTCTGTGCTCATGCAGCCCTAGTTGAACTATCTCCTCTATGGTTTCTTATAAACCATTATGTAATAGTCTTTAAAAATTCTTTGGTTCTATTTCAATATAGGTCAATTTTTTTTTGACATTTTGCAGAATGTATCTTTTTCTTCCCCAAAAGAACTAGAAGCCATCAGTTAATGATAGTTCTAAATTTCTCGCCAGCAAACCTAACTTCCTGGGCACTTTTATCTCTTCCTTCCATTGAAAAAAAGAAATGCTGCTTTGCTATGGGTCAAGCCCCATTTGGTGCTCTAAATTTACATGTGTAGCAGCCTTTTTAGAGAAGACTCTATAGCTTATTCCCTCTCTCTCATAGATCGTTAACCTTCTACTCTTAATTGAGTCTTAATTTTGGTACTTCTATACGTTGAAGTATTTCATATTTATAAAGAAAAATTATATTTTTATTTTTTGGCAGTATTGAGGAGACAGCTACCTGCCCCCAGCCATTTTCATCTTTTATTTTTGAGACAGGGTCTCTCTTAAGTTTCCCAAGTTGACCTTGAATTTGTCATCCTCCTTTCTCGGGCTCTAGAGTATCTGGGATTAAAACTTGAGTCATGGCTCCCTGCAAGAAAATATTTTTAAGAAAATAAAAGAAACCATAACTGAAACCCTTATCAAGCCAGCTCTCAGGCTTACTTTTATCTTCCCCTTTACAACCAATTTTTTTTAAGTATCTAAATTTATCCTTCTGTTGTCTCAACTCCCACATACTCCTCACACTATATCTGGTGTCTGTCCCAGTGGTCTACTTAAATTGCTCAGTGAAGTCACTAAAACTTCTCATGTCCCAAGATCCAGTGGGCCAATTTCTACTCCTCAATTCACTTGAGTCAGCAGAATTAAAATCCTAAAAATATCTGCTCTGACTTCTATACACATTCTCCTGTTTTGCTCCTAGCTTTCTAGATATTCCTTCTTTATCCCCTCCTTTAATTCTTCTTTCCATGTCTGGAATTTAAAATTAAAAAATTTAAGTTCCATCTTTACTACATGCACATCAGATAGAGCTCTAATCTCCAGGATATATAAAGAACTCAAAAAGCCAAAAAATAATACCAATAAATAAATAAATAAATAACCCAATCAATAAATGGGCTAAGGAACTGAACAGACACTTCTCAGAAGAAGATATACAATCAACAAATATATGAAAAAATATTCAACTTATCTAATAATTAGAAAAATGCAAATTGAAACTACTATAAGATTTCATCTCACTCCAGTCAGAATGGCAATTATCAATAATACAAGCAATAATAAGTGTTGGCAAGGATATGGAGAAAAGACATTTCTTAAGGCACTGAAAATTGGGGCAACCACTGTGGAAAGCAGTATGGAGAGTTATCAAAAAACCTGTAATGGAACCACCATTTGACCCAGCTCTCCCACTTCTCAGTTTATATACAAAGGACTTAAAAATCAGCGTACTATAGTGACACAGCCACATCAATGTTCACAGCAGCTCAATTCACAATAGCTAAACTGTGGAACTCTGGATGAATGGATAAAGAATGGATATATACACACACACACAATGGAATATTACTCAGCATTAAAAGAGAATAAAATTATTGCATTTGCAGGTAAGTGGATGGAGTCAGAGAATATCATGCTAAACAAAGTAAGCTAATCCCAAAAAACCAAAGGCCAAATGTTCTCTCTGATATGTAGATGCTGATCCATGATGGGGGGTGGGGCATGGGGAGAATGGAGGAACTTTGGGCAAAGGGGAGTGAGAGTAGTGGAGGGGGCCTGGGGACAGGAATGATGGCAGAATAAGATGAACATCATTACCCTAGGTATATATATGATTGCTCATGTGATACAACTCTACATCATATATAACCAGAGAAATGAAAAAGTTGTGCTCCATTTGTGTACAATGAATTGAAATACATTCTGCTATCATATATTACTAATTAGAACAAATTTAAAAAATTTAAGTTCCTTAAGGCCTGACCAATGGCTTGATTTTCTTGACATTCTTTCATTCTTGCAAGATAATAACATCCAATCATGCTAATGACTAAACCATTCATATAATTCCCAAATTTCTCTTTTTACCCTAAATTTCTTCCTAAAGTGAAAATCTGGATAATAAACCTTCACTTTGAAATTTCAATTTTTCTTTAAATTCAACATAACCAAATGAATGTTAAGACTTGTGCTTCTGGCTATAATGAAATAACTGGGATCAGGTATATCCATCCCTATTATATATGCAAATTAAATTTAGAAGTTTATAAAATGGATAATAAATAATGATAAACAGGGTTTATTGTAGAAATTCAATCAATTCACTATATTTAACAAGATTCATACAAAACCATATAATCATCTCAAATGATGTAAAGAAAGTAATTTTAAAAATTAAATATTTATTGATTAAATAAACAAATTCCCAGCAGATTAGGGCTGTGCGGGAACCTCCTTAATATAATGAAGTATTCTTAGAAAAATATATCTGCTATAGTTTAGATACGTGGTGCCCCCCAAAAGTTCACAGATGAGACAAGGCAATATAAAAATGTTCTGAGGTAAAATCACTGGATTATGAGTTGTAACCTAATCAGTTGTTTAATCAACTGATATGGATTGACTGGGTGGTAACTATAGATAGATAAGGTGTGACTGAGGAGGTGCCTATGAGATTTATATTTTGTCCTTGGTGAGCAGAGCTCTCTCTGCTTCCTCTTCCATGTCCTGAGCTGCTTTCCTCTGCCACACCCTTCTGCCATGATGTTCTGCCTCACCTTGGGCCCAGAGCTGTGGAGTTAGCTGCTATGAAATAAGAACCTGAAACTACGAGCCCAAATAAACTTCCTCTACATTTTTCTTATCAGACACTGTGGTTACAGTGACAAATAATTGACTGAAACAGTATCTTAAATCAAACCTAGTACAGAAGGGATCAATGCTTTCCCTTGAGCAGGTACAAGTCAAGGATATATCTCACCATTTCTATTTGTTTATTTAACTAGACTGTTAAATAGACAGTCTAGTCAATGCAATAGGGCAAGCAAATAAATCAATAAATATATAGTTAGAGAGGTAGGTAGGTAGATAAATAGATTAATTGATCAGCTAATTAATCAATAAATGACACATATATTGGAAAGAAAGAAGTAAAACTTGCATTTACTTACAGATGACATAATCTTCTACAGAGAAGAATCTATAACAAAGCTACTGAAATAAGGCAGTAAGTTTACCAGTGTCACAGATATAAAGTCATTAGAAGAAAATTAATTATATTTCTATATGTTATCAACAAATGGTACTATTTAAATTATATTTTTTAAAATGTCACTTCTGGTAGCATTAAAAAATAACTGCTTAGGGATAGATTGAACAAAATACATACAAAATGTACATTAAAAATACAAAATATTGCTCAGAAAATTTAAAGAAGATATAAATCAATAAAGAGATATGATATGTTCATTGATCGGGGAACTTAATATTGTGATATCAATTATTCCCAAATCAATACAAATTCAATGCAATCGCAATCAAAATTCCAGAAGATTAATTTTTTGTTGTTGTTTTTTGGGTTTTTTTTCAGGAATTGACAATCTGATTGTAAATTTTTTATGGAAATTAAATGGATTTATAAAAGCTAAATAATTTTGAAAAATAAAAACAAAATTGGAAAATTTACAATCTGATATCAACTTATTATAAAACTTACAGTGGAGAGAAAAACAAAATATTGCATAAAACTAGACATACAGCTCAATGGAATAAAGAGTTCAGAAATAGGTGACTTTCCATAAAGGTGCATAAACAATTCACAAGGAAAGGATAACTGTCTCAACAAATGGAACAGGAACCATTGAATATACATATGGGTAAAACAATGAATAATGTTCTTAAAAGTTAACTCAAAGTGTATAGTTGGCCACAAGTAAATGATAAAACTTTAAGACTACCAGAAGAAAAGATAGAAAACATTCATAAAATTGGGATAAGCAAAGTTTTTAGCTAGGATACAAAAAGCACAGTTCTTAAAAAATTAAATAAATTGGACATCACCAAAATTATAAACCTCTACTCTTCAAAAAACTTCATTAATAAAATATGAGGCAAGCCACAGATAGAGGGGGTTGTTATTTACAACATATAACTGACAAAGGACATTTACCCTACTAAATTTTTAAAGAATTTTTAAAAAACTCTTACAACTCAATAATACTACAAATATTAAAATGGCATAAGATTTGAAAGGAAGTTCAGAAAAGATATACAAATGAATAAATGAAAAGATGCTCAAACACATTAATCTTCAGGGAAATAAACATTAAAAACCCAACCAATCAATCAAACCCACCAGAGTGGCCAAAGTTAGAAATTAACTATACCAAGTGTGGTTGGTGATATAAAACAACTGAAGCTCTCATACGCTGCCGGCCAGAGTGTAAATTGGCACAATCACCTCTGATAATAATTTGACAGTTTTTATACACATACAAATGTATACTATACATAGGATGAGGGAAGAGAGAGAAAGAGAGAAAAAGGGAATTCATAAAAGTTCCACCACTAGGTATATTTACTCTAGAGATATAAAACTATAGGTCCAAAAGCTTATGCTCAAATGTTCACTGTAGATTATTTCTAATGGTACCAAATTGAAACCAGCCTAAATATCATCAGCAGGTAAATGGATAAATCAATTGTGGAATAGCAATAGAATGAAATATGACTTCACACAAAAAAGAAACAAATTACTGTTTTAGTCAGTTTTTTTTGGCATATCAATAGAGTGAAGTATGACCTCACACCAAAAAGAAACAAACTACTGTTTTAGTCAGGTTTTTCGCTGCTGTGACTAAAGGATCTGACCAGCACAATTATGGAGGGGAAAGAGTTTATTTGAAGGCTCATGGTTTCAGAGGTCTTAGTCCATAGAAGGCTGGCTCCATTTCTTAGGGCTTGAGATGAGGCAGAGGGAAACAGCTCACATCAGGGTGATCAAGACCAGAGAGAGAGAGAGACTCCACTCTCCAGATGCAAATACATATACACCAAAGCCACACCCTAATTCCCAGGCCTTCAGCCACACCCCACCACTTCAGTTACCACTCAGTTAATCCCTATCAGGGGATTAAATCACTGATTGGGTTAAGACTCTTACAATCTAATCATTTCTCCTCTGACCCTTCTTGCATTGTCTCACATGCGAGCTTTTGGGGGACCCCACAGCTAAATTATAACTATTACTTATACACACGATAATTTGAATGAATCTCAAAATTATTACACTGAGAAAAGGAGTCGATCCCCCAAAATCTACATAGAGTTTGATTCTATTTATTTACATTCCAGAAAAGGCAAATCTTATCTCTAATGAGATAACAAATCAGTGATTTTCTGGGACCAGGGCAGGATGCAGGGACAGCAAAGGGCACAAAGAAACTTTAGATGATGAGAAATACTGTACCCTGATTTTGCTGGGGATATACAGGTTTATACATTTGTCAGAACTCATCAACCTATATACTTATAATAGGTACTTATGATTATATGTAAGTTATTCTTCAACAAATTAATTTTTAAAATAATTGATGTCTCATCTCTCCTTCTACTCCAGCCTATACCCTCCAAAATCAAATCTTTCAAGTTATGTGAAAGCTTGGTATCATGCTTTTCCACATCCTTATCCCTCCACACTCATTCAAATAATCACTATGTTGTGCTCCCCTTCAAAATGTCTTGGTGTCTTCACTGGTGTCACCTCTCTCATCCTGCATCCCATCATTTCTCACCCACATTTCCTGTGACATCTCACCAGGTACTCTTGTGCCCCTCCAATAAATTTCCCATGCTTCAAACGAATGTATGCTTGGTTATGACAACCCTCTAAACACTGTGCAGTCTTTTGCATCATCTGGAAGGCTTGGTATGGCCTGGTCTCTGTATACCTCTCCAGTTCATCCCAGTCATCTTCTAGGTCTCCACACACCAGCCAGAGTGGTGTTTGTTCAGTACCTGAGGAGTCTATTCTTCCCTCTGTAAGTCCTTCTCACTTTCTGTGTTCTCTGCCCATATACCCACCTCACCTAAATCCTTGCTCATCCTTCAGATCTCTGAGTAAGACTTCATCAGGGAAACTTTCCCTGTCCCATTACTCCCACAAGTCCGAGCCCCTCACACAGGCTCTCATAATACAACTCCATTATTTGTGTAATTTATTGTTTAATGTCTATATCTCCTATTGGATTTAAGCTTCATGAGAATCGTAGCCCTGTCTATCTTAGTCATCAGCAATATCCCCAGTATCTACTATTAAAAGGTTCAACAAACATGAATAAATGAATTAATGTAGCCTACGACAAAGAATGAAGTGATCTCACATGATCTCACAGTGACCATAAAATAGAGTGTCAACAGTGACCTTCTCTGAGAGTAAGTAGCTCCTTTAATCACTGACATTTTACTTCTAAAATGAGTCCAGAGGGACCTAGAACTCAAAGTTGAATAAACAAGCCTATAAAATGTGAATGTCATTTTATCTTTAAGGACTTATTCACTGTAATCTCTATGTTTCAAATCTAAAATAGATTCATTAGCTGCAATGGGATGATGCATATCTAAAAGAATAATAACTTCAATGAATATAAATATATAAAATATAAAATGATTTATTACTTCATAGCAATACTAAAAATTCATTGTTCACCACTGGAAATTGCTTAGGTGTCAATCTGTTACCCTGAGATTGATAATAAAGAGGGGAAAACTAAATATTTATCACACCTTTTCAGTGATTCAGAGAAATCAAATAGTAATGAAAAAAAGTTTTTTACAGAAGGAGTTCTCTAATAAATGCAGAATCATTTATATTATACATTTAAGTCTAGTTTGATTTGGTCTTTCCACAAGACTTTTCAAACAACATATCCTCTATGTCCAACTTAGGGAAATATTTCTGACTTACAAAAATTTTCTATGTAAACGTATCAAAAGGCTAAAATGTGGTTGTATGAAGAGAGACTTAACCCAGTGGCAAGTCTGGGGATATTCTGTGGAGAATGCTGAAGGCCAGCATAAAGAGTTTGTGCTCAATTTGGTAGGTGGGGGAGAGCCACAGACTTTTTTTTTCCTTAGTGGTGGTGTTACATTACCAGAGCTATACTTTGTAAAAATAAATCTGGCAACATACACTAAAATAGACTGTGGATCAGAGGGACTGGAGGTGGGGAAAGAGTTGTGAAGTTATTGCAATATTTAAGGAACTGTCATAATGGTCCAAAGTGAGGTGATAGCAGAGGGAATGGCAGCTTCAGAAGCCAAAGAGGAAGTATAATTAGACAAAGGATAACAGTAAAAATTAAAGTGGAAATGCATAAATGTATGGAATGATATCCTTACTGTGATGATCAATAAATGATTTGTGATAATGATAACAGTGACTGCCAGGACTCAGTTCGCAAGCTCTAAGTAATTAAAAATTCACATTCTGTTGGCAAAATTAAATGTTAAAGGATTACACAACACAACTGTATCAGGGCCTAACAAAGTATTAGATACCACTTGTATACTTAAAATAAAAAAATATAACATACCAGTGACCTTAGAGCTGCTAACACAGATAACACAAAAATTAGCACAAAAAGAGACTACTACCATGCCTAAGTGGGGGAAGGGAGGGAGGTCGTATAACTAGAGCCAGGGACAGTATCGTCTAGTGAAAGTTGAAACCATGACAAGCCAGTACATTTGGAAGCAAAGGTTTCAGAAGAGACACAGCTACTGCCACAGATTGTTTCCAAGACAGATGAAAAGAAATAAAGAACTTGAAATCTCTCTCCTTCCCATATTCCAATCTCTAATAGGATCCCCCATTGAGAAAGACCAACTGGAAGCCAGTTGATGGTAGAACCAAAAAAATACAAACTTCAAGGGTCATTCCCCCTGCAATACAGGACAAATCAAGGGATGAGAAGAAAACAAATATGAGAGCAATTAGTCCAATAGCCAGCATGACTATAAGAGTTAGGATGAAAGGCTTCAAATTTTCAGTATTAAGACTAAAGAGATACCAGAAGGTGTTTGCCTATAATCCCTGAGACTTGGGAGATTGAGACAGGAGTACTGCAAATTTTAGGCCAGCCTGGGCAACTTAGTGAGATCTATCTCAAACTAAAAAATAAAAAGTGTTGGCATGTAGCTTAGTAGAACAATCCTAGGTTCAAATCCCAGTACTCCCCAACCACCCCTCAAAAGAGAGAGAGAGACAAGTATAAAATGAAGCAAGAAAAAATTTTCTAATCTTACATTTGAATTGGAAATCTCAAACTCACAATTTCTTTTACTCTTATATATGTATCTTCTAACTCTTCTGAAAAAGTTAAATGAGATTTACATGCAGAACCAATGAGCTCTCCTACAATTCAGATTATGGTCTCTAAATACCACTCCCCATACACAGAAATGAAGCAAGTCTCCTTCTGGGAACCTCTCCTAGATAGCAAACAAAATGAGCTGGAACATCTTATGTTGGAAAGCAAGGGCACTATCAAAGACACTAAGTTGTGTCAAAGGACCTCAGAGCCAATATGAAGGAGTTTCTACTTAACTAAGATCGGACAATTTGCATTGAAAAGAATATTCACAATTAATTGGAACACATTAGAAATATAATAATCTGAAAATGAAATAAACTTTGTATCTAAGTATGCCTCTACATCAAATTACCAGTTTACATAAAATATAAAAATAAAGCAACACATTAAATGACACCATGAGAAAGCAATCAATCAAATCCCAAATACAGACCACAAGATGGTAGACTAGAGGAAAGCTATATTATATTAAGTAACACTGCTTCTCTGCGAGATGGGTGGAAGAGAAATTTCATTAAAATCATTAGACAGCCAAAGTGCCTTGGAGACTCAAAAACTTACAATACATTAAAAAAAGGAAAAGGGACAATAGGCTGCTCCAGAAGCTGTACTGTACAATATACCAGTGCATGAAGGATGCCTTGTGTTTCCCAAAGTCCCCAGAGAGCTGGAGCAGGAGCCATGCTGAGATGAATGCACCACTTCAGCCAGTAGCTACAGGAACTGGGAACAGAATCCAGGAAATCTGAGCTGGGTCCAATACAGGGTCCTGGCAGACACCTGCCGCAGGACCTAGACTGTGTGTAACAAATTGAGAGAAAAACAAGCACAGAGAGTATTTCTACCTAGGGGAATACAGGTCAGAGAGGCTGGGGAGAACCTGGCCCCTCACCCACTTTGAGTCTGGTGGATCCAAGGACCAGCTGGGGTAGGTTGGGTATTTAAATAGGCAGGTTTAGTCCCTGTTTTCAGGGACTAAGCTTGAGAAGCTGGGAAAGGCAGGGTCCTTGGGTAGCAGAAAGGGTGAAGAATTGGCTCCTCTGCCTCATGAGTGGAACATTGGGACGACTCCTGGGGTACAGTCTCCTGGTGCAGGTAGGCAACTGCCAGCCCCTAGAGGTGCCACTCAACAAAGCACCTGAGGCCTGACTACACCTAAGTCCCGCCTTCAGGAATGCCACCTATGGGAATGCCTCTCACAGAACTCTGTAGCAACTCTACTATGGGTGCACATCAATCTGCTCTATGCAGACAAAACCCCAGCAGACAGTACTTTCCACCCCATCCTGCTGAGAAGAGAAGCTGAAAATTTTTGAACTCCAAATGGCAACTTGGGGTGCTATAGAAAAAAGAGGAAGGGCTTGACAGCCTGTGACCACTACTCTCATGCTTGGTACATACCTCAAGAAGAAAGTGAAAGAAAGACAGTTGGGCAGAGACAGCAAACATATATTCTTATTGACAATTTTGATCACCATAATGGAAATGATCACTTAATTTTTCATCAGGAATCTATCTTTTTTCCCTGTGTATGTGTGTGTGTGTGTGCATGCTGAATGGTTCACGGATATTTACACATATACATATTTGTTTCTTTTTTCAAATTTCTAACATTTTTAAAGGTAGTTATTTTTCCTTGCTCTGTTGAGGATTAGGGTTTTGCATTAGTATATTTTGGTTTGATTTTGTATTGTTTTTCACTTGTCTGTATCACTTATTTCTCATTCTCTCTTTTCTTTTGCTAACAAATTTTATTGTTTTCTCTTTCACTCTACCTTTAATGTTGTACTTCTATTTTTCTCCTCATCCCTCATATCCATCATATCCTACATCTCTTCTGCATTCCCTGTTCACCTTTCAAAATTGCAAACCCTTTTCTACCCCTGTATCTATTATTCTTTCCTCTTAATGAACTGCATTCTTGACATCTCTTAGCAGTGATTGACTTACATAACACCTTCCTCTAACACTAACGCTGTAGCAATTTTTAACGCTGTGGAAGTCCTAGATGACACCAGTTCTTTGATTTTATGTCAAAAATAATATATTACTTACTATTTTTACTGATGGCAATTGCTGATCTTACCATTTCTGTTTATTGTGCCAATTCACACTGTAGATTTCACAGTAGGAACTAAGTATTTAGTTTAATGCTGTATATTGTTTGTATCAGTTATTGTTATTATTTGTCTCCTTTTCTGTGAGGAAATAGAAACCTATAAGGATACTATAAATTCATAGGGCAGAAACTTTCCTGCTGCAGATCCATACAGATAGGTGGATAAACAAACAATATGAAAAAGCAAGGGAACAATCCATCCCAAACAAACGAAAATACTTCAAAACAGAATCCATTGCCATCAAAGTGTAGGAAACATCACAAGGAATTTAGAAAGTTCATAGTTAACCTGATCTATAAAGTAAAAGACTTCTAAGGAGAAAAACCAGAGAGAAAATACAAGTGAAAGATCACTTCAAGAAGGACATAGAGAGTCTAAAAAAGATTTTTGATTGCAGAAATCCTCAAAATAAAGGAATCAATAATCCTAGATAAAAATCCAATGGAAATCATCAACAATAGACTAGACCACTTGGAAGATAGAGTTTCAGGCAAAGAAGATGAAGTGTATAATCTGGACAATAAAGTTGACAATGCAGAAAAGATGTCAAGAGACCATGAACAGAATTTTCAAGAAATATGGGATAACATTAAAAGGACAAATTTAAGATTCATTGGGATACACGAAAGCTCTGAAATACAAACTAAAGGAATACACAATCTTTTTAATGACATAATATCAGAAAAATTTTCAAACCTTAATAATAAAATGGAAAATCAAATACAGGAGGCATATAGGATTCCAAATATAAAACACTGAAACAGACCCACTCCAAGGCACATTAATACCTAATATAAAGAATAAGGATAGAATTTTAAAAGCTGCTAAAGACAAGTGATTGGTCAAATTTGAGGTAAACCAATTAAAATCTCAGATGATTTCTCAACCCAGACCCTAAAAGGTAGAATGCCTTGGAATAATCTACACCAAACTCTGAAATAAAATGGAAGCCAACCAAGAATACTATACCCATCAAAATTAAGCTTCACATTTGAAAATGAAATAAAAATTTCCACAATAAACAAAAGTTTTAAAAAAATTCACAACTAGCAAGCCTGCACTACAAAACACTAAATAAAATATTCCATGAAGAAGAAATGAAAAATAAAAAGGAAAATCATCCAATAAGGGACTACACTAGAGGAATAGTCTATCAAAGCAGACTCTAATTCAACTTAAAAACAAGAAATAAATCAAAATGACAGAGTAAAAATCATCTTTCAATAATAACATTGAATGTAAATGGTCTAAACTCATCAATCAAAAGACACAGGCTGACAGGTTGGATTTAAAAACAAGACCCAAAATTATCCTGTCTCTAAGAGACTCACCTCATGGGCCAAGACATTCACAAACTGAAGGTAAAAGGATGAGCAAAAAATATATCATTCACATAGATCTCATAAACAAAGGGGTTACTATTCTCATACCAGATAAAGTGAACTTGAAGCCAAAGTTAATCAGAAGAGACAAGGTCATTTCATACTTCTTAAGGGATTCAAACAAGAAATGACAATAGTAAATGTTTATGCCCCCCAAAGTGGAGCACCTACATACATCAAACAAAACCTTCTCAATATCAAGAATCAGATAGATCACAACACAATAATACCAAGTGACTTTAACATGCTTATCACTGGATAGGGCTACAAAACAAAAACTACATCAAAAATCTCTGGAACTAGAAAGTACAATAAGAAATTCAGACTTAACAGACATACAGAAAATATTTCAATCATCAAGGACTGAGTACACTTTCTTCTCAGTAATACATGGATTCTTCTCTACAATAGATGAAATCTTAGGCCACAAGGAAACTCCTAGCAAATACAAAAAAAAAAATAGAGATAATACCTTCAATTCTGTCAGATCATAATGGGATGAAATTAATAATTAATGATAAGATAAAAATAGGAGCTCCTCTAATACCTGGAGACTATATAATATACTGCTGAATAAGGAATGGATAGCAGAAGAAATCAGGGGTGAAATAAAAGAAAATAATTTGAGGCAAATAAGAATAGTGATATAACCTATCAAAATCTCTGGGACACTATGAAGGCAACTATAAGAGAAAAGTTCATAACATTGAGCTCGTACAATAAAAGAATAGAAAGATACCAAATAAATAATCTAACATTACATCTCAAGGTCCAGGGGCAGAAGGGAGAACACATTAACACCAAAAGCAGTAGAAGACAGGAAATAATTAAAATCAGGGCTGAAATGAATGAAACTGAGTTTTTAATATTTATTTTTTAGTTATAGGTGGACACAATATCTTTATTTTATGTTTATGTGTTGCTGAGGATCCAACCTGGTGCCTCACACATGCTAGGTGAGTGCTCTACCTCTGAGCCACAACCCCACCTTGAAACTGAGATTTAAAAACCAATTTGAAAAAAATCAACAAAACAAATACTGATTCTTTGAAAGAAGAAACAAAACTGATAAACCCTCAGCCAAGCTAACCAAAAGAAAGAGAAAAAAATTCAAGTTATTATTTTTTTATTGGTTGTTCAAAACATTACAAAGCTCTTGACATATCATATTTCATACATTTGATTCAAGTGGTTTATGAACTCCCATTTTTACCCCAAATACAGATTGCAGAATCACATCAGTTACACATCCACGTTTTTACATAATGCCATATTAGTGACTGTTGTATTCTGCTACCTTTCCTATCCTCTACTATCACCCCTTCCCTCGCCTCCCATCTTCTCTCTCTACCCCATCTGCTGTAATTCAATTCTCTCCCTTGTCTTTTTTTCCCTTTCTCCTCACAACCTCATATATGTAATTTGTATAACAATGAGGGTCTCCTTCCATTTCCATGCAATTTCCCTTCTCTCTCCCTTTCCCTCCCACCTCTCGTCCCTGTTTAATGTTAATCTTTTCCTCATGCTCTTCCTCCCTGCTCTGTTCTTAGTTGCTCTCCTTATATCAAAGAAAACATTAGGCATTTGTTTTTTAGGGATTGGCTAGCTTCACTTAGCATAATCTGCTCTAATGCCATCCATTTCCCTGCAAATGCCATGATTTTGTCATTTTTTAGTGCTGCGTAATACTCCATTGTGTATAAATGCCACATTTTTTATCCATTCATCTATTGAAGGACAACTAGGTTGGTTCCACAGTTTAGCTATTGTGAATTGTGCTGCTATGAACATCGATGTGGCAGTATCCCTATAGTACGCTCTTTTAAGGTCTTCAGGGAATAGTCCGAGAAGGGTAATAACTGGGTCAAATGGTGGTTCCATTCCCAGCTTTCCCAGGAATCTCCATACTGCTTTCCAAATTGGCCGCACCAATTTGCAGTCCCACCAGCAATGTACGAGTGTACCCTTTTCCTCACATCCTCGCCAGCACTTGTTGTTGTTTGATTTCATAATGGCTGCCAATCTTACTAGAGTGAGATGGTATCTTAGGGTGGTTTTGATTTGCATTTCTCTGATTGCTAGAGATGGTGAGCATTTTTTCATGTACTTGTTGATTGATTGTATGTCTTCCTCTGAGAAGTATCTGTTCAGGTCCTTGGCCCATTTGTTGATTGGGTTATTCATTATCTTATTGTTTAATTTTTTGAGTTCTTTGTATACTCTGGATATTCGGACTCTATCTGAAGTGTGAGGAGTAAAAATTTGTTTCCAGGATGTAGGCTCCCTATTTACCTCTCCTATTGTTTCTCTTGCTGAGAAAAAACTTTTTAGTTTGAGTAAGACCCATTTGTTTATTCTTGTTATTAACTCTTGTGCTATGGGTGTCCTATTAAGGAATTTGGAGCCCGACCCCACAATATGTAGATCAGAGCCAACTTTTTCTTCTATCAGATGCAGAGTCTCTGATTTGATGTCAAGCTCCTTGATCCATTTTGAGTTAACTTTTGTGCATGGTGAGAGAAAGGGATTCAGTTTCATTTTGTTGCATATGGATTTCCAGTTTTCCCAGCACCATTTGTTGAAGATGCTATACTTCCTCCATTGCATGCTTTTAGCCCCTTTATCAAATATAAGATAGTTGTAATTTTGTGGATTGGTCTCTGTGTCCTCTATTCTGTACCATTGGTCCACCCGCCTGTTTTGGTACCAGTACCATGGTTTTGTTACTATTGCTCTGTAGTATAGTTTGAAATCTGGTATTGCTATCCCTCCTGATTCACACTTCCTGCTTAGAATTGCTTTTGCTATTCTGGGTCTTTTATTTTTCCATATGAATTTCATGATTGCTTTATCGATTTCTACAAGAAATGCCGTTGAGATTGTGATTGGCATTGCATTGAACCTATAGAGAACTTTTGGTAATATCGCCATTTTGATAATGTTAGTTCTGCCTATCCATGAACAGGGTATATTTTTCCATCTTCTAAGATCTTCTTCTATTTCTCTCTTTAGATTTCTGTAGTTTTCATTGTATAAATATTTCACCTCTTTTGTTAGGTTGATTCCCAAGTATTTTATTTTTTATTTTTTTGAGGAGATTGTGAATGGGGTGGTTTTCCTCATTTCCATTTCAGAAGATTTGTCCCTGATATACAGGAATGCCTTTGATTTACGCATGTTGATTTTGTATCCTGCCACTTTGCTGAATTCATTTATTAGCTCTAGTAGTTTCTTTGTAGACCCTTTTGGGTCTGTTAGATATAGAATCATATCATCCACAAATAGTGATAATTTAAGTTCTTCTTTCCCTATTTTTATGCTTTTAATTTCTTTTGTCTGTCTAATTGCTCTGGCTAGTATTTCGAGAACTAAATTGAATAGAAGTGGTGATAGAAGGCATCCCTGTCTTGTTCCAGGTTTTAAAGGGAATGCCTTCAGTTTTTCTCCATTTAGAATGAAGCTATCCTGAGGCTTAGCATATATAACTTTTACAATGTTGAGGTAAGTTCCTGTTTCCCTAGTTTTTCTAGTGTTTTGAACATAAAGGGATGCTGTACTTTGTCGAATGCTTTTTCTGCATCTATCGAGATGATCATGTGGTTCTTATCGTTAAGTCTATTGATGTAGTGAATAACATTTTTTGATTTCCGTATATTGAACCAGCCTTGCATCCCAGGGATGAATCCTACTTGATCATGGTGCACAATTTTTTTTTATATGCTTTTGTATTCGATTCACCAGGATTTTATTGAGGATTTTTGCATCTAAGTTCATTAGAGATATTGGTCTGTAGTTTTCTTTCTTTGAAGTGTCTTTGCCTGGTTTCGGGATCAGGGTGAAGTTCGCCTCATAGAATGAATTTGGAAGAGCTCCTTCTTTTTCTATTTCTTGAAACAACTTTAAAAGTATTGGTATTAATTATTCTTTGAAGGTTTTGTAAAACTCCACTGTATACCCATCCGGTCCAGGGCTTTTCTTGGTTGGTAGTCTTTTGATGGCTTCTTCTATTTCCTCCTTTGTTATTGGTCTATTTAAATTGTGTGTATCTTCCTGACTCAATCTGGGCAAATCATATGACTTAAGAAATTTATCGATATCTTCACTATCTTCTATTTTATTGGAATATAGGGTTTCAAAATAATTTCTAATTATCTTCTGTATCTCTATAGTGTCCGTTGTGATATTGCCTTTTTCATCCCATATGTTAGTAATTTGAGTTCTCTCTCTTCTTCTCTTCATTAGCATGGCTAAGAAAATTCAAGTTATTAAAATCCATGATAAAAAAGGAAATATCACCATAGATACTAGTGAATTAGAGAGGATTATCAGAAACTATTGTGAAAATTTATGCTCTAATAAGCTAGAAAATCTTGAAGACATTGAAAGATTCCTAGAGACATAGGACCTACCCAAATTGAACCAGGAGCATATAGAAAATTTAAGCAGATCTATTTCAAATAATGAAATTAATGATGCCATCAAAAGCCTACCAAGAAAGAAAAGCTCAGGATTTGATGGATTCTCTGCTGAGTTCTACAAGACCTTTAAGGAACTGACACCAATCCTCCTCAAATTATCCAATGAAATAGAAAAGAAGGGAACCCTTCTAACTTCATTCTATGAAGCTAGTATCAACCTGATAACAAAACCAAAGACACATCAAGGAAAGAAAACTTCAGACCAATATCCTTGATGAACATACATGTAAAAATTCTTATTAAAATACTGTCAAATTTCATACAAAAACACATTAAAAATTTAGTGCACCATGATCAAGTAGGTTTCATCTCAAGAATACAAGGTTGGTTCAACATACAGAAATCAATAAATGTAATTCATCACACAAATAGACTTAAATACAAGAATCGCATGATTATCTCAGTCAATGCAGAAAAGGCATTTGACAAAATACAGCCCCAATTCATGTTTAAAACACTAGAAAAACTAGGAATAGAAGGAAAATACCTCAACATTATAAAAGCTATATATGAAAACCCAAGGCCAACATCATTCTAAAAGGAGAAAAACTGAAAGCATTCCCTTTAAAAACAGGAAAATGACAGAAATTCCCACTTTCACCACTTGATTCAACATAGTCCTTAAAACTCTAGTTAGAGCAACTGGGCAAATGAAAGAAATAAAGGAATACAAATAAGAAAAGAAGAGCTCAAACTATCTCTGTTTGCAGAGGACATGATCCCATATTTAGAATATCAAAGAAATCCACCAGAAAACTTTTAGAACTCATAAATGAATTCAGCAAAGTAGCAGGAAACAAAAATTAACATCCATAAATCAATTTTGTTCAGCTGAAAAAATTAAGAAAATTATTCCATTTACAGTAGCCTCAAAAGAAATTCTTGAGAGGCAATCTAACAAAAGAAGTGAAGGACATCTACAATAAAAACTACAGAACACTAAAGAAACAAATTGAAAAAGATCTTAGAAAATGAAAAGATCTCTTATGTTCTTGAATAGGCAGAATTAATATTGCCTAAATGATCATACTACCAAAAGTGCTATACAGATTCAATGCAATTTCCATTAAAATTCCAATGACATTTTTCATAGAAATAGAAAAACCAGTTATGAAATTTATCTGGAAAAGTAAGAGGCCCAGAATAGCCAAAGCAATCCTTAGTAAGACAAACAAAGCAGGAAGCATCACAATACCTGACCTTAAATTATGCTACAGAGTTACAGTAACAAAAACAGCATGGCACTGGCACCAAAACAGGCAGGAAAACCAATGGAATAAAATAGAAGTCAGAGACAAACACACATAAATACAGTCATCTCAGCCTAGAGAAAGGCAACCATAAACATACACTGGAGAAAAGATAGCTTCTTCAACAAATGGTGCTGGGAAAATTGAATATGTAGTTGAATAAAATTGAACCCCCATTTCTCACCCTGCACAAAACTCAACTCAAAGTAGTCAAAAACTTAGGAATTATACCAAAAACTGCACCTACTAGAAGAAAATGTCAGCCCAACATTCCAAATGTCAGCCAAGGAACTGACTTCCTTAACAAGACTCCTAAAGTGCAAGAAGTAAAATTAATAAATGGGATGGAATTAAAGTACAAACTTCTTCACAGCAAAGGAAACAATCAAGAAGTAAAGAGAGAGCCTTCAGAACGAGAGAAAATCTTTGCCACCTGCACCTCAAATAGGGTGTTAATATCCAGGATATACAAAGAACTCAAAAAGTTTATGTTACGGTTTGGATGGGAGGTATCCCCCAAAAGCTCATGTGTGACACAATGCAAGATGGTTTAGAGCAGAAATGATTAGGTTATGAGAGCCTTATCTTAACCCAATCAGTGGATTGATCCCCTGATAGGATTAACTGAGTAGTAACTGAAGGCAGTCAGAATGTGGCTGGAGGAGGTGAGTCTTTGGGGATGTACCTTTAGGGTATATGTATTGTATCTAGCACCACGTCCAGTCTCTGCTCTCTGATCATCATGTGAGCCGCTTGACCTCTGCCACACTCATCCACCATGAAGTTCTGCCTATCTTGAGCCCTAAGGAATTGAGCCAACCTTCTATGGACTGAGACCTCTGAATCCATGAGCCTATAAATAAACTTTTTCTCCCCTAAAATTGTCCTTATCATGTCTTTTAGTCACAGCAGCAAAAAGGCTGAATAAAACAGCTTAACACCAAAAGTAAATAACTTAGTCAATAAATGGGCAAAAAAAAAACCCTGCACAGACATTTCTCAAAGAATACATAAAAAAATGGTCAACAAATACATAGAAAATGTTTACCATCTCTAGCAATTAGAGAAATCCAAATTAAAACTACACTGATATTTCATCTGACTACAGTCAGAATGGCAATTATCAAGAATACAAGTAAAATTAAAACTGGAAAAATACAAGTAAAGGGCTGGGGGTATAGCTCAGTTGGTAGAGTGCTTGCCTCACATGCACAAGGCCCTGGGTTCAATCCCCCGCACCACACACACACACACAACAAAAAAGTAAAAATAAAACTGAAACTGGAGGAGGTGGGGCATTGGGGGCATGTCTTTAGGGCATATATTTGTATCTGGCCAGTGGAGTCTTTCTGCTTTCTGATCAGGTGAGCTGCTTCCCCTGCCACACTCTTCTGCCCTAATGTTCACAAGGATGTGGGAAGAGAGTACATTCATTCATTGTTGGTGGGACTGCAAGTTTATGCAACCACTCTGGAAAGCAAGTATGGATATTCCTCAAAAAACTAGGAATGGAACCACCATTTGACCCAGTTATCCCACTCCTTGATCTATATCCAAAGGATTTAAAATCAGCATAGTACATTGACACAGCCACATCAATATTTATGGCTGCTCAATTCACAATAGCTAAGCAATGGAACCAACCTAGGTACCCTAGATGAATGGACAAAGAAAACATGATACATATACATAGTAAAGTATTACTCAGTCATAAAGAATGACTTTATGGTATTTGCCAGTAAATTGATGGAACTGGAGACTATCAAGCTAAGTTTAAAAAGCTAATTCCCCCCAAAACTGAAGGTTGAATGTTTTCTCTGATGTGTGGAAGTTAAAACAAAATAAGGGAGATTGGGGGAAGAATAGAAATTAAATGGATTAGACAAAGGGGAATGAAGGGAATGGAGAGGGAATGGGAAAAGGAAAGTCAGTGGACTAGATCTGACATAACTTTCCTATGTACATTTATGAATGCACCACAGTGAATCTCACCATCATGTACATCCATAGACTGGTATTCTAATTCAAATATGATATATTCCATGCTTGCATAATTATATAAAAATGGACCCTACTGTCATGTATAACTAAAAGAACCAGTAAAATGTTTTTTAAATCCAAAATTTACACTGTAGAATGTTTCGGAACACTCTACAGTATAAATCCTACAGTATGGCTAACAAATCAACGATATTTATAAGAGAAAAAAGACTTTAAGTATATAGCAAATGTGATGTGTGGACCTCTTTTCAATATCAATATGAACAACTATAAATAGAAAATTTTGAGACTATTTAGGCAAAGTAAATATGAAGAATTGTTTTTTTAATTAAATGAAAACAATTTTATTTTTTATTTTATTTTTTTAGGAGAATGCATTTTGATTCATTGTACACAATTGCAGCACAACTTTTCATTTCTCTGGTTGTATTTGATGTAGTATCACACTGAAATAATACTAAGGATTATGTTAAATTTATTCAGAATATAAAAATATAATAATTACCCCCTTTCAAAAAATTATAAAACATCTTAAAATAACCTGTTAGTACTCACCCAGTGGTGCCTAAAGTTGGTGTGGAAGATTTGGGTTTGAATCTTAAGAAGTCATTCCCAGACCTGAGTGATTATCAGAATCACCTGGGCGGCCTTTACAATTTCATATACTTTAGTATAGCCATGGACCTGGAGATTTTAATCCAGTTTTGGGATGCAACCAAAGAGCTCCTCCACTATCCTGATAATCATCCAGGTCTGAGAATCACAGAAGTTGGCGAGGGCCAGTCCCACTTGGAGCTGAATCTTTTTGTTGATATCACTGCACCTACACATGCTGGCAGCTATAACCAGGAAACCTGCCCACCAAACCTAAGGTAGAGCACTCACACTGACCAATCTGACCACCTGAATCTGAAAGCAACTTTCAATGTGGCTACAATGTAAGAGTTCTAATCTTTACTATTTTTGGAAAACTTTCTAAGCACTTTCAGGCACATTACCTCTAACTTTTTTTCCAAAAATCTTGTAAAATATCTGCATCCTTCTCTAAGAAAACTGAAGCCCAGCAAACTCTTGATGAAGGGGTAAGGCTTAAATCAGAATCTGTCAGATTCTAGAGACCACCTTCTTCCTAAGATACCATATAACTTCCCTGGGAATAAGCAGGAAAAACTGTCCCCTGCCACACATTCAAAATCTGTGTGTTATCATTCCCCTTCTCCCTAGTAAACTAACTGAGTGGGAATAACTGAGTGGTAACTGGAGGAGGTGGGGCGTTGGGGGTGTGGCTTTAGGGCATATATTTGTATCTGGCCAGTGGAGTCTGGCTCTCTGCTTCCTGATCATCAGGTGATCCGCTTCCCTCTGCCACATTCTTCTGTCCTGATGTTCAGCCTCACCTGGAGCACTAAGGTATGGTGCCAGACTTCTGTGGACTGAAACCTCTGAAAACCTGGGCCCTCAAATAAACTTTTTCTCCTCTACAATGGTGCTGGTCAGCTCCTTTAGTCATAGCAGCTAAAAAACTGATAAAACACCCCCCACACACACACCTCCATCAGCTGTAGACAGCAACTATCACAGCAGAAAGCCAGCAAAGCATGGAACAATAGCTAATATCCGAGTATAACAAGAATGAAAATTAACCAAAAAAAAAAACATGAATTAAGGTCCTATAATAATTGTATTATCAATATTAATCCTGTGACTTCAAAAGAACTCCTTCTCTGATAAATTGGAATTATTTCTTATAAATAAATAATGTATTTGGATGTCTATAAGTATGTCAGGATTTTATACATTTCATAGAAAGAACCCAGTTAACATTTTCATATTCTGACATTTTTAATAAATCTATAGAATCAAAGGTATAAAGCAAAAAGTTATTATCCTTTCAGTCAAGGCATAAACAAGAATTAACACTTTTATTTACTACTCCCTGAAGCAGCTATTAAGTAATAGCTTTCTTTTATGAAAAGATATTCATTTCCTTTGAAAGACTTTCCCCACAGCAAGGCAAAATTATTCAATATCTTTGAAAAACTAAAGTGCTGGGCACAAAACCAAGCTCCCTGTTCTTTAGTATAATTTTAACCTTCATTTCATTATACTCTGAAAAATATATATGCTCATGTAAATTAAATATTCAAAATAACCCAAACTCAAATTCCCAAATCCTTGTGCTAAAGTGCTGAAAATGTCATTGCTCCTTCTCATCCAGACATGCCACAGAACAGCTTTCAAAAAGAAAGAAACAAACAAACAACCAAAATAAAACAACAAAAAAAACCAACCTCTCAATAAATCTGAATTGCACACAGTAGGGGATTTAATTCCCAGGCCACAGGAAACTAAACCAATGAGAGAAACAATCTGAAAGATCGCCCTCGGAGCCCACCCTATGAATGTAGTTATTTTTCCCATTGCCAGTCTTTTCTCCTCCTAGTTTAGCTTGCCCCAGCAAACTGATATATGTATCAAACAGTAATTTTCTAAATTTGAGCCTCTGTTGTAACCAATAAAGATAATTTGAGGAACCCATATCTCCCAGTCATTTCTCAGTAGGAAGATTTGTGGCAACACAAGAGGTTTTTGTTTGGAAGCAAGATGATAAGAATCCTTAATTGTCTGAGCATGTGTTAGCCAAGTTCTCTCAGTAAGGGGGTTGCATGGAAAAGCAAGTGGCCATAATTAAATATATTCACAAATCCCCTTGCCTCTGAAAAGTAGTCCATTCCCAACACTCAGTTTTGTTCCACTCAAAAACCTTGGTGGATACTGGTGGGATGTCACATACCTGTAATCCCAGCAGCCTGGGAGGAAGAGGCAAGAGGATTGCGAGTTCAAAGCCAGCTTCAGCAAAAGTGAGGTGCTAAGCAACTCAGAAAAATGCAAAATAGGACTGGAGATGTGGTTCAGTGAGTGCCTCTGAGTTCAATCCATAGTATAAAAAAAAAATGAAAATCTTGGAAACTTGTAAAAGTCAGCATTGTATATAGTCATAAAATGTGTACTGGTGACCTGCCAGAATCACATGCAAAGCCATGTATGTACACATGATCTTTGGAATGGTTAGATCAAGTTGCAACTATAGAAAACACAAAGCTTTTGGAAGAAAGTAGCTTCATAATTTTATTTTTATGTCTTAAGATAAATGGGTATTTCTTTAAAAAAATAAGGGCATTTTTTTTTTTTTTACTATTTACCTTGAAAATGTTGTTCCCATTTTAAATAAAGTGGAAAGGCTTCATTCTTATGCCAATTTCTCAGTGATTACCTGTCTCTAACTTTCAATGAGGACATTAGTCAAAGGTATCTCCTCACCACAAGTTCCTAATTTCTTTTAAATCATAACATCACATACATTTAGGCAAATGATTTTCCACAATTCTCATTTCTGTGTTTTCCCACCCCAGGTTTTAAAGACAGAATTGATTGATCCCATCCAATGTGGAGTCTGTGGTGAAAGGAGATTTGTTGCATGTCTTGCCACATTACTGTGACAATTTAGCACTTCCTCCCTTTATCCTTTGTTTCCTGGCATCTGTTACTTATGTTTAATTATGTTTTCCTTCCTAAACCTAAGCAGCTCTGAACTCTTAAATGCAAAAGAGTAATCCGAACAGTGTGAACTTAATTTTTAACTCTAATAATAACATTTTTCAAAATAAAGAACATTACTTTAAAGCATGTCATTTATTTTGAATTCTGCTGTCTTGAAAAGAAAAATAGGGACAAACTAGAAGCCATTATACACCACCGACCAGTCTTCATTATCTCTGGCATGGTGCAATTGCCTTCTCTGGGACACAGCAAATCTGAGGCCTGGAGTTTGGATCAGGGTCTTGCCATATTCAAAGCAGTGACAAGGGACACAGTTGTTTCTCAGGGAATGAAATTGGGACACCTTTGTTCCATTTCAAAGTGGTTAGGCAGGTCTGGGATTCACGTGCTTGAGGAAAATGCCCTCCTCTGCCTCTTGCTGCTATTCATCCCATTAGCTCTGCTCAGGCTATAAATGCAAGCTTTTACTGCATTCTGTTCATTCCAACTATTTATTTTCCTTCTTAAAATTCTCCTATTCATTCTTTCTATCATTCACTCTTCAAGTATGTGCTGAGAACCTGTTGCACGGCAGTACCTGAAACCCTGTGATTCAAGATGCTCAGAAACAAGTAGGGGTGGGGTACAGACAACAACCAACAACAGCTGGTGGGAGACTTATGCTAGAAATTAAGAGAGGAATCTGGCTATAGCTGCAGGGCTAGTGAGGGACTTTCTAGAGAGATGGTACTCCAGATGGGTTCTGAGGGACAGGAAGGAATCTTATTTTGTAAGTAGCAGACAAAGAGGGTTCTAAGCACCAGCAGGAGCCGAATCCTCCAGGACACTGCTATGACTGGGTGGATGGATGGAAAAGATGAGCTGCAGATGATCTGTCCTAGACTTGTCCCCAGCCCCACATTTCCTAAGGAAAGCCCTTGGTAGAGTAATAGCTGGGAATTTTTTTTTTTTTTAATGGAACTAAATCCATAAATTGCTATCAACTTTTTAAGAAGCAAATAACAAAATAAACTGGGATTGCGGTTTTATACTTCTTGTTTTATTCATCTGTACACTAATAAATAAACTGTCAAAAAGTAAGCATTACCTTCTAATACATTAAAAAATTCAAGCTATTTTGCGATCTATACTAGGGAACTTATTAGACATAGGGCTTGCTAAAAGTTCTAGCTAGCTAAGACACATAGTTTGATGGAGGTGGATAACGTTCATTAGGTACATGGACTTTGGCATCCGGCAAATTTCTGCAACCTCCTTCCACCTTAGATTACCTGTGTGACTTGAATATTATCTCCATGCATCCTCACAGGATTACCCCCTAAATTTCCCCATCCAAAAGGTGTGCTGAAGTAGGAAGATTAAATGAAATTATACATGAAAAGAATTTAATAGAGAGCCTGGTACATAAAAGTGCTAATCAGGCATCAGCAACTACAGTTATTATTTTATTATCATATACTCTATTAATAATTAAACTTGTGAGAAAATCACTAACTCATTTCTGAGTACATTTGTGCTCAGAAAGTTTTCTTCCTTGAGGGAAAAAAAGATAGAGATTAGTGAAATAAAAAGGAGGGGTGAGAAATATCTACAAGGCCGCAATAAAGTTGTTCAACACTTCAAAGATCAATTTAAAACATAGTCACAACTTGCTACAGATCTCACCTCCTGAAAATATCACCTCAACTTGATAAACCACCATTACATAAATTCCAGTGGGGCTGATTTACTCTTAAAAACTGCTATGATTCAATAAAGAAAGTGTGAGAACCAAATGGGGTTATTTCAAGCATGAACTAAAACATTTTTGCTATCAAAGGTAAATGTGACCAAGATGGAATTTGAATTATAGGAAAGTCAAACTATTCTGAAGAGAAAAATTAAATTAAAATAATATTTTTCAGCCTGCTGCTACTATGATATTTTAAAATTTGTATCAATATCAAAGCAATGTTCCTGAAATTCTCGACCAGCTTACTAATAGGCATGTTCTTATATATGAAAATAAATTAAGCTCTTAACTATAAAATGTAGGCAAGACTTAAATCTTCTGAACATATAACATATTTTAGCTCAGTGAGGTATCCATCCAAATTTCAGCTGGCCTTCCTTTGAGCTGCTAAACATGGGTGTTATGGTGTAAACATGTGGTGTCTCCCAAAAGCCCATGTGTGAGACAATGCAAGAAATTTAGAGATGAAATGATTGGCTTATGAAAGGTTTAACCTCTTCAGTGTACTAATCTCCATAGTGATTAACTGAGTGGTGACTATTGAGGGAGGGTGCAGCTGGAAGAGGTGGGTACTGGGGGCCTGCCTTTAGGGTATATATTTTGTCCTAGTTGACAGGAGCACTCCTCCTCCCCCTCCCCCGCCCCTCCCCCTCCTCTCCCCCCTCCCCCCCCCCTCCTTCTTGTTGCCTTCACTTGAGCTGCTTTCCTTCACCACAGTCTTCTGCCACTATGTCCTGCCTCATCTGGGACTCCAAAGAATGTAGTCAGGTATCTATGGAGTGAGATCTCTGAAACTGTGAGCTCCAAAATAAACTTTTCCTTCTCTAATTGTTCTTGTCAAGTCTTTTTATCACAGCAGCAAAAAAGCTGAGCCGGGTTTTGGCTCAGTGGTGGGGTTCTTGCCTAGCACATGCAAGGCCCTGGGTTCGATTCCCAGCACCACATAAAAATAAATAAATAAAGGTATTGTGTCCAACTACAAATAGAAAATAAATATTTTTTTTAAAAAATGGGTCTGGAACTTTCACAAAGATCTTTTACCAGGTTGACTTTTCTGTAAAATTCATCAATTTTAAAAAATATACCAAATATTTGGCTAACTTTTAGCATAATGAAATTTAATACAGGAGAATTGTATATTTAACAGATCATTGTTCCTATCTGTTGTACTGAATTTTGTCACTGATTTGGACTTCATTAACTTGGAATTAGACATGTTGGGTTAAATCAGCATTTGTTTATGTATCATAAATTTTTAAAAGAAAGGAACAAAACAGACACTTCTCAAAAGAAGATATAAAAATGCTAAACAAATATATAAAAATGTTTACCATCTCTAGCAATTAAAGAAATGCAAATTAAAACTACACTGAGATTTTATCTTACTACAGTCAGAACGGCAATGATCAATAATACTAGTAAAAATAAATATTTGCAAGGATGTGAGGAAGAGAGTATACTCATACATTGTTGGTGAAACTGCAAATTGGAGCAACCACTCTGAAAAAGCAAGTAAGGTGTTTCCTCAAAAATCGAGGAATGGGACCCATTTGACCCAGTTATCCCACTCCTTGGTATATATCCAAAGGATTTAAAATCAGCATAGTACAGTGACACAGCCACATCAATGTTTATAGCAGCTCAATTCATATTAGAGAAACCATGGACCCAACCTAGGCATCCTTCAACAGATAAATAGATAAAGGAAAATATGGCATAATACACAGTGGGGTATAAGCCATAAAAAAGAATGACTTAATGACATTTGCCTGTAAATGGATGGAACTAGAGACTATCATGCTAAGTGAAATAAGCCAATTCCCAACTCAAAAAGGTTGAATGTTCTCTTTGATATGTGCAAGCTAGCCCCCAACAAATGGGGTGGGGGAGATTAGCAGTTTAGTGGATTAGACAAAGGGGAATGAAGGGAAGAGAGGGAGAAGAAAAGAGAGTGGAATGAATCTGACATAATTTTCCTATGTACATATATGAATATATCACAGTGAATCTCACCATTGTGTACATCTACAAGAAATTTATTTTAAAAAATAATTATAGGTAATTTATAGAAATTTATTTTATAGAAATTTATAATAAATTTATATAAATAAAATAAATGTATAGAAATTTATTTTAAAAAATAATTATAGGTAAATGTCACGAAGATCAGTGGAGTAGAGGGAAGGGAACAGTGTGGGAGAAAAGGAAGGGAACTGAATTAGAAGAAGATATTTTCCATGCTTTTATAAGTATGTCAACATGGATTCTATTGTCATGTATAACTAAAAAGAACCAATCAAAAAAACAAAGTACAGTAGAAATAAATTGTTTAAAAAAATATATTAAAAATAAAACTTTACTCAGTAAATCAATAAAATGGAAACATTTTCAGAAAATTATATTTAACCCATTCAAGAGGGGAAAAAGATTTTTTGAGACATCTAAGAATACCCATTTTTCATATAAATAAAAGTGAACATTATATAAAACAAATTACAAATTATTTTTTAGCAATTTATTTAAGCACATCTATAAAATCCTCTAACCAAAAATATTCCATGTAATACCTTTTAGGCATTATTTGAGTTATTATAAAAGTTTGAAAATAATAAAGCTAAAATTTTAATTATTCATAATAAAAACAATTTTACTAATTCCAGTTGCTCTCTCCCTACCTTTTCCTCCATATGAACTTTGTTCTGCTATTCAGATGGGACTGGTCCAGGGGTACAGATGAGAAGAAATCATTTAGAGAGTCAGAGTTGAGAGATTAAAAACTAATGAGTAATTTTTTATGAGTAAATTTTTTTAAAGAGAGAGAGAGAGAATTTTGATATTTATTTTTTAGTTTTTGGCAGACACAACATCTTTGTTTGTATGTGGTGCTGAGGATCGAACCCGGGCTGCACACATGCCAGGCGAGCGCGCTACCACTTGAGCCACATCCCCAGCCCCTTTTTTGAGTAATTTTTATAATGAAACTATTAGAAGCAGTTGAGCAGAGAGACAACACTTACATTCATCTAGAATTATTGTTCTTAGTCTCAAGGAGAATTTAAATATGATAATATAGGTCATTTTCCCCATTTGGCTTCATCTAAAGAGGTTGTCCTTCTCTGGCAAATAATAGGGGAAATACCCAGCACAGAGATCTTGCCTGTTATTATTTCAATACACAGTAATTTCCCAGAAATTGAGGACTTCTTATTTTTCTTTTCAAACCAACTACCTCTTATACAATGCTGCATTCATTGTAGGAGTTCTTCAAAATTTCATCAAATTCAATTGAAAGACTAAGACCATTCCTTAATCTTAGATTCTTCAATGTCAAATCATTAAGATAAAATCAAACAAGAACACTGAACTCTGAATTAATTCAATAAAAGTCATAAATTATGAAGTACTTCACTAATATACGAATAAGCATAGGTACCTAAGTTTTTAAAAAAAAATGGCTTAACTATTAAAGGACAATAACTAAAGAACAAAAATGCCACAGAATTTTCAAAGGAGTTTTATATTATATGTAACTTTCTAGAATTAGGGATATCAAATTTAATATGAATAGCTTTCATCAAATTTGGATTTAATGAATGCAGTTGTAAAACTGGCAAATCCAATATACTGCAAACAACCCAACTCTTAATTCATTCCATAGATATGATTTACCCCTAAAAGCCAGAAGCATCATTTCTAACAGCTCATCTTATGGCAGAATGGATTATGTCATATTTATTCTCTGTTCAGGAAGGAAGCTAACATTCATAATAGTACCTTTCAACTTGTGTGTTATAAAGCACAAACCAGCAGAACTTCTATTACGTGAAATGTGAATGTATTTCAAACGTAAATTTAGTAGGCTGTGGTGTACCAGATATTTCTCTCTCCCCATCAAAGGGATATATTTTTTATTCAAAATCTTTCAAACTTTAGTACCCAAGTTCAGTTACAAAACTTACCCAGGACTAGAAAAATGTGTCAACCTCTACTGTGTACTTTGAGACTCAACTCACTATTTTCATGAATGTGGGTGTGCACAGGCAATGGACATCCCTACAAAGAGCAGATTTATTGTTCATTTCACATGGCAGACATGTCAGCATTTGAGAATGAATTGGACATCACACTTCGTTCTACCAGAACGACATGCACCAAGCAGTAACGCTCACATGGAGACTGCCTTGAGCTCTAGCTTTCTTTTTAACATTTGACTCCAGAGAACATTCCCCATCTCATGTAAGCAATTTCTAAAATACTTCCAATTTAAAGAAATTTCCAGATATTCCTGGAAAAGAAATGAATACTGGCATAATTAGGTTGATGGAATATAGACAAGAACTAGATCATAGGGTAAAAGTTACAGCCCTGTAATGTAAAGAACATAGGTTTCAAGGTCATTCAGACTTCCAAGCTCAATCTCAGGTTTGATTAAAAAAAAAAAAAACAGCTGTGTGATTTTAGATAACAAGCTTTCTAAGTCTTGATTCTCTCATCTATAAAATGATGAGAAAAGTAGCTCTGTCATAAGAGTTAGTAGCTCTGTCATAAGACAAAGTTAAGTCTCTAGCACAATACCCCAGGTTAGGCATGCTATGAAATGTAGTTATAAAGGCTTAATAATATGTGGACCTCTCTATAGCCCCAATTCCCACCTCATATACATGTTATCTACTCTGATTTCTCCTCCTTCTTATATGAGGGTCATTACAGGCAGGAGCTATGCCATACTCAATTCTTTAACACCAGGATCCAGCACAATGCCTGGGATATAGGACAAATGTATCAATTACAACTTACATTTGGTAAAAGCAGTTGGCTCTGCCATATGTGAATGTATTTTATCAAGTAAATCAAAGAAAAAATGGAGAATATTTATTGTTCAACTGTTAGAGTCTGTAAACAAGTCAAGATGGCACCTGGTATTTTGCAGAGGGAGTGGTTTGTGAAGTAACGCCAGCAAGCCATTAAGTGTGGAGATTCCTTATTGGTTGACTGCTGTATCTAGTTTATGTTAATTAAGATAAGCTGTGTGGAATGTATATATACCCCTCCTGTCCTACAATAAACGGCTCCCTCTCCTGCTGTATCAATCTACACAAGTTGCTCGTCACCCCCTGGTTATTTTGCTGCAGCCGGACTGTGGCATTCAACTTAAATTTTCCCCTGTTTAAACTTATGTAGGTGGAGACTTGTTTAGCTATGACAATCAGCTGTTGTTTTTCTACCTAAGGTTTGAAATTTAAAATTCCCCCAATGTTTTACTATCTTTGGGTTTGTCTGGGCATCTTTCCAAACTTTAATTTGCTTTTGACTTTTTTTTTTAAATGACAGAATTGTAGGCCCTAAAAATCAGGTGAGTTTATTTTCTGATTCAAAACACAATCATTTTCTGAGTAAAAATTCACATAACTGAGTTTTGCCTATAGGAAATCTTTCCCATTTCCAATTCTTGTTTAAAAAGTAAAGAAATGAAAATATTTGTGCCAGATTGTAAACCCGGAGGAAGGTTTACAATTTAATATTACTTCCTCATTTCCTTTTTAAAAAGGGGATCCAGATTTTTAATAATTTGCCAAATCAGGAACAGTGGTACATGCCTATAATCCTAGCAGCTAAGGAGACTGAGGCAAGAGGATTGCAAGTTCAAGGCCAGCCTCAGCAACTTAGTGAAGCCCTAAGCAATTTAGGGAGATCCTGTCTCAAAATAAAAAATAAAAAGGGATGGGGATGTCAAGCCATGGTTAAGCATCTCTGGATTCAATCCCAAGTACCAAAAAAAAAAAAAACAAGAATTTCTCCAAGGGTACAGCAACCTGTTTGACACAAGTCAGATTATTTCTAGTCCCTCTTCTTCCCTCCTCACCCCCAAACTGGTCCTCTAATCCCAATCAGAAGTACAGGTTGAGCATCTTTAGTCCAAAGACCTGAACTCTGAATTGCTCCAAAATACAAAATTTTTTGAGCACTCACGTGACACCACAATTGGAAAATTCAACACCTGATCTCATGTAATGGGTTGGAGTCAAAACACAGATGCACTAACTACTGCACAAAATTACTTTCAGGCTATGCAGATAAGGTAGATAGGAAACATAAATGAATTTCACATTTAGACTCAGGTCCCATCCCCGAGATATCTAGTTATGTCTATATGCAAATATTACAAAATCACCCAATATCTGAAGCTTTTTTTTTTTTGTACTGGAGATTGAACTCAGGGGCACTTCACCACCGAGCCACATCTCTAGCCCTTTTCATTTTTTGAGACAGGACCTCACTAAGTTGCTGAAGCTGGCTTTGAACTTGTGATACTCCTGCCTCAGCCTCTGGAGCCTCTGGGATTATAGCTATGAGTCACCACACCCAGCATGAAACCCTTCTTTCCCAAGCAGTCTGGATAATGGAGAAAACCTATAAGCAGCACATTCAGAGCCTTTTCCATGAAGTGTGACAAAAACAGGTGGCGTGGATGAGACTGCACAACTATTAATTTTAACTTCCCCGATGTCTTCAGTGCAGAGCTACAAAGCCCTTTCTTCCATCTACCTTTTCCAAACAAATCATGTCATCTAATCTTCCTCTCCACCCATTTCATTCTTTCTGAAATATTCCCCCCCCCCCTTTTTTTTTACATTGAGTTTGTTTCAGTTATTATATAACTGGGTCCATATATTCAGAGACTTATATATCCTCCTCACAAATGTATTGGAGACTAATCAGTTGGCAACCTGTGGAACCTTTATATGCCCTGCACGGGGCCCAGACACCTGTGTCTTCCCAAGCATTCCACTGTTCCTGGTCTTCACTATGGAGCACAGATTTTCTTCAATGCTTCTTTTCAGTTTTATAAACATTCTAAAGGTTCCCAGTCGTCTGACTGGTCCTGGAACCCAAATTTAAATGACTTAATGTTTAAAGAGGGCACTGAAAGGAATCACCCATTTACATTTCATAATAACTAATATTTGAGTGAATAAAGCATTTGCCTCTTGGAATTTGGCCTACATCACTATAAATTCTAAAATTTTATTTATAATGCATACACACCAAGGCAAAAATCTCTCCCTTTAGTAGGAAAAGCATGAAAGAGAGCCCAATCGCCCTACCTGCCTGAAATTCAACTTTTAGCTCACCCTCTGTACCTTTAACAAGAAGATAAGAACAGAGAATATAAATAGTTTGATGCAATTAACAAGAAGAGTGATGACAACAAAAATAATCAGCATTTATTTTGTCCTTAGTGACACCAGCACTTTGTCAAATGAGTCACGTATATCATCTAATCCTAGTGACAAAGGCTCTTCAATATAAGGAAACAGAGGCTCTAGGTTGCTAAGAAATATGCCTCAACTCTTACATAATACTAGGTGGTAGAGATGGGACTCCAATTTTGTTGTGTCTGATGTCCAAGCCCACAAATTCTAAGTACTTTGCTGTGCTGACTTCCAGCTCATGAGCCCAGATTTCGTGATAAGTAGGGAAACTAAGTGTTCTCCTAATTTCTTGATTATATGTTATCTGGAAACTTCTCCCATGAATCAGTTTGGTACTAAGTCAGACAGTACCTTGAGCATCTCACACACCTATTAAGGCTGTCTATTTCTTCCTTCCACAATAGAAAGGTTACAAAAGTAACCTGAGCACATCAGGCCTTGAGGCAAACTTTAGGGGTCAATACTGTAGTCACATTAGTGTGGCATCATCTTGAATAATGGAACCACAAAAGCAAAACTATCATAAAGAAAAGGCAAACATAAGACTTCTGCACTAAAGTGCAATCATTTAAAGGTATGTCATACCTTGATGCTTACTCTGGTTTCAAGTGCTCTGCCTTTCTTATTCAGCTATTATGGTACTTCAAACACCCTAATGAACTGTGAGGTCTTCTATTCCAGGCTCTGACAGTTTCCATCTCTCCATCTTCCTTTTGAGCACCTTGGGCCCTTGAACTCAAATCAGCTTTATACTTCACCCTTGTCTTTGCTCAAGGGCTGATATTGATTTGGCAAGGGAGTACACTATTCCCATGCTGTGAAAGTCAATGTCAAATATCTTGCCATTTGTCATTAAACCATATCTTTGTGACCCTGTTTGAAAACCAGGTGTGTTCCATGAGTTGAAGACAACCTCAACTTATCACTCAGTGATAATTGATTTCTTATTCCTATACTTTAATAATGGGCCCCATGATATCATGGTCTTCTAGGGTACCAGTCCCAACTCAGAGTCTGCGATTGCCTCCATAGGAGTGGAATTATTAGTCAACGGTTACTTTTCTGCTTCATGGAACTTCAGATATCACCTGCTTCTGAGTTGGCCATCACTGAGCTCCACAACCTGTCAACGTTTGTTCATTAGCACTTTTGCACCTGTGTGAAGCCAATGGCTATATTAGGCTGCTACCACCTGCCTCCTCCCCAGCCCTCAGGCTGCTATCATCAGCCAGCCAGGGTTATCATCTGTAACCCTGCCCCCTCCTGGAGAGCTCATCTCACCCGTGTAGTTAAGGGGTTTCCAGATACAAGTCTTTTTGCTCACAACATCATAGTTACCTGAGCTAGGCTATGGCCCGCTGACCTAGACTCAATGTTGGAATTAATATTCAATTAACCCTTCTAGATATTTCACACAAAACTTAAACCTAAGTATTGCTTTTTCTAGTTAGATGATCCAAACGGGTAAAGATTAGGAAACGAATAGAAATAGGACCTCCAGTTCTTCTTCACAAAAAAATGTAATATTTGAATATGTTATTCTTTCTACTCCCACATATTTTCTTAGGAAATGAAAGACTAGCAGTTCTCACACCTATCAAAACACTTAATTGCATCAATTTCCCTACCTCATCTTCCTTCTTCCTACCTACAGTGAATATGCAATTTAAATACAAATAACTCAGAAGGAAATCAGAATCAAAAAAGTCTTTTAAGTTCTCAAAATCCATTTGTAATTAATTTTAAATTCATTATCTGAATGGACCAAAAGCAAATGTGTGAAGAACTTTAATAAGTCATGCTTTTCCAGTCCTTTGCCTTCATGGAAGACTGTACCCAAACTATTGTAGTCAGGCATAGATGCTCCTTAGACTAGGGTACTACCCAACAATTACCATTTGCTCTGGGACTTCACAAAAACAAGACTCACCCAAGTGCAGTTCGTGTTTTCAGAAGCCCCAGGATAAACTGACTTATTCTAACCATGCAGCATGGTTATGGTAGTTCCCGGGCAGCACATGGACTGAGACTACCCAGCCTACCCAGGCACTGAGGCAGCAAGAAAGATAAGTCCCAATGACACAAGACATTTTACACACAATGCCACTAGCTCCCAGTGAGAAGCAGTGCTTTTCAAATTGCAGATCATAATCCAGAGGATGGGGAGGAATGACATATTAAGCTTCTCTCCCCAGTGAGTGTACAGAAATTAATTTAGTAAGTCTGGACTGAGATTTTTCTTTCTTTTTATGGGATGAAATAGAAATTTTCCAGAATGCATTGCAAGCAAATGGTAAATTTAAGAACATGTGATGAGCCTGGCATCATGGTGCATGCCTATAATCCCAGCAACTTGGGAGGCTGAGGCAGGTGAATCATGAGTTCAAAGCCAGCCTCAGCAACAGCAAGGTGCTAAGCAACTCAGTGAGACCCTGTCTCTAAATAAAATACAAAATTGGGCTGGGGATATGGCTCAGTGGTGGAGTGCCCCTCAGTTCAATCCCTGGTACACCTCCCCCCCAAAAAAGAATGTGTGATGAAACTCTTATCCAAATATATACATACAGCTATTATTCAGATATATGCATGCATATACACAGTTATTTACTGAACACCTATCAGTTGCCAGGTACTTTTCTAGATACTTGGACACATCAATGAATGCAATATATAGAAGTTCCTACACTCATAGTACTTAACAGACTAGACAGCTATCTAAAATGTATTTCTTAGCATAAATCACATTTAAAAAAAAATGGTTAGAGCCGGGTGCTGTCGTGCTCTCCCCAAATCCCAGCAACTCAGGAGGCTGAGGCAAGGCAGTCACTCCTCAACAACTTAGTGAGAACCTATCTAAAAATAAAAGGTAAGAAAGGCTGGGAATGTGGTTCAGTGGTAAAACACCCCTGGGTTCAATCCCCAGTACCAAAATAATTAAATAAACAAATAAGCCAGTGTTTAGAGTAAAGAAACACCCACTCATTTACTCTACGACTCCATCAAGGAGAGAACTTGACCAATAATTGCCCGGCCACAGCAGAAAGCCCCAGACAGGGGTAAAGTGAAAAGAACATTCCAAGTCATTCCCTTCTCTTCCACGTTCACCTTCAAGATTAAGCCTGGCTCATTAAAGCCTCCTGTCTGGCCTCTGTTTTAAGCTTCCCCTTTAATTTTGGCTCTTTGCCCCAGAACTAATAGACAGGCTGTTGGAATGGAAGGAAAAAAGCAAAATGAACCAGCTCTTGGTGAATACTTTCGAGTAGTGTAACAGATGGAGAAGTTCCATTGTTATTTATAATAAATATTCACTGTTAGTAATGGGCAAGCTTGAAATCACGCTAGCCTATTCTTTGAGGCAAGTTAAGCTACATGTGCACATATATTGTCCCTAAATCTCTTCGGAGATATCCTAATAGGTATTAACTAATGTCTATTTTGATGCTTCTCAACATAATGATTTGCTTATTTAATTTGTAGCAGCTGTAGATCACATTTCATGGCCCTCTAGAATGAGCCCAACATTGTGCTTTGTGCTTTAATCTTCACAACGACCCTGTGAGGGAGGAATTATTATCTGCTTTTTGTAAAAAGAAGACGCCAACACTTACAGAGGTTCAATAATTTGCTCATGATCACTCAGCTGGTAAGTGGCAGAGATGAAATTTTAACAAAAGCCATGTAGCTCCACAAAGTCACTGAATTGAAGCCCCATTAGGGGCGGAAGGTTTATTGTTATTTATGAAAAAACATGATAAACTATTCTCAGAAAATTTATTTTACAAGCCTATGCTTCCCCATTTGCTCTTAATCATTTTTAATATTTAAAAGGTCATTAAAAGTCCACAAATAGACAAATCATTGAGTTTAAAACTGAAACGATAACACAAGTACTTCCTCCTAGGTTTGCTGTAGAAGGCTTAGGTGTGCAGTCATTCCAAATAGCTCATACCTCTTGTAGGAATAGAGGGGAGATAAGAGGACAAACTCTGGGACCAGAATGTCTGATCTCAACTCCTAGACACATCGCAACTACATGGTCTTGGGAAGCTATACCTCAGTTTAACAGGAATAATAATAATAATTGGTGTTTACATACAGGATTGTCTTGATGATAAAATGAGGTACTATAACAGTATGGGCACTAAATAAAACTATGTTTTTGTTATTCTCACGATTATTACTTTCTAAGCACCAGCTTATCTCTTCCTACTAGATTTTAAAGTCTTAGAATTTATCATGAAGAAAAACAAAAGATTAAGTTTGAGGTGGGGGAAGAGAAACCTTTAAACTTTGAAGCTTCATAAGTACATCTATTTCATCATCTGTCCCCCATTCCCCACTGCTTGGCTTGCTGATAGATTCTGCACTGTGGATGCTATTGCCTAACTGATGCTGTTTTTGGAAGGCATTACACTTCATAAATTATTTGAAAAGGAACCATTTTGTTTTTATGCTGATATATGAGGTATTTTGCTTTTCAAAACACATCCAGCATATGTTTGTTTACTGAACAGAGGTCGGTGTGAGTGGAGAAGAGAAATCATGACCATTGTTAAGAGAGAATTCAAACCAATTTTGCAGCACAGGTCTACGTGTTATTTGAAACAACTATTTCAAATGTTGGTCAAATGAAAAGGTCAAGTGTACATCAATATAAGAGAACATAAAGGTTCTCATTATCCTTTCGTGCATTCTGACTGCTAGTGAGGCAAAAGTATATTTAAAGAACATCTCCCTATAATCAATTTCTTTACTTACAAATCTTACAAATGTCATTCTAAATGGACATTTTACAGCTGATTAATTTTGTCCCTTTTCCTCATATGCAAATATAAGACAAAAATGCACGCTTGTGGTAGATTTCCTCTCTGCTGATTAAAGTGCTGATTTTCTACATATCTACTATCAACAACTAGCAGAAAAATGATTTTTCAAGGTTTGCTCCAATGTTCCTCAAATATATTCATCTTTCCTTCAAAATATTTAAGTGAACAATTAAACATTTGAATATAGACGGTACAAAACACTGTCATTCCCTTTGTCAAAAAGTAAACACATTAAGTATGTTGCACACACAAATGTACTCAATTAACATTTTAATTAAGGGTAACAAACAGTAATTAAACAGATGACATTTTCATTAATTTTCTCAACTGTAAATAGCCTGATGCAAATTATTGCTAAATCTGATTCGAGTTAAATATTTCTCCTTGCAAAAGTAGTGACTCAAATTACCCATGATCAAAAATATTTTCCTTTTATTCAGTGTTAATAATCTTATTCTCTTCATGTAGTATGCAAGAAATAGTGCAGTTGTGTAATACCTATGTTTCAAGGTGCTTTTATATACTTGTACAAAAACATAGTACTAAAATATTTAAAGGCCTAATTCTACAATTAGAGACTCATGCTTGGTCATGAAATCCAAACAAGCAATTTGCCAAGATGAGCAACCCAATCCATGGCATCCAGTTTTTCATATTACCAGAGGTCAATAATTCCTGTCTGATTTTGCAAAACACCAAGAGCACTTAATTGTGTCAAGTGGCATTAACAATTTCTCAAAACAAAATTAGATAGAATTCATTTTATTTTTGAAATCAAATATTGGCCATTCAACACTTTGAAGCCAAAAGGTGTGAAAGAATGAAAAATGGTGCCTAATATATTACCAGTCACTGAGTTGTCAAAGCAAACAAACAAAAAAATAAAGACTACCAAAAGCCCTGTGCTGGGGTTATCAGATCTAGCAAAATAAACACACCCAAGAGATACCTGTGCTTAAAAAATTGTGGATTTTTTTCTCATATTGCAGGGAACATACTTATACTAAAATACTACTCATTGTTTATCAGAAATTGAAATTTAACTAATACTCTATATTTTATCTTCGACCTTGAGAACATTTTCGAGGTCTCTGGTGCAGGGTGAGCTATGGCAGAAAGGAGGAATGTGATGGCCCTCAGTGCTCTGGGCCTTTCCAGGGCCCCTGGAGGGTGCTAGGATGGGTCTGTAGCCAGCAGCAGGAGAGCATGTTCAGAGGACAAACACTCTATTTAGTAAGTCATATCTGGAGTTTAAAATGTTATTGATCTGTTGTTTAATCTGCTCTGATTTAATTGTTTTTTAATTGTAATAGATAGGTCTCAGAGGACAGCGAGTCTCTCAGTAATGTTTTACCTTTCAGAATGAAACAGAACAGGCATGCAGGCCCTTGGGAAACCTAACAAGCAACAAGAGGGTGGCATCACGTCACCCAGAGATGGTGCTGGAGAGATTTGTGGCTCTGTAGACAGAGCAGTCCTCAGAGACACAGCTTGAAAAGACAAGGTTCTCCATGGCAAAGGCAGCCTCAGATGAAAGAGTGGGAGTCTCAGGGTTCAGGGAGGTAAAGAACCAGGAGACAAGAGGGATAAGAGATGGGAGAGGGAGGACAAATTCCAACTGTTGGAATTGGAAGTGTTTCTTCCTAGCTGAGAGTTCTGAGGGATGTGATAAGCAGGACATATGTTCTTCTTGAAATCTATCTTTTAATCTGTGGAATTAAAGCTGAAATTCTCATTCAATTATCCAGATAGTTCACCAAAGAGAAGCCTCTGCTCCAGTGGAACAGATCTAGAGCTACTGGTCCCCTCCCTTTCAAAAGCATCATTCTGTCCACCTTTAGTTTTACTCAAAACTCCCATTAAAATTTGTATGTCACTCATTTTATAGGAACTCCCCATGCCATTCCACTTCTACAGTCCTACATCTCTTCAGAGGACTTTCCATGGACTAAAAAATGGTCCCTAGCTCCTGGATACTTCTTTGTTAACTAAAATGAGGTGTGTGGTTTTTTTCTGAGGGGGAGGTCTCTGCTTTAGACAAGTTCCCTCTGCCCCAATGCCCCCTCCCCCTTACAAGGGCGCTAACATCCTCCCATCTGCAAGGATTCAGATCACCTCTTTTGAGAAGTTCATATGTATTGACTAATGCAACACATTTTTACTGGTTTTTCCTTTTATCTGTAATACCTGGGTCCTCATATACTTATGTATCAAGACTTTAGCATTCAGTTTCATGTTATTTACTCTGAAAAAAAAAATCAGAGATTTACATATTATTGGTGCCCCAAATGTAGCTTTAATGAAAATTAGTGTAGAGGAACACAGAATATTCTATTGCTCAAAGGCATCATGCATCTATCATTGACCTTCATGGAACTCAATTACAACACCTCATTGAGGCCCATCCCCCTGCTATATGAAGTATGCTTTGTGGGCTAGCCTCATATGACACTTGTTGAAGATGCAAAGTCTTGGGACCTGTAACAGACCCACCAAATCAGTCTTCACTTTAACAAGATTCTCTAAGTGATCTGTATGCACAATAAAGTTTGCAAAACCAGACCTTTCCCCCAGGTATGAAATAATCTATAAGGAATATTTCTTCAATGGCTACAACACAAGAGTCAATTCAAGTATCCATAGTTCTGCACAATCAAACCTACCCATGAGAAAGAAACTTTCTCTATAAAGGGTTTAAGAGATCAATTCATCACTATAAATATATATGCACCCAATGTTGGAGCACTTAAATACATAAGGTGAATGTTAATGGACATGAAGGGAGATAGCAATACAATAGCAGAGGAGACCTCACTCAAGAATGGATAGATCAACCAGACAGGAAATTAATAAGGAAATAGTCAATGATGTGGAGAAAAGGAAACCCTAGTGCACTGCTAGTGGGAATGTAGATTGATAGAGTCATTATGGAAAACAGCATGGAGGTTTCTAAAGAAATTAAAAATAGAACTACCATATGACCCAGCATTTACCCAAAGGAAATGAAATCACCACCTAGTAAGGGTTAATGCACTCTCGTGTTCATCACAGCATTATGAATAACAGCTAAGATAGGGAAACATCCTAAGTGTACATTAACAGATAAATGGATAATGAAACTGTAGTACACATATACATTGAAATATTACTCAGCCCAAAAAAAACTGAGATTTTTCCATTTGCCACAACACAGAGATGAGCCTGGAGGACATCACACTAAGTGCACTATGCCAGACACAAAAAGACACATATTGCATGATCTCACTTATGTGAAACCTAAAAAATTCAAATATACAGATAGATAACAAAACAGAAATTATCAAGGGCACAGAAGGTGGACAGAGAGATGTAGGTCTAAGGACAAAAAGTAGCAGATATGTAGGATCAGCAAGTGTACAGACCTAAATACAGCAAGACAACTAGGGGTCAAAATTTGGTGCTGTGTATGGGATTCCTGCTAAATCAGTATATTTTATATACCTAGGGGCTCTCACCTAGGTAACCATGTGAAATGTTGGATATGTTAATTTGCTTCACTATAGTAAATATTCTTTTTACTATCTACACATATACCTTAACATCATGCTGCATATCTTAAACCATAAATGCATTTAAAAATAAATATATTAAAATTAATAAAATTCACTTTTCATTCCCTCAGTAGAATATAAAGATGACAGACATAGTATGGAAGGCTCAGATGAGAGAAAATGGATCATCTCCCAGAAAGCATTTGCTAAAGAACTGGTACTTAACACTGGTATGTATATCAACCATCTCCAGCAAGTCTCCCACTTGCAAGTAAGAAGTAAGGAGCAGTTCTCTCTCTTCCCTAAGGATCTTCTTCACCTCTTCCAAAGATCCACTTGTGTCATAAAAGAAAAAATACCCCAAAAGCTAATTGTTGGAGGTTGTGAAAAGTCACATCAAACTCAGGGGATCATCAAAGACATTTTGAACAATAAACACATCAGGTGATCTTCTGAGAGGTGTTCAGTCACATTGTAACGTCTGCCCTTCGTTACTGTTATCATGTAGCCCTTGAGTCCCTGAGTTTATGGCTCTCTATTGAGGTTTTAATAAAGATGCACAGAGACTTGCCAAAAGTTGAGCATATATATTTATAGAGAACCTCTGAGCAAAATCTCTTCAGTGTGATACGAGGCCTAGGAAGCACATAGGGAAAAAAGCTGCTTCCATTTAGCTTACAGATTGCAAATCTAAAGAAGGGATATTATGCACCTGGAGAGGTCTTTAGAAAGCCGAATGCTATACTTTTCTTCTCTTGGCAGTATTAAATATAGATTATATTTTATATTATGAAACTTTACAGGTTTCTCTTTTGCATTCCAAGTCTTTTAAATTCTGGAGATCCAAAAACATTTTTTTAATGTTAGATGTTCCTAGGGCACTTTAAAATTACCCTTACTATTTCTCACTTACTAATTGTTGAATTTTCAAGTTTATTTTTGATCTTGAAAACAGGGGAGCTGCTATCTCTCCTCTACTTCCTGTCACCTGGAAAAGTGAACAGAATGTAAAAACTACAGGGACAGGATAGACTGGCAGGAAATGCCGAGGGTGAAGAGAATTGATGTTCTGTCATTTAGGCCTAAGTTCCCATGAGGGTTTTACCACTTACTGAGTGGAAAATAAACTAATTGAAAAGTAATGCTCACCTTGTGGGGGCTGGTCGAAGGGTAACTAAGAAACAACACAGGGAAAGCCCTTGCACAGTGGAAAAATCCAAATATATAAAGTTGATGCTGGTGGCAGTGATGACAGGTGAAAGTAGAAACAGGGTAGAGAGGGTGAAGTCACAAAATGAGATAAAGCACTGGACAGAGTTTACCTTCAAATCCACAATATGATCAGGACAAAGGAAACACTCTACCAACCTAATTAATAACTCTATTCTGATTGGAAAGGCACTTGAACTGGATTGTAAATTCCATGTGGATCCCCATTCTCACTCCAGTTTATCTCCACATTCAAACTCCACAGTAGTCAATACCTGCTCCCAGGGAAAAGTCAGCCTAAAGTGTCCTTAGGTGGCTTTTCCTTTGCAAATCTGCTTTGAGCTTTTTTTTTTTTTTTAATAAATGAATGCAGGTATTATGAGCCAGAAATTATTTCTTTCAATTGGAAGCACATCAGATGACACTTGGAGAAAACAATTAAAAGATCCCCAAGGAAATTTACCCAAAAGAAAAATCATGAATAAAATTACTTTTCAGACATGTTTCACAGAACTAGAGATCAACTGCTGCGTGCTACTTATGTTCTTGACAGTTTGGGACCATTTGTCAGTCAAAATTAAATTATAGGCATTGTATTTGTAGAATAACAAATTAGTCAATCTTATTTGCATGGATCACAAAATTCTTCTTAAACTCTTGGGTTTCTTAAGGCAGTTAACACCCTTCCATTTTCTCAATGTGAACATCAGGCCACATTAATCACAAGACCATAACCCACTTACTTAAAGGGTATATTACATAAAAGGTCGTACAACCTGCTGTGAAATACTGTATCTTTAGCATTTGGATCACTTGGGACGTTGAGAGGAAGGATTCATTAATGAAGTGTGAGGCTAGTTTTATTTATAGTCCATGGGAAAGACATATTTCATGGCTATTAGAAGCACTTCCGCAGGCAAGAAGTTGCAGCTAATCCAAGGGCTATGCAAAGCTAGTGTGAGGCCAATCCTGATGTCCCTATAGTCAGAAATATTATAAAGAAGAGATAAATTCTCTTTTTTTTTGAAAATTGATAGCATAGAGACTGGGAGAATAGGGGATAATATTACACCCTGACCACAGCTGCAGCCTTGATATGAGGAACACCTGATGAGTCTGGCTATAGGCTGGCTTAAAGTTGAGTAGAAATTGAGATGGTTGGGTCAGGTATCTTTTCTTTTTTTTTGGGGGGGGGGTGAGTGGGGGGTATTATGGATTGAACTCAGGGCCTTGCACATGCTAGGTAAGCACTCTACCACTGAGCTACACCCCAGCATTTTTTTTTTTTTAGGTAGGATCTCACTATATTGCTATATTGTCCAGGCTGGCCTTGAACTTAAGATCCTCCTGCCTCAGCCTCCCTCCTGAGTTTCTAGGTTTACAAGTCTATGCATCTCAAGTTAGGTATCTTCCATTTTCTCTGGGACATAATAGATTTTTGAGAGAGAAAGAGGTGGGGAGTGGGGTGATTTGAAAGAGTCACTTTGCATGTGTTAGAGCAAGTTGGTTGGGAAACAGAGGACTCTTGGACAATTTGAAGTTGGTGACTATAAATTCAGAGAAGTATCAAACTTCTCAACCCAGTTCTGTTCATTTCTCCTGCAATACTGGACTCTTGAGGGGCCTAATTCATTTTGTGTCATTAATACTTAGCACAAAGTAGATGCTCATAAATGTTATTTGAACTCAATTAGAAATGGCAATTATCTAAATTATCTGAACATATATAAATATTAATACTATACTATTTTAAGTTTGCAAAACACAATTGATTTGACAGTTAAGTCCAACATATGCACAAAGGAAAACCTGAGGCCAGGACTGTGTATTTGAGGTGGGACAGTGGCAGAGGGGAGGACAGGTGAGGACAGATGCAACTTCAGGGGACCTGGGGAGCACGGGTGATGAAGACCACAAAGCTGCTCATCTCCTCTGTGGACAGCACCTTGAGGGCAGCAGAGATCAAGAAATAAGATAAAGGGAATCAGCAGCAGAAATAATGTCACTGTTTCTGTAAGGAAACTGTGCTTGGTAGCCTGGAATTTGGGGAAATGCTTTACAGGAACCCAGTTGCCTGCTGATCCCACTTTCCAGTTTTGCAAAAAGCACTGGAACTGAGGCAGAAAAACAATAGAGCATGCCTCCCTCTCCTTCTCAGGACCCAGCTCCCACCCCAACCCACAGCTCTCTCTAGCCCTTCTTGCTGCTTCCATCTCAGCACCTGGTGCTCCAGCTATTCCAATTACTTCCTGCCTTAAAGCACTATGTGGGGGATGGTCTTTCTCCCCCCATCCCATCCCTTACAAACTCCCCCTCCTCCTCCTCAGATTATCTCCTCATTTACAAAGTCTGGTCTGCCCCTTTCCTGAAGTCTTACACCCCCCCCCCCCCCGCCTTACTGTGTCCTTCAGTGAACCATTAGGCATGGAAGAAGCCACACTTAGTTCAACCTTTTGAAAAGTGATTGGCGCATCATAGATACTCACTACTTGTCTGTTGAATTGAATGTTACTGTTCCTCTACCTTGCAGACAAATACTATTTCTTAGGTATGAATTCATTTTGACATTTGCTTTTTCCAACTCATGGACTATTTTTTTTTTTTTTTTTTTTTTTTTTACTGATTTCAGAACTACATCCTATGGAGTTTGAGTAAAATTTCTGAAAGAGAGATGATTTAAATGAATGTGGATTGCTTTGTTCTATCAGTTTTTTGACTGAAACAGTCTAGAAACATTAGGATTGATATTGATTTAAAGAGGTATAAAATATTGCAATAGACATGGGAGTTACAGAAATAAGACTGTGTTCCTCCAAATATGGGAATATTAGAATTAGAGGCACCCCTCAAAGCCTGAAGAAGGTGGCTTTGGAATAAATAAAAGGGAGTGCCACTTTACACAGCAGGAGGCAAACACGAAACTCTTTATTCTGAGAATTGATACAGACTTGAAAATATAAGTAGGTTCCCAGAAGGACTTAACTATAATCTAGGATGATAGTTCCAACATGTCATTGAGTAGAAATTAGAGCTATTTACCTTGTCAGCAGGGCGCATCCACCCCACACTTACCCACAAAGTGCCACTTACTTCTTTGTCATGGTTGTAGCACTGAGCAGGAGATATCCAGTTTGGTCTGATCTAACTCAGCATGGCATTTCTGGAGCTTGTATAACCTGTAAAATCAGTTTTGTCGTTTGGGGAAATTTATTTTCTTGAAACAGGATGCAGTTCTTTTATCCTACCTGTCATTGATCATTTAAAATAAAATATCTTCCAAAGTACTTACTTCACTGAAAAAGTACATAAGGGAGGTCAAAGGGGAAGATACTCCAGTCATGAACTTAATGAATGTCCTTCTCAATCACCAATGTTTGGGAAGGAAAAAGCAGAGTTATCAATTGAACTGAAGTAGATTTATTATATGATGAGCCAACATTGAATCACAGAAAAGCATTAAGAAGTTATATGGAACCAAAAGTCAAGTTTGGCTCACAAAAGTTTTATTCACAAGTCTTGTCACAGAGAGAGCTCAAAATTCCACTCAGTAAATGTAATGTTTATGTGCATACCAAACAATCTGGAATCCCATTCCTTATCTAAGGAAGTCAAGAAAGACAATGAAACCAGGTACAGTGGTGCATGCCTGTAATCCCAGCAGCTCAGGAGGCTGAGGCAGAGGATTGTGAGTTCAAAACCAGCCTGAGCAACTTAGTGAGGCCCTAAGAAACTCAGTGAGACCCTGTCTCTAAATAAAATATAAAAAAGGACTGGGGATATGGCTCAGCAGCTAGGTGCCCCTGCGTTCAATCCCCATTACAAAAGAAAAAAGAAAGACAATGAAATTATTCTTACCCTCCTTATGTTCATTTTGATTTAATGTCTATAGGGATCTGTGCCCTTTGAAGACTATTGAGGCGTCTCCTAGCTTGATAACATAGGACACAATGAAAGCTGACCTACTGTCTGGTACAGAACAGGAGGATGGTAAAAAACTGGGGACTGAGACACTCCAGACAACTGGCTAATGTTTAATCCTGGTATCCATCATTTAAGATGGGATTAATTACTTATGTTTATAGTATTTTTCATGCCATATAAGGAATTTCTGAGAAAAAAAAAGAACTGTTTGATATGATCCTTTACCTCTCATTGACAAAATCATGGATTGGCACACTCTAGGAATTCTCTGAAATATTTGTTTATATATAATGATTATCACATCCAAAGATGAACCATGTTTCTTCCAGCATACAGAATTTATCAAAATCCTTCTTTAGCCCAACCATAGAGAAGCCATAAAGGAAAGGAAGAATAACATGAATTTGAAGGACTAATATAAAGACTGAAAAATCCCTGGGGAGAAAGAGATTGGTAGTAACCAAACGTAGAAGAAAATTGGAAGTCAGTATAAAGCAGGAAGGGCAATATGTGAGTGTACAGGCTGGGGATGTGCAAGAGTTGTGTTCTTTTCACTCCATAGAAATCTACCTGTCCTCTTACCACTGGGACAGAATAAGCAGCACCAGACCACGCTGTAACAGTCACACGGTAACTCTGGAGCAGAGAAACATGACCTGCATTGGAGAAGATTAGCCTGTCCCTGAGTGGTCCCTGCAGCTCCTCATCCCCATCCACAGCCCAAGTTTGAGACTTAACAGCCAAGTAGAAAAGACAAAAATGAACAGGCTCAGAAGAGAGGCTTTGAGAGTCGCCCCCCCATCCCACTGCCCAGGGGCAGAGATTCTTAGTAAAGAAGCATCAAATGCAAAGTGTTATTGTAGGTTTTGGTGCAGTGAACTCTATCAAGGGGCACCCCAACACCCTCCTCTCCTTCCAGCCTCAAGGATGACAAGGGCTAGGATCTAGTTTTGGCTCTTCCCTTTCACGACTGCTAGCAAAAGCATCAGAGGTGAGGTATGTAGGACACCAGACAGAAGTGAGCTGACAGTTGTAATGAAAGACAATTCACTGAATAACCTATACTCAATAAAACAGAGCTAAGGGACACCAGCCCAAATGTCCCTTAATAAATGATTAGATGGACAAAATGTGGACTACAACACAATGGAGTTTTACTCAGCCAGAAGAAGAATGAAATTATGATCGGTGCTGGTAAGTGCATGGAAATGAAGAACATCATGCTAAGTGAAATAAGCCAAGCTCAGAAAATCAAGGGTTGAATTTTTTCACTCATGTGTGGAAGCTAGAGAAAAATAAGGAGAAAAAAGGTGGAGTGATCCCATGAAAAAAAGAAGGAAGATCAGTGGAGTAGACGAAAGGGATAGAGGAGGAAGGAGGAGAAACAAGAAAAGAGAAAAACTGTGAATGAAATTGACAAAATTAGGGTATGTATATATATGAATATGCAACAGTGAATTCCGTGCGTGTGTGTGTCTGTGTGTGTGTATGTATGTATATATATATATATATATATATATATATATATATATATATACACATATATACACACACACACACATACACACACAGAGAGAAAAAATAAATAAATAGAAGAAGGAAGTCCAGAAAAGAAGTTGAAGGGGAACAGATAGAGAAGGGGCAATAAAGAGGAAGTACTGGGGACTGAAATGGAGCAAATTATATTCCATGCATTCAAGATTTTGCCAAAATTCATCCCAATATTATATATAACTATAATGCAGTGATAAAAACACTTTTGAATAGTAAAAAGGGGAGGAAAAGGTAAATACTAAAGAATGATATTGGCCAAATTATGTTTTTATACATTGTGTGTGTACAAATAGATAAAAACAAATCCCACCATTATATACAACTACAATGCACCAATTATGATTAAAAGTAAAAACAATCAGAATAAATATCATCAAGGAGAGGGTATTATAACATAAAGCAGGAGGAAAGAATTCTCAAAAAGATCTAAGTAGATATACCAGATATGAAAAACAAATCCACAAAATTGGAACAAATCCACAGATAGAATAAATAACAGAGTGGATATGGTCAAAGAACAATGGCGTGAACTAAAGAGCAAATCCAGCAATTCTCCCACAAGGTCATAAGGTGCTGGGAAAGGAAAAGGATATGAAGATAATATTTATGATATGTGGACTCTGCATGTGTCCACATATTTTTAAAAGGGTCTTAGAGAAACGAAAAATGGAAGGAAATAGTAGAAGAAATAATGACTGAAAATTTCCAAAGATCAAAGAAAAGTGAAAGGTCATAGATAAGGTCCTAAAGGAGGAGGGGACAAAGGAACAACAAAATGGAGGAAGTAAGGAAAGAAGAGCAAAGAATATAAAAATAGGAGAGAAAGCAAAGAAAGAAAGAGAAGGAAGAAAGAAAGGGGAAAGAAGGGAAAGGCCTTGGAAAAAAGAGGCCAAACAGAAAATACTAAGGACAAATATTCTAGAATGGAGCCTCTTCACCTTTTGGTGCCAGGAACCATGTGGCAGTGGCTCCAGTAAATTCTATGGACTCATTCTAAAATACCGTTTTAAATGCATAAAACACAATCCATTAGAAAAAGAAAACCATTTATGTGAAAATATAGTTACCAAAATATATGAAAACAAATATAGTAATATATGCCCTTCTCCTTTATCAATGAATTACACCAAATCTAATGGAAGGTCTAATAACTCCTGTCATTTTGAGGAGCCATGGCCAACCCACAATAAGCACATAGCATGAGTGAGAAAACTGATGCAGCTGCTGATGTTGAAATGTGCAGCCTAACTGAGCATCTGTGACACATCCAACTTAGAGCTAAGGGATAAAAGTAGAGAACAGAGCAAGATTTATAATATAATACTACTAATGTTAAAGACACCTTCACATGCCAGAAAAATAGCCCCATACTTAACAAGGGTTTGCACATATTTAAAACAATACATCAAAGACATCAGAGTGAATGCTAAGGGAGAGACGGGAATTTAGAACAGTGATCAGGCAAGATGAAAGAGAAATAAAATAAAACCAGGAGAGGGTTTTGCACCAATCAATGATGGCAGTGTTCTCTGAACTAAGAATGATTAACTGAACTCTTAGTACCTGAGATCTAATTAAAAGAAACAAACAACACCACTACAGACGATTGGAAGCTGAATGTAAGAAGTTATTGGCATGTGTTAGAATAGATAGAAAAAAAAAGAATGATAAGATAGCAACTAAAGAATTTTCACAAATAAACACAAACTTGGTCACGTCTAATAGCCCCCAGATTGCTATTCACTCCATCTCAGCAGAGTCCACCATTGAGACCATGTCAGTGATAAGAGCCTGACAGCCTAGACAGAGCATGGGATAGCACCCAGAAATGTCCTGCTCTGAAAGGCTCTTCAGGAATGTTTTTCCTGGTTTAGACAAAGGACACTCTCACTGCTCACTCTCTTGTCAGTGAAAACCAGCACAAACTCAGTAATCCAATGGTCATCCAGACATTTAGATAGAGTCATGGCATCCCATCTGTCTTAGTTTGTTTCTGCTGTTATAACAAAAAATACCTTAGGTGTAATAATTTACGAACAACAAATTTATTTCCCAGAGTTCTGAAGCTCTGACTTTCAAGATCAAAATACCAATAGATTCATGATCTGTTAAGGACTCAGGCTCTGCTTCAAAGATGATGCCTTGATGCTGTGGCCTCACATAGTGGGAAAGGAGCAAGGGAGCTTGCTTAACCCATCTTTTTTGGGAGATACCTGGAATTGAACACAGGGTCACTCAACCACTGAGCCACATCCCCAGCCCTTTTTTGTGTTTTATTTAGAAACAGGAGATCCTCCTGCCTCAGCTTCTGGAGCTGCTAGGATTATAAGCATGAGCCACTACACCGGGCTTGACTTTCTTTTATAAGGGCACTACTCCCATTCATGAGCATGAAGCACTCATGACTTAATCATTTCCCAAGGGCCCCATTTATTAATATCATAATGTTGGGTATTAGACTCCAACATGTGGATTAGGGTGTGTGTGTGGTAGGGGGTGACTGCAAAATTCACCATAACCTCATCTGTACCAAAAAAAATGGCTGAATATACTCTCCTGGTCTTTACACCACCTCCTAGCTATAGGTAGCAGCAATAAACAACTCATTGTTCCCTCTTCTGTCACTCTGTGTCTGTTGTCTGAAGGACCCTAGCCAAAAATCTAGAGCAGCAGTATAAAAACTCTCCCAACAAGTTCTCCTGGTCCCCAAATATGCCATAAAACCTATTCCCCAGGAGAAAGGTCTGTATGGTGAAAGCTTTGCTTTCATCTATCCTGGATATTCTTCAAGTCATTTTTTGTGAACTAATAATAACAGATTTGATGTATATACAGGTCCTCTTGGCAAAAATAACTTACCTAAGTAAAGCCGTTTAGTCACTGTTTGATAATAAGATGCAAGCAAAAGTGTTTGTGAGCACAGCAAATTAACAGACAGGAAATACTGAGTGTATGCTGAGCTTAGCCACCAGCATCTATTTTTAAAGATGACCTAATTAATTGTTACAGAGAGGACGGGGAAAAAGAAACACCCGCAAAGGTTTTAGACAAACCCACTACTAACTTTAAACATAGGACACCATTGAAGCCATTCTGCAGAGGCTTAAGGCATGATCTGAGGACAGTTGTCAGATGTGTCAGAGTGAATGCATGAGGACGAAAACCCACTTAAATCTGTGGGAGAAGAAGAAGAAAGGATTTGAAAAGTGACCTTAGAAGATTTCTTAGTAATTTGTAAATCCTTAGCATACTTCTCATTTGGTAAATCAGCTTCGTATCCATTTTGTCACAGGCATTTTTTACCCCACTGTACTTGTGTACAGAGCTATGGAGCACTGTGCTGTTTTTCGTGAGGGTTGATGTTATTTAAATGGCAACTAGACCAAAGATAAAGAAGATTTGTCTTCTTATTAAGTTAGGCTATTCTAAAATATAAGCAAAATAATCCAAATGCTAGATTTCCCCCTAAAGATCTGATATAAAGTGCAAATAAAGCCTGCTCAAAAGCCAACTACTTTATTATTTTCTCGAATAAAAGATGATTCTGAAAATTGACTGTACTTCCACAGTTTGGAAAGCAAAACTAACAAATAAGTACTCTAATGGAAAGTAAAAGAATGTATCTAATAGAGAGGTTTATAAAAAGCATTGCCTAAACATGAGAAAACTAGAAAATGGTATTTTGAAGATTATTAACATGCATCTCTTCCAAGAAAACACTAATCTAATAAGATACAGCAAAAGAGAGGTAGCATATATACACCTCCTTAGACAAAACCCCAGCCCACAGTCTACATTCTCAGGCACTGAGAGCTTCCATTGCAGGAAGATAGATGGGTGATTGGTGAGTTTTTCCAAATTCAACTATACTAGACCTGGAAACCTGCCAAGGGGACTTCCAGTCTTGGAGGATATAATAAACTGACTCCTGTCATGTCCCTTTACCCACATTTACTGAAACAAATGCTACTTTAAAAAAAAAAAGCAATTAAAAATTCACTAAAAAAAAATGGGAAACAAAGAAAAATCCACAACCTAAATTCATTACTTCAGAAAATAGGGAAGAGAGAACATTCCAGAGTGTAGCAGAGTTGCGCTGTGTAAGGAGGTTTGGTCATCTGAAACACACACACACACTCCCACAGGGCCCTCACAAGTCACATTGGGGAACTGCAAAATCCCAAGCCTTCACATCAAAATAAATCAGGCGAAAGGCAAATTTAGTGGCCTAGCCCTTTCCCCCTCCTCTGGGAGCTGTAGAAGGCTGGCAGGAGTGAAATAGTAGTTTTCTAGCCACCAGAGAAGCCTCTGGGCTACAGAATGAATTGAGGGAGGATGAGCAGCACTGAGGACCCCTCAGGGGATGCGGGCCATGCCCCACAGGTGGACACCTAGCATCACCTCACTCAGAGGTGAGTCCAAACTCACAACTGCGCCCACCTCAGCTGAGCCCTCCAGCTCCAGGTCATTTTCTCAGGAAGTAGGAAAGAGGATCAAACACAGAGAAACAGCCAGAGCTATCTTTTCTCGGTAAAAATAAGCAGGTCTCAGGTTTGAAGGGAAAGAAAGTTAAGACCAGGGGTTACTTCTAGAGGGGTTACTCCTGGATGTTAGGATTAAAGGTCATTGTTTTACTTTATCCCTATACTTTTCTGATTTGCTTAATTATCATAAACTTGAAATTTTGTTTTTACAAAACAAAAATATATATATATTTATTGGAAGAAATGTGATCACACAGATTTTTAAGAACCATGATCCAGAGTAAGGAGATAATGAACCAAATAAATGTTCCCATCCTCATCAAATAAATCCAATCTGCTTGACACTTGGACCTTGGAAAGGAGGAGGAAAAAGAAGAGGAAGAGGAGGAGGGGGAGAAGGAGGGAAAGAGGAAGAGAAAAGGAAAATATTGAAACTGAGTTAAAAAAAATAAGAAGTGCAAAGAAGGAGACCCACTTGTGAGACCTGGAGGTCTAGGAACACTGGAATAGTAGAGAAATGGACTCTGTCTTCTGGTCCTAGCTTCCCCCTATGCCTAACTCACACTCCAGCTCTTCCATTACCCAATTACCACCAAACTCTGACACCCAGTCTCAGCCAACTGCAGACACAGAGGCAACTAAAGAGGACTTAAGTGAAAATACGTTACTATAATGCATGTGTTTCTAAATGCATGTGTGTGTTTTGTGTGTGTATGCAGTAGTAGTAGTAGTAGTAGTAGTAGTAGTAGTAGCAGTAGCAGTAGTGGAGCTACCTAAGTAGAACACACAGATTTATCCCAAACATGAACAGCTATATACAGTGGTACACACCTGTAATCCCAGTGGCTCAGGAGGCTGAGACAGGAGGATTGCCAGTTGGAGGCCAGCCTTAGCAACTTAGCAAGACCCTCAGCCACTTAGTGAGACCCTGTCTCAAATTTTAAAAAAATAATAAAAAGGGCTGGGGATGTAGCTCAGTGGTAAAGCACCCCTAGGTTAGATCCCCAGTACCAAACAACCAACCATGAACAGCAGCTATATGAAATAAAATACACATTTCTCTACTTGACTAAATTTTTTCTATCAAAAAAATCTATAAATAATCTCTAAGTCATGAATCAACAAAACAACTACAACAAATAGGATTTAAAGGGCACACCAGCAGAAGATGCACTATTCTATTCACCTATTTCAGTGGATCTAAAGATCACTAGTGATACAATGCACCATTATCTTTTGGATGGTTAATTTATTTTTTATTTATAATTAAAACATAATAATTATACATATCCAAGGTGTGCAAGAAGATATTTCAACATGTGTATACAATGTGCAATGATCAAATCAGTATAATTAGCATATCTATCATCTCAAACACCTATCATTCTTTGTGTTGGAAATATTCAAAATCTTCACTTCTAGTTATTTTGAAATATACAATAAATTACTGTTCTGCTATGCTATTGAACTCTAGACCTTAATCTCCCTGGCAAACATTATGCAATGTCCCATTTTCTGTGCTACCATGAAAGGAAAAGTAATGTAAGCTAAGTAAACTCTAGCTCAGTTATCTCCTTACCTCTACAATTGTAAGACACAGTCTGATCACAGGAATGTCAGAGTAGATGGAATACAACTGAGGTTCAGTATCCCTTATCTGAAATGCTTGGAACCAGAAGTGTTTTGGATTTCAGAACTTTTTGGATTTTGGAAAGCATGCATAAGCAAAATGAGATCTTGAGGATGGAACCCAAGTCTAATGTGAAACTCATTTATGTTTCACATACACCTTATCCACATAGCCTGAAGGTAATTTTATAAAATGGTTAGTGGATCTGTGTTGTGACTTGTCTGTCACATGAGGCCAAGTGTGGAATTTTCAACTTGTGGCATCATGTTGATGTTCAAAAGGTTTAGGATTTTTGGAGCATTTTGATTTCAGATTTTCAGATCAGGGATACTCAAGCTGAATTACTCATCACTCTCACACCATTATTAGATGGATTGTCCTTGGAAGGTCCCTCCATTCTCCTGGATATATAGTACTAGACTGCATATGATTTGTAAAATTCCTGTATGTTCTAAAAATTCTGTGGGTCCAGGTCTCCGGTTTTCCTCCACAACTAAGATATTCTGGAGCCTGAGGCAGTAGCTGCAGGTAGGTTCTGTTCTTTGGGGGGTCTTCAGGAATGCTGAGCCTTTTCTGCACCCCTACTTCAGCCCCAAGGAGAAGGTACCAGTGACCAGGCAGCCCTCCTCCTCCAGCGGTTACCCCTTTCTCTCCAACTTTGTCTTCCAGGGATTTTCCACACTTGTTTTCTCCTTTATTCCCATTTTTTTTTTCTTTTTGTCCCTTTTATCCTAGACCAGAAGAGAATGATGTGGAAAGGAAGACCTGAGGTCTTTTTCTTCCACCTAATCAAGCCTCTGGGATGGCTTTCCAGCAGTTGGGGGATGGTTGCCTAGGTAACCAAGGATAAACTGCAGGTAACTCCTATTCTCTCCTTTTGCTAGACTAACCATTCTTCTAGTTCCCCCTTCCTGTCTCACCAGAGAGTTAATAGTTGAAGGATTTATTTAACTAGACTCTGGATTTTATAACCCCTGCTGGCTTCTAACAGCAAATTCCAAACTGCCTCTTACTGGAGGCTTGTCTTAAATGAACCAGAACTACTTTTTCTCATCTAAATATTTTAAACCTAATTGGAACACGGCAAAGCAAAGCAAGTTTGAAAAGCAGTTAGAGTAGCTTCCTCGTGCCTTGATTTATCAATGTCAGATGCGAGTATATTGAAACATAGTTCTTATTTTGTAGCATCAAGATCAGCTGAAAATAGGAATGCCTTTGGAAGGGAAAAGGCTTTTGTAACCAAAATATCTAAATCCACTGGCTCATCACTGTTGACAAGAGTAGATTATTTTCTTTTGTTATGTGATGATGTTATGTGGACCCAAAGTGATAGATTAAGGATCTGAGGTACAGTGAGGTGAACAAGTGCTTCAAAATATATCCTAACAAAGAAAGCATCTGCATGATGCTAGGCGGGAATGAGTTACAGCTCCAAATTCATTCTCTACCTTATTCTCCGTCCTCTGTGTGCCCAAAGGGCTGACTTCTGTGAACCCCATCAGCCTGACCTTTCCTCTGGCTTCCTGTTGAACCTAGTCAATGCAAAGGACTTGCCAGGGAGAAGAAGGTAGAAGGACAGAACACTTCTGATACTTAAAGCACTCCCTCTCTCCCACTGGTTGGCAGCTGATGGGCACAGCTTCTGCCAGGCAGAGCTCTCCGACACTTGCAAGTCCCCATAGGTTGTGGCAACCTCTTCAAGCCTAGTTAAAAGTTGTGGTAGCTTCTCTCTTGTGGCTTACCCTTGGGAGCTTCACCATCCCTTGTTGAAGTCCCTCAACCCTTAGCCCTTTATAAATAAAACACTTCAATAACAACATTCTTCATTATTATTTTCCCAGGAGTGACAAGGATACTGTGGTCACTTTCTCAAGTGGGTCTTTTCTTTTAAAATACAGCCTAAAATATTTAGAGGTAAAATGATAATAGATGAAATATGTTTGGCCATGAGCTGATAATTATCCAAGCTAAGAGACCTGTTAATGGATACAGGGCAATCTTTATAATTTTCTGCTTTTGTACATGTTGAAAATCTTCCATTAAAAAGGTCTTATTTTTTAATTTTTATTTTTTTATGGAAAAACATTCCTTTTGGAGATGTTATCTGTTTCCCCTGGGAACCAGAATTGAAACAGGAATAGAGAAAAAAAATGAGTAGAGAACACCAACAAAATGAACATGGCCCACTCCATAATTTTGCCTGGAACTACCTCAAGAGGCAAGGGCTTCAGGGGTGCACTCAGATAAGAGGAATAGCTTCTAGTGTTCCATAGCACAGTAAGGTAACTATGGTTGAAAACACTTAATTGTATATTTTTAAAATAGCTAGTAGAGAGGATTTTGAATGTTTCCAGCACAAACATATGATAAATGTTTTAGGTGATAGGCATACCAATTTCCCTGCTCTGATGATTATACATTGTATACATGTATTGAAATAACACACTCTTATCTCGTAAAAATGTACCTTTTTTATATTATAGTTGTCAATGGACCTTTATTTTATTTATTTATGTGCAGTGCTGAGAATCAAACCCAGTGATTCACACATGCTAGGCAAGTACCCCACCACTGAGCCACAACCACAACCCCTGTGTACCATTATTATGTATCAATTTAAAATATGTTTTTTAAAAGACAAAGGTGGCAAATAATGAATTTGTGGTCCTTTCTAAATTGGGACTAGAGAGTAAAACCTAATTCACCTTAATTAGAAGAACAATTTAATTTGTTTCAGGCAATATGTACATTACAAATGATATCTTAATTTTTGAACAATTTATTCACCTTCTAGCTCAGACTGGCCTTTGTGCACTCTCTAATCTTATCTTACAGTACACCTTTTTGCAAACCTCTTTTTTATCCTTTTCTAAATCTTTATAAAAACTTCCTCTCTGACTTTCCTTCATCCTATTGTGGGATATCTAGCCTTCCCTCTCCATATCAAAATTCACTCAATCTGAAACTCAGCTTATTTACCTCGCAAATTGTTTCTTTGCCATATTGACCCCAAATGGCTCTCCTTAGGAATTGGTATCTCAGCTCCACCAATCCCTGAGTGACTTTGGGATGTTACTTAACCTCTCAGAGCCTTGATTTTATCATCTGTAAAATAAGGTTTAATAAAACTGTATGCATTTTTTTTAGATTTATATGAATACCAAGTGAGTTTATCTGAGATTGGCTGACACTAAGCATTCGATAAATGCTAGCTACGACTATTTCTGTTTATGCAAAAAACATGAGCTGAGCTTCTACTACATGTCTAGATTGTTCTAAGTTCTGGGGATACAAAGTAACAAAGCCCTTGACCTCATTCAGGTTTCTTTCCAACAGGAGAGGCAGATAGTAAGCACACAAATAGACATGTACACATAGACACATACATACACACATACAGATGGATGGGTTTCAAATACTGCGAAGTGTTATGAAGAACCTAAAACAAAGTAAAAACAGTGAAATATATTATTTTTGATAAAATGGCCTGGGATGGCTTAAGTAGGTAATATTTTGATGACAACATACATATTGAAATTAGTTTTTAAACCAATTATAGTGCCTATGAAAAACTCTTCGATATTAAAACTTTCAAATATTTGGGAATTATATGTTTTCCCCAAAAAAAGTAGCCCATGATAATGTAGAATCCTAACCAGGACTGGTGGACTTGGCCATGGATAAGGTCACATTTTAAGCCTTCAGTGTCCATGCTGAAGCTGTATTACACTGCCTGTCTAAATGTTCTGCCTTCCCCATATTGTCTAGTTCACACTGACCTAATTTTACAAACACTGCTTTGTCATCACAGCTCTTCACACTGTTGACAGGTTCTTCTACCATTTCACAGACTTGGCCTTTTGATTTCTTCTTCACCCTTAATTGTTTCCTCAGACATCGCCTGCCATCTGAATTACACCTCTAAACTGCTGTGTGCTCCTGCTCACCTGCTTTCCTTTTATATCAGAATCACCACTGAAGAATTCTTTCCTCCTCCTTCAGCTCTCATCTTCACTCCCGTTTATAGCCAAGGTGAGGGGAGACTCCAAAGGGAGCTGTCACCCCTGGGAGAGGTGAGCTTGGAGGGAGGGGGTGAGAAGCTGTATGGGTGGAGGGGAGGAATGAGAAATTAGGCATGGGACAGAGGGAACATGATCCGACAGCCTTGCCATCAGTCTTCTGACCATTTCACAATCTGAGAATTAATAAAATAAGGATTTACCTTAGAAAGTGTCAGGAGATTCAGAAAGAAAGATAAATTCTGTGCTTATTTCCACCATGGGGGAAAAAATTCTAGTAATGAAAATTATTACCCAATGAGCCCTTGGGAAGTGAATTAATGGAATGTATTGAGAACACACACACACACACACACACACACACACAATTTCTAGCAATATAAAATCATGGGATCATTTAATCCTGAGCCCCTGGACTTCTCCCCACATAAAGCAATAAACAATCAACTATCTTGGCCAGCTGAACATTCTGCTTGATCTTCTGCTCCCTCACTCTGAGGATTTTTTTTTTATCCTTCTTTTTTATACTCAGGGCCCAAAGTCACTCAAGATTAGAAAACTTAAAAGGCTTAGAAATAAAATCCTTAAGATCAACTTCTAAGAAACTCACTTAAGACCACATGAATTGAGAGCCCTTCTTGTCTAGGATCTCAACCAACTCAGATTCATGAGATTTCTTTCTGAAGTTGTGATATAACTGGTCAGGTCCTCATCTTGTTCCATGTCCCCAGTGAGAGCTGGGATGGAGACATCATCCAAAGACTGGCCCATGCATAGAGTGGTCCAGTTTCCAAGGACAAATAGAACTGCACAGGCGGCCCCTTGCTTTATGGTAACACCAAAGCTTTCAAATGTGAAAAGAGGAATTAACAGGAAGAAAACACCTTTCTTCTCAAAATAATAAAAATCCCATTTCATTATCTCACAAGTTAAAATATCAGAGAGAAGAAATACCTGAAAATTCTAGCCTCTCACTCTCACATCCTTTCACAGAGATACCTATCATAAAAACATCCTTCAATGTCCTAGTTTTAAATATTTTTAAAGGAATTTTTAAATTTTTATTCTTAAATAACATGTTTAAATTATCATTGGTTCACCTTCTTGTGGCCTCTGGTATGACTTATCTTAATCTTCTAGACAATTCTTTATTCTGATCAAAGGAAAGGGTTTTTATTCTCCTTTTGTATCTGGATTTAAAATTATGAGCTGCAAGCATGAGTTAAACAAAATTGAAAGTTTCTCTACTAAAGGAGGGAAATCACTAACTCTAAAACATCCTTTTAAAATCTGGGGACTGGCATTATATAACTCAAAATAGTCAGCAGAGAGAATTCTAAATGTAAAAAAGTGGCAAAAGTTTAAGATGAGTTGATCAATACCCAATGTATACATGAATCAAAATATCCCTGTATCTCATAAATCTGTACAAATATTGTATCCATCCAGATAGATAGATCAATTAATAGATCTGGGGAATGAAGGTCTACAAAGAGTAGTGTCTCCAGTGGCATGCCAAAGGCAGACAGGGGAGGACCATCTGACAGGAACACAGGCAAAACAGTGCGCTATCTGTAGAGAATTCAAAAATATCATTAGTGTTCTATATGAATAATAATAATGTTTTAAAAATAAAACCTTCTAAATATGAGACTACCTATTCTTATCACCATGTGTCAATGATTCTAAATCATGTGAGAAAATACTGCCTGATCCCCCCCCCCAATTTTGTTGTTGTTGTTGTTGTTGTGTAAGTTCTAATAATTGCTGGGTTACGGTAGATGTTAATAATGTACATGCAAACTTTAACACATTCTTATTGTGCATTCTTTAATATACACTGTTGTTTACAAGTAAATTAATTCAGACAGCTCCCAGGGACACAGTGGACTCCAGGGACATCCCATCACAGACACAGAGTTGTTCTATAAGTAAAGGGTGTGAACATTCAGGAGTCATTCCAGTCTACTTTGGAAACTCTTATGGGACTCCATATCCTCACATTTAGAGAGCAAATTCAATGCAATAGATTCAACTGAAGCCTGGTCAGCATATTTGGATTTGCCTGTATTTGCTAGTGTGTTTTTATTAAGAGATACTGTTTTTCTTCCGTGTTAAAATTTTTCAGTTACCATATAATACAAACTTGCAGCTAAAGACATAAAACATTATAATCCATGTCATATTTGACTTTTTTGTTCTAGAAATTCTAAGGCTATTCTATACTACTATTATATGGAATACTTTAAAGTATATGATATTCTGATGGATTTGTGGGAAGGAATTTAAACATGAGCCTAAAATTGCAATTTAATTTTGTTTTAATCAAAATAAATATATAAAACAGTAGACTCGAACAATGATAGGATATTAATTGTAAGAAAGAAACTAATTTGAGTTAATTCATCATTTCATTATGACCACTGAAATTTTTATTTGTGTAAAAAAAAATGTAAATAAGGAAATGGAGTGCAGAATGCAAGATGTAATATTTCTATGTAAGTACAAATTTTAATTTACACATAAATTATCTTACTGAATCTCAATATTTTTAAATTGATATACATCTGTTATTTTTATATACATCTGTATAATTTTACTTAACTGACATTAAACTGTAATGTTATTCATTGCTGTCACTGGCCAATAAATAGTTTCTCCTTTTTAAAAAAATTTACGTTAGTATAATTTAAAAATATTAATCCAGTCCTATGGATAATGTGAACATAATGATTTAATTGAAAATTTATTAAACCCATATATTATATTAACTAAAAACATGAAAGTATAGGGGAAAACATAATAAGAGACGAAAGTCTTACATATCTTACATAGTGGGAGTATAAGGGACTGTAATTTTGTTGCTACTGTTATTGACATTTAGCGATCTGTAATTTAAAACTTTAGTGAAGTTAAGATATTCTTCAAATCTTACAAATTATCAGAGAATATAAAAATATTTAAAGTTATAGATTTTTAAAAAGTAATAATCCATTACTTTTTTATTTTTTTTTTGTATGTAATACATTTTCTTTTTTGCATTTTACTGGTATAATTAAGAATGACGCCCAATACAATTTTTTCCACAGTCTGCCTTTCTTTTATGGCCACTATTACCAGGCATTTTATTTCATATGAAATCATTTTGAAGATAACTGTCACCTAAAGGATAGGAGGGTTAAAAATGATCATGTTCTTTGAGTGCAAATGTTTTACACATCACTTGCCTTCTGGAGTTTTCTCAGGTTCCTTCTGATTTTAACCTCTTGCCTACCTCTCAGGTCTAACACAAGTTTGCACCAAGACTGTGAATCGGTTTAGGGTGGTGGATTATAGGGAAGAAGGGGGAAAAAATTCCTAGAAAGAAAAGAAACAAATGGAAAGTAAGTAACACATACATTCCTTCGTTTGTTAGCTCACTCCTTTCATACATTCACTCCTTTATTCATTCAACAGATGACCAGTGACATCCAGCATTGTGCCAAGCCATGATGTAGGGACTAAGAATATGGCTAAGTTTCATGCCCTTTAATGTTTTCACTATAGTTAAAAAACAGACAATAAGTAATAAAATAATGAACAGGTAAATTATATAGTATGTCAGAAGATAATAAGTGTTACAGAGAAAATAATAAATCCAGTGTGGTAAATGAGTGCCAGGAGATGCATTTTTATATAAGGTGGTTATGGGTCCTTGGGAAGATGACTTTTGATTACTTGAAGAAAGTGAGAATGACATGTATGATGTTGTGAGGAGAAAAAAAAAAGAAGTGTGTCACATTAGATTGGGTAGAGAGAAGTGATGGGAGGGGAGGGAGGGGAGGGGGGATAGGAAGGGCAGCAGATTAAAACAGACATTATTATATTGCTGTATGTATATAGGTGACTGTATGACCAATGTGATTCTGCAACCTGTACAATCAGAAAAATGAGAAATTATACCCCACTTGATTCAAATGTATGATTGTCAAGATCATTGTCCTGTCATGTGTAGCTAATAAAAAAAAAAAAAGTGGGAATGAGCCTTGTGGACATCTGAGAAAAGAGAGAACATGTCTGGACTGCTCCAGGAAGAGCAGGAGGACATGGAGCAGAGTCAGAGGGAAAGAGTAGGTGAGGCCAGAGAGGTCAGGAGGGTCAGATGGTACAGACTTTCATTAAGCCTTTAAAAGGACTATGTATTTTACTCAGGGTAAAACAGGACACCCTGGCAGGACTTTAATCAGAGGATCAACATAATGCAAGTTATGATTTTGAAGAGTATCATTAGTGTAAGTGGAGAAACTCCCTTGGCTGCCCAGAGGAGTGTGGGGTGATGCAACTAAGACACCTGTGCCTGAGTTCACCATGAAGATAGACATCCCATTTGACTGGTCAGGAGGCCCAATTGCCCTCCTGCAGGTGCAACTTGACCGAGTCTCCTAGATTCAGGAGACACATTCTTCAGGTAGAGGTCAAGAAGTACTGCCAGATGCTAAAATTTCGTCCTCTGAGATTCACGATTTTGCATTGAATATCACCAAGAGCCGTCTATAAAACTAAAAATGGCACCTGGATGCTTAACCTATGAAAATGAACTTTTGATATAACTTATCCCTTGCTAAATCACAAGTAACCAGGTAACTGGAATTAGGCAAGAATAAAGACAGAAACAAGCATAGTAACACACACACATACTCACACACACCCCCATCAATATTTAGATATTCATTATTCACACGTATTCTAAACCCATTTGAATAAATGCTAACAGGTCTAAACATAAGATGCTCGTAGTGCCCTGACATCTGACTTTTCTACTCGTGTTGCCCTTAGTATTTTAGTACTAAACAGGAATGACTGGTGGGCAGGGTAAAAGGAAGGGCAATCCCAGAAGATGACATGGCAACCACACTATGAAGTGGGAAATGCAGAGGCAAGCCTCCATAGGAAGGCTTGTCTACCTAAAGTTTGAACGAGGCCAGCCTACACCTCAGACCAACCCACTGTCTGAACAGAAAGGCTCTGCCCTGGGCCTCTGACCTTCATTCTGCAGGAGAGCTGACAAAGGCTGTTTCGTGGTAGCCCAATTGGTCTTCTAAGTTCTCAAAATCTTTTTTTAAGACTAAATTAATTCATTCTATTTAAAATTTTTCAATGAAATTCTGAAAGTTTATTTGTCACAATGGAAAGCTTTTAACTTCAACTATTTTTTAAAATCTCTTCCAAGAGAAGCACTATCAAAAGCAAGATGAAATGCATCCAAGTGGACCAGTTTTTACCCACACTTCCCTCTAAAGGTTGAATGTGAAGCTAGAACTGAACAAATAAAGAATGACTATTTCCTAACAAAGTGGAAAAAGCTGTTTAAAATTTTCTCTGATTTTTGCTAACACCAAGTACTTGCCAGTGCTCACAGCTCCGAGCTGGTAAATTTGTCAACCTATACTTCTGAAGCCCACATTTGAATACTTCTATTATACCTGCCTTCCTTCTCTTCAAACAGTAAGGTATGGGCACACAGGGCACTTTGTGGTGACTGTAGTAGATTTCCCTTTTTTCCATACATGACAGTTTGCACCCAATGAGTCTCATGAGAACATGGAAACTCCCTATTTGATATAACTTTACTTGCACTAGGAAGTTTGTCTTGACTCTATCATCTACAAAGACTACAATGATATTCTGACATCTTGAGAAGAGAACAAAGATAACAGATGACTCTTAGATAATTGCAAATATTCCAGAGAACAGAACTAATACATATTAAGGTATAAATGACCAGTGTCATATTTCCTCACTATATCAGGTTTCTGTGGACCAGAGTAGAAAGCACCCAGGAGATAGAGATTTCTGAAAGAGAGGAATGTCAGCAGGCAAGATCTCAAGCTCCTAGTGGCCTAAAGCCCACAAGGAAAGGTTAAACAGAGAGCAACCATCCTGAGGATACCTCCTGAGGATGCCCTCTGTCACCACAACCAGCACTTAAATTCCAGAATACTCCCCTCCATCTCATCCCCTCCAAATTCTCAAAAGGATGGGACATTCCTAGAGCAACAACTATATTAAAAATTTCTCATTATTGCTCCCCCCAAAAAACCCCAAATCCGATTTCCATTTAGAAATCAGAAGTGGAATTGTTTAACAAAAAAACTTAAATGGTGAAAAAATTCATTGAGAAAGAACATAAGGCAATGGCTATTCAGTGCATATCAACCATGGAGAACGGAAATGCAGGGTCCATAGCAATGGAAGAGACCCCTTCAGTTTTCCTCGTTGTCACTGGGCTATGTTCTCTGTCATTAGACCAATCCCAGATTTTTGAGTTTTCAATTACCCAAGCATAAGATTCACATTTGTAAATGGTCAAAGAAGCAAAAGTAAAGCATACAGAGTCCTGAGCTTATTACACAAGGAGCCATATCTACTATGACCCCATCCTTAACTCCTGGTACTCTGTTGCTTTGCTCTGACACTTCTACTGCCTCCCCCCAGCCAAGTCCATTTGTGACTTTCAAACAGCATCATTTGAGGGAATTCTAGCCTCCTCCTTTCTTAATTCCAGACCTTCACTATAATACTTTACCTGAGATTGCCTAACCCTTACTTAACAGGTCAAAACTCTATCCAAGTTACAAAAAGACAACAATGCTTCCTGGTGCCTTTCCTGATCCACCCATCTCTAAATATCTAGTATCTATTCCTGCAACAGATACAAAAACCAGCCCAATTTCTAGGCATATTAACATTAAAACTTCATACTGAAGTGTGAAGTGTATTTACACATTTTCTATTTCTTGACACACTATGACTGGCTTTCAACAAAAACTACAAAAGCATATTATACTAACATTCAAGAAAAACTAGTCTAAATAGATAAAGGAAGTATTATGATCATACTCCAATATGGCACAGATTTTGGAACTTTTCGACAGCAAATTTGAATGTGTGATTAGTATATTAAGGGCTATAATGCAAAAATTTGATGACATGAAAGAGTGGATGGGTAATGTAAGCCATCTATGGAAACTGAGAAGTAATGAAAAGAAAGTGCTAGAAATCAAACACTGAGTCATCATAACAGTATATTGGGTGGTTGTAGCATAGGAGTAAGTGAAATGAACACAACAGTGATGTGAGAAGACAGAGGAAGGAAATAAGAATACTTCTAGAATAAGTCCCTGAGATGCACATGAAGTGGTACAGTGTCATTAGGGTGAAGTTAATTTCAAATATAAACTACAAACTCTAGGATACCATTAAAATATCTTAAAAGTATAATTGCTAAGAGAGGAAATACAATAAAAACCACATAAAAATGCAATTAAAATCAGAGAAGGCAGAAAATGTTAGAACAAAGGAAAAAGAACAAGTGCAGCTATTAGAAAATTGTTAGAAACATAGTACACATTCATACAACTATATCGATAATTACTTTAATGAGTGATTTTGATATGCAAAGTAAAAGACTAAGGTTGTCAGAGTGGATTTAAAAATGAGGCTCAATTACATGTTGCCTGGATTATTCTCCAAAACATAACATGTTCTTGACCAAAAAAAAACAAAAACAAAAAACACTATAACAAAAGTAAAGGAATAGAAATCATGTAAATATGATCACAATGGCATTGAATAGATATCAGTAACAGAAAGAGATTTGGAAAATCTGACAAATATTTAGAGATTAAGTAACACATTTCTAAATAACATGTAGCTCAAAGTAAAAGTCTCAAAAGAGAAAATAAAAATATTTTTAACTAAATGGAAATAAAAATGCAACTTTCAAAATTTGTGGGATGAATAAAACAGTTCTACAGGGAAATTTACAGCATTAAATGAGTACATTAGAAAAGAAGAAAGCCAAAATCAATAGTCTAAGTTCCTACCACAAGAAACTAGAGCAAAAGAACAATTTAAAGCCTGAAGCAAAAAAAGAAAAATAATAAAAATAAGAATAGAAACCAACGAATCAAAAACAGGAAAACAATATTTTTTTAAAAAAATCAATGAGCTGGGCATGGTGGCACATGCCTGTAATCCCAGTAGTCAGGAAGCTGAGACAGGAGGATTGCAAGTTCAAAGCCAACCTCAGTAACAGCAAGGTGCTAAGCAACTCAGTGAGACCCTGTCTCGAAATAAAATACAAAATAGGGTTGAGGATGTGGATCAGTGGTCAAATGTTCCTGAATTCAATCCCTGGTACCCCCTCCCCACCCCCCAAAAAAATCAATGAAATCAAAAGCTGATTCTTCCAAAAGATCAATTAAATTTATAAATCCCTGGCCAGACTAATCAAGAAAAATAGAAAATGCAAATTATCAATATCAGAAATGAAAGATTATCACTGTCAATCATAAGGAAACTAAAAGGATAATAAATACTACAAACAACTCTGCACACAAATTTGACAAATTATATGAAATTAACCAATTCTTTGAAGACCAAAAACTACCAAAACTCACAAAAATAAAAAGAGATAATTTGATTAGGACTTTTATCTACTAATGAAATTTAATCAATAATTATTAGCCATCCAGAAAAGAAAGCAACATGACTTCATAGTTTCATTGGAATTCCACTAAACATTTAAGGAAGAAATGATACATTTCTTCACACTTTTTTTCAGAAAATAGAAGCACAGGGAACAACTACCTAGTTTATTCTATAAGTGCATAATTACCTTAATAATTTGCCAAAAACAGATAAGAACATTATAAGATGGGAAAACTACAGATCAATATCTCCCATGAACATAAATCTAAAAATCTTCAACAACACATCTTCAATCAAACACAACAATGTATAAAAATAATTATACAAAACAAAAACCAACACCTATACTTAACACAATGCTTAGTGGTGATAAACTGGTCACTTTCTCTAAGATCATGAACAAGACAATGATATCGCCTCTTTCCACTCCACATGCACATCATCCTAGTTGAAGAAATAAGACAACAAAGAATGTCTTAGTTTTATGCTTCTAAAACCAAATGCATGAACCTGGGTAATTTGTTAAAAAAAAAAAAATTCTTTGATTAATGGTTCTGAAGATTGGGAATTCCACTATCAGGCAGCCACATCTGGCAATGTCCTCCTTGCTGGTGGGGGACTCTGCAGAGTCCAAAGGCAGTGAAAGCCTCCACATGGTGAAAAGCATTAAGCATCCTAGCTCCATTTCCTATAAAGTCACAGTCCCATTGGATTAGAGACCCACTCTTATGGCCTCATTTGACCTTGGATATCTCCCAGTGGTTGCAAATATATAGTTGGATTAAGTTCCTACTCTTTAAATACCTTGCAAAGGGAATTAAATTTCAATATAAATTTTGGTGGGGACATTCAAACCACAGTTTTGCCTAAGTGGGATTTATTATAGGCATGCAAGGCTGCTTTACAGTTTGATAATCAATGTGATACAACACATTGACAGGCTAAAGAAAAACTACATGACTATATTAATTGGTGCAGAAAAGGTATTTGGCAAAATCCAACACCCACTCATATATTTTTTTAAAAAAAAAGCTCCCAACAAACTAGGAATACAAGGAAACTTACCCAATTTAATAAAGAACATCTACCAAAACAAAAACAAAAACCTATACTTAACATAATGCTTAATGGTGATAAACTGGTCACTTTCTCTAAGATCATGAACAAGACAATGATATCGCCTCTTTCCATTCCATATGCACATCATCCTAATTGAAGAAATAAGACAACAAAGAAAATAAAAGGCATACAGAGTTGGAAGGAAAATATTAAATTTTTTTTTGTTTACAGATGACATCATTGTCTATGTAGGAAATAAAAAAATAGTGTGGGGGGCAGGATTCTGGAATTAATAAATGAGTATAGCAAGACCATTATACAGATACAAGAATAATACACAGAAATGAATTGCTTTCCTACATACTAACAATCACCAAGTAGAACTTGAAATTATTTAAAAAATTGCAATAGCACCCCCAAAATGAAATAGCTAAGTATAAATGTAACAAAATACATACAATATGTATATGAAGAAAACTATAAACTTGATTAAAGAAATCAGAGAAATAAATAAATGGAGAAAATTCCATGTTCCTGGACAAGAATCCTCACTATTGTTAAGATGCCAGTTCTCCCCATAGGTCTATAGATACAAAGCAAACCCAATCAAAATCCCAGCAAGCAATTTTGCAATATAAACTGATGTTAAAGCTTAAATGGAAAGGCAAAAGACCAGAATCAATGGCATAGAATAAAGAACTCAGAAATAGACCTACACAAATATAATTATCTGATTTTTGCCAAAGGAGCAAAGATAATTCAATGCAGAAAGATAGTCTTTCCAAAAAAAATGGCACTGGCATATTTAGACGCTATATGAAAAACAAACAAAGGAAAAAACTAGGCATAGGTTTATCTTTAACAAAAATTAATTCCAAATGGACCACAGATCTAAATGCAAAATTATTAACTTTCTAGAATAAAATAGGAGCAAAATCTAAGTGATCTTGGGCATGCCAATTAATTTTTAGGTACAATACTAAAATCTGTGAAAAAAAATGATGAATTAGCCTTAATCAAGTCCATCCTCCTATCATATTCCCTCACCCAAATGGCCACCCAATCACTGGGCTCATCCAAGTTCATCGATTCAGGTACCAAGTTGTTCAAGAGAACTTGCTGTATTTGCAGGACCAAGAAGGGGATCCAAGATCTCTGGCAATATATTATCTCAGGAGTAGATGATTCTAACAAATATCTATTATACAAAACGTGTATGGTCTTTCACACCTGCACATATAAATTGATCTTTCACACCTGCACACATAAAATTTTTCCCACTCTTAATCATCTTAATGAATTTCTGTATCTTATCTTTCTCATTATGTGTGCACTATTATGTACCCCTCTAGGGTATTTTAAGTCATAATTAAGAATGTTCACCAATTTGAGACCTTAAAAAAAAACCACCTCTGGACCAGACAGATAAAAGAGGAGATGTGAAAGATAGAGACACAGAAATTGCATAAACCATAGCTAAAGAGATAACCAGGACAGATATCCAGGAGGCAAAAATCATCATCATCATCATCATCATCATCAATCATAAATCATTAAAATTTATGATTAAACTATGATTGTCTTGGAGGGAAGGGGGGAAATGACCCTGTGTCTTCATTATGCAGGACCAACTATGAAGGTTCAAACCAAGAATTGCAACAGATATAGTGCTAGATATTCTCCATTGCCTCTCCAGAGAACCCTTGGACCTTCTTCACCAGAGACCTCCAGGGGTCTGGTCCTTGTGGTCCTCATTAAGGGATTCCTTCACTTTAACTGCCCATGAAGGTCAAGTAGCAGGAGGTCAGAAGACAGGAGATGAGAGTATTTATTTTTCTAGCTTCCTGTTTGCTGTCCTGTGGGTAAACAATGGCTACATTCTTCTCTCAAAGCCAGAGCCCCTGGAAGAGAGCCACCTCTTAAAGCCCAGCCCCAGGTACCTTCAGCCATAAGGGTGATATCATCCTCTTGCACCAAACCTTGTTGCCTTCCCTTGCCTCCCTGCATTTTTTAAATTATCCCCCTTTTGTTTATTTCTTCCTATCTGTTCATAGAAAGAATATAAAATGTATTAATTTGATGACAAGAGTTTTCAATTTGAATGAAATGATCTTACACAAAAGTAGTGTACAGTTCTCTATAGCTTCTTCTTTGTTCTCCTTGCTCTTTATAGATAGTATGTAAATATCATGAGGTTGATATGAAAGAATTTAGACAAAGGGATCCATTTGGGAAGAGTTTCATGAAGTGAGGGATCTGTAAAGTACAGGAAAGTAGAGGTCTGAAAGTTGGGGGTATATCAAATTGGGCAACTATGATTGGCTCTCAAGTTGTGCACAATCAAGAGATATCAAGTGCTGTGCAATTCTTCGAGGCCCTTTGTACCATAATAAATCTGTTTCCTCAAACAGTGAGATAAAGAGGGAAATTTTCATCATTTCTTTATTCTTAGATTACACAATAAACACATGTTGATCTTCCACTCCAGTGGAGAATACACCAATAAGAGCATAATCGGAGTTTATTAACAAACCCAGTACTGCCTTCCACGTGTACTTCTTGACAAAGACAAGTACAAGCTGCTTAAAAGGATATTCTTTAATATCAAAACATCTAAGTTATAATCACCCCAACACTGTGTACCTGGAGATGTTAGAATCATATATGTATGCTTCTGCTTTCCCCATTGCCAACACCAAACCAATTTGAGAGGATTCTTTTTTTCTTTAAAGAATGTTCCAGTTGAAACAAGCAGAAACTTTTTTTTTAACATCCAGTTTCAAAAAGGAACTGCATGTCCTTCTGTATAATCAAAGTAAGCCTCCAACTCCCATTAAATTGGGGGGCTTCCCTGCAAATGGGAAATGGCAGTGTACCCAAATGGCCTCCAAAGCCACCAGCTAATCATCCGAAACCGGCTCAAACTCCTTTGTCACTTATCGGCCTTTGGTGTTTTCATCATTTCTCCTCAGAAGCATGAACTCCTGGCCTTTCCTCTGTGTACTCCTTGGGCACAGCGAGTCTCCCTGTGATAAGCCTCAGAGCCCATGACTCCTGCTCTCCCTTCCTTGACTCCTTTTATCTTTCCATCTAAGCACAACTGCTCTCCAATATAATATTTTCACATTATTCTCCCATCCACCCAGCTTCCACGGCTCAGGTTAACTTGAATGTACTCAGACCTGTTTTCTCATCTGTAAAAATGACAAGAGAATGGTACTCGGCAATATCAAAGATCTCTTTTAGCTCTGATTTTAACATTCCTCCACTGAGCTCTTCTGATCTCATGTAATAATCTCTGCAGAGTTGGCCCCTTGGCATCAGTCACTCTTCACACATCCACCTAGCAACACTGAGTGACTGCCCGGGGAAGAGCACTGTGCCTAAGTTCTAGGAGTACAAAGCATTGTCCTTATCCTTCATATGTAGTAACAGCTGTCATTTCTTTTTTTTTTTTTTTTTTTTAGAGGCCACATTTTTTTTTAATTGATAACTCAATCTCTACATACAGTATTGCACAAATTATGAGTAGATCAACAATTATATTATCAATACAAACTCATGAACATATACATGGAACTGCTGCTCTAAGTTTTGGTGCATTTTGTGTCAGATACTTTAGTAAATGGGACAAACACAAAGGAGCTCAGCTACTTTAATTCATGAGAATCAGCTTTCAAAAAAAGTATATCATCTTAGAGAATATTTAATATGTCAAACCCAGGGAAATCAGTAGACTAAGTGAAAAAAGAAAAGTTTACTTTAAAAGAAAAGTTGGTGATCAAAATGTTGTGATATTGTTTAAAAATTTTAGCAATTGGACCTAGGAACCAGGAAGTGTACACATAATGAGAATTTTAAGTAAAGACCCCCATGTTCTGCTTTATAATCACTATTATACCTTAAAAGAATGGAGTGGGCTGGGCTGCTGTAATATATTCTCTACTAGTGTAGACCACTGTTTCTAAGTTTTAAAGAAACAAGATGTGATTCACATAAAAAAGACTGAAAATAATATTTGTCCCCTCTCTCAAAATAAAATACAATAGGATCTCATCAACTTATAAAGGAAACTCTATCCAAATGTTGACCAGATTAAGCTACACTATCATTTCCCTTCACTGCCTTGGAAAGCTGAGCACAAGTGTTCCCTATGAGGATGAGGTGATGGGGTAGGGCCCAAGCTGTCTCCTAGTTGCAGAGCAATGTGGACAAATGGCCTTCAGCTTCCCTGGAGTTTGTTTCTTACTATATAGAATTGAGGGGAATGGGTTAGATGGTTTTTAAGAGACCTTCCAACTAAAAGGATCTAAGTAGGCTTTGAGCAGACTCTTAGGATGGAAAAAAAAAGTCATAAAACAGGTGGATAAAATATTCCTCACTTTTTTCTCTCATCACTTGGAACTATTCTGCACTACACTTTAAGGAAGTCTTTTTCCTAGTACTGTTGAAGGGTACACAAATGAGGCATTTGACAATTTTGATAAAAATGTAAAAAAAGAGGTCATGCCAATTTGGGTAGAAAAACAATGCACTGCCATGTTACTATCAGTAGTCAAGGACTTCTCACCTCTGAGTTTTGGGAACCACTAATCTGGTTGGGAAAATGCCCATGAGATGCACATTTAAGCCATTTGATACAAATTTAGCAAATACATACCTATTAACCTATTTTGTGAATTACTGTCAGGGAGGCAGTATTATTGAAACTGGTTCTAACAGAAAGGAATATGAGAATTAAGTGTAGGGTAGGATTTTTTTCTTTACATAACAATGATCCAAAAAGAGCAATGGCTTCTCATTTTCTGCCCCATATGGAGAATACAAATATCATGTCTTCTGGAATCTAACATACTGGCTTCCATTTTCAAAATGCATCACTTTATTTTCCTCATAAGGTGGCCACATATTATAAACCTTAGGCAAGTGACAGTGACATGATTTCTTCAGCAAGCTCCAAGGTTTCAGCAAGCTTTCCTGGAGTTTACAGCCAGAGGAATCCTGAGGTTTCAAATATTAAAGCTTTCTCCACAGCCACAAGTTCCTTTGATGTTTGGGTTATTGAAGACAAACTCACTGGATAATTTGTCTTCAACATAGTCCATTTCTGTTCCTAAAAGTGTCAGCTGTGCTTTCTTTTCGATGAACACTGACTCCATCTTGAACAACTTCTTCATTAGAATCTCCCTTTGTCTTTGTATATTCCAGAGTGTAAGAAAGGCCATTACAACCCCTAGTTCGGACACCGACTTTCACACCTACGTGCTCAGGCTTATCTTTAAGAAGCTGTTTTATCTTGTTTACTGCTGAAGGTGTCAGGGTGAGGGCGGCTCGGGTGGGCTGCAGCTTCCTCTTGCTCACAGCCCGGACAGTGGCCCGGACTAACGAGGCCGACATCTTCGCCGTCCCGGCGCCCGGGTGCCTCCGGCCGAAGCTCGGCCACCTCAACCTCTCTCCATGGACACCGCGGGCGCCAACAGCTGTCATTTCTGAGCATGTCCACATGGGATATTTAGGCAGGGATCACTGCATTCTCACAAGAACTTTATGACACAGGCATTAATGTTGACTCTATTTCATAAGTGAGAAAACAGAGACCCTGAGGCCACTAACTTGCCACATGTCATTCAACTAATAAGTGGCTGAGCCAAGAATCATTGGCTCAAAATGATAATGCCTCTTAACTAATAACAGTGAAAACTTAAAGATATTAACAAAATGCTCAAAAGGCAGACCTTAGCTCTGCTAAGATTTCCAGGGTAAGGGGCTACCTGAGCTCCAAGATACTTTCCACCCGCTTCCAACATTGACATCCTGACCCCATCTGGAGCATCCGTCACAGCTTCAACCAAGTCATCTCAAGCATTGCACTAAGGATGAACACCTTGACAAAACCACCTTTAATGAATCAACTGCTATCTGTGCTTTATTATTTTGTACCTGTTACAATTGTTACTTTGTTTATATACTATATCTGACATCATTTTTTTTCTAACTTGTTCTCATGCCATGTTTAATCTTCCCAACCAATCTATCAAGGGCACCTCCAGCCAAGCTTGATAGAGTGTTTATCAAATAGCAAGCAAGGTTTGTTAATAAATCAAGTAATTCACTTTATCCAGAGAGTCAAATCTAAACTATCCAAATTGTCTGAGGACACTCACTCACCTTGAACAAGCAGAGCCTCCCCTGTCAATACACCAGGGCTGACTTGACAGCAATTCTCCAATCAGCTCTCCACACTCCTAACCTAGGGCTTTTATCTTGTGTTAAGTGCTAATATAAACACTGAGCCTCCAAAGTACTGAAAGGAACTTTTACTGTCTCGTGATTTCCATCACCCAGGTTTTTATATTGCCATTGTAAATCCAAAACTGCCATAAAAGTTAGACGCTTCAAAAATGCCTTTGTAGGAATTTGGATGTTAGTCAAACATCTACCCTGAGCTCTCTCTTTCCAGTGACATTTCTTCCCCTACTACCTAACAGGGGCACATGCAATATGTTAGGAAGAGCTACAGACCTAAGTGGGTTTCATCTATTTTTCCTTCACTCATCGTTGCAAATGTGTTTGTGTTTTAACTGTGGGGTATTCTTAACCCCTGCTGCTGGTGATGCTCTCTGTAAACAACAGTAATTCTCAAGTGCCTTACCATGAATGCAATGATTCATCTCCAGTGCAGAGAAGCAGCTTTATTTAGAATTGGCCAGAGGGGGAGGGGCATTATTATATTCACTTTGAAAGAAGATCGGCAGAATTCCTTGTTTGCCCTAGTTTCTACCTTTTTCTTTCTCCTAAGGTAAGAATCGCACTCCTAAATATTCATCAAATACCCCAAACTGATGTTTACCTAAACAATTTCTTCTTAATTGGTTGAAATAAAGTGCATTCTGGTCTGCCTCATGTGGTCCCATACTGGCCATCTGACCCATAGGAAGGACTAAATAAACATTTAGTTAACATGTGCTGAACAATAAAGGAACAAGAAAAAAAAAGAAGCAAGAAATCAAGGGAGGTAAATAGGTAATTGCAGGTGAAAAGAAGTCAAGATTAAAGACTGCATCTCTCTGGTTCATGACCCATGGAGCCTTTCAGGTTAAACACTATTCCATGACCCAACAGCCAATTAGCCCCCTCTTAAATTTATACTCTGAGGAGAACCTTTTGAAAGATGGCAACCAACTTAGAGCAACTCATCCCCACGGCTAGAAAAATATAAATCAATGTGTTTTGACCTCTGAGGATACCCAGCAGGAGTAACGTACCAGAGAGTTACTTCCAGAACAGTACCACATAACAAACAGCCACACACACCTCATGGCATTCAGTAAGAGGCATTTGACTTTATGCTGGGTCAGGTGGGGATCAGTTCAATGCTCAGCTAACCTTAGCCAGATTCGCTCACATGTTCACCGTCAGATGGCCTTGCTGAGGACAACTGGGATGACTCAGCTCTGTTTCACAGGCCTCTTACCCTCCAGCAGGCTATTCAGACCATTGTCATGTCAATTGAAGAGGAGCTGGACATCAGTGTACACACAGGCTCTTGAGGCCTCAGCACAGAGCTGACATACCCTCCCTCCCACCTCATTCTATTGGACAGTGCAAGTCATGTGTCTGCAGTCAGGGACAGGGAATTATCTCCCACCCTCAGTGGAAATGGACTGTAAAGTTAAATTGTAGAGAGCATGGCACAGGGACAGATGGAGAATTAAGACCAATGATGCATCGCATCCACTGTACATTTACAACAACAAAAAATCCACAATAGTTTGCATTACAGAGATAGAGCCCAGGCATAGTTGTAGGTATTAAACTAGGTAACTGAACATAAAAAAAGGTGGTTTTCCCCCCACCTCTAATAAATGTCTAGCTCAGACATTATTTTTTAAACTCCAGTCTTGAATTTACTATAATTAGTTAAATACGAGCTTGAAGTAAATAACATTTATACTGAGAATGAATTGATTTCTCTCTGAGTATCCTTTAGTCAACGGAAGTGGCTTGGTAAAACACTTGTATTCATTAATAAAAGTTTTAAACTTTTTTTCTAAGTCTAGGACAAGAGTCAATTTTCTAATGTTTAAAAAGAAAAATTAAAATATCCTATCTGCTATAACAAAGATTCTAAACAGATTAAATTTTTGTTTCATGATTTCAAATTTAGTAATTGCTTTCATTGTAAGTTTTAACAAAATAAAAACAAAAAGGTAGTGCACTCTGATTTCTAGATTTTTATTTCTCATCTGATTCAGGTATATGTTTATATTTTGGAAACACCAACTCAAGTCACATCAGGGTCAAGGCCAAGTCACTGCAATATCAGAAGCAGCCTCAGATTGAAAGTATGTTGAAATGAAATTACATCTCTGCAGAAATCAGAATCTCTATTTCTGGGTTCAATGCATTTGACAGTTTAACTACCTGCATTATTTTTACTATATGAAGAAGCAGAGTATTTTAATTCCACATCCTTTAACCTTCCAGCAATGAGACAGTTATAGGGGAATATAATGAATATAAAAGGGGTTAGTGTTAAAATTATATTCACTTATAGTTAATTGGAAAGTTTCTTTTGTGGTTGAAGACCAGGACCTTGTCATCTGTCTATCAATCAGCTAGGGTTAGCATTATGATGTCTTAATATTCAAGTGGACATTCCCTTCATTCAATACAATTATGATAGCCCATAAGTTAATGTAGTCCCAGAAGAGATATGTCATCATTACCCAGATTTACAGGCAGAGCCACATCCATAAAATTTAGATAATTGCTTGTATACTACCATCCTATTTTATCTGTTAATATAAATAACATTCTCAACATTAGCTACCAAGAAGACAAATTTCTCATAAATGACTTTGTACTCAATTCTGTCAGATCATCTCCACTGCAATTTGATGAAGAATATACTGTGAACAATTTCTGACAGCCTTCGTTTTTCTAGTATATTTTGCTGAAGAGGACCAATCTGTTGTTTATTTGGGGTTCTTACTACATTAAATTGATTTAGGGACACCATTCTCCATTCTTCTGTCTTCCATGCTCTGTTAACTTATGTCACATTTATTAAAACTCATGGTTTTGCATGTATGTCTCAATTTGTGGCAGCAAACTGATGAAACACATTTCCCCCCCTCTTTTTGTAAAATGGTGTTTAACAACTGCTGTTCCCATTAACGTATCGTCACATCATAAGTAAACTCCACATGGAAATATCTGCCCAATATTCTGATCAGGAAATGGTACCTGGGGCACAGAATATATGTGAAGTACCTTTTCAAATAAAAACTTGGAGGAAGTAAATAGAACAAATGCATAAAAGTGGAACATATGTTTTATGCTACCAAATTATGCATCATTATTTTGAATAGCTAACCGAAGTGTGTCATAGATATTAAAGCTACATTTAAATTTTAGTCCATTTGCAGTTTTTGATTTCAAATTCCCAAGGCCGTGATGGGGGTGGAGGAAGTAGCTTCTCTACGGAGCTGAACTCTCAAATCTGTTTCTGGGAGATACTGCAAACTGTGGTCTTAGATTCCAGACTGTTCCAAAGAAGTCTCTCTCAGCTCCTATACATTAATTTATGGCTTCTCTGCTTTCAACAGCTAGGTTTGCGCTTTATCACGAGTCTCAAGGAGCCCATCAGGGCTCACAAAGGAAAGGAAGTCTGAGAGACATAAAAAAATACTTGTCTCCCAGCCAGGGAGCATTTTATATTGTATATAGCACAGGAACCCCTGGAACTGCTGAGAATGAAGGTCATGTTCTAAACAAGTACAGGGACTGAACTGCCATCTTCACATTCTTTGTGGTATTAAAATAAAATGTGTAATCATACTTGAAGCTTCCTAAAGCCTTGTGTTGAAAGGAGGTACCAAGCTGGACATGGCCAGTGCACATTTCCTGCTTTTGCTCCATCCCCCTAGGAATATTTGACACTCTGATCCCCACTGGGCCAAACTGACTTACATATCCCCTATATGCATCTCATGTTTCTCACCTTCAAGTTTCCCCATACCTATATTTTAAGACTTGACTCATTTCCCACCTTCTCACCTTGCTGAAGTATTTCAATACAAAGTCAGTGCTACCTCTATGCAGAAATTACAATTGTTAATTTTCTCTCCCATCTATATCTACCATATACCTTACATAAGCATTCACTGTTTCCCTAGCGGGTTAAATTTTGTAAGGACAAAACCATGTTAAAAATGTTCAAGTATTTTCTGCTCTATTTCTTTCACCTCCTTAATATTTATCACTATTTAAGTGTGTGTGTGTGTGTGTATTCCATAATTGTCTTCCCTAATAAATTGTGTGTCCTACAGAAACAAAAATATTTAAGTATGCCCCTAAATGATGACCATTGAGCCATATTCAAAGTAAATACAAAACACAAATTTGTTTTTTATGCTTTTCATGTTTTTGAATTGCTATTTTAATGATTGTCTTAAAAAAACACATCATCATACAAACAGCCTTTGAGCATAAATGAGAATGTAAAATTCATAAATCCCACCAAGGTCCAATCAAAGTGCTAGTCAATGGAAGAAGACTCCACATTACTGACCTAGGCAGGTGTTTTGAGTTCTGGTTTTAAAGTTTCTATATCATTTATTAGAAGACTAAATTTAATCAAAACCTTCTTTTCCTTATCAGAGTGGATCCCTGAGTGGGTCAACTCCATAGTTGAACTTCAAAGTGAATTTGAGATGGATTGATTCCCAATTCCAATTTGAAGCAACCTCCTAGGGCATTTCAGGTGGCTCCAAGTCTTCCCAAGGCTTAAAGAATGAAAGATGATCAGCTTCTCCAGAGTGACTGTTAATACTATGGACAAAGAACAGTGATATGGATCATAGTCTTAGATCACCTTCTGAAATATTAGTCTTGCAACTTTCAGAGGAAAAATGGAAGGAAGAAATACTATCATAATTTAGGGAGCTGCCCCCATAAGTTTGGGAATCTCTAAAAGGTAGAACTCAACCCATCCAAGATCTTTCTGCAACATCTGTTTTCAGAAAAAGTTTCACTTGTTGTTCTAAGCATCAGAAAACAAAAGCAGAAAAAAATAATTCAATTTAAGATTCCAAGAGAATTAACATCCAATTCCTGTTATAACATGAATTATACCTGAAGCATGAACAACTCATATGAGGCCCCAAAACTCAAAGACAAGCAGCCCCATGCTGGTGTCAGAGGGTATCTAGAGAAGGTCAAGACACACTCTTACCACCAGCTGAACCACAAGCTCCAGATTCTTCCAATGACTCTGAGTCCAAAGATGTAGCTTCTACCCCCACTCTGTAAATAATAAGTTTTAGGCTTTCAATAGCTTAATTAGATTTTCTTTGCCTCAGTTTCCTCATAATGTAGCAATAAAGGGCTTTGGAGTTGGAGTTTTTTTCCCCTCATAATGGGCTTTAGAGTTGGAGTTCAACAAACCTAGATTAAACACCATGTCTGACCTTGACTTGGACAAGTTAATTAATTTGGTTTCTTCATTTGTAAAAGGAGAACACTCATGGTACTACCATGAAAATTAGGTGAGCTAATAAATGATAGGCAATACATAGTAGCCATTATCATCATTATCAGTATTGTTACTATAAAGAAGTTGAATTATGTTATCTTTTAAATATTCATCCTATATTTAAGGGTCTATGAAATAACAACAGAAGACTTGGAAGAAAATCTTCATTTGACCTTCAACATTCATTATTCTAGAGATTAATTTGCTCCTGCACCACTTGTGACTCTGGGATTTTCTGTTTAGGCATCAAATGCATTTTTTAAAAAATTAGGAACTTTACACTTGATTATGGCCCCATTTCAACAAAACTTGATGGTTAATCTGTCAGAAATGATATTAACTCCCTCATTTAACTAGCTTTTCTGATAGACTAACTATATAGGATATAGAAAATGTGAATACCAAGTAATGAGACTGATTTTGGCAAGACATCCAGAGAAATCAGCATAAATTACTCCTGAGTCACACTTACACAAGGAAAACCATTTAAAGAGTCTTTATATCAAAATGATTAATAAACACAAGCCAATCCATGTTTTGCAGGGACTTCCAGGTAGGATTGTGGTTTGTATGTTTCCCCTTCCGCACATAAGAACTCACTTGAAGCAACAGATAGAATATAAAAATGTAAAAATAATGCTTTACCTGGACTTCCATAATTTTAAGTTTTTCCATTTAATGGGATCCATAAGTGGTCTTCTTGTTTCAAGTTTTTTCTTTGGCACACAGACCCCATCAACCGTGGTCCTTACCTATATCTCTCTGCTCCCCTTCCCACAATGAGAGTTTTAATGTATGATCCACTCATTTGTGTTCATCACTTGTTTAGGCCCTGCCACAAGGCCTTTCCCTCCTAAAAGCTTGTTTGTCTTGCTGACTCTGCCCAACCAGCTCACTGCTTTACTGCTGCCCCCAGACACCCAATTCCCATTCACAATAGTGAAATTTTCCCTCACTGACTTTATGTAAGTTAAAAGACATCTGTCCTTTAACTTTCATTAGAATGTGAGTTTTTCCTCCAAATAGAACTGTGCCTTCTACAGGATAAAAAAATATGTTTCTTTGAAACCTCTACAATGCTTTGAACATTCCTTTGAGTTCTTCTTAAATAAAGCAAGCAATGTTAACTAATCCAATGAGAAGACTTTTTTCTTCTTTATAATGGACAATTACTATGATGTTATAATGACAACAATTCTCCCCCAAAATATCAATTTTGTAATTCACATTTTGTGAATTTTGCATGTCAAACCCCAAAACCATGACTATTCTCAGCATATAATACTAACAAAATAAAAAAAAAAAAAACATGAAATAACTAAAACAAACCAGGAAAATAATTGTCTCTGGGGAAAAAAAAGAATCAAAGGAAGCCCCTTAAGGCACTAACACCAGGGTTCAGGATCCATGTCTGTCTTGTACCACAACTGTGATCTACTGCAATACTAGCATGTGTAGTTATTTTGAACAAAGGTGCATTCTGACCTGTAGTAGATCAGACTCCATTAATGAGTGTTTCCAGGAAAACTCAAGTATGATTGTCCACATGCTACATTGATTGACTCTCAAAAGTAGTCTACCATGTATCATACCCCAACGCTTCCCTTTCATCTTGACCACCCAGGCCTTCAGAGAGAGATTTGGGGCTCTGGGATGCAGTGGGTCCTAAAACCAACACCACAGACCATGTGGTACCCAAGGTGCCTGCACCAAGAAAGATGTACCCTTTAAAGGCAGATGCTATTTTAAGTTCTTGGTAACTACCCTCAAAATTGAAATGGTCAATGCATTGAGATAGATCTGAAAGCAAATAACTTCTAAGCAAGCAAACTCTCTTAAAGAAAAAGAAAGTCAAATTTTAAAAAGAAAAAAAAATAGTCTTATTTAGGCCTGTAAGTGAGTAAAAGGGATGACTAACTTTTTAAATTATATTTTATCTCATCCAAATTGGTAGTGTGTAATTTCTTCACTTAAAAACTAGAAAATTGGCTGGACGTTGTGGCACATGCTTATGCCTATAATCCCAATGGCTTGGGAGGCTGAGGCAAGAGAATCTCAAGTGCGAAGCCAGCCTCAGCAACTTAGCAAGGCCCTAAGCAACTTAAGTGAGACCCTGTCTCAAAACAAAAAATTTTAAAAAGGTGGGCTGGGGATGTAGCTCAATGGTTAAGAACCCTGGGTTCAATCCCTAGTACAAAACAAGAAAAATGAAAACAAAAACAAAATCTAGCTAACTTTTTAAATTATATTTTATTAATAATAGTCCCTTAATAATGCACAGTTCAGATTTCTTCTTTATATGTAAGTTAAAAGACAAAATGGTAACTTTACAATTAATTCTTAAGGTATGAGAATAGAAACTTTTATTTACTTCATTGATAAAATTAACTGTAAATGGTGAAATACTTACAATGGTAATCAATGGGGTACCTCCCTTGAGCACAGAGGATTGGAAAAATATCTTTGTAATATCATTGTACTTTTTCAGTATATGTATTGCCATAACAGATGATCACAAACTTAGTTTAAGAATAAAAAAAAAACTGTCTTACAGTTCTAGAAATCAGAAGTCAGAGAGGGTCTCAAGGGACTAAAATCAAGGTGCTCACAGGGCTGCATTTCTTTCTGGAGGCTATAAAGGAAAACCTATTTCCTTGCTTTGACACCTAGAGGCCAACCACATTCCTCAGCACCCAGCCCCCTTCCTCCATTTTTAAAGCCAACAACATTGCTTCCCTTCTTTTTCTGTCTTCAATCTCTTAACACAACTAAATAATAATAATAATAATAATAATAATAATAAAACTCTTTGTGTTTAAGGGCTTGAATGAGTAGGTTTGATCCACTAGATAATCCAAGATTACTTCCCCACCTCAAAATCACAATTTTAGCTCACATGTAAAATTATCTAATTTTTATCTACTTTTAAGAAGATATTTTCACAAAACCACAACAACCTATGCAGAAAGGTAATCATCAAAGAAATTAGAAGGAAACAAAACTTTGGAATTTACTTCAAACTTTTCGTCTCAAAGGAGTTGCTCATTAATCGTCTCTATGCCCAGGTAGCAAGATGGAGAAGGTTGATATAGAAGAAAGGATACTTTTTCCTTGTAGGCTTTGCAATTCAAAATTCATTGATTTATATGTGTATTTTGTTCTGTTATGTTTTGATGTCATTAAACAAAAAGTTTCTCTCATTTTCAGTGAGAAAGGAAATCTATTCGAAATAGAGAAAAATAGAAAAGGAATAAAACATCCTCAGAGAAAAGAGGGAACAATAGAAAGGAAGGCAATAAAACATGCCAGGAAATTCTCTGATGTCGCCTGTTTATTCACGAGAACAAAATATTAAATGCAGAAAACTGAATTTATATTTGACAAAGGTAAATGGAAGAACATTATTCTTCCTTATTCTTATTTCAGGTGCTTCTATATTAAGATGAGATGTGGGGCTCAGAAAGTGGACAAAAAATTATATTCTACAAATCACTTCCTGTGGGCAATAATACACATAGGTCCTCCCTGTGTCATTTCTTTATCAAAATGCACTTGAAAATGAAACACCAAATCATGTGCACATATTGCATCTTTTGATTCTGTACATGGAAGCAACTAAAGAAGGTTTTGTTTTTCTTTTATATGGGCCTAATAAGGCTTTCCTTGATACTTGAATACCAAATAATTAACTTACTTAATAGTCATGCTATTTCAGGCATAGATCACAACATGATGTGTACAAACTAGACAAAAGTCTGGTGTAACTGTTAGGAAGGCCAAATGAGCTGATTCTTGTGAAACACCTGGGGCATCGTGAGCCCACTATAAATACTAGTTGTTGTCATTTCTAGTTTCTCACTGAGATACCGTGTGGAGGGTTTTTTGCTTGTTTTCCTAGTCTAGGACTTGACCTCTAGCTTATATTGACCGGTTCATTTCATAGTACACGATGGATTTTCACCTCAACTCTGTTAAAGAACCTATGAATGCCTATCAAGTAGAAATTATAATTGTTTTCAAATAAAATGAGACCATATATCACAGACGAAGGTCCTGTGGCAAATTTACAAATACAATGAGGTGCCTTTAAAGGACCATCACTGATTAGACAGTTCCTTCCTTTACAAATGCACAACTCTGCAACAAAGAAGCAAGGCCTTTGTGGGTTTTTGCAGAGATGGCACGTGGTAAGTTGGGTTCTTCTGGTTTGGATGTGGATCACCCTCAGGATGACACCACACCTAGTTCCAGGCACTGGTTTTTGGTAAATCCTGAGATCAGGGCAGGTAAGGATAGGATTTCTTTTCATTTCATCTTTCAGCAGCCTTGTCTCTAACCGCACCACCTATTGTTACAAATGATGCTCATTTTTAACGGATTGAACCTCCATTTAGAAAAGCACAAGCCATTCCTGTTTTCCCCCAGTCCAAGCACTGCATAGGATCCTAATTAACCAGAGGAACACAATAAGGATGGCAGTACCTATTTTAAGCTGAAAGATCTTTTAACGGGAAAAACAAAAACAAAAACAAAAAAGGCTTCAGACAAAACACTATTCAGTTCTTTATACTATTCATCTTTAGAATACTTAACTTCAGATTTACTTTTTTATTGGTAGTGATTTTTGGGGGGATGGGGGTGCTGAGTGGGGATATGTCCAATGAACAGGAATACTGTACATTATATGTAGAAGTACTGTCATTCATACGCTTTTCTTAGAGAAGAGAAATAAATTGCTTTTGTATACGCTAACAATAAAGCAATGAGGCTGAGCGTGGGGAAAGATGGGAAGATGGAAACCTCACCCAACCCTGTGTATTTCTTTGCGCTTCTACAGCAAGCTAACATTCAGTAGTAATTGAGAAGCTGTGAATGTGCAGTTCTACTCCCACAGAAAGTATCAATTCAATTCAGTCGCCATTTCCTTTATTCAACCACATATTGATTCAACAGACGTCTACCATAAGCCTGAAGGAGGATCTACATTTATTTGATTTGGGGTGGTATCAAGAAGAAAATAACATCCCTCCCTGGAGGAACGAACCCAACCATAGGACAAACTAGATTGATTTCCTTGCCTTCTGCAGACTACATCATAAGCCCAAAATTGTTTAGGAGGTAGGTAAAATAGAACTTTTAGATCATATCTTGACCATAGTCAAGACACCCAACATGATTTTAATATTAAAAAGAGTTCCATCATAAAAATTCTATTAAATTTCATTCTTAGCACCCCTCCCCTCTCCCCCCCCCCCTCTCTCTCTCTCACACACACACACACACACACACCTTTTCTGGTCTAGATAATTTACCTGTTTTGAAAATAAATGGGACTAATTAGAAACTCAAAGTTTTCCCCCAGCTTTGATTTCATCCCACATTCTTTGGTGGATTTCTAAGAAAAACAAAACCAAAATGCCAATACTTTGGGAACTCTTGCATATGGATTATATCAGATTTGATTTCTACTTAGCAGGATTTCTTTGACCTCTTACTAATCTTTATTTTCAAGTTAAAATAACACTGTGACTTAATTTTAAACAATGAAAAATTCTAACTAATAAAAAGAGGGGAAATACAGATGCTTATTGACTCATGCTGCAGTTACATGCTCATAAATTGAAAATACCAGTCAAAAATGTAGTTAATAGCTGGGCGTGATGGTGCATACCTATAATCCCAGTGGCTCTGGAGGCTTAGGCAGGAGGATCTAGAGTTTAAAGCCAGCCTCAGAAAATTCGAGGCACTAAGCAACTCAGTGAGACCCTGTCTCTAAATAAAATACAAAATGAGGCTGGGGATGCAGCTCAGTGGTCGTGTACCCCTGAGTTCAATCCCCAGTACCCTCCCCCCAAAAAATGCACTTAATACACCTTACTTCTCGAACATCAAAGCTTGGCCTAGCCTCCCTTGCCTGTGTTCAGAACACTTACATTAGCCTATAGTTGGGCAAAGTCATCTAACACAAAGCCTATTTTAAAATAAAGTATCAAATATCTCATGCAATTAACTGAATACTGCAAAGTGAAAAGGGAACTGGTTGCATGGGTACATCATCAAACTAGAAAACCTTAAGTTGAATCATGGCAAGTCAGGGCCACCTAGAGGGTGTATTAGTTTCCTAAGGCTGCCCTAACAAAACACCACAAACTGAGTGGCTTACAGGAATAGAAATCTGTTCTCTTTGTTCTGGAAGCTAAGTCTGAAATCAAGGTGTCAGTCAGCAAGACCATGCTCTCTCTGAAGGCTCTAGGGAAGAATGCTTCCTTGCTTCTGCTGGCTTCTCGTGATTGCTGCCAATCCCTAGAATTCCTTGGTTCTTAGATGTATCACTCCAATCTCTCTTCAATCTTCACAAGGATTTCTCCCCTCCATGTGTCTTTCTGTGTCCTCCTTTTCTTACAAGTCATTCTTCTTCCATGAGTCATTGAACTAGGGTCCACCTTAAGCCAGTATGATCCACCTTTACTTAATTAATATGTAAAGATGATATTTCCAAATGTAAGATTCCATGCTAAGATTACAGGTAGACATGAATTCGGGGAAACATTTTCATTCCAATATATATGGGGTGCAAAACTACTCATCTATTATCAAGGAATTTCTAGGGGAGTCAAAATTAATTTAGAATCTTTGCCAACTTCTCAACAGATGCACAGCTTTGTCATATCTGGGATCATAAAATCTGTCATTTTCATCACTTATGTGGATATTGTGCTCTATGTTTGCAGAGTGCTTTCATATTGTCTCATCTGACACTCCAAAACACATACCCACAAATAAAAATATCCTCAGATAGGTCTATAGGCCTGTCTAGGGAGGAGGATGGAAGACTGACATTTATCAAATACCTATTCTGTGCTATATACTGTCCTTATTGCTTCTTGAGTTCTCATTTGATCCATATAAAAACCAAAAGGTAAGGGTAAGTTGCATAATTCCTCTTCTAAAGATGAATAAAGTAGCACTTACCAGGGTCACAGCTAATAAGCAGTAGATTTGGGATGATAACTCAAGTTCACCTGTTCCTGTTGTTTCCATTTTTCCTTCTCAATTAAGCATGCTTCCTAATAAGTCTGTAGCCTTATTCAGGTCAGGATTTGCTAAAATATGTTTAATAATTTGTCATATTCACTCTCACCCTTGACAGTCAAGGTAGAGACTCAGTGATCTGACAAAAGGATCTACCCAGAGGGATCCAGGGACACTCACCAAGACACATACAGGGGATGGTGATTTTATTACTTTTTGTAGTTTTCTTGGGGGTGGTACCAGGGATTAAACTCAGCGGCACTCAAACACTGAGCCACATCCTCAGTCCTATTTGGTATTGTATTCAGAGACAGGGTCTCACTGAGTTGCTTAGCACCTCGCTTTTGCTAAGTCTGGCTTTGAGCTCAAGATCCTCCTGCCTCAGCTTCCCGAACCGCTGGGATTACAGGCGTGTTGTTGTTATTCTTGATATTGCAATAAAATGCATATACTTTCCTAACCCTGAAAATATAAAAAGCACGATGGCAGTAAGGACAGTCCAAAAGGTGCCCAAGAACTATTTGAATAGCCTCAAACACAGCCATCCCTATAGGACTTGCTTTCTTTCTTTTTTGTGAGGCCAAGGAAGTGAAGTCAGGAAATGGCTATCATTTTGTGCACAAAGAGTGACCAAGACTCATCTCTTTTTGTACCCCAAATCCTAAGGAAGAAAGAAAAATAAGTTGTCATATCATTAAGGAAATAAAAGTAGGAAGAACCATTGTCCTGATCAACCAATCCTTGCTAAACCTTTCCGTGTTCCTGACAAGGCCCTGGAGAAAACCGACAATTCTGATCCTGCCTTTTAGGAGTTGCAGTTTCACTGAGAAGCTAAAATTCACAGCTGAAAGATGCCCTCTTGCATCTGATGTTTCAGGACAGGCTCTGGTTTAGAATGTATATGTATATGCACATTTGTGTGTGTGTGTGTTTTGTGTGTGAGTGTGTGTGGTGTGTACATATTTAACACCCTAAGTTCTTTTTTTTTTTTCAGGTCCAAGTGGTATTTATTATAGGAATTAAAGGTGTGTTGAACACAATGCAATGCAATTCCATATCAACAGGATAAAGAAAAAAATATATAAGTATCCCAATAGATACAGAAGAAATGTTTTGACAACACTGATGTCCCTTAGGATTGCATCTGGATTGTGCCCCCAAGTCTCCTGTGGGGAAGGCTGGGTTCCCAGTGCAGCATCACCACAAAACAGAACTTTCTTTCCAGATTCTCAAGGTATTCTACTTGGCTTATTTACAAATTAATATTGCTGATAATTACCATCTATAGAATGCCTCCTGGGTATCAGATAAAGAAGCACTTTCCATACATATTACTAATTTTTATAGTACTCCTACAAGGTACTTATTACTAGTCCCCATTTTACCATATAGACTTCAAAAAGTTTGCTTTATTTTTTAGACAGGCAAAAGAATACACAAAATTTATCGTGTGTGTAAGATACCAGAGTATCACATTCCTCTGAGAAGTCATTTAGGACCTAATAAATGGATATGCCAGAATTTGGACTCAAGTTTCTGTAACTATGAAGCCCCCCTCCACACAAGACAAATATTCACTCATTTATTTATAAGATCATAAACATCTTCAAATATGCCATTTATTTTTTAAGAGTTCTATTAAACTTTTTAATCAATCAGCCATTCTTGTCTTCTGAGATCCCTAGGGTTAGGGTTAGGGTTAGGGTTAGGGTTAGGGTTACAATGACCTAAAGGTATTTTATAGAGGTAAGAATCTTCATCTTCAGAATAAATTCATCTTTTTTAGCTCAATGAAGCAAGAGCCCTGCGGTCTCTACCATTCAGACAATTTCTTCATGTTTGGTGAGGAAACAGACCTAAGACCTTTCTTAGAATCCAAAGGCTATGTCAGGCAATCACCATAAATTATGTTTCAGAAGAACATGAGTTGATCCATATTATAATTAGACATCAAATATAGGATATAAATGGAATTATCATATTTATGTTATGGATAGGAAAATTTTAACAAGTAAATTTCACATTTTTGTATCTGACAACAAGTATTTTTTTAAAGGTGGTGATTAAATTTGAAGTTTTAAAGGCTGAACTTACATGAATTGTTTTAAGGAAGAAGAAAGGGGAAGTTGACAAGGCAGAGAAAGGAGAGAAAGAGAAGAAACCTTCTATAACTATAAAACAGTTTTCCTAATTTTACTACTTTTTATTAGTATATTATAGTTATACATAATAGTGTTTTTAAAATTTTATAAGTATTTAATGTAATATTTATAAAATATAAAATTACAAATATATTTTAGATTCCAATAAAACTTGACTACTTTTTAAAGCAGTTTTAGGGTTAAAGAAAAATTATGCAGAAAGTACAGAGAGTTCCCATCTGTCCCCTCTTCTGTATCCCTTCTCCCAAATTATTAACAGCTTTCATTTGTTGGCACATTTGAGCCACTGTTGATACATTGTTATTAACTAAAGATCACTTTTTACATTAGGATTCACTCTTGGTGTTGTACACACCTCTGGTTTTGACAAATGCATAAGGTCATACATCCTCAATTGCAGTATCATACAGAATAGTTTCACTACCCTAATTTTTTTGTGCTCTCCCTACTCATCCTTCTTTCTTAACCCCTACAAACACTAATCTTTGTACTGTCTCCATAGTTTTGCCTTTTGCAGATAACATATATTTAAGATCATATAGAATGCTGCTTTTCAAAGGAGTTTCTTTCACTTAGCAATATAAATTAAGGTTCCTCCATGTTTTTTCATGCCTTGATAGATTTTTTTTAATTTGTTATTTCTATACATAACAGTAGAGTTTTGACATTTCCATAGATGCATATTAAAAAACATGTGTTTCACAATATTTCAATCCCCTGTTCATTCTCTTTTCCTCCCCTCTCTCCTCTTGATGCCCTTCCTCTACTCTTCTGGACTTCCTTCCATTTATTTTTGTGATTGGTGCATCATAGTTACACATAAAAGTAGAATGCATTGTGATTTCTTCATACACGCACATCCCATAATTTGGTCAATTTCATTCCACAGCTCTTTCCCTTTACCATCCCTCCCTCCTCCCTCTACCTTGGTCCCCTTCCTCTACTCCACTGTTCTCCCTTCTATTTTCATGGGATTCTCCCCCTTTAAAAAAATCTTTATTTCTCACTAGCCTCTGCATAAGAGAAAACATTCAACCCTTGTTTTTCTGAGTCTGGGTTATTTCACTTAGCAAGATGTTCTCCACTTCCATGGACTTACCAGCAAACTCCATAATTCATCCTTCCTTCTTTATGGCTAAGTAGAACTCCATTTTTTTTTTATGTATACCATGTTTTCTTTATCCATTCATCTGTTGATGGGTACCTACGCTGGTTCCATAGCTTGGCTACTGTGAATTGCAGAACTATATATAGTGGTGTGCATGTATCACTATAGTGTGTTAATTTCAGTTCTCTTGGATAAATATCAAGGAGTGGGATATCTGAGTCATATGGTGGTTCCAATCCTAGTATTTTAAGAAATCTCCATACTGCTTTCCAAAGTGGCTGTGTTAGTTTGCAATCCTGCCAACAATACATTAGTTACATTTTTCCCCATATCCTCACCAGCAATTATTGTTATTTGTATTCTTGATAATTGACATTTTAACTGGAATAAGATGAAAGTTCAGTTTGGTTTTGATTTGCACTTCCCAGATTACTAAGGATATTGAATATTTTTTCATATATTTGTCAGTCATTTATTTGTATTTCCTCTTTTGAGAAGTGCCTACTTGGATCAGTTACCTGTTTATTGATTATATTATTTGTTTCCTTGAGGTTAAGTTTTTTACATTCTTTAGATATCACTGTATAAAAGTAGCTGACAAAGATTTTCTCCCATTCTGGAGGTCTTATCTTCACGCTCTGAATAGGTTTTCTATACTCCTATACTGAATCTGCTGAGAAAGAAATCAGAAAAACTATTTCATTCACAGTAGCTTAAACAAAATAAAACACATGAGAATAAATCTAACCAGGGAAAGACCTCCACAATGAAAACTATAGAAAACTGAAAAAAGAAATTGAAGACCTTAGAAGATGGAAAGACCTCCCATGTTCTTGGATAAGCAGAATTAATATTGTAAAAATGAATATATTACCAAAAGCAATTTATGGATTCAATGAAATTCCCATCCAAAAATCAAAGACATTCTTCACAAAACTATAAAAAAATAGTCTTAAAATCATATGGAAGAATAAAAGATCCTAGAATAGCCAAAGCAACACTGAGCAATAAGAGTGATTCTAGGGATATCACAATACCCAAATTATACCACAGAACTTTAGTAACAAAAACAGTGTGGTATTAGTATAAAAACAGATATGGAGGGCTGGGGTTGTAGCTCAGTGGTAGAGTGCTTGCTTGCCTTGCATGTGGAAAGCACTGGGTTCTATCTTCAGCACCACATAAAAATAAAAATAAAGGCATTGTGACCATCTACAACCAAAAAATATATTTAAAAAAAAAACATACATGAAGACCAATGGAATAGAAGACATGGAGACAAATTCACATGGATAGTCATCTGATCCTCAACAATGGTGCCAAAAAACATACTTTAGAGAAAATAAAACTTTGTTAATAAACGGTGTAGGAAAACAGGATATCCATACGAAGAAAAATAAAAGTAGATCCCTCTGATGCTACATAGAAATCAACTCAAAGTGAATTAAAGACCTAAGAACTAGACCAGAAACACTACATCTGCTAGAAGAAAACAAAGGGTCAACACTGCAATAAATTGGAACAGACAATAACATCCTTGACTCCCAAAGCTCAAGAAATAAAAGAATCAACAAATGGGATGGCCTCAAATTAAAAGGCTTCTACACAATTTTTTAAGATTTTATAGCATGCTTAAATATATGTCATGTGAATAAAGAAAGATGGTGCTGAGGTATTTTTAAAATATAAAATACGCTAAATATAAGAGCTGTGGTCAAATGCATTAGAGTTCTAGGTGGCTGTCGCGTTCATTAATTAATTTTCATTTTCATGCCATTAAAAAAGAAGTGGTACCCCAGCCACACAGTTAATGTATGTAACAGTCACTGGATTGTTGACAGAAAGAGCCCCCAACACTTGAAAGCAGATTTTAATACTCCATAATGCTCTATATCAAGCTGTTTGTGCAAGACATTATGAAACATAGCACATGGCACAACACTCTCCATTGAACTATTATACATATTTGACTCTCTAATTTTTTTTTACTTCAGACACTCCTGGCAAAGCAGCATGGCTGTACAACTGGATTGCACCGAGCCATGTGGTCAGGAAAGTGGCTTCTCCGTTCTGCTGCAAGACACTGGAAGAGCTAAATATCAGAGAGTCAAGGGTTCCACTGAGGTTTCAAAAAGTGCAGCAATTGCCATTAGAAACATCCCAGCCCTCCGATGTACATTTTACCAAGTGCTCAGAGGGTGATAAACAGATCTTTTACTTGATTTGCCATCTGTGAATTTTAAAGCTGTTAAGGCACTTTTCCATCTTTATTTCTACAATACTCCTGATCACATTTGCTAGTTAGATGTGCTCACTAATATATTATTTTGTTCTACTGAGAAAACAATACCGAGGAGATCTCAATCTGACTCTAGTACAGGGTTGCTCTTTATTTTTTTTTTAAACTATAACTTACCAGATGAAATAAACCAACTTGAAACTCTGGCCTTCTCTAGTGTTTTAAATAATTCCTTTCATTTCCTCATGAGCAATAGCTTACATTAGGAAGCTGTTATTACATTTTAGTAGAATCTGTGTTCTCAATTCAACACAGACTAGGAATGAAAAGGCATGGAGAAGAAACATGGCCTTCCTGGACAGCAGGAATCAATAAGTTGTAACTCGTTGCCAATTGTAGCTTCTGTACAAATGGCTTCCTTTCCATTCCCCTTCCCAGTGGGAGCTGAGATAACTACAGTTATGGGAGCCATGGGATTATACCGACAGCTGTCACGCACTTGTTTTCAATAAACTTCAGATTTTTCTTTTGTTGATTTTTCTGAATGACAAAATTGTGCTGATTCAGATTGTAGGAAAGTATGATTTGGATCTAAAAATATCCCCCCAAGAGCTCATGTGTTAAGCAATGTTCAGAGGTGAAGAGATTGGATTGTGAGAACTATAACCTCATCGGTGAATTAATCCATTTGATGGATTAATAATTTGAACGGACTAGTGGGTGGTAACTGTGGGCAGGTGGGGCATAGCTTGAGGAAGGAGGTCACTAATGCATGCCCTTGGGGACTATATCATGTCCCTTTCACTCTCTCTTCTTCCTAGCTTCTAAGAACCAAGGATCTTCTCTCCACCACACCCTTCCACCATGATGTTCTGCCTCACCTCAGGCCTAGAGCAATGTAGTTGGCTGATCATGGACCGAACCTCTGAAACCATTAGCCAAAATATACTGTTCTTCCTAAGTTGCTCTTCCTAGGTATTTTTATCCCAGCAACAAAAAGCTGACACATATGGGAATAAGCACAACAAAATTCAGGCATTCTCTTTTACCTGGTACCTTTGCCTTAGTTTCTTTCATCAGCTAGAAGAATACACCATAGCACAGCTAGTCCTATAATTTGTTTTTCTAGTAGTGTTGACATTTATTCATTCAATCAATTCAATACATATTTATGTAGCACCTACCAGGTGCCATATAAGCTTCTGTTCCAGAAGGCTTATCCAACAATAAACAAAACAAATTCCCTGGTCTTACAGAGCTTTCATTTGAGGTAGGGGGAAATGGGGGGAAATAGACCAAAACAACGATGTATGTGTAAACAAATAAATAAGATCGTAATACCGTCTTGGGGGGGGGGGGAAAGCTAAAGCAATGGATTAGAATGGAATTTCTCAATCTTGATGTTATTGACAAATTTGACCAGCTAATTTCTTGTGGTGGGGAGCTGTCCTGTAGGTTATAGGCTATTTAGCACCATTCCTGGCTTCTCTCTACTAGAATCCCACTTGTGACAATCAAAATGTCTCCAGATGTTACCAAATGTTCCTTGTGGGATAAAAGCACCCAAAGCTGAAGGTCACAGAGAGAGTGTTACCAGTCTGGGAAGGGGAGGGTGAGGAATGGCAGTCCTATGGGAAGTGACTCTTGCATGAAAGATGAGAAGGAGACAGTTATAGGATGATTTAGAGAAAGAGTGTCTGAGAGAGAGGAGAGGGCTCCTCTCAGGGCTCGATGGACATGAGCAGCATGTGAGCCTGTGTTCCCCTTCGCAGTGAAATCAACCTACAGGGAGGAGCTGACCAGATAATGACCAAAGACACAACTTATGTTGGAGCCTACTGATAGAACTAAAGCTTCAGAACTTTCTCTTTACATACGTACTATTACTTAGAGAACTACTGGCAGGTTTGATACATAACTACAGTAAATACGAAATTTTTTGAATTCTAACCTTATGTGAAACCAAGTTATACTTGATATCTTTTTATGAATTCTCTTAAACTTCACTTCTTCCTCCCTTTTGTCCTCAACTGGCCAAATTTAGGGCCCAAGAGATCTGGATGCAGTCCTAATTCTGTCACTAACGTGCCCAATATCACAGAGCTTAGTCACTTCCCATCTTTTGCTCTCTGACTCTAATTGCTAAAACGTGGGGGTTGAAGTAGATGATTCCTAAAGTTCCTTCCTGGGCTAAAAATTCTGTGACTCACTTGTAAATTAGTGCTAAGTAGTTTTTTGTCTCACCATGTGTGAATGCTAGTAAGTATAGCATAATCATAGCATTTTAGAATTAAGGCATGCATATACTTCCAAATATTCTAAGTTTCACTAGCCCATGAATATAAACGGAGTCACATTTCCATTAACGCCTGAATTACTAGGTCTCAGGCTTGCTCTGAAGCCTTCTTCAATCCATTTGAGAATGTCATCAGATGTCACATCCAATAAGCACAAAACCAGCCAGTCACATTCCTCCACTTTTCCCTTCTTGCTTGTTGTGGCTTCTAGAGTCAAGTACGAGACCTGGCATGCTGCCACGATGTCTCCAGGGCCACCATGAGGTCCCTAACTTGGGAGTTATCGTCCCCACTACTGTTCTGCAGCTCTCCACTGCACTCTGCTGGGTCCAGTAGGAGGGTCCAGTGTGTTGCACTTTGCCTGGGGTCTGTGGCAGGGTGGGGAGAGACAGCTGGAGGAGCACTCACTTGCTAGGATCACAGTTGATCCCCTGAGCCCTACAGTTCTGTGTATGCTCAAACTTTCACAGGGTCTTTTCACAAACACTACTTCTTTCCCTCTGACCTTCACCTATTTCTCCAACTGGACACCATGTATTCCTCTTCATCCTCTTCTCTTCTCCACCCACCTCTCCGGGTTCCTAGGCACAACATAGGTCTCTCTTTTTCCTTCAGAAACAGGAATGCTTATAAGCATCATTTCATGCAACTATATCACCACAGATTGACTAACCTCATGTTCCAAAAGCTCAATCCATTAAGAAGCCCAGGTGGAGATAGATGAGAACACCAGTCCCAGGACCAGTCTTTAAACCATTCAGTTTTATTTCCTGACAAATGTATTTCTCCACCCAACCACTGCAACTGAGCATTTTCCTCAACCTCTACCTACGAGTTAGAATAACTGGACCTTGTGGATGACAGGGAGTCACGCCACTCCACCAGCATGCTTTACGGTTCCTTGCTAAGTCAGATTCCCTAACCATTCTGGTAAGCCTGTCAATAAGGGTGCCCAAATGTGGTAAAGTCCTCTCTTAGAACTGCTGATTTGAGTCTATTAATCCATTTAACTTGGGTTTTCCTAATCAATACAGAAACTTTCAGCATCTGAATCCTGAGTGTTTGATTCCTTAGTCCTATGAGACTTTTCTTCACTATCAGCTGTCCTACATATACATGCGGACTTTGCTAAGTAAATTTTGATTAAGTTGTGTGTGTGTGTGTGTAGTTTTCCTATCTTCTTATGTCAGATTTCTCAACAGATAAATCATGATCTTCCTTGCAACTAACATAGCTCCATGATAACAACAAACTTCAAGAACAATCTCAAGTTATGTGCACTTCAGATGCACAGCCAACTAGCTTCAGTAGCACTCTCCCCATGCATAATTCTGTAGCAGAGAAAGCAAGCACCTCCAACATTCTGCAAACCCATGGAAATCCAAGCCACTTAAATCATTCATAAGTTCTATGAGCATGAATACCAGAGAGCCTGCCAGCAGGAAGTTTAATCATTGGTTGCCTTAGACATTCCTAGAAGACTTTTCCTTAATTATCAGTCAGAGCACTATGACATTAATATAGACAAGAGTTGACAGTAGCTGGACTAAGGCAGTGGTGGTAAGGAAAGACACATAAGACAGACTCAGAAGCTAATCAGGTAATGAAATGAACAGGGCTTGAATGTCCACAAACTTATGAGTGCATATGGGGAAAATAGGAGACAGCAATGACACTAAGATTACTGACAGATTGTAGAGATAGCCATTTTTATTAAAACTAATAGGAGCAGACCTGGGGAGATATATGACTAATTGCACACTGGTTTATTACTTGCAAAATGATGAGACATATGGTAGGGAATATAGTCCTGATTTTTAGAAAAGTGCTTACTATATTCTTAAGAGAAAATATTTATCTTTGTATCTATATCTATGCATTTGGTCATTATTTTTAGAATCCTTTATTTCAAAGTTTCCTGTCTTATTGGTACACTGAATAATATCAACCATCAATGAAGATAAAATTTTTGTTAAACCGCTAATCAAATACACTCACTTATTGAACAAACATTTGTTGGACATTAACCACATACTAAGCCAAATACAGACCACAGAAGTAGAGAAAACAAACACAAAACCTAACATGTAAGGAGTACCAGCTTCCATGCTAAGAACATGATTTATCATTGACAGTCCCCACCACAAACCACAAGGAAATTGTCACTACAATGGCCACTTCATAGATGATGAAACTGATATAGCAATGTGTTGAGTCACTTGGCTAATGAGTAGGAAACCAAGATTTGTAACAGATCCAGAGACTCCAGAGCCAGTCTCTGCTATTCCATCTCAAGGAACTCAAGATTCCCTGGGGAGGTAGATCCATAAATGAATCATTATAAAGCTTTTATAGTTACAACCTAGCTTGCTCGTCTCAAATCTCACAGATCTGCCCCTTTCTCCGCTCCAACCACTTGCTTCAGTGCACCAGACACCTCTAGCATTAGCAGCTTCTGCTCTGCCTCATTCTGCCTGTAATTGTAGCAGCTATTTGTTTTCAGTCATTTCATTAGAGTACAATATCAAGTTTCCTAGCATGTGAGCAGCCCAAATTTCTTTTTTTCCGGTTACTTGATTTTTTTTTTTTTTTGCCTTGAATGCTTGGCTTGTCCTTGGGGACACATTGTTTCCTGTTCCATTTCCCACAGAAGTTTTACTCTGGAATGTCTACTGTGTGTTTGTTTCAATGTCTTATATATAAATACCTAAAATGGAGATTCCGTTTGCTGCTGCTGTACTTCTGGGAGCCAGCAAGGGCTCGCCAGCTGTGAGCTGAGGGACTTACTTACCGTGTTTGCTTAAATATAGTTCAGTTTCTTCTTTCTGCCTCAACAAGGTTTAGCACCTAGAACAAGACACTACACCTTCAATTTGCACGTAGAGATTGCTGAGGAGGTAAATTCGCTTGGAAAACTCAGTCAATGAGGCACAGGGAGATACAGCAGCTGTTAGAAAGAAATTAGCCAAGTGCTAAGTTAGAAAAGAAACTGGTTAACACCCCACCACATTTTTCGAAGCCAAGAATACATCAGCCTGCCAAGATTTCAGCTGTTTGCTGTACAGAGAAAGAGAAATGCTGAGGTGAGCGAGGGGCTCTCACCCCACAAATCCTGGGACTCTAGTCTGCCAGGTCTGCTGCTCAGTGACTTAGCACACCCTTCCCTGCCCAAGCCCAAATCCCAAACCTTTAGGGCTAGGACTGGAGTTTCCAGAGTAGCCAGAGGACTGTGAACCATGGGGATTCCCTACATCCTCCATAAAATTCCTTCCAGGGACAAAGCCTGGCAGGGTAAAGAGGGGAGGTGCTTTAGATAGATTCAAATTCACCCAAGGGGAAATCATAGAGATCTATGTTCAAGTCCCCTGGGTACACACAGTCCCCTGGCACCACAGCTGGCCTGGACTAGCTCCATCTTGATTGAAGATCTTCTGGAAAGGATACATCCTGTTGAAGAGGATATTTAGAGTTTCCTGAGTCAAGACAGTGCTGAGCATTAACAAGACAGTGTTGAATTTTCAGCAATTATTAGCTGAACGAATTAATAATATGAGTGAATATTCTCTATTGACAGGCAACAAATCAGGGGCAGCATGTAGTTCTAGAACTGCCTATGAACCAGTGGAACCCCCACGACTGTGATTCACCCACTACCCTGCACTAAAGAAAGCTAAAAGGCTCTAGTGTCTAGGAAAGTAAGCCCTTAGAAGTGAGAGAATTCCTAACCATGCAAAAATTTTCAATGTTAAAAACTGAGGGTAATTATGGATGAAACCAGCTTCTAAAACCATGAGTGTTCCTTTTTAGTCAAAACAGAATTCTTTCCCCTACTTTTAAGGCAGACACACAAAACTCTGGTTTATAAGTCCAAACCACAAAGATATTGATACTTTCAATTTGGGGAGTTGCTGAAGTTTTTGAAAAACAAGAATTCTGATATTTATAATTTAGGCTATGATCCATATACGTAGGTCCACATCAGTAAACTATACTGATATATACATTTTTTACTTTGTTTTAAAAAACATTTCATATTTATGATATTTTACCTGTTAAGTCCCTTATGAATTGGTTACTAGCTAAAAAAGTTCTGGTTTAATGCAAAGAAGAACATTCCAATGAAGAAGAAAAAGAAGGAGAAGGAGAAGAAGAAGAAGAAGATTCTAACCCTGGGAATAATGATCAACAGAGTTAATGTATTGTAAAAGAGTGACTTTGGCCTATTCAAGCCAAAACAGAGTGATTATGTGCTGTAGATGCCTTAAGGAGTTCTAGCTCTTTGAGTTGAGATGAGAATAAATAATCCCTAAGATTTCTTCTAATCCTAGTGTAGATGATAAATCTTTCTTACATCAAAATCACCCAAACAGAAAGTGATCAATGACTTAGCCCAAGTCTCACAATCAGACACTACACATCTAGTCTAGTACTCCTTCCACTGAATGAACTTCCACACCACCAATAAGCTCAATCCCAAGACCCCAGGGAACACTGGCATTGGCTATATAAAGCTCCTTTTGGTTTCACAGATAATAGACCCAAATGAAAGGCTCAACATCAGACAGACTTGATTCCACATATTTTGTAAGATAACCAACTTTGTATTATCAGACTGAGACTGTTTCATTAAAATTTTGAAGAGCCAATATAAAAAGGATCTCAGATTTGGTATGGCAGAACCTTCTGGAATGCTTGCATGGTATGAATGTTTGGGTCCATCCAAAATTCATAGATTGGAACTTAATCCCCAGGGTGATAGTATTAAGAGGTGAGGACTTTAGGTGGTACTCATGCCCAATCATCTTTGGCTCCTCCCAACATGAGGATGCATCAACAAGGCCCCTTCAACATGTGAGGGTCCAACAGCAAGGTCTCACCAAACATGCTAATAATGCCTTGGTCTTGAATGTCCCAACCTCCACAACTGTGAGAAATGAGTTTCTATTGTTTATCAATTATTCAACCCAAAGTATTCTGTTTTAGCAGTGGGATTAGAGTAATACAATGCTATATCCAAGTACCAGGGATAATTGGGTTCAACTAATAATTTCATTATTAACTCCACAATCAAACACAAAATGGCAGCAATTATTTGGCTGAATCTGTTTCTTACTTAGGGTGTGAGAAAGATTTTTTTTTTCCATTCTAAAGATCACAACCTTACATAATGGTCTCCCTTGCATAATAGTCACACCCCTATTTTTGGACTGGCAGAGCCAGCATAAAACGCATTATTACACAAATAAACACAGATTTTAGAGGTGTTTTTAAGGACAAAAATACATTTTCAATTCTATTACTACTTTTCAAATAGCAGAGGCTAGACAGATTCCAAGTGCCTTGCTTCCCCGCTTTTGAAGTTGTTGCAAAAGTGAACCAACTGCCTACAGTCACGTATTTTACCCAAACATAGAATTTCCCAGGAAGCCTGGGGTTACTTGGGTCAAATTTATATGGTATTTGATCTAGATCCCAATAATAAAGCTTTTGTGTTGTGTGAGCACACTAGGACATGGTGCTATCTTTGAACTGAGACATAAAAACTAAAGTAACGACCTACTTGTACTCATTGTCAAGTTTTCGCATTATTAGAGCCAAAGAAATGAAATCCACTTCCAACCTGCCTGGTTCTATTAATACCCACAGTGAACTTTGATGTAAATGTCAGACATGTTCACTTTAGGCTTCTGGTCAAATTTGCATGGGGATAATTAAATTTTCAGTTTCCAAATCCCTTCTGTGAATTCAACAGATAGGACATATTTCTCTTCTTGTACTAGGCCATTGTTTACTATGGCTTGGAACTACTCAGCAGCTGTAATTCTACCATTCACTGGATGTTGAAGGATATAATAAATGTGTAAAAGGACACAAGAGTGTAGAAACTCAAAGCTCTGTGCTGCCACAGTGGCATTACACTAACCCACATTCCTCCTGCCCTCTACTTGAGCTGGTTCACTTCTCCTAATACCCAATGACCCGCAGTCAACTTCTCCACCTTCACATACCTTCCTTTGTTAGATCTGCGCTATCTAATATGGTGGCCACTAGCCACATGTGGCTTTTGTGCTCTGGGAATGAGGCTGTTCTAAACCTCATTGTAAAATTGCTTGCTGGATTTTGAAGAGTTAATATGAAAAAAAAAAGAATGTAAAAATACTTAAATAATTTTCATGTTCAAATATTTTGTATATATTAGGTTAAATAAAACATATTGGAAATTTTAAAATGACATGTGTGGTTCATATTGTATCTTGTTGGATAATACCTAGTTGATAATTTTAGGCTCTCTGACTCCGTTACACTGAGTCTTCTTCAATTAGAAATAAATTGGGTCTTCTAATTTTAACCTTTTTCTTAACCTAACTCTTCTGTTTCTGTTGTCTTTCTGTGCTGCATCCTGGGAATTTTCTCATATTCATCTTCCAAATCACTGATTCTTCACGGGGTCTAATCTATTGATAATCTATCCATTGTGTTAGGTTTTATATGTGAGTTTTGACACGTTAAGAATGGTTTAATTTCTTGAATTTCCACACAGATTTCATCTGGGTTATAAAAATTGTGGAAACTGTTTAGACAAATTCTACTAATGCTGCACACATGCATATTCTGTGACCAGCAATTCCACTCCTAGAGATAAACCTATAACATGGTGCTATCTTTAAATGAGACTTGATATAGATAAATAATAGCCCCAAACTGGAAATGACCCAAATGTGCATCAATTGCAAGATGGAATAAATTGGGGTATACTTAGACAAAGGAATCCTACCTTAAAAAAAGAAGAAAACTATATCTATATTTTGAAAAAATGAATGAATTTCATACTTTTATCATTTTCTTACATTGAGACAAATGTCATGCATAAAATAGCATATACTATATAAATTTATTTATATTTTATTAAAAAAATAGGTAAAAGTAATACAATAATAGGATTCAGGACAGTGGTTCCCCTCAGGGGGAGATGATCTGGAAGGGAACATGCAAGAGGCTTTTGAGATGCCAATTGTGTTCTATTTCTTGACCTGGATACTAGTTACATGCTACATTAATTTGTGGAAATCCATCATGGTACACTAATAATTTTACACTTTTCTGGGATTATGATTTTTTAGCCATATTGTACACTCAAACTCTTACCAATCAGTGATTTTGCAAAACAACATTTGGAGGTTAAAACCTTTTTTTCCTTCCCTTTTGAGCTTTTAATTTCCAACATAATACTCTATTTTTAGAATTTTGCTTTGGTTCTTTTTCAAATGCTGCCTCCTCCCTTTTAATTGCCTTTTGTTCCTTACTCATATTTTCAATTCCATTTTTTATTTCAGTAAACATTTTAAGGACATAGCTTATATTCTGACTCTGATCATTCATTCTTCCATGGGAATTCTTGGGAAGTCTAGTTCTATCTTTTGTTGTTTCCACTTAGGGTTTGTTTACCCTGTGTAATTGGCAACTTTCCATTGTGAAGTCCTAGGTAGCTGATTTTAACCTCTGAGAATCCTGAAGAGCCCCAGCTGTGGCTGCCTGCCTCTACAGAGGATTCTTTTCAGATTCTGCCCAGGCTTTCTGGTTCTCTCACACACAGCAATCAACTTAACTCCTCTACTTGCTGTTTCTGGAACTGTATACACAGGTCATGAAAAGTTGAGCCCCAAACTCTCATGAGGCCAGAATTCTCAGGAGAGACTCCTTTATTCCCATATCTCCTGGAACAATTTTTTCTTAACAACGTTCTCTGCTAGATGAATTTTCTAGTCCCTCTTTTCCCTGAGAGTTCACATCTTCAAGATCTCTGGATTTTGCAGGTTCTTAATCAGTTCTGCCCACTTTGTAGAATCCAAGACTTTGTCTCCCAATCCACAAGGCTCCCCTGTTGTGTGGCAGTTAGAAACCAAGGCCCTGGGTTTTTGCAATCTGCAGACACCCCCAAAACAGCCCACAGCTTGGTGGCTTACTCACCACTCTGGTGTCAGCTCCCTCTTCATTTTTAGCCCTTGTGGATTTATTTTCTATTTTATGAGCTTAGATATGCATTTAAAAGGTTGATGTTTGTATGATACCTGACATTTCTGTGTGTGTGCACTACTGGGAGAATTTCTCATTATTCAGTCTACTATGATGCCAGAGGCAGACATCACCAGCCCTTCTCTAACTGCTGCTTAAAGGCTGGTGAGAATATTGCTGTAACTTCAGGGGCTTTGGAGAGACCCTACTCTGTTACCTTCCAGCTTACCTATACCCATATATTCTATTAAAAAAAACTGACATGAACTGAGGTAAGCTGGGATGTCAACCAACCCATTTACAATATGCTATTACCTACCATTTAGGGGACTTACAAAAAAAATCCCAACAGAGACAACCTTACCTATTCTCTATTCCAAAGGACAAAATAGTCCAGAAATCATTCATTTATGCACCAAATATTCACCAAGAACCTGCTCTTTGCCAAATTCAAACTAATAAACATATAAAAGTGATTAAAATATGGATTTGGCCCTCAAAGAATATAGCAAGAATGCCTATAAAAATCTTTTTCCAAAAAAATACAAACTAACTGATAAGTAGAGTGTGCCTGGGGCATTTTGCTAAGAATCTGAGACAAGTCCAGGCTCAATAAATAAAAGTGATCTGTAAAAAATACCACTCCCCCACTTAAGCACCTACTATTACAAGTTTCCCATTACCCCTATACTGTAAGCTAGGGTCTACAGATGGGCCCCTGGAGATGAGGCCGTCTTCCCCTACTATCTCAGCCTATCCACAATGGCCTCCTAGTCATCCTCATCTCAGTTCTTTGGCACACACTCTTCCTCCCATCTAGAATACTCTTCTCTCAGATATGTACATGAATCCCACATCTCATCCTCAGCCAAAAGGAGCTCCCCTGACCATATCATTTATCACACCATCTTGTTCTACTTTTTTCATTGTCCACATCAGTTTCTTAAATTATCTAATTATTTTCATATTTTCCCATTTATCATATCCATATTTTGCTTTTCTCCATTTTCTCTAAATGTACCCAGAGGTCTATTCATATATACGTAAATAAATAAATAAATGGCAAATAATGTCTACAAGTGTCCAAAAAGAGAGGGTGGCTCTACTTATATCACCTAGTTCATCCCAGGAAAGAAGACAGCAACAAAAATTTCAAGGAAGTGCAATAAATGCCATCAGGTTCCATAGTGGCCAAAGAAGAAGTAATGAACTCTATTGGGAGCAAGTGCAGGAGCCAGGGAAAGGACTTTTCCAGAAAATGCAGCTAAAGGCCCTAAAGAATGGGCTGGACGTGGTAGAGAAAGGCATCCAGAAAAACAGCTCATGCAGCCACAAGTAGGATTCCTCCTTCCTTATCACCATTGCCTGAATTTGGAGAACGCAGAATGTCCTAGAGTTCAAGTTTTGGCCTTTTGTTCAGGGGTGGCCAAGTGGTCAAACATAAACATTCGGTTGCAGACTTTGCCCCCACCTAATTGTGTGAGTTTTTTTTAAAAAGTAGATCCTTTCGCTCCCTGGCCCTCTGGCTCAACATCTGTAAGACCACAGTGTGAATGAAGGGTCTGTTAAGTCCCCTCCAGCTGTAGGAGTCCCCTAGGGACACTTGGATTTGCTCCATCACTTATTCTGAACCAGCTAGCACTGAAATTTATCAATTCTTTTCCGTGTTTGGGGGTTTTTTTCCCCTTTTGGATTTTTTTTTTTTTTTAAGATTAAGAGAATCTGCAGAATATCTGTGTGCCACTCTGTTGCTCAATTATGGCTAAATGCACAAGCCAATAATGAAATGCAATTCTGAATTCTGGTAAATTCTAAAACCTCATGCATGCCACCTGTGGCCAGTCAGTTTTGTAGGTTGGACTAGGGCAGGAGAGGCCAACTCAGAACTATGACTCCAATACATGAGGGCTTCTCAATGTGGTACCTGATGATTACTTCCTGTGCATCACATAAAGCTCTTGCTTAAAATGCAGGTTCCTGGATCTATTTAGCCACCACTCCCCCAGAGCCACTGAATTAAAATCTTTCTTCAGTGGGGCCCAGAAAACTGCATTGTTAAAACTATTAGCACTCAGATAGCTCTTTCTAACATACCCTCAAGAACTACCACTTCTTAGCTTCACTCCTGGGACAAAAACAGAATAATCAACAAAATCCTAACAACAATGGCCTCTCTGACTTCCTTTATTGCTCTTACAGTGCTAAGAAACTTGCCCAAGTTCACACTGCAGTTAGCTGGGGGACTCAGGAGCCCCTATTTCTCTGACTCCAGAGTCCATGTTCTCAGCAGCCAACTAGACTGCTACAGGATGTAGGGCTTTAGAGCTTCAGATCTGCCGTCAGACTCAATGAGTTCAAATCCTGACTGCACCATTTAGATCTGCATGACCTCGGGCAAGTTCTTCGCCCTCTTCAGTGGGGATCTGTAGGTGGGGATAAGAAGCATTCATAACTCCTAGGGCAGGCTGGCAATGAAGAATAATCAAAGTGACTCAGTAAAGTGTCAAGAAGGGGACCCAACAAGCAATAGCCATCACACTCCATCTTCCTCTTCTCCAGGCTTCAGATTCCTCAGGGCCTGTCACTGGTCCCAAAAGAGATCCCTGGCAAGCATGAGAAGACGGATCTGAAGGAAATCCATCTCCTCTGCTGGAAAACAACCCACAGCACGCGCTCTACTGAGAGTGGGTCAGTAGTGTTGTCTTTGGAGATAAAGGACAGGACGGCACATTATTTGAACCTAAATGTTCAAAGGGCGTCAACTCCTTTATAGCCCAGAAGACTTTCTGCCTTTCTGCTGCTTTTCCTTTCATGCCTCCTAACGGTTCCGTCTGTCATTATGAACCTTTCAGTTCTGCCGCAACAAAGCACAAAGGGATTCCATCCTTTAATCCTCAATACAGTTTGTCTTTATAGTTTGGCAGGTATGAGTTGGTTGCGGCAGTAATTCCTGAAACCTGCCTCTCATTATGCCAAGAACTGCAATGTGTTGCCGCATCAAAGCGTGAGTGATAACAAATGCTTTCGGACGCTGAGAACTGCTCTTTACAGCCAGCTTCCAAGTGCCCTCTTGACATAGAAGAACTTTTTTGACTAACATCAATCATCATTAGCAGCAAATGGCGATATCTGTCCCGCTGACATCTCAGCCAAGGAAGGAAGCCACATCCTGAGAATGTCAGCTGCTACCTCAAGACTGAGATACAGAAATTCAGTAAAGAACTTTTTACTTTCATGACCAAAATTATTTCATCAGTCACACTACTAAATCTTTTTTTAAAATTTTTTTTATTTAATTTTATTTATTTATTTGTGTCTTCATACATGTACTTTGGATAATGATGACCATCACATTCCACCATCATTTCTAACCCCATGCCCCCTCCATTCCCCTCCCACCCCTCTGCCCTATCTAGAGTTCATCTATTCCTCCCATGCTCCCCTTTCCTACCCTACTATGAATCAGCCTCCTTATATCAGAGAAAACATTAGGCATTTGGTTTTTTGGGATTGGCTAACTTCACTGAGCATTATCTCCTCCAGCTCCATCCATTTACCTACAAATGCCATGATTTTATTCTCTTTTAATGCTGAGTAATATTCCATTGTGAATAAACGCCACATTTTTTTATCCATTTATCTACTGAAGGGCATCTAGGTTGGTTCCACAATTTAACTATTGTGAATTGTGCTGCTATAAATATTGATGTGGCTATGTCCCTATAGTATCCTGTTTTTAAGTCCTTTGGTTAAAGCCCAAGGAGAGGGATAGCTGGGTCAAATGGTGGTTCCGTTCCCAATTTTCCAAGGAATCTCCATACTGCTTTCCATCACACTACTAAATCTTAAGGAGGTATTTAAAGTATTAAGTTCATCTTTCTAAATAAAACTATTGTTAGAGGTATACATAATAGAATTTTAAGTAAGTCCCTATTTATGACCACAGATATTTCAAGAACCCAGGAAAAGGAGAGTCAGCAGGAAAAGTGACATTGCCACACTGGCCTCATTTAAATCCAGTAATGCAGACAAGCTTCTGCATGCTTCCTAAAAACTTCACCCAGCAGGGGATGAGCATCTGAGGGGTGTGAGCCCCTGCAGACCACTGATCTACTGACTAGTCAACAAACTGACTCTTCCCTTTGAAAGCTCAACACACTAAGCAGCACCCAAACTCAGCAAAACCCATGCAAACAAGCAGCTCACTCCTTGGCAAGACTGCCTCTTGCTCCAGCAAGCTGGAACCTTCTTTCCTTTCAAATGCCCTGAAGCCTTGATAGATACAGAGCCCTTTGGAAAACGGTCCCATAAGGATTCAATCTTTTTATTAATAAATTAATCAATCCTGAAAAGTTCTTTGAAATATCCCACTCCACACAATAAACGTTTGACTTTCGGTGAAAGCCAACAGAAGCAACCATGCTCAAAGGAAAAGCCTACTCAGGATTTTTTTCATAATGTCTTATGAAGCCCATTGATTTGACCTAAGGTTCAACTTCTCAGGGCAGGGTTTCTGGCCTGGGATAATGCCCAGGAGGAGCTGAAGTTTGAGAAGAGTAAGAGCTTTGTAATCCAAAGCCCTTCATGAAAGGAGAAGTCTCTCTGGGAGTCTATTTTGATGGATGTTGACCTATAATGTCCTGAAAAAACAAACAAGTCTCAGGAACTAGCAGTGAATCGATGCCATGATTTCAGTAAGAGTAACTGGGCAAAACATTAACCACTTGTGTTAGATGACAACAAAGTATTCTCAAGAGAAGCATCCATCCTCCAGAAGGCATTTGTCCTCAGAGAACCCCAGAACTGACATTGATAAGGTTTACTCCATCTGTACAACTTCACCTGCTCCCAATATTCCCTGGAGCTCTCTAGTCCCTGCACGCGGGCACATGCCAAAGTATGGAAATATCGCCTCTTCCCCTAATGGCACAAGCTGCAGTAACGAGCCAAAGAATTATTATAAAATATTGCTAATAATGCAATCAAATTAGAAAAGAGGGTTCTTATAAGATGGATAAAATGAATATAAAGAAAAACGTTGACAAAATAGAAGAAACTGAAGTTTAGATGTTAAACATCAAATCCAGCTTTGAACCAGAACAGATTCCCACTCTAACCACTCAGACAAGGGACAAAGAGTTTTGGTTCTTCCCAGAATCTGCTTTCTGTACTCAGTTTTTGATGTGAACTTCCTTGTTGTCTCCTTGATCAGCAAGCTATCCAGTCCCTTCCACTCCTGGACCCCTGGTATAAGGAAGCCTCTTTACTTTCAGGGTCCATAAGGTACCTGCTTGGGCTCAGGTCATATGGTAGTAGCCTTTCACTTTCACTTGCCGCATTTGGTCTTCTATGGTCCGTAGGCCAGGAATCCCTGATCCTACTAAGTCCAATATTTTCAGTAAATTCAGTTCAATCAAACGGGCCTTAAAAGTCCATCTATTCTAATCTTTTTTTTTTTCCCAACTATAAGGCAGAGAGGTTGAAGTACTGTTCAATGTCATACAGCAAATTAGAAGTATAAACCAAGACTTCCATTACCCAGACCAGCGGCTTTCACATGGTTCCACGGATAAAACCTGGAGCATTAAGCCCAATCCCTGCCTATTTTTCCAGGGATCCCTCTTGTAGCAACTCCTAGTGCTATTGTTAACCTCACACCTTCTCCAGAGAATGGTCCTGAATAGAGCCACCTTGTCCACAGGTGTCTGGGAAGGAGTTCTAACTTAGGATGAGGGTGTCTATAGCTCAGGACTGATTGTTGCAAAGATAACACTTCCTTGCCTCAATGCAAAACAGATTCTGATATAATTGATGCTCTGGAGCATCCCACAGGAACAGGCTAAGACTAGACTTCACCTGAAACTATTTCCTTTATCTTGAGGATGCTCTTCAACAACTCAGTTGCATAAGATTCCCCGTCTTCAGCTCTGCTTCTAGGAAACCTGACCTGACATTCTATGAGTGCTCCAAGATGATATGTTGGCTCAGCCCCCACAGTGACCAAATGAAATGGCCTCCACAACTTTCTCTATCAAGAGTCCCTCAACAATGAATGCAGTCACTGGATAAAAAATAGTCCCCTTCTCCCTTCCAGCTTATAAGTCTGCCCTTCCTCCTGGGAAAAGCACCAAGTACCTTTTTCTCACCCTCTCAGCTCTTACCTCTCACCTGGCTTACAGTTAGATGTTGAAAGATATTTTCTTAAGTCTGAATGATTATGCTGTTATTGGCAAAAGAATGTTCCCTAAAGTACTCATTCTTGCAATTCTCCTTAGAGAACAGAGAAATATTCCCAACATCCTTTAATTTGCTTCTTATAGTATGAAATCTTTTTATGGGGGTTCATCACAACATAGTATCACCAACAAGCTACCCTTCACTTCTGAAATCACTCCACCCACTTTCTAAGAGGAACCAATCCTTGCTGTGTATCCTAACCAATGTTCTTCTCCAGAGGCAGAATTTGGGAGAGGTGATTTGTCATTTCTGGGATTATTACTTAACAATAACTTGCTTACCTAAAATGATACCCTAGAATATGGGTTTAGACTGGTTTCTTTCCTGATAGAGGTCAGATTATTGACAAAATGGGGGTTTATAACTGGTACTGTAACAATAATGACTCTTCTTATACAGTATTTAATGTATGCCAGGTACCCGAAATATGTTACTCCTTGTCTTCATAACTGGTAGAGAAAATAAGACATGAAAAAATTAAATAACTTGATCAAGATTAAGTAACACATACATAGTAGAAACAGGATTTGAACCCAGGTTTTTCCAACCACAAAGCATTTGACCAGTCCTGCTTATGGCTCCAGAGCTACACAGAGACTAGTTCTACACTGCAGCCATTCCTGTTTCAAGTCTCCTGCAAGAATTACTAGATGCTCTCAAAATTGTGCCTTGAAAGAGTGTAGCAATATAAAAGGCACTTGTAATGGATAAATATAAGGATCCAAAGGGGCTTTGGAAGAAGATGGAGCAAATGTGGGCTACTCTATCCCTCCTATAAGTGTAGCTAAAACTGTGGGTATCATATCCAAGACAAACACAAGAAGACTCAGGAAGAGAGATGAAATCAAGCAGGTTAAGCACCTCAGGATTCAAGGAATAATATGGTAGTAAATTCTTGGATTTTAGTTTTTCCCCATATAGTGCATTTATTTTTCTTGTCTATTATGGAGAAACCAGCAAGCTGGAAATGCCAATAGCTACCAAAAACAAGCAAAAAAAAATTTCTTTAACCCAAGAACCAAGAAAGGGGCAGAGCCCCTTTAGGTAAAAAGAAAACATGTAGACAATAATTCCTCTACTCCAACCAAATGCCATTACCAAAAAAAAAAAAAAAAGAAAGAAAGAAAAGAAAAAAACAAAACTACCCTGTGGTCAACCCCCTCCCACATAGGCCAAGGCCTAGTGGGGCTTCTATACAACCCAACAATCAACACCCCAGCTTGATTTCAGAGGATTGAGTGAGGAGTCAGGCTTCCACCTCAGCTAGGTAGCAATGCCCACTCAGTTGGCATCAGGGAAGGTGAGTGCAGAGTCCGGGCTCTGCTACCACCACTGACAGTACAGGCCTGATCTCCAGTGGTGTCAGTGAGGTCACCTGGGAGCAGTAATGAGGCACTAGTACCCCTGCACTGAGTAGTATCAGCCCCAGGGGGCAAGAACAAACATTGCTGAAACAATAAAAAGCTACAGTTAGCAAAACAATGGGACATCAGGAAAAAAAATGAAGATAGAAAGTAGAATCAAGTAGAAATTTTTTAAATAAAATATAGCATAGCTAAAATTTTTTTAACAAAGGGAGAGACCTCAGTGGATGGATGGGCTTCATAGAACAGAAAGGACAGAGGATCAGTACACTTGACAAAAGAACAATAGAAATTAACCAAGCTAAATTAAAGATTAATTAGACTAAGGGGGAAAAAAAGAATACAACTCTGGAGACCCACAGGACTTATAGCAGCTGACTCTCAGAAGGAGTGGAGAAAAGGGATGAGAGAGAAAAACAAATTCTTAAAGAATAAAGGCTAAAACTTTCAAAAGATAGAATCAAGAATCTGAGTGAACACCGAACAGAAAAACCCAAAGAAGTCCATGCCAAAGTGCGTCATTGTCACACCAAAGACAAAGGAAAAAAACCTCCAAAGTAGCCAGAGAAAAATAACACATTACGTACAAGAAGAAAAACAATCCCATGACAGAGAATTTCTCAAAAGAAATCAAGAAGGCTCAGAGGAAGTGGTATAACATTTTTCAACGGCTGGAAGAAAAGAACTGTTAATCAGAATTCTGTATACAGAAAAAATATTCTTCATGGATGGCATTCTCAGGAAGGAAGACTAAGAAACTAAAGAAGTTCTCTAAGCAGAAAGGAAAAGGTCAAAGAAAGAACCTTGGAACATTAGAAAGGAAGAAAGAACAACAGAGAGCAAAAAGTGGATAAAAAATACAATGGACTTTGCTTCTCCTCTTAAATTTTCTAAATTTTGTTGATGAATAAAGCAAAAAAATCATAACACTATCTAATAGTTCTCAAGATGTGCATCGGAAATATCTAAGACAATCCTATGATTATGAGGAAAGGTAAAGGTAGGTAAGTTCTATACTTCCAGTGAAGTATAGATACCACCAGTAGAATGTAATAAATGATGTAGGTAAAAAGCTACATAAAGGGATAGTCTTTAAAACACTACAGATAAATCAATGTGTAATTCTACAAAATATTCCAGTAACCCACAGGAAATCAGGAAAGGAGCAAAGGAGAAACTGAAGAGGGGGGAGGTGGGGTAGAAGCATCTCCACCTCTTAGGCAGAGTCCCTCTACAACTAACTAGAGCCTTTATATAGGGGAGCACAGTCCATCTGCTGCTCTGGGGGTACATTTGGAATAGAATGGCAGGGGGTGGGAGATCCCACCAGGCTTTCCCACAGAGCTTTGCCTTGGACATTAGTGTGGTTGAGTGAACGTTTGTACTGGTAGCTACAGAAGGTTCTTCTCAATGGCAACAGACTGACCAGCCAGTGCACCCATAGGGGATCCTTGCCAGGCCTGGGTCTCAGCTAACCTTCCGCATGGTGGATGCAACCTCCTGGGAAGATGGGTACATTTACATTCTGATCATCTGCTCTGTGTGCAAGCTGCACTGCTGGATGGAGCTAAGATGACTTTGATAAAGGTCTGCTAGAGGTTGAGCAAGTTTAGAGAAGTGCCCCAACACTTCAAATCACGGGTTCAAAAATCAGTCAGTCTTAATACACTCTCCCTACCAGCTAGAAAGACCTATTTTAACAGGTATTTTCAGTCTGAGCAATATTAAGAAGAAATGAATACTGAGTACTGAAATGAATGAACCTTCCTTTAATTTTATTTAGGGATAGGAATACTAAATCTTTCCAGGCAGGCAGGGAGCCCCAGGTCTTATAGGAAATCACTTTATACAATGTGCTGGCCTTGTGTTTCTATCTCTTGAAAGAATACTTCTGAAAACTTTTCATTACAGTTTTTTATGACTTTTATGTTTAAAAAAAGGGGGGGGGGTCCTGGGGAGGGTACCTGTCAATTATATGTCATTCATTATTCCAAATAGAATTATAATCAGGTCACATAAAAAGCCTCTTAATATACTTAATAATGGCACTGGTAACTTAAAATATTAAAATCTATATTAGAGTGGAAATGGAAAGGGTGACTTTGATTCATTGTCCCCTTCCAAATAAGCGCAAACCATGTGGCACACTCTTCCAGTCTTCCTGTCTAATCTCTCATCCTCTCTCCTTCTCTCTGCCTTTTCTCTTGCCTCTCACCCCACTACCCCGCCCCAATCCCATGATATAACAAACAGTAAGATTGTAGGGGGCAAAATCAGGGTTGATCAAAAAAGTTCTGATTATTCCTCCTTCCACATACACAGCACCTAAAGATTTTTACAAAAGTAGTTCTATTTTTCTAAGAAAATCTCTACTTATTATGTTTGTACTGCCTTTAGCCAACTCTCTTAATTAGATTTTTCTATTGAGTTCTGATTTGTACCCCAGATTCCTAAAAGGTGAATTTGCAGACAATGCCAGGTAGATTTCCCCAAGTTTTTTGAACAGCCTACTTTTCACTAAAAGGCAAATAACTGGAGGAAGCCTCTCTCTTCCCACATCTGACTCCCAAGTGCAGAACTGACACTTGCAAAAACACAGGAAGATTGTGGAAAAAACCAGGAATGGGGTTCCATGGCTTCTTATATATTGTTAAATTTGAAATCAATGCCTCAAGTTAGTTATTTCTTTCTGCCTTGAGCTGATTAGCAAACACTAAATTTCATGCTAATGTTCCCAAGTCATTTGCCTACAATGCGGGACTTACTTTCCAAATTCCACTAAATGTGGCTTAAAAAAAAAAATAGGTTCATATCCCTTCTTGACTCTGTTCTCAAGTGCTTTTATCAGCCCTAGACTCCTCGTACACGTAGATATTTACTGCATAATCCATAATCCTAACTTTACACTGGCACATGAAACTAGTGGTTTTCTAAAGCAGTCCCAGAATCCATTACCATGGAAACAAAAGGTATAAAAAGCTGGTTTTATCTAATTGGAAAACCTAGAGGAACTCTAAAAAGATCAAAAGTGTTTTCAAAGTAAAGGTCTAACCAAACACATTATAGCTTAAAGCAGCCTTGGAATGGAGGCCCAAGACACACTTAACAGAGGAAGAGCCCATTGGGTCACAGGGGAAAACAGTTCTCTGGTTGGAATGACACAGGGACAGTGGGCCACTGGCCAAGACCACCCCACAAAAGTGGCTGGAAGAATTCAGTTCTCTTCCTCTACCAAGATACAGGGCTAGGGCTCTGCCCTCTTCCCACAAATATGAAAATGAATGGTTTGCTTTTCTGATATTGATAAAACCATACAATCCCTGGTGCCAATATGTGCACCCAACCATTCTAAGCTAGACTCTAATGGAAATGAGAAGTAAATTTTTAAAACCTTAATATAAATAGGTTTATTTTATCTTCTCTCCATTTGATCTAGAACTTGATCCCACATGTTGAGGAAATGCTGTCATAAGTCACATTTTAGTTTGGGAAAGGAGTAGGCGCAAAACACATGCATTTATTTTGATGTTTTCAGTGTTTTCCTGAAGTCCAAGTAATTTCACCACATCCTGTCGTCAACTTCAAAAATGAATTCTGGATATATTAGTCCTTCCATGGAGAACTTCCTGATCTATAAACTGCTCTGACCATCTGTAATAATACAAACTCTTCCCATCAGATATCCTCCTCAGAAAACATCTGGAACAATAGGAAGCTCCTGTCAATGCTGCTAAAAATTTTGCAAGTTTCCTAACATTTCCTGGGAGCTGTGTGGCCACTCCAGTGGCAAGACAGGCACATTGAATCATAGGCAGTCAGACCTCGTCCTTGTAGTGAGGCTACTCCCCACCATGGATATGCTGAACAGCCATCTGCCATTCTGACCACCCACACACTGAGAAGATGAGGCTTACAGAGCTGAAGTCTTCCATGTGGAAGGCTTAACTTTTTTCAATCTTTCAGAATGGCAAAGAAAAAAATGGATTTAACTCCGAATGGTGTTAAACTAACAGCAGGAGTGTGTTCAAAGAAAGGAAACCATACAGAAAATCTGAAAGTGTACCATCTTAAAGGCAGCACAAAGCAATGGTTGAAAACAGACTTTTGAGTCCATCAGACCCTAGTTTTGAACACACATTGGCTACTCACTTTATGGGTAACCTTAGAGAAGTATGATTTTCAGCAGAGGAAATGAGCCTTATCTGACAATTGTGATGAAGATCAAATAAGATTAGGCAAGCTAAGTGTTTAGCATAGTGCATATAGGAGGCCTGCAAACATTAAGTCTGGTGTTACTACCAGGAGAAGCAGGTGGAGTAACAGGAATACTTAGCCTGGAAAACTTAAGGCTTGGGGACAAGAAGGTTCTTCAGACATCTAAAGGACTACCCCATGACAAGAGATGCATTAGAGGAGAGGGAGTGGGTTGAGAAATAGGTTTAACACAGAGATCAAAGGATCCTATCTACCTATAACTCCTGCCAAGGGTCTTAATAGATTTGACTTTGGATGAGAGGCTATAAAAGAAGACCTCAAAAATCCTTTTCAACTCTAAGACCATGATTTCAAGGACTTGGAACCAGGGAAAACAATCACTTTGAAAAAAAATAAAAATTATTTTGTGCCAAGATTCTTAAAACATCTTGAAAATGTCCAAATGCCCATGGATCATAATTGATTAAGATCCATCCCATTTAAAAACTGTGGAATTCTACTGAATTTAGTTCTGAGTTGCATAAGACAAAATACAATGCAAAACCATGTACTTTTCCTTCATAAGAACCATTTTTAGATGGGCATAGATACTTTAGAGGTAATTCATCAAGTAGATATGATAAGCATAATTTATAGTTTTTTTTATATTTTACATCTAAACTTGCAATATTTTACTAGATTGAAATACCAATGCTACTAGTTTAAACATTGTGAAAAATTTTAAAATAATGTGCCAAATATTTATTCATTAATCCTGTACCATGAAATTTGAGAGCACTGATTTAATAGCTAAAAAAAAAAAAATTATCGCATACTATGCATAAAATTGATCAGAAGAAGCTGACATTTAACTATAATTGCAGTTCCAAAATAAAGGTTTTCATTTTAGTTCAGTATAATTCAGAGAAATATTTTTAAAAAAACATAAGACTAAATCTTAAATTCCTAATTCTCCCAGCATGTGCTAAACCCATCCTGCTTCACGTGGAGACCCTGGGTCCCAAAACTGCCAAGACAGTACAGATTCAGATCAGACTGGAGCTGACAGATGGGGCATTCAGTAAAGGAGTGATGCTGGGTTATTTCATTTTCGTTAGAGAAGGAAGCTGTGGGAAAAATATTCTCCACTTAATCTATTTTATCTTCAGCAAATTTTACCTGTAAATATTAATTTATACCCCAGCCAAATTCACTAGCTGCTTAAACTGCATGAATTACATGAATGCAAATGAAATAAAGGAATCCAGACTTTAAAAATAAGAGGAATTTCCAGTATCTTCTTTCCTCGGGCAGAGGGGAAGAAAAATCCATTCCCATGGTTTCAAAGACAAACACCTCCCATTGAGCTCCCATTCCAATTTATAGGGACAGGAGAGTAGAAATCAAGGCTAAAGCACTGCAGCATTAAGCAGAAAAATTATCATTTATGCCATTTTCAATACAAAATCTATTTCCCAATCACTCAAAACCCTTTCTGCTCAGATGATTGTCAATTCCTCCAAATGTGTATCTTGCTGAGATCTGTTTACTATCTTGTGAAACAGAAAGCAGAACAGGTAGATTGCTCTGCTTACTCAGGATCAGAAAGGCAGAAAGATGGAACTGTGAGCCCCTCAAAGACAGGTTTGTCCTATGGAAATGAGGCTATTAGAATCAATTCATTGAAAATGCATTTAATTTCTCATTTGGCAATTATATACCTATACTTAATGATAATAGCATAAACAGTCAAGATACCCATGGGACAAATGAGGGGAAAAAGCATAATTTTTGATCTTAGGTTATACAGATTTTCAAACAGAAAGAATGGAGTGGCCAGGATGGGGAGTGGAGGGGGTTTCTGGGCTCCTTCCTTAAATCTTACAGCAATGCACCCCTTTACCTATTCCTCCACTTCTGATCACAAAGGCACCCCTGATTCTGTCCTTTGAATACTCTGCACCCAGCGGCTTGGATTTTAACTGGAGGCCCCCAACTTTGTGTTCACGGGGATCTGGGGACATAGCTTTCCAACTTTCCTCATTTTGTGTCTTCCTAAGAGACTCCTAAAATAATCCTCGAAAAGTTTGTCATAGCAGACAGGTGCTGTGAGGAGAAAAAGAAGCTTCCACTTACTTCCACCCCCATCATAGCTGAGTGTGATCTGGTTTCAGGTCAAAGGTCCATGGAATTCCTGGGCTTAGAAGATTCTTTCTTTTCTCCAGACTCTAAGTTTATAAACCCCTACACAACCTCTAAGCCCAACCCAATTCCACATCACTGTACAAAGCCTTGTGCTGTGGACTGAATGTGTGTCCCTCCAGAAACGTAGGTTGAAATGTAATGGTGGTAGCACCTTTTGGAAGTGATTAACTCATGAGGGTGGCGTTTTCATGAATGAACTAGTACCCTCATAAGGCACTAATATGAACAGATCTTATAGGGGAAAAAAAAAACAGGGAGAGCTTTTTCTCTCTCCCCCTTTCTTTCTCTCCCTTTCCCATGTTAGGATGCCATGAGACAATGAAAAGATCCATCCATACAGGAAGAAGGCCTTTACCAAGAACCTACCCATCCTGGTACCTGATCTCAGACTTCCAGCCTCCAGAACAATGAGAAACGTGTGCTGTTTAAGCCATCCAGTCTATGATGCCTGTTCTAGCAGCCCAAGCTGACCAAGAGAG